>NC_141694.1:484648656-485910739 GCF_964263255.1 Lissotriton vulgaris | reverse complement strand
GCTGTACTGCCGTGTAAGTGCCAGTGAACAAGGGCGCCATGCCTGAAACGCGTCTGGCCCGCTGTATTTGTTGCTGTGGAAGCGAGACTGTAATTCCTGCTACCTTGGATTAAATGCTAATAACTCGCCGAGTGTGGTGTCTTCATTGGAGGCAACTCAAGATCTAACTAGTTGATGCTGCTAGCACTAATGGTGCTGGTGAATCTTAGATTGAGGTTATTGCATATAGCGGCTGCATGCACCTGCAATTGAGAGGCGTTTGTGGCGCGACGAGTGTAATCCATGGACTTGGCATTGGCAGGAATACAGCCCTGTTATTGCACAGCAAACCCACTGGGGTAAGGACATTTGAATATTTTGGGAATATGGCAGCACCCACAGGGGTTCAATAATAAAAACGGACTACGTTAACCATCATGCTCTAAGCACATACGCCCACATGGGCGGAACATTTGAATATGCGCAGCTGGTCTGTTTTTGCTGCTGTACTGCAGTGTAAGTGCCAGTGAACAAGGGCGCCAGGCCCGAAACGCGTCTGGCCCACTGTATTTGTTGCTGTGGAAGCAAGACTGTAATTCCTGCTACCTTGGATTAAATGCTGATAACTCGCCGAGTGTGGTGTCTTCATTGGAGGCAACTCTTGTGCTTGCATATAGCGGCCTGTCTCAGCCGCGAGGATGCCCCACTGCGGATTCATATTTACAACAAGGGGTGGTGAGGGACAGAGTCTCTGAATTAAACAGAATACTCTCACCCAGTCAAGAGATCAGGGCTAGATCCAACACCGTTTTTTAGCTCACTGCACCATCCCAGTTTCAGAACCTGGCTGTATGCAAATTAGTCTGTTCCTGTCCCAGTGCATGATGGGAACAGGGCAAACCAAACTACAAAAGCCAATTCTTACACTGGGAAGGAAACAAGCTACCGGGGACCGGTTTCTGGCATTTCAGCCTCTTCGGCCCGGCTTGCTTGAATCCTGATGGTGCAATGAGCAAGGGACTCACATCTGAGTATACCCTTCCACGCTTAGGGTGGACAAAAATATTTACAACAAGGGGTGGTGAGGGACAGAGTCTCTGAATTAAACAGAATACTCTCACCCAGTCAAGAGATCAGGGCTAGATCCAACACCGTTTTTTAGCTCACTGCACCATCCCAGTTTCAGAACCTGGCTGTATGCAAATTAGTCTGTTCCTGTCCCAGTGCATGATGGGAACAGGGCAAACCAAACTACAAAAGCCAATTCTTACACTGGGAAGGAAACAAGCTACCGGGGACCGGTTTCTGGCATTTCAGCCTCTTCGGCCCGGCTTGCTTGAATCCTGATGGTGCAATGAGCAAGGGACTCACATCTGAGTATACCCTTCCACGCTTAGGGTGGACAAAAATATTTACAACAAGGGGTGGTGAGGGACAGAGTCTCTGAATTAAACAGAATACTCTCACCCAGTCAAGAGATCAGGGCTAGATCCAACACCGTTTTTTAGCTCACTGCACCATCCCAGTTTCAGAACCTGGCTGTATGCAAATTAGTCTGTTCCTGTCCCAGTGCATGATGGGAACAGGGCAAACCAAACTACAAAAGCCAATTCTTACACTGGGAAGGAAACAAGCTACCGGGGACCGGTTTCTGGCATTTCAGCCTCTTCGGCCCGGCTTGCTTGAATCCTGATGGTGCAATGAGCAAGGGACTCACATCTGAGTATACCCTTCCACGCTTAGGGTGGACAAAAATATTTACAACAAGGGGTGGTGAGGGACAGAGTCTCTGAATTAAACAGAATACTCTCACCCAGTCAAGAGATCAGGGCTAGATCCAACACCGTTTTTTAGCTCACTGCACCATCCCAGTTTCAGAACCTGGCTGTATGCAAATTAGTCTGTTCCTGTCCCAGTGCATGATGGGAACAGGGCAAACCAAACTACAAAAGCCAATTCTTACACTGGGAAGGAAACAAGCTACCGGGGACCGGTTTCTGGCATTTCAGCCTCTTCGGCCCGGCTTGCTTGAATCCTGATGGTGCAATGAGCAAGGGACTCACATCTGAGTATACCCTTCCACGCTTAGGGTGGACAAAAATATTTACAACAAGGGGTGGTGAGGGACAGAGTCTCTGAATTAAACAGAATACTCTCACCCAGTCAAGAGATCAGGGCTAGATCCAACACCGTTTTTTAGCTCACTGCACCATCCCAGTTTCAGAACCTGGCTGTATGCAAATTAGTCTGTTCCTGTCCCAGTGCATGATGGGAACAGGGCAAACCAAACTACAAAAGCCAATTCTTACACTGGGAAGGAAACAAGCTACCGGGGACCGGTTTCTGGCATTTCAGCCTCTTCGGCCCGGCTTGCTTGAATCCTGATGGTGCAATGAGCAAGGGACTCACATCTGAGTATACCCTTCCACGCTTAGGGTGGACAAAAATATTTACAACAAGGGGTGGTGAGGGACAGAGTCTCTGAATTAAACAGAATACTCTCACCCAGTCAAGAGATCAGGGCTAGATCCAACACCGTTTTTTAGCTCACTGCACCATCCCAGTTTCAGAACCTGGCTGTATGCAAATTAGTCTGTTCCTGTCCCAGTGCATGATGGGAACAGGGCAAACCAAACTACAAAAGCCAATTCTTACACTGGGAAGGAAACAAGCTACCGGGGACCGGTTTCTGGCATTTCAGCCTCTTCGGCCCGGCTTGCTTGAATCCTGATGGTGCAATGAGCAAGGGACTCACATCTGAGTATACCCTTCCACGCTTAGGGTGGACAAAAATATTTACAACAAGGGGTGGTGAGGGACAGAGTCTCTGAATTAAACAGAATACTCTCACCCAGTCAAGAGATCAGGGCTAGATCCAACACCGTTTTTTAGCTCACTGCACCATCCCAGTTTCAGAACCTGGCTGTATGCAAATTAGTCTGTTCCTGTCCCAGTGCATGATGGGAACAGGGCAAACCAAACTACAAAAGCCAATTCTTACACTGGGAAGGAAACAAGCTACCGGGGACCGGTTTCTGGCATTTCAGCCTCTTCGGCCCGGCTTGCTTGAATCCTGATGGTGCAATGAGCAAGGGACTCACATCTGAGTATACCCTTCCACGCTTAGGGTGGACAAAAATATTTACAACAAGGGGTGGTGAGGGACAGAGTCTCTGAATTAAACAGAATACTCTCACCCAGTCAAGAGATCAGGGCTAGATCCAACACCGTTTTTTAGCTCACTGCACCATCCCAGTTTCAGAACCTGGCTGTATGCAAATTAGTCTGTTCCTGTCCCAGTGCATGATGGGAACAGGGCAAACCAAACTACAAAAGCCAATTCTTACACTGGGAAGGAAACAAGCTACCGGGGACCGGTTTCTGGCATTTCAGCCTCTTCGGCCCGGCTTGCTTGAATCCTGATGGTGCAATGAGCAAGGGACTCACATCTGAGTATACCCTTCCACGCTTAGGGTGGACAAAAATATTTACAACAAGGGGTGGTGAGGGACAGAGTCTCTGAATTAAACAGAATACTCTCACCCAGTCAAGAGATCAGGGCTAGATCCAACACCGTTTTTTAGCTCACTGCACCATCCCAGTTTCAGAACCTGGCTGTATGCAAATTAGTCTGTTCCTGTCCCAGTGCATGATGGGAACAGGGCAAACCAAACTACAAAAGCCAATTCTTACACTGGGAAGGAAACAAGCTACCGGGGACCGGTTTCTGGCATTTCAGCCTCTTCGGCCCGGCTTGCTTGAATCCTGATGGTGCAATGAGCAAGGGACTCACATCTGAGTATACCCTTCCACGCTTAGGGTGGACAAAAATATTTACAACAAGGGGTGGTGAGGGACAGAGTCTCTGAATTAAACAGAATACTCTCACCCAGTCAAGAGATCAGGGCTAGATCCAACACCGTTTTTTAGCTCACTGCACCATCCCAGTTTCAGAACCTGGCTGTATGCAAATTAGTCTGTTCCTGTCCCAGTGCATGATGGGAACAGGGCAAACCAAACTACAAAAGCCAATTCTTACACTGGGAAGGAAACAAGCTACCGGGGACCGGTTTCTGGCATTTCAGCCTCTTCGGCCCGGCTTGCTTGAATCCTGA
Source organism: Lissotriton vulgaris (assembly GCF_964263255.1). Lineage (NCBI taxonomy): Eukaryota > Metazoa > Chordata > Amphibia > Caudata > Salamandridae > Lissotriton > Lissotriton vulgaris. The sequence continues at coordinate 485,906,645 of NC_141694.1, read as the reverse complement.
TGGTGCAATGAGCAAGGGACTCACATCTGAGTATACCCTTCCACGCTTAGGGTGGACAAAAATATTTACAACAAGGGGTGGTGAGGGACAGAGTCTCTGAATTAAACAGAATACTCTCACCCAGTCAAGAGATCAGGGCTAGATCCAACACCGTTTTTTAGCTCACTGCACCATCCCAGTTTCAGAACCTGGCTGTATGCAAATTAGTCTGTTCCTGTCCCAGTGCATGATGGGAACAGGGCAAACCAAACTACAAAAGCCAATTCTTACACTGGGAAGGAAACAAGCTACCGGGGACCGGTTTCTGGCATTTCAGCCTCTTCGGCCCGGCTTGCTTGAATCCTGATGGTGCAATGAGCAAGGGACTCACATCTGAGTATACCCTTCCACGCTTAGGGTGGACAAAAATATTTACAACAAGGGGTGGTGAGGGACAGAGTCTCTGAATTAAACAGAATACTCTCACCCAGTCAAGAGATCAGGGCTAGATCCAACACCGTTTTTTAGCTCACTGCACCATCCCAGTTTCAGAACCTGGCTGTATGCAAATTAGTCTGTTCCTGTCCCAGTGCATGATGGGAACAGGGCAAACCAAACTACAAAAGCCAATTCTTACACTGGGAAGGAAACAAGCTACCGGGGACCGGTTTCTGGCATTTCAGCCTCTTCGGCCCGGCTTGCTTGAATCCTGATGGTGCAATGAGCAAGGGACTCACATCTGAGTATACCCTTCCACGCTTAGGGTGGACAAAAATATTTACAACAAGGGGTGGTGAGGGACAGAGTCTCTGAATTAAACAGAATACTCTCACCCAGTCAAGAGATCAGGGCTAGATCCAACACCGTTTTTTAGCTCACTGCACCATCCCAGTTTCAGAACCTGGCTGTATGCAAATTAGTCTGTTCCTGTCCCAGTGCATGATGGGAACAGGGCAAACCAAACTACAAAAGCCAATTCTTACACTGGGAAGGAAACAAGCTACCGGGGACCGGTTTCTGGCATTTCAGCCTCTTCGGCCCGGCTTGCTTGAATCCTGATGGTGCAATGAGCAAGGGACTCACATCTGAGTATACCCTTCCACGCTTAGGGTGGACAAAAATATTTACAACAAGGGGTGGTGAGGGACAGAGTCTCTGAATTAAACAGAATACTCTCACCCAGTCAAGAGATCAGGGCTAGATCCAACACCGTTTTTTAGCTCACTGCACCATCCCAGTTTCAGAACCTGGCTGTATGCAAATTAGTCTGTTCCTGTCCCAGTGCATGATGGGAACAGGGCAAACCAAACTACAAAAGCCAATTCTTACACTGGGAAGGAAACAAGCTACCGGGGACCCGTTTCTGGCATTTCAGCCTCTTCGGCCCGGCTTGCTTGAATCCTGATGGTGCAATGAGCAAGGGACTCACATCTGAGTATACCCTTCCACGCTTAGGGTGGACAAAAATATTTACAACAAGGGGTGGTGAGGGACAGAGTCTCTGAATTAAACAGAATACTCTCACCCAGTCAAGAGATCAGGGCTAGATCCAACACCGTTTTTTAGCTCACTGCACCATCCCAGTTTCAGAACCTGGCTGTATGCAAATTAGTCTGTTCCTGTCCCAGTGCATGATGGGAACAGGGCAAACCAAACTACAAAAGCCAATTCTTACACTGGGAAGGAAACAAGCTACCGGGGACCGGTTTCTGGCATTTCAGCCTCTTCGGCCCGGCTTGCTTGAATCCTGATGGTGCAATGAGCAAGGGACTCACATCTGAGTATACCCTTCCACGCTTAGGGTGGACAAAAATATTTACAACAACGCTGGAAAATAACGGAATCCGATGCTTGCTCCTCACTAGAGAGGTTAAAATGGGAACATTAAAGATGACAGCCTGGAGGGAAAACTCCACTGAAGGATTAAAAAATGCAAGCAGCATGAGGGGTGAACTACAGGTCCCAGAAACCTGTCGACGCTGACCGAGCCCACCGGAGGGCGTGCCCCACCTGTGGTTGTTATCGTTTGAAAAAGCGGAGAGACCGGGTTGGCTCCTCTTCCCCACCCAGCTGACATTACCCAGTGCCCGTGACCAAGGAGCAGGAGCTCCGAAACGCGTAGGGCTGCATTGTGAAAGGTATTGTGTAAATCGGACCGTACAGAAATGAAAATAAAGGACGCTGTTTGAAACTGCAGCCTCCACCTGATGTCTCAAGTGCGTCTTCACCTGGGGGCACCCTTTTGTTGAAATATATTTCGGCCCGTCCTGGCCGAGAGGATCGCACTCCCACTCAAAGTTACAATGGGCTGCGCGCACAGACTGTCTGGAAGCGCACTGCAGGCTGACATCAGCTTCATTTGGAAACGCTGGAAAATAACGGAATCCGATGCTTGCTCCTCACTAGAGAGGTTAAAATGGGAACATTAAAGATGACAGCCTGGAGGGAAAACTCCACTGAAGGATTAAAAAATGCAAGCAGCATGAGGGGTGAACTACAGGTCCCAGAAACCTGTCGACGCTGACCGAGCCCACCGGAGGGCGTGTCCCACCTGTGGTTGTCATCGTTTGTAAAAGCGGAGAGACCGGGTTGGCTCCTCTTCCCCACCCAGCTGACATTACCCAGTGCCCGTGACCAAGGAGCAGGAGCTCCGAAACGCGTAGGGCTGCATTGTGAAAGGTATTGTGTAAATCGGACCGTACAGAAATGAAAATAAAGGACGCTGTTTGAAACTGCAGCCTCCACCTGATGTCTCAAGTGCGTCTTCACCTGGGGGCACCCTTTTGTTGAAATATATATATATATATATATATATATATATATATATATATATATATATATATATATATATCTTTCTCCTCCATTCGCCATTGGCGGGGCACTTTGCGGTCGGGTGCAGAAACGAGGTGGCGTACTGCGGTAAATATCCGGCTCAAACTTCCCTTTTCTTTTAGTAAGGAAAAGAATAGCACTCTCGGGGATTCTTTGGCTCAGCAGCAGTTTATTTTTAGACAAACGCGTTTCGGATTTACATCCTTCGTCAGTGTCGTAATCTCTAAACAATGCACTGGCGGCCTTTTTTTTATATTAAAAGACATCATGTCACGTGAAGAAATTGGTAAAAAATGGACTACTTGCGCCCTCAAGGTAAACGGGTGCCATCTTAGAACAGTAAATACTGAATGTCAGTTCATTACATTAGTCACCAAGTCGGTTTCAAATACCGGAATGTAAACAAATATTTAACATGTTTTTAAAGAATTAAAAAACAGTTGATTTCATATGATATCATTCATATTATTACAATTTCGCCGTGGATCGGCAATGCAGCCTTATATCTCAAAAGGCTGCCTGTCCTCAATTACCAATTGTGATTACGCTGTTTATCGGCCCAAGCAACATGATTTAAAATGTTACAGACATTTGTTCAGAAGATCACATTTCATTAGTCACAATCACTCAATTAACTTATTTGTTCAGATGAACAGCCAGTTCCTCCCCACCATTTAACCCATTCGGTATCTTGGTCCCTAAGTCAATGATGTAGCGGGATTCAAGTCTTCTCAATTTGAGCATTCGGTCCCCACCCCTGATATGTGGGGGTAAATAATCCAAACAGTAATATTGCAGCAGATCCCTGTTGCTATTATGTTTTACTGAAAAATGTCGTGCTACAGGATAACTAAAATCCTTTTTTTTAATAGCACGCATGTGTTCCAATACCCTCAGTTTCACCATGTTGATAGTGCTGCCCACATATTTTAATCCGCAGTGGCACACAGCCGTGCACAACATTTTTCAGTAAAACATAATAGCAACAGGGATCTGCTGCAATATTACTGTTTGGATTATTTACCCCCACATATCAGGGGTGGGGACCGAATGCTCAAATTGAGAAGACTTGAATCCCACTACATCATTGACTTAGGGACCAAGATACCGAATGGGTTGCGGAGGCGGTGATAAACAGGTACGTTTATTTGTTTTATTTTATTTTTTACTTTGTCCCAGAGTCCTCCATGTAAGTAGTATTACAATAAATTAGAAGATAATAAAATAATCAACACATAGATATTAGATACCATTTACTTTTTCTTTAAGTGCATCAACAACATATACAAACATACTCTGGTTTTTGCAGAACACTGTATTACATTTAGCAATCTCTATTTTAAAGCTATCAAATGTAATATATGTGTGTTGTTCTGCAACTCCTACTCTTACAACTCTTAATTTCCCCTAGAATCCTGCTCAGGACCAAAGAAACGAAACTGCACATCACCACAAAACTTTTCTATGTCTGCCACACTACCATGCAAAAGTGCTCTATTTATTTCTAGTAAACATAAAGCTGAAGTTTTCACATAATACAGCTTCCTACCTAATGTTCGCATTGTTGAGTGGTGTAACTTATTTTGTGTTTTAAACTTCTCCTCAGAAAGATAAGTAGGAATTTTCTTAATATATGGATTGCTGTCTAATACTAAAAACACTACTACAGTTCCATTTGTATTCAGTACCCTGACTACGCCTTCCTGGTACCTCTTCTGCAATAACTTCTTCTATATTTCTAAGTACCATCACCTCATTTGCTATAGGACTACCATTCTTTCTTTCATTACCTTGTCCTTGTCAATAGCATTAACTAATTTGTTATCCTGGAGATAGCTTTCTTCATTAAAGAAAGCCTCTGTACAAGAAGTGTGTATCCATTGTCCATTAAAAACTGTACTACAGTTACATCTATTCTTCTGGTTTTGTCTCCTCTGACACTATTTTGTCAAGAGTCTTCTTCTAGTAAGAATTAAAATGAAAAGATTCATCTTTAGGTTTAAAGTATTTTATTAAGTACAGTGGTACAGCAGCGAAGATATAAATGAAAAAGGCAATAAAAGACAGTCAGTGACAAAATAAATCAGTGCTTCCTTCAGGGCTCGTCGCCAACTATGGAGTTCAACAGTCCCAGCCATGTCAGGGCCGCCTTGGGTGGCCTTCTTACGTACTGTACTCGAGCGTTGGACTGTAAGCAGATAACAACCCCGCTGTACCTCTCTTTCAATATAACAAACCTCCCCAACAACCACCCCTTCCCACTCCCCTCCCCCACCCCCGTCCGGTGCTGCACAAGGTAGAACCCAGACACTCGCATCTCCTACCCACATCTGCTCCCATTGCATGTGTGAGGTTCCCCCCCCTTCAACCTGACCTTTCACTGTATCGGAGGTGTAAGTCTCAGTAGCCTCAGGTATCTCGGGCAGGTAAGCTCCTTGAACTCGGTGGCCAGTAATGTATGGAAGGGTAGCCACAGCTCCTGGAATTGATCAACCTCCCCAGCCAGTGTGAGCGATATTTTTTCCATCCCCAGAACATGCCACAGCCTATGTAGCCAACCTGTAATGGAGGGTATAGTGGGTGTGCGCCAGTGTATCAAAATGTTCTGTACCGCTGAGCCCAGCGCAATAGCAATGTGCCTCCCCCTCCGAGATTTCAGCGGGTACATTAAGGCATTGGGGAGACCCAGCAGGGTATAGACCGGGAAGCGGGGCAACTCGATACCAAAACATGCATCTATCTCATTGATCACCTCAGTCCAATAGTCCTGCAGCAGTGGGCAGTCCCATAAGACATGTGTCAGTGTGCCAACGTGCCCGCAATCACGCCAACATGCAGTGTCTATGAGCCGGTTCATTTCATGTAGGCGCTCCGGAGTGTGGTACCAATACATAGAGACCTTGGTGAAGGTTTCGGTGAGTCCTACATGATATGCAGAATGTCGTGCCCTGTACGAGATTTGCTCCCATTCCTTGTGGCTAAGTGTTCTCCCCAGTTCCCTGTCCCACCTCTCTCTACCGGGGTTATAAAAATGTGAGGGTGGCGGTTGCAGCATTTTATACAGATCAGATATTAGTTTAGCGTCCGACGTACGCGTCGCCAGCCATCTTTCATAAGGCAACAGGTTCCTGTCTGCTGACTCCCGCACCTGCGGTTGCAGGGCCCAATGTCGAACCTGCCAATACCTCATCCTATCTGCCTCGGTCATCTGGTACTCCTCTTTGAGGTTCTCAAAGGGGAGGATTCCGTCCTCCCCGTATACATGAAAGAGTGCCCTGCATCCCCTCACCCGCCAGTGTGTAAAGGCTCCCGGTTCTGTCCCCGGTGTGAAGTCCGGGTTGTCCACAATAGGTGTGAACGGAGAAGGGAATGTGGTGAGACCATAAGGCGTGTTAGTGGCGTCCCAAACCCTCAGCGGCACCCTCGTGATATAGGATGCGTAAAGGTTCGGGGGACGGTGCGGCCTGCGCAGGAACGGTATTTCCTGCAGGGGCCGGCCCGCTACCGCTTGATCCTGGAAGAGCCAGTGCTTGTCTGACTCCCACCTGCTCCATTCTACCAGGTACCGTAGCTGCGACGCCTGGAAATACTTGTGAAGATCAGGGACCCCAAGTCCCCCCACCTCCGGCGCTAAAGTCATCAATGCCCTCTTCATTCGGGGTTTGCGGCCCTGCCAAACAAATCGGGACAGGTCAGTCTGCATCTGCCGTATCCAACCCTTAGGGGGCTGCAGCGGAAGTGCACGGAATAAATACAGGATCTGGGGTAAGACTGTCATCTTAATTGCTGCTATCCTGCCTAACCAGGATATCGTCCCCTTGCTCTATCTCCCCAGCTCCTCTTTAACTTTCTTGCTCAGCACCTCATAATTAGCCGCCACCATCGCCTGTAACGTGGGAGCCAGTAGGATACCCAGGTATGGCACGTGGTGCCGTGACCATTGAAGCGGGAAACGCCTCTGCAAGTCCTGCCTCGTCGCAGGCGTCAGGGAGACATCCAATGCTGTAGATTTCCCCACATTCATTCTAAATCCCGCCACTCCCGCGAAAGCCTCGAGCTCTGCCATACATGCGGGTAAGGCCCGCTTCGGGTCCTCTAGTGTAAAAATGACATCGTCCGCATAGAGGCTAACCGTGTGAGTGTACCCTCCCATCCGCACCCCGATCGCGCCCGGGTTCTGCCGCACTCTCTGGGCAAAGGGCTCCAAGTAGAGAGCAAAAAGGAGAAGGGATAGCGGGCACCCCTGTCTCGTGCCACGTTCAATATCGAAGCGCCTCGAACCACAGCCATTGACACGTACCGTAGCCGACGGGAACTTGTAACAGTTAAACACCATGCTCCGAAATTTCTCCCCTATGCCCATCCGTGCCATCACCCGCTCCAGATACGGCCAGTGCACCCGATCGAACGCCTTTTCGGCGTCGACCGAAAGGAGCATCCTCTCCCCCGGGATTCGCGAAGCTTTTTCCAGTATATGCACAAACCTCTTAGTATTATCTAGCGTTTGCCTGCCGGGTACAAAGCCGGATTGGTCCGAGTCAATCAGCCCAGGGAGATACTGCGCCAATCTCGCAGCGAGGATCCCCGTGTATATTTTGAGATCGACATTGAGGAGGGAGATTGGTCTATACGAGCTACACTGAGCCCTGTCCTTCCCCGGTTTAGGTATGACAGATACAGTCGCCTGCAGGAGATCCGGCGGGATAGCATCGGGGCCGGCAAAGGAATTAAACAGCTTGGTCAGAATGGGTGCTAAGATCGTGCAGAACGTTCTGTAGAAAAGGGAGGTGTAGCCGTCCGGGCCCGGGGCCTTCCCGTGTTTCAGCCTGGAAATTGCAGCAACAACCTCCTCCATCCGAATCTCGCGTTCTAGGTAATCGGCCTGTGCCGGAGCCAGGGACGGGAGAACCACCGAGTCCAGATACTCATCGGGCTCACCTACCATCGAGTCATCCTCCGCGTAGAGCTCAGAATAGAATTGGCGAAAAACCTCAGCTATTTCGACGTCTTCGGTGACTGACTGCCCCCCTGCCACCGCAATCTCCTTTACTCGGCGACACTGGTGCGCAACTCTGAGCTTAGCTGCCAGTAAACGGCCACATCGATCCCCCCCTGTATAATATGCGTGTTTTAGACGCAGTGCCGCATACTCAGCCCTGTCTAGATCCAAAGATGAAAGGAGTTTCCTTGCCGCTTTCAGCTGTTTCCAAATCCTGGGAGCCCCAGTGCGACGATGTGCCTGCTCCAGTTCCCTGACCCTCTGCGTGAGTTCCTCCCGCTTAACCTTTCTCTCTTTGTTTTCAGCTGAGGAAATTGCTATGAAGTCTCCCCGCAAAACTGCTTTGAGTGCTCCCCATTGAGTCGCCAATTTGGTGTCGGGGTTGGAGTTATGCAGTTGAAATTCTTTCACAGACTCCGTTATGCGCTGCACCACGGTCTTTTTGTGTAGGAGAGTGTCCCGAAGACGCCAGACCCCACGATGGACTGGGGTCGACGGGGGGAGGAAGGTCCCCGAGACCGGTGCGTGATCCGAAAGAGAGATGACCCCCACCTCGGAAGCAGTGGCCATATCCCTAACCGGGCCAGAGACCAGCAGATAGTCCAACCGGGCGTATGTCTTGTGTGCGTGTGAATAATAAGAGTAGTCCCTATCTAAGGGATGAAATCCCCGCCAATGATCATGCAAATCTAAATCGGCTAATTGTGTTCTCACCGTGTTCGACAATTCCCCAGTCTGTGGGTAACGCTGCGCTGACCTATCCAGAGAGGAATCGAACACCAAGTTTAGGTCCCCTCCCAGAATGATGTGTCTGTCTGGTGATGCCGAGACATCTACTAATGCAGAGTGGAGGAATCGGTCCTGGTGCTCGTTTGGGCTGTAAACCGTCCCTATTGTAAACTGCAGGGGGCCCAATTTAAACCTATAGGCCAGCAGCCTCCCCTTCCGCTCTATGAATTGTGTATGACTTCCCCTCTAAAGGATTTAGACACTAGGATAGCTACTCCAGCTGTTTTAGTGGTATTGGAGGAAAAGAACTGTGTGGGGAAGGAACGGGACCGTAACCTATGGCAGTCCCCGGCTAGCAGGTGTGTCTCTTGAAGCAAACAAATGTCTGCCTGAGATCCCTCCAATAAGGAGAGAATCACTCTTCGTTTCGTGGGATTGTTCAACCCTTTTACATTCAGGGTCACTACTTTCAGCCCCGCCATACCAAATCAGAGACACCTCGCCTCAGCGGCCGGCCTGTAGCAGAGAGTACCAAGCCATTGATCGGATAGGCCTGCGAGCCCTGGCAATGCTGAATGAACTTAGCAGAAGCACCGGACAGAGCTGCCCCAAACTCCCCTCTCCCGGATCCCTCGTCCCTCAACCCCCAACTCCCCAACCCCCCCCCCCCCATGCCCCAACTCGAACCCCAAACTTTCCCTTCCCACCCATCTCCTTCAACCCCTCCATGACCCTCAGTCCTGATAGTCCCAGTCCTGCCCTTACCGGACAAGTCTGTGGTAAATTACCTTCGTGGGCGACCTGCCACAAGCATCCCTCCTCCGCCTCCCCGCCCCCGCCTCCCCCCAAGCCTGCTCCAACAGTAATGCGTAGTCATTCTCCCCCCGGAGCCATGTTATGCGGTCAATGCCACTTCACCCTCGACCGCCGAAGTCCTTGAAACAGTTCGAATTGCATCTGCCATCTCCTCTCTAATAGTGGGCGAGCCCGGCCTCCGTGGAGCGGCTGACGACCTGCGTCTCGAAACTCTCCGCCAACCGCTGTTAGTAGGATCTCCCCTCCTTGGTGTGGAAGATTCCTCCTCTTCCGCAGTGATCCCCAGCACTTCACATACGTCCAGGAGAGACCGTAGCTGGTGTGATTCTCCATTCCATCTGAAGATGAGGCGAAAAGGGTGCCCCCATGAGTAGGGCGTGTCATGTTGCCTCAGGAAGTCCGTCGCAATCTTAAACGCCTTCCGCTTCTGGAGGGTGGTCGCGGCCAGGTCTTGATACAGCGCCACAGGGTGACCTCGGAAAGTTATCGTCTGCTTCCTTCTCGCCTCTATCATGATCCGCTCCTTCAGCGGAAAATCGGGAAGGAAAGCCAGAATGTCCGGGGGAGGCCCTGTCGCTCGTCGTTGCGGACCCACCCTATGGGCCCTATCTATCCTAATGGGAAAGTCTGCAGACTCGCCCAGGATGTCACGGAACAGCCCCTGTAGGTAGTCCGCTATGCCAGTGTTCTCTTCTGAAGACGGCACTCCCCGAACCCTTATGTTGTTCCGCCGAGATCTGTTCTCCAAGTCCTCATTATGCAGCTGAAGATCTATGTGCTGGTTTCTGAGGCGGAGTACCTCCTGCTGCAGGTGCGTGATCTCTTCGTCTTGTCGCTGCGTGGAGCTTTCGACCGTGGCCACCCTCTCGCCGAGTCCGTCCACTTCTCTACGTATTTCGTGCACTTCGCCAGCCACTTCCTGCTTTAACGCTTGAAAGTCCTCCCTCAGCGTCCCAAAAAGTGATTCCAGAAAGGATCTGGTGACCAGGGGCTCTCCACTGCCCACCATTTGGGAGCTGCTTGCACCTCCCGGCGGCGTTGAATTCCTGTCTCCTTTCCCTTGGGATTTATTAAGCATCTCCGGGAGTGTGCGACTACTCCCCTTGCCACCCCTCTGTCCGGCCATCTGTCCTGTGAGCAGCGCGTGCGCTATGCACCGCAACACTCAGCCGATCCGACACTCAACTCCAGGCCTAGAGCACCAGCGCACGTCCTCGGGAGCCCCTGCTTCTGTGGACCGGCTCCAGGTGCTTGCAGCAACACAGGTCCGAGCCCTCAAGCTGCTCGGTCGGACAGAAAGGCTGATGTACCACTGTTCCAGCAACAGCCGCCGCCTCGTCGCGCTCCGCGAGCACCTCTCCTCCACTGATCAGTCTGCCCCCCCCCCCAACAGCCGGTGCTGTGATGTCTTAGCGGCCCAGGACCAGCGCGCCGCCTTCCCAAGTCCTACTGAGCCGGCTGGCGGATCTCGCTGTGCCCCCAATGTCTGTGCACTCGTGGGGAGCCTTCCTTTGCTCAGTCACTGCTCCCCGGGGCCACTGCCCCTCCCCGGCGAGGCTCCATGGGCCAGGCGCCGCTACGATTTCTAATCTTCCCTGGTGTGGTGCGCTTCAGGCACTGGCTCCGTGCGGGGTCTATCTGTATTGCCTCCGGGAACTCCGCGTCGCCCCACGCCCCACCAGCTTTCTCCTCACCTCCTCTGCTGATACCGGAGGGGGGGTGGGGGGGTGCGTCCAGGGCCCAGCTCCGTCTCCGTCCGGTCCCGATTCTCCGGACCTGCACCGCTCCAGTTCTCGAGTGCTCTTTGCAGAGCGCCGGGGGCCGCCGCCACCGAGACTCGCCGCACCACCAGTGTTGCCTCTTCAGCGCTCCGGGCCTCCGCTCCCTTCCGGCCAGGCCGCAGCCGCGGCCTCGATTAGTCTCTGGGGCGGGTCAGGGGCCCACCGTGCCACCGAAGGTCCGATCAGCGCTCTCCGGTCGTGGGCTTCCGGCTCCGCTGGGCCGCCGGCGTGCTCTACCGCACTGCAGGACCACCTTCTGGAATCCCCCGGGCCAGCTCTACCTCCGGCCGGGCCCCAGATCCGGCCCGCTCCTCCACCTCAGCTCGGGGCTCCAGCGACCGGGCCCACCACTCCTGATGCTTCAGTCGGCGGGGGAACCGGAGCTCAATTCCGCCGTGTTTGGAAGCTCTCCCAACCGCGCCCGGTCTTCCGGGCTGACGGGGGGGGAGAAAAGCTATTTTCCGGGGCTCAGGGCCTAAGCGGGCACGGGAGCTCGGGAAGGACACGTCCGTCTACACCGCCATCTTGGCCACGCCCCTCAAGATTCATCTTTAAAGCAAAGGCATTATCAACTACTCTCTAACTCGTTCTTTCTGTTTCACTGCATCTCTCCTTCTTCTATACTTTTTTAAATTCAACACTAAATTTCCAAGGCTGTAACTACACAATCATTAAAACATTTCCGCAGAACCAATGCAGCTATCTAAACACCCACTTACAACCCATGCAGTGATTGAAATACTGAGGCACACACGTGCACTAATGAAACACTCAGGCTCTACTCATGCACTCATGTAATTACGAAGAACTTAAGACAATATCCTAAACTTACTACCATTTTGGTATTCACAGAAGACACTTACTCATTTTGGTATTCACAGAAGGAACTTACTCATTTCGGTATTCACAGAAGTTAGGATTCCTAACTTTAGGACTTCTAAATGCTTTCTATGAATACCGAAAGTCTTAAAGTTAGGATTTTTCTCAGTTTAGGAGTAGTAACGTTAGGACTCCTAACTTTAGGGCCCCTAAATGCCTTCTGTGAATACCGAAAGTCTTAAAGTTAGGATTTTTCTCAGTTTATGAGTCCTAACTTTACTACTCCTAAACTGAGAAAAATGCTAACTTTAATGCACGTGATAAAAAAATCTTTTTGAGACATATAACTTCTGTCACTAACACCTCCATTACTTGACCATGGGGCCAGAGTATCTTCACCCTGACACCTCATGTGGGGTTGCACACAGATTTTCAGCCCCTAGAACCATTCCCGATAGATAAAATGGAGACCGCAACTTTCTATTCAGGTTGAGTCCAGCCAATCAGAGCATTCCCATTGGCGCATGCATTCATGATTCTTTGCAAAAATTTCGCAAAATATCCACTGTCAGTAGTATCACTATAATTTGAAACTTTAATGTTCCAAAAACTACTGAATGGATTTACACAAAATAAACAAAAGGCACTTCCTTGAACTGAAATCTACCTTCCTGCCAAATTTGATGTAAGTCTGTTCAGCTGTATAGGTGGCTAAAGGTTCCTATGGGAATTAACATTATAAACACAACCTTATTTTGCTCCCCAAATTCTCAGTCCCCACTGCACAGCTCACCCTGAAACTTTCCCAATCAATAGTACCCACTGTGACACTTTTTTGGCAAAAGGTCATGCAGATTGGTCAAATGACATCAAAGTTATAGTGAAGTGAAAAAATGATTTTCCTATGGAAACTAGATCCTAACTATAACTACCTACTGGCAACCACCAGTCGGTAATATATATAATAGGTAAATATAGTTAGGACCATGTTTCCATAGAAAAAGCATTTTATGACTTGTCTATATCTTTGGCGCTCGTTCACAAATCTCCACAAAATTTTCCCCCAAAAAATGTATTTAACAGTTTTGGGATGATCCGTCAAGTGGGGGACCAAGAAAAGAGGGTAAAAATAGTCTGAATCCCATGGCAATTTACATAGCGATTTTGAACATGACTACAGCCCAAACTGCTGTACAGCAAATTTGGCAGAAAGGTAGCTTTTGGCACAGATATCACGCTCTTATTTGGAGTAACTCGATTCAGCAGTTTTAGTTATTAAAAGATATCCAAATGTGTGTAACTAGTTACACAAACCCTCTGCAAATCCTTGTGATCTTATGTAGAACTCTGATTGGCTGACAACACTTCAAACAGGAATTGTTGCCAGCCATCTTGGGACTCAGAATCAGAGGCCAAAAAAAGGTTAAAAAAAGAAAAGGGTGCACAGTAGGAATACCCTTACCACTAGTTCTGGTCCTGGGGTCCCACAGGTACCCTACCAGTGCCAAAAAGCATTTGTTTATAAATATCTGTGGTGAAATCGCAACGAAATTATGAATCTGTGGCAAAACATTTCAAATAAAGCAATTGCGGTCTCTTGCACTTTTTTCTTGTTCAGCCCGGATGGGTGGGCGATGCCCCGGGACATCCCTTTTATTTACAAATGAGGAAGGGGCATACACTGACACACTGCCCAAGTCCAGTTTGAACCCTGGGAACCGCCAACTACTACCAGAGCTTTATTCATTAATTTGACTGGGGACTGTGTGGTCTCCCCGTCAGGCCTTTAATGGCCCCGGGGACCACCACCACCCAGGAGCACAAAAAAGCTGAAAAGAAGGGAGGGGGTCACACGGGCACAGACCCCCACCTCCACGGGACTTGGCCAAATTAAAAGACGAGGATGGCAGGGTAGACCATGTGGTCCCCCCGTCAGGCCTCTAAAGGTCCCGGAGACCACCACCTCCCCGGGGCACAAAAGAAATGAAAAGAAGGGAGGGGGGCTACGTGAGCACATACCACCAATTCCACGGGACTTGGCCAAATTAAAAGAGGAGGATGGCTGTGTAATTCTCCTCCAGGGCCGTATATGGCTCGGGGGTCCACCACCTCCGCTGTCATTCTTGCAGGGAAACAGACAAGAGGATTACTCCCACATGGTGGGAGCAGCATTTTTGGATGCTCCCTATATGTGGGAGAAATTCTGGCTACCACTGGAGGCAGGGAGCTGGCAGGGACCTCTGGGGCATTCAGGCTCCTCCTGCAGTCCCACTGTAGCACAATGGGTGCCCTGGGCAGGCTCCAGGGCACCGAGGTAGACATGGTCAGGCCCAGGGGGATAGGGTCCTCAGGTCCGAAATCAGCCCGTGGAAGGTGGGTCATACGGCTCACCTCCCCCATTGAATTTTGGCCAGGCCCTGGTGAATGGGGTACCCGGGCCAAAATCGGTCCCGGGGAGGGGAGTTACGTGGACCCCCTCCCCTTCAGTAAACTGGCCAGGCAAAGGCAAACCAAGTGTGTTTCCTTTTGTATTCCACGTTGAAAAACGATCTGAAATCCTTAATGGAGATTAACGCATAATTGAACTATTGGATCAATGTTCTGCAATCAGATCTGGGGTGACTGCAACAAGTGCTTTTTTTCTCGTCATGTCCTGGTGAGAGCAGAGTCCATGGTTCTCCCTTGTAATTACCTCGCATATTGAAATACCCAAAATTATCTGCAAGCTCTGTATTTTTGACCCTGCCCCATTTTACTTCATAGTATATAAAGGTCTTCCCTCCATTTCCCACATTGATGGACATCTTACTTAAGGGCCCCAGAGCATATTTGCCAAGTTTGGTGATGCATTCATAATAGAGAGGGAATACGAGGACATCTTCACCAAATGAAGAAGCACTAGCTTCCTATAGTTGGGTAGAAGCACCCCTATTTGCTGAAGATTCACCTCTTTGTAGTCTCATTGCCTTGTCTTGACGAGGATTCATGTTATCACAATTTGTGGAAGAAGACCGTGCAAGGAACGGTCACGTTGCCAAAAGTACATGCACACAAGATCACTGGAGACACTAACTTGTGTTCCTTTATACAGCCATAGTGTAGAATATGCACTAGGCATTTATCCAAAGAGGTAGCACTTACTAATTGACCAGTAGAATGTATTCCAGTTAGGTAGACATTTTTTGGGGACTCTTCTTGGATTACTGAGGTTGCACTCAGTCCCTAATGCTTATTTCACAACACATTATGGGGTAACCCAGTAACCCTCAGAACCTAAGTATGCTAAAGAAAAACAGTGGTTCTGTCGGGGATATTAACTGATGTGTGATCGGTACTTAATCCCTTGAAAATAATATGCTTTTAGTCATATAACCAAGTAACACACCAAGGAAAGAAACAACAAAATTCTTTTACTTGGTATTTTATATATATATACAAATCAATAAGCGGCTGTCAAAAACAAAAAAGACACATACGGTGAATGAGCCAATGGCTGTGTGGTACAGGTAGTGACTTTTTGTGATATTGTGACAGAGTGCTGTACAGGGGTGGCTTAAAAAACATATATGACACACAACAAAAATATTTAACATGTGAGTCCACAGTTCATTGCAAATGCCCCAACGGAAGATACGATTCTATGTTCAATTCAGGGAATTGCGTGGGTTCATGAAGACAACAATGTAGACGTTTTGACCCTTAAAGATTGTGCTGATTAAAGTGCATCAGAGGCGGGTTTGATATATAGATAAATATATATATATATATATATATACACTCGCTGATTGTTTCCTCAAAAGAACACTCGCTGATTGTTTCCCCAATTGCTTGATACATTTTTGGCGATTCATTGACGACATTTGTATGATTTGGAGAGGGTCGTTGGAGTCAGCTAATGAATTCGTCAATAGGATAAATGTCAATGATCTCAATTTACGTTTCACCTCACAGATCAGCACACACCTTATCCAATTTCTTGATGTAGAAATTTACATTGAAGATGGTGGGTTACATACCCGTCTGCACAGGAAAGCCACAGCGGGCAATGCTATATTGCACGCAAGCAGCTCCCATCCTAACCATCTGATTAGAAGCATCCCCTACGGGGAGTTTCTAAGGATGAGAAGGATTTGCAGCACCTCATTAGATTTGGAAAAATGTCAGAATGAGGCGCTGGAAAGATTCTGTGCTCGAGGGTATGATGTCGCCCTTTTATTAGAGGCAAAAGACAGGGCTAACCAACTGGACAGGGACAATTATCTGGCCTCCATTAATGTGGACGTCACATCTAGTCCAATGGAAAGGGAGGTTGAGACAGAGAGTAATAACATCAGTCTAATAACAACATTTAATGAAGAACACAAAAAAGTGAGAGGAATCTTGAAAAAACATTGGCCCCTGTTGAAAACAGACATTAGTCTAGCCCCACTCATACCAGCTGAACCAGGGGTGGTGTTTAGAAGAGCTCCGTCCATGAGGGACATGTTGGTTAAATCTAGCCCAGAGGTAGTAATGAAACCTCACCGGATTTCCAACAAATGCGGTTTTTTTAAATGTATATCTTGCAGAGCTTGCAAGTTCGGTGTAAATACCAGTGAGTACTGCTCTGCTTTTGATCCTAACCCTATTAAGATCAGGGATCATTTCACCTGCCGCACGGACTTTGCAGTGTATGTGCTCCAATGTACCTGTGGACTCAGGTACGTTGGTAGTACAAAACTACAGGCTTTTAACCGCATTTTGCAACACCTACGAGTTGTGGTTAATTCGGATGGTAATTATCCGGTAGCCCGGCATTTTGAATTGGTTCATAATAAAAATCTAAACGAACTGAGATATTTCATCATTGATGCGGTGCCCAAAAACATCAGAGGGGGGAACAGGGAGAAAGCGTTGAGACAGCTTGAAAGTAAATATATCTTGTTGTTAGACACCAGAATCCCGAATGGATTAAACACGGGGGAGGACCTTTATTGCTTCCTCTAGTAGGGTGCAGTATCGGGAGCATTGAAATCCTACCTGCCATAGCACCAACTTTTATGAATCTGTTTGGGCAGGGGCAGGGGTAGTATAACTTACAAAATTTAACACCGAGTGGACATGAATGGATATTCTGTCTATAAACATTGGGTACCCCTGTTTGACCCCGTACCTCTTCAAGCTGTCCATAAACCATGGAAAGGGCACTATGCCATAATATTGTCTAGTTGTTATACCCCTGTTTGACCCCGTATCTCTCCTAGCCAGCATCATTTCATGTAGAGGGCACTTTGCCATAATGTTTTCGATTTGCCACATTACAAGCTGTGTCTAATTTGGTTTTCAGCGTTGATAATATTGTCCCATGCATTTACTTCTGTTAGTGGGTGGCATGTAACTCTTCATAAATAGAGAATTAATTAACGTGCCATCACCAGCGTACTCCCCGTATATATATGAATTGGATACTCGGTTTTATCAAGCACAATTTTGCACATTAGCACTATTTTGCACCTTTTGAAATAGCATATTTTGCACGTCCCCTGTAATCTGAGACTTTTTGTATCAATTTGAGACTGTAGATTCATACTATGGAGTGAGTCATGGATTTGATTGGCAATGCACTTTAATCCATAGGTAACAGTATGGAAGGATATATTTTGTAAATAATGTGTAAATATATCAATTTACCTTATGAAGTGTTTATATATGTATATATTAATATTAATTTACTTTGCCTTAGATGTATGGACCAATGTAAATTGTTAAGTGGATCTCAGACATCATCTCCGTTTATGAAGTATTTTTTCCATGTCTATGTACTGCTTAAGTCTCAGTGGGGACACTCACAATATATAAATTGCACTTATTGGTTCTTTTGGTCATGTGATCAAGGCTGCCGTGTTGCAGCCGAAACGCGTCATGCTGGGGACAGAAGGTCAATAAACCACCTTTAATTGGATAAAAGCGCAGTTTTTGTGGTCTGTACCTACGTCGTGGAGTCGGTATCTATGCCGAGGAGTAGGAGTTGGAACGGATATATATATATATATATATATATATATATATATATATATATATATATATATATATATATATATATATATCACGCTGCTTGCAGTACTTCAATCATCGAGGGATCGATAGCTGGTGGGACTGCCAGAGACACAAGCGTTCCAGTGAGGAGTTTCTGGTATTTAACCGGTGAGGGATCACAGCCCGCATTGACTGCCCCTGCTCATTGGAATCAACGCGTGCGGTCTTTGGTCGCAACGGAACGAGGGACCAGGAACAGGCAGCCGTGGATGTTCTCAGGTGTTGGATGCGCGCCTGCCTCCACCTTCCTGCATCCAGCAAAAGCCTACCGCGTACCCCACTCCCCTACGCCACCTACCCGGACTAGCCGCCACAGTGCATCCTGGGAAATGTGGTTCAAAAACCTTCGAGAACTACTGAAGGTGAGCCGACTGCCTTAAAGGGGAGGGGACTCACATGCTGGAAAATATTTCAAACAGGAAGAAGATGATTTGGGGGAGGACATGCCACAGTGATTCGGCGCTGAGGAAGGCCGTTTTGAGCCGAAATGCATTCGCCGCCACTGCTTACCTGTGAAATAAACGACTGTTTGTCCTGCAATCCCTCTGGCCTCTGAGTTCTTCGTAATTGGAGTGCTTGTCCGTCATATATATATATATATATATATATATATCATGTCCTTACTCTAGTCACATGTGGGAGTATTGTAGATAGCACATCCATTGCACATGCTTATGGTAAACGAAATGAACAATTCAAATATTATATACTTATTTATTTATTGTAGTTTTTTATTGATTTTTATCCTAGTGTTTTAGATTTATATACAGCAGACATTGCACAAAAGAATACATGCAAAACAAATTGCATAGTTCATACAGGTTGCCACATAGAATTGCATTCTAAGACTTAAGGCCCGCATCCCCAGAGCAACAGCTCCAAATATACATAACTAAGTGGTTAATATTTATCAATTAACATATATTACCAGAGCTGCTGACTTAATAACTGGGAAAGGAGGTTCGAGTCTCAACATTTGCTTAACTTTCTGTGATTCTGTCCAAATCATGCATGTGGTGTGGTGTGATGTAAATACTACTCATATAAAGCACTACAATACCTTTGGGTTGAGTTTGTGCTATACAAAACTGCAAGAGAAAAATATATATGTGTGTAGATACATATATATGTGTATGTATATATATCTTGCATTTAAATGTACAGTGATGGCTTATTGTCACTACTCTACCCATATGTGGGAGTATTGTAGATAGTTTA
Organism: Lissotriton vulgaris; assembly: GCF_964263255.1. NCBI lineage: Eukaryota > Metazoa > Chordata > Amphibia > Caudata > Salamandridae > Lissotriton > Lissotriton vulgaris. The sequence goes on along the minus strand of NC_141694.1, from coordinate 485,887,397 downwards.
TCCACTGCACATTCATAGGGTAAATAAAATGAACAATCAAAACAGTACTTAACTGTACTATTTGGCTCTTAAAACATACATGCAACATATTCTCAAAATTCCACAAATAGCCAGTAAAAATAGACTGTTTGGAGAACATCCACATGGTAGTACAGAAGAATATTAAGGACAAAAATACTATGGGGCCAACATATTGTGGCATAATGATCCACAAACAAAATATTGAGAAGGTAGTATATATAGATAAGTATAGATTTACTTTTTTTAACTCCACATTCACATACCTTAAAGATATATACATATATATTGTAAAGCTACATATGTGTTGACTTCTCCTACCTCGCAGCCAAGACATGGAACTCCCTCCCCACCCACCTCCGCCTGACCCAGGACCACCTCGCCTTCAGGAAGCAACTCAAGACCTGGTTGTTCGAGCAGTAGCAGTCCCCCCCCCCCCCCCCCCCCCCCCAGCGCGTTGAGACGCTCTGGGTAAGTAGTGCGCTATATAAATGCGATGATTGATTGATTGATTGTATTGTAAAACTATGTTTACTGATGTTAATTTACCTGCTCAATAATACCCTCCTACACACTTTCTGCATCCTTACACCAGTTTAATTTGGATGTAGGTTAGGTGCTTAAGTAAGTGTGTAGAGTGTGTGTAAACCTACGTTCTTACTATTTTATCAAGAGAATAGAATTAGTTTTGCTTCACCCCAGGCCACACACCAGACACCCTCTTTGGAAGACCATGTTTATAATTTTGGCATTGTTCATGTGTTACATATGCCTTACTTAGCTATAATACATATGTAGACTGCGAACACGATTGTTTCGATGTTATGAATAATGTATCCGATGTCAATAACATTTTACCTCACAGCACCTCTTTTACCTAATCATAAAGGATGACGCACCTTATGTTGAATGTACGAACTGACCTGTAGGAGACACGCAACTGAATAAACATGCCATTTTTGGCATCATAATCATATACTACAGATCACAATGCTATCTGACCCTTGCGGCCTTACGCTCTCTATAATAATTATATGGCCCCGAGTGGCGTGATGTGTGATCAACGTCCCGTTATGTGATATAAACATATTGTATTGCTTTTGTGACTCTCAGGGACCATAAGATGTATTACTTGTCTATTACGCTGACATGTATTGTGAATAAGTGCTGTAAACTAATAATAAAAATATTCAAACAAAAAAATGGAGGGGAAGGAGAAACACCACCGGAAGTGGCAAGGTGAGGGTTCTCCCCTGTATCTGGTGAGCACAGGCCCTGGAAATAGTAGTGCAAGGGTGCTGCAGCATCCTCAAAATAACCATGCAGATGGCAAACAAGCAAATAAAGATGTCTTTAAATTTTGTAGAAAACACTGAGGAGAGCCACACAAGTCATGCAACACTGTACTCCCCCAGGTGTCTAGTTTTCATAAAAATGCGGGTGCTGTAAGTTTCCCTGGTGCTGGCTGAGCTAGGGCCAAAAATCCGCAACTTCCCAATTTGGAGAAAACGGTTGATTTTTCAGTGGAAAAATATGATGTGTCCATGTTGCATTTAGGGCCCTTGCCTGTTGTAGGTGCAAAGCCCACTCACACAATTGAGGAGCCATTTTATTGGGAGTGTGGGAGAATGCTAAGTGGTAAGATATGTCCTGAACTTTCTGTCACAGAAATGTGAGGAAAATGAGTGTTTTTAACCAACAGTTAGGTTTGCATGGCATTGTGGGTACAAAAATGTTATGGGCTCCATGTGAGGCACACCACACTGGACTCTCATGGGTGTCCTGTTTTCAGAAATGTTTGGGTTTGGTAGGTTTCCCTGGGTGCCGGCTGAGTTAGGGCCCAACAACCACAGCTAGCCAAGTTGCAAAAAAAGAGTTGGGTGTGAGTGGAAAATGTTAAAGTGCATTTTGCATTTTGGACTCTTTCCTGTGGAAAAATGCACTTTTTAGGTCAAGCCTGAGCCAGCGTGCACGTGCTGCTCTCGCGATCTGCTGTAGTGTAGGTGAGTATGGAAGAGAAGCCCCGCCCATTCTCCGCCCATATTTTTCATTGGCTTGTGTCTTTGTCCTTCGTAAATGCTGGCTTCTGATTCTATAATGAGCTTGTTAGGCTTTCCTTAGTATGGCCATGTCTTTATTTGCAACCTAATGAAGAGAAGGTTTCCCTTGATTGTGATCAATCTAGATCCGTTATCATATCATGTGCCATACAATGTATACAAACATTGGTATCACCATGTATAAAATTCTACAATCAAACAAATTATTGGTTGTTACAAGTTTATATCTTTATGATAAAGCCTTAAGCTTTTTCTAGTTAAAAAGATTTTACGTGTTTTGTTAAAACAGGAAAAATGAAACTCATACATAAAATACAGACAATTCTAAACAGCGCTGTTGCATATTACAATTACAAAGACATATTAAAAATTCAGATATTCTATTAAAAACACTCACAATAATTCAAAATGCCACATTCAATATGAACAAACTATGACGTGCATAATCTGGACAACAACAACATATGAAAGACTTCAACAACTCATCTAATTCAATTGCACATTGTTATTGAAAGCCGTGGGACAATATATTCTACTTTATATTTGCACCCTTTCCTTGGCCTTCATGTTCAATTGTGCCTCCCCTTAGCGTCAACGCGTTTCGGCAGTTAATGTTAATTTGAAACCGCCTTTATCAAGACAATCAGATAATAAAGCTGTGTTCCGTACTTTTGCTACCTAAAAACAAGTACAAATACATTTCATCAAAAATCATCATACATGTTTCTGTTATTACAATTTTTATATATATCACATATATGACATTACTTATCCCGCACCCACCCTTGATATGCAGGGTACATCTATTTTGTTTTAACAGGGCGCATTTGTAACCTCCCATAGCTACTGGCCCCTTTACTTTGGTTGTTACACGGTACGTGTTATTCAGTCTTATAAGCAATATTTTCTTTATTGAGTTTCTCCTACTTTAGGCATGATGACGTGCTTTGCTTACATTCAGCGCACCATGCACGCTTTCACTTTCAAAGCAGCCGGGACAATGCGGTCGTTTGTTTGCAATGCCATAGGTATCACATTTAAATGCAAGACCACTGAAATTGCAAATATTTTTTGAACGAGCATAACAGTCCTTGTGGCCACCCACCTTTCTTTCTGCATGGCTCCCCAAAGTTAGGTTTAAAAAAAAAATGCCTTTTTTTTAAGCGTGTGCATTACCTTTAAATATTCATTTTTTTTCAATATGTGCACTCGTGTGCTAGGTCCCTCTGGGGCTCTAGGCTAAACTCCTAAGCAGCGCCACCGCTACCCACGATGGCGTTGCCGGCCCGCTCTGATCTACCCCCCTTGAGCCGGCTCCTATCTCCACACACCTCTCTCCTCCTCTTCGGCTCAGCGTGGCTCGGTGCTTGCCGCTCTGTCCTGCATCCATCTACACAAAACGAGATTTTCTCAGACCCCAAACCTTAACGGAAGCTTGGGTAAATGTGTAAGTGCTTGTTAATCGCCAATGGCATGCATACGTACTTTAGTCGCCAACTTGGGGTGGCCATGCTTTCAGCATTGCGGCCTTGATAGACACCCCACTGCCAATGCATGTGCTATATTGGTTGACAGTTTGTAAAAGCTTTTGTAGTTGCCGAGGAGTTGCAGGGCAGCTCACTGGCTCCAAGCGCGCTTTGGACCTTGCACCCAAGGGAGGGACGGTGCACTCACCTGTCTGGGTAAATGATTAAACTTGCAAGTAACCTACTACATAAACCAACCATCCTAACAACCAGTACGAACGTTCATCCCATTGTGGCTCCAGACGATGAGCAATTTACAGGGAATGCTCCTCGCTGTTTACAGTGCAATTTCACACCCTTGAGGGCGCTTGTGAAAGTTTATTTCATACCAATAGAACTCAGGGGCGCACAGCTGCTCCTAGATGTGTGCCTGAGGGCGTCCACAGAGGAATGGCAGTTGAACACTCAGTCATAGTGCACACATTCACCAGCTGATCGCAGTGATAGTGCTCACTTTCAAGGGCCATCCAGGCAGCTGCCCGGTCACCGGCTGGTCGCTCCTTGTGTTCTCTTCAGCTGAGAGCGTCAGGTTTCTGGTGAATCTGTGTGACCATCCGTGTTGCGACCTGAAAGTGAGATGGGGATTTTACTGCATGTGCCAGCTGAGCATAGCTGTGCCACGCAGGCCCTCAGGATGCCTTTTAACTATGCCAAAGCCTTCCAACCTCTGTTAGCCACAAAAGAACTGGTCTATTACGGTTTTCCATCCACTGGATAATTGTAGGAGGCAACGTAAAATCGGCATATAGCGCTCTACAAAACCAAAGTTTAACCAGCACCGACTTAGTCATTAGGTGTGGCTTTTTTGCTGTCCTGTAAACAGACAGATACACAAGCACACAGCCACAAACATTCAGGCAACTATGGACACAGACCAACAATCACAGCTATCCCTTTGCATGCAAGTGTGCCATATCAACTGTCTATGATATCCCAGGTAGGTGTGCACATAGGTGGCTCTGGTGCCCTGTACTTCAGGGGTGCAGGGTAAAGTAAAGCACGAAATGCAGATTGATGTGTAGTGGGTGGGCACATGGTGGTGCAAGTTAGGTTTAAAGTGGTCCCATGTCAGGTGTGAGTAGCTAATCCAGTCAAGGATTTATTTTTAGACCAAACGCACGAAAGCGAGAAGATAAAAGGCCACGTGAGAAGATAACCCACGTGCCCCCCAACGGACTGTTTGTGGTTAACTTCTTGTTGCTTAGCTGAGAGACAACTAGTGGTTTTCACTTCACTGCACAGCTACATGCTTTTAAGAATAAGCCTGATGGATGTGTGCTAGCTTTGGTTTTATACAGAAAGGGTGTTTCTAGTTTGATGACATTGTAAGTTCAGATCAGACTGTATCACAGTTTGCTTTATGCCATATTTACTGCTGCCTGCTGGCCAAAGGACACTGGTGGGGGTGGGATAAATGCATACATCCTACAGTCTTGGTGAGTGTCTTCTGATAGCAGGGCACTTTTATTTTAGTTAAACATTGCCACTAAATGATACAATAAAACATAACTGCAGCCTAAAGGCAGGGCCAAATAAGCCCTTTATTCCACTGAGCATTTCCCCAGTGGGTTGAATCCCTTGGAGGCTAGTTTTGAAAAGCTAGGGTCACTGCCAGTGCCTCTGTCACCTTATTCCAAGATTAATGGCTGAAGACACAGAGAGGATTCTAGAGAGATAGATGTGGGAGGTAAAGAGAAAGCAATCAGAGGAGGGGAAGAGCAAGGAGAGAAAGAAGTTTGATAGATAGAAAGAGAGCGTGAGAAGACAAATGAAGAGTGGCTGGTTTGAGATTTTCTGCCAGGGCTGCTTTTGGTTCCCCAGTCGAGCCCTGCCTGGAGAGGTGGGTGATCCACTGAAGGCTTGAGGTGGGCTGGAACCCACCCTCTTTCTTCACCCAGCCTATCTCTTGCCCACATAAATACACCTCACATAAAACTAATCAACACCACATAGCAACAATCCATATAAACACACTCCACACAATGCTACATAATTGCAATCACCAGAATTTCACTCAGTGTAAGATAGTTCCACAAAATCACCTCAGCATGCTTCCATTCCACACCACTTAATTCAACAAGAAACCACATCATACAAATCAACACCCAATTACAAAACACACCACATACATACAATCCACACCACAGAATTCTACATCACACCACAAAACAGCAAGCAACATAATTAAACTCCACTACATAACACTCCACAACACAAAATACCATACCACATAATTACTCTCCATGGAACACAATCCCACTCCACACAATTCTAATGCACTAAGAAGCACATAATTACTATCCACTTAATTCCATTGCATATCACATACATCTACTTCACACCACATAAATAAAAAATATTTACATTTACAACGCCAATAGCTCTAACTCTCATTTTCTAAATAGTCACTCCATTGCAGACTAAACAACACTCCACAACAATATCATTTACAGGGCCAATTGCTATAACTTTCTTAAATACGAGACTGATTGCATTGCAAATGCTTGTTATTGATAGACTTAAGGGACTGCTTGGTGGTAGGAAATGTGTGGCTCCAAATTCCATAACTTTCCCTCAAAGCAATATGAGGAAAATTAATGTTTTTAGGCACACTTTAATGTTTGTAGGGCATTGGGAATAGGCAGATTTATTTATTTATTTATTTTTGACACTTATAAAGCGCACTGTTACCGTACGGTGTCCTGGCGCTGTCTTGATAACTCCTGAAACTAATCACCAGGTTGATTTACAAAAAGCCATGTTTTTAGCTTTCGCCGAAAGGTCATCAGCTCAGGGGACAGTCGGAGTGCCACTGGAAGGGCATTCCAGGCCACCGCCGCCCCGCGGCTAAAACTCCTGCCACCCCAACACACTTTCCTGATGCGTGGGGTCTTGATCAGTCCCAAAGTAGCTGACCTCAAAAGTCTACCAGGTTTATACTAGTGAAAGTATTGCCCCAGGAATGCTGGACCTATACCGTGGATCGCCTTAAAGACAACGCACAGGCTTTTAAATAGAATCCGCAGGCTTTTAAATAGAATCCGCTTCCTTACTGGCAACCAATGTAATTTCACTAGTTCGTGGGAAATGGACGCAAATTTAGGCAAACCTGTAAGCAGGCGCGCTGCTGCATTCTGCAGTATCTGTAACTTGTCGAGTATTCCTTGCTGGGCTTCAAGGAGCAGACTGTTTCAGTAATCCAATTGTGAGAGCACCAAGGCCGTCACTACTGTTTTTTTACATTCCCCTGGGAGAAACGGAAGAACCTTCCGAAGGATTTTCAATGTCCAGTGGATGGATGAGGCCAAGGCATTTACCTGAGGTCTATAGGAGAGCCTGTCATCTATAATGACCCCCAGGTTCTTAACCTTATCAACAGGAGTGGGAAGAGTCCCCAACTCTTCTGGCCACCAGCTCGGGCCCCAAAAATTGGCCGTGGAGCCAAACAGTATCACTTTGGTTTTAGCCGAATTGAGTTTTAAACAATTTCCGGCCATCCATTTGCTCATGGGTTTCATGCATTCCTGGAACTTGCTGGCCACGTCATTCTCCCTCCTTGGTAGCAGTGACACCACTATCTGTGTGTCATCTGCATAAGATGTAAGTTTAAACCCATGGGAGCGGCTGACTGGGGCCAGGGAGGAGACGTAGACATTAAACAAGGTAGGGCTAAGTGAGGAACCCTGAGGAACCCCACACAGTGGTTGAAAGGGTTTGAACTCAAAGTCCCCCAACGCGACTACCTGGACCCTATTGGTCAAAAAAGATCTCAAAATGTCTAAAGCCTTCCCCTGAACCCCACATTCCTCCAGCTGGTCCACCAAGATGGTGTGGTGGACTGTATCAAAGGCCACCGACAAATCCAGCATAACCAGGGCTGCACGTCCTCCGGAGTCCATCACCTTCCTGACCTCTTCTGTTGACTTCATCAGGGCGGACTTCATACTGTGGCCTGGTCTAAACCCATGCTGTGAGATGTCTAGTCCCTGAGTGGTTCCTAGGTGTGCACTAAGCTGGATGTTCATAATCCTTTCTATGATCTTGGCCGGCATAGGAAGTCTTGAAATTGGCCGATAATTGTTGGGTTCCGCGATGTCCAAGTTGGGCTTTTTTAGTAGCGGCTTGATGGACGCCCGCTTCCAGCTCGATGGGAACTCCCCCATCTCAAATAACTGATTAGATAATCCTGCAAGAGCATTGGCTATGGGGGTTACTGCCAGCTTTGCAACTGTTACTGGGCAGGGGTCATAGGGTGAGCCAGATTTTATGCTCAACAAATATCTTTTGATCTCGGCCCCTTCCACAGGGACGAAGCCCAGCAATTTAGTGCCCTGGGTGGCTGCCGTCCGGCTCCTAGATCTGGATGCCTGCAGGCTCTGTGCCACCGGGGCTTCCAAGGATGCAAAAATCTTTTCCACCTTGCTTGAAAAAAAACTGAGCTGAATTCTCGCAGAGTTCCTGGCTAGGAGGCGTAACTGCTAATTTAGGTGTGGCCGGGCCTGCTACTGTATGAAAGAGTTCCTTGGACAAGTTTTTTGCCCCAAGGATGCGTTCTGTAAAGTAGGCTTCCTTAAGTTGTCTTATTCTCTCTTTATATTTTCCCTGACTAGCTCTGTATTTCTTCTTCTCAGCTTCATTGTAATTTTGCGCCAGACTCGTTCTAACTTTTTGCACTCACACTTTAGCTCCCTGAGTTCCTCTGTAAACCAGGGGGCTGATGGAGCCGTGCGGGTGGGAAGCCAGGTTTTGGGTGGGGCCAGTATAGTACAAGCCTGGTTGATCCAGTTGGCAAAAGTGGTGCCAGCTTCCTCTGTTCCTACAGGCAAAGGCACCTTGGAGGATGCCAGCAGTTCTTCCAAGGCAGTCCCATCTATTTTAGTCCAGGCTCTACTAACCTTGACTTCCTTCTTATTCCCTCTCGCCTATTATATAATGCCCCACCTTGGATTCTAAACCATACCACAGCATGGTCTGACCAGGCTACAGGCTCTATCCCGGCGAATTGCAGGTCTGGGTGACTCGTAAAAATGCCGTCCAAGGTGTGACCTGCTTTATGAGTGGGCCCAATGACCACCTGCATTAGCCCCAGCCCTTCCATTAGGTCTTTTAGTGCCACTGTATCACTGTCCTGACTGGAGTCCAGATGGAAATTAAGATCCCCAAGGACAGTGTAGGCCTTTGTACATAGTGCTTCCTCTAAAAAGTTACCCACTTCCCCCAAAAACCCAGATTTGGTGCCCGGTGGTCTATATATGAGACAGCCCTTAAAGGATTGATGGTCCGATAAGATTAAATTAAATGCTAGGGCCTCACAATAGTCGGACGCTATGGGGAGGAAGCTGCCTTTAATGGAGGAGTGATATATGACCGCAAGGCCTCCTCCTCTTTTCTTCCGCCTATCCAGTGTATAACTGAGGTAGTCCGCTTGGATCGTCTTTACTAGGTCCGGGCCGGACGCAGCATCCATCCAGGTTTCAGTAATAAAAGCTATTTTAGCTTTGTGATCTTTAATTAGTTCAGCTAGCTCTAAACTATGCTTGACCAACGAACTAGCGTTGATCAACAGGCAGTCAAAATCTCTCCTCTTTGTTTCCTCCCAGTTCCTCCCTGTCGGGTTTAATGCTTTGATTTAACTCATCAGGATGTGTGGGGTCTGTTCTTGGCAGACATGACAGACATATGGACCTCCTTGCAGGTTCTCATCCAACCTCAGAGACTCGCAGCCTGTCATTCTTTTCGCCGCATTAAGGCTCAATAGATTATTACGCCCATACACCTTCCGTGGCGAGCTGCCTGGGGCCTCACAATCTGGGGTCGTGGCGCTAGGCGCGGGACCGGCACATACGGGCGCAGACAGGCTTGCCTTTGGCGCGCCTTCGGCGCGCTGCCGGCGCGCCCGCTGCGCGCGGTCGCGCCAGCCCTGCTTTTAAGGGTGGTGGTGAAAATGCCTAGTGCGCTGACCTTTGCCCAACCTAAGATGGCGGCCGTCCGGGCGAGCGCTGCTCCACAATCCCCCCTTCTTATGACTTCAATGGACTGAAACGCGGCCCTTCGGCAAGTGCCTGTGTCGCCCAAGTGTCGGTGGGTGCAAAACAATTTAGTACACAATTTGGTCAAATTTATTAAAACAGAGTTAAAATTCGGCAATTCAGTTCCCCACCTACAGGGTCCCTGTTAAAATAGATTTCGAATGCTAGTGACAGCAATTAATAAATCAGCATACAAAACAAACCTGCTCCCGGGTCACGCCTCAGGAGCTTTCAGGGCTGCGCGGTCGCGCCAGCCCTGCTTTTAAGGGTGGTGGTGAAAATGCCTAGAGCGCTGACCTTGGCCCAACCTAAGATGGCAGCCGTCCGGGCGAGCGCTGCTCCACAATCCCCCCTTCTTATGACTTCAATGGACTGAAACGCGTCCCTTCGGCAAGCGCCTGTGTCGCCCAAGTGTCGGTGGGTGCAAAACAATTTAGTACACAATTTGGTAAAATTTATTAAAACAGAGTTAAAATTCGGCAATTCAGTTCCCCACCTACAGGGTCCCTGTTAAAATAGGTTTCGAATGCTAGTGACAGCAATTAATAAATCGGCATACAAAACAAACCTGCTCCTGGCTCACGCCTCAGGAGCTATCAGATATTGTAGGATTCACACAAGGCACACCACTTTGCACTTCCCTGGGTTTCTAGGTTTCAGAATTGTGCAGGTGTGGAATGTTACCCTAGGTGTCAGCTGGGCTAGGGCCCAAAATACCCAGCAACCCACATTGTAAAAAAGCATGGATTCTGCTGGGTGAAATGTGATGTTTCCTTTTGGGGTGTATTGTGTCACAGGCACAAAGCCCAGCCACGCCAGGGTGGCACATTTCCATCAGGAGACGTGTGGGAATACAGTACAGTATAACAATTGTTAATACCAATTGTAATTCTCTTCATTTGTGCATTCCAAGTGTAAGCCAGTGTGCAGGAAAAAAGGCATTTTGCAAAATGCCCTCTGAGTTGCGTGCTAGTATGGGCACCACAAATTAAGAGATGTACAACTAACCACTGGTCTTAAACTCAGTATCCGCTGAACATCATAAATGCATAGGTTTCTATCCCCTTCCGTCCTCCCGTCGTCCAACGGCCGACGGGAGCACTCCCTCCCTGGTGCAGCGAACGACCATTGGCCGTCGCAGCCCCGCCCACCCTTTAAAACGCCCGCACCGTGGCAGAATTACCGCTGCAATTAAGGCGCTATATAAATATATGCATATTTTTCACTTGATATTTTACCATACGAAACACTCTAAGGGACCGATTCACAGAATGAATTTAAGACTAAATCCTAAACTTACTACTATTTGGTATTCACAGAATGCACTTACTACTTTCGGGATTCACAGAGTGAATTTACTACTTTCGGGATTCATAGAATGAACTTACTACTTTCGGTATTCACAGAATAGATTTAAGACTACTAACTTCACGTCTGCACTCGGGCCGTAAATTCCGGCCCGGAGGCGGAGTTTCCGGCTTGGGGGCGGAGCTTACGACCCGGAGGCGAAGCTTACGGCTTGGAGGCGGAGCTTCCGGCCCAGAGGTGGAGAAAGTTAGTAGTCTTAAATCTATTCTGTGAATACCGAAAGTAGTAAGTTCATTCTGTGAATCCCAAAAGTAGTAAGTTCACTTTGTGAATCCCGAAAGTAGTAAGTGCATTCTGTGAATAGCAAATAGTAGTAAGTTTAGGATTTAGTCTTAAATTCATTCTGTGAATCGGGCCCTGAATTCGGTACACAATGAAAAACCATCATAAGGTGCAAATCAGTTGTTATCTCTTGGTACTTCAGGTTAGCAGAAAACCTACAAAACATATATATCTCACCGACCAGAAGGGTCTAGCGGACTTAATGATAGATTGTTTTTGTAAATTGTCCATTGTGACAAGAAGTTACAGATGAAAATGTGCTCACAAATGGGGTTTTTTTCTTATTCATTTTCAATATTTTTTATATTAGTAGTTGGTTTCTTTGGAAAAACTCGAGGGATAACTTGCCTCTTGCTTAATTCAGAATTGTGTCTAATTTTCAAAAATGTATAGCTTTACAGCATTACCCATGGATTTCCCTCACAAACTCTAAGTATACTAACAACACAAAAATTATGAAAAATCGCCTACCTCTTAGAAAAATGTCAAAACAGTGGTAAAAAAATATGTTTTTGTTTCTACAGATCTACATGTCCCTGAAAGCTGGGAAGCTGATTATTTTAGCACAGAAAACCTTTCATTCATGCCATTTTTAGGAAACAAAACAGACACTTTTTTGTGGAGCAATACTTCCCCATCTTTGTAAAAAAAAACTCAAAATGTAGCCATGTTAAGGCTGTTTTATGCATCCCCCCCAACGGGAATCTACAAACCCTGGGTATCCTTAGAATCCCATGAGGTTGGGCCACAAGGACGCACATTTGGCATGGATACTTTATGTAGAAAAGGTATGGTGGCCTATGCTCGAACAGTGCCAAAAAAAGGGCTCAGTACTGGAGTAGATGAGCCTCAGCAGTTAAGGGGTTAAAAGCATCAATGCCATGAAATATTATTTAGCTAGTTCTTATTAGATATCCGAGGCTTCGGAAAACCTCACCTGGAAGAGCAGTTGTATTTCCTATCAATTTATTATGAATGCAAGTCAGGTTTATTCATAAGACAGTAACAAATTATATCTTTGGTCATAAACGCAGCGCATGAAAGAGCCCATTTATGATTGAGATTAGACCTTCATCTAGATATTGATTGAGAACTGTTTTCTTCCTATACAAACGCTACGTGCAACTGAGTTTCATGAAAAATGTGACTACTATTGATTTTGTTTTATGAAGTCAAATAATACAATATTTCTGCAGACTTGCAAATAGTGGAAGATAGAGAGGGGATGTAAGTGGGAATAAATGTTTCCTGCTGGGATAAAATGCCATTCGAACTTGCTCAGCTGAACTTGCAATTGTGTACCCAGCTGTCATTTTTATGTGTTGCTGTAATGTATGTTAGCATTGCAGTGGGTCTTCCTTTGTTCATAAATGTCAGGGTTAGATTCAAGAGATGGAAAATACCACAACACAACCAAATGTAAGAAGCAAAAACAGTGAAAGATAGAACTTGAAAGTAAGAATTCAGAGTGAGATCATGATGTCACTTGTACATTAAATAATGGAGCGCAAAATGTAAAGCATGCATATTAATGAGTCTAAAGAATCAAAAAGAAAGATGGATGAATTTTGTTGCAGTCTACTTGTCGCTCTCCATAAGTCCTCCAGGATCTTTCAAAACCCTCCCAAAGTGATTTACTTCAATCTTTTTTATATATAATCAGATTTTAGTGTGTTTATGCTATCCAGAAATGCTATCAAAACAGACATATACGTCATATGCATGCAGTCAGGATGCCAAGGCAAAGGACATTTAAAAAAGGACAGGGATAGCTCCGTCAGGGCGCCAATATGTCATAACAGGCCCACCAGCCTCCCCAAATCTTCTGATTCTTGTGCGAGCACACTTGCGCTTTGTATACTGGTTACCGTAATCTGGCACACCAGTCCATCAACGCTATCCACGCCACTTGCGATGGGGCCCGTGTGGATTTCCAGTTCATGGCACTATCTTGTTTTGCAATGGTGACCTTGAAACCCACCAATGTATGTTCACCCCTGAGACCACCCAAATCATCTAGGATTCCCTAAAGTGCAATTTGTGGATTCCCAACAGTGCAATTTCACCCTTGAGACCACCCACGTCATCTATGATTCGCAACAGTGCAATTTCCCAAAGATCAGAGGAAAGTGCTCATGAAACCCCTTCTAGATGGCGCCCATTTCAATTTTAATGAAGTTAACAACCAAACAACAGACATTTTAGCTTTGTCACAAAGCAGTGAGTCTTCACTTTGAGGCAAAGTGTTAATTATGTATGCGGCACACAAGTAGCAATAAAGTGAAAATACAGTGCAAGATAAATTGAGAAGCAATTTAAAGAAATTGAGTGAATTTAAATAAATAAAATGAGATATAAACAACAAATATCCAATCAGTAGACCTGGAGACATTACTTTTTAAAGTTTTAAATAAATATATAGCCTAAAAGCACAAAGCACCACTCGCAGTCATTTGGTTGAGCTTGGCCGGGGTAAAGTCACAAGTTCAGGGCGACTACGATGGAGCATGGGCCAGATAAAGGGACCAGATTAGTCCCACTGAAAAAACGTACCTTCTCAAAGTCTGATGCAAAGAGTTCCATTCATGGTGGATGGAGCTGCGAGGAGCAGGGAGTGTGTTCTGGATGGTTGTCACTGTAGCGCAAAGAGCAGTCATGATGTTGTGGACAGTTGAAGCTATAGCGCAAAGATCCAGTCGGGTTTTGCAGACATTCATTGCTGGAGCCTAATGTTGGCAGTGGAGAAAAGCCATTACAACTTGGTTTTACCATGCGTTACATTGCATGCTTTACAACGCATGCGATGTTACAACACGTGGTAAAAAAAAAGGCATACCATTACATCGCATGCGCTTTTACAACGCATGCGATGTAATGAGTAATGGTGGCGGCGGCGGCTATCCATGTGGTTGTGAGGAAACTTAGGCTGTTTCCTCACAACAACGTGTACCAAGCAGGAAGGAGGAAGCAGGAACCGGGAGCAAAGATGGTGACGCTGGAGAGAAGAGAGGTAAGGGGGTTTGAGCTTGGGGTGGGGGTTACTTTTGTAGGGTTTAGGGTAGTGTGAAAGTAGTGTTGTAATGTTTGTGTTGTGTGGGTTTTTTTATAACGTTTTAGTGTGTTTTTTGGCAGTGTAGTGTAGTGTAATGTTGTAGTGTTTGTTTAGTGTAGTGTATTAGGGTTTAGTGTAGAGTAGTAGTGTTTATGTAGTGTAGTGATTTAGGTTTTAGGGTAGTGTAGTAGTGTTTGTGTAGTGATTTAGGTTTTAGGGTAGTGTAGTAGTGTTTCTATAGTGTAGTGTTTTAGGGTTTAGGGTAGTGTAGTGTTTTAGGGTTTATGGTAGTGTAGTGTTTTAGGGTTTAGTGTAGAGTAGTAGTGTTTGTGTAGTGTAGTGTTTTAGGGTTTAGGGTAGTGTAGAGTTTTAGGGTTTAGGGTAGTGTAGTAGTGTTTGTGTAATATAGTGTTTTAGGGTTTATGGTAGTGTTGTAGTGTTTGTGTAGTGTTTTAGGGTTTAGGGTTGTGTAATGTTTTAGGGTTTAGGGTAGTGTAGTGTTTTAGGGTTTAGGGTAGTGTAGTAGTGTTTGTGTAGTGTAGTGTTTTAAGGTTTAGGGTAGTGTAGTGTTTTAGTGTTTAGCTTAGTGTTTTAGGGGCTGATTCACAGAACTAACTTAAGACAATATCCTAAACTTACTACTTTTGGTATTCACAGAAGTTAGGATTTTGTCTTAAGACAGACTTAAGACAGACTTAAGACAGAATCCTAACTTAAGTCTGTCTTAAGTCTGTCTTAAGTCCGTCTTAAGTTTGTCTTAAGACAAATTCCTAACTTCTGTGAATACCAAAAGTAGTAAGTTTAGGATTTTGTCTTAAGCTAGTTCTGTGAATCTGGCCCACAGGGTTTAGGGTAATGTTGTAGTGTGTGTGTAGTGTAGTGTTTTAGGGTTTAGGGTAGTGTAGTGTTTTAGGGTTTATTGTAGTATAGTAGTATTTGTGTAGTGTTTTAGGGTAGTGCAGTAGTGTTTGTGTACTGTTTTAGGGTTTAGGATAGTGTAGTAGTGTTTGTGTAGTGAGGCGTTTTAGGGTTTAGGGTAGTGTAGCGTTTTAGGTTTTAGTGTAGTATGGTAGTGTTTGTGTAGTGTAGTGTAGTGTTTTAGTGTTTACTGTAGTGTTGTAATGTTTTAGGGTTTAGGGTAGTGTAGGGGTGGGAGTATTGTGGGTAGTGTTGTAGTGTAGTAGTGTGTTAGGGCTTAGGGTAGTGTAGGGGTGGGAGTAGTGTGGGTAGTGTTGTAGTATGGTAGACATTTTGGGTTAGGGGTAGTGTATCGATGGGAGTAGTGTGTTGTGTAGGTGTAGGGGTAGGGATGTCACTTACCTTGCAAACTTTTATTACGAATATTGCTTTACCACGCATGCCTTTGCGTTGTAATGGCATGCGTGGTAAAGGCATACTCGTGGTAAAAGTATGCGATGTAATGGCATGCGATTTCATTGACATCGTGTAGTAATACCCTAGTTGTAATGGCATGTGTGGTATTACTATGCGATGTAATGACATACATCTGTTGGCAGTCAACACAGGCTGTCATTGCTGTAAACAAATTTCAGATCTCGCGTTGGTAGTTGCTGTACCGTGAAGAGTCAGGTTCACCTTTGCGGTTGTGGCAGGCGGTAGAGTCTAACCGCGAACTGGCCCATTCACAAAGAGCCCAAACCTCCAGGATTTCACCCTTTTCTTGTAGGGAAGTGGACACTGATGCCAGCCAAGGGTCCAGGACTTGAGGAAGCACGTCTTTGGGTTTGATGACTCACTCTAGCAGAGGCCAGTTGGGCTAAGGCAGGTCCAGTTGCAGATCAGTTAGGCAGTTGCAGGGAGCCCTCTGGAGCATGTTGTGTCCCTGTAGCTCAGACCCATGGAGTCACTCGGGTAGCCTGGGGTGAAGGAAGGAGGTCCAGTCTTCCATCTCAGTGATCAGGAGAGTGTTCTTACAGCAAGGCAGTCCTTTGGGAAACAAGATGGTGTTTCTTCTTGTAATGTCTGCAGGTCCAGGAGAGTACTGAAGAGTGGCACTGGAGGTCCAATATTCATGTCTGGCAAAAACCTTTGAATTGGGGGATTTCATATACTAATTACACATCTGGTTTTTGAAAGTTCGTCCCTTCCCCTGTCAATGATCCAAGATGTTTGAGGTGACAAAAGACTACTGTCAACTTAATTTGTGTGTGCAGGAGGCAGGGCCTTTTGAAATATAATTGAGGCTGAGTAGAACTCCACCCTCAACCATCCTAGCAGGATGGCCCATCCTGTCCACACCTAATCACCTTTCATGTTACTGTCTGGAAGGAATACAGAAACCCCAAAAGCAGAGGCATTCACAATGATGTGACCAAGGATACTTGCAGGAGGTACACATGGTTAGGGTAAGAAGATGCCAACTTTCTAAAAGTGCAAAAACAACAGTTAATGGACAGAATGCAGAACAATGTCATACATTCACCCCAGTACAGAGATATGGCATGGAGAGCACAGGACTCACGTCTGAGCATACACACCCCACTCGGGGTGACAAATGCAAAAACAACAGTTGATGGACAGAATGCAGACCAATATCATACATTCACCCCAGTACAGAGATCTGGGCCTAAATCCATCGTTTTTTTTGCTCACCATGCCATTCCAGTGTGAACTCAGCCATATGCAAATCAGTCTTGACCCTGTGCCTCATGGGAACAGCCCAGCCCGAACTGCAAAGCCAGGTCCTCCCTGGACTGGAAACAAGCATCCTAGGACCGGTTTCGGGCTTTCAGTCCTCATCAGCCAGGATAGCTTGATTCCAGTGGCATGGAGGGCACGGGACTCACGTCTGAGCATACCCGTCCCAGTCAGGGTGACAAATACAAAAACAACAGTTGATGGACAGAATGCAGAACAATGTCATACATTCAACCAGTACAGAGATCTGGGACGAAATCCATTGTTTTGTTGCTCACCATGACATTCCAGTTTGAACACTCCGTCCATCATCCCCTTTGGTTTTGCTTTGTTCACCCTAAGTTGGCAGGGTATGCCCAGATGTGGGTCCTTTGCTCACTTTGCCACTGGATACAAGCTAGCCTGGCTGATGACGGCTGATTAGTCAGAAACCGGTCCCAGGATGCTTGTTTCCGGCCCTGGGAGGACATGGCTTGGCAGTTCGGGCTGAACTGTTCCCATGAGGCACAGGGTCAGACTGATTTGCATATGGCCATGTCTGAACTGGGGTGGCAGAGTGAGCTAAAGAATGATGATGGATTAAACCTAGATCAGTTGACCGGGGGTGAGTGCTTGCAATGTTCAACACTCCGTCCGTCATCCCCTTTGGTTTAACTTTCTAAAAGTGGCATTTTCAGAATTGTGACATAAAATCCGACTTCATCATTAAAGAGAATTTTGAATTACAATTAATTTGAGTGTAAACACCATAATTCTATCTACTCCAATCAAAAGTTATCACTTATTAAAGGTAATAAGGTAACCCCATGTTAATCAATGAGAGCTATTCACCCAACAGTAGTGAAAAACATATTCAGTTTTTTTTTTACTGTTAGTACATATAAAACCTTAATCCACATGTCATACTTTTTAAATACAATTCTTCCAGCCCCATGAGCCATTAGGGCCTACCATAGGGGTGGCTTATATGTATTAAAAAGGAAGGCTTAAGCATTTGCCGGGTCTAAATGGCAGTTCAAAACTGCACACAGGTGGCAGTGGCAGGCCTGAGATGTTTTGTAAGGCAACTTTTGCGAATGGCTGCTAGAAGCTGGTTCTGACACTCTGGGCCGCCCAGATTTTTCGTTTTTTGAGCACCTATTTGGTGAGCTTTTACTGTGGGAGAGCCTCATAAGTTGGGACTCACCCACAGGAAACTTAGGATGAAAGAGCTGCATGTGGGTTTCACTGGTGTCCCCCTAGCTTGACTAGGCCGCTGTGCAGCAGCGGGAGTAAGGGGCATGGGCTGGTTACATGCAGACACATGTGTAAATGTGTGTGCACACGTGTGCTGGCTGCGCAGGGGAGATTCCTGGTGTGCACAGTCCAGGAGCAGCTACAAAGTGAATGGTGTGGCAGGACCTATGCAGGATTGGGTGGTGATCTGGAATAGGCTTTAAACAGTGGGAAGAAACATGCATGGGAAAGTCAGTGTGCTCTACAGTGTGTATTCCATTATTCTCTTATGGGGATAGGGAGTACATGAGCTAGTTTTTATTTCCCAAGGCCTACAAATTCCAGACAGGCACTAAAGTCCACTGCAATGGGTGTGAGAAGAAGTATTCTGCAGAGACCAAAGTCATATTTGTACTGCTTTTGGGTCATCCAGAAATGTCATAATTTTCTGAGTCAACCATAACCAGGGCCTGGCTGGTGCCTGCCTTCAGCAGGCCGGATTGATAACCTTTCTTCCACGAGCTAAGGCCTCCTCTCCAAGGAAGAGAAGATGGGTGTAGCTACAGGCTCATCCATCAGCAGCTATCACTGGGTGCCAGGCACAAGGCTGCACCAGGGCATAGGCAACCCTGGGGGGAAGGGGCTTTTCCTGAGACCATTTGGCAAGAGACCCTGGACGATGCCATCTTGAACCAATCCAGAGGCCTGGGCAGGAAGTAGGGAGTAGGGACAGAGAAGTGATGTGTCGCTGTGTGATAGGGCAAACAGGGATTTCCTGCCAGCCCCCTCCCCAGCTTCTTAAAAGAACTTTCACAGAAAGAGGAGCTCTCTCTGGGGTGTGGTCTGCGGAGGCAGTAGGTGCTGGAGCCTGATGCAATAGGCAGTTGGAAGGAGGAACCCCCTGACTATCCCAGGATCCTGAACAGCGCCAGGAGAGGAGACTAGTACGCAGAAGCAGGGGCCACTGTGCAGAGAGAAGAGAGTCCCAGGAGGAGAGCCAGGCGAAAGGTGGGTGCAGGGAGACAGGGAAGACAGCTCCCTGCTCAATCCCCCCTTTGAGAGGCCCAGAGGTGAAGGAGAGTGCTCCAAGGGGCTGGGGAGCACCACCAGGAGCAAGAAGAGACCAAAGACAGGAAGATCGGACCCCTGGGGGCTGAGATATGCCTCCCAGAAGGTAGGCGACCCTGACCTGTGGCCAACCGACGACGAAGCGCGTGGTTATCCACCGCCGATTTAGAAAATGCCCCCAGGGTGGGTCAGGTCCCAGCGGCTGCCCCTCAAAGAGGAAAAGTCCGTAATCATCATCACGCTCCCCATGACAAATGCCGCTGCGGGGTGCCAGGAGCCCACCCTGGCCCTGCCTGAAACAGGAGGCATGAGAGCGCCGTCGTACCCCCCTGGGAATGGGGAAAAGGGGCCGGGGATCCCAACTCCGGGCCCGCCAAAGACAGGGAGCACTGTTGCGCTCCCCATGAAGGTGCCGGTGCAGAGGAGAAGGGAGCGCCGTCCGCAACCCTAGGGCCGGACTGGCCATAGCGGGCACCGGGCATTTCCCCAGTGGGCAGCCAGGGTGGGGGCCAGTGTTGGGCCCCTGGGGCCGTTTTTGCTACATGGGGTCAGAAAATTGGCCCCCTGTAACAAAATCAACCGAAACTGGCCCTAGCATCCCCCTCCACCCCAGGAGTCCAGGCTGAAAAGAAGCCCGGCAGCGCTGTCATGCTACCCTTGAAGAATCCTCGAGCCTGGAATCCCATCTCCGGGCCCCAGCTGCTGAGTCTAAGTCAGGGAGCGCCATCACGCTCCCCGTGAAGCTGTCGGAGGGCCCGGGACCCCATCCCTGGCCCCCGATGTGAGGGAGAAGGTAAGTGAGTGCCATTGCACTCCCCTGAGATCTTGGAGAACCAGCAGGATTTCCTGCGGGAGTGGGCAGACCCAAAGAGAGGCTCCGGATCCCACAGCAGCACGGAAGAGTGCTGGCCGGGCGGGGAGCCGGCGGCGGCAGCCGGGGTTGGGCTACGATTCCTCCTTTTCGTGGAAAAGGAGGAATCGTCCATAATGCCTTGCAGGCCTGAACCGGCCTGAAAGGGGAAAAACTCTTTTTCTCTGTTTGTGGTGGCCCCAAGAGAAAGGGGTCACCACCAAGTGAGTGCCAAGGTGCAGGGGGAACTGCAGGAGCCACGCAGTCTCCCCCAGCACGAAGAGTGAAAAGTCCCTCCTTAAGTCTCCTGGGAACCTAAAAGAAACCACCCCTGAAGGGCTCAGACAGCATTGAATCATCTCCTGGGCTAGAACTTTTGTTTAACAGCTTGGGGTGCATTGAGAAGTGCACAAAGGAGTGAAAGGGTGAGTTGGTGATGTCTGCAGGTGGCATCCCCTGGAGGTGAAGCAGTGTAATTGCACCAAAAATGCATTTAACCAGGTTATTTATTTTAGAGGGACTGAAGGTCACATGTGTAATGTGAAGTACCTGTGTAAGGTGATGTCATAAGCAATATGGGGTTATATGGCCAGGCAGGCCTGCTAGGATGTCTGGCTGTATATGCGTAATCCTGTGATTTCATCTGTGATGCCTTTAGGGACTGTAATTGCAATGCATTCTAATGATCCACAAATGTGATGAGTAATGTCAATCTAACTTCTAATAATCTACAAATGTGGTGAGTTCTGTAATTATAAAGTGATACTTACACATGTTTTCTTGCTGCTGCGCTTGGGTGTAGAACCCAGACTGCTAGCCCTTAAGATGTAGAGGTGTATACCTCATGGTCAGTAGGACATTCTCAGTCAGGGTTATGTGTCACCAAGGCAGGGTTACCTATTTTAAATGCTTGTTGAGATAATTGTTGGGTCGCCACTGAGATGGTGCCAGTGTGCAGGGCCCTCGCTCCAGGTTATGTTCAATTACCAGCATTGGGGGCAAGATGATGTGCGTACATGGGAGTGGTGGTACTAGAACCCCCCCCCCCCCCCCTGCGGGAGGGATGGAGATGTTATGCAATGTCACATAGTATTTCCAACAGCTTATGTATATTTGTAAAATGATGCATTGTATTGAGTAGTGTATGTGTTTAATAAATGTACTCTTACTTTTATAAAGCAAAGTACAGACTGGACAGTCAATTATTGAATTTTATTTCTGCGCACCTGCAAATGGCGACCACTAGCCCACACCACCTCCCTTGAGATAGCCTCAGACTGCTCTGCAATGCTACCCTCTAAGAGTCAGGTGCTACAATTGGGTGTTTAGTTCCCAGTGAAGGACAAATGTAGTCATGTTCTTTGTGCAGGCCTCAGAGGTATTGCCTTGTTTTCCAACAGTGGCACAATGAGTATTGCAGGCCTACTAGCAGCATTTACCTTGGTAGGTTCAGGGTACATGCCGTACCATGTATTAGGGTCTTACAAGTAAGTTAAATATGTCAATATGGTATAGGCCATTTTTACCATGTTTTAGTGGGAGAGCACAAAAAAGTTACCAACAGTTTGCAGTGTGCAGAGTCCGAAAGCCAACAAAAACTAATTTATCAAACAAGAGGAGAGAAGGCAAAAAGTATGGGGAAATTCAATGACACAGATGCCATGTCTAAAAACAATCAGTAGCAAGTTAGGCATGAATTACATTTGAGCTTGTGCTTGTGTGGTTGCTAAAATCTCTGCGGCTGCCATGTACATACATGCTGAATAGATTGAGAAAAATAGTAATTAGAAAGTGATCTGCCTGTGGCTTGCTTTCTCATGTTTTTGGCTGCGTCTCATTGGTAATTTTGTGACCAGGCCTGGAGGTGAAGGGTATGGTGTACTAAATCTCCTTGCATTGGCTTTTGGTTTAATTGAGAAATAACTTAAGTGGAATTGCATTTTTAGTGGGACCTATATGTTATATTATGTTATGTGTATTTGAATAGGACACAACTTACTTAGGAGGGTTTTTCGGAACTGAAAGCAGGAGTTGCATAGGCCAAGCCGTGGCCAGGGGTAAGTGAAAAGCCAGGTGCTCAGTTTCTTCGTAATTCAAGAATTAAAGAGTCGGCTCTGATGTGCAGCGGCAGGTCATTCCAGGCTTTATAAGCAAGGTGGGAGAAAGCATGACTGCCAGATCTAGTTCTGCCTTATCCGAAGGGGGAGTTGCGAGCAGAAGTCTAACTGAGCTCAGGTTTATGGTAGGTTTGTGAAATGTGTGGTTGTTGAGGAACATGGAGAGTTAAATGGTCCCATTCCATTTATAGTGAGTGCTGTGGTTCATTGTGTTGGGTTGTGCCAATGTTGTGTAAGGTTTTATATATGTGCCTGAGAAGCTTGAAAGTTCCTTGTTTTGTGGATTGGGGCTAGGCTGACCAACTGGGAACATCCTGTAAGGAAGGAGCAAATCCAGCAAAGTGCAGGTTCTTGGATGCCGACTTTGCGCAGTTGTTGGATTAGAATGTGGTGAGATATGGTGCTGAAGGCTGCCGAAAGATCCAGTAGGATGATGGTTGCGGTGTCACTTCTCTCCATGATCATCAGGATGTCATCTGTGGCGGCTTTGAAAGCAGTCTCTGTTGTGTGGTTGGACCTGAATCCAGATTAAGTGGTGTCAAGGAGTTGTGTTGTCTTTCAGGTGGGTGGCTAGACATTTGAATATCATCTTTTTCATGACATTTACATGATAGGGTAGCATGGAGATATGCTGGTAGTTGACCAGAGCCACAGAAGGATTCATGAGAAGGAGGGGTACTGTGTTATTTTTCCAAGTGTATTGGTAGGTGGCTAGGATCATTGAGTCATTCAAGTTCGGGTGAGGGCTGAGCTGATGGGGTTCAGTCATATAATAAAGTTGTGGTGAGGACAAGGGGTCCAGGATGCTCTGGAGTGTGTGGACTCCATGGTCATTGTAGTTCCTTGAGTGGTGATGGTGGACTAGGCAGTTAAGGTGTTCCTCTAGGCACCAAGACTACCGAGGGGATGTGATGTTGACGTGACCTTTGAAGGATTCCGGTATTTTGGGATATTCATTACTCCAAACTCTAAAACTTTTTATGATAAAAACTTAGTAGGCCCCTTAATTAGATTACGTGATGATGTCAAACACTGGAGGTCGCAGCCACTGTAACTATTAGGTCACGCGGCCCTATTTAAAATGCTGACACTACCACGATTCCTTTACCTACTCCAGAATTGCCCATATCATATCCCAGACTCCTACTTTAGTAGCGTTGAGACGGAGGTCCAAACACTATTGTGGGATGGCAGTACACCACAAATCGCCTTCGGAAAATTGACGAAAGAGTGGTACGACACTCCCAGACATACAGCTTTATTAGTGGGCTTCACACATGGTAGCGGTCAATCATTGGCGGCTCAATATCCCGACGAACCCAGCGTATTGAATAGAAAGATATCAGACGGGACGAGAGGGGTATCTCGGGCCCTATACACAAAGCCACACAAAGGGAGATATCTGGGTCCGATGGCTCAAACGGTATCCATCTGGCATAAGGCAACAAAATGCCTGGGCTGGATGGGAAAGTTGACGAAAGCCACACCCCTATGGTCCTCTCAACAATTGGGGCTGCTCTGTCACCACATAGAGTTTGACAAGTGGGACACCATCGGAATCTCCACCATTGGCGAACTCCTTCAGAAAGGCAAGATTCTTACATTTAAAGACTTACAAATTAAATACAGAACAAGATTCACTCTGTCTGCGAGGATGTAACCAAATGGCCACATTTTATCATATACTGTAGGAGGGCCCCCAGATCCGACACCTAGGGGAAAGGGCCACAAAGAAACTACACAATGCATTAGGGAAAC
This sequence comes from Lissotriton vulgaris, assembly GCF_964263255.1. Taxonomy (NCBI): domain Eukaryota; kingdom Metazoa; phylum Chordata; class Amphibia; order Caudata; family Salamandridae; genus Lissotriton; species Lissotriton vulgaris. Next base: position 485,863,396 of record NC_141694.1, on the reverse strand, counting down.
AAATCACTCTAACACCTTTAATGGGGATTCTAAATGTGTGGGACGCAACTGACCTAACAGACATAGAGCAACAACTAGCCACCCTGGGATACACATTGGTGAAAAGGGGAAATTGCAATGAAATAGGGGCCAGCAGACCGTCCACTGATAATAGGCTGGGTGACAGAAATGGACAAATGTATGGTAGCGGAAAAAGAGGTCTACAAATCTCGGGGCTTTCCTATAAAAAATGGGACAAAAAGTGGGGTGCCTGGAATGCATATCAAGGAGAATTGTGTATTTCACCAATGGAAGAACTGGAAATGTCAAGAAAGGGGGCCGCAGAACTGTAATGTTGGAATGACAAGCTGTGCACGGAATTCGTTAATCTCTTAATTTCTTCTCTAAAAGAATGTATATCGCTGCTGTCCTGTAAGTGACAAATTTAATGTCAATAGCATTTTTTTTTTTTTAAAGTGGTCCTCTGGGTGTTGGTTGAGATGTATGGTTCTATTTTGTTTGGAGTGGGTGCTATGGTTTATTGCGTTGTTTAACACAAAACAAACACCCAGCAATTCTGAAGAGTCCAACCCTTTCCTAAGAAAAAACATAATGTTTTTTGTACAATCCTCACCCACCAAGGTTACCCCTTGGTGGCAAGCTTCATTATTGAGTCCATCCCATTCTGCTGTGGAACGGCATGTGCTGTGACCTACGGGTTACGCGGGGGCACTTTGAGTGACTATGCAATGACAAAAAAATAGATATATTTGGACGCAGGAGTGGGGGCTGGATGGTGAAATCTTTTTGAAAATACCTGGCTAATAGGTTTAGTTCTTTAATCTGACCCTTGTCGATATGGTTGAAAGAAGGTGGTGCTTTTTAGGAAAGAAGAGGTAATGTTCCTAATTCCTAAAATGTTGACATGTTTCTAGCCATACCCTTATTGGCTATTCTTCAGGACCTGGGGAAATCACTATGTGCCAGATGTAGGTAAAACCCACATTGCGACTTCTTAATAGCGATTTTTACAGAATCTCTATTAAGAACTCGCAATTTCTGTTGTAGGCAAATAATCGCTTAAAGATAGCAATTCGGTAATATCCGCTAAAATAGATACTGAATCCTTATTACCGATTCAGCATTAGCGATTACTTATTACCGAATTGGTATTCAGCGAATCCGGTATTTCAAAAAATTGTAAAGCTGTGAATCAGCAAATCCTGTGCTTCCTCATGATCTCACAACCAGGAAGTGGCCACACCCATGCAGTTACACTGATCCTGAAGCTGTGGGAGAGACAGGGAGCTGAAGCAAAACCCAGGAGCTGCACAGCAACCACCTTGCTGACCCACCAAAGATACCATGGACACACAGGAGAAGGGAAAGGATGCTGGAGAGTGGAAGAGAAAACATAAGTTCAGTGAGAGGGAGTTGGAGGTACTGATTGAGTAGGTGGTGAAGGATCACAGCCATTTCTTTGGGAAAAAATCACTGCATGTTCCCGAATCCCAAAAAAGGAAAATATGTCTCGTGATCCAGCAGAAAATCAATGTCATCGGCGTGACCCAGCGCTCCATAGAGGAACTTAAAAAGTGCTGATACGATCTCCAGAAGTGTGCCAAGGAGAGGGTGGCTGACCGGCTCCAACAAGCCAGAAAAACAGGTGGGGGAACATCAATAGCACCTGCACCGACTGCCTCCAACCGGAGAGTATCAGTGGCATTGGAGACGTTGACAGTTCGCCCACAGTAGCCAACAGACAAAGTAAGAAGCATGCACAGCATGCTGTGTCCCCCTCCCTAACCCCACTACCCAATTACCCTGCAAGAATCCCACTCCATTCCATGCTTTGCCAATATCCATCAATGCATCATGGCCATCGTGCCAGGCTGCAGGAGGGGAGACAGATGAGGCAACCAGGGAGCCCAACACATTGGAGGAGGATGTCCTGTCACCTGCTGAGGTCACACTGCCACCACCACCCTGACCACCACCACCATTATCAACACCACCGCCGAGAGCCAGGAGGCACACAGTGGCTAGCCTCCAGGAGATGGAGGGCGCAGAGGAGGAGAGCATGGGAGCCGAACAGACCCCGCAGGATGAGGATGGACACACAGTAGGAACTAAGGGGCATATTACCAACAACTAGCGATAATTATCGCTATGTTGGCTTAGCGGCAATATTTTTATCGCCGAGCTGCAGCGATTTTTATCGCTTAGGAACCTTGCTATTATCAAGGTTTATCTCCTAAGCGATAAAAATCGTCCGAAATGAATGAATATCACTGAAAAGTCAGCAATATTCATGCATTACCGAGCTAATGCTCTTAGCCATGTTATCCACCTACCATTGGATAACATGGCTAAGAACTGCTCAGGGGCAGGTGTTAGCTTTTGGAGATATTCGCGCTTAGCGAGAATATCTCCAAAAGTTGGTAATAGGAGATAGCGATGTTAGCGACTGTTTCCAGTCGCTAACATCTTGACACGCCCACTTTGCATGTCATTAGTGATAAATTTCACTGCCATGCAAAGCGGGGCCCGAGATGGTCGCTATCTCCTACTACCTGTCGCTAACTGGTGTTAGCGACAGATAGGTAATAGGGAGATAATTTTATCTCCGCTTTCTTGGCTTTTAAAGCCAAAAAAGCGGAGATAAACCCCCTTGATAATATGCCCCACAGTCCCCCATGGAGCTTGGCAACACAGGTGCCCAGAGACGCCGACAAAGGGCACACAGTCCTGAGGTAGAGGAGTCTAGTGTCTTTTCTGGTCTGGAGGGGAAGATGCTGAAAGTGCAGTGCCTGCAAGGCAAAACAATGAGGGCAATGCAACGCCAGATGGTGGCAAACAACAAACACATGTGCGACATGAAGGAGGCAATATACTGCCTCAACAACACCGTGGCTGAGGGCATGCGGGACATGTCAGAGGGTGTTAGGCTGTTATGCAGCAAGATGGAAAGTGAACGTGGGGCAAGGCGCAGGGACAGACCGAGGTTGGATGGGTACACCAAGGCAGTGAACAGGCTATGCAATGCCACCCATGTACTCAGCAGGCACTCGGTGGCCATGCAGCTGGAGATGGCCAAGTGCAGCCATGACGTCACAAGGGGATTGGTCACAGTCACCAGTGCCTTGGAGGTGCTGCAGACCTCGCAAATCGCTGCCTCAGGATTGGGGAATGGGGTAAAAGTGAGGAGACAACAAGCTGCAGCAGCATTACTCCCCCATTACAGGAGTTCAGGAGGCGCATTGGGAGGCATGGGCCAGCCGCAGGACAGGCCGCTAGGGAGGACAGTGTGCCTTGTGAACGCAGCAGTGCTGCACGTGGACACAGGAAATAAACCAGGCATCCCCTGGCATTGGTAGATGGGTGAAGTAAACCAACTGACATAATGATGGGATTGTGAACATTGTGTGGGGAGTATCTATGCCATGTTGGGGTTGTTGAGGCTCTGTGAGGCCATCATGGTGTGGCGGTGTGCTGCCCTATTGCCTGACTGAAGGTCAATTAAACACCGTCATGCTATTGCAGTAAAATGATACTTGTATAGCGCACTACTCACCCGCAAGGGTCTCAAGGCGCTTGTACGAATACCGCTGTGGAACCCATCCTGGCTTTCCCTTTGAGGCGTCCACTCCTGGGCACCCCCAAGGTGGAGGCCAGGCATCCTTAGCGTTGTGGGGGCCGTTGTGGAGATTAAGCAAGCTATTGCCCAGAATTGCACTCCATGATTGGAATAGGCACCGAGGCGAGAATTGTCAGGTCCGTGGAATTTTTTGAGCCCAAGACCCGCCGAGGCGAAGAATTGAACCCTGGTCCCGGGCTAGACCTCTGCATCAGGGTCTGCCGCTCTAATCATTGAGCCACACTTCTCCACTCTGCCGCTCTAATCATTGAGCCACACTTCTCCACTTGCTTTGTCTCATTATTTACTCAGAAATAGTTGTGTGTGATCTCCTCGCCCCTCTGTGTCTCCAATCTGGTGCTGCCGCCACTCCTGCTGCGCTGTGCTGTGGACAATCCTCTTCCTCTTCCTCTCATTTAAGTGAGTTCCATGGGTGTTCCTTTCCTTCTAGCCAGGTTATGCAGCATGGCACATGTTGCTATTATTTTGCAGCAGATCACAGGGCTGTACTGCCGTGCACCTCCACTTTTTTGCAAGCAACAAACTTGCTTTTGAGGAGTCCGAATGTACGCTCCACCACATTCTCGTTATGTGCAACATTGAATCGCCTTTCATGTGGGGTAGATGGGTTGAGGTATGGAGTCAGGATGAATGCTCGCACTGCATATGCGCTATCACCTAGGTGTTAAAGGAAGAAAGATTATTCGCAGTCAGCAATAGATACATCAAAGGTAGACATCAGGCTGTGTCAAATTTATTTACCTAGCAGGTATCCTTCTCCAAATTCACCCCCAGCTAGATGGGTATAGATCCCACTGTTCCTGAAGATGAAGGAATCATGCGTGCTCCCTGGAAATTTTGCTACGATGTTGGTAATGATGTGGGACGTATCACATGTGGGACATATCACATTATGACCTGTATATTGATTGAATGTGTTGATTTGCGGTTACAGTAGATATACTCAGTAGTAGCGGGGGCAGATTGGTATGTGTGCCCTGTCAATGCATCCTATTACATGTGGGAACTGGGCCTTCTGATAAAAGTCCATCTTTGTCTTTTGCAGTTCCCCCTGTATGCTGGGAAACCCGATGTAGGGGTGCATCCTTTGCATCATGGCATCCAGGAATTTGTGGAAAAAACACGACAGGCAACTCTGTGAGACACCACCAGTCACAGCTATTACCCCCTGGTAACTGCCGGATGCTAGTAGGTGCAAGCAACAGAAGACCTGCACATGTGGAGGTATTGCGTGCGCCCTTGGTGTCTGGTGCTCCAGGAGTGGGTGCAGGTCAAGTATCAGGTCCAGGATGGTGGTTGGGTGAAGCCTGTACCTCTAATGGTTTTCTGCCTCTGTGAGTTGGAATAGTGTGATGCTCAGTCTGTATACGTGTGTCTGTTGTCTCCAGATCCTTTGAGCTGCAGCTTGTGTCTGCATCCGCCTTGCAATGACATAGAGGGCCTTCATTGTGATCACGCAGATGCATTCTGGGGCTGTTTATATGCTGTGCACCTGGTTACAACCTGCTTTGAGTTAGTGGTAATTTGTGACTCCTATTTAGAGACTTTTAATGGAATCAGTATTAGCGATTTGATAAATGGTGAGTCGGTGTGCCATAATCGCTAAATAATAATAATAATGATAATAATCTTTATTGCTTGATTAATTAAAATCTTTGCAATTAGTCAATAAAAACAGGAAAGAGGAAAGTACATAAAAAAAGCATTTTGGAAAGAAATTTAAAAAAAAAAACATTTAAAAAAGTTAAAAGGAGCAAAAAGAAGCCATGCGGCTAGTACAGTACTATGCATTAGGGAAACGGGACTTTCACGATCAGTTGTGTCTTTGATTATCAAAGAAAAATAGTCTTGAAGAGCGGAAGCAAATCACGCTAAGTCAAATTCAGTTGCTAATCGCTGGGTTTAGGGCCGTGTTGGCTAATTTCATAAAGCGCACTAGCCTGCTTGCTAGTTGAATGTCTTCTCCCTTAAAGCTCATCAGCAGAGCTTGTCTGCGAGTTCGCACGCGTCTTTGGTTCCAAAGCTGTGTTAGTAAGCTCTTACGGGTACTATCTAGAGCTTTGCAGCTACACAGCAGGTGCAGAACGTCGTCCTTAGCATTTTCGCAGAGCCTACACTTAGGATTGCAATCCAAGCACATCCAGGGGGGGAGATGTGCTTTTAGATGGTATTACCCCCATCCTTAGCCGCAAAAAGTCTTCCTTCGCCTTTCTTGAAAAGCCGGTGCTGAGGTATGGCTGTGGTGTGGCGCTGATGTAGCCTTGAATCACAAACCACCTATGGGACCTCTTGGTTAGTGCTGTTTTGTCCTCTTCCAAGGAAATTGTTTTCATAGATTTATTGACAAGACGCTTGAAGCAATTGTGTGTACAACTCGAGTCCCAAAGATCTCTTAGCACAAGGGAATTTATGGCTGCTTGAAGGTAGAGCATTGCAGGAGAGTCCTTGTTTATTTCCAATTCTTTCCAAAGATGGGCATTCAGAGAGTCTGTTTCAGCGTTCTTTACTTTGTGCCAGCCTTTTTACGTATTCACCCTTGCGTGATATTTGCTGTTTCTGTAGGCCAAACTCGAGCCTTAGCTGTGCTGGAGAGGTGTATGGAGGAAGTGCGAATAGTATTAGCAATGTTTTGCTGACCACTTTGTCTAAGATGGTCTCATCCTTCCCTCTCATGCATTCACCACCATATGTAATTGACGGCAGCAATTTCGCATGAAATATGTCTAGCAAGGGGATTAAATTTGGCCCCGCTATTTAATTTTTTATGTTTTTAATGCAATGGCCAGTGAGATCCCTCTGTTCCTTATTGATGTTTCTTGTTGCTTAAAGGAACCATTTGAGTCAAAGAGTATGCCCGGATACTTGTGTTCTTGAACTATTTCCATTTTTTTGTCTTGGAGAGGTCATTGGAAGGCATGCTTTTTTGATTTAAGATTTAGTACCATCCCCTTTGATTTTTCTGTGTTTACCCTTAGCCCATTCTTTTCGGCAAATTTGCTTGTGGTGTTGATGAGGTGTTGCAGGCCTACTGGTGTTTGACTGATCAGTATCAGGTCGTCCGCGTATAGTAGGTTGGACAGCGTAAAACCCCCTAGCTTTGGGGCATGGTGGTTACAGTTGTCCAGATCTTTGGAGAGGTCGGACATAAAAAGGTTGAACAGGGTTGGTGCGAGGACGCACCCCTGTTTCAACCCTTTTGTGGTTGGTATTTCTTTTGACAGGCAGTTGCCGGCCCCCAGTTTTACTTGGATCCAGGTATCTGTATGTAGTAACATCAAAAGTTTCAGCAATTTTGGGTCAACTCCCCACCTTGAAAGTTTTGCCCACAGTTTTCCTCTGTCAACGCTGTCAAATGCAGCGGAAAAATCGATGTAACACACATATAGTGTTTTTTTGTGTTTGATTGTAGCATCTGTCATCAGGGAAAGGGCTAAGATATTTGTCATGGTCCCCAGATTTTTTTGAAATCCGGTTTGATTAATGGGGATTAATTTTTTGCGAGACGCCCATGCTGTTAATTCTTCCAAGAGAAGCCCCGAAAAGTATTTGGCGTCTATATCTATAAAGGCTATGAGCCTATAGTTCTTTGCCTCGTTCTTATTGCCCTTTTTGTAAATTGGGGCAATTATTGAACCCCTCCAGGAGGATGGGAGTTGTTCGGCCCTCCAGATTTCTACAAAAAGAGGGAGCAATTGATCGGCCCAGTAAGTTGGATCTTGCTTATAAAGGATGGGTGGAATTCCGTTTGGGCCAGGAGCTCACTCCTTCCGGCCTTTCGCGATTCGACCCTTCAACTGGACGGTTGAACCTGGGAAGGTGGACTCCTCGACTAAAGGTTTTAAGACCGTCTGGATCGCTTGGCAAAATTTAGGGCTTTGTAGGTTTTTGCATGGGCCTTCTTCGTTAAAATGTTTAAACAGAAAATTTGCCCAGGTGTCCTCAGTGATGTGAGAGTTCACACCATGGGCGTTCGGATTCTCTATTTTGTTGAGGGTTTTCCAGAATCTTGCGCTGTTGTTGTTTTTTGAATCATAGAGGAGTTTCGCCCAGGTTTGTTCAGTGGACTCTTGCTTGATTCGCCACAGGATTTTGTTCTTTTGGCACTTTAATGCTCTCAGTTTGGTAATTAGGTCGTTATCACTCCCGGCTTTCCGCAGTTCGCGGAGTGTTCTATTTATGGCTGTTTTTATTGCCCTTAAATTGGGAGGTAGAGGAGTCTGCGGATGTTTTTTTGAGTTGTTAATGGGCCGGACGGATGTTTTTTGGCCTGTCTGTACATCGATTTCTTGAGACAATTTACACTTGGAATTCGAGAGGGCAAAAGATTTCAAGAAGGACTCCCAGGCAGTAATGTTACCAGCATTCAGTTCTGCAGCGCGTTCCAGCACAGCTTTGCATAATTCCCTAGTCGCTCCGGATCCCTGATGTTACACTTGATTCTTTTGCATTTTGTAGTAGTCAGTAGCTTTGGGCCGTTGGTAGGAAATGTCAAAGCTGTTCCTTGAGCCATCAGTGTCAGTTCTTGCGGGAGGTGGTCACTGCAGTCGAATGTGCCAATTCTAAAGGCTTGTACTAATGTGAACATTGAAAAAGACAGGAAGGTGTAGTCGATCGCCGAGCAGGCCGTAGTGTTGTGAAAAGTTGCCACTTGGGGTCTGTCCCCCGGGGATCGGCCATTTATTGTAATCAAGCCCAGGTTTGATAAGTCTTCCATTAACCTTTTTGATAAGTTTGTCAAATTGCCCCATGGACAAACTTCCAGTGGGGGAATCCCCCTGATAGTTAATCTGTGTTAGCATAAAATAATGCTTTAATATGTGCACCAGTATGCCAAACCTCACAAGCATACCAACTGATACAAGTTCTGTGTTGGTTTCTTTCAAAGCTTGGAAATTCCAATTTACTACTTTTGCAACACACACAGAAGGTGTGCGTTTTTCTTTATGTGTGTTTGTTTTTGTTACTGTCCTGACGAAAGCTCCCCCGAACCCTGTGGGCCCTGAGAGCTGAAACATGTCGACACTCTTTCAAAATGATATGGTAGCCCAATAACTCAACTACCTACATATCACAATGGTTCTTAATGATAGTGACTAGTCCTTTTTTTGATATTAAATTTTTCAGTCCTGACTAAGTCATTATTTAAAAAAAAAAAAAAAAGATTTCCCCCCTTTTTTATTTCTGGACACTTCTGTATACACCAGAAGTAGCCTCGGGTGAGGCAGGCATCCTGCACGTTAATCGTTGACCCAATGACTATGCCAGGACTCCTGATGGGGCGGAAAAAAGATATACCGCTACGATAATTCCAGGAAGTCTATGAGGATTCTCGATAAAAACTAATGGTTTTTTGCAGAAACTAGTGTCCATTCTCTTTTTGATTATCAGTAACTTGCATAGGGGAACCGAATGGACTCCTAATCCTCTTCCCTTCCTTTTGATATTAACGTTTACAGCAGCGCACAGCTGCAGGGATCTCTGTAGAACTAGTTATCTTGTTTAACTAGATTCTCGATTTTCAAAGAGAGGAACTATGGAGAACAACATGGGTCTGAGTTTTACAGGGAGCGACATCGACGAAATATTAGCAGGTCATTCCTTACTACAAAACCAAGAACTCATTGAAGCAATTGCACAGACAGATGAGTGGGACACCTTGACCAATAAAAAGCGTGAACAGATCCGGACTGCAATACACGGAATAATCATGACTGAATATCTTAGATCCAAATCTGCTCCAAAAGGTTTATGGGTCACAAATGCACCCAGAATCTTTTTACACGATTTAGTTTTTCGACGTGATTGGTCTTCCATTTCATGGAAATGTACACTAGACTACTTAGTCCTAATAGTCAAGACAGCTAAAAGACTATCAGACGCACTGTTACTAGAAATACAGGAGTGCGAGAATGAACTCAAGAAAAACATAAATTCTAAAGTGTACAAGAAACGCTTAGATGAAATCACAAAAGAAATGGATGATATGCAAGAATATCTGACGCAGAACAAGCTCCAAAAACTATCAAAAGAATTGAAGAAATTCAGCCAAGAGAAAATGCATCCGTACTCGAAGGACGATTTTGTCTTCACAAGTAACGGATCAGATGGAGACTCCACTGGTGGGACTTCATCAGAAGGTTCAGAAGCAAGTTTTGAGGGGTCAACACCAAGAAGAGGTCGTAACAATTTTAGATTCCAACACCCCCGACGAGGAAATAGATGGCAAAGACCACCTTTCTATCATGGTAATCCAATACCATATTACCCTCCGTACATGCCCCCCTTTGCTGGATGGATGAATCCTTTTCATCCTAATGTCAACCAACAGCACCAAATGGAAAACCAACATATGACAAACAACGCGATTCAACATCAAGCACAGCCTTTTTTAGGGAGAGGCCAGAACATTTCGAGAGGCAAAAAGAAAAATCTCAGGTGGCAAGACCAACAGCCCAGTGTACAAACAAGGAGCATGGCCTCAGCTCAACCAGGACCGAGCAAGAAGACTCACTCATAGTGAACCTGACCACTATAACTCTGACTGAAGACCAGAAAAATGTCCTCAACAAAGGACTTGGTTTTGTACCAACACCTACTACAGACCGATTCAAGCTCAAATGTGAAGTGTCTGAATTTTGCAGGACTTTGAAATTGAAAGCATTCTTTAGCAATTCGCCTAACCAAGTGACGGAGGGTGATACCAATCTAAGAAGAAACTCGAAGTTCTGCCCACCATCCACAACAGTGCCCATTGAAATTCAAGCTTTTGAACAAGCGATAATGAAAGGGATCGACAAAATGGACAATAAGAAAAAAACGTACCACAACATGACTAACAAAGAAAAACAAGCACTATCCGAACTAAGAGACAACGAGGACATTATAATCAAACCCGCAGACAAGGGTGGCGGGGTGGTAATCCTTACAAAAGAAGGATACAATGAACAGTGTTTGGCTCTACTGTCCAATGAAACTTTCTACAAACATCTAGACACCGACCCCACCGAGAGATTAACTAACATGATCGCAATAATGGTACATGAGGCTGAAACGAACAGATGGATATCAAAAAAAGAGGCAGAATTTTTAACACCAAAGGGCCCCAAAATACAATTTTTCTATTCACTACCCAAAACACACAAAAATAAATTTCCTCCTCCTGGACGCCCGATAGTATCGGGAATTGGCTCTTTGTTGGAACCACTATCAAAGTTTGCCGACGAATATTTAAAACCATTGGTCCAAAAAACTCCCACATACCTAAAGGACACGAGAGACCTTTTAAATCAGATTGCGGATGTAGAATTCAATCAAGACAACATGCTACTGGTAGGGCTGGATGTGGAATCCCTCTACACCAGTCTACCCCAAGAAGATACCCTTAAGATGTTGGAGGATCTTCTCTTCATGCAAGATTGGACATACAAGACCCCCCGTCACTTCATACTTGAATGCTGCAGATTGGCTCTACAAGAGAATTACTTTGAGTACAACAGCCAACTATTTCTTCAATGCCATGGTACCTCCATGGGCAGTGCTTTTGCGCCTTCGGTAGCGGGTCTCTAAGTGAGCCGCTTAGAAGAAGAATGCATCCTGCACAACACCAATCCTTACGTTTCCAGTATTAAATACTGGAAACGTTATATCGATGACGTCCTACTCATATGGGATACACAATTTGATCTCACCACCTTCATAGAATGGTTAAATGGCAGAGACCCATGGCTGAAATTCACCTTCACATCACACAGGCAAACAATTGATTTCTTGGACCTCACCATTTTCTCCGAAAATGGAAGATTGGAGACCAAGACCTTTAGTAAACCGACAGCCAAGAACTGCTTACTGTCATACTACAGTTACCACCCTCGTCCCCTACGAGACAATCTCCCATATAGTCAATTTCTGAGACACAAACGGAACTGTAGTAAAAAAGAAGATTATAAAAAACAAGCAGAAGAATTGAGCCAAAAGTTAAAGAAGAGAAACTACACACCGGCAATAATAACCAAGTGCGAAAAACGGGCGAAACATCAGCCCAGAGATTGTCTCCTACAAAGCACGAATAAAGAACCAGTCACAGACCTTGTCACCTGTGTAACAACTTTCTGCCCTGTTACCTACGATGTCCAGAGACTCATAAAGAAGAACTGGCAGATATTAACTTCTGGAGCCCTGAATTGGCCGAAGCCTAGATTTGCAAATAGAAGAACGAAGAACATAAAAGATGTTCTTGTCCACACCAGACCGAAGAAAATACTTCCAAGGTCAAGCATCAGAGATGTACATATGATGCCAGTCACCGGACATTATCCATGCGGTACCTGTGGGGTTTGCAAATTTACCTCCAGTACGAAGACCTTACAATTGAATGACTGCTTACTATGGACTCAAAGAAGCCATACAAACTGCAACTCAACACACGTGATTTATTTAATCACGTGTCCATGTCAAAAACAATATATTGGCATGACCTGCCGCAAAGTCAAACTCCGTATAGGAGAACACCGGAGTAATGTTAGGTTGAAGAAAAACACAACTAAATTGTGCACTCACTTTGTAGAGGCTGGCCATACATGTGACGACCTGAAATGGACAGTCCTGGAAATGCTGGATGTCAAAGACCAAAATGCAGAACAAGTTCTATTCAACAAAGAACAGAGATGGGTGGATCGTTTAAAGACAGACATAGTGGGAATGAACGACCACATTCCATGGCACCAATTCTATTAACTCTACCTGATCGAATGTAGAGTGTAGAACAAAACTCAGGTCTTTCAAAATATCTGTGGCTAAAATCACTACATACGAAGATCCAAACGAGTATATGATAGCTGAAAAGTCCACTAGACTTTCCACCATCTTACAGTGCTTTTTTCAGTGCACACAATAGTCCTTTTTCAGTGTCCTTGATCAGTATAAAAGACCGGAGTCCGAAGACCCGCCCATAGCCGGGGGCAGAGTCAGCACAAGGCACGAAATCCGCGCCGCATGGGTAAGAATGGCGTTTTCCTGTTTTCCCACAGAGATCAGGTAAGAACGCCCCTGTAACTAACTATAGACGCTCTATTGTCTCCTACCCAGTAAAAATCCAGAAGCGACTCCCAGTCCCCGTTGATGCCAAAATATTGAACACATAAGGTAATACACTGGTTTGTGCATGGGTATCCACGCAAAACCGATTTACCGGTTATACAGCATTTTTTAAGCACAGTCACAAATATTTGATGTCTAATGTGGTCAACGTGAAATAACCGCTACCATGTGTATCCGCCTGAGACATGGTAACGATCTAGAGATCCGATCCCCATAAAATGTTAAAAACAGATATCGTTTGTAGGCTGATGTCTGACCTCCGTCCTTAAGACATTGAGGACCCTAACAATGAGCAGCCGCATGGCTGAATATCACTCCCTCCCCAGACCGCTGTTTCTCCCACTATCTCCTTTCTCCCGATTAACTTTACAAGCAGGGTTAATCTGTGTTAGCATAAAATAATGCTTTAATATGTGCACCAGTATGCCAAACCTCACAAGCATACCAACTGATACAAGTTCTTTGTTGGTTTCTTTCACAGCTTGGAAATTCCAATTTACTACTTTTGCAACACACACAGAAGGTGTGCGTTTTTCTTTATGTGTGTTTGTTTTTGTTACTGTCCTGACGAAAGCTCCCCCGACCCCTGTGGGCCCTGAGAGCTGAAACATGTCGACACTCTTTCAAAATGATATGGTAGCCCAATAACTCAACTACCTACATATCACAATGGTTCTTAGTGATAGTGACTAGTCCTTTTTTTGATATTAAATTTTTCAGTCCTGACTAAGTCATTATTTTTTTTTTTTTTAATTTCCCCCCTTTTTTATTTCTGGACACTTCTGTATACACCAGAAGTAGCCTCGGGTGAGGCAGGCATCCTGCACGTTAAATGTTGACCCAAGACTATGCCAGGACTCCTGATGGGGCGGAAAAAAGATATACCGCTACGATAATTCCAGGAAGTCTATGAGGGTTCTCGATAAAAACTAATGGTTTTTTGCAGAAACTAGTGTCCATTCTCTTTTTGATTATCAGAATCCCCCTGATAGACAGATGATCTTCCATTGGCAGATTCGTGCCGGATCGCTAAATAAGGAATCGCTAGGTTCATTCCATTGGTTTTAGCGATTCCTTATTTTGCGATTCGGTGTTTCTTCCTCAACATTATGCATGGGGTTTTAGCGATCACAAACCTGGAAATTCTGCGAATTTCAGCAGTTGCGATCACTAAATCACTACCTTCATCTGGCCCTTTTAATGTAATTGCATGGTTCCACTCCTAATGTCATATACTGGAGAAATATTTTAATGCATGCTAAAATTCTCAGAATAAAGAACCAAACCTACTAGCCTGGTATTTTTAAAAAGACTTCACCATCCACCCTCACCCACATTCCTCCCTCCAAATGTATCTAATTTTGTGTCACTGCATAGTAGATTAAAGACTCCAGTGTAACCCATAGGTCGCAGCATGCACCATTCCCCATTGGAACAGGTTGGAACCAATGAGGAAGCATGCCACCAAGGGGTAACCCTGGTGGCTGTTTTACAAAAAAACATTGTTTTTTCTTAGGAAAGGGTTAGACTCTTCAGAATTGCTGGGTGCTTGTTTTGTGTTATAAATCTGTTTTGGAGGACAGACCCAGCTCATTCCTCTCACTCCCTCTTTATTTTTTGTTACATCATTTCGTTGTATGTCATTATGCCAATGTTGAGTAAGGTTTTGTATATGTGCGTGAGGAGCATGAGAAGTGCCCATTTGTGGATTGTGTGCCAGTGGAGTGCTTTCAGGTGTGGGGTGTTGTAAGTATGGTGTGGTAGGTTGAGTGTGACCTGCTTGCTGAGTTTTGTATGTATCTGGAGTCTTCTGGTTAGTTGAGCATTGATTCCGGCACAGAGTATGTTGCCGTAGTCCAGCTTGCTTGTGATGAGGGCATGGCTGACTGTCCTGTAAGTGTTGGTGGGGAGCATTTTGAAGATCTTTTGAGCAACTTGAGTGCGTGGAAGGAGAAGACGGAAACTACTTTCTCTCAGACAGCCTTGGTGCATTGGTTGTTGCTTACTATTCTGAGGTTTTTTGTATGGGTTGCCGGAAGGGGTGTGCGTCTGAGTTCAGCATGCCAGGAGATGGAGTCCCGGAGCAAGGTGTCTTCACTAAAGATTACGCCTTCCATCTCGTCTGTGTTGAGCTTGAGGCAGTTGGTTTTCTTCCATATGGCAATTTCGGTCAGGTGGAGAAATTGGACTTGGTGTTCGACTTCTTGTCACAAAGAGAGAGTATGAGCTAGGTGCCATCAGAGTAGGATAAGATTCTGATCCTGTGGGTGTGGATGATGTTGGTGAGTGGGGATATGTAGGTGTTGAACAGAATGGGGCTGAGTGAGGATTCTTGTGTAAGTGTGCAGATGCAGTTAATGGCATCTATTGGGAAGGGGTCAGGCTGACCAACTGAATGGGGCCTGTTAGGAAGGAGAAAATGCAGCAAAATGTGGGTCACTGGATATGGGCTTCGTGCAGTCATTGGATTAGGACGGAGTGGGAGACTAAGCCGAAGGGTGCTGAAAGGTCCAGTAGGATGAGGGCAGTGGGGTTACCTCTGTCCATAATTCTCCCGATGTCTTCTGTGGTGACAATAAGGGCCGTCTCTGTAGTGTGGTTGGGGATGAATTATCCAGACTGAGTAGTGTTGAGGAGGTGGTTGTCTTTGAGGTAGGTGGATAGGCCCTTGTTTATTATCATTTTCATGATTTTTTCAGGGTAGAGCTGCATGGAGATAGGCCGGTAATTGGCTAGCGTCTTCGGGTCTGCTGAGGCTTTCTTGAGGAGATATAGAACTGTGGTGCATTTCCAGGTGCTGGGTTAGTTGCTGTGATAATAGAGTCATTCAGGATCAGGATGTGGGCTGCGCTGATGAGGTCCAGTTCTTTGATGGAGACGTTGGGATGGCAGGTATGTGAAGGTGTTCCAGAATGTGTGGACTCCATTGTCTTCGAGGTTTCTTGAGTGTTGATGGTGAGTCAGGTGGTCAGGGTGGTTCTCTGGGTGTTGGTTGAGATGCATGGTTCAATTCTGTTTATAGTGTGTGCTGTAGTTTGTTGTGTTGCATAGCTATTGAGTGTTTATAAACCATACTGTCTTTTTTTTTTTTTTAATATTGCCTCACACTTGTATGTATGCGTGGCAAATCCTTAACTTTAAAAAGTTGAAGAAGGATCATTCTTTGAGAGTTACGTTTTACACAGATGAATGATATAGGAGCTCCTGGAGCCCCAGCAAATGTCTGGCACAAAGCTCTGAGCACAACCAGAAATGGACATTTACTCAACAGTATAGTTCCCAGACAAGATAAATATTAATTATACGCCTAGCAACTCCTTCATAATAAAAGGATAACATTTGGTAAACAGAGCATTCTTCCCACTGCAAAGTCAACCTTGAGAATCACTTGCAAATGCCAGAATAGGACGGTCCTATCTCACGCCCCAATATATCTCAGCCATCTGGAGCTGAGCTCTGCAAAATACCATTAATTATTAATCATTGAAGCTCAAGCGTGTATTTGTGCAGTAGCAATGTGTTCATGTGACACAATCAAGATGATGTCAGTTTTGTTTTTGTGTTTGTGGAATAGGCGTCCACGTGTCTGTGTGTTTATATACATCTGACCATTGCGCTCCGTGTGTTTGTGTGCACTGATAATTATTTTTCCTTTTTATAGTTTGTTAGAACTGGCTATTTCTGGTTGGCTAAGGCTGACGCCAAAGCTAGGCAGAAACCACCATTCTAGTCAGGGGAAGGAAGTCACACGCCAAGATAACCCCTGCTCACCCCCTTGGTAGCTTGGCACGAGAGGTAAGGCTAAACTCGGAGGCAATGTGTAAAGCATTTGCGCCAGCACACAACAGCAACAACATACTAGGCACACCACAAAAGGAACTCCACACAAGGTTATTATAAAATAACTTTTGTATTGTAAAAACACATCAGATAGGATCACACAAAATACATAGTGCCAACAGGCACGGGCAATATTCACAAGGGATTATTTACAAGACAGGGCCACATGGGCCACTGTCATAATCAACACTTTTAGAAATAGAAATACTTGTCAGAAATTAGAATAAAAGGATATCAAATCACTGTAGCACAAAGTAACAGTTATAAATCACAACCAGTAACTACTGGTAACAGGTACCAGGACCTCTCTAGGACCACCTGTACTAAAAAGAACAACCACCTAAGTATCACACAGCATTTAGGGGTCTAGGAAAGAACACATTACCCATGATGCATAAATATACATTCAGAGGAGTAGTAAAGGGAAACACATGATGCATAAACCTACACATTCAGCTGTGTTAAGAATAAGGCACATGATGCATCACAAATACATTCAGAGGTGCAGCGCAAGAAGACACATGATGCCTAAAACATTCAGAGGTGCAGCGCAGGAAAGAAAGACACATGATGCATAAAAATACATTCAGAGGTGTAAGACAAGGAAAACACATGATGCATAAACCTACACATTCAGCGGTGTTCAGAACAGAGCACATGATGCAATAAAATACATTCAGGGGTGCAGCGCAAGAAGACACATGATGCCTAAAACATTCAGAGGTGCAGCGCAGGGAAAGGGAAGACACATGATGCATAAACCTACACATTCAGAGGTGCCAGAACAATACAATAGCGCAAAAATCACATGATGTCTAAAAACATTCAGAGGTGCAGGAATAACACATGATGCAAGCAAACACATTCAGAGGTGCAATAACCATACAATTGCGCACAAACTCACATAAGCCACTACCTGTGGCAGTCCCTAGGCCAACTGGCCTTGTTGGGGCTAAGATGCCCTGAGTCTCCATGTCAGAGTGCGCTGCCATACAGCGCCAGTCTCAAGAAAAGAAAGCCTAAACGAAGCAGGTGCCCACTACTTGCTGGGCACCTGAGACAATCCCAAAACCTAAACGGTGCAGCTGCCCACTAATTGCTGGGCAGCTGGGGAATCATGAAAAGAAACTGCGACAGGGTCCTCACTGACCCTTGGGCGCAAACTGCACCCACTGTGGGAGCCTCACAGGCTCTACAAAACACATTCCTCGCAGGCAGGAGAGGGCGGGCACTGGCAAAGTGCCCCGACGCCCCCTCTGTCTAATATGGCCCTCTAGCCTCGCTGGGCTCGTAAATTGTGTATGTCCCCTAGAGCCTCCGTGGCTCTAAACACAAAAATGGCCCTCTGAGCCCCACAGGCTCTCTACACAATTCTGCCCCGTCGTTGGAGCCTCTCAGGGCTCGTAGGGAAATCACCCCACTCCGTTGGAGTTCCACTCGGGGGATTCAAAATCATAAAATGCCCCTGCCCCTCTCGGGGCTCTCAAACGTTGGGGCGACCCGCTGCCAATCGGGGCCGCCCTGACTCTGTGCCTCAATCGGCACCATCAGCGGCTGCACAGAGCCCCCCCAGCCCTTTCTACTCACCGGGCTCTTGTGCGGGGCTCCTCAGGGCGGCGGCTCACTCTCGCCGGCAGCGGGGCTCTCCCTCCATTCTGGGAGCCTTGCACCGGACTGCTCTCTCTCTTCCGGGGCTCCCTCAGCACACGGGAGCCCCAGCAACAGGCCATGCTTCACCCGGTCTTCTCTCGCCCGCAGCGGGGGCCGCCTCGCACCCCCTCCTCCTTCATGGCTGCGGTGCTTCACCCGGGCCCCCTCCTGGGACCCGGGGCTCCTCCATACACCACGGGGCTCCCTCCGCTCATCGGAGCCCCGCTATACCTCTCGCCTCCTCCTCCGGTGCTGGCGGCCAATCAGTGCGCGGCGGCGGGTGGGACTTCCTCCGAAAACTGGAAGTCCACCCCGCGTCAGGCATAACGATGCCTGGCTACCTGATGGCGGCGCGAGGGGGCCGCGGCGGTGATTAACAAGGGCAAACCGAGGGGTGGGCACCCTCGAGATTAGAATAAAATAGATAAGCGAGGTAGGCACTCGCAAAGGGCGCCATAGTCGGGGTGGCACCCGCAAATAAGATACGAGTGCACACGAAGCACTCGGGCAGTCACAGGGCTGGAGCGCTTCCCCCCACGGGATAACCACAGCGCTCTGCCAGCAATCAGGATAAGAAAGCGCCCACGAGGCGCTGAAGAGCCCAGAAAGCACCAAAACGCCCCAGAAAGGACCCCCACAGCAAGGAGGGTCCCAGCAACTGCAGGGCATTACAGGACAAGGCTTCCAGGGCCAAAACAAAGTCTCCCATCACCCCAGGCAAGGCAGAGGGTCTCAGGAAGTCCTTCAGCAGTCCAGTCATCCAGGAAAGTCCATCAGGTGTCCAGGGGCTGGGCAGGGCCCAGGGATTCCCCTGGGCCCAAGCAGCAGCAGCCCCTGGCAAGATTCAAGTCAACAAACAAGAACATTTTGGAAGGGGACACAGCCCCTTCTTATACACAGAAATGTCTTTGAAGTCTTTGTGTAGGCAGTGTGAGAACCAGCTAGAACTGGTTATAGGGAAGTCCTGTCAGTATCAGGGACAGAGGTGACAGTCGCCCAGTGGGGGGTGGAGCCAGCATTGTGGTTTGGCAGGCACAGCCCTTCACTATCAGGTGCCATCTCCTCCCACTTCCCTGGCAGCAGATGCTGCCTTTCATCCATGGGCTGACTCAGACAACCTCCTGGGCTCTCCAGCCCCTGTCACCCTCAAACCAGACAGTCAATCCACAAGCAGGCCCAGGCACTCCTGACCCAGGCTCACCAGCCAATCACACGCCAGACACAAATATACCAACTTCTAAAAGTGGCACTTCTAGACTAGACACAGTCATGCCGCATATACCATTTCGCAGCATTCAGTCTCACGCGTTCGCACATATCAAACCCGCCCCTGCACTCCCCACACATCAGGAACTACCATGGGCATACATATTCCCCATTCATTCCTATGGGAGGGCAGGTCACTCACCACACATACACAGAGAGCTCAAGCACTGTACACTGTACCACAGTGAAAAAGTGCACAGAGGCCTAAAATCACCACCACCAGGTTCCAGAAACAGGCTAGGAAAAAGCAAAAAGTCTCGGGGTGAACCTGCCCAAAGTGCCGGGTCCAACATAGTTTATATCTCTTTATTGATTTATCATAAGCAGAAAAGAAGAGAAGACAACAAACAATGACACATCTATAAATACAACCCTGCTGTCAGGACTGTGTACATTTTAGGGTGTCAACAAACAGCCCCGCCAACTCCCACCACCCATCCCTAGACCTGGTGACTTCTGTATATATTAAAGAAAAAAATAAAATAAAAAGGAGATATGAAGAAGGGAAGAGGGGAGGGGGGAAATCCCAAGCCAATTTATGTCCTGGTTGTCCCACTTTGTGATCGCTATGAAGAGGCTACGAGAAATCCCGGAACTCAGTCAGTCTCAAGAGTCACAAATATTTAGGACAAGTAAGCTCTCGAAATTCCAATGTCAGCAGGGTTAGGAATGGCTTCCATATTTCAGTGAAGGAATTGCTCTGATTAGACAGGTAAAGAGTGATTTGTTCCATCCCTAGTATATTCTATAACCAGTGCAGCCATCCTAAGTGTTTGGGTAGTAGCTCTGAGCCCCAGTGAGATAGGATTTTCTGTAAAGTTTCCCACAAGGCCAGGCTAATCTGTCTGCCCGCTTCGACCTGAGGGGTAAAGTGAGAGGGTTAGGGACTGGAGTCCAAGTATACTGTATGCTGGGAATCCGGGGAGGTCTGTGTCGAAGTGTGTTTATATATCTGCAAGCACCTGCTCCCAGTATTGCTGTAATTTTGGGCAATCCCATACGATGTGCAACAATGTGACGGATTGCCCGCATTGGCTCCAGCACTCTGGTGATTTGGATGAGTAATAACTGTGAAATCTATGGGGTATGTAGTACCTGTAGGTAATGATTTTGGTGCCAGTTTCGGTGATGACCATGTTGTGAGCCGTGTGGCGTGCCAGGGAGTAAATGTTGGCCCACTCTTTTACCATTAGTTCCCTGCCTATCTCAGTCTCCCATTCAGCTTAGGGGTCTTTGTAGAGGGGCCTATCCGTCGATACAGCTCTGAGATCATGCATTTGTACGACGTGTTGGCTAGAAGCCACCGCTCAAAGGGAGTGAGGTGACGCTCCGTTCCAGTGCACATAGAGGGGTGCATAACCCAGTGTCGGGTTTGCATGTAGTGCCATCGATCCGAGGGCAAAAGCTGTGGATAAGGCCTTGAAGGGGAGGGGACCATCTGCATCAAATAGGTAGTCCATTGATCAGCAGCCTGACTGGTTCCATATCAGGAATGCCGGGTCTCAGAAGCCCGAGCAAAAGTCTGGGTTCCTGACTATGGGTATGAGCGGTGAGGGGAAAGACATCAGGTCCTGTTGTGTTGCATTTAAGAATCCAAGCGTAATTTACCGATTCATTCCCTTATAAAGGTATAATTCATATTGCCCTTATATAGACATAGAAATCATACCCATATTTAGACACAACCCATCCAGTCCAAGTACAGGCATGGCTACTTCCACTAGTTCCAAAAAGCCACAACGATTTCTTGGGAAGTCAGGGACATCCCCTTACTTGAATATTGATTTGTCCTAGAAATCATGGAGTTTTCAAAGGGCTACCATTCCCTTAGGGTTCTTTGATGACGTTATTATGTCCGACTTTACGTCAAACTAGGCACCTTCAAGGTATAAATATGCCTACACTGTGGTTCGGAGCAGCTCAACTATCTACTTGCCCGACGCAGCTCACAACAGCAAGTGATGAAGGAAGCCGACCCTCCAGCTGACACACTGACAGAGAAGCTGTCTTTTCTCTCGCTGAGAATCCAGCTCCAGTGTTTCTAAGCTCCCCTCACGGGGTGTTGGGAAATCAAGTCCCAAGACAGAGATACCGGACCTCCTTCATTCTGAAACCAAGGTATGGAGATGATTAGACCCTAAGAGAAATCTTGGTTAGATTCTTGGCAAAGACCAACTAAAACTATGCTACACCTAACTTACTTCTTCCCTTGTACTAGACTTAGGTTGGGTACATTGGGGTAGGCGTATTTTAGAAGCACCAGTTGAGTACTTTTAGCCTTTGTTATTTATGTATGTATTTTTCTATGGCTTAGAAACCTTACCATGCTTTTACAGTATTATTTTCTAATACTCTTCTTACTGTACGCATTATACTTTGCAACCAGTATTACGATTGTAGCAGTTCACTTTACTTGCTTGAGAAAGAAGACTGTTCAATAAACCCCTTTTATTAAAAATGCCCGTCTCTCTATTTTTCTGCACCTCTGA
Organism: Lissotriton vulgaris; assembly: GCF_964263255.1. Taxonomy (NCBI): domain Eukaryota; kingdom Metazoa; phylum Chordata; class Amphibia; order Caudata; family Salamandridae; genus Lissotriton; species Lissotriton vulgaris. Next base: position 485,841,418 of record NC_141694.1, on the reverse strand, counting down.
CGAAACGAAACATGCACGATTGACTGAGTAAAATATCTATCTATTGTTTCCACGACTCTGAAGATTAGTTTTATTCTTGGGGAAACACAGTTGTCATGTTTATGCGGTTGTCAGAAACTAATCCCTTCTTGTTAATTCGAGGAAAGTTTCTAGTGCCCTCTAAGCTAGCTGGCACTCACAATGAAGTCTAATATATTCGATAGAGACCTAGTAGACATAAGTCCTATGTCAAATCTATAGGAAATGTTATTCCAATGCACAGAGCCTATTGGGAATATAGGAACTATACTACAGTCCCTCTGTGTCGCTAGGCCATCCCACACCATAAAAGATGTCCTGGTTATAGGGGAGAGATAAAGGGATTTGGGTCAAGCCTGTTTAGAAAGAAAAGGGATAACTCATAATGCTTGTCCTGCTAGCACTCTGCCCATAAATAACCAGCGCTTTTCGGATTCTGGCTGAGACAATTCGACAAAACCCCTGAGTTGTGTTGGTTGGTAATAGCACTGAAGATCCAGGATGCCTAAGCCTCCTTCCTCAGGGGATTTGTAGCTAAGATATTGATGAAGGCGGGGGCGTTTGTCTGTCCACACAAACTTGTTCACCTTCTGTTGGAGGAGGCGTAAAGTGCTGGGAGGAGGCGGGACTGCGAGTGTCTTAAAAAGGAGCAAAATCAAGGGGAGGGTCATCATTTCAATTGCCGAAATGCACTCTGAACAGGATAAAGAGTAGGAGCACCAGCAGTGAAGATCTGATTTGATCTGTAGGTTCTGGGTCTGATAATTAAGGGTTACCGTTTCAGCTATGGTAGGGGAGAGGATTACCTAAATATGGGATGGATTTTGGGGCACATTTTAGGCGTAAAGCCTCCAGTGTGCGTGGGAGAAGGGTAAGGTTAAGGGCTTGTGATTTTTGGACATTTATCTTAACTCCCAAAGCTAAGCCAAATGCTTCTAATTTGGAAATCATTGGGGGTAAAGAGGTCAGAGGCTCTTCTAAGGATACTATGAAATCTTCAGTGTACAGGCTTATAAGTTTCCTTTCCCCTCCAAACTGCATACCCTTTATCTGTGAATTGGTACGGGCTTTGTGGACCATAGGTACCATGTAGAGGGCGAACAGCAGGGGCAACAGTGGGCACCCCTGCCTCGTTACCCTACCAATGCCAAATGGGCTGAAGGAGCATCCTTTGACCCGGACCACTGCTGTGGGCTGGGTATAGCGGCTAAAAATCCATTTTTGAAACAATCTCCTATGCCGAAATGAGCCAGAGTTGCAGCGAGGAATGGCCAGTGGACTCTGTCGAATGCCTTCTCAGTATCGATTGATAAGAGTAGCCTCTCCTGTGCATACCTCTGGGATCTATCGATTAGATGTAGGACACATCTGGTGATATTGCTGCATTGCCGTTGTGGCACAAAACCTGCCTGATACGCGTCTACAAGTCTAGGAAGTAGTGGATTCAGCCCGGCCACAAGAATGCCCATAAAAAGTTTAAGATCAGTGTTTAAGAGGGAGATGGGGCGGTAAGAGGAGCACTGGGTTTTATCCTTTCCCGGTTCAGGAACTACCACTATCGCTGCCTGAAGCATGGAAGGGGGGAGAGAGACTGTGTCGCCAATTGCATTATAAAATCTGGTGAGTAGTGGTGCTAAGCTTTGACAAAAACCCTTATAGAAAGAAGCCGTAAACCCATGCCAGCCCGGTGACTTAGATAACTTTTGGCGAGAGATAATAGAAATAACCTCCTCAATGCAGACTAGTCAGTTCAGTTTGGACGCCTTGTCGGGTGTCACAGAGGAGACGTTGGCCTCTTTTAAGTGCATTGGAGCTGCGTCTTGGGTGAGGACCTGTGTCGAGTAGAGGGTCTGATAGTAATTCCGCAAGGCATCAAGAATGCGTGCGTTGGTGGCCCATTCCCAGCTATCGGCATCTTTGATTCTCTGGACTCCTGATTCTTGTCTCTGAATGAGGAGACGGTTGGCTAAACGTCGGCCTGCGTGGTCACCTACTATGTAAAAGCGATGTAAAAGTGCTGCATACTCTGATCTATTAATATCAAGGCTGGACAACTGGGCATTTGCGGCCTCCAGTTGTCTCCAGACCAGGGGGGGCTCTTGTTCTCTAGTCTATGCATTCAAGTTCCAAGACTTGGCGAGACAACCTCTCCTTCTTATCCCGGCGGAGCTTATTATCTGTGGCTACTATTGCTATAAACTCCCCTCTAACTAACACTTTTAATGCATCCCATAGATTAGAGACTGAGACCTCTGTGTGTCGTTAAGCATCAAGTAGTCCTCAATTGTCATAGTGATTTGCGCAACCACTTCTGGGCGCTGAAGCTAGGTGTCGCTGAGGTTTTTGATTGTGAGCTAGTTGTTGGGATTGGTAGGATCACTATCACTGTGGAGTGGTTGGATAAGGAGCGGGCTCAATTTCCGTGGATTGGACCATAACAGTGACTTCTGAATTGCCTCAAAAGTAGTCTAGCTTCGCATAGGTCTTGTGGTCGTCGGAGTAGAAGGCGATGGGACTGTCTCCATAAGTCCATCAAGCCCCTGTTGTTCAGGCAGTTCATGCCCGCTGGGGAGATAGCTCCAGTCTGTCTGTGGCGCTGTGTCCATCTGTCTAGTTCTTTATTGAACACAAGGTTAAGCTCTCCCCCCAGCAGCAACCCTCTACCTTGTATGCCCATAATCTCTGTTACCACCTTGAGAAGAAAGGGATCTTACTCTTCATTTTTGGAGTATATGGTACCTACTGTGATGCTACAGGTACCCAGGGTTAGGGAGTATGCTAAGAGTCTACATTTAATCTCTGCCTGCTTGGGACCCACTTTTCCCTTGAATGTCACGGAGATCAGTATCTCTACTCCCGTGATTTCGGGTGGGAGGGATGAGAAAAATTGGTGTGGAAAGACCTTGGAATGGAGACTGTGCTGATCTTTAAGGAGGAGATGTGTCTCCTGCAGCAAGCATATGTGGATTCCGAAATTTTCTAGGTAGGAAAGAATTGAGCTCTGTTTTAGTGGGTGAATAAGGCCTTTAACATTAAGGGAGACAATCGGTAAGGTGTCCTTCATAGTGGGTATTGATGTGGTAATACGCTTGGTATGGCCCTGAGGTGGCTCGCTTCTTCCCCGCCCTGTCCATACGCAAGAGTGAGTGGGTCAGACAAAAAAGTGTAGGGATTGGAAGATTGTGCATGATCAGTCACTAGGTCCAACTTAAACCCAAACAGAGAAGCCAAGTGGCCCCATAGAGCATTAACAGTATGTCCTTATCGAAGATGTACATCTCCATAGGATATGAAGTAGAGAGGGATATATTATTGGCCCTGCTACGCGCACCCTGCCCAGCCCCCTGCTGGTGCAAAATAGGGAAAATGAGATTAGGACTAGGTAATGTGTAGATATTTGCATCATGTCATCGCTGGCCCAGCTGGATCACCAGCAAGGGAAACAAGGACTACCTATCATTCTCTAGCACTGGTATCTGGGTCTGGGCAACGTCCAGTTGGGGAGGACCGACCGCCACCACGGCCTGTTGACTCCTTGCTCTCACAGTCAGGTTGCCCCCCACCCGGAACGCCCGGGTAAGGGGTTCCTTCAGATCAAAGAGGTGAGTCACCTCTTCCGCAGAACGGAGCTGGTGTAGTTTGCCCTCCAAATAAAAAAACATTCTAATGAGATGTCCCCATGAAAGGCCCTACGCTTTTGGAAAGTGGACACCGCCATGTCCTGGTACAGATCATAGAGTGTCCCTTAAACTGGATGGGTGCCTCTCTGGCACCCTGCCGAATTTGCTCTGTCAGGGTGAAATCGCGGAAGCAGTTCAAGATGACCGCGGGAGGGCTCACCTATAAGCTCCTGGGACCCACTCTGTGGGCGCAATGAATCTTGTTTTCTGTACTTGGAGGGAGGCCTCTAGGATGGACTTAAACAAATCTGTCACAAATCTCATGATGTCCTTTTCCTCCGCCCCCGTTGCAACATCCCGTATATGGATGTTGTAGCGCTGGGACCGATTCTCTAAATCCTCACTGTGGGCTTGAAGATCCAGGTGTTGGTCCCCGAGGAGGAGGGTCCTTTTGAAACTGATTAATTTCTTCACTGCGTCCTTGTTCATGGTTTTCCAATGTGGAAACGTGGTCACCTAGCTTCTCTGCAGACCTCTGAGTTCTCCTCCCAGTTCGATTTTAATGGACAGAAGTTCCTCAAGCTGAGAAGCAAACAGGGCCTCTAGGTAGGGGTGGGTGACTGGCCCCTCAGCGTGCTTCTATTTATTTTAATTTTGAGGGTTTTATAGAGCGCGAACAAGACCCTTGCGGGAATCAGAGCGCTTTACAAGGTAAATCTCGAGGACACATAGGCATAGAGTAATAAACATAAAGTTCCATACAAATCAAGAATCACGTACTCACAATAACTCTAGAAAGGTAAGTATCAGGGACACATCGACATCAAGTAAAAACCATAAAGTTCCATATAAATCAAGAGTCACGTAAACGCAATCACCCTAGCTCAGATGAATTTAGCCGTGAGAAGAACTTTCACTTCTTTTTTGAAGGATGCAGTAGAGGGATTCAGTCTAGTTTCAGGGGGCAAAGCGTTCCAGATCCTGGGAACCATACCCGAGAAGGTTCGATTGTATGTTTTCTTTTTGATGAATCTTTGTGGTTTCAGTTAAAGGTTACTGGCACTTCTGGACGCTCTGTTACCACAAGATGGCACCAATTTCTGTGCCTGATAGCTGGGAGTGTTATGATGAATGGCTTTATGGGTCATGCATGCGATTTTTAGTTGAATTCTGGCTTTGAATGGTAGCCAATTAAGGGATTTTAGGTCTGGGGATACGTGGGAGTTTCTTTTGGAGCCAATAATAAGTCTAGCAGCTATGTTGATGGTAGCTCTTATCAGCCGTTGAGGATCTGGAAAGGCCGCAGAGATAGACACTCCCATATTCCACTTTTGGGATGACTAGAGTCTGTACTGCCAATTTGAAGTCCTTTTCGGGCTGGAAAGGCTTTAGTTTTCTCAATGTGTTAATCTGAAAGTTTGCTCATTTTGTTGTGGTGCTGATGTGTTTCTGCATATTTAAGTTTCTGTGCAGAGTCACTCCCAATGATTTCGTTGAATCGTCGATAGGAGTTTGGCAGTTGAGTGCTGGTAGGTCTATGGGCTCCTCGGTGGGCCCCGATATCCCTGCATTCCCCACCGGGGTCCTGGATTGCCTGAAGAGCATGTCCTTGACGTTCCTGTTCTTCTTGCCTTTACCTGAGGCCATGGTGATAGGTACAGGTAAGCCTCACCTCGCAGTTGCAAGACAGGGATCCACCACATGGGTAAGAGCAGCAGTGAGGTGTCTCCGAGTGAGAGATTCCTGCACTAAAAATCATGACCCAGCAGCAAAAAGACTCCTCTTGTCAGGCCAGAGGGCGGTCCGACAAGAGGGGGCAGCCCAGCTAGCTATAGTGCAGTACCAGATGACGGGCACTGTGGTGATCGTCAGGCAAAGAGGCCTACAGGAGCGCATATTCTTATGGCATTGGCTGATCCCCAGGGCCGCAACCCTCTCTCTCCAAGCCAGGTGCTCACTCAGTCCTTGTGGTGATGTGATGACTAGAACCCCCCAGCCAGCTGTTCAGTTTTGGCCTATTGTGGGGCAGCTCCATTACCGTTCTAGGTGGGGGCGAAGTGTTGTAAGAAGCAGGGGGCCTGCACACCCGTATGGCTGGCCAACAGTCCCAACCCCCTCACCTTTAGTGCAGCAGGTGTCCAATGCTGAGAAGGGGGTTCATCACCCCATAAAGCTCCACCAGGGGGGCACACTGCATCAGTCTACATCTCCTTCTATGGGCACTGACTAAGCCATGAGTGAGGAACAGCAAATCTCCTGCACTCAGCCCCTGCGAATCTCAGGGCAACATCGCGAGGAGCCACTCCCCCACCATCCCGGAGGGAGTCTGGGCTGTGTTGCTGGGGAAGTGCAGTAGCACGTCGAAGTTCCTTAATGCGCACCCTGCAGGAAGTCCGGCGTCCTCGATCCCCACGAGGTGATCCCCGGTCGACCCGCCAACGGGACTACTGATCTGCAGGAGGCATCCACGCCCTGTCTCATCAGCTCGCTCTGGGAGGACCTCAGCCACAAGTTGCCACTCCGGGGGGACGTCAGACACAGTCTAGCTGCCGGACCAGTGCAGGGGGTGATCCATCTCCTCTGGTGAGGGCCCCACCAAATGCAGTCCCGGGCAGCTCTGCCTTTCCCAATAGTGCAAGCAGCCCAGGCCCCAGTCTGCCTAGACCGTGGCTCGTCCCCGCAGCTCCTCCTCCAGTATCTGGCAGAAGCTAAGGGCCACCTGACTCATCTGGCAGCTTCTGGGGGTGTTTCATCGCAGCGGGGGAGGCAATTCAGTACCCAGCGGGACTTTTGGCAGTGGGACCTAGTGGTGGGGAGTACAGAGTGCCAAAGTGCGCCTCACCCATCCGTCATCTTGGCCACGCTCCCCTCTTTTTCCTTTGTGGGCAATTTTTACAATGTCCTGGTGTTGTGTGCCTTGTCTTTATGAGTGCTCTGTAACTTTGTAGCAGTTTCTGTGAATAGACTGACATGGGGCTTGATTTCAAGGCTGGCCTGTAGTAGATTTGATCATGTTTGACATGTAGTACTGCTGGGGAAAATGTACATTTGGAGTGAGCTGCACTTTCTTAGATGTGTTCAAATATGTGCAAGACTCTCTGTGTGCTGCTCCTTGATTTTCCCATTGCCTCTTCCACGTTGCAGGAATTATTCTCCGTTTTCCAGCACCCCCATATATCTCACACGTTTGTTTAACAGTAGTAGGTTTACATATGTGGAGGAAGATGCACATATAATGCATTGCTACACACATAAGAGATGCGGGGTCCCAGTGCCCAGATAAACAAACATACCTGTGTGAATTGCAGTTTCTGAGTAATTGAGGTACTAACTAGTACAGGAGTATAATAACTCATACTTACAAATGGCTTGATTCATCCTCTCCATATCATGCTTCTCTATGCTCCTCAGAGTTTGCCCTGTTTATCCATGCCTTTCTCTAGTCTTGATGAAACTGTGTCCCTTTGACATTAAAGTTCAAGTGGCACCTAGAATGTTTGAATTTGACGGTAGTTATTCTACAGGTGTCCGAATATGGTATTCATCCATGCAATATTTACGCTTGAGTGGCACACTAATCTGCCAAGCCTTGCCATGGGCGAAGTTATCACTACTTAGAATCTCAGAATGCATGCACACAACTTCTAAGCACAGGTGGTGCTCACTGGGAACTACACATTTGGAGATATCGGTTGGGGAAATTCCTGTTCAGCACTGGCAAGCCTCAGGGGTTTTCTTATCTGTGTGTTAAACACTCTATGGAGCCTCTATGGAAAATCACTCATTATTGGAGAGACACTTTTCCCCATGAATAGCATAAAGTGTGTGGAGATGCACAAAGGATTTGAAGTACTTGCAGGGAAGAAGACTGTTCCAACATCCCATTGAGACAATGTGCATTGAATTCTCTATTGTAGGTTAATAACTAGTTATAGAATATATAATGCCTGTTGTCCAGCCAAACACTTTCAGCCATCAATGGTGCAAATAAAAATGCTTCCGATCCTTTAATAAAGACTTGACACACTAATTGACTAACATGTTTTTGTCGCATCGCTTCAGGTCTTTGGCATGAGAGCATGCTCTGAAGCATTTCGCCATTTCCTCACAGATGGATCACTGACAGAATATCGAGGAGCAAAATATCGACCTGCCAAAATATCGTAGAAAAAATATAGAATGCCAGAATATCGAATCCCTATCTTCAAACAGGTAAGTACAAAAATATCTACTCCAAAATATCGATGCAAAAAATATAGACAGTCAAAATATCGAATTTTTTAAATGTCTTAAAAGTCATTTAAAATTAATATAATAATAAATACAATTAATTTAAACATACTTAAAATACTTTAAAAAACTTACAATTCATATATAATTATTGTAACTTAAAAAAAGTATTAATTTTAATACATATATATAATATATATATACATATTATTAACAAAACATTTACAATATTTTCAACCTAGGATAGCGAGAGGGTTAAATTTACTATTACCACTCCAGTGAGTGCAACAGTAGAGAAAACATTGGATAGCGTAGTGGTAAACATTACTATTCTCACTCCAGAGAGTGCAACAGTAGGGAAAGCATTGGATAGCGTAGAGGTAAAAATTGCTATTCCCACTCCAGTGAGTGCAAGAGTAGGGAAAGCGTTGGATAGCGGGAGATTAAAAATTACTATTCGCACTCCAGTGATGCGACAGTAGGGAAAGCGTTGGATAGCGTAGGCATAAAATTTACTATTCCCACTCCAGTGAGCGCAACAGTAGGGAAAGCATTGGATAGCGTAGGGGTAAAAATTACTATTCCCACTCCAGTGAGTGCAACAGTATGGAAAGCGTTGGATAGCGTAGAGGTGAAAATTACTATTCCAACTCCTGAGAGTGTAACAGTAGGGAAAGCATTGGATAGCGGGAGAGTAAAAATTACTATTCCCACTCCAGAGAGTGCAACAGTACGGAAAACGTTCGATAGCGGGAGATTAAAAATTACTATTCCCAATCCAGTGAGCGCAGCAGTAGGGAAAGCGTTGGATAGCGTAGGGGTAAAAATTACTATTCCCACTCTAGGGAGTGCAACAGTAGAGAAAGCATTGGATAGCGTAGAGGTAAAAATTACTATTCCCACTCCAGAGAGTGCAACAGTAGGGAAAGCATTGGATAGCGTAGAGGTAAAAATTGCTATTCCCACTCCAGTGAGTGCAACAGTAGGGAAAGCGTTGGATAGCGGGAGATTAAAAATTACTATTCCCACTCCAGTGAGTGCAACAGTAGGGAAAGCGTTGGATAGCCTAGGTATAAAATTTACTATTCCCACTCCAGTGAGCGCAACAGTAGGGAAAGCATTGGATAGCGTAGGTGTAAAAATTACTATTCCCACTCCAGAGAGTGCAACAGTAGGGAAAGCGTTGGATAGCGTAGAGGTAAAAATTACTATTCAAACTCCTGAGAGTGTAACAGTAGGGAAAGCGTTGGATAGTGTAGGGGTAAAAATTACTATTCCCAATCCAGAGAGTGCAACAGTAGGGAAAGCCTTGGATAGCGTAGGGGTAAAAATTACTATTCCTACTCCAGTGAGTGCAACATAGGGAAAGCGTTGGATAGCGGGAGGGTAAAAATTACTATTCCCACTCCAATGAGTGCAACAGTAGGAAAAGCATTGGATAGCGGGAGAGTAAAAATTATTATTCCCACTCCAGAGAGTGCAACAGTACGGAAAACGTTGGATAGCAGGAGATTAAAAATTACTATTCCCACTCCAGTGAGTGCAGCAGTAGGGAAAGCGTTGGATAGCGTAGGGGTAAAAATTACTATTCCCACTCTAGAGAGTGCAACAGTAGGGAAAGCATTGGATAGCGTAGAGGTAAAAATTGCTATTCCCACTCCAGTAAGTGCAACAGTAGGGAAAGCGTTGGATAGCCTAGGTATAAAATTTACTAATCCCACTCCAGTGAGCGCAACAGTAGGGAAAGCATTGGATAGCGTAGGGGTAAAAATTACTATTCCCACTCCAGAGAGTGCAACAGTAGGGAAAGCTTTGGATAGCGTAGAGGTAAAAATGACTATTCCAACTCCTGGGAGTGTAACAGTAGGGAAAGCGTTGGATAGCGTAGGGGTAAAAAATTACTATTCCCACTCCAGAGAGTGCACCAGTAAGGAAAGCGTTGGATAGCGTAGGGGTAAAAATTACTATTCCTACTCCAGTGAGTGCAACAGTAGGGAAAGCGTTGGATAGCGGGAGGGTAAAAATTAATATTCCCACTCCAATGAGTGCAACAGTAGGGAAAGCATTGGATAGCGGGAGAGTAAAAATTACTAATCCCACTCCAGAGAGTGCAACAGTACGGAAAACGTTGGATAGCGGGAGATTAAAAATTACTATTTTGTTTGCATATTGATTCAATAAAATCATTTTGAACATAAAAAAAAATTACTATTCCCACTCCAGTGAGTGCAGCAGTAGGGAAAGCGTTGGATAGCGTAGGGGTAAAAATTATTATTCCCACTCTAGAGAGTGCAACAGTAGGGAAAGCATTGGACAGCGTAGAGGTAAAAATTTATATTCACAATCCAGTGAGTGCAACAGTAGGGAAAGCGTTGGATTGCGGGAGATTAAAAATTACTATTCCCACCTCAGTGAGTGCAACAGTAGGGAAAGCGTTGGATAGCGTAGGCATAAAATGTACTATTCCCACTACAGTGAGCGCAACAATAGGGAAAGCATCGGATAGCGTAGGGGTAACAATTACTATTCCCACTCCAGAGAGTGCAACAGTAGGGAAAGCGTTGGATAGCGTAGGGGTAAAAATTACTATTCCCATTCCAGTGAGTGCAACAGTAGGGAAAACGTTGGATAGCGTAGATGTAAAAATTACTATTCCAACTCCAGAGAGTGCAACAGTAGGGAAAGCGTTGGATAGCGTAGGGGTAAAAATTACTATTCCCACTCTAGTGAGTGAAACAGTAGGGAAAGCGTTGGATAGCGGGAGGGTAAAAATTACTATTCCCACTCCAATGAGTGCAACAGTAGGGAAAGCATTGGATAGCGGGAGAATAAAAATTACTATTCCCACTCCAGAGAGTGCAACAATACGGAAAACGTTGGATAGCGGGAGATTAAAATTACTATTCCAACTCCAGTGAGTGCAGCAGTAGGGAAAGCGTTGTATAACGTAGGGTTAAAAATTACTATTCCCACTCCAGAGAGTGCAGCAGTAGGGAAAGCATTGGATAGCGTAGAGGTAAAAATTACTATTCCCACTCCAGAGAGTGCAACAGTAGGGTAAGCGTTGGATAACGTAGGGGTAAAAATTACTATTCCCACTCCAGTGAGTGCAACAGTAGGGAAAGCGTTGGATAGCGGGAGGGTAAAAATTACTATTCCCACTCAAATGAGTGCAATATTAGGGAAAGCATTGGATAGCGGGAGAGTTAAAATTACTATTCCCACTCCAGAGAGTGCAACAGTAGGGAAAGCGTTGGATAGCGTAGGGGTAAAAATTACTATTCTCACTCCAGAGAGTGCAACAGAAGGGGAAGCGTTGGATAGCGTAGAGGTACAAATTACTATTCCCACTCCAGAGAGTGCAACAGTAGGAAAAGCCTTGGATAGCGTAGGAGTAAAAATTACTATCAGTCAGAGGGAAATCCCTGGGTGTACACTTTTGTATGGACTTATTTTAATACAATAACTAACTAGCCAGGCATTCAACCGTCAGATTAAATGAAATACACAAAAATGAATTTTAAATTTCCACACTAAAATTTGAACGTTCACAATCTTTTTAATTAAAAAAGTAAGAGAATTTACAAACAAAGTAACAAATTAAAATTTCAAAGAGCAGTCTTTGAAAAGGTTTTTAAAAAAAACATAGATAATCATAACACTTTACTATAGTTCATTACATACATATACAAGAACAAATCAAATATTAAATATCACATTCATGTACTGTACATGAAAAAGATTATTGTAGGCACAAATTACATTCAATCACAATAAAAAACATTGACAACCCCCTTAAAATGTGGCTAACTAGTATTTTTACCACTCCTGATTACTGGATCCAATGGTCATTAACTTAACTAAAAATTACTATTCCCACTCCAGTGAGTGCAACAGTAGGAAAAGTAAATACTTCATATATGAATTAAATTAAATTAAATATTAACACCAATTACAAATAATATAAAATAATTACCAATTTTATATAATATATAAATTAATCATTTAAAAATACAAATTAAATGTAATTATTAAAAAAATGACCTACTAATACAAATTTTTTACCAATTAACACTAAATTAATTAAAAATTAATAAAAAATTAAATATTACTACAAAAGTAAGCAATAAATACATTTAAATATTTGATTATGTATAATTCTATTACTTCCAACACTATTCCCCTAAAAACGCACAAGCCACTACTGAAAATAAATTAATAAAACTAACATAATTATCAATTAATCAATTAATTAAAACTATTGACCAATTATATTTTAATTAATTACAATTAATAATTATTTAGCAAATAATTAAAAATAAATACCAATAAATAAATTAACATATTTAATTATTTATATTTAAATTACTTCCCACCCTATTCCCCTGTAAACCCACAACCTGATGCAGAAAATACATTAATTTAATTAACATAATTATCAATTAATCAATTAATTAAAATTAATTACCAATTATATTTTAATTAATGACTAATTATTAATGAATTACCAATTAATTCAACATAAATACCAATGAATAAATTAACGTATCTAATTATTTATATTTAAATTGCTTCCCACCCTATTCCCCTATAAACCCACAACCTGCTACTAATTTATATTACGCAAAAATAAAATACCATAAGATTAATTAATTAAAATTAATTATAAAATAAATATACACTTTTCACACATATAGTAACATAAGAAACAGTTACAAAAATTAATATTAACTTACTTACCTCAAATTCGATATTTTTGTTGTCTATATTCTGTCCTTTCGATATTTTGTCCATTCTATATTTTGGAATTGATATTACTGTAATTCGATATAAAAAACTCAATATTTTGACTATACACCATCACGGATGACATTATGCTAGATCACCTAGTGTCACCAAAGACACACAGTGGAACTAAAGGGCCCAAGTCCAAATCCAAAATAGCAGGAGGTTGGGGATTGCTTGCCCAAATGGACTATGAATATTCACTAGGAGGTGCCAGATCTGTCATTGTCTGTATGGACCTCGTGTGTGGCTTTCAGTTTGAAAGCCAAACTTGGTCTAGAACTCATTGATTGCTGCCAGACTTTCTCTTGCTCTAATTCACTGGTTTGACTGCAACTAGTAGGTGTGTCTTGGTATAAAAGCCACACCCTGTCTGGAACTTTTTGCTTGCTTTTTAGACTACTGAACAGGAGGCAGCAGCATCTATTAAGGCTCTAGTTCTTCAGACCAGTAGATCCCAAGGCTTAATCTGTGTTCCGGTAATATTTCATCATGCTTTCCATTGTCAAAGCACTAGGACTCACCAATTCCAGATTTCCAGTTCCAGCCATTGCTTCAGTGAACTTTCTTTAGCAACTCCCGGGTTACATTATAGCAACTTACAATGCTGAATTTTGGTTTGGGAGCAGCTTAAAAAATGATTGAAGGAATAATTTTAATAGTAATTTAAAATCCAATGTTATCTTAATTCAGATTTTATAGTAGTAGTTTGAAAATGACACTTTTAGAAAGTATTTTCCTGCCGTTCTACCAGTGTCCTGTGTCACCTGACTGTGGAATGGTTCTCCTGTTGTAAGATGTGGATTTCTCCCTGACAGTGGACAAAAGGTTTGGATGCGTTGGGGTTGTGTCCAGCCCCTTTCTGACTGCCAGACTGCCCCTTTCTGACTGTTAGAAATGGGGGTCTCTAGTTGGCAATGGCTGGCCACTGTCCAAGTAGGGACCCTTCTTCCTAAGTCAGAGTAAGGGGGCTACACACTTTGATAACCCCTGCTCAACCTGTGGTAACGTAGCACGAGCAGCTAGGCTTATCTCAGAGGCAGTTTGTAAAGCATTTATGATCATACACAGTAACCCAGTGAGGAACACTACAAAGGGACACCACACAAGTAGTTATAGAAAAATAAGTATCTTTATATATATACTTAACACAAGACCAATAACATTAAATAGCCACAATAATGTAAAATAGGATTAGTCTTGAAATGCTGTAAAAATACTTCAGAGGGTGCAAATAGGAGTTTCGTTCAAGGCAGGGGTCTCTGCGACCCTTTTACTTACAAAGTTCCTGGATTTCGTAGCAAAACCAACAAAATGTCGCAAAGGAGCTGTAGCGATGATTTTCCTCACGCGAGGCCGGCGATCCGTTGAATCCTTCCCGCAAGTGAGGATGATGCGCCGGTCTGCGTGTGCGTGGGGGACAAAGCAACAAACTTCTTCATACTAGGCCAGAGATGCGTTGAATCCTTGACGCAAGGGGGGATGATTCGCTAAACCTGTTGTGTGTGCGATACTGTTGCGATGAAAGAAAATGGCACTCTGCGAGGGAGCGATGTTCCGGGCGTGATGGGAGGAAAATGGTGGACGCTCGGTGCCCACGCTGCGATGCGACGATCTTGATGCGATGATCTGGGGTTAGCGAGCACTCGGAGGCCCGCAAACGTGCGATGCAATGATCTATGGGAGTAGCGAGCACTTTGGGGGCCGCAAGCGTGCGATGCGATGTTTTCAGGTTTGCAAGCGCTCGGCTTTGGTGATTGCTTTAACAAAATAAAAGCATCTCAAAAGTCCTTTTCCCTCTTCTTCCAAGTCCAGGGGAACCTACTGCAGGCCAATCCAAGAAATAGATTCAGAAAAGGGGGTGGTGATGAACAGAGTGTCTGAATTAAGCAAACGGTGTTGGATCTAGCCCTGATCTCTTGACTGGGTGAGAGTTTTCTGCTTAATTCAGAGACTCTGTCCCTCACCACCCCATGTTGTAAATATTTTTGTCCACCCTAAGCGTGGAAGGGTATTCTCAGATGTGAGACCCTTGCTCATTGCACCATCAGGATTCAAGCAAACCGGGCCGAAGACGGCTGTAATGCCAGAAACCGGTCCCCGGGAGCTTGTTTCCTTCCCAGTGTAAGAATTGGCTTTTGTAGTTTGGTTTGCCCTGTTCCCATCATGCACTGGGACAGGAACAGACTAATTTGCATACAGCCAGGTTCTGAAACTGGGATGGTGCAGTGAGCTAAAAAACGGTGTTGGATCTAGCCCTGATCTCTTGACTGGGTGAGAGCTTTCTGCTTAATTCAGAGACTCTGTCCCTCACCACCCCTTGTTGTAAATAATCCAAGAAATAGGACACAAGCACAAGGACTGTCCCCTACTGCAGAGTCCTTCAGTGAAACGGACAGAGGTTCTTCTTGACATCCAGGAGCAATACAAAAATCAGGGGTTTGGGCACAGATATTTATACCCCAAAAGTCTTTGTTCTCAAAAGTCTCTAGTCACTGTACCCAGCCAGAACTAGTTCTGCTCTGGCCTGGAGCACTTTGTTTACCAGGCTGCATCTTTCCTTTCAGAAAGAGGGGGTCTGCCATCATAGGCACAGTAGGAGGTGGAGCCAGCATTCACCTTGCCAGGCGCTGCCCTATTCAGGTCAAGGAGCTATTCCTTCCCAGTACCCAATGCAGATCTCTCTATTCTACCCAGGTCTGACTCAGCCTGCCTTGCCCCTCTAAACCCAGACAGTCAATACACATACCAGCAAAGCACTCTGGAAGGCTTAGGCACTTTCTAAAAGTGGTATTTTCAAACACAGAATATTAAAACCAACGTTGCTAAAAGATGTATTTTATTATTCTGAGCTCAGGCATACTAAACTCGAATTTCTACCATGTTCCCTGAGTCAGTTAGGACTATAAGATGTAATAGTCAGACAGCCCATTCTAGCCTATGGAGAACAGGTAGCCTTGCAGCAGTGAAAAACAAAATGGAGGGTAATTCACTACCAGGGCATGCTACACATATCAAGCCATGTCCTACCTTACACACACAATGCACCTACCATAGGGGTGACTTATATGGTGCCAAGGGAAGGTTCAGGGGCTGGGAAGTGTGAGCACTTCACAGCCAAGATGGCAGTTCTGGACTGCACACAGACACTGCAGTGGCAAGTCTGAGGTACCATTTACAAGCTGCTTCTGTGGGTGATGCAAACCAGCGCTGCAGGCTCACCAGCAGCATTTGGGTTACCAGCCCTGGGCACACACAGGCCACACTACTAGGGACTAACAGGTAACTCAAATAAGCCAATCAGGGATATACCAATTCACAGTTACATTTACACAGGGAGCATTCGCGCTGTGGCACTGAATGGCAGTGGCACAGCGCCCAGAGCATCTAATACCAGCAAAAACAGAGGAGACAACAGCGAAACATGGAATGGAGATCCACACCAATGGTGCCAGGTCCAACAGCTCACACCTAGGTCTGACTCTCTTTGTCCTCCTAATCAATGTGGCTCCAAGTCTAGTGGGGGGGTGGAGCTGCCCCAGAACTGGTTTGGAGTGACCACAAGGGAGGGTTTGCTCATTATCACAGCCACACCTCTGGGTGGGAAAAAGAGTTCTGCCATGTAGGATTTAGGCGGAGAAGGGCACTGTGGGATAGTTTACAGCAAACACACACAGGAAGTGCTTGGAAAGTGGGTAGGGCACCCTTGGAAACTATTTCCCAATCAGTTAAGGAGTGGCCAGGAGTTTCTCACACCCACAGACTGGCAGTTAGAATACATGTGGAAAACACAGTGCCCTCCTCTGAACAATTCTGGACCTGTGGAGACCAGAAGAAGGGCTGCCATGCTGTATGAATCCTGAAGGATGACTGGACCTGTTTGCCTTGAACCCAGGACTCCCGAAGCGACTCCAAGAATCCGTTGGCTGACCTCCTGTTTGAGCTGTAATGTTGTGTTGTGTTGTGGTGTAATAGAATTTGAAGGGGAGTTATATTAGAATGCAAGAGGGAAGTTAGAATGTACACTTTTCCGCTAGATAAAGTCTGTCAAGAGAAGATCCTCAATGCCTTGTACTCAGAATAAATATATACAGTGGCCATACTAATTGGGAGTCTTTACTTGAGGTTTGTTACAATGGTGATGAGCGGAAGACTCCAATGTGACATCCATTAAAAAATGTACACGGTAGCTGCACTCAACGGTAAGAGCGCAAAGCATTTAAGGCTAATGAGGCGATGATCAGATTAGTCCAGGGTCATCCCGTGGCCAGCACCAATAAATGAAAGGTGTTGGGATTCCACTCTCGTGATAATGCAGAGTATTTCAATTGAAATTTTACAACTTTGCGTGCATCATTTGGAATTGGGCAGAGATACGCTAATTGCGTTTGCATGCACATGAGCAATACTTTAAAGGGTTGCCATCAATTACATTAGTCATACATAACGCAAGTTTGGAAACCAATCTCGGCAGACATTTTAAGGTCTAGCACACCTGAACTGAGCTCATTGGGAAACACTGAAACTTCATTTTTAAGTCAGGCAAGGTATGAAATGTTGTTTTTTGCTAAAACACCAATTTTTCTGAAATATTTCAAGAACAGCATAGAAAGATAGCAAGTGAAGAGACAAGTAGCAAAAGCTCCTAGAAAAGACTTATGACTTGCAAACAATCTTATGCATGACTAGAACAGAGACACAAGCACACCATAGAACAAGTTTGGCAACTGTAAAAAAACGGCAGCAGTGCAGAAAGGACAGATGGGCAAAGCAAAGAAAAAACGTTATGCTACAGATATGGGTTGCAATTCCCACATTTAAAAGTTTGCCCTGCTCTAGGGCAACAATGTAGGGAATGTGGAAGATTCATTGACTTTGCATGTGTGTGTAGATCCATAAGCGATAAAAAGGAAAATTGGAGTAAGAAGGAGAATTGGAATAAACAAACTATACCAGTTGCTAAAATGAAACTAGGGAATGTAAAATATTTAAGGTAGATGGGAAGTGTTGAATATGATTATGATGAAGAGCCTGAGCAATCTGAAATACTGTACATGATGTGTGAAGAAAATTAATTTAAACAGATCAACATGATAAGAAGAGAAGAGACAAAAAATCAACATCCATGGATATCATAGTAGGCTCTCAAAAAAGTTCCCTCTGTGCTTGATAGTGGGGCAACATGCAACATCATGTGTATAACTGAATATCAGAAGATGAAGGAACAACCATTGCTTAGTCCATCACATGTTAGTGTTTTTCAATGGGGAAAAAAGCCTACAGTTTCCTACTTGGGAAAATTTGAATAAGTTCTGTAATGAGGAGAGATATCCAGCAGCGCAACAGTATATGTGTTAGAGAGTGAAGTTTCTGGCCCATGTTTATTAAGGAATATCACTGCTCAGGTTATGGGTCTGCTAGCAGTGTCTTGTAATGTCATGACAGATCATTCTGTGTTAAGACAATATTCAGAATAATTTACAGGATTAGGAAAGTGGAAAGATACTCCAAATTACTTTGCATATTAAGGAAGTGGTGAAACCTGTAGCGCAAGTCCATAGAAGAGTTCCAGTACATTTGCAGATGAAAGTTGAAAAAGAGATAAGTTCAACAGGACATTATTGAACCAGCTTCTGGTCCAACACCATGGATATCTCCTATTGTGGAAGTTCTGAAAAAGAATACAGAGTTTATCAGAATTTGTGTGGACATGCGAGTGCCTAATACAGCGATTGAAATAGAAAGACACCCGGGCCACATTTAAATGACATGATTAGTATTATCAATGGTGCTAATATTTTTTCAAAGTTAGATTTATGTAAGAGATATTATTGATTGGATATTTATAATCTGTCCCAATATATAATTACATTTTCTATGCATCTTCGACTATTTAGGTACAAAACATTAAATTTTGGCATATGCTCAGCTGCAAAAAAGTTTAAGATACTATAAAGAATGCAATAATACCAGTAAAGAATGCTATAATTTATTATTCGGAAAATGCAAGGAGACCATGCTCAAGCATTAAATGAAGTGGGTCAACAAAATAAACTTGTAAAAGCAGGTCTAACGCTTAAATTGAATAACAATAAACAATAATAAATAAATGTAAGTGAACATTTATGCCATATATTTGCTCAAGCAGACTTGGCCCAATAAGGGTGTTGTCTTTAAATTCAATAGTTACTCCTAAAGATGTATCTGAACTGCGTTCACTCTTGGAAATGGTCAGCTATTGTTCACGTTATATAAAGAGCTATGCTACTATAAGTATGCCTCTTAGCGAATTCACAAACAAAGGGGGAAATTAACTTGGAGTATGGACTGTGAACATGCCTTTAGAAAGATAAAAGACAATATATCATCTGCAGGCAACTTGAAATATTTTGATACAGAATTGTGCACTGAACTAGTAGTGGGTGCTAGAGATGTGGGACCTGATGCAATCATGGTGCAACACGAGCCTGGCAGAGAAACTCCTCAACATGTGATTTTACTTGCCAGTAAAAGCATAGCTTGTCTTATGTTGAACGGAAATGCTCTCAACCAGAAAAAGAAAGCTTTGGTGTAGTTTGGGCTTGTAAGCATTATCATGACTTCATATATGGGAAGGCATATGTTATAGTAAAGGATCATCTAGCATTCACTGCTATTTTCTGTTGTGAAGTTGTCCTTTGAAGTAAGATCAGACATTGTCGCGATTGTGGGACCTTTTTGCCAGTTTTAAAGTAACTTCAAGAAATAGTATCTAACAGTCGCTTGATAGCGGGACTTTCTGCCCCAATCTCTTGGTGTCTCCTGCACGAGCGGCTCTTACCGCGAGTGGTCTTGTCTTAAGCACTATGAGAGAAACGCTATGGATATCTGTTCCGAGATGAGTCGACTTTTCATATTAATCAGAAAGCCCATTGGTCTGTTATTTAAGTTTTAGGGACTTATTACGAGTTTGTCCGTCTGTGGACTGTCGTCTTGGCACAAGTTTGGTGCATTGGCTTTGCGAAGACCGCTGGCTTTGCCAGCATACTGGTGACCACCGGGGTCAAGGTTGGTTGGCTTTCCCACGAGCCAACTGCGGCGGTCAGACCGTCACCTAAAGGTCGGCAGAGATGAAGGATTTGGGGTGAATACTCACCCTTTTCCAGTTCTTAGCAAACTACATTTCCTATGATTTTCTGGGTTCTGACTACCACTCCCATGATCCCTTGCGGGCCTAAGTGCAGCCTTTAGAATCTCTGGCGCACGATCACCCGGGAGCTCCTGTCGGAAGGAAAGACGCCATGGTCCACACTACTTACCACTTGCGGTGAGTTTCCTTACATGCTCCATAATGCCTCCAGCCCACTCATAGTCATATGTTGTGCACGTCCCTTTGTCAAAGCAATGTCTCAGAAACTGGACTTCCCTTTTGATTGATTATTTGGGTTTTATCGCCCTTTTACCTGCACAGTCAGCGGTCCTTCACGAGGGCGGCAACATATTCAATACTTGGATATCAGCATTGCCTGTATTCAGGCAAGCTGTATGGCGCCGCTTTCCCTTTATCTGTGCAAAGCATATTCCACTTCGGTAGTCCTGTATCCCAATTTTTAAACGTGCCAGGTCACCTTGTGGGAGATTCTTTGGCTCTCATAATGGTCCTCTACCTACAATGCTGCAACAGCACTGTCTTAATGTTTCACTGGAAAGGTCACATGTATGGCTCTCATGCTCACCAGTAAATACAGTCCACTGGTTGACTTCACATCATTTGTCTCTGATTGTTGTCACACTAACATTTCTTCGTTCTATCATTCTATCATTCTCTCTCTTATCCCAACACCTTTTTCTTCTGCCTAGGGTGGCGTTTGTACCCTTTACTAATAGTAAACACATGGCGCTACTTTACAGGCGATACTTTCGACGGGCGCAGCAAAATCTCCGCGAGCATGCAAAATTTTGCATGCTTGAGTATATTTCTAGCCATTTCGCAGAATATTGCAAAAGGCAACTTCGCAAATTCAGCCCATCCCTAGCATTCAACACATATGCAGTCAGAATGTACACAGAGGCATCGATATATGTAGAAATACATTGACCATCGCTGCAAGATTGACCAGCCACAGCACTGGCCCCACAGCAGATTCGCAATACAGCAGTCAGAAGGCCATAGGCGCAGTAGTCTCCTCACGGATGCAGGCTTCGGCGGTCGCACTGCCGAACAGGCAAAAAGGCCGTTAACCTGAAAAATGGGTAATGAGGTTAAAGGGAGAGCTGAAATTTACCTTCCTGTTGTTGGCACCCATTTAATTAGGGACACATTATCCTCTAAAGCATTCACGGGAAGGCCTGGATTAAAAGAGCATGAAAGTTTCTGATAGAGTTTTATGTTAAAATAAATTATCAGACCGCTACCGCGTCAGAGAGAAGTTTAAATATAGCACAATTTGAGCCTCCTGTTTTTCTTTAGAATAATAACTTTCATGCTATTGTAAAGAAAGTGTCAATTCTATTAAAATCATTGAGGAAACTGTTCCACACTACTTGACGGCTTAACTGTGAAATGTCTATGTGTATATTTATGCAATATGAATGAATTATTGTTTATTGTTTCACTTACATTTACGCAAGTGTGCTTTGTGGTCATAACACGTTGACATTTCTTGACTTTTGTTGCCATTTAATAAGGATCTGCTTTTTTTAAGCTGTTTCTTCCTAGCTGTTATAACTTGTGATTTTCCCTTGTCAAGGTGGAGACAGTAAATCTGCTGGAGAAAACAGGATTAGAGAGTGTTGCCTTCTGCTGAACTGAGATTATTTTCGGATATGCTTTTAAAGTCACGTTGATACATGGTCAAATGCTGGTGTGTTTTTTTTCTCATAGACCATCCTTCCAAGTTACATGTGGCTCAGAGTTGGGGTAAAGTTCCATGATATTGTACTGTTACTGTGCTGTAAATCCAGCCTATTACTGTGCAATTACAAGTTAAAGTCCCTAATATGCGGGTTCCAGGGCGGGGTTAAGAGGCTGTGATGCTGTGTATTTGTGCTATTGGACTGGAGCGAACAGTCTGTGGAAGAACTGAGGTGAATAAATGCGAGTTTTCATCCTTTTCTTCAACAGCCGTAGTGAGCTAAGGTCCTGCAGACAAGAAGGAAGGGATTTCTATTGAACACTATAAGTACCGCGAAGAAGGGGTCACTGGCCTACAAACATTAATGTGAAGTATGAGCTGGAGGCATGTGTCCTCTGGGTGCAAGAAGCAAGCTGGATATAGAATTTAAAACAACTTTTCGACTAGTTTAGAGACACGCCATTTGCAGCCTCATGCATCACAATAATAGCTTTAAAGTGAATTCTGGCACGCCACTGGGGTTTCCTCAGTGTCATTGTAACATCCCTCCCCATGAAGAATTTATTTTTTTTAACTCTTTTTATTAAACAGTTGCTCACGTCACTTTTCCACTTATAATACAAGGGATAGACATATATAAACACTTTATTCCCATACTTCTCAGAAATACCCTCATCTCTGATGGGTCACAGAATTTCAATTCCCTAAATGCATTTGCAAAATAGGTAATCGCAAAATTAGCGATTCCCTATTTTGCGAATGCCTTTTGCTATGATTCATCAGAAAAGGCTTTTTACCATTCGCAAATGACCAGTAACAGGCTTTATACATCTGGCCCAAAATAATTATCCTATAGGATAAGGACAGAGAACACACCATTTCATGGGAGAGGGTGTATTTTTTTAGCAGCTATGAAAGTCAAATTCGAAAAATTTGCACATTTATTTTGAAAAAACGTCAACGGTAGCGATAATACATTTTGGGGGAGAAGAATGAGATATAAAGGCTGTATCCCATCTATGATGAATACAAGCATTATACCAAAAAGCTTTATACAATATATTTGAGGAACATTTTCAGTTAGTAGTGCAATTTGTGTCCAATAAACTTCCTAGAAATACATGCTAAGGGGAAAAGGGACATTGTATGTAAAAAACGTTTTGTAATCTGAGAACACATTTTATGCCAAAGAGTAGTTGTGTTCGGGGACCAAAACAATATATTCATTAGATCACCATTAAGGTGCTGACAAGACCAACATCCACCCTTTGCTGTCTGTAGAGCAGTAGTTTCCAAATATTTGACTCCTGAGGACCATCATTGAGTTATGACTGGAAGCCGGGTATCCCAAAACAATTTGTACTATTGAAATTTCAAACATTAACCGCTTAACCGTGGCAGCAATTTCACCACGATGCGGGAGTTTAGCAGAGTGGGCGGGACCACGTCAGCCAACGGAGGTCGTGCTCGCAATGGCCGTTGGCCGACAAGCGCAGCAAAGGGGTTAAAACAGTAATTCACAAAACAATACACAAACAAGTACACACCAAAAGATTACTCAAATTACTAAAGATTTTCTATTATATATTTGAATCATTTGCAAAAATCAAAATATTTTAATGGAAAGATTGGTGCTGCATTTTGGTGACTAACTTTTCAATGTTTGGTTTTATTTCTCGGTACGAGGCTCCTGCTCCTGTCAGCACAGGAATGGAAACTCAAAGCAGCCCTGGCAAATGTTGTCAGACCAGTCCCCGTACAGTGCACACCAAGTGCAGTGAGTCAACCTTTCCACTACAAATGGGATTTGTGGGGCTCTCCCCTGAAGAAAATTCAGGATAAAATTGTGCATTCTAAAAACACATTTGTCATTATATATTGAATTGTATTCGCTTTTAAAGCATAGTAAATGATGACCTTATTGTACACTAGGAAACAACAATCTTTGTATTGGCTCTTTAATGATTTCCTCACTACCTCCTTCCAACAGGGCCTCTTATCTCTCCACAGCCCCTCTGTCACTTTTATTTAATTTTTTTTATAGCACCTCTTCTACCAGTGTCAGGTGTCAGAGCACTTTACATCACACACATACAGAGACAATGAATCATATGTGTGTAAATCGGTGTTTAGAAAATGATACGAAAGGCAAAAGAGACTACAAGGTGTAGGATTCACATGTGATCCACAATGGTAGGCATTTTTTATGAGTGCTTGGTCTGGAAAAGCACAAAACCAGGATTCAGAACATAATACAGCGGTTAACTTTGAATTTAATAATACAAATGTATTTCTTCCCAAACAAACCTTTTTTAGCTACATTAGAATAATGAAAGGCAGGTTAAAAAACAAAACTTACTAACTGGTACCATGGAGTTTGCATGCGCTCTTCAATGACAGTTCATAGATCACTGTGCTAGATTATAATTGTAACTTATGAACTCCACAGTAACAACTTCTCTGTGACAAAAGCAGTAACCCACTGAGATAAGCACATAAAATATTGTTTTTTGAAATGCATGGTATAGGTTCTTTGCAGCAGGCATATTAACTCTTTGCACAACCTTAGATGAGTCGAACTGCAACTTGACAAAACTCCCATCTTTCACCAGCAGGTACATTAATTACCAGAGTTATCTTGACACTTTTATTGTAACCTGAAAACTGCTGATTATACAAGAAATTTTGTATGTTTTTAAAACAGCTGTCTGCGGACCCCCGGGAATGTGTCACAGACCCCTGGGGATCTGTTGACCACAATTTGGGATCCATTGCTGTGGAGAACTTAGTAGCGAGAGATGGGGTTATGTAAAGTCTATTATAAAGAAAAAACATAGTTTGTGAGGAGCTAGCATTTCGGGATACTTTGTGGAGTCTAATCCAAATCAGGTTCCAGAACACAGGAGACCAAGAAGTGCTCAGATTGGATTCCCATAGGTGTTCTATTTTGGATTTAGCGCGAAAAGGATTGTTAGGGAAAAAGGATTTGTATATAAGGGAGGCTTTATGTGATAGATCTAATATGGATGAAGGTGGAGGAGGATGAAAAATTCAAAGAAGATTCTTGTAGTGACAAAAAAAAATCTAATATAATATTTTTTAGAAGGAAGAATTTCTTGTTAAAGTGATTTGGACATTTAAAAAGAGCAACAATAAATTGATTTGTTATTCTTTTAAGAAGTTTATTGTACCATATAAATGAGTTAAGTAATGTAGTATGATTGGGAATACTTGAAAAATAATAGGGTTTTAACAACTGACAAGTGTGAGGAAAAAGCAGTGTGGAGGTAATATATGACTGGGGGGAGAAAGAAAGCCCCACTTGGGTGGAGAATGGATGGAGGAATGTTTTTTCACTGTCCAGCCATAATGAAATAGAGATAGAGGGTGCTTAGGAAATCCACAAAGATGCTTGTCACAAACAGAAAGCCTTATGATAAAGAGGAAAGTCTGGAAAAGTTGTACTGCCATACCTCTTAGAATGTTTCAGTATTGCAAGCGATATTCTAGATTTTTTATGTCTCCATAGAAATTTAGAAAGAAGAGAATCTATTTTATTGAAATAAAGAGAAGGTATTGGTACAGCAATTATAGCTGGTACATATAATAGCATGGAGGTAACCATCATGTAATAGAGTCAATACAGCCCTACCAGGAAAGAAGCAAAGGATTCCAGGAGGATTGCAAAAACTCAATTTAGGCTAAAGTTTCCTTGAGATTAAAAGAAACTGAATTGCTAATAGATGTTGAAAATGAAATTCCCAGATATTTAATCTTTGAAGAGTTTCATTGAAAACTCGAGGATTGAAATGCAAGTTAAAAGTTAATTTATCAAGTTTTTTAACAAGACATAGGCTTTGCTAAAATCTATAAATTCTGAATATGTTCTGTGCTTTACCAGAGGCAGTGCTTTCTCATGAACTAATTAAGCATTGGTTAGTGTGTAAGACAGCTGAATGAAAGTGTGCCAACATGATGATACACTGGCTTATGTTCCAGAGAGGCAGTGGGTTTGCTCCTGAGGGGGTGGAGGTGAATTAGTGGGAGTATGAGGAAACAAGCATGGTGAAGGCAGAATCTAAGCAAGAATTACATCACAGAAGGTAGGTCTTCTGTGAGAAAGTGAGCAGGCCCTCATCCATCTTTCATAAGAGGAGTTTAACATCCTTATATTGGGTGGGCAGGGCTTGACTGCTGCAGAGGATGGCCGCTTGAGCTCCGTGCTGCCACAGTGCCATTTCAAAGAGGATGCCTTCCTCACGCACACAGTTACCTCATAAGGAGGTCTTTTCATCTGGTAAGTTCCCAAGACCATTGAGAAGCATTTTATTTAAAGCTGACGAATATATGCTACCTTCACTTCCAGCATTAAGACATTACTTCTTCTCTTCATGAAGGGCCATGGCACCCATCTTGAATCTCCTCAGCGCTTTTAAATTGCTGCAGTTTTCTCCTCGTACCTATATTTCTTTTCACATTGAAGGGATGAATTGCAGCAGCTTCTCCTCGTGACCATGTTTCTTGCTACAACAACAGTACAGCTCTTCATGTTATTCATTTAATGACTCAGTTGCCTATGTTAAGGAGCGCTTGGAGTAAAAAAAATTATTTCTGTTTATATATTGTAGAGACAAATTGCTGCAGTTTCTCCTTATAATGATATTTCTGTCTACAACGAAGACACAGCTCTTCATGTTATTCATCTAATGACTCTGGTTGCCTATTTTATAGAGCACTTGGAGTTCATTTTTATATATTGTAAGGATTTTCAGGGAAGCAGGTCTTTTGAATAATTGGTTCTTCGGGTACCTATTTTTGTGGTGTTCAACTTCCTACTAACACATGCACTGCTAGCTGCCTGGTACTTAAATATCAATCTTATATGGCAACACCAGAACATTTATTTTCCACAAAATCTGTGCACTCTGTTAACCTTGTACCAATGGCAACTGGTCTCTCTCACTTTGAACAAATGCCTTCTACCATTCCTGAATCCACAACTCTTTCACCTAATTCAAAGATGCAAACTCTTCCCTCTGCTCATAAACAACTCAAACAAGACCCCCTCTTCTCCTGTAAAATTGCATTCACTTATTTCATTGGAACTCTTGCTTGATGAAATCAGAGCACTATGTCCCTTTGTGGAATGATTGCACTGAACATCTCAATGAGAAGAGGAGAGTTTAATGCTAGAACAACATTATAGCGACACCCAGGATGAAACAGAAAAAAATCACTTCACAGGAGAATAAGGTGGCTGAATTTAAACTTCAGACAGAGGATTTGGGAAATTGGTATAGAAGGAACAACCTTTGCCTTTATGGTCTTCCGGAAGGTATTCAGGGCGCAGATCCTCTTTTTTACCTTAACTTGTGGATTTGCCAGCTTCCACAGTCATTAATATCCAGCGGGCACGTTGACTTAGCCCCCGTTCTCAAACAAAGCAACCGCTTATACCAAGATGAGTCAGTATATTGTTTCTAGAATTTATTGATCTTCTAATAAATCTTAATTCTGCAAAATTGGAAAACAAATTATTTGAGTCCGATAATTAACTATTCCTTACTCAAGATGCCACCAGAAATACCAATACCAGACAAAAGGAATTCCTTGACCTTCATCCTCATCTGCGAAACAAAGGGGCCAGATATGGTCTGCTCCAGCCATGCTTTTTAAGGTTACTACCTAGGCAAAGGCTATCACTTATGAAAATCCTGTGGACCTTAAAGATTTTCTAAAAGGCTTTTCTTCTGATAACATGGAGACTTGTTCCTTCTAAGAGCTAATTCTATATATTTACTGTTTGAGTGACCGCTGTTCTCTTTTACTTCATTGTTGTCTTTGTGTATTTTAATGATATTACACTTTTGTTTCAGTTGTATTTATCCCACATATTGAACTCTAATGTGTTTTTTTCTTATTGCAGGTTTTTTCTTCCTTGTCCTCATTTCATCAGTTTTGTTAACATATACCCTGAGCCACTGCACCCTGTACCCGCTCTGCCATCTTCTCCTTGTGCTGTCACTACCCCCATCCTTACTTATGCCCTTTATTAAGGTAGGTTTCAGTCATCAATGGTTTGACATCTACTGTCTTTTTTGCTTAGATTCTGTTTCCTTTCTTTTCCTTCTTGATTTCCCCTTCCTTATCCAACCTTCTTCCTTTGTGTTCTTCTTTCTATCTTCTGTCAGTTGTATGATTCTCTTCCCCTCAACTTCTTTTAAAATATCATTTTTCACTATCGCTAATAAAGACCTCATGAATTTTAATTTTGCAATTGTTTTTAACACTCAGAGTATTTTCGTGGAATGTTTAAGGTTTTCTTAATCATGTAGAATGACAGAGAAATATATCTAATTTGGGAAAATATAATCCTGATTTGGTTCCACTTGAAGAAACTCACCTCACAAAACTTGAAGCTTTAAAGCTCAAACGTAGTTGGGTTGGTACAGTTCTAACATTGCCATCTCCTAATAAATGGAATGGTGTATTACTTTGTCATAAAAAATTGCATATTCCAATTCTCCCTTTGAAAACTGATATCGATGTGAGATGGATTTTATTAAAACTCTTTATTAATAATATCCTTTAACTGTGTTCAATTTTTATTCTCCCACACAACCAAACTTTGATTTCAGATATAATGCAACAATGCTTACAACATGTTAATGATTATTTTACATTAGCAAGTGATTGCAGTCAGATTATGGATCCTTTCCTTGATCGTCAATAAACAGAAAATTTAGAACCTATAAAATGCATAAACAATTTCACTCAACCATTACACAATGACATCTAATTGACTCATGTAGGTTGTGTAATCCCTCTTCCACAGATTACTCCTTGTACTCTACTGTTCATGGTTCCCTTTCTAGGCTGAATCATGACTTTATTAGCAAATATTTATGCCAAAATATTATTGGCTCTTTTCTAGGTCCTGTTTTAATTTCTGGCCATGTGCCAGAGATTACAGATTTTGACTTTATTCCACTACAACCCAAATCTAGTTGATGGAGATTTAATATGTTTTTATTACAAGATCCTAGCTTTTCTTTGTCCTTGCTTTTGTTTGCTATGGAATTCTTCTCCATTCATGATGATCCCTTTCTCTCCCCTCAACTCCTTTTGGACATGTTTAAAGCTGCTTCTCGCAGATTTTTTATTGAATTTGTAGCTAACAAGAAGAGATCTAACATTAAAGAACATAAATCCCTTCTATCATTAAAAACTTAGAAAATCAATACTATAAGGCAAAATCTGCCTCTACCCTAAAAGAGCTTGTTAGCGCAAAAATGTAGTTTAATTAATATTCTACTAATAACGCATCTTCCATATTACTTAAACAACATGCCAGTTTTTGTGGGGGTAATAGTAAACCAGGCAACCTATTAGCTAACTTGCTTAGGTCAAAAACAACACAATTCTATTGACTATCTGTAATTCCCAAGGCTCTTGTTTCTTTATTGGTAAAGACACACTAAATGAGTCTGTTTCATATAATCAGTCTCCTTATACCCCCCAATCTCCTCTACTAGTGAAGCACATACACAATGATCCTGGTTTTACTTCCTTTGTCTCGGGGATACAATCGGTTTTAGAACCGTTATCGCAATTCGCGGACTACTTTCTACGCGAATCGGTTGTCACACAACAATCTTTTGTCAAGGACACCATGGACATTTTAAATGTCATCAAAGATATGCCTTTCAACCCAGACACCGAGATATTGGTGACAATAGATATTGAGTCGCTGTATTCCTGCATCCCCCAGGACGCCACGCTGGTGGCAGCAGCACGGGCCCTGCGGGTGCAGGAGTGGTTTTATGATGCACCTCAAACTTTTGTCCTGAAGTGCATCGAATTGGCCCTAACAAAAAATTTCTTTTGTTACAAAGACCAGATGTTTTTGCAAACGACGGGTACTTCAATGGGGGCTACGATGGCACCCAGTCTGGCCTGTATCTATGTTGGCCAATTTGAGGAGCACATCGTCTATCCCACCACCAATCCCTTCAGAGACCATGTACGTCTCTGGAGGAGATATATAGATGACGTGCTCTGCATTTGGTCTGGGGAAGAAACCAAACTCCTGGAATTCCTTAACTGGCTTAATGTACAGGACCAATGCCTGCGTTTTACGTGGTCTGTCTACCTAGACTTAGACATTTCAGCCAGCAATGGTGGGCTGCTTACCAGTGTCCATCACAAACCCACCGACAAGAACTCCCTTCTGGCGTACGACTCATACCATCCGAGGGCCTTGAGAGATAACCTGCCGGTGGGACAGTTTCTAAGATATCGTAGGAACTGTTCGACCACAGAAATATACAACGACCAGGCACAGGTCCTGTGTGAGAAACTTGAAAAGAGGAATTATCCCAATAAGATCATAAAACAAGCTAAGAAATGGGCTTTGAATACACCCAGAAGTGTCCTACTCGAAGTTAACAATAAAGAAAAGAGTGATTGTCTTCCTGTGGTTATGATCTTTGATCCGTTGGGCACCAAAATAAGGCAATCTATACATAAGCACTGGTCTTTGTTGTCCAGTGGAGATTTCAGAATGCCCCCGCCTAGGTTTGCCTTTAAGCATTCAAGTAACCTTAAAGACAAACTAGTCCATACCAGGCCACAGGATAGAAATAAGCCAAAGAACAGCACCATTCCCAACGGACATTTTCCTTGTGGAGGATGTTCGGTCTGTCCTTTAACGTTTAAAACATCTGAGGTGACCTTGCAATCAGGTAGAAAATG
Source organism: Lissotriton vulgaris (assembly GCF_964263255.1). Classification (NCBI taxonomy): domain Eukaryota; kingdom Metazoa; phylum Chordata; class Amphibia; order Caudata; family Salamandridae; genus Lissotriton; species Lissotriton vulgaris. The sequence continues at coordinate 485,811,177 of NC_141694.1, read as the reverse complement.
GTACCTATCTCAGTTCAGCAATTGCAACACCACGAATGTGGTATATAGGCTTGAATGTGAATGTGGGCTACAATACATTGGACTCACCACCCAAAAAATTAAAACGCGAATACAGGAACATCTCAGTACCATCAAGGGAGGGAAACTTACGACCAAATTGGTCCAACACTGCTATACCAACAGGCACTCCTTTAAATGGGTGGTACTAGAGAAAGTTATAGGTGACCCTGGAACAGTAGAGCGGCTGCTTACTGTTAAAGAAGCAAGATGGATCTATCAAGAAAAAAGCGAACAGATAGGTCTGAATGAACTTCTGGAATGGTACAAGGTGCATTAATGTCAATCTGTAACACACCTTTTTCTCAGCTACTTCATAACATCTTTGCGCTACAATTGAAATATGCCTTCCCTGCCCTTCCTATATACTGTTCAATTGAATCAGTGTATTAATTGCTCAACATCATTCCACCTAAATATTTGCACCCTTGCATTAACTTGACAGAAATCCTGCACTTCCAAATATACTGTTCTATTGGATCAGAGTATCCTATGTCCACTTCACTCAACAGATATCTGTGTCCCACAACATCATCTGATACTGTTCTATCCATAAACAGTTGTGTTTGTGATCATTACTGGTGGGCTAATGGTTTGGAGTATGCTCTAGCACACCCTTGCAGTTGAGCCCTTCTTACACCCTCAAGGGTTCGTTTCCCGTTTTTTCCAAAAAATTCCTTTATTAGGTCGGTTTTTGAGGGAATGTGTTCTTTTATTTAGTTAATAAATAATAAAAATTCTCCTCCAATTTCCTTATATTTTGCTAGGATGCTACCGAATGGCAATTAGGAACGATCACGCAGCCCCCATTGAAATTTATGACTATCACCCCGATTTAATATGGCAGACCCGTAGTCACGCGATATTTCGCGAGGGTTGCCGCTTTCTATGTGGTTGCTACCCTGTAGCAACATGGCGGACCCGCAATCTTGCGAGAGTTAGCGAGGGCGGTGTAAAGTGGATGGGACTATTTTTAGCCCGAGTTCGAAACTGCCGGTGTTCGCGAGTGCTGATTAAACGCTGGTTTCACCCGCATCACCGGTAAGGCTATGGAGGGAGAGGTTAAGGGGAACCATCAGGGAACTGTGACAGTGGCCAAGGGGTTTGTTTAAGAGACTAAAGTTGGGCGCTCGTTTGTTGTTAGGTGATCGCTAATGTATCTGAACCTAATATAGCGGAGTATAACCTTTGAGCATTGCACTCATTCCGAGGGGATACGTTTCAATTGCATCTGTGGGCGTAATGGCTCACATAGACGGGCACTGTGTTAGTGCTTACAATTTTGAAAAATCATGAAGAAGCTGTGTTTATGAAATGACTAATGCAGATTGTATCAACTCCCAGGCGCTATCAATACTTATGTTGGCAGTTTGAGTGAGTGGACAGCATCTTCCTCATTGGCCCTTTGTGTCCCCAGGAAGTGGTATGGACACAGGGTCAAAATACATGGGGTGGTCATGACTTATGATCTTGATGATGGGTCACATTTTATAAAGGATATATAGAGATTAGAAATCAGTTATTTCTCTATATACATATTAAGAAGTGCACAGAGATAAGCATTGATACACTGCTCTCTATACATATTTCTTACAGTAAAATTACGGAAAGAAGAGTGACTTACAGCTGGAGTCATCTTCAAAACAATTATTGGTCTGGACCTCACGTCTGGAACGAGCCCAGGTGGTCATTTGAGGGTAAATAGCTGGATGGTGTATGTGGCTGGTGACATACTCTTTTTTCTGAAGCGTTAAAAACTGGCTTCTGATTTTAAACAGGATGACAAACTATATGTGTGCGTTTTTATTCTTGTGTTTCAGTTGTGAATACGATGTGTGTCCTTATGCAGTGGCTCTAAAATTTGTGATGCCCTGAAGAAATTGCCCGAAATATAAGTGGCAATGAAACATGTCGGCAAGTGGAGCATGGCTAGATAGGAATTAGCCACCTTCACCTTTTTACACTCCATAACCAATACGAAAGAAACAGAATAAAGATAAGTCCTGTGTTGCTTGTGGCTTTTATGTATGTGTTTGGTCTCACGTATTGTGTTTTTTTGTCTCACACACTGCATTCTTTCACAAACACTGTTTTGTTTGTTTTGTGGACACCTTTTTTCTTTTTGAGCTTGATGGCGCCAATGATGAGATCAGGGCAATCCTGGTGAGCACCTGCCAGGTTTCCGTTGGTGGTTCGCCCGTGAGGTGCCATCTCGCTCACACACACTTTTTCCTTTATTGTTCTAATCTAGACACATTGGTGTGTGTTTTTGTTGTTTCACAACTGTTTGTTGGTTCTTCAAGGGTCTGGGCAATGTGTTTTTACTGAATGGCATATTTTGGTTGTACCTTCTAACTCAATAATTAAAAAAGAGGAGTACTGTGCAAAAAGTTTTTGCTGTTTATGGTAAACCATTGATACATTGATATCTCCATGCCTGGTTGGTCTAGGTCTTGTTTTGTATTCATTTACTTCCTTTGAGACAGGTATCTCTTGACAAGAAATCTCTCACTCCCTTAATACTCTTAGGAAAGGGAAAATCCCGGCCCTGAAGAATTTACAGTAGAATATTTTCTTCATTTCTCTAGTCTTCTATTACCACGATTATTACAATTATTTACTTTTTTCTTCACAGCTGGTTTGACATTCTGCACATTTCAATAAGTGGCCATGTGCCTGATTCATACAGAAGGGAAAGATCCCTTATATTGTAACAAATCTAGGCCACTTCCCTTGAAAATGTAGATTACAAAATCTTCGCTAAACTCTTAGTTTTAAAAAAAAAATATATTTTTATTGTTTTGCATCAATGGGGTAAATTAAACACATTATACAACAAGATATAAACAATAACCAAAGAGGAGAAGCAATTACAGAAAAAGCTAAAAAGAAAAGAAGAGAAAAGAAAAATAATTTTATGACATAATTAGACCCCATATTCTGTCCACTTTTCGTTTAGCCTGTAAACCCCTAGTATTTGCCAGAGCATATTCCATATTATATATCTCTTTAACAAGACTCCACCACTCAATAACCTTTGGTGAATTTTGTTGGATCCAAACTCTAGCAATAGTCAATCGAGCACAAGTAATTAAAATATTCAATAAATCGCATAGTACAATATTTGCCCCTGACGTACCTATAAATACATCTCTTAGCGAGAACGTAATAGGAATACCAAGTTTAGTAGAAATAATTTTAGTTACTCCATTTCAAAATTCGTCAAGATTTGGGCACCCAAAAAATATATGTATAATATCAGCTCCTTGCAGATCACATTTAGGACATTTTGTACGATCGCTGAAATTATTATTATTAGATGCCCTTTTAAGAATCCGATCTAGTGTGTGGTATAGATGACATATGGTTTTAAATAACTGTAACTTAAGATTTGACGATTGAACAGCAAGATTGAGACTGTTTAAAGAAGAAGTAATAAAGTCGGGTGTTATTTCCATTGTAAGCTTATTAGTCCATTTTTCAGCCAGTTTATGTGTATCATTAATATTATATCCAGAAAATAATTTATACCCTCTACTAATCATTGCTTTATCTTCTTCCCTATATATACAGTTCCATACTTCAGATTCTGTCAGACAGGTAAGTTCTATCTTCCTCAAAAGATAATCCCTAATTTGATAATATTTAAATCTTGCCCCTTCTTGTGATTTATAACAAACTTTCAATCTCTCAAACGAAAATAATCCCCTATGATCATATAAATCTCCAAGTAAATTAATGCCAGATTTAGAAAATACACCGCCTATCATATCTTGATATATTTCTGGAAGACCAGGGTTAGACCATAGTGGAGTTTTATCATGAAACATGGATATCTTGCTCTTGGTAAGAATGGAGCGCCAAATATAAGTGGTATCCCGTACCGTCTTGAACTTAACGCGCTTAAAATAATTGGGGTCGTTTAGTCTATAAAAAAACATAGTTGCATCTGCTCCCAACAGAAATTTATGAAAGTACAAACATTTATTAGGGATCAACAAGCTGCGAATGCGAGTCATGAAGGAGGACCAATAATAATATTTAACATCTGGAAGGCCCAATCCACCTTGATCATAGGGAGCTTTAAGAAGAGAAATAGCTCGTCGTGCTTTTTTATAGCCCCAAATAAAACTACTAATAATACCCTCTAACCTACTAAAATAAGAATTATTTACCCTTAAGGGGATAGAACGAAAAAGGTAAAGGTATTTAGGCAATATTTTCATTTTAACCAAATTTATCCGGCCAATAATACTAAGTGGGAGCTTATGCCATTTCTTAAATAGTACAGCAGTTTCCTTCAATAGTGGTCAATAATTTATTGCCACAATTTCATCTATATTTGACGAAATTTTTACCCCTAGGTAAGTTGCTACCGCACATATCCCTGTCATCGATGATGGTAATTGATGATTCAGGATAACTTGAGTCTTACTAGTATTCAAGCGGTACCCGGACACTAAGCCATATTTCCCCGCTTCCACCAAAATGCCTGTCATAGTTTCAGGTACATTCGTAGAAAAGACGGCAATGTCATCCGCATATACTGTTATATCTAAAGAGTTCAAACCATTTACAAAGGGCTTAATTAAAGCTTGTTTTTGAAGAGCAATTAAAAAAGGTTCCATACCTAAAGCAAATAGTAAGGGTGAGAGAGGACATCCCTGTCGTGTCTCTCGTCCAATCATAAAAGTAGCAGAGCATTTGCCCATATAACAAACTTTTCCCAGCGGCATATCATATAGTGATTGGATCCATTTCAAAAATTGACCCTTTACGCCAAACGCTTGTAGCACTACCCAGATAAGATCCCACCCCACTCGATCAAATGCTTTTTCAGCATCTAGTAAAATCGTACCGAGTGGGGCGGATTCAGTCTTTGCCAGGTCAAATGCAGAAATAGCCATATTGATATGCGCCGTAGTGTCTCTTTTGGGTATAAACCCGTGTTGTTGGGGTGAAACCATATAGGACATTAATGGTGCGAGTCAAGTCGCCAATATTTTTGCATATATTTTTGCATCGCTATTAATAAGCGAAATTGGACGGTAGGAACCTCTTTCCTGCGATGGTTTACCCTTCTTTAAAAAAAAAATAATTTGGGTGAGGTTCCAAGACTTTGGGGCTTGCTCTCCATTACCGATTGCTTGGATAACTTTAATTAGCAGTGGAATTAACTCTTCCATACAGTTTTTATATAGCTCTAGGGGGATACAATCCTCTCCTACAGCTTTGCCATTTGCCAGTGAGTTAATTGCATTTTTAATTTCTGTTACTGTAATATCCACCCCCAGCTGGTCAGATTGTTCCATCTCCAGAGATTTGACATTATTAATTGTTATATAGTTTTTAATATTGTCTTCTTTAACTAAAGCTTCTGGTGTATAGAGCTCTTGATAGTAAGATGCAAATTGCTGTAATATTAGCTTAGGATCCTGATAAATCTGATTATTATCCCCTTTAATTTCTTTAATAGCATTTTGAGCACGATCTTCAGCCACTCTATAAGCTAATATTTTGCCAATTTTTTCCCCATTTTCATATTGGTTAAGTTGATATTTTTTTTATTTAATAATGCTTTTTTCCCTAAAGTTATTTTTCATCACTGCCTTTAGTTCAATTAATTTAAAATTTAAAGTTTCTAAGTTTTCTGCCCCTGTTAGTAAGATTTCAGAGAGTTGTTGTTCAAGATCAAGTATTTCAGCAATCATTTGCTCATTTCGAGATTGAAGTTCTTTATTTTGTCGCCAAATATATTGCTGTGTAAATCCGCGTATACTAGCCTTGCATGATTCATACAGAAGGGAAAGATCCCTTATATTGTAAAAATTCTAGGCCACTTCCCTTGAAAATGTAGATACAAAATCTTCGCTAAACTCCTAGTTTTGCACATTGAACCATTCTCCTCTCTTCAACAGGCAAGGAACAATCAAGATTTATAAAGGGGGGCATTGCTTTGGATAATACTAGATTATTTTTTAATGTCCTTAATAAAGCTTCCCATATTTCTTCTCTTGTTGCAGCTATATCAGTATATGTGGAAAAAGCTTTTGATGGGATAGGCTGGAAATTGAAGTTTAAATCTTTAGCTTGGAATGGCTTTGGTCCAAGATTACATCCTTAATCTCTTTATCATATGTTTCCCAAAAGCCTCAGTTCTGGTCAATGGGCAGACTTCTTCTTACTTTCCTCCTCAGTGGGGAGTTCGATAAGGTTGCCCTTTATCCCCATTACTTTCTGTTTTAACTCTGGAATCCTTCATTTCCCATATATGTAGTAACTTCTCTATCACTGGTTTTCAGTACGGTGCAAATCAATTAAAATGATCAACTTATACTGATCTCAAAAAACAGGAAGGCGGCCCAACTACTCCAAGAAATAGGGTTTCTTATACAGCAATGTATCAATTAAAGGGATTTATTGGCGAAGTCACACTTCACTGTCTTCACAACCAAAATCTTCTCGCTATCAGCCTTAAAAGGACCAAACTGGCAATTATACAAGATCTGCTTTAATAAAACATGTAAAAACCAATTGTACAATTATAAAAATCATCTTACTTCAAATATTTAATAAAAAGTTTTCTTGCATTCAAAGTCAAAGTCAAAACGAGCTTTATTCGATTTTAGGCATATAAAATCATAAAAGGAGGCAATACAATGATCTCATTACAATTCTAAATACATACAAATTATATACGAATTCATAAAAGCATTTGATTTGCTACAGTTTTTCCTTACTTTGTAAACAGTTTTTGGCAAATGGCCTTAATGCCGAGAGAGTACCTCCCAATATGTAAACTGCTCCTTGGTGTCCCCACAGCTTCTATGCATTTGTAGTTTTCCTCACTCTCAAAACACTTTTCAAAAAGCCCGTCATCATTGCAATACAATAGTAACTATCCAACATCTTTAAATACAGTAGAGCTGGACGACATTGTCTCCACCCACCCTCTTTTAATAAGGGTTTAATCCATCTACGTCTTTCATTTGCATAGAATTTGCAGAATAGAATTACATGATTCGTCGTTTGCAGAGAAACATTGTCGCATGGACACAGGCCTAGATCCCTTGACCAGTTATTCATGTCAGGGTAACTAACAAACCGACGAAAAGACCCAAATCTAAAGCATGTTAACACGTATTTATCATACCCCCCCATGCAACACGATATTTACGGTTGAATAGTGCATGCTATTGTAATTATTAAGTGCTGGACCACTGTGGGTTTGTTCATTTCCAGGGCTAACCTGTTGTCCTCCAAGACATTCATACAAACTTTTTTAAACTCCCTCCGGTTTACTAAATTCATAGTTTTGGAGAAATAATCTGGGTGCCTTATATTTTGCATAAAGTTTTTCACATATCTTAACCACGTAATCTTGTTTGTGTGGTCTAGCCTTATCGCATCGTTAGGATTTCCTTATTTAACCCTGTGCTCTTAGAGGTCCAAATTCTGTGCCAAAGCAGCACAGGTTGTGCATTGATTAAATCTGAAATGTAAGGGACACCTAGCTCGCTCTGGCAATTAAAAACTGAGACACTCGCAGGAACTGCCAATATGAATCTTAAAAAAGCGTTTTCAGCTAGCTGAATTGATGTACAATCATGGGGTCCCCATATACCTGCCCCAAAGATAGCTATACTCATGTATTTGGCATTATAAATCTTCAAGAGGATTTCTGGTGGCCTTTATCCCAATTGTTTAGAAAACTTTATCAATGCCGCTATAGACTTCATGAACAAGAGACTCCCGGTTTTAATTGCTTGTGTCCAGGTCCCAGTATAATTAAATAAAACACCCAGGTATGTAAATGATTTTATAGATGCTACCATACTGCCCCAGCTTGAAAACTTCTGCATTTATGTTTGCCTCTCCCACAGGTCATAATAAAACTTTTCTTTGTGTTAATTTTTAGACCCAGGGAGTCCATAAAATTTGTATAAAGAGTAAGAGCCCGCTGTAGACCAATCTGAGTACGTCATCCGCATAGAGAAGGGAGACTATCGGGCGCTGATGAATGCATGGTGGGTCTCTAGCGTTAGACACCAACTCTTGCTCCAATGCATTGGTGTATGGAGTGAACAGGAATGGTGCCAAAACGCACCCTTGCCTCACTCCCCTCTCCACATTGAATGACGCTGTGCATTCTCCGTTTGACCCATAACGGACTTTGGCTGTAGCCCTAGAATATAATTGTCTCAGAAACGGCATTAATTTTTTGTCACTCAACAGATAGGTCAAATTTCTTAAACATCAGAATCCTCGCTTGCTTTTACCCCATTTCAGTCTCACCTATATGCACATCTTCTTCCCTCTGCCTGTGCAGCTGGAGTCATCACTCCAGGAAGATTTGGCTTGCCTGACTGTGCCATGCTTTACAAAGACGGAACAGTGAGTTACAGTAACACCTTCACAGGTCTCCTGCTTCTCAGAAAATGATACTTCTCTCTTTTGAATCAACACACCCAAAATTACTACACCTCAGACAGCACCCACAATCCATGGTCTAATTCTCAAGGACATAGACTATTGGTGTCATGTTAGGTCTATCGAGTCTACAGCTTAGTTGTGGAGTCCACAATCTACCCTGCCATTTTAGGCATATATAAGTCTAGGATCTCCAGCCATAGTCCACAGACTGTGTCATGCCGTTCTTTTTATTTACATTTTAAAATTTAGGGGATCCATTGAAGGTCTTCCCACTTACATCGGAGAGTGACGATTTTCTCAGCCTGTAACCTTATATGGCCGTAACTTCTTTTTTGGGGGGGGAGGGGGACATGGAGACCATGCTCTCGTCCTGTAATGATAGCTGCAAAAGAAAATGTTTTCTCACAGCAAGCCAATCAATGCTTTTGGGTCCGCGATCTCTACTTTTGGTCTGCATACCTGGCATGGACAACAGAAGCAACAAACTTGCTCATTCAATAAGGGTGCTTATAAACTAAAAAAAAACAAGATATTCAGAGGTTTTAACTCTTTAAAGCACACCTTTTTAAAATAAATGTTTTCTATTCAAAAGCTACTGAATGGACTTATACTAAACCAACAATATCACATTTAGCTGTATCCACAAGCATTTTCTTTTATGGGAGCTAACACAACTTTTTTGACCTCTAGTTCTTTTTTTTCCCAGACAGATCTGCAAAAATGGTATCATACAGATCTTAGCTACGTTAATACAGAGTCTGGAGCAAAGTCATCTATGTGAGCCAGAGTTATAGGAAAATCAAAAAATACCTTTTCAATGGAATGTGCAACTAAACAATAATTACGCCATTGCAACTGAGTAGTTGTAATAAAATATATATAACAGTTGGCTATTTGCTGGAAAAAAAGAGGTCAACATTTTTTTTTGATTGGTTTGGAATTTGTGAGACTTTTCTTTACTTAAAAAGATTACCTCGGGGGCGTGGCTTGAGCGGCGATGTGAGCGGACGTGCTCTGGTGGGGCTCCCGCTGCCACCGGCCTGTATTTGCCATTAAAGCGGATCAAGGGGCATCTAACCTCCCTTTTGAGTGTCCTGGCAGAGTGGACACTTCGCTGCTGAGTGTCCGGAGGCTGATTTGGACGGGCGGTGACTTGGGGACATTCCCCAGAGTGGACGGGCGGAACTTCGAGAGCGGCGCCCGCCATTTTGTGACCCTGCGGCGGCAGCTCGATCCCTGCTGATTGCCCGGGAAGCAGCGAGGCGGATACGGAGCAGTTGCCTGCGAGAAGCTCTGGGAGCAGGCCGACGCTGGTGGCCCCCGCGACTCCTTCCTGAGACCCGGCAGGCAGTTGAGTTCTGGGGAGCTTGGAGTCCTGCTCTGGAGGTGTACAGCGGTAGACCACCAAATTTCGCCCACGGCCGGCCTTGCGGTCTGGGGCTCTATGGACGGTTGGTGCTGAGAGCGGATGTCGCGGACCCCGGAGGACATAGGCGCACTGCCGGGGGTGGTGCTCTACCGCTCTGGAGGCCTGGCGGGGGCGGCCCCGACTCCTGTTCCTGCTGAGCCTGGGGTGACTAAGTTGGTCCCCGGGGCCTAGAACCTGCGGGCCCGCCATTTTGCTCAGCCTGGAGAGAGGGCTTGGCGGCTCGGCCCCGTTGGGGAGTGCAGCGATCTACGGCCCTCCGAGGAGGTGGCGACAGTGAACGGACGCCTAGCTGGAGTTCCCCGGCGACGGGCAAGGCCTGTGTGGAGGTGAGCGGCGGCGGGGCAGTGAGGCCTGCCGGTGTGCGACGCCGGCCATTTTGCAGAGGAGGAGCACCTGGGGCTCGCAGCGCTCTTGAGGAGTAGTTTGTGGCAGGTGAGCCTTGCAAGCGGGGGGTCGGAGAGACCGGCTGGGGAACCCCCTCAGGGCTTGCTGTGCTTGGACCCTGAAAAGATGGTTGAAGGGAACCCTTGGGTGACTCTGCATGGAGGAGCCTGGCTGCAAAGCGGAGGTGAGCTGTGTGGATTGTGCGGGGGGTGAGGGGACCCACCGTTGGCCGGCTACTGCCCAAACAAGTTTCAAAGATTGCCGCCTGACTAGTGCGATATCCCTGGTGGTCGACCCCCCCCTCCTCTCTTCTCCCCCCCTCTCAGTAGCTGCCCATAGTCTGGGACTGAGTGGGGGCAGTGGCCCGGCCGCCTCGCCCGCCCGGTCTTTTGAGTGGGGACATATTCTTCCCTCAGTCCTGCCTGGCTTACAGAGACGATGACGCGCTCCAATAGAGGCGCCAAGACTGACCCGGCGGCAGCCCCCAAGGACAACACTGTGGTGGCCATGTGGGGGAAGTCGGGGGCACCCGCGGCCGGGGAGAGCTCGTCCCGGGCCGCTCCGGAGTCCCCGCCAGTCACGCAGGCATTTATGGTCGCCTTCATGACCGAGCTCAAGGCGGAGATAGGGTGCCTGCGGTCGGAGGTACACTCATGCGTCACTGAGCTTCGTAAAGAGGTGTCGGAGCTTGGAGATCGAGTCGATGGCCTGGAGAAAACTATGGACACTCGTACGGAGGACCAGGAACACTTATGGCAGCGCTTGCTGGCGCTGGAGGAGCAGAATATCGACCTCCAGATTAAGCAGGAGGACCTGGAGAACAGGAGCCGGCGCAACAACCTCCGTATCTGTGGGGTTCCGCTCAGAGAGGAAGGGGAGGACGTAATGGACTATGTGGCCCAGCTCCTCCGCGAGGTCCGGGGTGACGAGGACGTGTCGCCCCCCACGCTGGACCGGGCGCATCGGGTGGCGGCCCCGGTTGGGAGGCCAGGCCCCTTGCGGACATCCTCATTAGGGTGCACTTTTTCATAGAGAAAGAGAAGATATGGAAGAAGGCACGTGATCAACCAGACCTGCGATATAACGGCCATAAGATTCAAATCTTCCAGGACTTGGCGCCTACTACTTTAAAGAGACAGCGAGTATTCCGCCCTGTGACGGAAAAACTGCAGGGCATGAACATCGCCTACCAATGGGGTCACCCATTTGCGCTCATCTTCCACTGGGAGGGCAAACGCAGGGCTCTGCGATCGTACACTGAGGCGGCACAACTTCTCCACATGTCGACGTCTCCCCTGGCGAGTCCGACCCGCCTTCCCAATCGGAAAAGAACGCCAGCTGGACCGGATTGGACTGTGGTCCACAGACAGCGGCGCACCCCCCCTGTGACGGAGGCCACGCACAGTCAGGCAAAACAGGACATAATTGCCCACATCCGCTCTCTTGAAGGGGATAAGGCTGAGTCCGACGGGGGTTCTCTCATGCCCTGACAATGAGGATGTCCGCGCTTCATTCCTTTTGGTATACTGTCCCAACGACCCCTGTACCGAATTGTGGAACAGTTTGTGGGGAGCCTGTTCCTAATGGGCACTGATCAAGTTGACTGAGCCTCAGGGCGGTGTGAGCCCCGTTCCCGAGTGTACTTTGAGATCACCACGACCCCCCTGGCCTGCCCCCTAGGGAGTGACATCCCAAAGAGCGTCCAAACCTGTGGGTGTAGGATGCCCTGCAATGGGGTCAGAGAACTTCGGCCCTGTTGGCCGCGATTGTTGTATTCGGCTGGCCGGCCTCTTCGGCTGCAAGTTTTCTGTTTTTTGCTCCTAGCTCCCTTTCCATTCTCTGTCCTCTTTTCTATCTCTCTCTTCTTCTGTGTGGGTCCTGGGGGGGGGATGCTAGCGGTTGGTGGGGGGGGTGGGATGTGGGCTTGTGACTGGGTTATGCTTGGTGTGTGTGGGCTCGTGGCAATGGGAGTGACTGAGGGTCCTGATGGTCCCTAATGCGAATGCCAGTGTGTGTGGCCCCCTGAAGATTCTATCCCTCAACGTTAAGGGCCTTAATTCGCCTAATAAGCGCAAGCAGGTGTGGCACTATCTTTCCCGCCAGAACCCGGATATTATCCTCCTACAGGAGACCCATCTTCTCCAGGCAGACACTGCGCGCATGGCTCACCCTAAGTACCCTTTGCAATTCTGGGCGTCTGCTGACACTAAGACAGCGGAGGTGGCGATATTGTGCAGGCTGGCATCAGGCGGGGTGCAGACAGGCCTTTCAAAAGTGGCGATGGGCGCTTTCTCAGAGTGGTGGTGGAGGTGGGACGGAGGCGCCTCACCCTGTGTAACATCTATGCTCCCAATCAGACGCAGGACCAATACCTTAGGGACCTCTTGAGGGAACAAGTGCCGCGGAACGGCTCATCGCTCATTGTGGGTGGAGACCTGAACTTGGTGTGGGACCCGAGGCTGGATAGGAGCGAGGGCTCATTTAGCGGCACTGGGGCGATGTCCTCAGAACTACGTAAGCAATTCACAGACCTGGGGCTCTTTGATTCATGGCGGTATTTCTCCCCGGATAAGAGGGAATACTCGTATTATTCTCATGCTCATCGTTCCTATTCTCGCATCGACTTTTTATTCATATCCCCTGATCTTTCCTCCGATGTTCTGGGGGTGGAGATGTCGGACATCTCGATCTTGGGCCATGCTCACGTTGAGTTGCTCCTGCAAGACCCGGCGGCTGGCCCCCCTAGGGAGAGGAGGTGGCATCTCCCGCCCAGTATCCTGCGCGATGCGGCGGATGTTGAGGACATACGGGAGGCCATACTTTCCTATTTCGAGCATAACGACATACCGGAGACGCCCTTCCCGGTGGTATGAGACGCCTTCAAGGCGACGATAAGGGGCCACATCACATCCCTCTCGATAGCAAGAGCCCGCGAGGCTCGAGCACTTGAAAATAAATTGACCAAGGACTTGAGGGAGGCCGAGGTACGTGACCAGGGAGTCTCAATGCAGAAGTCAAGGAGGCATCTAGCCAACCTTAGGGGTCAGCTCCGGCTACTGCGAGCCAATAGGGCTGAATCCTCCCTAGTGGCGTTGAAGCAAAAGTACTACGAGGGTGGGGATAAGGTGGGAAGAATGCTAGCGAGGCGGTTGAGGGCCAGGGCTGCAAAGGCACACATAGCCAACATACAGCTGCCCGATGGCAGTAGGGTTGCGGCGGCTAAAGCTAAATGCGAAGCCTTCAAAGAGTATTACGAATCACTCTACGCTGAGGAAAGACCCCCCTCTGAGCTCGTAGAGGAAGTGGTGGGGAGTTTTGGCGGTGTGAAGCTTCATCCCCACTTTGCTCAACTCATGGAGGAGGCGATCACGCAGGAGGAGATAGCAGCTGCGGTGCGGGAGCTGCACCTAGGGAAAACGCCCGGGCCTGATGGCCTTCCACTTTCCTTTTATCGAGTTTTCCAGGCGCAGCTGGGCCCTCACTTGCTCCGGCTATTTAACTCCTTCACGGAGGAATGAGGCCCGTCCCTAGACATGGGAATGGCTGAGATTGCGCTGATACTGAAGACGGGGAAGGACCCGGCCATGTGCTCGTCCTACCGCCCGATTGCCCTATTGAATACTGATTTCAAAATCTATACGAAAATACTGGCGAAACGTCTAGACCCTCATATGCCGGGCCTGGTTGACCCCGACCAGGTGGGCTTTATCCGGGGGCGTCAGGGGGCTGACAACGTACGAAAGGTGGCGCACCTTGTGGGAAAGGCTCACCATTGGCGGATCCCAGCCTGCCTACTCTCTTTGGATGCCGAGAAGGCATTCAACCGCGTGGACTGGTCCTTCCTTAGAGCAATTCTTCACAAGATAGGGCTTGGTCCCAAAATGGTCGCTAGAATCATGGCACCCTACATTGCGCCATGGGCCAGGATCAGAGTGAACGGACAATTCACGGAGCCATTCGCCATAGGCAGAGGGGCCAGCTTTTGCCTTGTGACTGCTAAACTGTGGAACAGCCTACCACTGTGCCTACGGTTGACTGAATCTGAATTTCTGTTTCGGCGCAACCTAAAAACCTGGTTGTTCTCCAACCTATAGCCGTGCTTGAAATTTCTGCTGCTCTTAGTCTGTAGCGCCGGTACACCCCAGTTGGGGGTAGCTGTGTGCTTTATCAGTTTCAAAATAAATAAATGAATAAATACATATAAAGTTTAAGTTTGGCCTATGGCACGCCATGTCTACAGTGGCTCATACTAGCCCTCAGGGGCAGGGTGACGTCCATTGTCAACAGACCAAGTGCCAATTCACTGACAGAGCAAGAGCTCTGAGCACCGAGCATCTTCCTCATGCCTTCACACCTCCGGTTCTTCTGCTTTCAGTCTTTGCTGTCCCTCCTAATGGGCTTTTATCCAGTTGAACTCTGCCTAATGCTCACAAAGGCTGCGGCCATCTTGGAATGGCCGCTGGACAGGATAATTATTTTATGCAAACATTGGAACATCGACGTCGAAGGTCTTCAAGGGAAATATGGAGAAATCCATTGATTTGTCCTTAAACTTATGTTGGTTCGAGGAGTAGTTAGAAGAGTGAAAGTAAAAAAAACATTGGCACAGTCAGTATGTCTTGCCGCTAAAATGCTTCGCTTTGCTCATTCTATTTTCACACTCTCCTTCGTTTTTTGTTTTCCCTAGTGACAGTCTGCAGCCGTTATTTTTATATTTTGTCTTTGCAGGAGTTCAGTGGATCTTCACCACATAAATCGAGATCACATTAGTCTGTCTCTATTTGTTCTTTTTATTTCTACCATCGCGGAGTAGTGTATACACAAAGGAGATAAGGGGAATGAATCTCCAGTTGTCAAAAAGACCCAGATATATATACTGTAAATAATGGCGTTGGTAAGGGCAAACCGAGCCAGTGAAACTGGGATCAGACACAGAGCAGACATAGCACAACCAGTGGCCACATTTAAGGACATTTAAGATGTCAATTTATTCTTAAAGTAGTAGACTTAACCAGAGAGGTTTGAGATGATGGGTGATGTCATTGCTAACTGGGTATGTTTTGGAGTACTCTTAGCAGTGGATTTGGTGCAAAGTTTAGACGATTAAAGCTTCAGTGATTTTGATACTTAAGCAGGTTACTAGTGAAATTGATCACTGCTGGGGATCATTGACTGTATGTTGTTGGATTTAACAATAGCTTTTGAATGGAAAGATCCTTTTTTTAAATGCTGCCTTGAGTTTCCTTCAGCTTGTCGGCTGAAAGAGGCCTTAAGTAGTGAAGAAAATACGCCTAATTGGTGACTGAATTCCTAGACGCCCATGAGCATAATCTGTTTTTTTTTTTACATTGGCCAGAGTCAGGTCTGTTGTATACCAAGGAGCAGATGGAGTAGAACGCTGAAAAAGAAAGGGCTTTTTAGGAAGTGTAATAAAGGATGTCGCAAGAAGGGCAGCTTATAGAGCATTGGTGATCCATTTATTAAACTAATCTACAGAGTTGTCGATACTACCAGGAGGTTCAAGCACAGTTTGCTCTAAACAGGTGATCAATTTAGGATGGTCTAATTTAGACCATGAGTGATCAGAAATGTTGGATGACTCACTGGTTTTCATTTTGGCCTCTCCTTGATTGACAAAAAATCACTTTCTAGTCCATGTATGTAAGTTCTAAAGTAGAAAGAGTGTTGACTCAAGCTTGGCAGGACTAGATATGGGCAACAATAGGGCCTGCCACGTGAGCTGATCCTTCACAAAGAGAAAGCAAACAAAGGCCGAATAAATAGCAACTCTGTTGCTTCCTTGTCAGATTCTCTGTCCACATGGAGATTACAATCTTAAATCAAGATAAAATTGTTAGTTTCTAGATTAGGGAGATTGACTCCAGTACTGAAGTAATAACGTTCTTCACAGGGCCAGAGAATCTGTAAATTAATTCCAGTATTGAAGTAATAACGTTCTTCACAGGGCCAGAGAATCTGTAAATTAATATCATTTTATTTGATTCATCTTTATTAATTGAAATTTTGAATGAGAAATATTGAGATTATATTCTGTAAAGGAAAGTGACTTGATAGTCCATGAGGAGACAAAAAAATGTTTTTGTAAATAATCACATGGGTCCGTTGGCAAATTTGAAAAGATAACCAGGAGGAATGTAAGATAAGGCGCACCTTGTCCACTTTAAGCAGGTTTCTGTTATAAATGCAGAATCAAAATGAGTCTTCCAGACTCCTCCCTTCAGTCATAGGTTTAACCATCAAAGAGACATTGATTAGAATGCATGTTATATTGGAATTCCAACAAGTATGCTATACAGCTCGAATAGAAATTCTAGACGATAAGGGGGAGGGGGTAAAGATGAAATGTGTGTACTGAGCCTTAGATATTCGGTTGCACTAGTGGGGCACTTCAAACTAAATTGTTCAATGCTACACAGGTGCACATCATTTAACAGTAGTATTAAGTCTTTGCTTACCGGATGCAGAAAAAAGAATGGGCAGTGTCCTGAGCCCTGGACATGGTCTGGGCATTGAGGGATGAAGACAGGCTTGACTTTAGATTGCTACTCTCTGCTGCCAGTCTAAAATAGCAAAATTGAGCGTGAAGTAAAAATGGCTGATGCGCTCCTCATAATACAGACCATAACGTAAATTAAAACAAACACTGGCAAAGCCAATAGCTCTCACCTATGCAAGAAATATTGTTTTTGCAAATGTGTTTTAGTCATGTTGTCTCCAATGCACTACCCTACATTTCATCCTAAATCTCCCTCAATATATCCGCTACCTCCACTTTCAGACTCATCTCAAACCAAGTTCTACTACTATGATCTCCAAAATAACCCTTTCTAGACTCTTCCCCTCCTCTCTCCCTCCTTGTATCACCCCAAATCTCATTTTAATACTATGAACTCCAAAACAACTCATCTAAATTCTTCCCTCGACCTATCCCTCCTTGAGCTCATCTCAAAACAAATACTACTATGATCTTCCTAATCCATTTCTAAAGATCCTTCCCTTCTCCAAATCTCCTTATACTCATCCCAAACCTCACCTTACTACTAAACACTTTCTAGACTCTTCCCCCTTCTGTCCCCATTATCCTTTTCAATCCAACGTACAGACTCACATGTCCACCGCTCAAATTAACTCAAATTTCATTATACTAATCCACCACTATTCGTTTTTGGGTTCCGAAGTAGCATGCTACTCACCAAAAAGCACTCTGACGCCTCGTCAGGGGTAGTAAGCGCAATATAAATGCAATTACAATATTACACTGTTCCTTGTTCTTGTGGAGCTGCAGACATATACTACTGCCAACATTTCAGAATTATGGGGTGCTTTCACATAGTAATGTTGCATATAATGATGGGGGGCGCTAGAGGGTTCAAGGCAAGATTGCTGCTCGATAGAGCAGCTCTGCCGGCCGAGCTATCAATCCGGACATTATCCTTGAGTCTCTGCTAGCAATCTGCGTCTTACCTGCAGCAGAAGTGTGGCGGAGAGCTACGGGCAGCTTTTTCCGAGCAGAACTGCCTTCTTTTCCCTCAGGGAATCGTGATATGGGCCTGCAAGTTTTTTGGGCCTGCAACATCGTAATGGTGGCCTGGGATGGGCTCTATGTGCCGAACCGCGGTGAGTGCTGTGTCGCGCTAGCCGTAGCCAGGGGTGGCATGTGGGAATCCCCCAATTCGACTGGTGGCTAGCGGGCTGTATGGGCTAGATTGGGAGTGGTGGGCGTCCTGGTGTGATATTGTTGGCTGCCTGTGATGTGCACCTTCTCCCAATCCAGGCCTGTTCGGCGTGCCGGCTGTGGGCTGACGGGTGTCGGCATTGATCCCCCCACCGCCTGGCGCTACCGGTCTGGCCTGGGCTTCGGGACTGCAGACTTCCGCAGGTGATGAGCTGCTGGGCCGGGTACGTGCTGCAATGTGTGCCCCCCCTGATCGAGGCCTACTCGCAACTGCATACTGCGGGACCCCTCTCGCCTGCATCGGCTGGACCTACGCGGACGTGTACTCTGTGACCTGCTGCCTGACACCCAGAGGTGGAGTCTCTCATATGCAGCCAGATCTGATGTTACCAGCGCGCTGGGTCGGCTGCCTGGCGTGGAGAGGTGCGGTTGACGGCTGGTCGAACCTGCCTACCCTGATTGTGGCCTGAAGCCGACTGACTGTGCCACCTGAGCCACAATATGCAGCGCGGCCCCCTCCTTCTGAGAACCACTGGTGGCCCGGGGCACCTGTGCTTCCTGGCGGCCGGCGATACTCCCCCCTCCCGCCCACCCACTATACTGTGGCCGGAGGTGGCACCGGTTGATACCATAGCTTCAAGCCACCACAAACTAATGGGATCCATTTGGAAAGTGCACTGTCCTCTCTGACTTTGACCACAGGCCATGCTGATCTGAGGCATCTCTCTGCATAAGCTGCTATAGGGCCGTCTCCGCTACACGCATTTCTGGGCCTAGATCATTTTTGGTCCAGAGTGCTGGATCAGATCTGTGCAATCTACGTTTGTGGCAGTGGTGGGGGCCTGCTGCGGGGGTCGCGCGGTCGGGTGCTCAGTGATCGGGAGGCCGTTTGACGGCTAACCGCGCTCCTAGCACTGCTTAACCAAGTGCTGTCCCATTACTGTCATGCCCCCCCACCCGGAGTTTGTCCCACGGCTGTCTTGATTGTGACAACGCTACTGAGCGCACTCTACCACGCTGTCCTGCTTTGTTCTCACTCCGGCCCCTCCGATACTAGATAAGCATGCAATGCGTCTGGGGGAGGCTGAAACATGTATATCAGAGCCTGAGGATGGCCTCCAGCAGGTGACTACAAGAGCGACATCCATGGAGAGGGTTCTGGCCGTCATACAAGCCCGCAACAAGGATTCGGAGGACAGGTGAAGACGCAATAATGTGCGCTTCACTGGCCTGCCGGAGTACACGAGCACTGGCCACCTCGAGACCTACATGGAGAATCTTATCCGTGACATTTTTGGTGCAGAACACCTGTCTCAGGTACTAATCATGGGGCGGGCCCACAGGTCTCTGACTATTCATCCCCCTCCAGGCACTGCGCCACGTCCCATCATTGCCCGTCTGCACAACTACCGATACCGCAATGCCATCCTTTGCATGGCCCGGGAGAAAGGCACTATAGCGCACCAGGGCAACGCCCATGCTTTATACCCTGATTTCATTGCCGTAGTGCAGGAGGCTCGAAGGGAATACCAGCCTGTGAAAAAACTCCTCATTGCCACGCAGATACCCTATGCCATGCTCTACCCAGCGTGGCTGCGCATCGACGATAATGGGAGGCCTCGGATCTTCACCACCCCAAAGTCACCAATGGACTTTGCGAAGACTCTAACTCGACGCAGCCGGATCCCCTCCGTTGAGGCGGATAGTGGAGGTGGACCATCTCGTGTGATGACTGACGAACAATGTCACTTTTGGGGCATGTGAGTTGTGTTAGTGGTCCGCCCCCCTTTGTTTTCCTCTAATTTAGGGGTTCCCCGCCTACTTGCTGCATTGAGACTTGGTAATTTGACTGGGGAAAACTAATTAAAGGTTTGCACTATGTTGTTAGTAGCTCCCCAAAATCTTTGACTAATGCCACTCAGATGTAGGTAGACCTATTATTACTCAGTGATATTACGTGACAATGGCCAGGCGATACTATCACTCTTGCTCGGCCACCTCCCACTACAACAAGAGGGGTATTGTGCTCTAGTTCTCCCACAAGGGTGATAGCCATTACTGTTTGCTCCCTAGGTACTACATTTGGGGACTATCACGGGAGGTACAGGATGGCTTTGGCATGTTGAGGTTTCTAAAGTGGGTGGGGGTGATGGGGGTGGGGGGGTTTGAAGGGTTTTGTTATGTGGCTGTCTTCATCGTTATTACAGTGATAACTGTAGAGGTGCCTTCACGCAATGTAGTGGTATCATGCTCAATGTATAATATGTTCTTAATTTGCAAGCTGCTCATACTGTAATTACCAAGCTCACATGGAATGTACAGGGACTCAACCCACCAAAGAAGATTCATCAGGGCCTAGCCTATTTAGATCACCATGAGGTTGAAATTGCTCTATTACAGGAAACACACCTGACTCCGCAGTATGATGGGCGTGTTGGGTCACAGTGATCTGGCTAATGATTAGCCTCCTTTCACTCCTCCTACTCATGGGGAGTCCTCATGATGGTCAGGAAACATATCCCATTCACCATGCTCAAAGCATGTATCGATGACGCTGGGCGTTACGCACTTTAAAAAAAAAAAAAAATTTAAACATATTAAAATAAAAAAAGTGCTGAACCTGTAGATATTTAAGCAAACTCCTGTCATGGGGTGCAGAATATTTCTTGGACATCCATGCATTTTTTAAATTCAGCGTTCTTGACTAGCTGGTAACCAAACTGATATTCCCTATTCCACTGTGCGCTCCGGGGCAGGACACCTCAAATGCAAGTGACAACAAAGGATTCTCCCATAATACTATCTCTTCTGAGCGACAGGCCTATGCATCGCTACTCCTGACAGAGAAAACAACGTGTATGGCATTACATCATAACTGCCCCTGCACATATTTATTGATCATAGTTTCAATGGTGTTTCCTTAATTCGTAACCATAACTGCACATTAACTGTGTTTTAGGTGATAGACAGACAGACAGACAGATTTTGACACTTACAGCCAGATTCATCAAGCAAAATTGCGATCGCAATAGCTGCGAATTAGCTATTGCGATCGCAATTAACAGAAAAGCAATTCATGATATGAAAAACACAGAAATTGCGTATTCGCAAAAATAAAATAGCGATTTCGCAAAAAAAATCGCAGAATCTAGGAGGAACCCCTATAGCGAATCGGAAATAGCGAGAATCCATGGATTCTGCTAATTATTATGTGACATCGCTAAATATTCTCAAACGCAATTCATGAAAACTCGCTATTTGCAAAAAAGCTGAAAATCGCTATTTGCGACACGCAATTTAAGGAGGACCAAAACCAGGTGGTAACCATGAAGGGAAGAAAAAAGTCTAAAAAAATGCAAACTAGCCACAGGTGCTGTCCTGATCAAACACACTTAAGGAAACACAGTAGGAGCATGAGGACTCTCACAATGCCAGGACTCTACATGGGGGTCAGGCGGCGAAGCTTCCAGGCTGCAGCACGGAACAGACGCAGGATCCAGGAGCGAATATTCCTCCAGCGGATCACCCTTCTGGGCCAGACTGCGGAGCAAATTTACTCTAAGTACAGCTTGAATGGGGCAATGATCATCAAGGTGATCCGGGACCTAGAGCCCCTGATGCAGCACCCAACAAGGAGGACAAATGCCGTGCCCACCCATGTCCAAGTCTTGTGCAGCCTGCACCTACTGGCCTCCGGAAGCTTCCAGGGGATAGTCGCTGTTGCAGGGGGGATATCCCAGAGCACCATGTCTCGCTGCCTAAGCAGTTTCCTGGAGGCAATGCTGACCCGGCTACACCACTACATCTCATTCCTGACCACCAAACAGGACTTGAATGAGACCAAGCTTCATTTCTACAACATTGCGCAATTCCCACAAGTAAAAGGATGCATTGACTGTTCCCACATCCACATCTGCCCACCAGCACAAACGGAATACATTTACCGCAACCGCAAGTCCTACCACTCCCTCAATATCCAGATGGTGTGCAACGCTAAGACTATCATCACGGACATAGTGGCACAATACCCGGGGAGCACACAAGACTCCTTCATATTCCGGCATGGCGGCATGCACATACGACTGGCCAGGGGAGACTTTGGTGAAGGACACCTACTATGTAAGTACACATACCCCCAAATAGTACACTGTGATCATGTAGCTGCGCAGAACAGGCACTCACCCTGTGATTCTTTCATTCAGGTGACAGCGCCTACGATCTCCGTGAGTACCTCCTCACCCCATACCTCAACCCTGCAACACCACAGCAACGGCGTTACAATGCTGCACACATACGCACAAGAAATTGCATTGAGAGGACATTTGGCCTTTTGAAGAGCAAATTCCGCATACTTCACAAGACTGGTGGGGCCATCAAATACAAGCCTGAGGTCTGCTGCCGCATCGTGGCCGTGTGTGCAATACTCCACAAAATTGCTACCCAGTGCAGGATACCTGTCGAGATCTCTGGCAGTGAGTCGGAAGGGGACAACCGCCCACCTGCACATGTGTGTCATGTACGCGGGGGAAATCCTGCAGAAGGACACAGGCACCGCAACCACATCACTATTAACTGTTTCTAGTGCACCCATTCCCCTCACACAAAACTGCACTCATGCATGACAAATGTAATAATGACATGAGTTGGATTTACGTGAGACCATAAATTTTTATTGTTTAATCACAATAATGTGGCCTTTGTTGTCCATGATTTCACATGAGGACAGTATTGCGTCATACGTCCCCATGCAGGGGTAGAGGGTTTGCTTATAGATCCAGCATGGCCCTGCAGACAGAGTGCACGGTGTCACTGGCACCTCCGTCCAGACGCACCGAGTCGCCTCTCAGAGTCCTCAATGACAGTGTTGGCCCGTGATGCTGCAGTGGGCCTGCTGCTGCAGCAGCGTTCAGTCACCGGCGGCAAGGACATGCTGCTGTGGCTTGACGTGCCCTCGCTGGCATCATCACCCCCCCCCTGGTTCACCATGGGCAGTCGGCTGAAGACTATGCACTGCTGCTGTCACCTGTTCCAGTGCCCTGGCAATGTCCTGGCAACACTGGACCATTTGCACCTGCATTGCAAGGGACCGGCGGGAAAGTTGTGAGGTTGCATTGCCAATAGAGAAGAAGATAGAAGAGGTGGCGGAGTGGCGATTATCTTTAAAGATAAATTTACACTGACATCCTCTGCTCCCACCACTATTCCTGGTATAGAGGGGCTACATTTCTGCTTTCAAATCAATCCGCAATTATCCCTAGCCGGCCTGCTCATATATAGACCCCCGGACTGCCCCTCGACACGCACCAGTGAACTTTGGGATTTAATAACCCAAAGCTCCCTAGCTCACCCTCACTATATGGTCCTCGGTGACTTCAATGTTCACGCTGATAGGCCTGATTGCCCCCAGACTATTCAACTTCTCTCTACGCTACAAGCCGCCAACCTAACCCAAATTATTTCAGGACCCACGCACCGTGCCGGCCATATACTGGACCTAATTTTCTCCAACGTG
The DNA here is from genome assembly GCF_964263255.1 of Lissotriton vulgaris. NCBI lineage: Eukaryota > Metazoa > Chordata > Amphibia > Caudata > Salamandridae > Lissotriton > Lissotriton vulgaris. The sequence continues at coordinate 485,787,666 of NC_141694.1, read as the reverse complement.
TTGGATTCTACCACCCTTCCTCCCCTACCCCTGGTCTGGACGGACCATTTTTTAATTTCTTTTTTTATTTCCCTTCCTCCCCATTCCCAGAAAACAGGCAAACATCCCTACATATGTAGAAATTGGGATAAATTATCTGCTGACACCTTATGTCCTGCTCTTGCAGTTGCCCTCCCAACACTAACATCGGATGTGAACTCCGATGCAGTGCTGCTAAACCGCTGGATAGGCAACACAGTGGAATCTATCGCTCCTGCTAAAACTGCCACGTCTCGCAGAGAATCCCCTACCGCCCCTTGGTTCTCCGTAGAGTTGATGGAGAAAAAAAGAAATTGCAAAAAGTTGGAGCGCCTCTGGAGGGCAAATTATTGTGAAGCAGCAAAAAACTGCTACAAAAAAGCCCTTCGACGTTTACACCAATTTATAAAAAAAGCCAAAAAATTATTCTTTGCAACCTCTATTCAACAAGCTGAGCAATCTAGTAAAGAAGTCTTTAAGATTGTTCAATCCTTTTTTAAACCAAGAGCCATTGACACTGAGATAATTCCATCAGAGAGACTCTGCGAAGATATCTCGGACTTTTTTGATAAAAAAATTATCCAGGTCTATGAGACCTTTTCAAACCCCACGCCCACTCTAATGGAGGACTTCGACATAAAAGACTCACCCCCTCCCCCCTAGCCCAATTCCATCACATCTCCCGTGATGAGGCCATGAGTGAGCTAAGCAAATGCAAATCGGGAGTCCCAGACGACCCTTGCCCAACAAAACTCTGGAAAGTGATGTTGTCAGCTATTGCTACACCTCTCCTCCATATCTGGAACACATCCATTGAAACTGGTACGTTCCCTGACTGCTGGAAACATTCCACCCTCCTCCCTCTAAAAAAAAGCCAAATGGTGCCCCAGACGACTTGACCAACCTATGCCCCATTTCCCTGCTAGCAGCCCCCGGAAAAATGCTCGAGAAACTGATTCAACGCCAATTGAACAGTTTCATTGAGAATAACGGTATCCTTCATGAAACACAATCGGGTTTCAGGACTGGTTTCAGCACCGAGACGGCCCTTATCGAGGTTGCTGAGTCAATTAGATGGTCTTTAGATGAAAGGGCGTCAGCTATGCTGGTGCTCCTGGATCTATCGGCCGCTTTTGATTCAGTAGACCATGGAAGATTGCTGTTAAGGTAAAGAGACACAGGTCTGGAGGATAGAGCACTGAACTGGCTTCAATCCTACTTAACGGATCGCTCCCAGAAAGTTGCATTGGGCACTTTCTCCTCCAAACCAAAACGGCTCTGGTGTGGGGTCCCCCAGGGGTCTGCACTCAGCCCGTTACTTTTTAATATTTACTTAGCCCCACTTTTTACCTTGATCGCCAAATGGGGGGTCAAGGCAATCTCATATGCCGATGATACTCAATTGGTTTTCCCCTTTGCTGAAGTATCTGAGGTTGCTTTCAGTAAAATTAAGGGCTACCTTAAAGACATAGCCAACTGGATGAACACTAACAAACTCAAGCTGAATGCATCCAAAACGGAAGTGCTATTCTTTGGAAAAAATACGCGTCCTACTCCAGACCTATGGTGGCCCCCCGAAATGGGACCAGCTCCAGCCCCTGGATCTAATGCGAAGAACTTGGGAGTAAGATGCGACGAGAATCTCTCTTTCTCCTCGCATGTTCAGCAGGTCTCCACATGTTGCCTTCATAAACTTAGGAACCTTCGCAAATTTCTATCTCTCCTACCTGCTGAGTGCCGTAAAACGGTAGTCCACGCAACAGTTACCTCAAGACTGGACTACTCGAACGGCCTCTACCTTGGTCTCCCCAAGTATCTGGTGCAGCGCCTGCAGATCGTGCAGAATGCGGCTGCGAGACTTATAAAACCGATTTCTTTTAAACATCATGTCTCTCCGCACCTTCGCGAACTGCACTGGCTCCCAGTGGCGAGCAGAATTAAATTCAAAGTTCTTACCCTGGCGTTTAGAGCATTAAAAGGCACCTGCCCTAACTATTTAAAACTTAGACTCACCCGCTACCATCAGGACAGACATTTACGCTCCAACTCCCTGCTTCAGCTAACTATACCAAGAGTTAGGAAGGCCAGACTTGGGGGTAGATCCTTTTCTGCTGGTACAGCGAAACTGTGGAACGCCCTGCTTCTGGCCATTCAATCCACCTCGACAGAAGCAAGTTTTAAGAAACTCCTGAAGACCTGGCTTTTCATGCAAAAAACCTAGGCATTTGTCATAGCTTCTGTCTTAAGCTGTAAGCTCTCTACTAGCGCCGGGACACCTCCTTGTGAGGTAGCTGTTCGCGCTTTACAAGCATCAGTATTATTATTATTATTATTAATGATGTAATTTGACCTGGTGTAGACTGACTTGCAGGTCAGTAGCTGGCGGTGGCGGCGGCGGGTGATATCCTGCTGGGATACCAGGATCTGGCTATTCTCTCGAACAGCTGTGGTCATCTGTCCAACATTTTGCGCGGTCTTCTGCAGCTGCAGATGAATGGCTGTCAGGTGACGCGCCTGTGTCTGATGTACCGCGAGCATGCGGCGTTCAATGGCCAGGCCAGGATCCCGTACATGGACAGCCCTGCCCGCGCGTGTTGAGGCGTCACGCTGCTGGCGCATCAGTCCGCTGGACTGCGATCTTACTGCGGCTGTGTGCCTCGTCTGCCTCCTGGCTGCTGGTGGTGTGGCCTGTACCACTGCCGTGGGTGTCAGTTGGGGTGGTTGCTGGGCGCCTGTGGCTGCAGGGGTGGCCCTGTCCGCATGGGGGGTGGTGGTGGTACTGCTGCAGGTGGCTGAGATGGTCCTGGTTGTGGTTCAGGTTGGCCCTCACCCTTGGTGTCCTCCGGGTACTCCTCAATATGTAGGGCCTCACTGTCGGTGCTGGGTTGTTCTGCAGCACCTGTGATGTAAATGGGTGCATGATTAATGATATGTATCCTGCATATGAGATGTTGCTACATGCATGCAGGCTTGCTTTCCCTGACTGGCTTTTGGAATTACTTTGAATTGACAGGTCTGGCTGTGTTGGGCTATCTGGGAATTTTGATTACACTAAAACTACCACAATGCATTAGGGCATTTCAGGTGTGCATGGCCTGCATTACTGGGGTTGCCATATTGCTAGCTCAGGAGTCATGGGCATTGTTAGGGGACGGGGTCGCAGTCGCATTGGCACTTACCTTGGGATTGTTGGGTGGTTCGGGACGAGTCAAGCTGGGTAACCCCCACGCAGGCTTCTGGAGTCAGGGTGTCCTCCACAAGGTCCTCCAATGGAGTGTTGGGTGTGGTAGTGGGGTCCCCTCCACCGGTGGCAAGTCGCTCCCCAAGCCTCTCCCCGATTCGCTCTTTGGCACGCCCTCTGAGGTCGTACCACCTCTTTTTTAAATCGTCTATTGACCGCTGGGTCACCCCGACAGAATTGACTTTGGTGCAGATGCGCAGCCAGATGCGGCGCTTGTCAGCCTCTGGCACCCTCCGGGAGTCCTTGCCAAGCAGGCGTGCATGGTCCTTACAGACCCCCTCAATGAGGAACTCAAGTTCTTGCTCCGAGAACTTTATCTTCCTCTTCCTCCCTGGGGCACTGCTCCCTGCTGCTTCCTGGGACATTTTGATGGTGGTTAACCCCTTCCAGGCTCATGACGAGCTGGGCTCGTCATGGTGTAGCCTCCTCGCACGCTGATGACGAGCCCAGCTCGTCATGTAACATGGGTTTTTTAAAATCTCAGCATAGAAGGAGAATTCCACTAGCGCGCATGTGGTTAATGTCCTGCTGTGGTGCTGCAAGTTGACTGTCGTGGAGCTCTTCCTAGTACTGCTTCCACTTTCAGGCTCAGTGATCTGAATGAGGGAGGGAACAGCCTACTTCCTGGTTGTGATGTCATCAATGGGCTCGAAATGCGACTTCCCGTTTTTGCGATCTCGCAGTTAGCGAGATCACAAATTGCGATTTCGGTAATTGCAAGATTGCAATTTCAACATGGAAATCGGGCGATTCTGCGATTATTATGCGATTGGGGCAAAATTGCAATCGGCAATTGTGGCCGATTGCGATTCGCTTTTTTTTATCGCATTTCTTCATGAATGCCATTCTGCGAATTCTAAATTGCGATTCGGTAATTATCGCAATTTGAAATTTGCAGAATGTTGCATTGATGAATCTATGTGTTAGTTCAATAATTCATTACACAAATAATTAATTGTCACAACAAACACTATGAATAAATAGTTATAGATCTGAAAGTACAGTGTTGGTAATATATGAGATCCACAAGAATAAAAGGCCTTTCCATTAGTGTATTTATTCTACCTTTGCAGGCAAAGTTCCGTTTCTCATTGAAAGAAGTAGATGAGTTTTCTTAACTTCCCTAACAGCAAAAAACGCACAAATGGGGCTGAATCTGGGTGACCACTTACTCGTATCTTTTTTTTCATTTAGCAGGTTCTAAATCAATTTCCTTCCTTAATAGAAAATGCCCCAGCTCAAATGTTAAATTGCTTTGAATTGCAAGAAAAACTGTCTTGAACAAGGCGCGTGATTCTAAGACCCACGGTCAAAAGCAAGGAAATGCAGACTGGTCGCCAGGGAAGGGAAACTGCGAGACTGCTAAAAATGGAGAAAAGCAGCCATCAATCAGTTGCAAGAGCCAGGAGTAGAACTCAAGCAGGGAGCTCACAGAATGTCCTGAGCAGTGGTGCCAAACACCGTGCACTCTTGCTTTTCAATCTGCATGCTCAGCTAGCAAGGCGGCTGCTTCTGGCCTTGCACCATTTGTGCAGTACCCTTGCATCCTGCTGTAGTGTTTAACTTTGTGTACAAGAAACACACAGAGTCATTCTTTCTTGCAATCGCCAAAACGAATTAGAGTATTTTTATTTTTTGGTGTTAGATGTTAAGGACTGGGAAGTCTGTCTTCAGGATACTGGCAAGTGTTGAGACTGAAGTGCGACAAGTGACTGCAACTGCACTTTCCTATAAATCAGTAACACTACACGCCAGGATTCTGCATTACATAACAGTGTAGTCCCATTGGAGGTCGTTTACCTACCTAATGCAATTGGTCTCTCCTTTGGGACCTTTTATCTATTTAGCTATGCAGCACATTAGCCTGGGTGCTGAAACATCTACTGTTCTTTAACATGGAGGGAGAATAAGCACCAAACTGTGTGACACGTCAGGTTGGGAACACATGACGAGAAATATTGTTTTTCAGAGGGAAATGGTATACTCCAAAGCTCTGTTTTTAATATAAAATCAGGGCCTTTGGTAGTCATATAACTGAAAATACAAGATTTTAAAAAAATATTATTGTCTACGGGTGCTCGTGGAAGACAATTTCTGTGGTCTGGAATCTAGAGAATGCTAAACTGATTCTGGTATTTTACTGACCTCTGCTGGTTGTTTTCTATCAAGACAGTTAAATAGAGGCAGTTGAACAGAAAAAAGGTCCTTAGCGGAAGCAGACAAGTCCTAGGGCTAATCTCCAGAGCCCACAAAGTACATACACATATAAGTATATACTAAAGTACAAGAGGTCTCGAATGCTCGACCTAACAAGTGAAGAGCAACACTTAAAACGTACCGTTTTGTGCTCTGCCTGGACAGCGATCCATAAACACAACTCTTGCTAGTGCAAAATGGTTGGTTGCTATTACCTTAAAATTAGCTTTATATCCACAGCAAATTTGCACCAAAAGTAGAATCCTATGGAAGGTGGCCTTTAATAAAGGCCACACGTGAACAGCGAAGTGTAGTCTGTAAAACCACGATAATTGCACGCAGCACACAAAGAGAAGAATCATTGAGAAACACACAATTGTCGAAATTCAGCATATTTCCACACATTTGGTCATCATTCCTTTCTACATTTCATGGTCATGGTCTTTGCAGACCATAGTTTAGGGTATGGAGGAAATCATAAAACAAACCATAAACACCAGGTTTTGGTAATTTTAACTATAGATCTCCTTCAAAAATGTTGATGAGAAAACAAAAGAGAGTCTAAAGGGGTATACAGTACATGAATGTGGTCCCCGACAGTTATGTACCAGAGTCAAGGGCTTTTGTGCATAACAGGAATCAAAATTCCACGATATTTAAATGTAAGTTAAATAGAGTAAAAAGAATGAATACTTTTTGTAATAATAAAATTTTGTTTTACTATTGATGCACATTTATATTTACTTTACACTGTCATCTCCACCAGTGCTGATAAGGACTTTACATCTCAAACAGGGCCGGACTGGAAACCCAAAGCAGCCCTGGCAAATTCTGTCAGATCAGCCCCGGTACGGTGCATAGCGAGCACAGCGAGCGAGCCTGACTGCTACAAGTGGGCTAGGGAAGGATTCTCCCCCCAAGAAAATCTGGGGGAAAATGGTGCATTCTGCGACAAATATTTCACTATATATTCTATTGTATACATTTTTAAAGCATAGTAAGTGATGACCTTACAATGCACCAGTATATGGTAATCTTTATTGGGACTCTTCAATGATTCCCTCACCATCATCCTATAACAGTGCCTCTCATCTCTCCATATCCCTTCTCTCACATGTATTTGATTCATTTTTTAGCACCCTCATCCCTGTGTAGGGTGTTGTAGCATTTTACATCACGCATACATACAGAGATAATGAATCATACAAGTGTAATTCAGTGTATAAAAAATGTTTCATAAGACAAAGGGAACTGCAAGGTGTAGGATTCACATGTCATCCATACTGGTTAGTATTTTTTAAAAGTCCTTGGTCTGGGGAAGCACACATTCAGGACATTACACAGTGGCTAGGGTTGACTTAGCCAATAAGAATTTATTTCTACCCAAACTTATGAACAAAAGCAGTAAACCACTGAGCTATGCAAATAAAATACTGTTCTGTGATCTGCATAGTGTGTGCTCTTTGCTGCAGGCATATTAACCCCTGTGCAACCTTCCCAATCCTGCTACTAGACAAAACTCCTAGGGGCGATAATTATCGCTAAGCTTGGTTAGCGGGCAAAATAATATCGCTGAGCTTCGCCTATATTCATCGCTTAGGAGCCTTGATATTATCAAGGTTTATCTTCTAAGCGATAAAAATCGGCCGAAATGCATGAATATCGCTGTAAAGGCAGCGATATTCATGTATTACCGAGCAAATACTCTTAGCCATGTTATCCACCTACCATTGGATAACATTGCTAATAACAGCTCGGGCCAGGCGTTAGCTTATGGAGATAATCGCGCCTAGCTAGCCTAGTTGGTAATAGGAGATAAAGATGTTAGCGACTGTTTCCAGTCGCTAACATCTTGACACGCCCACTTTGCATGTCATTAGCGATAATTATCGCTGACATGCAAAGTGGGCACCTAAATGCCCGCTATCTCCTACTAGCTGTTGCTAATTGGTGTTAGCGACAGCTAGGTAATAGGGTGTTACAATTATCGCCGCTTTAGCGGGAAAAATTCCTGCTAAAGCGGCGATAATGGTAATATGCCCCCCATATCTCTCTAGCAGGTACATTAATCACTAGAATTATCTTGGCACTTTTATTTTTGCCTGAAAACTGTTGGATATACATGGAAATTTGCAGTGCTATTAAAACTGATGCACTGCTACAAAACCATCCCCTGGTAACAAATGTGGCCCCCACCCTTCCATCCTCCCGGGGAAACACCCTATGCCTGGTACGCCCAGACCGGCCTTGGACGCAAAACCCCTGATTCATTATACTCAGAAACCTCAAGAGCACTATTTATTATACAGTGCTATAGTGAAATAGTCTTAGGGACACAGTTGATTAAGTAGCAGCAATTGAGACATTCTCCGGGCTGTAACAATCCTGGAAAATAGATAAATGAGCATATACACAACAGTATGGTGGTATTCCATTCAAGGTACTAATAAGTCACTTAACTACACCAGAACATGGGTATTGCTGGTAATTGGGGTGGCATGGAGACTGTTTCAGCATCAGCATTCACTAACTCCTGCAAAAGGACTGAAGATAAGACTTACAACAAGCACATATAGAATGTTGTAGAGAAAGCCAAAGAGGAATTGAGAAAGATGCAGGTGAAGGAGGCAGCCAGATGCAAATGAATGTGAGATAAAGAAGCCCAACAAGATGGAATCTTGCTAAGCCGTAATTGTTTCCATCTTGTCACCTTTTATGGAGTGTCCATCTGGACAGCCCTAAAAAGGAAGTTGTTTCATAACCTGTAGTGGTGTCAACCATCATGGATTCGAAACTAGTGTGGTAATAGCCTTGCCCAAATAAACCTCATGATTTAGGAAGGAGAACCACATGGAACAGGTTGAAAGTGACTCCTGTATCCCCTGCTGTTCCCTGGTTGTACATACCCTCCAATTTCCTTTGGGTCCTACTTTTACTAGAACCTGTCAAACGCTGTCTATTGGTTGCTGTGGTTCATGCTAACCTTCTTCTGATGTGTTCTGACACCTGAAATCGGTAACTATTAAAAGTAGGTCCTCGGAGGAGGAGCTTCACGTGCAACCAAGATGGCCGCGTGAGCACAGGGCTCCCAGACCCTCACAGCCTCCCGCATATATCCTGTAGCTTATCCTGACTTTCATATATGCCTCCGTGAAGATGAACCGCTGGTGAGGCGAATACTGCAACCAGAATCCAGATTGGACCCCGGGAGCTGGAGTTATGACGAGTTGAAGATCGCGGCCTGCACCTCCGTGATTCCCGGTTGTGGAGTTGGCATGGTGCCTGAGTTGTAGTTGAACAACATCGGCCTGAGGCAGCGGAGACGACCGATCTGGCCTACTTTCACTTTCGTTTTTGTCTGTTGGGCAGACCAAACGCTGCGGACTCTGCACTGTTGCTCGAGGGACCTCAGAGAACTCCATCTTTCTATCAAGGTAAAACGCTGCCGGGCATAGCCTTCCACGCAGCCTCTTGGTTGCGCTTTTATCCCCCCCCGCCCCAGTTTGGACTCATTCTCACTGTCTCCACGATGGCGGGGAAGCCGGAGGTGGACAAGCAGAGATCGAAGGCTACTCGACGGGGCAGCTATACCCAAACCAACATCATGGACCGCTATGCCCAGGCTAAGGTCTCGCCCAGTGGACCGGGTAGGTCGCTGGAAAGAGTGAAAGACCCGCTGACCTCTGAGACGGAGCCTACCCTACAAGACGTCATGGCCGCTATTGATGGGTCCAGATTGTCCCTCAGGGGACAAATGGAGACTCTTGCCCACAAACTTGACACTGTGGCGATTGATGTGAACTTGATCCGCACGGACCTAGCGAAAACCAACGAAAAGGTTAAATCGCTGGATATCAAGACTTCTAGCCTGACGGACGACGTCGTCGAGATACAGACGGAGGTTCGCAACTTAAGGGCTTCTAATGACTTTCTTGTACGTCGGCTGGAGGATTTTGAAGGAAGGTCTAGGCGGAATAACGTCCGTATTATAGGAGTTCCGGAAAAGGCGGAGGATGCAGCAACTGATCTTTTTGTGGAGAACCTGATCATGAGTAGGGCTCCCGGTTTTCCGTTTAAATGGATTTTTACATATAAATACAGACGGAAAACAAGTTTTCCTGTGTCTGTATTTATATGTAAAAACGGGTAAATACTAGAGAATTGCTTCGCTGCCCTGCTCGAATCCAGAGCTATCTCGCACTCCCCCCCACCCCCACCCCGCCCCCTCCTTGTCGTGTGTGGCCGCCCAGGATGAGACAGCTTCCCCGGGCACACACACAGTTAACCCACTCCCTGAAACAGCACACATTTGAATGTCGTGATCTGCAGCGCTTCTGGCTTGAAGCTTTACCATTTTGTTAACTTTCGCCAGCTGTTTTTTTTCATGTTGTTACATCTACTGTTCAGAGATTTCATGTGCTACATTTGCAATCTATGATGGGTTATCTGATGGTGACTGTATTTCACGTCAGACTGAGCACAGCAAGTCTTGACAAGTGCTGGCATACTGTGTTGTGCTAATAGTTTGTATGCGTCTGTGTGGACCAGCTTGTAGGTTTTCCTAACACCCGGCAGAGAAGTTTCTGCATAATTTAGTAAAAACAGCCACATAATTGGTCCCCCTGCCCACCACCCCCACCCACACAATCCAAATGACCGTGGCCATGGAACGTTCCAAGAGCTTGCCGTGCCCTCCCAGAAGTTTAGTGTTTCCTACCCCCTTGCCTTAGACTAGACATGCATTCCCTGACAGGCAGGGCGTTCATTTCGTCCGGTCCACTTGCGCACTGAGCATCACTTGCTCACATATGTCTCCAGGAACGGAACTGGAGTAAATATACAAATGAAGGAGACACGTCCCCAGACAACTCTGTGATCACAGTGTTTGATAACAATCACTAAGCTGCTCGTCAGGGGGATTTGGGTAATTATTCTGGCTGTATGGGCGTGTGATAGATGTCAGTACTAGAGAATTGCTTTGCTGCCCTGCTCGAATACAGAGCTATCTCCCTCCCCCTCCCCCCTTCTCCCCCTCCCCCCTCCCCTTGTCGTGTGGCAGCCCAGAATGAGACAGCTTCCCGGGCACAAAGCCGCACCGAGCACTTCACAGCTCTTTAAAAGAACATTTGCATGTTAATGGGCCTTGCTGTTCTTTCACCCCTTCTAAGACCCCCTGCAGCTCCACTCAGACTATTGCTTAAAGATTCAGCCCCCCCTTCCTACCCCCTGAAATTTGACTCTAGTTGCACCTCTGGGCTGAACATTTTATAACAAGGATTTGTAACCTGTTCTTCATTCGAACTCCTTATCAACAGAAGGTCCCAAATAAAATCATTTTATTTAATAAAAAAAGGAAACGTGTCACTCTGACCGGGTTTTTACTATTGTTGGATTTAGAGTGTGAAAGGCAACAGAAATCACCAGCTTTTCAGAACAAGCACAGACTGGTGGTGACACACACAGACACACACATACTCACACACACCTCTGCTACACACCTCTGCTGAAGATCTGATTAAGGGCAACAGTGTTGGAAATAATAAATAATTACATAGCGCATGGATTCCACCCATATGCCCTATAGCGCTATTCGGGAACCAACCCGATTTTCAGCTAACTCCTTCGACCTGGACATTGGAACAATAAAAGGAAGTTAAAACCGCAAACTACAGTTTTTTGTGTAGTGCTTGCTGCCAGATTCTTACGGATTCATAGCACTGCAAATCAGATAATGTGCCGAGCTTTGGAAGGGTTTAAAACCGAGACCGCACAGAGATTGAACGTGGGACCTGTATGTTGCACAATGGTTAATGTCATGCGCGCAAAGCCCATTGGGCTCAAAGGGCTTCAGCTGCTCAGAAACCAGTACTGTCTTGTTCTATTCTCTATATGAAGAGAACAATATTTGGGCTTTGGAACGCATAGAAAAAATACAGCGATTCTTCACAACATTTAAATGTACACTCCCATATTTCAATGCACACTCCAGAATCTTTACATACACACTGCATGGCTAATTCCAGTCTTTGCCAACTGATAGCACAAGGCTGGTGGCAGAGAAGCAGAGGAGAATGCTAAAATGAGGAATAAAATAAATGAGCAGAAACATGGTTACCGTAAATAACTCCCCATGTTAACTGCCGCAAAGTCATGTTCATACCTTTGGCACGCCTGCATGAAGTAACACTCTCACCTGACGCCTTCGGCTGCTCACCCCCCTTTTCTATGATACCACTTTGCATGTTCTTGACATAATGACGTGTAATTCCACAGCCTGTAGATCCCAGCAACTCGAGCTCACGGCATGCGCCCAGGATTCCACGCATCTCAACCAAACCTCCACCCCAGGGCTTTAGATGGAAATACAGAAGCGCTGGCACATGTTTGCTCCTGATAAGTGCTTGTACTCTATCCTAATGTCTCATAACAGAAATGAGAAGCACAGGTACTCTCCTTTTCAAATTACTCAGTACCGGACCATTTAAAGCACTGCCCTAGCCACAAGAAATCACTAGTTTAAGTGAGCGGATGTGTGCATTGTCAATTTAAATAAATGTGGAAAAATACTAGCTGTAGCTCCGTCTTTTGCTTGTGGTAACAATAAATGTGGATAAATACAGAAAAAATGCTCAAAAAATAAATATGGATAAACACAGACGGAAATGGCAAAAAAATAAATACCATAAAACCGGGAGCCCTAATCATGAGTCACCTTGCACCCATGGGACTGAGCAAATTCTTCACTGTGGAATGAGCTCACAGAGTTCCGGGTGGACAACCTAAGATGGGTGTCCCGCCGCGGCCTATAATAGCTCGCATTTTCAATTTCCTGCAGGCTTCGCGGACAGGAGGTCCCATAAAGTTTGAGAACACTACCATCAGTTTTTATCCAGATTTTACCCAAGCCGTGCAGAAGCAGAGACTGGGTTTTCTTGGGGTGAAAAGGAGACTCCGAGAGATGGGCCTCAAATACGCCATGCTTTTTCCGGCCAAGCTGCGTATTGAACATGCAGAGCGGACTTATTTTTTCGATAGACCAGATGTAGTGTCCGACTGGCTTGATACTCTTCCGGCCCATCATCCGCAGGACGGGCGGAGTGGTAGCGCAGAGGGCGGATCGATGGACCAGGAATAAGCTTTATCATTGACTGGTTCCTGGGGTATTCTGGAAGCTTCGAACTGTGGCATACTAACTGTGTAATGTGATTTTATGAGGCATCTCGGGGGGCTCTGGGGCTATTGGGGGGTCTTTTTCCTCCTCAGCTTGACTTTCTGTAGATTAGTTTAGATGTTGGGGCGACAGGCACACTGCAAGTTGGGGTGGATTTCTAGTCTTATGCAGGGGTGCAGGGTGGGGGGTGTTGTAACGGGTTGTTTGGTGGGGAGGAGGGGACTGTGTTGTTTTTTCAGTTTCGTTTTCTGCAAGGCAATGTACTGCGAGACTTTCTGATTAGAGCACTGGGTTCCTCTTGGGGCTGGAATTTACTTCTTGTGTGGGATGGGGGTAAGGGATTGAGACTTTTGAGCAGGACTGTGAATGGGCTGGGGGATAGGATAAAGCGTGGGGTTGTACTGCAGCAGTTAAAACGTCATTCCCCTGATGTGGTTCTACTACAGGAAACTCACTTGATAGGAAATACATGCTATGCTATGAATAGGAAGGGGTATCGTTTGACCGCTCATGCAGGGTTTTCCTCAGGTTCTCGAGGGGTGGGTATTCTTATTAAGAATTCTCTTCCGTTGGAGGTAGATGCAACGGTTCTCGATGATAGAGGGCGCTATGTTGTCATTACTAGTCGTTGGGAAGGTAGGACCCTGTCCCTGGTATCCGTATATGTCCCTCCCGGTCTACAGTCCACTACCTTTGCAGATCTGGGGCGGGTTCTCCTGGCTCTCCCCGAAGGGTCGTTGATATTAGGTGCTGATTTTAATGCGGTTGTGTCTGGTATTTTTGATAGACATCCACCTAGGAACCTTAAGGGGGCACAGAACTGGCTTTGTGGTCTCATGGATACCTTAGGCCTTATGGATTGTTGGAGACTGTTGCATCCCGCTCAGCGGCAATACACGTTCCACTCCGGTGCCCACGGTAGCCTTTTGTGGATTGACTACGTTATGGTGCCTGCTGCACAGGTGGCATCCATCGCTGAGGTTAAACATATGGCCAGAGGAATTTCTGATCACTCTCCTCTGTGGCTTTGAATTGAATTGTTGTCGGGAACCGAGGGACGGGTAGCCCCGATCAACCCTTGGTATCTTCGTAATCCTAAAACACGTAACAATTTGATAAAGTCACTTGATCTGTATTTTTCAGAAAATTAGGGCTCTGTCTCGTCTGCAGTGTTGCTTTGGGAGGCCTTTAAAACAGTTCTCAAGGGTCAAGCCCTGTCTTTGATTGCTGGCGTCAAAAAACTGAACAATGAGGTGGTGGTGAATGTTGAAACTGAAATAGCGGACCTTGAGTTGGACCTGGAACAGGAGGTAACCCGTGCGAAGACACATATGTTAAGATTGAAACAGTTGGAATATAGGGCTCTAGTTACAGATGCTGCTAAGGCCATGAGTCGAGAGCAACAGGGTCGGCTATATGATGTGGGAGACAAGGCAGGTAAATTGATAGCATGGTTGGACAAGAAGGACAGGGCTAGTCGGGTCGTGCCTGAGATTGAGAGGGTGAATGGTATGCTGGTCTCGGACCCGGTAGAGATAGTTGAGTGCTTTGCTGATCACTTTCGGACGGTATACTCCCCCGTGTCGGATAGGCCGGAGGAGGACTCTCATTTGTTGCTGCGTGACATTGCATTACCGAGTCTCTCGGATGTTGATAGAGAGCGAATGGACAGCGCATTAACCGCCGATGAGGTTGCCCTTGCGATCCGCTCCTTGCGGTCCGGTAAGGCCATGGGTCCTAATGGGCTGCCGATAGAGCTATACAAGTTGCGACCCGATAAGATAGCCCCCTATTTGATAGATATGTTCTTGGAGTCTCGTGAGTGTGGTTCTCTCCCCCGAGACCAGCGACTTGCGACAATTGTTGTTATACACAAAGAAGGGAAACCAAGGGAAAAGTATGGTTCGTATCGTCCTATATCTCTTTTGAACGCTGAGCCTAACATTCTTGAAAAAGTGCTGGCCAATCGCTTGATCACTGTCATTAGCGACCTGGTCCATCCGGATCAGTCCGGTTTCATTCCCCATCGTAACACTGCGTTGAATCTTAGGCGTCTGCATGGAGTTCTCACGAGGGCAGGGATGTTGCGTGAGCTGGCCATCTTGGCGTCCTTGGATGCCACAATAGCCTTTGACACCATTGAGTGGTCTTATTTGTGGGCTGCATTAGCTAAATTCGGTTTCGGCCCCGGCTTTATCGGTTGGGTCCGGCTTCTTTATGAAGACCCACTTGCTCAGATCGTAGTCAATGGTCGAGTTTCGGTGCTGTTTAGTCTTGGGCGTGGTACCCGTCAGGGATGCCCCCTATCACCGCTCCTGTTTGCCTTGGCCCTGGAGCCCCTCGCCACCTGGATCCGCTGGGAGCCCTCGATAAGGGGTATTCGGTGGTCCAATGATTATGAAGACCGCATCTCGCTCTACGCTGATCGTATATTGCTATATCTCACCTCGCACAGGAAGTCGTTGATGGTTTTCTGTGATATCCTGGCCTCCTTCGGTAGAAACTCGGGTTTAATTATCAACTGGGCAAAATCCTATTTATATGTCCTTTCCGGCGATGCCCCCCTCCCCCACGTAATTGCCCCATACAGGTGACACAATCGGGATTTAAATATCTGGGTATTTCGGTCTCCATGGACCCGGTAGCCCGGTACGAGCTTAATCTTCTCCCGCCGTTAACTCGATTGCGACAGGATGTCGCGGGATGGCGTAGGCTTCCACTCTCGCCCTTTTTAAGATGATGTCTTTGCCTCGCTTTTTATATGCCCTCCATCTCCTATCGACCGACTCATTCGACATTACTGGGTCGGCAGATCAGGTCTATGATAGGTTCTGCAACTGGGTTACCAGGGCTTTAGATACTCTTATCCCCATTGTATGCTGTAAATCCAGGACCGGCAAATCCAGCCCTTGGTACGATGACTCGCTGCGGGCATTGAAGGTTTCTTGTAGGCGTGCAGAGCGGGCCTGGCGCAAATCCTATAACAGCATGAATAAAGTTTTGTACTTGTCCGCGGTGAAATTGTATCACCGGGCAGTGTGCAGAACCCGCGCCGCCTTCTATGCCGCTCAATTTAGGACTAGTTCGAACCCGTCTAAGGCTATTTTCAAGGTGCTGAAAGATCTCACTGCCAAAAAGGTAACAACGATCCACCAGAGCTCTGTCGAGCACTGTGAAAAACTGGCGGATTTCTTTTTGGAAAAGGTCAACGCCATTTACCGGGCTTTTCCGTTGGCCACTCCTCCGGCTAATCCACCTCTTAAGCCGTTAACATCAGAGGGGTTGCATTCTTTTCCTACTTTAACACCTGAAAGCCTTGACAAATTGGCTCGTCAAGTGAAGTCGGGGTCCCCAGCGGATCCTCTTTGCCCAGCGGTGTTCAAAGACTTAGCGGTACATGACATCTCACCGCTATGTTCTCTGATCAACACGTCGCTTACATCCGGCGTCGTCCCACTGAAGTGGAAGCAAGCCATGGTTCGTCCTATTCTCAAGAAACCGAACTTGGATGGTAGCAAGCCTGAGAGCTATCGGCCAATCTCCCTCCTACCGTGGCCTGCTAAGGTGACTGAGGCGCATGTCAACGCCATCCTCTCGGAACATCTACTTCACGCTGACGTCCTCGATGTGACGCAGAATGGGTTCAGGGCCGGTCACAGCACGGAGACGGCTCTGCTGTATATGGTGGAGCATCTCCGCTCCGTGCTCGATGCAGGGCAAACGGCGGCGCTGGTGCTATTAAACCTGAGCGCCGCCTTTGACACCGTATCGCACCCGATCCTTCTGCGTCGCTTAGAGGAGGTTGGTGTCACCGGCGTGGCTCTCCAATGGTTCCGGTCCTTTTTAGCCAATCGGGCCTTTAGCGTGACCGTCCCGCCTTACCAGTCCAAATACCATCCGCTGGGCTTGGGGGTTCCCCAAGGCTCCTCGCTGAGTCCTACGCTGTTCAATCTTTACGTAAGGCCGCTAGCTGAGGTTGTCAGGCAATGGGGTATGACGATGGTGTCAAACGCCGATGACACCCAGCTAGCGGTTACGATCAGCGGGGATGTCGATGTCGATGCCCCCAGGTTCCAACAAGGACTACGGGCGGTCGCCGGCTGGATGACGACCAACTGTCTCCAGCTGAACGCTAGTAAGACCGAGGTCATGATTTTTGGCAAACAACCAGAGCTTTGGGGAGAGAGATGGTGGCCATGGGATTTGGGTCCTACCCCCATCCCAGTTGCCGAGCTAAAAAACCTTGGGGTCTGGCTGGACCCTTCCCTTACGTTTGCTTGTCATACCAAACGTACGGCGGCTTGTTGCTTTGGCATCTTGCGCGGGCTCCGTCCTGTGCTCAAGTTTTTTGATGCCCCCACTAGGCAACTCATGATCCAAGCCACTGTCATCTCTAGGCTGGATTATGCAAGTTCCCTATTGGTAGGTCTGAACCAGGCAGAGATTGGGCGTTTACAACGGATCCAGAATGCCGCAGCAAGATCGGTGGTAGGATTACCTAGATCGTGCCCCACTTCTAGTACTTTGCGTTCATTGCACTGGCTCCCGGTGGCGCAGCGGATCCAGTTTAAGGTCCTCTGTGTCGCTTATAAGATTCTGAAGGGGTCCCCAGCTATGATTCTTGCTACACTTCTGGCTCATTACATTCCAGCCCGAGCTTTAAGATCTGCGGATTTAGAACTGGCTGTTGTCCCACGCTTTAAGCGGAGCAGGGCCGGTGGGCGTTCTTTTCAAGTTCGTGCGGCGGTTCTCTGGAACTCCCTTCCCCCGGCTATCCGTGCTCTTAGGGATCTGCTCTCCTTTCGCCGTGCGGTGAAAACATTTTTATTCCCTTAGTTTAAATTTGTCTGATTTATTGTTTTGTTGTGTTGTGCAGCTGCCTTGTCGGGCGCCAGGACGCTCCTTGGCTGGAGCATCTGTGCGCCTAATAAAAACACATAACATAACATAACATAACATAACAAAACACCCTCGACATAGTCCCTGCCAGTTATTTTCAAAGCATCGAGGGTCTCCAAAGGAAATTGATATGGGACAGTAGACCTTGCATCGCACTGTCCAAACTAACACTCCTGTGGTACGATGGGGGTATCGCCCTCCCAGACATCAAGGGATACTATTGGGCATCTCAGTTGGGGGCCATTAATGTATGTATGGTCCTGAACTTAACCCCGCGTTTTCTATGGACAAATGGTTGTTGCCGGGGGCAGTTACTATAGGGCACTGTACTCGAAATCAGCAATCAAGTCATTGTCCGGGCCTACGAGGACCGCAGTCCGTGTATGGCATGATGCAACTGCCTCTATGGGCTGGAAGGACCGCCTGACTTTAGCAACCCCACTTTTTGACTCAGCCAGGCTTGGTACTCTGTGGAAGACAAAAGGGTTTGATAGATAGGACCTCATTGGCATTAGCAAGGTGGGAGATCTATGGGTCAAAGGACAAGTAAAGTCATTTGATACGTTACAGAAGGAGTTTGAATTGGGGAACTCTGAATATTTCCGCTATGTTCAAGTCCGCCATGCTTTGTTGTCTGTCTTCTCGGTGGGAGAGGCGATACCCGAGTCTTCCCCGCTGGAAGATAGATTGCTAGATGGCCATGTTCCGGATAGTACAATCTCCCTAGTATATAAAAAGTTGATTAATGATAGATCGTATCTCCTGATACCTTTGCATTATCTATGGGTCTGGGACGGTCTTGAATTAGATGATGAGGACTGGCAATCGGCTTTCTCCTCTCCCAAGGAGGTTGCGATCCCAGCAAGACTTCGGCTGGTCCAGCTTAAGATCCTTCATAGGGTATACGTTACGGGCCCTTGTCTGGTCCAAATGGGCTTCTCTGATGAGGGTTTGTGCAAGCAGGGTGTGGTCTGGTGGGGTCGTTTCTACATATTATTTGGGAATGTCCTGACGTGATGGCTTATTGGAATGGGGTATATGCTGTAATGGAAGAAGTTACGGGTGTCCCCCTCCTACCGGAGGCTAGACACTGTCTAATAAATGTTTGGGAACCCACAGATTATAACGTGGCCCAAACCCAGTGGGCGACCCTGGGGGCCATGATTGCTAAACGTGATATTGCACAACTGTGGGGGTCCCAAAGACCGCCTACAGTCGAGGTGTGGAAAGAAAACATGCATTGGTGCATGTTTCGGGAAAAAACAGTGTATCTGGCCCGGGGTCGCCCCCGGAAATGGGGGAACATCTGGGGACAATGGAACAGGTTTCGAGGTGACATATGTACTCCACCTGCAATGGATGACATTGATATCCCACTTTTCCCCTGACCCCACATTCACTGATTGTAATTTCGTTTGCTATCTGTCTCTCCTCTGTGCTCCTCCTTCCCTACAATGATTGCTTATTATTTGATATGCTGTATACCTGACCTCATTTGAACGAAGCGCCATGTGTATTGTGTTTGCCTTGCTTGTTTTATTTCAATAAAAATAAATATTTTTAAAAAAAGTAGGTCCTCAAAGTTTGAAAGAATGACAAACATTTGAATCTCTTTTTAAAGTCTGATTGTTTGGACCTATAACACCTTTTAAGAAAACATTTATACTTATATGGTAAATGTGTTTTGTACATCATTTTTGTCTGAGATGTTTTTGTTGAATAGTATGCTGTTTGGAAATAGTTCTACTGATACCCAAAGGCAACTCTTAGAGGGAGGTTCAAAAATAGTTGTGGCCAGGTGAGGATTTGAGTGTTCCGCCATTATCCACTTTGGGCCCTAAAGAGTTTGTAATAACTCGACTAAGACAGCCAGATTATGGTATGTAGTCTTTAATACGAACTCCCACAGGCACGTCCTCAGTTGCCTGTGACAAACAACCAACTCCGTTAACATTCCAACTGTCACTGTTGTCCGCGTCATAGCGGACAGCGCGAGACGCTCAACGCACACCTCGCGCTCAGCCAGCGCGAGGCAGGCCAGACCACTACATATCTCCTTTCCTTAGAGCAAGGAGACACAGAGGCACAAGCGAGGGGAAGTGAGAAAGAGGAAGAGAGAGAGAGAGAAAGAGAGAGAGAGAGAGAGAGAGAGAGAGAGAGAGAGAGAGAGAGAGAGAAAGAGAGAGAGAAAAAGGGAAAAAATGCAGAAGACCCTGAAGGGAGACACAGAGAAGATAAGAAAACTATTGACGGTACCTAACAGGAATACTGACAGTTCTAGCACTCCTCCTGACAGTGGAGTGATAGGGAGGAGAACTTTGGACATCAAGTTTACCTTGAAAGACGCTATGAGAGACATCTCTTTTCATCATAGGACACTTGACATCATTAAGAACATTTTTGACTTTCACCACCTTGTTACCATTCCACCAGTCTTTTCCATTGACCCGAACCGCATTTCCACACACTTTATCCACCACAACAATGTCCCCATACTTAGATTCTCATTTTCTTACAAAACCAGGTTTCTTGATTCTAATCCTGTCCCCAACAGCAAACTCTCTGATCTTAACCCACTTCCTTTCATCAAAATACTCTTTTTGTTTAGACTGGACCTCAGCAGACTTGTGCCTCACTTTCTCGTCCATTTCTTGAGGAGTGGAATTAGATTTATTCCACTTAGACATCCAAGCAGGTCTAAACTCTGTACAAGGTTTTCTACCTCTCAGTAATTCGAAAGGGGACACCCCAGTTGAAGAATGGGGGGTGGTTCTGTAAAACCACAACATTGTCCTGACGCTTTGGGGAACTGCCTTGTGGTGCGCTAGGGCCCATTTGACACAATCGCCTATGACTCTATTTAGTCTCTCTACCAAGCCGTTAGTTTGTTGGTGATAGAGAGAACTACGGTGATGGGTAATGGCAGACTCTCTAAGGAATTCTTCCACCTCAGATGATACAAATTGTACCCCGTTGTCGGATATGATAGATTGGGGGAACCCTTCTCTCATGAATGTTTCCCTTAAGAAGTCAATTATTTCTCCGGAGTCAACCTTGGTGACAAACTTGGCTTCCGGCCATTTAGTGTAATAGTCCACCATAACAATTGCGAATTTGCATTGTTGAGGTAGACTGTGAAAGGGTCCTAGTACATTGATGCCAAGTTTCTCCCACGGTCCGCCCGGGAGGGGAATGGGTGTGAGAGGGGAACTGATAGTGCGAAGACTTTTGTCACTAGAAGAACAAACTGTGCACTCTTGCACCATTTCCTCGATATCTTTATCCATTTTGGGCCACCAAAAGTACTCTCTTACCCTACGCTTGGTTAATGTGGCTCCTAGATGCCCTTCATGTGCTTTGGACAGGAGAGTGGATCTGATGTCCACCGGTGGAACAAGTTTCTCTAGCCTGAATACTAGACCATCCTCAATTGAAAGCTCATCACACAACTTGGCATAGGGTTGTAAAGCAACTTCCACATTCCTTTCCTTGGGCCACCCTTGGGTAATGTATTTCATCACTTTTTTTGAAACTTCATCACTAGCCAACGCCTCCCTCCAATTTTGCTGACCTACTGTACATACATTTGTCAATTCAACACTTGCTATGATATAATCCTCCTTTTCATCAAAACAACATTCATCTGTACATTGCATGTCCTGACAGGTATTAGCAGGTAAACGTGACAGTGCATCCGCTCTCACATTCTTTCCCCCAGCAATATGTACAATATCAAAGTTGAATTGTAAGAGTTTGGATGCTAGGCGTGCGATGCGGGGAGTGGCCCCGCGGCTGTTGGTACTTCCTAAAATTGCAACCAACGGTTTGTGGTCCGTTTGAAGAATGAATTTTTGTCCCCACAAATAATTTTTACATTTCTCAATGCCCCACCAACATGCTAGAAGCTCCTTCTCAATAACAGAGTAATGAGTCTCTGCTTCTCTGAGTACTCTGGATGCAAATCCTACAGTGTGTTCATTTTGGTCAACCACCTGCGTCAAGACAGCGCCCAGTCCGTAACTGCTGGCATCCACAGTCAAAGTACACTACTGGACCCCCTGTACAAATGGCTTCAAGGCCTTGACAGTACTCAGTTGTTCCTTAATCCATTCAAAGGCGGTCTTGCATTCATCATCCCACACAAATTCACTTTTGTCTTGGAGTAATTTTGAAATGGGACGTATCTTTGTAGCATAGTCTTGAATAAAGCGGGCATAAAATTCTGTGAGACCTAAAAGTGATTTTACTCCTGCTTTGTCTTTAGGCGCAGTGGCATCAATAATGGCTTGTACCAAACTCGGTTTGGGTGTGACTCCTTCACTTGAGATTGTATGACCCAGATATTCCATCTTGTCTTTTGAGAAGTCACACTTGTCCCTTTTTAGGACCACACCATGTTCCTGGAAAATAGACAAGATCTTGCTCAGCACCATGTCGTGTTCTTGTTGGTCTTTTGCGAACAGCAGAATGTCATCTTGGAATATGGCCACATTTTTTATTCCCTTAAGTAGATTGACCATAACCCTCTGAAAGACAGAGGCTGCCGAAGCCAGTCCGAAAGGCATGCGACAAAATTGGAATAGGCCTGCTGGAGAGTTGAACGCAGTGAAATGACGTGATTCCTTGTCAAGTTCGATTTGGTGATATGCCGAGGCCAAATCTAGTTTGGTGAAGACCTTGGCACCTTCAACTACACCCAACATTTCCGATATATTCGGTAGAGGATGTGAATCTACCCAAATCACTTTGTTTAGATTGCGCAAATCGATGCAGATTCTGAGTTCATTGTTTTTCTTCCGAGCCACGACCAAAGCTGAAGACCAATCAGACGATTCAATGGGTTCGATAACCCCTCTTTTTTGCATTGACAAAAGTTCTTTTTCCAAGTCTTCTCTAATGCTGAAGGGAATACTTCTTATTTTGTGTTTTACGGGCTCAGCATCGCTCTTAATCTTGATTTTGTGTTTGAATCCATTGATTTTTCCCAATTCACCCGAAAATACTCTTGGGTATTTATTGAGTAATTCCTCGACATGTGATTGGTCCCGAACAACCAAAATCTGTTCTTTTGTTCCAGGACACAGCATCATGCTGAATAAACCTTGGTGGAACCATCCCAATATGTCTAATCCATTGACGGCCACATAAATTTTTCCATAAATGTGCCTGTTCTTGAAAATCAGGATGTCTTCAAAGTACCCCATCAGTTCTATGCTTCTCCCTTCGTAGGATACAGGCTCACGGTCAGGCGGTTGCAGAGGTCTGTTACCCCATTTTTTCCTGAACAATGACTCACTTATCATGGTGATCCTTGCACCCGAGTCTACAAGAAGCCTCAAACTTCCTTCGCCTACACCAATGATGGCATAGGGATCAACACAGTCATCTGGATTACCACTTTTTATGTTCCCTTCACTGACCACAACAACCATGTCTTTGAGTTTGCAAAGAGTGTCATCACTGTCACTTCCACTTGTATCCATTACACATGCCACTTGTTCTTTTTTACTTTTTTGACTTTGGCATACTTTGTCAAAATGCCCCAATTCTCCACATTTGCGGCAGGATGCATTTCTCGCTGGACACGGTCTTCCACTTTTTACATGGGAGGGATAACCACATCTGAAACAGATATCAGTTCTTTTGAAATAATTACTTGGCTGATATTCTTTTTTTCTCTCATTCCTTTTAAAACGCACAGGAGTAACCACCTCAACATTTTTACTTTCTAGTTCCTTGATAGAGGACTGTGAAGTTTCAATGCTCTTCGCTATGCGAATAGATTCATCCAGGGAAGGATTTTCTAAAGATAAGAGCTTTTGTCTTATAGTTTTGTCCAGACATTTTCCTATGAACTGGTCGCGAATCAATTGTTCACTGAAGTTTTCAAACTCACATTCTGCCACCATCTTCCTCAAAGCAGTAATATACGTGTCTACGTCCTCTTCAGCTTTCTGCGCTCTTTTGAAGAACTTATGTCTGGACACCACCACACTGGGTTGCTTGTCATATCTGACTTTCAATTTCTTCACCGTGTCTTTGTATTCATCTGTATCTTCTTCTCCTACACCCACCACATCAGGTAGATGTTTAAGCGTTTCTCTACCTTCAAACCCCAGGGAATGTTGTAAATACTTTTTCCTTTCTGCCCTGAACCTATGTGCACCTATTGCGCCCAAGTAATTTTCAAATGCATCGAACCACTTTCTCCAAGGCACAGGAGGTTCACCTGGTGTATCCAGGAATGGAGGTGGAGGAAGAATGGACTGCATCATGTTTAATTTTCTTTAGAGTGAGAGAGGCGATGTACGATAAAGCCAGGGTGAATGTGTTACTTTAGCCTAACTTTTCAGTGGCTTACCGTGACAAACCTCAGTGTTTGTTCTAGATTACATTCCAAGTACCCTGGATTCCATATGGGCCATAAATGTTCAAAGCAGCTTCCTTAACACCAACCATGGAAGACCCAGGGAGAATTGTATAATTTTCCTATCAAATGAAAGACGTGCCAAGGTTATGTTCCTATGTGCCAAATTCGAGGTTAGTACCCAAAAGTGTCTTTATGGGTTAATCCTTGCGATAATCGGCACTGCCACAGACAATACAGTTTACACTTTCTCCTTTAATTTGTAATTTTTTCCTCGAGCTCCAGAGGTGTCTCAGTGTTATGCCTAGCGCAGCCAGAAATCGGCACCATTCGTGAAAGAAAAATGTAGTACCCCTTTAAGATCAGGGCGGGACGTGAATGCCAGTTCAAGTGTTGTTCGACGGTAAAGGCGGGACCAATAGTGAAGCCTACACGCCCACCGCAGCGCGTCCCTCGTCTCCTCACCTCAGGCTCGCCGGCACCTTCCAAACGGGAACCAGGCTCCCAAACAGAGAAGCAGACACTCGCCTCACCGTATGGCAAGATCACAACCGATCGTCACAAAAGGGAACCGCTTCTACGTCGTTCCGCCGCGAAGCCGACATCAGTTCTCTTAACTTCCAGGTACTACTCGTTTTCGTCTTCTGTGGGTTCTTTGTGGGAGTCGTCCTCGTCGCCACTTTCGAGTGTAAAAACTCGGCTAAGACAGCCAGATTATAGTATGTAGTCTTTAATACGAACTCCCACAGGCACGTCCTCAGTTGCCTGTGACAAACAACCAACTCTGTTAACATTCTAACTGTCACTGTTGTCCGCGTCATAGCGGACAGCGCGAGACGCTCAACGCACACCTCGCGCTCAGCCAGCGCGAGGCAGCCCAGACCACTACAGAGTTCTTGTCTTTGGACTGGATTTTTATCTTAAAGTAAACAACAGAAAACTAGAGTGAGGTTTAACCTGACCTCTAGAATACAATTTGCAAATGTGTCCCCCTAGAACTTACCTGTTCTTCTCTTGAGGTTTTGGGTCTTAGGTTACTTCGTTCAAAACATCTCTCATACACTTGTTGCCTATTAATTATCCTTTTTCCTGCAGGTTTTCTAAATACCTTTTAGGTGTTCACATCACACCTTTGGATGTTCTGCAGGATGCTATGCAGTGTCACCATCGTTATCCTATGAGCTCTTCTAGCTATGCACAATTTGTAGTTAAGGTCTGAAACATTATATAATTCTCTAAAATTGTTTATCATCTGAATTTTTGCTTTGCACACTTTTCTCTGATTCCTTACCCAAGTACACAATTAGCTTGTCTTCAACTTATAGGGTCTGCCTTTGCCGCCCTTGCTGGCTGGAATGATCAGGTAAACTTTAGAGTCTAACTTAGGTGCCTGGGCCTTATGTTGTTTTCTTTGAAACGTTGTTTTCTTAAATAGCCACTGGGTCTTGCGGGATTTTCCCAACTCGAGGACTGCTCACAAGAAGCGAGGTTCAATGCAGCCATGAATGCCTCACTCCTGATAGGGCCTAAGAGAATGTATGTGGCCCATAAAACTGTTCCATATTAACATAAGAATGGGACCCCCTCTATATTATCACTGCAATGGTCAGGGAAAGAGAGGAAAAGCAAAACACTATCAAAGAAATATTCCCCCTTGACCTATATTATTTTACTGGTATATATCCAACACTTTACATTTCTGTATTTTTATACATCAGGGCAAACAACAGCTAAAGCCTTTTTTTTAGATTTTTATTATTTTATCTTTGGTTATTTTTCAGTACAAAAATGTCTTTCATTTATAAATTGATCACATCAGTTAATATATTTTATCAAAAAACACATAGTATAAAAACTCATCTTCAATAAGAGACTATTTCATGCAGGGAAAAAACAGATTACAAAACAATCAACATTCACACAGGTACATACACTCCTTACTTATCATACATGCTACATTCATTCTTGATTCTGCGTCCGAGGGATCACAGATGGAAGTGCAAAATACGCAAGGTCGACGCGTTTCGGCAGAATAAACCGCCTTCCTCAGGACCTATCTTGCAGAATACAAACAAATATTTTTATAGCCCCAGCATGGTTGAATATCTGAAACGATAAATAACATACATTTGTTTCATTTCTTATAGTACTTTTTTCATTGTTCTAAGTTACGATGCCCTATGTATGAACAAAAAAGACACAAAATACTTTACACACATTATACTTTGATTATTATGACTCTCTTGTGGTTGAACCTGCTGTGAGCAGAAGGATGACATTACCGAAACTCTCGTGATGAACATAAAACTCAAACCATTTGTATTATCTTCGAGTCCTGTCTATTAAAACTGGGTAATGTTTGTGGGTAGGCATTATCTACAACTGTTGTTAGGTAATAGATCATAAACGGAAACGATATAATTGTCTATCTATCTGAATCCTCTTTAAGAAGAGAATTTTATCCTTTTTTTTTTATCTCCTCGCACAAATCAGTTCCATCAACATGACAGTTGAAAAGTGTTGTCTCCGAATTTAAAAATCAAGTACCTGAGGTTCTAGAAACGAATTCCTATCAAGGTACACGCATTTGCTGGGGGGTTGATTATTGTATGAATTCCTGTGTGAGATTAAAAATAGAGTCTGTCACAATTCCGTGTTGTTATTATTGTATCGAAGTTTTTCGTAAACTAAGGCGGTTGCTTACCTATTTTATCAGATATTGTGTTTTCTTCTTCTAATTGTCGGTGCCAAGGTTTGTTTTTTGTTGTACGTCTGGTGATGGACTGCAGGGACCATAAAGAATAAATACATAGAGAAAACCCTGACTGTCTAGTGCTACAAATAGATGGCAGGTGTATTATTATATCACTAACATATTACTGACCTTGTTGATACAATGTTGGAAATTTGAGGCTTGAAGTCAATCTCTCCGTGTAACCCAAGGCGAGTAACCGTTATATTATTATTTTCAAAGTTGTTTAAGTTTCTGTAGAGATATTAAAACAAAATGCGAAGAACTGATTTTCTAGTACTTTACTCTACACAGATTTAAGGATTCCGAGTAAATTTGAGCGGGATTTACCTTATTTCCGTCTTTGCCGCTAAGCGGTCTCAGACGGCTGTGTGTCAGGGCGATCCGGTGCAATTTGAAGCTGTGTGGTGCCTTTCGCAGAAACGGGATATTTTTGGATTGAGATGCTCTAAGGGACGGAAAAATAAAGCACCCTCGTCACTACAAATTTCTCATGTTTGCTCATTATTAAAATAACTATCGCACATGAGAAGTAGTAGGCTACGCTACTCGCTGTACTTACTTCGATTCTTCTTTCATCCGGCAAAAACGTATCCGCGCTCACACTGCTACGGGAAGCTAGCGTGTAGATGTACTTCCTGTTTTTTATATCCGTGACATGCGCGCCATCTAACTAGTCACATGGTTGAAGGTCATAGAACCTATCAACCAGAGATATTGCAGGAAAGTTAGCAGCCTATCGGCAGTTAGATATGAGAGCGCATCAAATGCGGTCACGTGATTGGAGTAACGTGGCGGCCATGTCTGAGTGGTGATTAATTTATCTATTTTACGTGATATGTAAACATCCTTATATATTTATCTGTGATGTATTTCTGAAAGAAGGGCCACTTATATTACTGGTTATTTTACACAATATGTATCAAAGTTCGATAGTTTTTAGGAGATTTAGGCGCTACTCGCTAAACATATTTGTGTCATTGTTGGGACCACTAGAGATGTTGGGACCACTAGAGATGTTGTCAATTATTTTATGCGCGTCATCTAACTAATCACATGGGTGAAGGTCATGGAACCTATCAGCCAAAGATATTACAGGATGATTAGCAGCCTAACGGCAGTAGGATATAGTTATTCTATGGGAGCGCATGGTTGGAGTAACTTGGCGGCCATGTCTGAGTGGTGATTAAATTATCTATTTTCTGTGGTATATGAATATCCTTATATGTTTATCTGTGATGTATATCTGAAAAAAGGGGTCACTTATATTTCTGGTTATTTTTCACAATATGTATCAAATTTCGATAGTTTTTAGAAGATTTAGGCGCTACTGGCAAAACAAAAATGTGTCATTGTTGGGACCAATAAAGATGTTGTCAACTATTTTATGCGGCGGCCATTTTTAAGTGGTAATTAAAATGTCCTTTTTACACCATATATAGGCTAATGGTTTTTTCAGTGGGATCTAATTTGATATCTATAGAGTTATTGTGTCACATACCACGAAATATTCTCATTCAGGCCTCTTTGGACACTGTTAAAGAAAAAAATCCAGAAGCATTCCCGTTTTTTCCTAGTTATTTCTGGTAGTTCTCCTTTCCTGCACTGGATCTTTTCTAGTATACACCACTTCAATTCTGATTCACTGTGGTTATACTCTGTACAATGTTGGGTCAGAGGTGATGTCAGCTTATTAGTGCGGACTGAAGATTTGTGTTCGCTAAATCTTAGCCTGAATTCGCGTCCAGTCTCACCTATGTATGGCAATCCACAAGGGCATACAATATAGTAGACAATGTTTTTGCTACGACAGTTTGTAAATGATCTTAAAGTGATCATTTTGTCATTGTGAGCCAGACTATTGCCTATGATGGCAGCATCACATGCGTGACAGTTACCACATTTGTGATTTCCTCGAATCGTGTCTCCATTTGTCAGTGTAGTTTGTTTTTCTGCTGAGACTGTTTTACTCCTGGTATGGACCAAACGATCTCTTAAATTTTGGTTACGTCGATATGTCACTAATGGTTTTTCTAGATTCGTTTCACCTTCGACATCCAGTATCCTCCAGTTTTTGTTAATTATGTTTTTAATTTTGTAGTTGAGTGTGGAGTGATTTACAACACATACGATTTTATCTTCACTCTTCTTTTTCTTGTTTTTTAGAAGGGTGTCTCGATCATAAAATCTCGCTCTTTTGAAAGCTTGGCGGACTAGACGATGGGGGTACCCTCTATCTATTAGTCTTTCACTTAGATGTTTGCTATGGTAGTCATAGTCTGCAATGGAGGTGCAGTTTCGCCGAATGCGAAGAAACTCCCCAATTAAGCCAGAGAATGAATTCTTGTAATTGTGTGAGTTCCCCATGCCATACAAAAAAGATATCATCGATGAAGCACAAAAATGAAACTAATCCACCCTTACGTCCTATTATATCCACTATTGGTTCTAACACCGAACCACTATCAAAATATGTAGACACCTTCTTGTGCCCCCTAACTCAGAAATATGAGTCTTACGTGAAAGACACGGGGGACATGATAAACAAAATTGAAGGCCTAGCATTTGATTGCAATTTGGACATTCTCGTAACGCTTGACATTGAGGCGTTGTATACCAACATACCTCAATGTCAGGCGTTACAGGCAGTGTCGGATTTGTTGCAGAGATACCCCCAGAATAGACCAGATGAATTCATCATCCAATGCTTAGAAATCGTGCTCCTCAACAACTACTTTGAGTTTGAGGGAACCCTCTTCAAGCAAGTAAAGGGTACCAGTATGGGTGCTTCTTGTGCTCCTTCGGTAGCAAATACCTACATGGGGGAGTGGGAGATAAAGAATATCTTCAACTCAAATGCCCCTTTTTTCGAGAACGTCTCCGTTTGGAGACGCTTCATCGATGATATCTTTTTTGTATGGCATGGGGAACTCACACAATTACAAGAATTCATTCTCTGGCTTAATGCCAGTGACACAAATCTAAAATTCACCTGTAATTTTAGCCATGAGAAGGTTGAATATCTGGATATTACGATCGAAGGTAAGGATGGAGCATTAAAGGTAAGCCTTTTTCGCAAACCGACAGCAAAGAACACCATTCTGCAATTTGAAAGTTTTCACCCGCATTGTCAGAAGGACTCTATCCCCTTTGGGGAGTTTCTTCGCATTCGGCGAAACTGCACCTCCATTGCAGACTATGACTACCATAGCAAACATCTAAGTGAAAGACTAATAGATAGAGGGTACCCCCATCGTCTAGTCCGCCAAGCTTTCAAAAGAGCGAGATTTTATGATCGAGACACCCTTCTAAAAAACAAGAAAAAGAAGAGTGAAGATAAAATCGTATGTGTTGTAAATCACTCCACACTCAACTACAAAATTAAAAACATAATTAACAAAAACTGGAGGATACTGGATGTCGAAGGTGAAACGAATCTAGAAAAACCATTAGTGACATATCGACGTAACCAAAATTTAAGAGATCGTTTGGTCCATACCAGGAGTAAAACAGTCTCAGCAGAAAAACAAACTACACTGACAAATGGAGACACGATTCGAGGAAATCACAAATGTGGTAACTGTCACGCATGTGATGCTGCCATCATAGGCAATAGTCTGGCTCACAATGACAAAATGATCACTTTAAGATCATTTACAAACTGTCGTAGCAAAAACATTGTCTACTATATTGTATGCCCTTGTGGATTGCCATACATAGGTGAGACTGGACGCGAATTCAGGCTAAGATTTAGCGAACACAAATCTTCAGTCCGCACTAATAAGCTGACATCACCTCTGACCCAACATTGTACAGAGTATAACCACAGTGAATCAGAATTGAAGTGGTGTATACTAGAAAAGATCCAGTGCAGGAAAGGAGAACTACCAGAAATAACTAGGAAAAAACGGGAATGCTTCTGGATTTTTTTCTTTAACAGTGTCCAAAGAGGCCTGAATGAGAATATTTCGTGGTATGTGACACAATAACTCTATAGATATCAAATTAGATCCCACTGAAAAAACCATTAGCCTATATATGGTGTAAAAAGGACATTTTAATTACCACTTAAAAATGGCCGCCGCATAAAATAGTTGACAACATCTTTATTGGTCCCAACAATGACACATTTTTGTTTTGCCAGTAGCGCCTAAATCTTCTAAAAACTATCGAAATTTGATACATATTGTGAAAAATAACCAGAAATATAAGTGACCCCTTTTTTCAGATATACATCACAGATAAACATATAAGGATATTCATATACCACAGAAAATAGATAATTTAATCACCACTCAGACATGGCCGCCAAGTTACTCCAACCATGCGCTCCCATAGAATAACTATATCCTACTGCCGTTAGGCTGCTAATCATCCTGTAATATCTTTGGCTGATAGGTTCCATGACCTTCACCCATGTGATTAGTTAGATGACGCGCATAAAATAATTGACAACATCTCTAGTGGTCCCAACATCTCTAGTGGTCCCAACAATGACACAAATATGTTTAGCGAGTAGCGCCTAAATCTCCTAAAAACTATCGAACTTTGATACATATTGTGTAAAATAACCAGTAATATAAGTGGCCCTTCTTTCAGAAATACATCACAGATAAATATATAAGGATGTTTACATATCACGTAAAATAGATAAATTAATCACCACTCAGACATGGCCGCCACGTTACTCCAATCACGTGACCGCATTTGATGCGCTCTCATATCTAACTGCCGATAGGCTGCTAACTTTCCTGCAATATCTCTGGTTGATAGGTTCTATGACCTTCAACCATGTGACTAGTTAGATGGCGCGCATGTCACGGATATAAAAAACAGGAAGTACATCTACACGCTAGCTTCCCGTAGCAGTGTGAGCGCGGATACGTTTTTGCCGGATGAAAGAAGAATCGAAGTAAGTACAGCGAGTAGCGTAGCCTACTACTTCTCATGTGCAATAGTTATTTTAATAATGAGCAAACATGAGAAATTTGTAGTGACGAGGGTGCTTTATTTTTCCGTCCCTTAGAGCATCTCAATCCAAAAATATCCCGTTTCTGCGAAAGGCACCACACAGCTTCAAATTGCACCGGATCGCCCTGACACACAGCCGTCTGAGACCGCTTAGCGGCAAAGACGGAAATAAGGTAAATCCCGCTCAAATTTACTCTGAATCCTTAAATCTGTGTAGAGTAAAGTACTAGAAAATCAGTTCTTCGCATTTTGTTTTAATATCTCTACAGAAACTTAAACAACTTTGAAAATAATAATATAACGGTTACTCGCCTTGGGTTACACGGAGAGATTGACTTCAAGCCTCAAATTTCCAACATTGTATCAACAAGGTCAGTAATATGTTAGTGATATAATAATACACCTGCCATCTATTTGTAGCACTAGACAGTCAGGGTTTTCTCTATGTATTTATTCTTTATGGTCCCTGCAGTCCATCACCAGACGTACAACAAAAAACAAACCTTGGCACCGACAATTAGAAGAAGAAAACACAATATCTGATAAAATAGGTAAGCAACCGCCTTAGTTTACGAAAAACTTCGATACAATAATAACAACACGGAATTGTGACAGACTCTATTTTTAATCTCACACAGGAATTCATACAATAATCAACCCCCCAGCAAATGCGTGTACCTTGATAGGAATTCGTTTCTAGAACCTCAGGTACTTGATTTTTAAATTCGGAGACAACACTTTTCAACTGTCATGTTGATGGAACTGATTTGTGCGAGGAGATAAAAAAAAGGATAAAATTCTCTTCTTAAAGAGGATTCAGATAGATAGACAATTATATCGTTTCCGTTTATGATCTATTACCTAACAACAGTTGTAGATAATGCCTACCCACAAACATTACCCAGTTTTAATAGACAGGACTCGAAGATAATACAAATGGTTTGAGTTTTATGTTCATCACGAGAGTTTCGGTAATGTCATCCTTCTGCTCACAGCAGGTTCAACCACAAGAGAGTCATAATAATCAAAGTATAATGTGTGTAAAGTATTTTGTGTCTTTTTTGTTCATACATAGGGCATCGTAACTTAGAACAATGAAAAAAGTACTATAAGAAATGAAACAAATGTATGTTATTTATCGTTTCAGATATTCAACCATGCTGGGGCTATAAAAATATTTGTTTGTATTCTGCAAGATAGGTCCTGAGGAAGGCGGTTTATTCTGCCGAAACGCGTCGACCTTGCGTATTTTGCACTTCCATCTGTGATCCCTCGGACGCAGAATCAAGAATGAATGTAGCATGTATGATAAGTAAGGAGTGTATGTACCTGTGTGAATGTTGATTGTTTTGTAATCTGTTTTTTCCCTGCATGAAATAGTCTCTTATTGAAGATGAGTTTTTATACTATGTGTTTTTTGATAAAATATATTAACTGATGTGATCAATTTATAAATGAAAGACATTTTTGTACTGAAAAATAACCAAAGATAAAATAATAAAAATCTAAAAAAAAGGCTTTAGCTGTTGTTTGCCCTGATGTATAAAAATACAGAAATGTAAAGTGTTGGATATATACCAGTAAAATAATATAGGTCAAGGGGGAATATTTCTTTGATACCATAAAACTGTTCCCCCATATCCGTGGGCTCAAATATCCCTATCGCAGGTAGATCACGCAGGCATTGTAATACTGTACTGGGGGTGGTATTAGAACTAGTTCCCGACAGGTGTTTGAGAAATTATATTTAATTGTTCATGGCATCGGTTGAAATTAGCGTGTGCACGTGTTTGGTCCTCATAAGTAATCATTGGCTGCTTTTGTTTTGTTTTGTTCCTCTGGTACACAGGTTCCTGTGTATCCTGGGTTGCCCCATATTTAATCTACTTCCCTGAACTATGGTAAACCCATTCAAAATGGTGCACCACTGGAGATAAAAGTGGAGAAAGAAAAGAGGATTATGGAGAAGAAGAGGGAGTTGGAAGGGAGCGAGGGTACAGGAAAGAGGGAGGAGAAGAAGGTATGCTAGAGAGTGGAAAAGGCAAGGAGAAGGAAGCAACGAGAAATGAAGAAACATGCAGACAGAGGATGGTTTGCAGACAAGAGAGGAGGTAAGGTGAGAGGTTAGCAGAAGAAATGAATAGATGGAGGGTTGAGTGAGGCAATCACAGGAGAGAAAACGATAAGACAGATGAAAGACAGCGGTGGCAGAAGTGGGGGAAAGATGGGACATATAAAGGTGTAAGACAATCGTGGTTGGACACGCTAAACACAGAAAATGTGGTGAAGAAATGTATTTAAAAGGTGGGAAGAGAAGGAACGTAGAATGAAGGGAAGATAAGGCTGAGGATGAAAACAAAAAAAAAATTCGCTTCACTCCACTTGACATTTTCCACAGTGCAGCCTGGGCCTACAACGCACAAGTGCCGCCATCTCGCCTGGTACTTCTCGGCCAGCTCGTCCAGTCTCGTTTCATTGCTTTATCATTCGGCATGCCATTTCTCACTCTGTCACGGCATCTGTCAAGATGATTTGCTGGGTATTACTTTAAATCACAGTTACTGGCAGACCACCCACTGGGAAACCAAGCAGTTAATTACACGTACAGCAATGGCAATCTCACCCATCATGTTGGCTGTCACTCAGGGTGCGCGGTCTTCTGCCTCTTCATGCGAGAGTTCTGTGGGTGCGGGCCAGCGCGTGCCAGAGAGACGCAACACCATTAGTGTGTCTGCTCCTGCTGTAGTCTGGTGACGCAGCACTCCAGGCATGGCGTTCCATCAGTCTCCCTCATTTGGTCATTAGCGAGCCTGGGGTTGTAAAAGGCACTAATGCATTCTAGAGGGCGGCTGCTTAGCATTGGTCGCGGGATGCTGTGTATAAATACAGCAAACACATATCGATAGGAGGCGTCTAGTGAAGAGCCGGCTTGGCTCACATCATGCAAACAGTTGTACGCCCACACTAACCAAAAGCAGCACGGTTTTGCATGGGATTAAAGTATGCTTAGCCGCTACTCCTGTATGCAGCACAAACCATAAATTATTGTCACGTGTCCATTTGGTTCTGAGAGCAGCCAGAAATCATTATGTATGAATGTATTTATGATATTTGTATAATATGAACTTCGCAGTAAATCAACGCGGTAAACGTTCTAGTTCTTATGTCGCCTTCCTTGATTGTCTTGGAACAGTAAAGCTGTCCTGATGGCTCTAGGACGTGTTTGTAGTAAATGTGGTTAGTTGTCCTTGTGAGAACTGGCTTTTAGCTTAATAGGGAGGATTTCAACTTATTTTCTGACTTTCCTTTCACTTGTCCATGGCTGTTGCATGTAAAGTCAACAAAAGTGCATTGAGTATGAAGGCTTTTTGTGTGTTTTGCTGTTCACCCTATGTGGAAAGGGTATGCCCAGATGTGGGTCCCGTGCTCACTACGCCACTGGAGACAAGCTATCCTGGCTGAAGACGGCTGATAGCCAGAAACCGGTCCTAGAATGCTTGATTCTGGTCCAGGGAAGACATAGTTTGGCAGTTCCGGCTGGACTGTTCCCATGAGGCACAGGGTCAAGGCTGATTTGCATATATGACTTAACTGGGGTGGCTAGGTGAGCAAAATAACGATGGATTAAACTCAGATCTGTGACTGGGGTGAATGTTTTGCCATTGTGCAACATTCCGTCCATCATCTTGTGTATTTTGCAGTTCACCCTATGTGGGAAGGGTATGCCCAGACGTGGGTCCCGTGCTCACTAAGCCACTAGAGTCAAGCTATCTTGCTCACTACGCCACTAGAGTCAAGCTATCCTGGCTGAATACGGCTGATAGACAGAAACCGTTGCTAGATTCCGCTCCAGGGAAGACATGGCTTGGCAGTTCGGGCTGGGCTGTTCCCATGAGGCACAGGGTCAAGGCTGATTTGCATATGGCCATGTCTGAACTGGGGTGGCTTGGTGAGCAAAATAACGATGGATTAAACCCAGATCTGTGACCGGGGGTGAATGTTTTGCCATTGTGCAACATTCCGTCCATCATCTTGTCTGTTTTGCTGTTCACCCTATGTGGGAAGGGTATGCCCAGACGTGGGTCCTGTGCTCACTACGCCACTGGAGTCAAGCTATCCTGGCTGAAGACGGATGATAGCCAGAAATCGGTCCTAGGATGCTAGATTCTGGTCCAGGGAAGACATAGCTTGGCAGTTCAGGCTGGACTGTTCCCATGAGGCACAGGGTCAAGGCTGATTTACAAATGGCTATGTCTGTACTGGGGTGGCTTGGTGAGCTAAATAACGATGCATTAAACCCAGATCTGTGACTGGGGGTGAATGTTTTGCCATTGTGCAACATTCCGTCCATCATCTTGTCTGTTTTGCTGTTCACCCTATGTGGGAAGGGTATGCCCAGACGTGGGTCCTGTGCTCACTACACCACTGGAGTCAAGCTATCCTGGCTGAAGACGGCTGATAGCCAGAAACCGGTCCTAGGATGCTAGATTCCGGTCCAGGGAAGATATGGCTTGGCAGTTCGGCTGGACTGTTCCTGTGGTAAATAAAAAAAGCTAGTTATTTACGCCGTGTCGGAATTTCTATAATTACCCAAGAAAATGGTAATGCATAAAATGAGGAGCAGAGTCCGTGGTCTTCGAGTTGAAAGGGATTTACTCCAGAACTCGAGTTAAGGGAGAGCTCCTTCACCAAGCGGGTTCAGGAGTAGTCTACTTTACTTGAAACAGATCAGCATTTTTATACAATACAAGTACAATCGAAAAGAAGGAGTTTCCCTCAGACTTGATTCAATCAAAGACATAGCATACTTGTTCTCGTTTGAAGAATAACCTGAATAGCATATAAACAAACATATTGCATCGTGGTGATTGTGGTGGCAAGTTACAGAGTTGCTGGTATCTGAGGACAGAGAATCGAGGCATTGTTACAGGGTCATTGCTGTCAGAAAGGCAAAGGGGACGAGGCATTGTGCGTTCTTTACTTCGTACACAAAGGTGGTGATGTTTCACAATGGTATGTGTGTGCAGCGGGGAAGAAGGAGAATGGGCTGTAGTAAACTATTCTTCTTCGTGGCAGTCTCGTGTGCTTGATTATGGTTTCCCTTGGTTGTTAACCCAACCCGTGGCTGTCCTCGCAAACTAGGAAATCATTGACGAGCGAGAGCTGCTCGTTCGGTGACAGAGTCAGGGAAGGGGGTTTTCCGAGTCAGCCATCTGACTGACTTTGTTTTTGTCAAAGGGAAAATATCGAACGGGAAGGAAACCCGTAGGTTACATGATGGCTGGACATTATTCTTGGCATGGGTCAGCTTTACGAAAAAGAGAGCAGGCAAGAGGGGGTACAACGGGGTTTGTGCTTGAAATTAGGAGAGTCTGCTTGCCTGGTCGACGTTAGGATGGATAGGGTGCATGATGGGACACCAGAGGAAAAGGGAGCTTTTTAGTCAAATTCCACATTCCCTCCTAGTCCCATAGAAACCCTATTACAGAAATTCTTAGTCAATTTCTATATTCATCAGATCGTATACTTGCTCCTGTAACATGATCATTTCATTTTTTTTCCTTTATTTCGTGGACGAGGAGTACAGGAAGTGGCACACAGTCCATAAAGGGCGGAGCCACACTGAACACAGAGGCAACAGGTGAAGATAGTGGCCAGAACGAGACCAAGGACTGTTAGTGCCTTCCACCCCCAGGTGGACAAGAGGTCCCAAAACCAGCCGGTCAGGGACCATGTGCCGGTGTCCATATCCAATTTGTCGGATAGAACATGGAGGCGGGAGATAGCAGAATAGACAGAGGGAGCATTGTCGGGAATAAATACACAACAACTGGACCCTATTACCTTACACACACCACCACGGTCGGCTAACAGGACATCTAAAACTATACGGTGTTGTAGTGTCATGAGTCTATCTGCAGCGACCTCAGCTGTAATGTTATTTAAGGCGCCAGTTGTTTCGTCTATGGCGGCCTGAACTACACGGGTTAGTTGCCGGATGTGGCGACTATTTGCCATAGGTCCCCAGAAAGGGAGAAAACCTTTAAAGAAGTCTCCTACTTCTTGTCCCGTAGTATCTTCTGCATCTATGACCCCCCTTCGTTGTCTCCTAACTTGGGTCAGAGGGTCAATCAGGTGGTAATTGGCGGGGGCTGTGTAAGTCGGTGGTAATAGGAATGCGATGTAGCACTTTCCAGACCAGCCTTGGGGCAACCAGGTGCGTGCATGGGGTCCACAAATGAAATAGGTGTTTGGGGCAGTTACTATGGTCGGAAAATCGGGAGCGGGCAGTGTGTGTGTCCTGTCACACTCGCTGTTCCCCATTACTTCTCCTTTTCCCTTCCCCCTTATGCAAAACCGGCCGTTTTGCGGTACTACCCAACCTCCTTGATCTGTCCGTCTTTGGTCGACGGAAAACATTTCCCTGAAGGAAGCAATGTCATGGAACTGGGAGTAACTGATATTTTCATGATCTTCGGCCCTCCCCCAGGTGACAGTGAGATCCACCATTTTAGAAACAGCCTTTACTATATCGGTCTTTACCTCGTTCCAATTACTTTCGTTTTTCAATTTGGTCGGGGGAATGTTTCTGACGGAAGCAGAGAATATCATGGCTAAGGCATAGGCAGATCCTGAATAACCGAACGGGAGGGAGAAAAAGGGCATTCCCTTATGCACGGAATGTGGCATCAAGCCACAAACCCAACAGTTGGTCTTGTTGACTATGAGCTGGTGTTTGTGGAGGGTGGAAATGAATGTATTATTTATAAATTCCTTTCTTCTGTCCTCGAGGTGTGGGGGAAGATCTACATGGGAATGCATAGTGGTATTCTTTACAAACGTGGAAGAATGTGGAGGGAAAACTGTACATAAGATCCATCCCAGACAGGCTGCTACACAGCAAACAAGTAACATTATGAACAGTAAAAATCGAGAACCTGCTATGCAGTAATTTTACATAATTAGTCTTTCTCCATTGACGCACTGCATCATTTCTCCTCATCATGTCTATGGATTTAATATCAAGATGTCTGGACACGAGACCAAAAACGTCCCCCAGCAGCCGCTTCACCAAGAGCTTGTTCCTGGTCTTAATTAGCCACTGGTGCGTTATGGTCAGGTCCAATGTCTTTAGTCTGTTTTTGGTGAGATCGCAGCCGCGATCGGTATTCCTGTTGAGGAGTGAGTTCTGGAATTGGTGAAATTACATCTGTGGCGTTGGTAGCCATTGAACAAGGTACAGTGTCTGTGGGTGTGGGTCCAAAAAATTTCCGGCAGTGGCTAGCGTGGAGCCATCCTTTGCGTCCTTCCACCTTGACGGCGGTCCTCGTGGTCAAGAGGACCAGTTTAGGAGCTGTCCATCTCTTCTCCAGGGGGCTGGTACGATCGAAATTTCTTATTAGGATCCAATCCCCGGGCCTGATGGCGTGCTCTCCAGGCATGGTGAGGTCTGGAAAGGCTGCTGTAACCTGTGAACGACAAGATTGTAGTGCAGACATCAAGGAAGCCAGGTAATCTGTCAGCATATTAGAATCAACGTCAGTCAGTTTTCTAGGAGAAGGGACACCCCAGATGTTAGGAGGTCTCCCGAATGTTATTTCGAAAGGGGACAGTCCCGTCCGGGAATGTGCCACCATTCGCATATAAAAGAGAGCGACCGGGAGGGCAGTGACCCAGTCTATCCCTTTTTCTGCACATACTTTGGCTAATTTCGTTTTCAAGGTCTGGTTGTGCCTTTCGACTAGGCCAGCTGCTTGAGGGTGTTGGACACAATGGAATCTCCAGGAATATCCTAATAAAAGAGAAACAGCCTCCATTAATTTGGAGGAGAAAGGCTGTCCATTATCTGAATAGATGACCCTCGGTAACCCATATCTGGGGAAGAATTCTCTCACTAATTGTTTAGCTGTTGTCTGGGCACCATAGTCTGGGACGGGATATGCTTCAGTCCATCGTGTCAGTGTACACACTACCACTAGCACATATTTGTACCCTCTACATCTGTCCATCTGGATATAATCCATTTGGAGGACTTCGAAGGGATGATCAGGAGGCTGGAATCCACCTTGTTCTACTGATACACCTTTACCAGGATTAAATTGGCAACATATCATGCAAGTTTTTACTTTCTGTTTGGCTGCAGCTCTCAGATGTTTGTTAAACCAGATATTCCGTAAACTGTCCAGCATACCTTTCTCGCCTAAATGGGCGGGGCTATGGGTGGTGTCAATTATAACTTGTACCATGGAATCAGGGAGAAACCACACTGTTCGGTCTTTGGTCATCCAACCTTGATCTGTCTGGACCCCTCCTTGTTCAGCCCATTTCTTTATTTCGTCTGAGGTGGCATGAGTCTGTATGTCTAGCACATCTTTCAAGGGGTCTCTCACTACCATAGTGATCGTCTGTATTGGTACCTAAGTGTCTGATGTGTTCACTGGATGCTGAGCTGTCTGTTTAGCAGTTCGGTCCGCTAAGTCATTTCCTTTGGATATGGTGTCTGTAGCTTTGGTATGCGCTTTACATTTCAGAATAGGTATGGCTGTAGGTAGGTGTATGGCATCTAGTAGGGCTTGAATCAGGGGACCATGCTGTATTTTGGCCCCATGTGAGGTAAGGAAACCTCGTTCCTGCCACAACACTCCAAAATTGTGAACTACACCGAATGCATATTGGGAATCGGTATAGATGTTCACTTTCAATTGTTTTGCCCATATGCAGGCCTGTGTCAGAGCGATGAGCTCCGCTGCTTGAGCTGACAGAATGTCAATTCTTTGGGTCTCTATAATTTTACAGTCCGTTGTTACTGCATAGGCTGCTACTAACTCTCCAGAACTTGTTCTCATGCATGATCCATCCACATAGAGTGTTACATCAGGATCTGGGAGTGCAACATCTGTTAGGTCTTGTCTTGGTTTTGTCACTACGTCGATCATTTCTACACAGTCATGTTGTGTTGTGTCGTCTGAGCTTGAGGGCAAAAGGGTAGCAGGATTCAATATATTGCATCGTCTGATCTCCATGTGTGGCTGAAAGAGCGGTAGTTCGTATCCTGTCAGTCTTGCTACAGTCAGGTGTTGTGTCTGTGTTCTGTTCAGAAGGACTTCCACAGCATGTGGTACTTGTACTATCAGGGGATGTCCTAACACTATTGAGTCACTTTGTCTTATGGCCAGGGCTGTAGCCGCAACAGATTTCAGACATGCAGGTAAAGCTTGTGCTACGGGGTCTAATGTGCTAGAAAAATATGCACAGGGTCTGTTTCTTCCTGCTTGGTCTTGTGTGAGGACGGATAGTGCTGTTCCGTCACGTTCTGTCACAAACAGGGAAAAAGGCTTGCTATAGTTTGGGGTGGCCAGAACTGGTGCTTGACACAGAGCTAGTTTTAGAGCTTCAAATGCTTGGGAGTGTTCTGATGTCCAAGGGAGAGTTGTATGAGTGGCTGCTTCTACTGTGGTTAACTGTATGAGTGGCTTGACTATGTGGGCATACTGAGGGATTCATTGTCTGCAATATGAAGTGAGACCAATGAATGCGCGGACTTCTTTCTGTGACTTTGGCTGTGAAATTGTCGAAATCAGTTGGATTAGTTCTTGTGTTAGTTGCCTACCCTCTTTCGACAGCAAATGTCCTAAGTAAGCTACTTGCTGTGCGCAGAACTGTGATTTTGAGGGAGACACCTTGTGACCTTTGTCTGTCAGGAAATGTAGGACTGTGAGAGATGCTTTTTCACATTCTGGCTCTGTCCTTGCAGTGACGAGGATGTCGTCGACATACTGTATCAACGCTGTGTTGGCAGGCATATTGATACTGTCAAGTTGTCTTTTTAGTGCTTGGCTGTAGATGCTCGGGCTTTCTGTAAAGCCTTGGGGAGCTCTAGTGAACCTGAAGCTTCGTCCTTTCAAACTGAATCCGAACAGATATTGACTGTCGGGATGTATTGGAATGCTGAAAAACGCATTCTTCAAGTCGATGGCTGTGAAAAATGCAGCTTCGGGATCTATGGCAGTCAATAGTGAAGAAATATCTGGGACCACCGGATATTGTGGGATCACACATTTGTTCAGTTCTCGGAGGTCAACCACCAGTCGGTAGACCGGGGGTGCCTGAGGATCAGTCCTTTTGAGGTCTGGAAGAACTGGAGAATTGCAAGCATTTGAATCAGTCTCGATCACCACACCATGCTCTATGAGTTCTTGGATTATTTTTAGTAAGGCTTGTTCAGCCTCGGGTGGAATCTTATATTGTCGTATACGGGGTAGGACTACACCCTCCTTGAGCGTGACTTGATGTGGGGTGATGTCCATATAACCGACATCAGTCGAGCTTTTTGCCCATAAATGTGGTGGGATGTCTTTTAGTCTGGGGTCGAAGTCTTTGACTGTGAAATGTCCTTTGAAATCTCGCAGGAACAATTTTACTCCTTCCGGTGAACAGCATATTACTGCTCCTAGTTCTTTGAGTGTCTTGATACCTAATAAATTCTCTGGGCACGTTTCTGTAAGGACCAAATCAGTAGTATGTGTCAGAGGACCCACTCCTAAAGATGATCGGTTTTCCTGAAAAGCCCAGAGATATATTATGTGAGCCAGAGAGAGGAACCTCTGGGACTTCCTTATGACTTATGGTAGTCCTACTCGCCCCCGTGTCTATGAGGAATTTTCTGTCTTGTCCCAGTAAGTGAGCTTGTACATATGGACCTTTCTGATCTACTGGAACTGGAATAAGGGGCAAGTCACTTTCTCTCTCAAGGCTGTCTCATGCACACGGTTCAAACTCGGGATAATCTGACTGTGCGTACTGGTACATCTGTGTGGCAGCAGTAGCGGGTTTCTGAACCTGTGGCGGCGTAATGGTCTGAGGCTGCTGGGTGTTACCTGGTCTAGGAGTATGTGGGCGTTCTTTCGTTTTTTCTGTCGGTATATTATGTTTCAGAACTGGACATT
Organism: Lissotriton vulgaris; assembly: GCF_964263255.1. Classification (NCBI taxonomy): domain Eukaryota; kingdom Metazoa; phylum Chordata; class Amphibia; order Caudata; family Salamandridae; genus Lissotriton; species Lissotriton vulgaris. The sequence continues at coordinate 485,745,105 of NC_141694.1, read as the reverse complement.
CTTTCACAAAATGGCCCTGTTGCTTGCAGTAGTTACAGGTACCTCTATTGGCCCCTACATTACCTTTGGGGCCCGTATTTACTGGTGCCGTCTGTGCAACCAATACCTTCATTTTTGTGTCTTTTACCCTTTTCTTTTCCTGTTCCTGTTCTTCCCTTATTCTGTTGTGGTGGTACTGTAACATCCGTAACATTTGTGAAGGACTATTTGCATGCCAGGTACTCTCAACTTTCAACACTCTATTCCTGATGGAAGGTAAAGCGTTGTCCACCAATTTGGACACAAAAAGATGAGGATATGCCTCGCTGCTATGTGCAAGACCACTATTTATAGAAAAACATTTCTCTAATCTGGTGTAGTAATCACCTGTATCCTCGTCTGGTTTTTGTTTACAGGCAGAAATGGCATCCCAATCTTCCTTTTTCGTTGTCAACAACAGAGGCAAGACCTGTATGAGGAGACTAGGCAGTTCTCTTATGCGCTCACCTAAACCTTCACCTGGTTTTCTGGCTGTCTCTTCTTGTTCTAGGGCTGTCCACGTGATCTTTTTACCACCCACTTGCCAATCTTTTTCCTTCAACTTGTCGAATACGCCTGTAGGTAGAATTACTTTAAGATGTATTATGATATCTGGATATGTAAAACTACCCATTTGGAGGATATCTTTCAATTCCCTATGAAATCCTCCGGGATCTTTTTCGTGAGAGGGCACCATCTTTTTCATTTCCATAATTTCTAACTTGGTTAGGGGAGTATACACGTGTACTCGTTGCAGTGTACCATCTGGCTGGGGTATGGGGTGGACTTCACGTAAAGGATATTGGCCTATACCGTAAGGTTCATGATCTGATGAGGCTAAGGTAAGTTGCAGGAAACGGAGGCGCAGGTCCAGAATGATGTTGATCAATTCCGGTCCCCGAGACCTCCATTTATCTGTCACTACTTCCTGTAACAATTTGTATAGCTTGTCTGGTCGGTGGGAGTTATTCTCGTATAAGGTAGCCAGGTGTTGGACCATATAAATACCTGCTAGTCGTTGTTCCGCTCGGGGAAGAGCCAAGAACATTTGCGCTACTATATCTGGGCCATACACTCTGTGCTTTGATATCCAACAGGTGGCAGGCCGAACCAATTCTTTTTCTTGCTGAGTAAGGGGAGGCTCATTGTCCATCCATTCATCTAGGGCTCTTTCCGTGGACTGAAAAAAATCTTCAGAAGAAGGGTCTAATCTTTTAATTTTCAGCGACATTCGTGGGGTTCGCCATTTGGGGCCCAGGACAATGTCGCGCTACACCCAGGAAGTTCATTCTTTCTAGTGTCGGACTATCATCCTCCTCTGAGTCGTCCTCTTGTGCGACTTTCTCAGAGTGAATAGTGACAATTTTCTTAACCAGTCTTTTAGTTATTTTGTCGATCTGATGTCCCAGATCGTGTGCTCCTCGGTGTATCTGATCGCTGAGATCTGTTAACTCAGAGTCTACGCTTCCATTACCCGGGTCTAGTTCCCGGATCAGACAATTTATGATGAACCGCAGGAGCAGTCCTCTGATGGGAACTTTTCTGTTCTTCATGACCTGGACCAGAGTGTCCGGACCATCACCTGTCCGGATGAATTCGTAAACTCTATCTAAATGCTTCGTTATATCAGGGACCTTTTGGAGCTGATCCACAGCTAGCCTTAATCTCTCTGATATCGTGGCCATTGAGCCACTACCGGGTTCGGGGTCGTAAGGACACTCAAGAGGCGGGACATCGTCTTAATCCTCAGCCCCGTTCCCGGACACTCCTAAATCAGAGGTGGAACCACCGGCTACTAGTTCAAGAGCACGTGCAGGCGGGCGTGTTCTAGGCATGTTTACATACGCGGGGGTGGTTCGGACAGATAGGCAGGAAGGAAACTTTCGGGAGCAGTGGGAATTACTTTTTCTGGGGGCTTGGGGTGTTCTTCCACGATTTCTTCAGGAAGAACGGGATAAATACCAGTAACACGGGCGTTTTTCTCTCTCTCTACCTGTTCAGCTAAGCTTTCTCACCTTCTACCTGTAATTGCTTTTCTTTGGCCTGTTCCGACATTCTCTTACTTTTCTCGACTTGCCCTAGTTCTTTCTGGGCCCTCCTATGCGCTTCCTTACGCCATAACTCAATGGCTTCTGTCTGTGAGGGCCTCGCCTTTCTTTTCCATAATTCTTCCTCCACTCTCATAATGCATTCTACATCCCATGTACCTGTGACAGGCCACCTATACGCCATCTCTAATTTCTCAGTATATTCTACCCAAAGGTCTAAATACAATATGGCACTCAACCCATGCTTGTCGTACATAAAATATCCAGGAGTGTCCCTAGGCGGGACTTTAACTGGTTTTTCTAACAGATTCTTTTTGGTGCCAATTGTACGTAATTTGGAAAACAGAGGCATTCTTAAACTCAACAAATTATGATTTAGAAAGTTTGGAAGATAAAAAAACAAAACGAACACGTTATACACTAGAATATAGTGCAACCATACCGGTTTCACGAATGAAACACGTCTTTACCGTTTTCCAAAAATGGAACCCGTCTTTATACTATCTCAGTGGTACTCACCAAGAAGCAAAACTTGAAGACCTGGTCATCGGACTCTTGACTCTTGCGCAGGAATTCGGGGCTCAAAAGACCTCGGACTCGGCACTCTCACTGGTCAGGCTCTGGGTTGGGACGCTCCGCAATCTTCTTCACCGCCTCGTGTGGATGATCAGTCGCAGTCTGCCTCCTCCTCGTCTCGAGGGAGTTAGCGGGAACACCCCGCTGTTGTGCACTTGAAGTCCGTCGAAAGTATGGAAGGGACAAGGACCCAACTTACATCGCCGGCGCGTAGGGAAGAGGGAGCGTCCCTGTTCAGGCGCCAATTAATGTGGTAAATAAAAAAGCTAGTTATTTACGCCGTGTCGGAATTTCTATAATTACCCAAGAAAATGGTAATGCATAAAATGAGGAGCAGAGTCCGTGGTCTTCGAGTTGAAAGGGTTTTATTCCAGAACTCGAGTTAAGGGAGAGCTCCTTCACCAAGCGGGTTCAGGAGTAGTCTACTTTACTTAAAACAGATCAGCATTTTTATACAATACAAGTACAATCGAAAAGAAGGAGTTTCCCTCAGACTTGATTCAATCAAAGACATAGCATACTTGTTCTCGTTTGAAGAATAACCTGAATAGCATATAAACAAACATATTGCATCGTGGTGATTGTGGTGGCAAGTTACAGAGTTGCTGGTATCTGAGGACAGAGAATCGAGGCATTGTTACAGGGTCATTGCTGTCGGAAAGGCAAAGGGGACGAGGCATTATGCGTTCTTTACTTCGTACACAAAGGTGGTGATGTTTCACAATGGTATGTGTGTGCAGCGGGGAAGAAGGAGAATGGGATGTAGTAAACTATTCTTCTTCGTGGCAGTCTCGTGTGCTTGATTATGTTTTCCCTTGGTTGTTAACCCAACACGTGGCTGTCCTCGCAAACTAGGAAATCATTGACGAGCGAGAGCTGCTCGTTCGGTGACAGAGTCAGGGAAGGGGGTTTTCCGAGTCAGCCATCTGACTGACTTTGTTTTTGTCAAAGGGAAAATATCAAACGGGAAGGAAACCCGTAGGTTACATGATGGCTGGACATTATTCTTGGCATGGGTCAGCTTTACGAAAAAGAGAGCAGGCAAGAGGGGGTACAACGGGGTTTGTGCTTGAAATTAGGAGAGTCTGCTTGCCTGGTCGACGTTAGGATGGATAGGGTGCATGATGGGACACCAGAGGAAAAGGGAGCTTTTTAGTCAAATTCCACATTCCCATGAGGCACAGGGTCAAGGCTGATTTGCATATGGCCTTGTCTGAACTGGGGTGGCTTGGTGAGCAAAATAACGATGGATTAAACCCAGATCTGTGACTGGGGGTGAATGTTTTGCCATTGTGCAACATTCCGTCCATCATCTTGTGTGTTTTGCTGTTCACCCTATGTGGGAAGGGTATGCCCAGACGTGGGTCCGGTGCTCACTATGCCACTGGAGTCAAGCTATCCTGGCTGAAGACGGCTGATAGCCAGAAACCGGTCCTAGGATTCTAGATTCTGGTCCAGGGAAGACATGGCTTGGCAGTTCGGGCTGGACTGTTTCCAAGAGGCACAGGGTCAAGGCTGATTTGCATATGGCCATGTCTGAACTGGGGTGGCTTGGTGAGCAAAATAACGATGGATTAAACTCAGATCTGTGACTGGGGGTGAATGTTTTGCCATTGTGCAACATTCCGTCCATCATCTTGTGTGTTTTGCTGTTCACCCTATGTGGGAAGGGTATGCCCAGACGTGGGTCCCGTGCTCACTACGCCACTGGAGTCAAACTATCCTGGCTGAATACGGCTGATAGCCAGAAACCGATCCTAGGATGCTAGATTCCAGTCCAGGGAAGACATGGCTTGGCAGTTCGAGCTGGACTGTTCCCATGAGGCACAGGGTCAATGCTGATTTGCATATGGCCATGTCTGAACTGGGGTGGCTTGGTGAGCAAAATAACGATGGATTAAACCCAGATCTGTGACTGGGGTCGAATGTTTTGCCATTGTGCAACATTCCGTCATTCATCTTGTCTGTTTTGCTGTTCACCCTATGTGGGAAGGGTATGCCCAGACGTGGGTCCTGTGCTCACTACGCCACTGGAGTCAAGCTATCCTGGCTGAAGACGGATGATAGCCAGAAATCGCTCGTAGGATGCTAGATTCTGGTCCAGGGAAGACATAGTTTGGCAGTTCAGGCTGGACTGTTCCCATGAGGCACAGGGTCAAGGCTGATTTGCAAATGGCTATGTCTGTACTGGGGTGGCTTGGTGAGCAAAATAACGATGCATTAAACCCAGATCTGTGACTGGGGGTGAATGTTTTGCCACTGTGCAACATTCCGTCCATCATCTTGTGTGTTTTGCTGTTCACCCTATATGGAAAGGGTATGCCCAGACGTGTGTCCCTTGCTCACTACACTACGCCACTGGAGTCCAGCTATCCTGCTGAAGCCGGCTTTAGCCAGAAACCGGTCCTAGGAGGCTAGATTCCGGTGCAGGGAAGATATGGCTTGGCAGTTCGGGCTGGACTGTTCCCATGAGGCACAATGTCAAGGCTGATTTGCATATGGTCTTGTCTGAACTGGGGTGGCTTGGTGAGCAAAATAACGATGGATTAAACCCAGATCTGTGACTGGGGGTGAATGTTTTGCCATTGTGAAACATTCCGTCCATCATCTTGTGTGTTTTGCTGTTCACCCTATGTGGGAAGGGTATGCCCAGACGTGGGTCCGGTGCTCACTACACCACTGGAGTCAAGCTATCCTGGCTGAAGACGGCTGATAGCCAGAAACCGGTCCTAGGATTCTAGATTCCGGTCCAGGGAAGACATGGCTTGGCAAATCGGGCTGGACTGTTCCCATGAGGCACAGGGTCAAGGCTGATTTGCATATGTCTGAACTGGGGTGGCTTGGTGAGCAAAATAACGATGGATTAAACTCAGATCTGTGACTGGGGGTGAATGTTTTGCCATTGTGCAACATTCCGTCCATCATCTTGTGTGTTTTTTGCTGTTCACCCTATGTGGGAAGGGTACGCCCAGACGTGGGTCCCATGCTCACTACGCCACTGGAGTCAAGCTATCCTGGCTGAATATGGCTGATAGCCAGAAACCGATCCTAGGATGCTAGATTCTGGTCCAGGGAAGACATGGCTTGGCAGTTCGAGCTGGACTGTTCCCATGAGGCACAGGGTCAAGGCTGATTTGCATATGGCCATGTCTGAACTGGGGTGGCTTGGTGACCAAAATAACAATGGATTAAACCCAGATCTGTGACTGGGGGTGAATGTTTTGCCATTGTGCAACATTCCGTCATTCATCTTGTCTGTTTTGCTGTTCACCCTATGTGGGAAGGGTATGCCCAGACGTGGGTCCTGTGCTCACTACGCCAGTGGAATCAAGCTATCCTGGCTCAAGACGGCTGATAGCCAGAAACTGGTCCTAGGATGCTAGATTCCGGTCCGGGGGAAGACATAGCTTGGCAGTTCGGGCTGGACTGTTCCCATGAGGCACAGGGTCAAGGCTGATTTGCAAATGGCCATATCTGAACTGGGGTGGCTTGGTGAGCAAAATAACAATGCATTAAACCCAGATCAGTGACTGGGGGTGAATGTTTTGCCACTGTGCAACATTCCGTCCATCATCTTGTGTGATTTGCTGTTCACCCTATATGGAAAGGGTATGCCCAGACGTGGGTCCCGTGCTCACTACACTAGGTCACTGGAGTCAAGCTATCCTGGCTGAAGCCGGCTGATAGCCAGAAACTGGTCCTAGGATGCTAGATTCCGGTCCAGGGAAGATATGGCTTGGCAGTTCGGGCTGGACTGTTCCCATGATGCACAGGGTCAAGAATGATTTGCAAATGGCCATATCTGAACTGGGGTGGCTTGGTGAGCAAAATAACGATGCATTAAACCCAGATCAGTGACTGGGGGTGAATGTTTTGCCACTGTGCAACATTCCGTCCATCATCTTGTGTGTTTTGCTGTTCACCCTATGTGGGAAGGGTATGCCCAGACGTGGGTCCGGTGCTCACTATGCCACTGGAGTCAAGCTATCCTGGCTGAAGACGGCTGATAGCCAGAAACCGGTCCTAGGATTCTAGATTCCGGTCCAGGGAAGACATGGCTTGGCAGTTCGGGCTGGACTGTTTCCAAGAGGCACAGGGTCAAGGCTGATTTGCATATGGCCATGTCTGAACTGGGGTGGCTTGGTGAGCAAAATAACGATGGATTAAACTCAGATCTGTGACTGGGGGTGAATGTTTTGCCATTGTGCAACATTCCGTCCATCATCTTGTGTGTTTTGCTGTTCACCCTATGTGGGAAGGATATGCCCAGACGTGGGTCCCGTGCTCACTACGCCACTGGAGTCAAACTATCCTGGCTGAATACGGCTGATAGCCAGAAACCGATCCTAGGATGCTAGATTCCAGTCCAGGGAAGACATGGCTTGGCAGTTCGAGCTGGACTGTTCCCATGAGGCACAGGGTCAATGCTGATTTGCATATGGCCATGTCTGAACTGGGGTGGCTTGGTGAGCAAAATAACGATGGATTAAACCCAGATCTGTGACTGGGGTCGAATGTTTTGCCATTGTGCAACATTCCGTCATTCATCTTGTCTGTTTTGCTGTTCACCCTATGTGGGAAGGGTATGCCCAGACGTGGGTCCTGTGCTCACTACGCCACTGGAGTCAAGCTATCCTGGCTGAAGACGATTGATAGCCAGAAATCGCTCCTAGGATGCTAGATTCTGGTCCAGGGAAGACATAGTTTGGCAGTTCAGGCTGGACTGTTCCCATGAGGCACAGGGTCAAGGCTGATTTGCAAATGGCTATGTCTGTACTGGGGTGGCTTGGTGAGCAAAATAACGATGCATTAAACCCATATCTGTGACTGGGGGTGAATGTTTTGCCACTGTGCAACATTCCGTCCATCATCTTGTGTGTTTTGCTGTTCACCCTATATGGAAAGGGTATGCCCAGACGTGTGTCCCTTGCTCACTACACTACGCCACTGGAGTCCAGCTATCCTGGCTGAAGCCGGCTTTAGCCAGAAACCGGTCCTAGGAGGCTAGATTCCGGTGCAGGGAAGATATGGCTTGGCAGTTCGGGCTGGACTGTTCCCATGAGGCACAATGTCAAGGCTGATTTGCATATGGTCTTGTCTGAACTGGGGTGGCTTGGTGAGCAAAATAACGATGGATTAAACCCAGATCTGTGACTGGGGGTGAATGTTTTGCCATTGTGAAACATTCCGTCCATCATCTTGTGTGCTTTGCTGTTCACCCTATGTGGGAAGGGTATGCCCAGACGTGGGTCCGGTGCTCACTACACCACTGGAGTCAAGCTATCCTGGCTGAAGACGGCTGATAGCCAGAAACCGGTCCTAGGATTCTAGATTCCGGTCCAGGGAAGACATGGCTTGGCAAATCGGGCTGGACTGTTCCCATGAGGCACAGAGTCAAGGCTGATTTGCATATGTCTGAACTGGGGTGGCTTGGTGAGCAAAATAACGATGGATTAAACTCAGATCTGTGTCTGGGGGTGAATGTTTTGCCATTGTGCAACATTCCGTCCATCATCTTGTGTGTTTTTTGCTGTTCACCCTATGTGGGAAGGGTACGCCCAGACGTGGGTCCCATGCTCACTACGCCACTGGAGTCAAGCTATCCTGGCTGAATATGGCTGATAGCCAGAAACCGATCCTAGGATGCTAGATTCTGGTCCAGGGAAGACATGGCTTGGCAGTTCGAGCTGGACTGTTCCCATGAGGCACAGGGTCAAGGCTGATTTGCATATGGCCATGTCTGAACTGGGGTGGCTTGGTGACCAAAATAACAATGGATTAAACCCAGATCTGTGACTGGGGGTGAATGTTTTGCCATTGTGCAACATTCCGTCATTCATCTTGTCTGTTTTGCTGTTCACCCTATGTGGGAAGGGTATGCCCAGACGTGGGTCCTGTGCTCACTACGCCAGTGGAATCAAGCTATCCTGGCTCAAGACGGCTGATAGCCAGAAACTGGTCCTAGGATGCTAGATTCCGGTCCGGGGGAAGACATAGCTTGGCAGTTCGGGCTGGACTGTTCCCATGAGGCACAGGGTCAAGGCTGATTTGCAAATGGCCATATCTGAACTGGGGTGGCTTGGTGAGCAAAATAACAATGCATTAAACCCAGATCAGTGACTGGGGGTGAATGTTTTGCCACTGTGCAACATTCCGTCCATCATCTTGTGTGATTTGCTGTTCACCCTATATGGAAAGGGTATGCCCAGACGTGGGTCCCGTGCTCACTACACTAGGTCACTGGAGTCAAGCTATCCTGGCTGAAGCCGGCTGATAGCCAGAAACTGGTCCTAGGATGCTAGATTCCGGTCCAGGGAAGATATGGCTTGGCAGTTCGGGCTGGACTGTTCCCATGACGCACAGGGTCAAGAATGATTTGCATATGGCCATGTCTGAACTGGGGTGGCTTGGTGAGCAAAATAACGATGGATTAAACCCAGATTTGTGACTGGGGGTGAATGTTTTGCCATTTTGCAACATTCCGTCCATCATCTTGTGTGTTTTGACTTGTCTATGCACAACAGAAGGGAGATCTGACTTGCATTACTTTTGTTCACCGGCAACAAATAGTTAATTTGTTTTTATGATACAAAGCTCTGAGTATCATAAGTTTTCTGGTGATATATTGAATGCACCGAAATTCCATTCTCAATAAGAAGACACATCAGGTCCAGTCAATTAATAGACAGCAAGTTCCCAGACTTGCTCACCAACTGTCATTAAGTTAGCCGTCTGAAGTTTCACGGATGATTGGTAGTTGTATAGTTATTTAAGTATTGTAAGAATTTGAGTTGTTGAATGACAGTGGTGTAAAGTAAACCCTGGTCAAGCAGTAACCACAATCCTTGTCAGGGGGAAGCACAAGCCGACCCTAAATTAACCTGTACTCCACCTTTTGGTAGCGTGGAACAGAGCTGTAAGGCTTAACTTAGAGGCAATGTGTAAAGTATTTTTGCAACACTTCAAACAGTAATAAAATGAAAACACCACACAAAAAGAATTCCACACCAGATTAGAAAAATAGAGGATTTTTTAATGAATAACCAAAACGCTGAACATCCAATCAGTAGAACCAGAGATTTGCAAGTTTAACGATTTTAGTGAAAATAGCTCCAAAAAGCACAATGCGCCAACTGTGAATATCTGATCTCTTCGGAAGGGGACAAAGTCACAAGTTCAAGCCAACTGTGATTGAGCACGGGGCAGCTATAGGTACCTGGTTGGGCCGTCTGCACTAAGTACCTTAAATCCTAGGGTGTTGAGCGTTATGTATGACCACGTCAAAGATGCTTCGGCCAGCCTGGAGTGATGAGTCAGTTCAGAGATGCAGTGAGGTCCTGCGATGTTGTTGAGCATCCTGTCGACGTGGGCTTGCAATTCTAAGTCCGGCGTTGACGATGCATCGCAAAGTTGGGGCAATGCACCAGTGCCGTTGATGAGGGATGTGAGGTCTTGCGGCAAATATGTATCGCGCAGAGGCAGTTTCCGAAGAGGCAGTTGGCTGTGATGCGACGTGGGTCTTTGCGATGGGGAAGACCCACACAGTGATAACAATGCATCAGTTCTGCTTGAGGGAGCACCGCGCAGCAGAGAAGGTGTGTCAGATCGGTTGTAACCACAGAGGCTGACAGAACACCTTAGGCCCCCTTCCAAGGGTCCAGGACTGAGGAGGCATCACTTGACAGCGTAGACTCACAGATGGCAGAGTCCAGGTGCTGGGGTCAAGGTTTTTGGAGTCTTCTGTCTCTGAGACTTAAGTCTTGAGGGCAGCCAACTAGCCCTTCGAGTCACCCTGGGGTCTTTGGTTCAACAGATGCAGATCCAGTCCTTCTCTCCAGGCCAAAGGGCGGCAGGCTGCAGGTCAGCACAGCAGAGCAGCAGTCCGGTAGAGCAGCAGTCCAACAGATTGGCAGTCCTTTCAGCAGAACAGCATTCCTTCTTCCTGGCAGAATATCCACAGGTCCAGAAGTGTACTGACGCGTTGGTGTCTGAGATCCAATATATGTACCCAGTTGTGCCTTTGAAGTGGGAGAAGATTTTAGTGGCTTGCCTTAGAAATGCACAGGTGCCCTGTTTCCCTGACCGTGGCTCCAGACTAACTACAGGGAGTATGCAGTCCTTTCTGTGGAGGAAGGACAGAGCCTGTTCAAGAGTAAGTGGGGCTGTGCCCAGATTCTCCCTCCCATCCTGTCAGTAATGACCCATCTAGATACACCTAAGCTCCCTGTTGTGTGTGGCTGTCTAGAAGGAATACACAACGCCTAACTGTCAACTACACCCAGTCATGTAACTCAAAGACAGGCTGCAGGTACCAAATGGCAATGTTAGGAAAATGCCAACTTTCTAAAAGTGGCATTTTCAAAATTGTAATTTAAAATCTGACTTCATCATATGTTAGGATTTTTCATTACAAGTCCAAAGACACCAAACATGAAAGAGTTACCTGTTCACATTTGGACGTTTCAGCGTATTAAAGGTAATACTTTAACCCCAATGTTAGTCTACAGGAGTGTAGTGAAAACAAATGTAAGAATTGTTCCTTACCAAGGCACTTAAGAGTACATGTCCTACTTTTAAATGCACTGCACCCTGCCCTCTGGAGGGGCTACCCTAGAGGTGACTTATAAGTATTGAAAAAGGATGGTTTGGGCCTGGAAAAAGGTTTATTTTGATAGGTTGAAAATGAAAACCTGCACAGACAGGCTGCAATGGTAGGCCTGTAACATGTTTAAACTGCTACTTAAGTGGGTGGCACAATCAGTGCTGCAGGCCCACCAGTTCCATTGGATTTACTGGCCTTGCCAAGTAATGCCACTTTACTAGGGCCTTAACAATTGAATAAGTATGCCAATGGGGTATAAGTCAATTCCACCATGTTTTAAGAAGAGAGAGCAAGCACTTGAGCACTGGTTAGCAGTGGTAAAGGTAGCAGAATCCTAAAGCCAGCAAAAACAAAGTCAGCAAACAGGAGGGTTGAACGCACAAAGTTGGAGGGAAAACTACACTAAGGATGCCATGTCTAACATGTATGATATTTACCTGTGCACGTGGATGGTAGTAATGATGTACCGGGTTGACCTGGAATAACTGTATTACAAAAAGGGATAAAAATGGATATATAACATACTAGTACCATCAATGTGGCAAGAACAACAAATTATTGAAAATGTCTTAACAGGATAGTATGTAGAATATTTTGCATGACTGGTGATTTGTCATTGAATGGAAAACTGCTAATATAACACTTGATATCAAATTGTATGTGATATGTATGAAGCACTTTAAGTTAAAATAAAGAAAATGTAGTTTATAAAAAGAACATGAAAAGCTAAGCGTGTGGTTGCAATACACTGGGCTTGAGGTCCTCCTCCCACCGTAGCGCAATGGTCCCGAGATATGCTATATTGCAAGACACAAACTGAATTATATCGAAAATGACTCCCCCCTCAACCTCCCTGGAGTTGTCCCAAGAATTCTTGGAGTTTATATCAAGATTATCTTGCGGATAAAGCATAAATCAGATAACTGTAGAATCTTTCCCTCTCTCCTCGCAGGAGTCCGGCAGAGGGCAATGGTAGGATATTACTGGCTTCCCTCATGGGACTTGTACTTGTGCCGCTGCTTGATGTATTGCTATTGTAGACTGTTTTGTGGGGTTCTCTTTTGGGATCTCTCGCCACACATTGATCCTCAATAATGTCATTATAACTTCCTACCGATGATTGTAATTGTCTCCTTATATTGCTTGCCATCCCATACTGTAAAACCTGGTGATATTGTGCACAATGTATAGGAATATTCAAGGACAGTGGCGGCTCCTCTATGGGGGCATTTGGGCGCCGACCCCCTGCTTTCCCGCCGTGCGAGAAGGCAGAAACAAATGGTAGTTATTGCGAGAAAGCAGTAGTTCCTGTTTGAGAGTGGGCGGTGTTACTCGAGGGCAGGGGGGAGTGGCTTGCCCACTGTTGTTAATACTGTCTGTTTGGGCAGCCCGAGGCCGCCCAAACAGACATTATTAACAACAGTGGGCAAGCCACTCCCCCTGCCCTCGAGTAACACCGTCCACTCTTCCTGTTCTCTCTGTATGCTGTAGCATACAGAGAGAAAATGACGCTGGTGGGGCGGCGGCCGCACCAATCACAGCGCTTCTGCCGTTGAGGGGGAGGGAGGCTGCCTGCAGCCTTCCTGATGACGACGAGCCCAGACGAATTCAAAATCCAGGACAGCGGGAGTCGGGAGTCTGCAGTCTCGGGACTTAAGAAAAGTGGGAAGCCAAGGTAAGTTTTATTATCTATCCCACCTCCCCCCTATCCCCTCCACCGTGGCAACCCCATTTCCACCCCCCCACCCCACCCACCCTTAATGCCGGCTCAGCCGCGACTGCTTGCCATGGTCAAACATATTCATTTGCTTTGGCAGTATTTGTTTATTTTCGAGCAGAAAATTATATGCATGATAAACTGTCTTTTAAATTGTCATCCCAGTATGAAAACCCAATCGAGATACAATGTAATGGTTAAGCGTCAGTGATTATAAAGACATGATGTTGGGGCCTAGCATTATTAGGCTCCTGTAAGCTTCCTTGCTTCGCTTCAGAGTCTGTGTCTGCAGTTTTACAAGGATCATGACCGGGACTACCGATGATTCACTTCTCCTGGCCTTCACAAGGTGCTCGCACTCTTAGTTTATGAATTTCAAATTGTGCGGGAGCTGCTGCTGGCTCACAACATTGGGTTTATTCAGAAAACCATCTGGTTTGCCCTCCGAGAAGCAAGTCAGTGTTCATTATGTTAAGAGACTGTCATTATTTATAATCCTACATCCTTATTTTTACTCGGATGAGCATGGTTATCGGCCAAAACCCCAGGCTCCAAAACAAATGCAGATTCACCAATAAAATGCCTGCTCTGCTTCGATAGCTGAACACTGTCACCCAGCCTCACTCCATCCCCAAACAGAGAAACAAGAGTATACATTTCTGCATTTGCCTGATTCAGGGGTCTCCATAAATAAAGCCCTTCTCTATCTAATCTCTGCTGACAATAGAGGACTGTGGACTGGAGAGAACACCAGAGGGGGATTTAATAAGAGATGGTCAAGTGAAAACCTGAGGGTGCACATAAACGGGCCTACTGTGGGTGATGGTTGAGTGCCTCCCAAAGGTGATGGTCTAGTGGAGCCCTGGGAAGACACACACGAGACAGGCATTCCATGAGTGATGTTTGATTGCAGACTAGAGAGGGCACACAGGAGGGGCGCTGTATGTTTGAGTGTCCAATGCTGACTCGAAATGGCATGCCATAGGCCATTTTAGGGTGTTTGCCCAGAACAGAGAGACTGCACCAAAGAGACATTATGTGGGTCATAGTCTAGTGAATATCTGATGGTGCAACCAAGATGGGAATTTTAGGGATGATGGTCCAGTTTATACAAGAGCGGAGATGCAAATGAGGCAATTCTAGCTCTAAAGAATGCTATTTCCTCTTCTAATTTTTTCAAATGTTTTGTGACTGAGAACCCCTAAAATCTCCCTAATGTCTTTAAGCCTTGCTCACTATGGTCACTCACTAGGTCAGGCTTGCCCCTAACATTTACGCCTCACCACTTTGAAAAGTCACCAGCCACACCGAATTCTACCTTTGAAGAACGTCAATTCCTCAAATTTCTTCCAAAGGTTTTGTGAGCAAGGACCCCCAAAATCTCCCTAATGTCCATCAGCCTCCCTCACTATGCTTTCTCACTAAGTCCCTAACATTTACGCCTCACCACTTTGAAAAGTCACCAGCCACCACTGTTCATGGAACCATTACTTATACACACTGTGATTGTTTTTTATTGTTTCTCCCTTTAGTTATTATTGATATTATTTGTCCTGTCTTTTTGGATTGTAAAACTCAATAAAAAAATATATTTTTTTTTTAAAAAGAACATGGAAGGCGAATGAGCAGTGTTGGTCCTGCACGATACATGATATAAAAAAAGAACCCGAAAACATTAATTTGCATTGGTAGATTAAGCTAATACATTTTGCTTGTACACATACACATTGCGAACAAGAAAAATTGCATGGACAAGTTTTCTGTTCAAATCATTTAGATTTTGGTTATTTTTTGGAAAGACATGGGGCATATTATCAAGCAGGGCGTTAAAATTATCGCCGTATTAGCGGGAGAAAACTGCAGCTAAAGCGGCAAAAATGGGCTTGATAAAATGCCCTGGAGAATTCCAATAGAACCCCATGTTCACACCAGAACATGGGGTTCTATTGGAATTCACAAGTCCATATTATCAAGCCCATTATCACCGCTTTAGCGGCAGTTTTCTCCCACTAAAACGCCGATAATTTTTAACGCCCTGCTTGTTAATATGCCCCATAGGCCCTCATCAAAAGTGCTGCGTTATTTTTGGGAGGTAAAACCACAAGGGAGATACTACCTCTCCATTTAAAGATCTGCAGGTTAGAATGGGGATAACACAATAATACCACACATTTTCCACCGTTCGGAGTTGGAAAGATCTGAATATTGTAATTTTTGTCTTGCATATTTTACTCCAGTATTACCTGCCAATATTTTTGCAGGGAAAATCCTTTAGGTATGCGCAAAGTTTGTGCAAACTTTAACCCTACTTGTAATCCCGATCTGGGCATACACTTTCTTTTGCGCTCCTGGCATTACCGGGACACTCAATATGAGATCCTTAAAGGTTTATGAGCTGTACTTTTAAATAGAAAAAATAGGCCACAGAGCGCGTATGTTTAATGGAAGTATCAGCTAGAGGATTTGATTTAGGCAATGGAAGATTTATACAATTCAGTGCATTCGAAATAGCAGCCTAAGGCTGTTGATTACATTAGTCGAAAGTGGATGCAATGCAATGTGTTATCTTGATGGCCTGAAAAATGGATTAGCCATACAATTAAATATTTCTCTCTCACTCTCTCTCACTCTCTCTCTCTCTCTCTCTCTACATAATACTTTCTAGGCGTCTCGACATCTCTTCCTCTCGCTCTTCCTCTCTTTTTCTTTCTCTTTATTCAAATTGTTTCTATTGTTTCTTTCCTCTATTTTGCTCATTCTTTCTCTCACGCACGATCTCTTTTTCTCTCGTTAACTCTCTTTCTTGCTCTGTTTCAGTTCAAGGTGTATGGGTGTCTCACAAGCTTTTATATTCATAGGTATTGCAACAGATCTATAAATGAGCTGTTGAGTCACTGACAGTATTGCAAGCTGATCTCACATATTTTGGCTTCCTTTATCTTGCCGGCTCTGCGTTTTTCTCCAGGAGAATACTGATCCTATATTCCTCTTCAAGTTTCCTAAAGTCAGTGGTTTTATGAAAAAAATCCCTTTAGTAGTAGCTATTTTCTTATACTTGTCGGAATGTTTGAGTAAGTTTACATTGGTTGACTTTGTAGATATGGACTTGTTCCACTTCCATATCTGTTTGTGACACCTCCGTTCTGCCTCCATTGTTGGTCTTGTATTTAGTCATTAATTTATTTTCAAATCCGTTTTAGTTGTTTCAATAGTGTAAAAGGGTGGCTAGACAACCAGTGACCAAAGACCCTTTTGTGTTGCCCGGCGGTGTCGCCTCTATTACCCACAGAATATTAATCAATGAAGAAGCAGGCGCTGGAGACTGAAAGGCAGGAAACGAGGGTTTATTCTCTCCGGAGGAGAACACATCAATTCGGACAGCAAGTATCGTCACGAGGTGCTCTACCCGCATCTCTGAGGCCTGGCCTCTTATGCACAGGTTTATTGCTTTATTACATGAAACACATATTTGTCAATACTTTGATGTACGGAAAAGCATCCTAGGAATCCCCGCTTCAAGCCCGTTCCCACACGTTTACAGTTGAAATCTCCACCCCGGTCACAACAGGTGATGATTATCGCGCAGCTGGACATTCCGCCGATTCACGGAATGTGTGGAGTTGATCGGATCTCATGGGGTGAAGGGTGTTCGATCGACTCGAGGGTCTTTTGATAGGGGGAAGCTTCCTACTGTACGGGGGTGTGATAAACAGTATCCGCAGGGCCAGGTGGCGGCCTGGGAACAAGGGAGACAAACGGGCACACAGGAAAAAAGGGGTTTGTATCAAAGGACTTGGGACCATGAAAGGGATGAAGGGAGGTGTCGCGCTGGGAACAGGATGGGATTCCGAGGCAGGGCTGCGCTGAAGAGGGGTTTATGACCTGAGACATATGGGAGCAGGAGGGGGTTGTCAGCGTGCAGGGGATGCCTGCGGGGCTAAGAGAGAGTGAGAGACGCGCTGGCTATCAGCGAGGGGCAGAGGGGCCATGGTGCTCAAAATGGCTGCCGCTTACGCGCAAGGCATGTGAGAGCGGGAGTGATCAGTGCGTGGGGGTGTTTGTGAGGGTGAAGAGCCGTGCTGGGGGTCAGGGGTGTGCAGAGGGTGGTTCTGATCAGGGCAGCTAAAGTGGTGGGTGTGTGCGACAAAGAGTGTGGCATCGGGGCAAAAGGGAAGATGGCGCAGATAATGTTCACCAAACCGTATTAATTTTCCACAGTCCTCCCTTTAACATTTCTAAGACATCTTGCTGGCCTATTTCCTATCTATGTCTACTGTGGTGGTCATAAGTAAGGAAGTGATAACCCAGGTGAAGGAACTGTACATAAACATCACATTTTTAAAATCTTTTCATCTTAGTGGGCGGGCTCATCGTTAAGCTCGTTGCAGGAAAGTCATAGTAATGCAATATCAGACAAAAAATTATGTAGGGAGAGCGTTGGGTACAGATCATAGATGCTTATAGTCATTTGGAATAGGAACTGATAGGTTACCATGTAAGTAAGTTCTTTTTGTACTCGGTTGGAGCATAGTCAATTCAACGGTGGTTGGGAGAGGAATGAGACATAGTAAAAACAATAATCAGGGTTTCCAGTGTCTTATGGTCGTGGACCATTATTAGTGAGTTCTCAGCATTCTTTGTCGTCTTCTGTTGGCACTGTTGAGCACCTGCATTACAATTCGTTCTTTAGTAGGAATGTCCATGTGGGTTGAGCCATTGGAGGTCTGCGGGCAGGAGTGTGTCTTTGTTTTGTTTTGCCAGACCTCGTGGGAGAAATACGTTACGGTTTTGGGGCAGGTGCATTTTCTTCCATAACCCAGAGCATGGTCATTAGGAGAAGACAGAAAAAGGATTGTGATGAAGAGTGCAATTGTCTTTGAGCTGTGGAGTCTGTCTGTCCTTGGGTCTCTGTAGTGGGTATTTCCTGTTGCTTCCATCATCTTCAAGGTGCTCGGTAGCGGGCAGAACCACATACTTCGTTTAGCTTCTCTTTGGGGTGACCCTTGGTGGTGTTTAGGTCACCGTTCTGAGATTTAACACAGTTCGTGGTCTACTTAGTCGGAGCTCCCTCCCTTTTGGCGCAGGAAATACCCTTCTCTGGATGGTACAGTAGGATTTAGAGGATTTTGAAAGTTCAGGTGGAGGGAGGGGGGTGTGTGAGTAGTCCTTATGGTAGGTCGGAGGAGGAGGGGATGGAGCAGGGCCAGATCGGGAACAGACCAGGGGGACGGAAAATTTAGACAGGCGGGTTCATAACCAGGTTCAGAGAGCGGGGACTTTTCGGCACATGTCGATCATAAAGCAGGGGCCTCAGGTCAGCCCTTTCCTTTCATTCGGTCAGAAACAGTGCCTCGTCCTGCGACTCCTTACTGTTGCGGTCTCGCCTTGGCCAATGTCGCTGATGTTCCACGATCTGCGGGCAGGCCGCGCGCTCCCACATCCGGTCTCTTTCTCCTCCGACAGTGGTATCCTTAAATGAGTTTGAAAAGACAGTCTTTAGAGATTTTGCAGAGGAAGGTAATCACATAAATCTATTTCTCTCCCAACACTAAGCAACTGGGTAAGCATCCGTTACATTGAGGGTTTGCAGCCAACGTATAAATAATTGATGATAGGTTTGCTGGGTTCCCTACAGCTTTCCTTCGTGACTATTTCTTTGGCGTTCTGTTGGTACTACATTCATTGTCGTGGAACGAAGTCTGATACTTATTTATTGCATTTTATCACAGTCACTTCAATTCTTCTGGCAGAGACCCACTTTCCTAGTACGAGTCCTATGGAGCTTATGCCGTTCTTCAGGGCTTTGTATTTTACGGAAAAGTGCAACGTGCTATTCACCATGGTCTAATAGGTATCTTTCTGAGGAATGAACATAGGCTAAACGATTTTTCATTATATCAATGCATCCTATCTTTCGGCTAAACATTTTACTTTCAACAGGGTTTTCTTGCAACAAGTTCTTTCATTTTTGACTTAATTCTAACTTCGCAAACATTATTCTAAATTCTACATAGTTTCTTACAACCTGGCTACTTTATTAAAAAACTCGGGGCTTGCGATGACTATTCAACTCATCCTTGGGGTGAGCGAGGTCTAATGGAAAACAGCTAGGAACATAGCGAACTAGGGCAAGGGACATTTTTTTTTTCAAACTATCGTCCAGGGCAGCTGATACAAAACTGAGGGCATTCTGGGAAAACGGGGATGTCTCGATCACTTTTTCTGTTTGGGTATTGAGATAACTTCGGGACGGGGAAGGTCGCGTTTACCAGAGACATTTTTATCATGGATGCCACTGACAAGCAGTTCCCTCAAAATGGGTCAGATTAGGGAACCTTAGTCGTCTTACCTGTCCCTTTCTTATCGGCCAATCTAGGTTTCATCAGTATTTAGCAGAAAAGGAGAGGTAGTAACATGGTATCGATGTAATGTATATTTTTTTAAGACAAATTTGTGCAAATACTTGTGGTATTTGGAGCCAATCAGGTGGTGCACCAGGGGTAGTGGTTCGCCAATTAGGTGCCAGTCGCTAGGAAGAGTGAAAGTGTGGAGGAGAGAGAGAGAGAGAGAGAGAGATAGATAGAGAGAGAGAGAGATCAATAATAGGCTAAATAGTACACGTGTGACATGGAGAGTGGCCGTGTACTATTTAGGCTATTCAGTGCATTACCCAACATGAGACATTTCGGGTCTGTGTTAGAATGTAGAAAGCATGCAGTTTGGGATGGTAGAGCATTAGGCCGGGTACATAAGGACATGCATTGAGTTGGGTGTTCTTAGGTGCCATCTTGCAGCGTAGGTCCGCTTCGTGTATCGGACATGACGTGGCTCCAGATCTTTGCTATACCCTAGTCGTGATTCCAATGTAACCTGTAGAGGGAGAAAAAGGAAGAAAGGGAGGGGGAACAACATTCGAGCATATCAAAGGTACGGGCACGAAAGTTCTTTACTTACCACATACTCGTCTTATCTCCTCGGGATATAATCCCTAGGGCCATGGTTTCCGAAGTCAAGGGGGGGGGGCGGGCAGTGTGATAGGTTGTTCGTGGGGGGGGGGTGTCCGAGGGTGGCATTATAGATCGTGCGTAGGGAAAACGCTAAAAAGAAATCAGAGGCGCCTAGCGCGAGGTATCTGGTTTGTAGATGTATCCAGCTATCAGGATCCTTAAATCACTCCCAACGCTGTGATGTTCTAAGGCATATCAGTTCTTCGGCCAACCCTGTCCCTTAGTACCTTCGAGCATCATACCTTTATAACATTCTAACATTCATACCGCTTCGCTTTTACCCATTCTCAGAAGTCGAGGTCCTTCTTCATGCGTTAGTTCCTGAGCTTAGTCGCATATTTGGAGGCAGCGTATCATACCTTAGATTTGATCATCAATCCGGGGCCGAACAGCCATTTTCTAATAACCTTAAAAAGAGAGCAAAACGGTTACGCACAAAATAGCCCTCCCGCCAATTCCCACATTTACAAAAGTATGCGATACCTGTTCATAGCTTGGAAAACCTTTATTTGCATAATCGTTCAGTAAGTAAATATGTGAGTGCAATCGTATTTGGCCGGACACGGCGATGGCTGAAGCACATACAGTAGGGGGCTATTTTGCAGCGTTTTAAAAACATTGAAAAAACGTCTACTTAGTTATTTGCAAGAAACTAAAAACGTTTATTAATAATTGAGGGATCAGAGGGTATTTATTTCATAAATTGAAACACAGTCAGACTAATTGTAATCACATTTCCTAGATGTATACCGTGGGCGTGCGTCATAAGCTACATTATGTATCGGCTACAATAAATATCATAATAAATCGTACATTGAAATCAACATTTTAACGGGATCCTTTCAAATGTTCGCCAAGTGAACCCTCCTCCCTTTTTCGTCAAGTGTACAAAGGTTCACATACATATCTCAGAACATCAAGTCTTGTTAGCTAAAGAACACCGCGAGGTGTTCGTAAGTTCCTATTGATACCGGCGCCATTTTGGGCGATGTCGGGTTGGTCGCACCAGAATCCCTTTCGGCAGTTCAAAAAAACCTGTGCTAACAGAGGGGCTGGTAATGTGGACCGTCAATCAAAAGGGGAGGGAGGTAGAATCTTCCTTACCGGGTCACGTTGAGGTTCAGCCGGAACTTACTCGAATCCGTTAGCCCACAATATTTTTGGATGATTCAAACTGAAGCTGGTGCCGACACGAGAGCACCACCATCTTGTGGCTATGTCGCGGTCATTTCATTAGTGATCAAGGCAGTTGTTCCCCACCGGAAGCCTGTGGATGCCGAGGGCTTCTGGGACTCTGGTAGAATCTTCAAAGCTGTGGGGATGTTGTCGGAGGTGGGGGCTCGTGCCCAGGCGGGCAAGCGCCCGAGTTGCAATACCGGACAAAGTTACTCCAGCGGCCTAGACCCGCTTTCCAGGGGGCCCAGACGCCATTTTGAGACCCTGCAGCAGCCGCCCTTCGTCGTGTCTTCAAGAGTGGAAGAGACTTCTCTGGGGCGAGAAAAAAAATGGAACACCGTGCCGTTGGAGCAGGATATTGGCTCGGGGCGCTAGGATGCAGCTGCGGCGCCTCTACCTGGGGAGGTGAGGGAGGCTCGTTCGCGCCGCCTCCCTCTCCCAGTGCACCCCACGCCGTTCCTTCGAATCAGGGGTGTACATGATGACCACCCTACACCCCTGACTCGGCGAGTACTCTGGAGGACCATTGTATGTCCGGTGCTGCGCAAGTATGCCCGTCGGACATTGTATGTTCTGTGCTGCGGAAATAGGTCCGTCGGACATTGGATGTTCTGTGCTGCGCAAATAGGTCCGTCGGACATGGTATGTTCTATGCTGCGCAGGTATATCCGTTGCCGGGCTGGAGGATTTCGGCGCCGGGCCGGGGCTGGGAAACCTCCTACCTGTGGAGGTGGGAGAGGCTCGTCCGCGTCGCCTCTCCCTCCCAGCCCACCCTGCACCAGCTCAGCGGAGGAATTTGCGATGGCCGGACCAGGAGATACGAGGGAGGGGGTCATCTGCATCCGCCCCCTCCCTACTCGTGGCCCGGGCCGCGGCGGAGAAAACCAGGAATCTCAACCGCTAGACCATATGGGAGAAGAGGATGGGACGTGCCGGGCCCGTGGAGCCTCCTGTACATTCTCGCCGGCGACCTCTTTGGTCTATGGCTGTCGGCAGGCCCCCGCCCCACACGTGCTGAGTGTTTCACCTTCCGGATGGGCGTGACCGGTGACCTGTTGCATTTTGGGAACTTCCGGAGTGAGCGTAATATGTTTTGTATTGTTCCTATTAGTACAGTTTTACTTTAAAGAATGTTTTACTAGTTGTTCTATTTATCGTTGGTCATGTGTTATCTTTACCGTTATTAAATCTTAAATTATATAACAGAGACTTGGCTTCCTTGAGTCTTTTTACTAACGGGGCGTTGTCTACGCAGGCCTGTAATTGCTTTTGTTTTTCAGAGTGGGGGGGGGGGGGGGGGCAGAGAGTAATCAGTCCCAGAACTCAAACATGTCGTTGAAATTGGTCTGACGAAATCTGTGCCATCGGGCATAATCAAACGTGGTGGTTCTGTCTGTCCTGTCCGTGTTAGTCTGATTCGTCTTTGTCTCGCGCCTTTTCCCTTTCTGCCGGCCTGTTATTTCTGTCGGCCCTCCGCTCTTACCTATGTTCCGTAGAGTCGGGCATTGGGCTTTCCAGTGCCCGAGTCTTTTACAAAAAGCACATTGGTTTTGCCTTAAGTCTGTTCGCCCTGCGCGTAGTGTCGGGGGGTTACTTTCGGGTCGTTGTGTCTCGGGGTTGTCCTGTCGGTACGTCCCTTTACACTGTTCCCTTTTTGTGCCTAATCCTTGGAATTGTGTCGTCGCTGCCCCTTCCTTTTGCCTATCAGACGCTTGGAAGGTCGTCTGTCGCGTTTCTTTACCTACTCTGACTTTGTCTCTTTCCTTTCGTTGCATTGCTTCTTTGCGCCACATACCGAGACTGTTGAGCATAATAGGCGTTGTCTTGCTACTACGAAGGGCTATTTCTAACGTCTCTATTTTGTCAAGATCGAAGGATCCTACCAGTGGCCACTGTTTCTCTTGATTTGCTTTGGTATACTTGTGCCATAGCTTACTATAGGCTATGGTAATTAATCCATACTTTGTGAACATTTCTTTATTAGGGGTGCCTTCCAGCGGAGCTAGATGGTCCACCTCTAATAAACGGTCCGGGCTGAACCAGCTATCAATCAGTGGGGAGAAGACAGGCATGACGGGTCACAATGGGGACAATAGTCAGCACTACCTATCTTATCACTGTGTGCAAAGACTAGACAGAATATTTCTATTCTACGTTGTTTGCAGGCAGTGAATACCTCAAGAACCAATATCAATCAAAAAAATGGTCAATAAAATGGTCAATAAAATGGTCAATAAAATGGTCAATGGGGAGAATAAGTAGGCCCGCAAAAAGGTCTGCGTCACCTACCCTTTCACTATCTGCAAAGAGGGAACCTATTCTTTCCTGTTTGCAGACAGAGAATCTCCAGAAAACAATCCGTAACAGTTAATCAATGGGGAGGGGCAATTTGATCAGTGGGGGAGAAAGATAGGCACGACGGGTGCGTTACCTATCCTTCACTGTTTGCAAAGGGAGAGCCGGTTGTTTCTCCGTTTGCCGACAGCGAAACTCCAAATAAATTAACAAAAGAGTAATACTAGTATTTTTTTACAATCAATCAAACAATTTCTTAATTCGTCGTGTCTACACGACCTTACCCGGACCGCATGGACAGTTTCTTGTCTTCCGAATCCAGCGCCCGATCGTCCTCTTTTCTTCGTAATCCTCGCGGCACTCCTGATGGTTCCCAGTCAGGACCGTAGATCACTCGAGAGAGGTCTGTTCGGAACCAGTGAAGTTCGGATGATCGGCTGTCAGACGAGGGTCTATCGGACAGGGTACCTCCCGATCGTTGCAGTCGTTCACTCTGTCGTCAGGACCTCTCCCACTGGATCCACGAGTCGCTGATGGGCCCCACGTTTGGGACGCCAATTGTAAAAGGGTGGCTAGACAACCAGTGACCAAAGACCCTTTTGTGTTGCCCGGCGGTGTCGCCTCTATTACCCACAGAATATTAATCAATGAAGAAGCAGGCGCTGGAGACTGAAAGGCAGGAAACGAGGGTTTATTCTCTCCGGAGGAGAACACATCAATTCGGACAGCAAGTATCGTCACGAGGTGCTCTACCCGCATCTCTGAGGCCTGGCCTCTTATGCACAGGTTTATTGCTTTATTACATGAAACACATATTTGTCAATACTTTGATGTACGGAAAAGCATCCTAGGAATCCCCGCTTCAAGCCCGTTCCCACACGTTTACAGTTGAAATCCCCACCCCGGTCACAACAGGTGATGATTATCGCGCAGCTGGACATTCCGCCGATTCACGGAATGTGTGGAGTTGATCGGATCTCATGGGGTGAAGGGTGTTCGATCGACTCGAGGGTCTTTTGATAGGGGGAAGCTTCCTACTGTACGGGGGTGTGATAAACAGTATCCGCAGGGCCAGGTGGCGGCCTGGGAACAAGGGAGACAAACGGGCACACAGGAAAAAAGGGGTTTGTATCAAAGGACTTGGGACCATGAAAGGGATGAAGGGAGGTGTCGCGCTGGGAACAGGATGGGATTCCGAGGCAGGGCTGCGCTGAAGAGGGGTTTATGACCTGAGACATATGGGAGCAGGAGGGGGTTGTCAGCGTGCAGGGGATGCCTGCGGGGCTAAGAGAGAGTGAGAGATGCGCTGGCTATCAGCGAGGGGCAGAGGGGCCATGGTGCTCAAAATGGCTGCCGCTTACGCGCAAGGCATGTGAGAGCGGGAGTGATCAGTGCGTGGGGGTGTTTGTGAGGGTGAAGAGCCGTGCTGGGGGTCAGGGGTGTGCAGAGGGTGGTTCTGATCAGGGCAGCTAAAGTGGTGGGTGTGTGCGACAAAGAGTGTGGCATCGGGGCAAAAGGGAAGATGGCGCAGATAATGTTCACCAAACCGTATTAATTTTCCACAATAGCATATTCGGGTACTGTTTTTATGGGTTTCTCTTGGTTCTAAACAGTGCCATCTACTCAAGAAGATGACTGGAGAGTCTTTTTAGGTATGATAATTAGCCGGGTCTGGTGGCTTAGTGGACTAATGCTTCCACTGCAGGGGCCTGTGTTTGACCTCATGATCACATGTTCAAATCTCCGCAGGTCCGCTCAGCCTTTCATCCATCTGAGGTCAATAAAATGAGTACCATTGAGTTAGTTAACATTAAACATCTGTTATTAAGTGCCTAATACCCCTCTAGGGGTGAATGTGCTTTTTATGAATACATATGTTATGTTATGATGAATTAACTCACATTATTAATCTTGTAAACAGTTAGGCCCAGATTTACAAACACTTTGCATTGGGATTAAGTTACTTTTCTAATGCAAACCTAACACAAGGTGTTCAGGTGGCATTTACAATCCAGCGCAAACTGGGATTTGCATTATATTGTAACCAAAAATAACGCATAGTTGTGCAATGCTCTGCCTTGCGTTATTTTTAGTAATTGGGGCATTCCATGTGTAGTTGATGGTGTTTCCATGCAACCATCCTCAGTTTTTGACACATATCCCTATCAATAATGAAGTGTAGAATTGGATTGGGTGTAAAATCCTACGCCTCCTTGAGGGAGGCATATCAAGGGGAACGTTTTAATTCCTCCTGGTTTTTCTTACTTTGAATGTGTGCTGTATTGTACAACACACATACCAATTGAGAAAAGCATTAAAGCACAGTTTCTGAACTGGAAGGAACCCACACCATCCTATTTAAAACCCGTCCACTTCCAGCCAAAATTAAAGTAATAACCTGGCCTCCTGCCACTTATACCTACCATGCTTTTCCCAACCCAACCCCCTCCCAGCCCAAAGTTGCGCTCCCTGCACTCACCCTGAGAGCGGAGAGCCAGCACTGCGTTGATAGCAGTTCCATGACAGATGCTTGTCAGAGCAGCTTCAGTGACCCTCTCATCATGGATCTGTATACCACTACCCATTCATCCATCTCCCTCAGGTCCGTGCAGGATGTCGGAGAGACAGTAGAAGACAGGTGAGATTGCAAACCGCCATTCCGCCACCATACTGTCTCTGGAGTCCCGGGCGAGGTAGCTGAACAAAAGAGAAGCAAGAGCTTCCAGTGAGTGACGTCACAGCAGTGGTTAACCACTGTTATGACATTACTGCAGTGAACTACTGCATTTCAATCTGGTTATTCACAATAAAGGCTTCCAGTAGAAACCATTTACAACATATAGGTAAATATAGATTTACTATAGTAACTCTACATGACAATATATATATATATATATATATATATATATATATATATATATATATATATATATATATATATACATATATATATATATATATATATTACCTACTGGCGGTCGCCAGTAGGTATATATAGTTAGGATTTTTTCTCTATGGGATTTTTGAAAATTCTATGTCTAATAACTTTGGCGTTTGTGAACGGAATTGGCTGAAATTTTCAGGAAAATGGAACATTTTGTTTCTGAGCAGCCCCTGACAATTTGGGGGGGTTTCATCAAGGGGGGGCCGAGAAAAAAGGGGGGTCCCAAAACGCGTTTTTCCCATGTTAATTTCCATAGGGCGGTTGGCCTCACTTTTAGCTCGAACGGCTGAATGGATTTGCACGAAACTTGGCAAAATTGTAGGGACTGTTAGCCCGATGTGCCTTTGCTAGGTCTCAATATATGTGCTCCAATGGATTTTGAGTAATTTAGGTTCAAAAAAAGATATATATCTGGGCGGAGCCTAACCACACATCTGATCTGATTGGCTGTCAGCACTTCATCCAAGAAGTGTTGGCAGCCATCTTGGGACCAATATACATGATAGCACCTCATTAAAAAGCATTGTAGTTAATAGAGGGTTTTAGGACTTTAGTTACATTATAAATCATTTGTTGATTGTACCATACTCGTTTTAGGAATTGTGGTGGGTTCTAAGGTGATTTTACCATGTGAAAAAACCTTCTGCTGTGATATCATGAATATTGTTTGAAAGAAAACTAATATCTCATGATTTTCCCACAGTGGTTTGGAAGGGGATCTATAAGCTAAACTGAAAGCATATTTTCTGTAAATTCACATTATCTTCCTCAGTCATGTGAAAATGAAGTCTGACATTCTCAGTAAAACATGTACATCCAACAAGGACAGAGACTGTCAGTTGATTCCTTTGTGCTCTACTGCAGCCTCCTAAAGTGTTCTAAAGAACAACTAGAGCGCTACCAGTCCTACTTATTACAAAGGTATAGCACACCTGGAGCCATCGTGATGGGAATAAAGTGGTAACTCTTAAAACATTTAATTTAAAAAGGAACAAAATGAGGGGGTATATTATGCAATAGAAGGTATTATTAGTGCTGCAGAAAGAAAAATTAGGGCACATTTTGAGTGACTTTTCAAATCCTCTTCTATTTCATTAAAAAATTCTGACATGCAGTCTCCCAAAATGGCCACCAGAGACAAAAGAGCCCAAATGTAGCCCAAATATCACCCAGATGTAGCCCAAGTATAGCCCAATGACAGAATGTCCCAGAGTGTTCTAAAGAACAACTAGAGCGCTAACAGTCCTACTTATTACAAAGGTATGGCACACCTGAAGCCATCTTGATTGGAATAAAGTGGTAACTCTTAAAACATTTAATTTAAAAAGGAACAAAATGAGGGGGTATATTTTGCCATATGAATTATGATTAGTGCTGCAGAAAGAAAAATTAGGGCACATTTTGAGTGACTTCTCAAACCCTCTTCAATTTCATTAAAAAATTCTGACATACAGTCTCCCAAGATGGGCACCAGAGACAAAAGAGCCTAAATGTAGCCCAAATATCACCCAGATGTACCCCAAGTATAGCCCAATGACAGAATGTCCCAGAGTGTTCTAAAGAACAACTAGAGCACTAACAGTCTTACTTATGACAAAAGTATGGCACACCAGAAGCCATCTTGATTGGAATGAAGTGGTAAGTCTGAAAACACTCAATTTAAAAAGGAACAACATGAGGGGGTTAATTTTGCCATAGAAAGTATGATTAGTGCTTCAGAAAGAAAAATTAGGGATCATTTTGAGTGACTTCTCAAATCCTCTTCTATTTCATTAAAAAAATTCTGACATGCAGACTGAAACATGCACTTTGAATACCAGCAGCAGACGTCCCTGGTGAGCAGTAGCTTTACTACAGTGATCTAATGTGCAACTAGAGTGCTAACATTCAGAATTTATGGCAAATGTGTGACACATCTGAATGCCTTCTTGATGGAACCAAAGTAAACAAGCATTGAAAATGCAATAGATCTCGCCCTCGTTTAAGTTAAAGCCATTCTGTTTGTAATGAGGTGGCTTTTTAGCTTTGCTTTTATTAGTGTTTTTTCAACTTTCATGTAAATAACATGCATCTGTATGCATATAAGTATATGTATGCATGCATTTATGTTTGTATTTATATAGATAGACAGATGATATATGTTTATATATGTATGTATATATATATATTCACTGAAAAAACCATAGGTTATAGACCATATATAGTTAGGAATTAGCATTTACAAAACCTTGAAAATTCACTGAAAAAACCATAGGTTATAGACCATATATAGTTAGGAATTAGCATTTACAAAACCTTGAAAATTCACTGAAAAAACCATAGGTTATAGACCATATATAGTTAGGAATTCGCATTTACAAAACCTTATTTTACTCACACAAAACCATTGAAATTCCATATATAGTTAGTTGCACTAACTATATATCGCGCACCCGCAATCCACTGCTGATGATGTCACATATTACATCATTCATGACATGGTCAGTGACATCACTGATGACATCACTGATGACATCTCAAATGACATCACTGATGACATCACTGATGACAACATCCAGTGACTGTATGTTTCTATAAAGTTAAAATATGTCTTACATATTGAAGAATGAGTGGATGTATAAGTGTCTGGATGAAGGATTTAGTAGGTGCATGACTGACTGTATGAGTGAGTGATTAAATGTGTCTCACTGAGTGCATGGATTAGTGACTAAACTGTCTTAATTTGTGCATCATTATGTCTGTTGTTCTGTAAACTGTTGCATGTGTTGATAAGTAGCTATATGAGTAACTATATGGGTTATTGATTGGTTGCCCAAGTATTTGTATGGGAGACTGAGTGTGTGTGTGGGTGGCTGGGAGGTGTATGACTCTGTGCATAGATGTGTGAGCAGTTGATTCACTAGATGTATGGTTTCAAAAGTGCATGTGGAAACAGCTGTATGGGCGGTTGACTGTGTGCATGAGTGTATTGGTGAGTGAATGGATATTTCAGTGCTACATGTCAAAGTAAGTACATATGTAAAACACAGTACATGTGAGAGTTGACATATATAAATAACTGTGCATAAGAGCCAGTGAATGTGTGAGTGGCTGTATGGATCATTGTGAACTTGTATCAGGGATTGTATAAGAGAGTAAATATGTGTTAGTATATGTTTGAATAAGTAAAGTTTGTATAACTGTATAGTTGAGGAAATGGAGGTGTGATTGATTCTTTGCATGACTGACTAGGTGTGTGAGTAACTCCATGGATGAGTGACAGTCTGTGAGTGTCTGTTTACACTGATTGTATCTAAGGTTATATTAGAGTCTGAAGAGGTTCATCGTATTATCACATGAATGATATCATCAGTGATGTGATCAGTAATGTCAAATGAGATGTCATCAGTGATGTCATCAGTGATGTCATTTGAGATGTCATCAGTGATGTCATTTGAGATGTCATCAGTGATGTCATCAGTGATGTCACTGACCATGTCATGAATGATGTAATATGTGACATCATCAGCAGTGGATTGCGGGTGCGCGATATATAGTTAGTGCAACTAACTATATATGGAATTTCAATGGTTTTGTGTGAGTAAAATAAGGTTTTGTAAATGCGAATTCCTAACTATATATGGTCTATAACCTATGGTTTTTTCAGTGAATATATATATATATATATATATATATATATATATATATATATATATATATATATATATATATATATATATATATATATATATATATATATATATATATATATATATGTATATCTATATACCTTCAAAGCTCATAGTGTAGTTGAAGGGTAACTCAAGACTGTTGGACTGGGCCTTCTATACAGGGTCACACCCAATATTTTTGCCTTCACAAAGCCTGTTTTGCTGAACCTGTTTTTTGGGGGGGCTTTTAGGACTTTGTGCACTTTTGCACTGCTAACGTGCCTGTGCTCTCTCTTTTAAACATGGTGAAATTGGCTTACGGCCAATTGGCACATTTAATTTACTAATAAGTCCCTAGTCAAGCGATACTACATGTATCAGAGACTGTAAATTAAATAATAATCCACATTTGTAAAGCACGAACCATCACCCATTAGGGTCTCTAGGCACTGGGGGCCAACGGGAAGATTAAGCAAGCTATTGCCCAGAGTCACATGGTGCTGGGCTAATCTGCCGCCGGCCCAGGGGATTGAACCGTGATCCCCAGATTCCAAAGTCAGTCACCCTGGCCACGGTGCCACACCTCTCCCACATGAATGGTACTAGTGGGCCTGCAAAAGAACAATTGATGGACAGAATGCTGAACAATGTCAAACATTCACCCCAGTACAGAGATCTGGGCCTAAATTCATTGTTTCTTTGTTCCCCATGCCATTCCAGTTTAAACTCCAAGCCATATGCAAATCAATTTGGACCCTGCTCCCCATGGGAACAGTCCAGCCTGACTACCAGGCCGAGCCCTTCCTGGACCAGAAACAAGCATCCTGGTACCAGTTTCGGGGTATCTCCCTCATCAGCAAGGCTGGCTTGACTCTGGTGGCATGGAGAGCACAGGACCCACGCCTGGGGATACCGGTCCCACTCGGGAGACAAATGTACAAAGAACAATTGATGAACTGACTAGTGGGCCTGCAGCAATAATCATTGAACTCATTTAAGTAGCATTTTTAAACATGTCGCAGGCCTGCCATTGCAGTCTGTGTGTACAGTTTTAAACTGCCATTTTGACTTGGAAAAAAAGCTTTTGCCAGATCTAAGCCTTCCTTTTTAATACATAGAAATCACACCTAGGGTAGGTCTTAATAAACCCATAGGGAAGGGCGCATTGTATTTAAAATGTTAGAAGTGTACTTTTAAGTTTTACATGTCCTGGTAGTAAAGAACCCTCAGAGTTGTTTTTCACAATTGCAAGACCTGCCACTATCATAAGATAATCTTGAGTCAGCTTCTTACATTTAATAAGTGATAACATTTGTGTGGAAGCAGGAAGGAACGTTATGTTTGGTGTTTTAGGAATTGTAATTTAAAACCCTGTTTAATGGTATAGTTAGATGTTAAATCGCAATTCTAAAAATGCCACTTTCAGAAAGTTGGCATTTTCTTGTCCTAACCTTTTGGTGCCTGCAGACATTTGCTGGGTCACATGACTAGGTGTAGTTGGCAGTTGGTCTATGTGTATTCCTCCCAGACAGCATCACAATAAAGAGGTTGGGTGTTGGCCAGATGGGCCATAATGGCTTAATGGGGAGGGGCAGAGGTGACACCTACCACACTCGCGCTGCAAAATCACTGGCCAAGTTCACACACAAAGGGGCTTCACACTAGCCTAATGTACACCCAGGGCAGGGAGGCAGGCAATTCCAGATACATCGGTGGGTGGAAACTCCAGAAGCTTCTCCCACTTCAAAGTGGGAACCAGGTATAAAAAGGGGACCATCAAACCCACTCTTCAGTCAGTACACTCCTGGACCTGTAGAGACTACAGAAGGATACCCTGTTGCCCTGAGTGCTTTAGGCCCGCCCTGA
The DNA here is from genome assembly GCF_964263255.1 of Lissotriton vulgaris. Taxonomy (NCBI): domain Eukaryota; kingdom Metazoa; phylum Chordata; class Amphibia; order Caudata; family Salamandridae; genus Lissotriton; species Lissotriton vulgaris. The sequence continues at coordinate 485,713,206 of NC_141694.1, read as the reverse complement.
TTGCTGAGAAGGAAGATTGGACATGCTTCCTTTATCCAAGGCTAAGTGATGTCATGGGTCAGCTGACTGATCCCTGCTGGCTTCTGGAGAGAGTCCCTGACCCTCAAGATGTCCTTCCCAGTTCCTGGACCCTTAACTGACATCAGAGAACATCCCTCTGATTCAAAAAATTAGAAATCCTGAAGTTTTGGGCTCTATACGAATGGGCCTATTCACTCCCAGACCTTGCCTCCCATGCTGACCACAAATGCAAAGCTACAGTGAGCCTACCTGTTTGCACTACAACGTTCACCAGGGGCAACCGCCAAAACGAGATCTGCACGTTGTGCTGCAGCATCGGCAGCCCACAGTGACTGCAAACACAAATCTCCAGCTACAACCGCCTGACAGAATCTTTGTGCTACAGCAAAAATCGTCTACAACGCCCGGCCTACTCTTCGCACTACATCAATGACCATCCGCAATGCTCTCTCTGCTGTCTGCGGGGTCTTCCATCATGAACAGAACTTTTTACCATGGACGTTAGAAGCTACCTTATTCAGTGAGACTAACCTGGTCCCTCTATACGGCCCATGCTCCATTGAGGGCGGCCTGAACTTGTGACCAGATCACCACTAATGGCGCTTTTGTGCGTTTTGACTCTATACTTACCATAAATGTTTGAAATGTTTTGCTGCCATATAATTTATTAGATATTGCTCTATTTTTCTAAATTGGTGTGGGATTTTCCTTGTGTTGTGTTTTCACTTTGTTACTGCTCGTGGGCAGCACAAATACTTTGCACATTGCCTCTAAGTTAAACCTGCCTGCTTTTGTGCAAATGTACCAGTGGGTTAAGCACAGATGAACTTAGTGACTTTTTGCGGTCCACACTGATAAGGATTGTGGCTGTTGCCTCCGTAGGGTTTCACCCCCTCAATCAACAATCCAACTTCTCACAAATGCTTACCTGTACATTCTTACCTTCATGACATTTAGGAAACCAATATTCTGAGTATGATACTTTTGTAGCAGTAATTTTTTGTGGCTGACATTTTGACATGCAGTTCCAGTGGATTCATAGATTGGAGCTTGATCGTTATAACATTGAAGACTCATATGGCCTTTTCTAAGAGGGAACTTCAATGCTGTGATAAATTTTGTGGCGGTGCTGGATGATATCCCCAAATAGATATATTCGGTCCTCTGTTGGATAGTCTCACTATTTATCTTATTTTTTGTTTTCCTTAAAACATCATAACTTTTTTTTTGTCTTTGTTCTGATTGTTTCATACTCCATGCATTACACATTTTCATTTTGTTAAAGACCAGCTACTCTGCAAATGTATCTCTATCTTTTGCTTGTGTCTCTTTATCCATCTCTGTCACTCTCTCCTCATTCGTTCGCTCAACTATCTTTCTTTTCCTTTCTCTTTCTCTCTCTTTTGGTTTCTATGTCTTTCTTTCTTGCTCTCTCTCCTTTCCTGTTACTATTGTTCTCCCTTTCTCTACGTGTCCCCCCCTCCTGTACTCTTTATCTCTTTTTCTCACTCATTCCCATTCTCACTAACAGTTGATCTCTCACCCCATCTCTCAGTTAATTTCAGTTAAACTCAGTGTAAATGATTCTTCACGACTTATTATTATTAGTAGTAGTAATGTTAGTGGTAGTAATAGTAGTAGTGTTGCAGTAGTAGTAATTTAGGGGCATATTACCAAGCAATAGCGATAATTATCGCTATTGCTTGGTTAGAGACAAAAATTTACCGCAGCGCTGCGGCGATTTTTACCGCAAATAAACCATGGTATTACCAAGGTTTAACGCAAATGCGGTAAAAATCGCCGCAAAGCATGAATATCGCTGAAAAGTCAGCGATATTCCTGCATTAGCGAGCTAATGCTCTTAGCCATGTTATCCACCTCCCATTGGATAACATGGCTAAGAACTGCTCAGGGTAGGTGTTAGCTTTTGGAGATATTCCCGCTTAGCGCGAATATCTCCAAAAGTTGGTAATAGGAGATAGCGATGTTAGCGACTGTTTTCAGTCTCTAACATCTTGGCACGCCCACTTTGCATCTCATTAGTGATAAATATCACTGACATGCAAAGTGGGGCCCAAGATGGTCGCTATCTCCTACTAGCTGTCACAAACTGGTATTAGCTGCAGCTAGGTAATAGGGAGATAATTTTATCTCCGCTTGCTTGGCTTTTAAAGCCAAAAAAGCGGAGATAAACCCCCTTGATAATATGCCCCGTAGTTTTTTAGTATATAAAAATCAAAAACAATAAAATTTAGTGCATACATCAAGCCATTTAGCATAACAATTCAGTTAAAAAAATAAAAACATTATGCATTATGCCAAGTTAAAAGCAAAGATAAGGAGCACTAAGCCTGCACCTAGGGAAACCTCTGTTGGGACCTTCTGCCTCCCCGTAATAGCAGCAGCATCGAAAAATAAAAATTTTAAAAACATAGAGCATGGCGATGTATCCTATAAAGTAGACAAGCATAGCAGTTTGTTCCTCCAAGGAAGTCTCACCTTTACCGCCCTGAAATAAGAGCAACGTTTAGAAAACACCCCCGTAGTAGAGGCTAACATTGAAAATCCTTGGTTATAGGCACATAACTATCATTTTGCAGGGTGCATAGTAAAGTGTGAGGTGTGTACTAAAGTGAAAGGAGCGGCCTCAACTCCTCCAGGGCCCAAACTCTAAAATAATCATATACATTGATTATTTGACTACATATTTGATGGGCACCCATAGCAGTTTTAAAGGATTAGGCTAACCCTTCGCTTCAAAGGTAAGAACATAATAAAGTTGAGCTGAAACAGCGTCAACTGGCTGGCATTAATTGGCAACCAGAGTACCTATCCCTTGAATTGTAAGAGACACTGTTGTAAACCCTCTCCCAGTCATCACGAGGAACAGAAAACCACAAGGCTTTAAGCTTTAAAGTGCATAGTGCATAACAAGCATAGGAAACAAGCAAAATCCTACTGCAAGACCCCGGCTAGGCATGGCTGAATAGGGGGGGGGGGGTGCAACAATTCTTCTTGCTTCACACCTAACAACCCCTGTAGCAGCCCACCTTCGAGGTGCCATCTGTGCACAACCACTGCTTACCATTGGTGCCTTCCATGTGCAGGATGTCTGGAGCCCTACTGGGAGAGTTTTTGGCCTTGACTGGGCTTTAAAAATGCCTAAAACTCCACCAGTCAAATGTTCAACTTGATGTTTTAAGGATTTAAGGTCTCCGTTGCTGCTGACTTACAGGCTCTTAATCCTAGGGCTATACATTCATTTCGTAGCAGGACCCTCTGATGCATATTTAGGCATGGGCATAGGACATGCAACAATGTTTCCTTTGTCCAATGCCACAAACGGCACCTCATGGCCTCCAATTGTCCTTCCTTCTGCAATTTGGGCTTGAAATCTAGGGCGAGGAACACCCCCAGTCTCATCGCCATCAGTTTCCTCTCAATGTTCACAGTGTAAGCACCTTCGAAGAAGGATTCTTTGTGTTGGCCATCATACGAAGTTAACACCAGCCACCCATGTGCTCACTTGGCTAATGCTGTTTTGTCTTCCCATTGACTTTTCAGCCTGATGCATTTGTTCATTACTTTCTTAAAGACCTGCTCACTTAGTCCGAGGGTCTCAATGCTGTCCTGTAGATACTTTTTAAACCCACCATTCCCTCTTTGTGAGTTGATTTCAGACCATACATGATGCGCTAGGGAATTCTTAGGGGGATTTCTCATTTTGTGACCGTATTTTACAAAGGCCACTAACCCGACATGAGATTGCTTTACAAGGGAGAATTTAAATCTCACTTGAGTGGGCAAGGTCAACCTCGGCAGATGAAAAATTTGCTTGTAGGTCTGTGTTGTGCGCTTATCCAAGAGATTTGCATCAAAACCAATCATTATCTCACCTCTATATTGATAATGTCAGGATCAGTTTAGCCCTGTTTATTCTGGTGTTGCTTAGATGGAGCATATCATCTGCATAGAGGATGTGGATAAAGGCAGACCACCAAGGCTTGGAGCATGGGACACCAGCTCATCCAGGGTAGGAGAGAGGTCTAAAAAATACAAATTAAACAAGAAGGGTGCGAGCACGCACCCCTGTTTCAGGCCGATTGCTGTACCCACCTCCCAGGACAGGTGGCTGTCATCCCTGGCCTTGATCCTGACCCAGGTCTCTGTGTATAATAGCCTATTTGCCCTCAATAGATTTTGCGGGATGCCCCAGTGCTGTGACTTTATCCACAGCTTATCACGTGGAACATGGTCAATCACTTCTTTAAAGAATATAAAGCACATCAGCAACGGCATACGGGTGTCACCCGCTCTTTTAATATCCAGTCCCGCAGCCATCAGGCTTAGCGAAGGTCTCTTTATTTTTCGTAAACCCTGTCTGGTTCAGGGAGAATGTACCTGTTTCAAGTGCCCATACAGACAGGTCTTGCAACAACAGGGTTTAGAAATATTTAACGTCCACATCTAACAACGCAACTAAGCAATAGTTGCTTGGGAACGAGGCCATCCCTCCTTTAAAAATGGGATGAATGATTGAGCCTCGCCAACTGTTTGGTATATTGCCAGAAGCTAATATGGTATTAAAACACCACAGCCAGGAAATTCGGCCAGGTTGGTATATTTTGTTTAAGGTGGGCTTGAGGAACACCATTAGGACTGCCGGCATACCTGGGGTGTGAGTTGTCGATGATCTTAATTATCGAGGATGTAGAATATTCCAATGTACCTAGAACATCACTTATCATTTGCAGGTTCTTTTAAAATGGCACAGGAGGGGTCGGGCCAATTAAGCTTCCTGTGAGATGTGAGTTCTAATACTCTACCAAATCACTCTCGTTGATGTTTGCATTGTTTGACGGCCTTGGGCCTTTATCAGTCTTGTTGATTAATTTCCAGAACTCCTGTTTTGAAGAACCGAGGAGCTTGGCCCATAGATTTCAAGCCTTTACCTCTCTTTTAAGAATGTTCCTATTGTTACATAGGGTTTTTAGCAGGGCTGGATTATGAGGGAAGCGCCACATTTGCCTGAGAGATTTGCCAACTTTTGATCTTATAAGTCGAATTTCCCTTGGCACACAGGGGCTTTTTTGATGAATTATATTTGTACCTTCATGTTACACTCTGGCAGGGTATTTTACCATCAGGCAATTGGATTTGGCTACTTGGTTGTAGTTAGTGTAAGGGGTCGCCCCAACGCTGTTTAATCTATACACTGCAGATCTGGGGAAGACGCTTCTGAATGCCAGCCTAATAACCCCAAAAATCGGGAGAAACAAACTGCAAATTTTACAATATGCAGACGATTTAGTGGTAATGGACCACACAAAAATTGGGCTGCAAAGAGGTCTGGAAGCCCTAAACACATACAACGAAATCAACGAGCTCATAATCAACGCGCAAAAAACGAAAGCAGTTATATTTGGCCACTTCCCCAAAAAAGCTTCACTAAAATGGCACGTGGGTAATGAAATTATCACAACCATGCGCTCATATCATTATCTCGGGTGATGGCTAAGTGAAACTGGCAAAGCAACATTACATATGCACAAAATGAAGGCCACAGCACAGGCAACAATTTTTTCGATATGCAAATTAAATGAGCTCATGCAGAGTCCAACGACAGTGCCCATTAGAAAAGTATTACAAGCTAAGAGCAGGGCCACTGCAGGATATGCACAACAGGCATTCCCAGGCAAAGTGGTTGATCCTTTTAAAACAAATCTGGCTACGACAAGGGGTCCGAACAGTTAAAGAAGCTGTTTCTGTACTTTTCTCCTGTACTCTTCCATCGGACCTGGCCAGGTTTGGGAAATACATGGCCACGCTTCGAAACAGGTTTATGGAAGACGAGGGGTCAGGCATGATGAAAGTCACTTCAGTCTAATAAGCCAACTCGCCCCATTAACCAGTTGGAGAAGATATCAATTTAATAACTAAAACACTTTTATATCACGCAAGAAACTTACTAATGAGGACACACTGGTATACTCTTGCTGCTTTTATTTAAAAATGTATAGACATAAATATTTATACATTTATTGTCTTTTACACATGGTTTTTGAAAGTCTTGTATACAAATGTCTTTTTTAAGGATCATCGTTCTGCTTTTAAATGGCATGCAAGATGTATTGCAAATGGTTTTAAGTAACTGCAATATAAATAAATAAATAAAATAAATGGTGTAAGGATGTCTGCTCCTACAGCCAGCAGGTCATGGATGGCGTCAGCGTTTCACTTTAGACTCTTCAGGTTTTCAGTGTAAGCGTCTTCGTGCATAATTATTCTGGTCCTAGTCTGTTCATGTTGGCTCTTACCCAGATGATTTGTACGAGGTAATCACTCTCAGAGTGATGAACGATTTTAAACTCTATGACTCGAGTGGTGGGATATCTCCGCTGAGACACCATTCAGAAATATTAAGACAGTCAATTCACAGGCTCTAAGCAGTTTTTTCCTGATCTTTTCCAGGCACCTGTGGAGTGGATAACTTTGATCCGGGATGGCCCCAAAAGCATTGTCATAATCTTCACCCAGGGGCTGAAATAGATTTGATCTAAAGTCTTCAGTAATTAGCAAGTAGGTTGCCCGACAATCACTTTTCAGCTTGTGTAGAGGCTGATTAGCTTATTCACTATCATGGGTTTTCCTTTGAGATTAATATAAACATTGAAAAGGATTAAAGGTTCTGCCAGCTGCTGCGACCAGCCATACAAACGAAGAGCCAATTACACTGTCATCTTTGCGTTTAGATTGGAACTCACATAAACGGCTAATCATCCTTTTGCTCTCCCAAAGGTTCTCCTTTTGTGGGCAAACCTACAAAATTACCCAAACCCTATCAAGGGCATTTTGAATAGTGCCCACGTCTCTTGGATACTATTATAGCAAATATTTTCAAGTACTCAGGCAAGAGGGCATTTGGGATATTTGCTAGCAACCCTCCCAGGTTCGGAGAGCATATGCTTATGTTACTCTGTTCCATAGTGCTAAGGCACGTTTTCTTTGCTATTCAATCCTTACAGTGGATCACTGACAAGGCAGACAGAAGCCAGAACCAGCTCTGTATCATTTTGCTCAATTATAGTTCTTCTCTGTGTGTCAGTCAATTGGAAAATTTTGCTTGAAATGTCAGCCGTGTGGACAGAGTGGTTGATAGCAATCCCACTGCACTTCTCAGTATGGAATTTGTGGTACCTTTGCCCTTGGTAAAATGGTCTAGCTGCAGAAGCAGGGGCGGGATAGCGAGCCTCCTGGATTATTACTATCTTTATACCCCAGCTTTTCAACAGCTTTTTCATGTTGGAAAGCACCAGGCATGGAACGTGCCCAGGGTAGGTTCATGAGCTTGCTTTGCTCTAGAGAGTAGACATTTAATAGAGAAGATGTCCTCTGACCCCCATCTGCTCCGGGCCCAGCAGTGCCCTGATTAATTTAAAAACATGTGCTTGGTGTAGGGTGTCCTGGACTCCCCTTGATTTGAATTCTGGAATCCACAATAAAATTGCCTTGTGCCTATTCTATTCTGGGGGTCAAGGTGTGGGTTTTCAGTCACTCCCCGAAGTTCAGAGCTTTCTTTTCCTTGACTGCCTATGAGCCGAGAAGCCAAGGCCGGGTTTTCTTCAGCAGACTTTGCCTCAGCACGAACTCTACATAGGCGGCAGGATGGCTTGCCACCACTAGGCTGTACGTTTTGAGGGCCGGACCTAGGCGACTTTTCAGCTAGAGTGCCTTGACTGCTAATGGAGTCACTACTGAATTCAAGGGAACAGTAGGCCTTGCACTGGTTTCTTTCCTCCTTAATTGCAGAATGCCTTGCTGCTTCATTGGGGTTTTTTTCAACTGACTGCACTCTTCTTGATGGGATGGTATCTCTGTGCCACTCTCATAGTGATGAGAGCCAACCAACTCAGAATCAGCTGGCAACATAACTGTGTCTGTGACTTGCCCTTTTCCCTGCGAGTAAGGCATAGGAGTGGACACTTGAGTGAACGAAACTCCTGGGCTAGATCCTGTTTCTTCCTTTTTTTAGCACACTTTCTTTCCCACTTCTTCCGTATGATAAATGGTTCCAGGCCTTTATTTTTCAACTTTATGCTGAGTTCCTGGTCTTGGCTGTCCCTACGGCTTTAATTGTCTCCATGCGGAGTTTCCCCCCTTGTCTCCTCTTGCAGTAATGTTGTTGCAGTATCTTTGATGTGCTGATATTGTCACAAGCATACAACAAGGAAAGGTTTACCTACAAGGGATTTTGTTTATCTAAGGTTTTTATAACTCTTTGTAACAATTATTTATAATCTCACCCTGAGCAGTGGGGAAAAATTGAATAAATCAAAATAGGAATGCAAAGTGAGCACAATTTCTGAAATGAATCATGAATCATACACGGGGCAAAGGAGTGTTTTCCAAAAACATTCATATATTTAATATATGTGTATTTTAAAATTTATCAGCGAAAAGCAACAAAACATAGCATGTAAGGTGGCGTTAGGTAACCTATACAAAAAACGATGTTGTATAACTAACGCCACCTTACATGCTATGTTTTGTTGCTTTTCCCTGATAAATTTTAAAATACACATATATTAAATATATGAATGTTTTTGAAAAACACTCCGTTGCCCCGTGTAGGGTTCAGGATTCATTTCAGAAATTGTAACCCCTTTCATTCCTATTTTAATTTATTCAATTTTTCACCACTGCTCAGGGTGAGATTATAAATAATTGTTACAAAGAGTTGTAAAAACCTTAAATAAACAAAATCCCTTGTAGGTAAACCTTTCCTTGTTGTAAACTTCATTACCCGTACCTGCAAGGGTAGATTGAGTTCCCACTCCTTTTGGATATTGTCACAAGCACACACCTTTTCTATTGCTTGTTATGTGTCATGTTTTCAAAAATTGTAATGTAATGTAATGTAAGTTGCACTTATATAGCGCAACTGTCACCCAAAGGGCATCCTGGCGCTTTAGATTCCAAGACGAAGCGAAACAAAAGGGGATGATGGACGGAGCGTTTGAGCAAATCAAACACTCACCCCCAGTCAAATGAGCTGGGTTTAATCCATCACCATTCTTTAGCTCACTCAGCCACCCCAGTTCAGACATGGCCATATGCAAATCAGTCCAAGACAGCGGGAGCAAAAGAAAAAGCAGATCTAATCTCTAGGGAACAAGCTGTTTTTCAGTTCGTTCCTGAATCTGGACAAGGTGTTCAACTGTCTGAGCCCCAGGGGAAGAGCGTTCCAAAGTCTGGAGGCAGTGAAGCTAAAGGATCTGCCACCTGTACGCACTTCCTTAACATGAGGGACACATAAAAGGTTTGCGGAGGAAGAAGGTAAGGATCTAACCGGCGCATACCAAGCAAATTTCCTCTGAAGTACCCTAGCCCAATTTTATGTACTGCCCTGAAGGCAATGCATAATGCCTTAAATTTAAAAATTGTTTGAATTCTTGCTCCACTTTTTCGATAGCAGATCAAAATAGGGTTTTCTGGATCTCTCTTATTTTTCTTACAAGGGTGTATTCCAGCCGTTTGGTACGTCGTGAGCCTCTATGGTTACCCATAAGGTAACCATAGGTAGTTTTGCTGAGTATTAATTGATGTGAAATGTAAGTATTTGTTGTCCCTTTTCCTCAGATGTCTCTGAAATGTTCTGCACTGCTTTTCTATGTCTATTTTTCTATTTTTATTTTTTATTTTTAAGCCACAAACATAGATACTTTACAAATAAACTCCAAGAAAATATACCACTTTGATACTCGTTAACATAAGCATAGGTAGGGGCACATAAACAAACATGGAAGAAAAGAGAGAAAAGGCGATCATATTATAAAAGAAAAAACAAAAGAAGAAATACAAAAAGTCGCTAATCCAGTTGAAGACAGGACCATATCCTATCGAATCTTTGCCGGGACTAATGTACTGCTTTTCTATGTCGAGTACAATGTGTATTTTCTAGTGTTGTTCGGGGCACCATCGGTACCTGTTTTACAAAACAGCCAGTGCATATTCTCTTTTGGATTGGTATTGCATTTGGTGCGGTTTTGGTGTAAGCAGGTACCCTGATTTTTCTTATGTTCTTACATAACTCCATTGAATAGTAAAAAAAAGAGTTTCACAGTGGGTTGTAGAACTCAGGGAATTATTTTTATGCTGCAAAACATTTCCTTGGCCTTTTTTTCATTTTTATGTTGAATTATTTTTGATTTTTTCCTAATTTGGATTTTTTTTTTTAAAGACTGACCTTTGTGCTTTGGTTTGTTTGTTGACATGTACCTTAGGTCTCTATATGGTTCTTTTGTATTGAGACTTTGTTGTTGGCTTTCTGCCATTTTGGGTAGGTAATCCAGATAATCTGTTTAACAATGACAGTAAATCTTCATATCTTCCAGTAGTGATACAGTACTTGTTTTTTTTGTCATGTCATTCATGAATATCTTGAATGGAGCTGGAATGAGGACGCATCACGAAATGAACCCTTCTACATTGGTATGCAACCCTTTTAATATATATATGATGTTTCATCTAAGCAATTCTACGAGGGTTTAAGGAGATCGCATGTATACCAGATTGATAAAAATGCTTTTAAGGTCAACATCTCGTGTACAAATGTTCCCCTATATGTTCTGTGGGCATAATCTTTTAAGAATTCATGCTTTAGATGCACAATAAGTGATACGATGACCTGTGGCTGTGGAGAAATTCTATTTTGCTCATGAGTAGATTCTCTCTTTTTTTCATATGTCTCTGGATACTTCTTTTTGGATTTGCTCAACCCCCCTAACCTAGGTTATGCAAATATATGTACATGCACTATAATCAAGGCAGCCCCTTTGGGTATAATTTGGGCAACTTGCTTAAGTTGGGTGCCATATTGAATATCTACAACATTGATTCCTGTTGCCTGAATGTACATTACTTGCTTCATTTGATGAGGTTTGTAGTTTCTGAAAATAAAGCACACACAAAGTCAAGGTGCAGACTGCCAGGAGAACTAGTGACTAGTTATTAAATCTGTTTTTCCGGTGATTCACCTGTTGTTGGTGGTGAAGATAAGAACACAATGGGGCATATTTACAGCAGAATGAGAAGCGTGGCATTAAGCAAACATTGATAGAGCCACGCTTCTCCATTCTGAAAATGCAGGGATGTGCCGTATTCAACTCTGCGGTTCCCCTAGCGCTGGTACAGAGTTGAGCTGCCTAGCGCCAACACGGGCACCCTTGCAAGTGCAAGGGTGTCTGCGTTGGGGGGAAGATAGTTTAACTGCAGGTAGGTCCCACTTCACATAAACCATCTCTAAATGCCATTTTGTAACATCTATTCCTAATGCAGTACACAGAAGGAGCAAAACAGCATTTTTTTAAAATGATTGTTTATGTGCTTGAAGGGGGACCTTCCTGGACATAAACAATCATAGGCAATTTGTTGTTTCTATGTGTGCTGCACAAGGAAGCACACATGGACACAGCAAAAACGAGGAGAAAGAACGCATTTCTCCTCATTTTGCCTGTTTAAAACCAGATTTTCCATGGTCTTAATTTTGGTGCTGCCTCCTATATACGCTGACCTTGTGAATAGGGGGCAGCCTCACACTCCATGGGTGTTGCAGTGGAGCGCCCATCGCAACACCCATTGTCCTCCCCTTTTATACTAAATACAGAGTGAAATTGTGCCTTATTTACAGGGCAGCGTTAAGCCATGCTAAGTGGCTTAACGCTGCCTTGTAAATAAGGCAAGATAACCATCACAACATCACTAAAAGTGATGTTGTAGTAGCGATAGGGGCTTGTAAATATGCCCCTTTGTGTGTTCTGTGTACTGCAAAGCATGGCCCAGATGGATACCTCTTTATATTTAGAGTAAAGGGCCTCTTTGGAGTAGAGATTCGATCTTTCGGGCACATTTTTACAGGCATAGATTGCTCTCATGAACAGAAAGACTTCCACTAGAAATGATCTTGAGAGGCAACTTTAAGGTGAGCTTAGGGGCCTGGTCATTTATAAACTGGTCTAGACATGGAGGAACACAACGTTTGGGGATCAGTGGGATAGTTGCTAGGCAAGAAAAAAAAGTTGGAGACTGACAATTACCACGTCATGCAATATCTTATCCCTCGCGCTGTTTAGCTGTTCTCAGAGACCACACCCTCAGAGGGAATGAAGACCTGGTAAATAACTGCAGATCAAATAAACAGAGTAGTATCGATAAGCATTTGTTGTCTGGACATGTTATCGAGGGATCCCTTAAACAACTGAGGTTATCCTTAGAGGACATGATCAAAAAAGTGATCATAAAAACACATAAGGGATTTTTGAGAAATGCCCTTCCTTTGTTTCCAATCAAAAGCACGAGATCAAAGGTAAAACAGTGATGGTTTGAGAGTGAATGTACACAAAGAAAGTCAAAATCGCCTAGTTTGAAAGTTGAAGTTGGTGTAACAATGGGCCCTATTTATAAAGGCATTAGGAGTATGTAAATTATTGCTCCTTCAGTAATCTTTTAAGTCCACTTACATGCTGAAACGACCACAAAACACCCAAAGTGAGAATAAAATGAAAATATTCATGGAATATCCATATGCAATTAGTACAAACAGAAATTACAGTGTTCTCTTTGCAAATGTACTAATAGGGTGTAGGTTCTTTTTGGGGCCAATTCACAATTGCATTTAAGAGTACTTAAAGATTACTCCTGGGGTACTACTTGCCATGCTCATAAATGCTTTTGGGAATTTGCCCAAAATGTTTATTTAGGCTTTCCTCTTTTTTACTTCAGGAGTTAGCTAGACAGACTAGTCAAAGAGCAATGCACTCTCAATAAATCATTTCTGGGGAAAGTTCTGGAACGGGCAATATAGGCCTGCAAGGCTAGGTCCTGGGATTCAGCCAAGCATGTGAGACTATCTGGGTTAGAGAGTTTCTACAAAAATGAAAAAAGATGTTCAAGCAACTATTAAGCTATATGCTTATACAAGTAATCATTTAATTTATCATATATCTAGAGCAGCATCTTACTCCAGGAGATTGACGTGACATTTGCTCCCTTTATGTCATGAATCAGCCTTTGAAACTTTAATTCTGGGGCTCTTTCTAGATGAAACCATTGCTAAAACAAAGATGGGGCATTGGAAGATTGTGAGAGTACAAATATGATTGATTTGGAGCTGAAACTTTATTGGGAAACAGTGTCTCTTTTGATGCAGGTAATGTTAGCCCAAATAAAAAAAGCCTTCTGGTTAAAAGAGCTGATGAATTTCTATTATGTATGTAATAATTAAAGACATTGTGCATGGAAACATACCCTAGACAAGTTGAAACATCGGCTGCTTACTTGTTATCAAGGCTGCACTTTGATTTTCTACAAAGCAAGAAGGAGGGTTCTGATAATTGCCAGCTGTGTAGATTCACTGTTAGTGAAAAGGCTAAGCATATTCTGTTGTTTTGCTCTGGGTGTATAGTTAGTAGGGATAAATAGGTACGGTCCCTGTTCAAGATATGTATGTGTGTTGAGATCTAGAGGAGGGATATAGGATGGTGTTTGCATGGGCTTGAAGTTATCAATGCTCACTATCGTGTGGCTGTATTAGGTCGCAGGATGAGATTCTATGGTGTTTTAGCAAGGAAGGGATGGTAGCTCAGCTGCAATTAGGGTTTGATCTTTCCTTGACATGCTGCAGAGCAGCTTTCATCCCTCGGCTTGGGAACAGGCCATTGGGAACAGACGTAGCATTCTTAGTCGAAAACGAGCACTGACTGTAATTGGCACCCATATTTGGATGTTGTACTGTGTTCATATGAAGAAGAAACGCTTTTTATGCATGAACCTGTCTGGTGTAACTTTATAGTGGTTTGCTGCATGTCAGATTATGATATTTTAAACGGTATCATAAAGTGCATTTTTAAGTATTTCAAAATTAATAGTCATTTTGTTAATATTTTACTAGGTAAGGTAATACTTTATCGTTCAGTTAATTGAAACTTACAATATTATTACAACAAAATTGCAAGTTAAAACATCATCCAATAGATATCATAATAAAAAATACTGTCATCATTCAGATGTAATTCCAGTTTTTGACTCATTTAAACACCCAACCCAAGTAAGAAAGGAAAGATATTGACATAATTCATGAATCACGTAATAACATTAAAGATCTTAAAACCACCCACTATCAAATATAAGAACACTACATTTACCCAATCGAGAGTATTAAACAGAAGTGCTTTGTGCATTCAAGATATTTACACAGAATGAACAATATAATTCATTTATGATGTAAATACAGATACAGATTCACAATTAAACGGCACATCAAAAAACGATATTACCATAAGTGGCTGATTAAAAAAAAGTGCTAGGTGCATATCCTAAATTTCATACTTCGTACTAAAACTATTCTTTCCACTACCAAACTACAGAATATAAAATATTCTAGCTTAACATGAACCATCATACTTTGCTTTGTATTTTCAAATGTAAAATACTGAATGATAAAATTCAGACAGAGTTTGGTCACCAATACAGATCCTTTAAAAAAGAACAGTTTAGAGCAGGGGTCTCCAAACCGGTCCTGGAGGGCCGGATCCATGCCAGATTTTTTAAATTACTACATGTATCTCAATGGGGATATCCAAAAAATCTGGCATGGATCCGGCCCTCCTGGACCGGTTTGGAGACCCCTGGTTTAGAGGGTCATTTCACTGTGTCTATTAGAGGCACCCCTTTGCCATGAACATAGTTGGTTAGTGCAAAATACTAAATACTTACCCTAGATTTCAATTCTACTTACTAAAACCATTACAACGTGAAAGGAAAACTACAGGAATAGTCCCAACTACAATCCTAACAATAGAGATAGGAGAATAATGCTTTGTTGTTTAACTTTAGTTCTTCCATAATGTGACCCAAAGTAGAGGACTGATCATGAAGCATTTCCAGCGTAACGCAAATGCCACAGGAACATTTCCAGTATGACCCATACATTGCTATTTTTAACTCTGCAATACACTTAAACTTAAGGAATTTCCCACACAACTGCTTTCCGACACAAAGGTATGGTGTTTTAATAATTAACTGTCTCAACAGCCATTTCTGTTCCGCCGTTAGTGCTGGGCAAGTATAGACAATATGTCAAATGTCTTCCTTGGAATAGTTACAAAGTTGACATGAAATCTCTACAGTCGATCTCCTACAAACAGGGGCATTAAAACGTGTTTGCAAATCACCAAATCCAAGACGCTGCAGCTTGATCTTTGACTGTAGGCCATACAAACACCCTAAGTATGTTTGAAATTTGAGGTGGACCTTATGAACCTATTACCATCCATTCTTAAGATCTTTTAGACAGCGCAGCTTTGTTCAATAGGGATGAGATATTTTTCCCAAATTAATTTATGACTGTTGAATGCAGGTTGTGAGAGGGTCAAAGACCAGAGCTCCTCTGCCTTATATGTGATTAAGGCCAGGTTTAAATAATCATATGCTGTGGTGTTTCTTGGGTCACTTATGTCTTCTCATACAATAGACCTTAAGGTAGATCTTGGGTCATTTCTTATCTTGTATCAAAATATCAAGTAAGCACCCACACTGCTTATGCTCTGCCTTCTAGGGCTGAACTCTAAACGAATTTGGCCAAAAGAGGCCTTGTGAGGAAGATTGAACAGGCATCGATATGTCTCTGCAATTGCATTACAATTGTTTTGTCCACTCCTCATCCCAAAGCCTCAACTCCGTACGTAAGAGAGGGAGCATGTTTAGCGGCCATTACTTGCAGAAGTTGCTGGAGGGATAGGACTTTTAAAGAGTTCCGTAGTGAGTAAAAAGCAGCCGATAGTGAGTTATTTTTCTATTGTATTGCTCTACACTGATTAGTGAATGCACCTCTGTACAAAAAATTACCCCCAATACTTGTACTCCATCAAAGTTTCAAAGGCTGACCCATCTATGTAGAATGTGGGTGGAACGGATCTTCTCCTTTTCACTAACATTGTTTTTGTTTTATTAAGATTAATTCTTAACCCACGTTTTGCAGCATACTATTTATAAATGAGTAGTAATTTGAGGAAATTAGTCTGGGGAAAGTGAGGGAGAAAGTTGCTGTGCTTGAAATTGAATTGTTGCTGACTTGACTAGGTGTTTTGAACGCCATTAATTACATTTTTCAGTTAGTGCTGCCTAGTAATATTGTCTGTCTGATCTGGTGTTAGTTGTTTATTAGTCTTCGCTTTTTTCAGGGTTGAGAACCTTCCTTTATGAGATGTCTATCTCTTTGTCAATGCATATTTTGTCATTTCTGTGTTAAATTAAGAAAGCTTTTCCAACACCATTGAGTATTCCTCTTTCTTAGAGAGGAAACTCTTTTACTTTCTTGTCAGCGCCTAGAACTTTTGACAGAGGTTATTGTGTTCTGGCTGGACGGTACAGCTGTCATCAGACAATTATGTGAGCATCACTAGAGAGGGGGTTAGGCTCCTCCCACATGTTGTGAGCCAGGAGTACATGTTGGGCACCCGTTGTGGGCTTCCATGTAAAAAGTGCTTGCCCTTCATGCACTTGTGCTAATTTTGTTTTTTTATCCAGTTGCCGGAAGTTGAACTTACAGGGGCACACACATCACATTGTGCTGCTATTTACATGTCTTAAATAGCTAAATAATGTATGGTGTTTCTCTCTGGCAGCATCACAGATGAGAGGATGGCAATTATTAACTTACATGGAGTTTTAGGTCTGGCTTGACAGTGCAAATGTTGCCCGGACTTTTAACCTACACCAATATTATTCTACATTTTTTGCTTTCACACAAATATGTATCTATTCCGAAACTATTTACTTGTTTGAGATTTTGGCCCCCAGGCTTTCTTTTATTGGGTTGGCAATTTTTGTAGTACTTTGTGAGTTAAATCAAGTGTTCTGTGGTTTCTTCTGTTTCTGTTTACCTATGAATGCTCTCATTTATTAGTGGAGTCTTTTATGGTGTGAAGTGTGCAAATAAAATTCCTATTTTATTTGCTTTACATAATACCATATTCATTACAGCTAGTTTACTGGCAGTGAAATTAAATCTTTCATGGAACAGGATGGCAACAAACCGCTAGACTATTATTGCTTACTACCGTGTTCATGTGATCAAGTGACACCCTCCAAGGGGCTATTGCCTTACATAATGTGGCTCTGACACAATGTTCCGGGGCTGCTTTCAGGTACTGTATTTGTATTGTGGAGTAGCTGTGACAATCTGCATTGTATTGCATTTCATGACTTTATTATGAAATTATTCAAACAAATTATCATTTTTCTTTCACATAATTATTTTTATGTTAAATATCTGTGTTTCAAGCATTCCATACCCTTCGGAGCTGCCGAAGGGTATGGAATGACTTTTTTTGCTTGAAGCGGTCACTAAGCCGCTAATGCCCTAGACGCAGGCTCATGAGGCACGGAACACATCTGCCAATAGGCCACAACAGGTCTTTTTTCAAAACAGCTTCGCTTGGGCCAACTCAAGCCCAGAAGCAAGACCAGACAGACGATTTTTGCTGCCGGGTCCTAGGACAATAGGCTCACTACATTTAGTCAATAACTGAGTACTTTTCTGTAGGGCCAAACCGAGGTCCTGATGAGTGGGCAGGAGGGGACTGCCTTCGAAACATGTCATGTCGACATAAGTAGACTACACGTTTTGTTCTACTTACTAACCCTTTTTTAACGTTCCCAGCCGGCGAAGCCATTAAATTAATTTTTTCGACTAGCCAGGGAATTTTTAAACCCTTTTTTGCACTAACACTCACTTATATAGGTCCCTACACTCCCTATCACTCACCACTGTCTACACCAGTCACATAGCCTATCGTCAAATAACTAAGTGCACCCGCATATCACGTAGGTTGTAGCACGCCCCGCCCCGTAGAGGGACGGGAAGACCCCAATGATGGGAGAATGACACTATGGGATTCATAATGTGTGAGGGGTATTTTAACAACAAATAGTGCCCCTTTTTCTGCCATTTGCAGAGAGGCACTTTTTCCCACTGTATAGATAGATGGTCTACACCTATTTATATATAAAAAAACACTAAAAATTATTCATGCATTCAAATTGATAGAATCTACTTGTTTGCTTATAACGTTCTGGAGGGGGATTCTATCATTGCCTCTACACTTCCTCAAGTGATTTTTGGAGCAGCAATGGGCTCAACTTTTTTTCACCATCCTATGCCAACATTTTTCCTTGGCTGTTCAAGGCTATACATATCCGGAGTAAAGACGCCAGTGACTTCACCAAGTATATTTTTTATTGAGGGAGGTAGATAGATGACAGTTGCTTTTCTGAACTGGTATTGGTAACTTGGCAAAATTACATTATTTTTTAACATTTGTTAATGATAACTAGGAAAATTGAATAATTACAAGACTATAGTATCTCCAGCCTGAGATTCGGCATGGTACATTGCACATCAAAGATGGCAAAATAGAGAACCAAGTGTATCAAAAATCAACCTTTGGAAAGCTGTACGACATGCCAACACCTTGCATCCCAAGTCTCAAACAAACAACATTCCTTTTTGGGAGAGGGCCTGACAGAAATTGTAATGCATATTTTAGTTTGGGACTAGATTTGAAATCGGGGGTTCTTCGAAAGGCGTTATCCAACTGCAGTCAGATAACTAACCTGAGACAGAATTATGAAAAGCAAATGGGAATGTCTTTTCAAAGACTACAAACATCAACAAAAGAACATAGCCTTAATACCACCCAATAGCAGAAATAGTAAACATGTTTACCGCATTCTCCACGCACACTGGGAGATAAAAAACGCAGAAAAAGAGCATTAATCCAACCATGATGCACAACCAAGAACCTACGCGCAAGAATTTACTTTGCCCGAGTTTTCCATGAGACAGAACAAAGAAAAAGGATTGGTTATAACTACCACCCAGTGTTTTTTAATTACAGATTTGGCAATTGCAATGTTTGCCAAATGCACTCGCAATCTTTGCCCGGAGTTTTAGTGTAACACTGATTACAAGTACAAAATCCATAATCTCATTGACTGCAATTCTAAACATTCCATCTATGTGCTGTAATGCCAACGTGTGCTAATGTTTGCAGGTAGAACCGTCCGTCCCTTAAAAGAAAGGATACATAAATATATATAGGCTACTAGAAAAGCAGATCCAAAATCTCCATTGGCGATACACTTTAAAGACCATCATAGACTATACCAACCCTCACAGGTCAGGGTTCTTGCGGCCACATGCATCAACCTATTTAGGAAGTGCAAAAAGTGTGAATCGGTAAATTCGGCCGTTTGCGATTCCTAAATAGGTTTTTGGGATGCATGAAACAGTTTTGGGAAAATCGCTATTTTTAGCGAATTCCTAAAACGTGATTGCTTTTAAGGAATCACAAATTTGCGATTCCTTAAAAGCAATGCATGATTGCTGTTAAAATTGCGAATTTGCAATTAGGGGGTGCAAATTACCACGAGGGTGAACCTCGTGGTAATTTGAAAAAAAAATTTTAAAGGCTCAAATTAGCATTTTAAACACTGTCATGTTACAGACACACATGTCCTTAGGACATGTGTGTGTGAAACATGCACTTTAAAATACATTTCAGGGGTGCAGGGGGGGTCCTTTGGACCCCCCCCTGCACCCATGGAATTCATTAACATTTTGCGAATCGCTAATTGCAATTCGCAAAATGTCAATGCCTTCCCATTGATTCCTATGGGCCTTTTGACCCTTAGGAATCAATGGGAATTGCGAAATCGCAAATTAGAATTCGCATAATATTTGCGATTCGGTAAAAATTGTGATTTTTACTGAATCGCAAAAATTATGCGAATAAATTGTTGCATCCCGTTTTGCGATTCCTTATTTGCGATTCCCTAATTTTCGCAAATAAAAACCGGACTTTGATGCATGTGGCCGTTGGTGCATACAATTCCCACCTCATCCCGAGAGGGGAGACTGGATTCTGACCCATGGACAAGCAGAGGCCAAAGGGATTGCTAGACTACACTGCGATTGGTTCAGTTCAAGACAGGGAAGGGAGAGAAGGTAATCACTGTCTTGTGTGCTACTTTGTATGGTTATGTTTGCAAAACGTGTAATTTGACCAAACCAGAACATTGTTGTTATAGGGAATCACTCCACTTTAGCATTGTATTTCATTATGTTCCACTGTGATATAATCACATCAATATGTCTCTCCTCACATTTCCATTTTCTCACAAACTTTTATAATAAAAAAAAAATCGGCTTTGCATGGTATTTCATCTTGGAAATTATGTTTCACTTACTTTGGTATCAAACACTAATACAGTGCATTCTACGTTGATAGTCCGACTTTATTAGCTACCTGACCCACACAGCCTTATACCTGGGGCAACATTAAACTTTCTGCCTTATTATTATGTTCCAAAACAACTATTATATACTCATGTATTACACGCACCACACATGGCCTTTACAAACTGCCTTACAGTTTATTGTTATACTTATTCATTTTTCAGACTAAGGCCCAGATTTATCAAGCCTGTTCATCGTCTTTGTGTTGCACAATACTACGCAACGACAACGCAAAGGCTTCAGTAATATTAAGAAGGCCATACAAGGTGCGATTTGAACCGCCTTTTGTGGCTTTGCAAAGAAATATAATGCTACACAGGGAGTTGCTCTGTGTTACATTACATTTCAACCTGGAACGCATTCCATGAATGCGACAAGAGCGTTCCCATGCGTCCACACATGGATTTTAGCGCATTCCCAGATTTACTAAAGCTATGGAGCCCAGGATTGCACCAAAATGCTACGTCATCCACAGTGAGAAATAGCACAGATATTTGGCCTGGCCCTCTCTGCAGGGTCACCCCCAAACGTTTTGCCTTCCTCCTAATTTTTGCTGACCTCATCTTCCCTGGCATTAGGACTCTGCACTCCTTGCTACTGCTCACCAGTGCTAAAGTGCATGTGATCACTCCTTAAAACATGGCAACATTGGCTAATCCCAATTGACATATTTAATTTACTTTAAGTCTCTACTCAAGTGGTACTTCATGTACTCAGTGGCTGTAAATTAAATGCTACGAGAGGGCCTGCAGCACTGATAGTGCTGCCCTCTTAAGTAGCCATTTAAACATGTCTTATGCCTGCGACTGCAGCCTGTGTGCCAGGTTTTAAACTGCCATTTCGGCCTGCCTGAATAAACCAAATATCAGGCCCAAACATTCTTTTTTAATACAAATAAGTCGTCCCTAGGGTAGGCCCTTGACAGTCCAGAGGGCAGGGTGCAGTGTATTGAAAAGGTTGGATATGTATCTTTAAGTTTTACATGTCCTGGTATTGAAAAACTCTTACATTCATTCTTCACTACTGCAAGGCCTGCCTCTCCCATAGGATAACATTAGAGTTACTTTATTTAATTTAATAAGCTGTAATTTCCAAATGGGAACAGGAAACCAGTTCATGTTTTGGGTCTTTGGAATTGTAATGAAAAATATTATCTTATGTTAAAGTCGGATTTTTAATTACATTTTGAAAATGCAACTTTTAGAAAGTTTGCATTTTCCTGCCTCAGTCATTTGGTACTTGCGACCTGTCTCTGAGTCACATGACTTAGGTGTGGCTGAATGAGCCATAACAGGATTTGGGGGGCAGAGCTGGATACAGCCCAACTTACTCTTGAGACGGTTGTGTTCTGCCTCTACACAAAGGGCTGCATACCCTCTAGAATATGTCTGGAGCCAGTGCAGGGAAGGCAGGAAGCCTGTGGACTTCAAAGGAAACCTCTAGAAGCTTCTCCCACTCCAAAGGAAGAACCAGGTATACATGTTGCACCTCAGACACCAACTCTTCAGTACCCTTCTGCACCTGTGGAGACTTTGGTAGAAAGAAGTGCTGCTGTGCTGCTGAAAGGACTGTTACGCTCACAGGACTGCAGTCCTGCTGGATTGCTGCCCATCTGGATTGCTGCCTTGCTGGATTGCTGCCCTGTCGTCTTGCTGGATTGCTGCCCTCTTGCCTGAGTCAGAGGGATTTGGACCTGCACCTGAAACCAAGACAGCCACAGTTACTCCAATGGCTAGTCTTCTGGCCTATTTGTAGAGTCACAGGGACATACTATGCTCCCAACCACTAGAACCAGCAACTAGATCCAGCTGGAGCAATCCCCTGCCCACCAAGTGGTGCCTCTCAGGTCCTGGACCCTTGGTATGGCCTTAAAACAGTTTAATTGAATTTTTGAGCTCCTCACAATCACAATTGGGCCTGTTGGTGCCGAAACCATGCCACTCGCACAGTCTGACAAATCAAGGTTTAGTCAGCCCTGTTCGCGAGGAGCGCCATCACAAGGCACTGGCCCAACCGTTTGCAATGACAACATTCTCTTTGTGCTACAGCATCACATGTCTGTGACACTAGGCCTGCTCTTTGTGCTACGTCTGTGACCGTCTGCAATGCTTCCCTGCTCTTCGCGGCCTCCCCTACTGCAAACAGACCTGTTTGCGCTGATCTGAAAAGGTACATTTTCAGTGGGACTAACCTGGTCCCTGGTTCTGATCTATGCTCCATCACGGTCGGCTGAACTTGTGACTTCTTCCCGGGCTTGCACAGCCAGATAGCCGCAAGTGGCACTTTGGGCTTGTTGATTCTATTTTCTCATAAAACTTTGAAACTGCATATGTCCTGTTCTACTGATTGGACTATTGTTGTTTCGGTCTTGTTGTATTAATTAAAATCTATTACATGTTTCCACTGTGGTGCGGGATCCTGTATGTGTCGTTTGTTTTTTTCATGTTATTACTGTTTGAAGTGCTGCATAAATACTTTATATATTGCCTCTAAGTTAAGCCTGACTTCTCTGTTCTAAGATACTAGAGAGTTGATCACAGGTTAATTTGGAGTTTCGATGTGACTTCACCCTCACAAAAATGGTGGTTGCTGCTTGAGAAGGGTTTCACCCCCCTCAGCCAGTAACCCAATTTCTCACAGAGGAGAAAAATATGTATTTCTCCTTGTTACTTCCTCTTTAGATGATTGATGCATAGTAAGAGGAAAATGCCTCTAAGGACGGTTTTTGTGCAGCAAGGTATTCCTTTCTGCACAAAAATTATACTGCCCTTGATGGAGGTGCCTTTTCACTATGGTGCAAGGGTACCTGCCTCAGCGCTAGGCAGCACACAGCACCCCAGCACAAGGTGGGAGAAGAAATACTCCATATATTTCTAATATGAAGCATTTCTGCTGTCTCCCTTTCATGCAACACGGATCAGCAACGTTGCTTGCAAACCTGCATTGCACAAAAGATTAGTAATTATGTCCCTTCGAGTTTACAATTGGCCTTACATATTGGTTCATTTTCAGACTTGGGATTTATTTACCATTCGGTACTTTCAACAGTGATGGCTCCTTCACTAAGGTGAAAGAGGGAAAAATAAAATGATAATAACTGAGCGTTATTATCATTTTATTTTTGGTTGCTGCAGGGCTGGTTTAGGGCAGGGCGGGGCAGGTGGCTCACGGAGGAGGAGTGGACCTTGGGCACTTTGCATATTCCTCAATAGGCTGTAATGGACAGCCTGGTAGGGAATACGCACAGACTCCCAGTCCCAATCTGAGAGCCGATCCACGGCACTCATTCCAACCACAACACTGCTTTGCAGCGTTGTGATTGACGCAGGGGAGCTTGTATGCCCGGGTGCTTCCTGCAGCCTCTTCTGGACTTGAGTCAGGAAGTGCAGAGACGCGGAGGAGGGATGTGGCCGGTAAGTATGGGCGGAAAATCCGTTCCGCTCGCGGATTTTGCGGATTTTCGGTAAATTCGCAATCCACGAGATTCGCGAATTTCCCGCAAAATCCGCAAATCCGCGAGCAGCGGATTTTATGGCTTGCTCGCACTGTTCGCGTGAGTTCGCGGCTTCCCAGTTCAACTTTGCGCCCCGCGAATAAGCGCTAAATTGCAGAAATACGATCTTAGCAAAACTGAAACTACTTACCAGGTTCAAAAGTTCAAGCTCATCATTAGTAGTCATTTCCTGTAGTGCTTCCTGAGGGGCCCCTCCAGAGTTCAGTTGCCTACTTGCAACTATTATGTGACCCTGCTCTGACCCTCAGAATAGTTACACAAAGGTCCTGAATTACAGCTAAGGCAGACAAGCAGGAGCCAGGCTGGAAGTTCAAATCCAGTGACACATTAATCAGCCCCTAATTCATTATTGTCAGTTGGGGCAGGGTAGGTGTTGTAACTAATTTTGCAACAATGAAAGCACTTAGCAAGTGCAAAAGATCACTAATCAGGAAGCACTAAGGAAGCAGGTGCCAGCTAAAAAAATATTCTGTGACACATTAATCAGCCCCAAATTAATTCAGGTCACTTGAGGCAGGGAAGGTGTGCTTTGCTTTGCCGAAAATAATGTACACTGGACAACCAGAGGGTGTGGTGATGAAACAGAGGGTGGCATGGGTGGGCCATGGGTGGCATGAGTAGTCAGAGAGTGGCAGTGGTGACAGAGAATGGCAGTGATGAAGAAGAGTGTCCCAAACAGGCTGGACACGTAGAAACAACAAGTTCGCAAAACTTGCGACCCGACAGGTAAGTTCGCGTTTGCGAAATTGTACAAAACCCTCGCGAACTGGCAGAAACCCGCGCGAACACAAAAAACAAATCCGCAAATTCGCGAGAATTCGCTGATTTTGCGGATTGCGAGTTCGCAAATCCGCAAAATTCGCGAACGCGAGATTCGCAAAATTCGCCCATGCTTAGTGGCCGGCAGAAAAAGTATGTGCATTTTTTTTCAAATCCCCCCCCATCTCCCCTACGCCATCCCCATTCCCTACTAGCCACAACTGCCTTTCAATATGGTATCAATTATTGACACCCACCTAAACTGGTCATTTAAGAAAGAAGTATACCATCTAACATTAAATTGGCAAGGTGATGTCCTACTTATAAACATCCAGGATGACATATTCTTACATAAATCATGTTTACCTAAATCCTTAGCTACTGAGGCTTTTCAACCCCAGTGCATGTCCTTTTTACGCTACTTTGGGTACTTCACGCTTAAGCTTCCGTAACTTTTTTCCACACAAGGAATTCACACCAAATTTGTATCTTTTTCCCAACATCAGGAGAATTCTAAAGGTACCCAGTGTTTGTGAATTGCCATAGACGAGACCAAGAAAAAATAATAAAAATATATCCACATTCTTTTTTGTAAGAAATTTGAAAAAGTGCCCTGCAAAATAGCAATAATGAAAAGTTTTTTTATACTAAAATCACCATTTTCCCATCTTTCAGGAACATTCAGAGCTGCATCAAAAAAAAATGTGACTACAGTTTTGGCATTTTCTGAAAGTTGGCCCATTTTCCCTAATTTTTGTTGTTTCATCCTACATCCAGTTTGAGATGGAAACAGGTGTGAAACCCATAAGTAATGCTGGATAGCTACACATTTCTGAAAAGTAGACAACATTTTGAATTTATCAAGGGGTAATTTGTGTAAATCCCACAGGTTCTTCTAAAGAAATTAATTGTTTTGATTAAAAAATTTTTGCATATGAATAGGAAAAAACAGTCATGTAACAAAGGGCCTGATTTAGATTTTGGCAGATGGCTGCACCATGGTCCCGTCCCTCAAAATATAAATCCCACAGGATTTTATAGCATTTATATTTCGGCGGTCTGGATATCCGTCACTGTTGTGATGGAGTAACCCATTGCTGAAATCTAAATCAGGCTCAAAGTTTTCATCTGTATTTGATTGTCATTATGGGCAATTTACAAAAGCAATACACATGCATGTTTGCTAGACCCTTCTGGTAAAGAGGATATATAGGGATATAGGTCCCCCCCAAGAGCCCAAGGTACGCGGACCCACCAATGGAGCTGCACCTGATAATAGTTTATCATTGTGTACTGAGTGTCGAGTAACTCATATGGTAAAATATGAAGAGTGAAAAATGAATATGAAGGAAACTCATGTATTTCTGAAATGTACACCAGATGCTGAGTTCAGGAGCAATTATTATTTGTAGATCTCTGAATGTATGGTGACCCTTACAAGCATGACCTTCAAAGAAGGTTTGTCAAAATGTCTTATTTCTTACATTGAATTACATTTGAAAGGCATAAGTGCGGCTAAATCAATTGCTAATAGCAAATATTTTATAATTCTGTTTTTCCACGTCTCCCAATAAAAATGACAACCCACATGTGTAGCTGGGCCTACCACCTCCGAAACAATACACACCAAAACGCGACCTGGAGGCATCATATGTTACTCCGCAGGATCCATGTTTTTTCAACAACATGCATAGCTATAGATTTTGGGTCCTAGCACAGCTGCCACCTAGGAAAACCTTCCATACCCAGACATTTATGACAACTAGACACTCTAGGGTTTCCAGGCTGGTATGTCTTCTGCACATATAATAAGGTGTTTTTACTCATAAGCCCTTGCAAACTGCAAACTGGGCCTAAAACACAAATTTTACCAACATTTTCCAAGAGGATACGTTCTCAAATCTGAGGGACTTCACAAACTTCCTACAACCCACTCAAGGACATAGTTTGGTCAGTAAGATTGGTGGGGTACTCCCCGGGGGCCGGGTCCCCACGGTCCAAGTGCCAGACTCCGCCACCGAGGCTTCATCACTCCCATGAGGCTACCTCCTGTGATTCCTCACCTACAAGAAGCTCCTCACCTAAGATCCTGACTGTAAACTCTGAGGATTCTGATCTCTCCTGCAGTCCAAATATCCCTAGCTGAAGCTCCAACTGAGGCCACGAACGAACCTCAACACACTACCACAAAGACAGCTACACACAAGCGAAATCCAACCCAATCAGATATTTCTGCCAATGTACATTCTAATCCTTCGACCACGTCTCACTGACTCTAGGCTTTATAGTTTAGTTTACTTCTGCAGTTAAGGGCGACAGATGCTTCAGTTTCTGAAGTATAGGGAGAGGGTGGTGGGGGGGTTGGGGTATTTGCCCTAGTTTTTGGTTGTTCGGCATCTCAAGGTCCCTTACATCTCACCTCTACATCGGCACAACACAACCTCGCAGAGACGGAGTCACAGCTGTCCCACATGACAAATGCTTCTCTGCCTCCATGACGTTCACCACACAGCAGGCTCCCACAGCGCTGCAGGTTCCCCTTGCTGACCATGAGGCAATGATCCACCAAAGTAACTCGCTCCGCAGAGACACACTCCTGACATTCTCCGACTCCAGGAAACCCATCACCTGGGCAATCTCTGTCCTTTCCTTGCCAGATATGGCTTCGACAGAGCCAGGCACTCAGGCTTCTCACAGGCTCCTGTGGGGTTGCTCTCCTTCTAAAAAGCCATTTTCCCTTTGTAAATCCCAAGTCACCAGAAACCCTCACAGGCGTTTTGTCACCCTCTCCGGATCCTTAGGCAAAGAAACTCTTAATATTCTCCCTGCCTACGTTCCACACGCCACCCATACACAGACCCTACACTGCATAGGGACAACAATAGTAGGAGGCGATTTCAACGCCGTCATGCAACCGGCACTGGACATCTCAGGGACTCCTTCTCTCACACACCTCCCACGCCAAAATACTTACAGCCCGGGCTGCAGCGATGGGTCTCTGTGATGTAATGCGAACATGGAACCCACGGGTGACCCATGACACTCACACATCAGCAGCGCACCACTGTCACTCTCGCATAGATTTGGTGTTTACACTTGCCCCTGAGTGTAGCAAAGTCAAGGACATAGATATCCTCCCTCGGGGTATCTCGGATTAGTCACCTTTGCTTCTAACCATGGGCGGTCCCCACTGCTCTTTGTCCAATGTGGAGAATAAACACATGGTTCCTCCAGGACCACAAATTCAATGAGGCCCTCAAAGCTGACATTAAGCAGTACTGCCTCATGAACCAAGCTACTGTCTGCTCACTGGGTACCCCATGAGAGGCGGGTAAAGCCACGATCCACAGGCATGCTAAGAGTCACCTCAAAGCCCAGCAAGTAGCCAGGGATAGCAGACTCACTCTCCTGGAGACCCAAGCGGTCGAACTGGAAAGAAATGCTGGCGCTGCGTCAACTGGCATTGGTGAGGGACGAGATGAGACAGATCTCACTGGATGTGGCAAAGCTCCTGTGGAGGTCCTCAGTAGCCCGAGTCTATGGATGGGGTGATAAGAATGAGAAACTACTACACAGGCTAACATCCTACCCCCTAGTGTCTTGGATCATTCCAGAAATCCAGGACTCAAAGGGGCATACTTACCACTCTGCCCAGGCGATAGCTCAATCCTTCGCAGGCTACTACTTGCACCCGGAATCCAGAATCCTCATTGGAGGAACTGATCACCCTAAAGGACCTCTACCTTCCTGCTCTGTCTGCAGCTGAGTCCAAGGGACTGGAAGGTCCAATCACATGTGAGGATATACAGGGAGCCATTTCACTTAGTTGCGGCCGGCAAGACCCCGGGTCCTGACGGCTATTCATAGGAATATTGCCCCACCTACAAAGACGCACTCACCCCTCACATGGCTGCTCTATATGATGAAGCCATAGAAAAAGGCTCCTTTCCTCTGGAGACGGATTCCACCACCACAGTTCCTATCCCCAAAACGCAGGCACAATCACCAATGTATGTGGACTAACGCCCGATCTCCTTGATTAACAGAGAGATCAAAATGTTTGCCATAGTCCAAGCTCTTGAAAGAAAATGGGGAACCCAATTGACCCTTGACAGCTTAGGCAAACAAATATTGGCGGGTAAGTGTGCCTACAAAGGATTTACCAGATTAATTGATTGTATAATTACTTCAATCAATGTTTAGCAAACTCTATCAAAGTAGTTTGAAATTTACAGTTTCAAAATCAAATTCTAATTCACATATAATCAAAATTATCAGAAAAAGATTTGTCACACAGGTGTATGTATTCAAAAACAGAATTTAAAATTAATTGAATTTCCTTTAAAAGAAGGGGGTACAAGATAATACAAAAAACACAAAGCATCCAGAAGTTACAATGATGAAAATCCATCTTTGGTACAATTGTGTACACCATTTATTGAATATTTACTAGGCAGTCTAACACATTTCTGTAGATCATTTTGCCTTTGATACAATGATCTGTGAAATCGGTGTGAATGTTGACGTTTCGGTCTACAACTGTTTGCATCCACTACACCAACTTCAGGACTTAGTTTAAAAAATAAATATGAGTGACCCTTCAACAATATTGAGAGTAATTAATGGTATTGTAATCCAAAACAGTCTATCAGAAATGCTCGCTCCAAAGCGAGGCTCCCACTTGTTGGTGCAAGCGTTTCTGATACTTCTTTCTACGTTGTGACTACACAGATTAAAATAGCATTCAGCAGTATACGAGTGGAAGGTCTTCTGGTGAAATAATACTAAACCTTGACTGCCGGATAAGTTGTAGGCTTTTGTGCCACCATACACTGTTTTGGATTCCAATGCCATTAATTACTCTCAATATTGTTGAAGGGTCACTCATCTGTATTTTTTTAATTAAGTCCTAAGCCCGGGTGCACCATGCCACAGGAGATGGCACAGCTACATGAACAATGTGCCCCTACAGTGCCTGTGCCATTCACAGACATTTTAAGTGCAGTGGAGCCATACTGAGTACATGGGCTGGGAGTTTGTCACTACGAACTCTACAGCTCTGTGGTGGCTTTACTGAATGCTAAGGAATTTGGAATCAAACTCCTCAGCATATTAAACCCACACTGATGCCAGTTTTTGCTTTATCACAAAATGCGCTCAGAAGTCATCTTAGAGATGCCCACTAAAAAAGACCAACTCTCTTGTGTCCAGCTGAAAGGTCTGCACCAGCCACGCCACACACAGACATGTTTCTGACTTCCTTAGGTGGGAGCCCTTTTGCTCTTGTGGTTCAGGAATAAAAGCTACTTCGGTTGGAGATGCTTCATACCTACCCCCATGCAGGAACAGCATTCAGAGCGGTGAGCCTCAAAGGCCTCCTGACCTTTGATATGCCAGCCAGAGCCTCTTCAGCTAGTGGAGATACCCACCCATTGACCAAGCCCCACTTTTGGCACCAAAGTCAGCATGAAAATCGGTAGTCAGGAGAGGTGTGTCCCATCTCTGCCAGGACCAGCCCTAAGGTGCCCTGGACCAAGGTGACTCCCTCAGTAGAAAATCCTCAATCTTGCATGGAAGGATTCGACCCAATAAGGTTAGGGGGATGCTTTCTCCCTAAAGGGAGGGACCTTCAAAAGGTGTAGTCACCCTAAAGGCAAGTAGCCCATTGACTACCATTTTCGAGTACCTGTAACACCCCTAAATTCAGTATTTAGGCATACCCCTGGACCTTGATCCTGAGATTCCTGCAACCTAAGAGGAAGATGCTGTGCAGCAAAGCAATAGGAAAGCTACTGCCTTGCCTCCTGATTCTCAAGCCTGTGAAGAAGACGACGTCTGTCCTGTGGACAGCAACTTTCCTAAACCCCAGGTAGACTGCCATTCTACAATAAAGACCAGATCTCCAAGGACAACGGTCCTGTCCAGAAGACCCCAACTTTAAAGACTCCGGATCCAGGCCGACTGGCAATCTTAACCCACTCTGCAACCAATGTCCTTGGCCTACATTTGAGTAGCTCACCTGTCCTGTGAAGTCTCCCCAGCGTTCCTGACCTCATCTCCATCGGTGGCTGACCTCTCCTAGACCCTGCAAAACATAACTCTACGAGGTACCCCAAGCCTCCATTGATTTACATTAGGCCTAGTGACACAGCCACAGCAGAGCTGCTGGTGGTGCAGTGCCTACCTGAGGTGTAGGTTAAAAACCCTGAAGACTGTGTTTGTACATTTAAAACTTTATTTTTTTTAATTATTTTTTATTTTACAACAATTATCGTACACAGCCATTGTCTACAACCCGGAGGCCGGCAGCAGTTAGTTCCTCTCACAGGATCTTCCACATTCTCCAGTCACACAGCCTTGTAGCCGACAGTCCTGGGGTCCAGCGGCGAGTTATTGACATAAATTCCAGTGGTGATAACATATATTGCAAGGCTGAGAGTATCAAAACATTCTCATTGGTTGGGCTAATGGACCCCATCGCTGCCTCCAGGGCGCTACCCTATACAATGT
The DNA here is from genome assembly GCF_964263255.1 of Lissotriton vulgaris. Taxonomy (NCBI): domain Eukaryota; kingdom Metazoa; phylum Chordata; class Amphibia; order Caudata; family Salamandridae; genus Lissotriton; species Lissotriton vulgaris. The sequence continues at coordinate 485,682,046 of NC_141694.1, read as the reverse complement.
CTATGCAGCTGTAAACACCCTGTATTATGTGGATTGAATTAAATTAACAAAACCCCCAACTACCCCCTTGTACATTTAATACTTACCTGCTAATGTATATCACTATTTTCCTCCCATAGGATTGCATCGCATTTACAAACCTATTGCACATGAAAGATTACCTATTTCTATTACAAAATTCTACTGTTCTAAACTGTTCTTACAAAATTGTTTCTAATACTGTAAAGTATTTTCACATGCCTTGCAAAAACAATTCTTACTGCATGTGAAAAAAAAAGTATTACTACTTTTGAAACTGTTACTTACCTGCAACTGAGTTCCTCTTGGTTCTAAAAATAAAAACACAAAGTAATAACTTTTTATACAAAACAATTGGTCTGTATTCATTCTTTGAGTGTGTGCAATAATTTCTTGCCTGAGTATGCACAACAAATGCTTAACACTACCCTCTAATAAGCCTACCTGCTCAACCTCTCTACCACAAATAGAGCATTTAGTATTATCTACTTAAGCCTCTGTATGCTTCTGGGGATCCACTGGACTCTGTACACACTATACCTTAGTTTGGTATAGTATATAGAGAGTCAACTTCCTGCAGTGTGTGTGTGTGTGTTTTGTCTGTGTTTATGTAACAATTTCTGGTGAAATCCGACAGACACCCCAAGATACCCGAACAGAAAGCACTCCAACCCAATTATTTACTAGAAAATAGATTTATTACGGGGGTGTAACACCCCAAAACACCCCATTGAAGCTACACCCCTGCACCCACTGTTCTCCTATGCCTTCTGATAAAAATGGTACCTCAGTTGTGAGAGTGGACCTTGCGCCTGCTATTGAACATGGCCCAGATCTAACATGGTTGGTCCAGATTCCACCTAAAAACCAACCCTTTTCTGCAATGTTCGTTGCTGCGGAATTTGGAACCTAGCTCTGCCGGCACCAAGGAAAACTTACAAAACCTGCACATTTCTGAAACTTAGACACCCGGAACAGTCCATACTGCCATAAATTGTATAACTCTCACTATGTTTTTTTTACCCAGAAGCCATTGCAATCCTCAAATTTGTCTAAATCCCACACATTTTCCTCACAATTTTGTGATGAAACGTGATGGTATCTGTCGGGAGCAAAACCTTTTCTACCACCCAGCCTAGTGCCTGCAACAGGAAAGGACCCACATTATGAGTACATGCAATTTTCCTCTGAAAACCAAACCTTGCTTTGCAATTTGCAATCAATTTACGGCCTAGCCCCAACTTACATAAAAGAACGCCTTGAGGCCTATGTTCCTGGCCGCACACTGCGGTCTTCGGGGCCTGTCATCTATCCTGCCCTCGGCATAATACTGCATCAAAAGGGGGTAGAGTTTTCTATGTCCTAGCCCCCCAGCTCTGGAACCAGCTACCTGAGCAACTCCGAAAGGAATCCTCTCTGCTCCGGTTCAGAAAACAGCTCAAAACTATCCTGTTCAGGGAGGCACTAAGCACAGTTTAATTCTGTTTCACGCTCGACTCCGGTGGTCGCCATAAATTGTATAACTCTCGCTATGTTTTTTTTTACCCAGAAGCCATTGCAATCCTCAAATTTGGCTAAATCCCACACATTTTCCTCACAATTTTGTGATGAAACGTGATGGTATCTGTCGGGAGCAAACCACCCAGCCTAGTGCCTGCAACAGGAAAGGACCCACATTATAAGTACATCCAATTTTCCACTGAAAACCAAACCTTGTTTTGCAATTTGCAATCAATTTACGGCCTAGCCCCAACTTACATAAAAGAACGCCTTGAGGCCTATGTTCCTGGCCGCACACTGCAGTCTTCGGGGCCTGTCATCTATCCTGCCCTCGGTATAAGACTGCATCAAAAAGGGGTAGCGTTTTCTCTGTCCTAGCCCCCAGCTCTGGAACCAGCTACCTGAGCAACTCCGAAAGGAATCCTCTCTGCTCCGGATCAGAAAATAGCTCAAAACTATCCTCTTCAGGGAGGCACTAAGACAGTTTAATTCTGTTTCACGCTCGACTCCGGTGGTCGTCTAGCAGCCTCGCCCACTCCCTCCCTAGCGCTAAGAGACCTGACGGTGATTTAGCACTATATAAAAATCAATTAACATTAACATTAACATTTGGCTAGCTGTGGATTTTCGGCCCTAACTCAAACGGCATGTAGGGAAACCTAATAAACTTGCACATTTCTGAAAACTAGACACCTGGGAGAGTCCAGTGTGGTAGGACTTGTGAGTCTCTCACCAGAATGTTGTACCCAGAAGTACTTGCAAACCTCAAACTTTGGCTATAAACTCACATTTTCCTCATATTTCTGGGATGCAAAGTTCTGGCATCTATGGGGAGCCACAAAGTTTCAATTATCCAGCGTTGCCCCAAGTCTCCCAATAAAAATGGTACCTCACTTGTGTGAGTGTGTCTAGCACCCACAATAGGTAAGAGCCCAAAACACAATGTAGAGACACCAACATTCCCTGTCAAACTGTAACTGATATATTAGGGCCCAAGTTCGTCATCCACCCAGTGAAACCTAACAAACCAACTAGACACTCCTACTGAAGGAACTAGGCCAAGGCATGCAAATGGAGTTGCCCTTTAATCGGTACAAGTGGGGGAAAGCTGGGTGGTAGGACATTTGTGATTTCCCAAAGATTCTGTAACTCTGTCGCACAGAAATGTGAGGAAAAAGCTTGTGGGATCCATGCAGGGCACACCTCCCTGGAGTCCCCTGGGTATCTTCTTTTCAAAATGCTGGGTTTCATTGGTTTCCCTAAGTGACAGAGCACAAGCCCAATATGTGCAACCATTCACCATGGCAAGTAGCAGGAGATTTGGTGTACTCCTACTCTGCTGGTCCATATGTCAAAAGTACTGTCAAAGAATTACAATTTCCTCTTGCGTGGCATGGGACTAGGGCTCTGTGCCCCAGGTGGGCAGAAGGTCTTTTGGTGTTTTAGGGTTGGAGGATAGGCCCAACACCAGGATTGTCCACCCAGACACCATATTTATTTCTAGATCGATAAAATATATCACTAGTGTCTAGTTATTGGGTGTTATGCCTACAGAGAGGCAGATTGAAGTTAATCTTCCTCAATCTACTCTCAGAGGGGGAGACTGTTAGGTACGTTCTTGGGTTGGGGTACAGCCTGAAGCCGGGGCAGGCATGGTCTCACCTCTTCTATTGTTTGAAGCAATATTGTTCTTGGTGGTCTAGTGGTCTTATGCGTATCTCGAAAGACAGATTGTAGGTGAACACACCCATCCACCTACTAGGGGGCCAGAAAGACTAATGGGGCCTGAAGTGGGGGGTAATCAGACCATTGCCATTGGGACGGCATCCCTAAAACAAAATACTGTAATTGAACAATCCCCTGTGTCTAGCTGTCTTTTTGCCATCGTGGGGCAGCTTGGGTGGGAACACACCCATCCAGCCCTTTTGGAGGCAACAGAGCTAAAAAGCACAAGCACAAGCACAAGCCCATACCCATGCGAGGCACTCATTCCTCAAACAAAATATATTGATGAACAAAAATACCTGGTGTCAGTAGGCTTTCCACCCCTGTTGGGGAAGGGGCAAATTGGGGGGGACAGACTCCATCCCCCAGGGAGGAAAGAAAAATGAATGGGGCCTGGGCGGGGAAGAGCACAAGCCCTTGCAATTGGGTCTGCTCCGCCCCGAAAATATTACTGGCAAGTAAAAATCCTTCGTGTCTAGTGGACTTTCTGCCCCCCAAGATGGGCTGGGAGACTAATACGGACTGGGATGAGGTAGCATGGGCCCATGGCACTGGCAAAGCTCCCCCACCCCCAAAAAATAAATCAATTGATCAAACCTAGATGTCTAGTGGGCTTTCTGCCTGATCAAGGGGCAGATTGGGGGTGATCTCCCCTCACCCTCTGGGGTGGAGCAGAATGTTTAATGGTTTTGGGGTAGGGGGACACAGGCTCATTGCATTGGAGCAACCCCCACCAAAACGAATTTGGCCGATCCTTAGTGTCTACTTGGATTTCTACCCCCCCCCCCACCCTGGGAGTACAGATCAACATCTCCTTTGAAATCACGACATTCCCAGAAAGCTGAAAGCACGCCGAAATCACTGCCCTCCTCAAGAAGCCCAAGGCGGACCCCAAAGACCTCAAAAACTTCCGGCCCATCTCCCTGCTCCCGTTCCCGGTGAAGGTCATCAAGAAAATCGTCAACATGCAGCTGACCCGCCACCTAGAAGACAACAACATCCTGGACCCATCCCAATCCGGATTCAGACGAAACCACAGCACCGAGACAGCCCTCATCGCCACCACAGACGACATCAGGCGCCAATTAGACAACAGCGAAACATCAGCCCTCATCCTCCTGGACCTATCTGCCGCCTTCGACACGGTCTGCCATCGCACACTAAAGACTCGCGTCCATGAAGCCGGTATCCAAGAGAAGGCCCTCGACTGGACCACATCCTTCCTCTCCGGCAGATCACAGAGAGTCCGCCTCCCGCCTTTCCGATCCGAAGCCACCAACATCATCTGCGGTGTCCCCCAGGGCTCCTCCCTCAGCCCGACGCTGTTCAACATCTACATGGCCCCCCTCGCACAAGTGGCCCACCACCACAACCTCAACATCATCTCCTATGCCGACGATACTCAGCTCGTCCTCTCCCTTACCAAGGACCCACGCACCACCAAAACCAACATCCACGACGGAATGAAGGCCATCGTCGACTGGATGAGGAGCAGCCGTCTGAAACTATACTCGGACAAGACGGAGGTCCTCATCCTCGGGCCCAACCACTCAGCCTGGGACGACTCCTGGTGGGCTACCACTTTGGGGACAGCACCGACACCCACCGACCACGCACGCAACTTGGGATTCATCCTCGACTCCACCCTCTCCATGTCCAAACAGGTCAACACCGTCTCCTCCTCCTGCTACAACACCCTCCGCACCCTTCGCAGGATCTACAAATGGATCCCGACCGAAACAAGAAGAACGGTGACACAGGCCCTAGTCAGCAGCAGGCTGGACTCCGGCAACGCACTCTACGCCGGAATCCCAGCCAAACACCTACGACGACTCCAGCGCATCCAAAATGCCTCTGCCCGAGTGATCGTCAACGCACCCCGCTGCTGCCACATCACCCCCACCTGAGGAACCTACAATTGCTCCCCGTCGACAAGAGGATCACTTTCAAACTCCTCACCCACGCACACAAAGCACTCCACAACGCCGGACCAGCCTACCTGAATAGCAGACTCAACTTCCACACCCCCACCCGCCAGCACTGCTCCACCAGCCTCGCCCTTGTCACCGTCCCCTGCATCCAACAAACTACCTCCGGCAGCAGATCCTTCTCCTACCTCGCTGCCAAGACCTGGAACACCCTTCCTACCCACCTATGTCAGACCGAAGACCTACTCGCCTTCAGAAAACTCCTCAAGACCTGGCTCTTTGAACAGTAGTGTTGCCCCCCCCCACTCCCATCCCCCCCAGTGCCTTAAGACCCTCACGGGTAAGTAGCGCGCTTTAAAAATCCCCTGATTGATTGTACTGTGGTGAATACCCCCGTCCATCCCCTTGAAGGAGGGGCAGAAAGATTAATAGGGCCTAGGACATGGGAGCACAGGTCCATAGTGTCCGGGGCACTCGCCCCCAAAAAATATATATAATTTTTTCCAATCCCATGTGTCTAGAGGGATTTGGTCCCCTGGGGGATAGATTGGGGGAACACTCTCATCTGTTTTCCATGAGGGCAGAAATGAGGGCAGAAATACTAATGCGGCCTGGGGTGGGGGACAGCACAGGCTCATGCATGCGAACGCGAGGAGAGATGCGGTCTGAACCATGCACTAAATTCAGCGTTATGCAGTCTCCTCCAACAGTTCTGGAGATTCTGCAGGATTAAAGACTATTGTACTGCCCGTTAGAATAATAATCCTAGTAACTCCCTAAGCCTATTGAACATAACTTGGATGGGGCCCTTGGTCCTGTAGGGACCATGCACAGAGCTATATACCTGTGAATACAACAACCCTTTCAGACTTTATCAATATAAGTCTTGGGGTGTACCAATCTTACCTTAAACATAAAAGTGTTCTGAATATACACAGACTATGAAATAAGACTAAGGGACTCTATGCCTGTTTTATCAACCGTAAACATGGAAATTGGTTTGATTTTTCTGACCAATTACAACAAATAGCGAAAGTTGAGACAGGGTCCTGAGGAAGGCAACCTGCCGAAACACGAGTAGTTTTATCTACCGCCGACCCTCCTTCTGTCCATGTTGAATTGGATTTTATTGGAAATATAAAAGAAAACACTATTGTATCAGTTGTTATTAGCATCATGTCTGTTTTAAGAATGGGCGAATGTTGCGAATTCGCGATCCGCGAATTTGCGGATTTGCGAATTCGCGATCCGCAAAATTCGCGAATTTGTGCGAATTTGCGGATTTTTTGTTTTTGCGTGTTCGCGGGGTTTTTGCGTGTTCGCGGGGTTTTTTGCGTGTTCGCGGGGATTTTTGCGTCTTTGCGAGCCGCTTGCATAGCGAAGTTACCCATGCAGTTGTTTATGGGAGAGGGAGAGAGAGATAGATAGATAGATAGATAGATAGATAGATAGATAGATAGATAGATAGATAGATAGATAGATAGATAGATAGATAGAAAGAGAGAGAAAGAGAAGGAAAGAGGGAGAACGAGAGAGAACGAGAGAAAGAAAGAGAGGCCGGATCTCTGAAGGGCCAGATTCCTGAGTTGCCCCTAGAGAACATACAGCTTTTTATTTTTAGCAAAATGCATATGAAAATTGTGCTGTAAAGGTCTCTTTTAGTTTAACCCCTCCTGACAACTCAAAATGGGTGTATTTGCCATCCTCTCCCTTCTTCCTGTTTTTTATATCTGTAAGTGCTTCCTGATGAGGTATAATTCCTTGGACAGGTGCCCTGTTGCCTACTTGTAACTATTCTCTGACCCTGCTTCAAGGGTCAGAGCAGGGTCAGAAAATAGTTGCAAGTAGGCAACCAGGCGCCAGGAAGCAATTAGCAGCAGGTGTCCAAGTTGAAGTTAATTTGTTTGTAACCCTTCTGTAAAAGGTTACAAAGAAATTAGGTTCAACTTTTGCACCTGCTGCTGTAACCCTTGCTTGGCTGAAAATTCTTCCCCGCAGATTCGCGAATTTTACCGCGATTTCGCGAGATTCGCGGATCGCGAAATCGCACAAAATCCGCAAATTCGCCCGCGAAACGGATTTTACACCCACCCTTAGTCTGTTTGATATTTATGTGATTACGTCTTATGTGTTGTTGATGCACTGTGACTATATGTTGTTGATACACTGTTATTACAAAACATACAGAATTATGTATTTTTTATATCCAAAAGAGGGAAAAAATTATAAAATAATATATAAAATAAAACACAAATATTTCTTTTGATAATAATCAAAACACCATGTCGTTTGATCTATTGTGCAATGTCCTGACATAATTTTAAATATTCATGCTTGCCATTAGCTTGCTTTTCCCCTTTGCCATACATGAGAGGAGGCACTTCCACAATCCTTATCCCTGGTGTCCTGTGGCTAGGGAGAGATCCACTAGGTAGAGATATAATTGGAAAGGGTTGATTATCCCCTTTTCAACAATACCTTCCCAATGTAAATGGGGCCATTGGGGGCTCAGAAATGCCCCGAGCAAAGATTCAGCAAAAGTGAAATGAGCCGATTTGCTCAGTCCACTTCCAGTTTCAGTAGAAATCCAGTCTGATCGTCATTTCACAACAACAAAAAAAGACTTAGGGTGCTGGGGAACTCTTCTCCAACAGCACAAGCTCAACTTGAAAAATACAAAAAAGGAAACCCACTTGTGCGAATACCAGAGGGTCTTTAAAAGCCCTCCCCAGCCTCAGCCAATGGCTGTCAGACAAACTGGGAAGGGAGTGCGGGCATCGACCGGTGACTGATGCCCACACTTAAAAGGTTGACTGGCACTATCCTTATATGCCCACAGTCATACTTCTCACTATTGTTGTAAATTACAAGTCCAAACATCTAGACATATCCATTATGACACCAACTCTTAAATAATGACTACTATTTTGAATTTCCAATGATTGCTTATTCTTTGTAACGTCTCAATTCATGATTATTTGGGTAGTCAGGGAAACAGCCGTTACAACGCAACTTTTACATCGCACTACCATTACAACGCTACTTTTACAACGCAGGATCCGTTACATCGCATGCCTTTACAACGCATGACATTACATAGCAGATGCTATTACAACGCATGCCATTACAACGTAAGTATAGGTAAGTATATAATTTTATTTCATATTTTATTTAACATTATTTAATTAATTTAATTAATATTAAAAATAAATAAATATATTAATTTATGTATTTTTATAAAATAAATTAAATATATTAATTTAAGTAATTTTCAAAAATAAGTATGAGTATAGGAGTATATGTTTTGGGGTTCTGAGGTATATGTTTTGGGGTGTTTGGGTATTTTTAGGGTTCAGGGCTAGGTTTGGGTTATGGGGTACAGGGGTATTTTTAGGGTTCAGGGCTAGGTTTGGGTTATGGGGTACAGGAGTATTTTTAGGGTTCAGGGCTAGGTTTGGGTTTTGGGGTACAGGGGTATTTTTAGGGTTCAGGGCTAGGTTTGGGTTATGGGGTACAGGGGTATTTTTAGGGTTCAGGGCTAGGTTTGGGTTATGGGGTACAGGGGTATTTTTAGGGTTCAGGGCTAGGTTTGGGTTATGGGGTACAGGGGTATTTTTAGGGTTCAGGGCTAGGTTTGGGTTATGGGGTACAGGGGTATTTTAAGGGTTCAGGGCTAGGTTTAGGTTTTGGGGTACAGGGTTTTTGTAGGGTTCAGGGCTAGGTTTGGGTTATGGGGTACAGGGGTATTTTTAGGGTTCAGGGCTAGGTTTGGGTTATGGGGTACAGGGGTATTTTTAGGGTTCAGGGCTAGGTTTGGGTTATGAGGTACAGGGGTATTTTTAGGGTTCAGGGCTAGGTTTGGGTTATGGGGTACAGGGGTATTTTTAGGGTTCAGGGCTAGGTTTGGGTTTGGGGTACAGGGGTATTTTTAGGGTTCAGGGCTAGGTTTGGGTTATGGGGTACAGGTGTATTTTTAGGGTTCAGGGCTAGGTTTGTGTTTTGGGGTACAGGGGTATTTTTAGGGTTCAGGGCTAGGTTTGGGTTAAGGGGTAAAGGGGTATTTTTAGGGTTCAGTTTTTTAAAAAACGACTTTAAATACATTAAATTAATTAAATTAAATTAATTAAATAAAATGTATTAAATTAAATTAATTACAATTTTTAAAAAAAGATATACTTACCTACACTTACGTTGTAATGGCATGCGTTGTAATAGCATCTGCTATGTAATGACATGCGTTGTAAAGGATCCTGCGTTGTAAAAATTGTGTTGTAATGGTATGCGATGTAAAAGTATGCGTTGTAACATCATACATCCGGGTAGTCATCTTCCTACACTCATCTAACAGGGCAGCTTTATTACCCTTGTTCTATTCGATGTGTGCTTCAACCTCAGAGCTGCAACACATATGCTATTGCTATATCACTTACATCACACCCTAATATGACTTGATTATAGTGTGCTAATGTAACTTCCTGCCATCCAGTCTAAACCAACAAAGGAGAAAAGTTTACAGTTTACAGTTTGTTCGCTCCAGGACCTTTTTAGGTCGAGCATTCGGGACCGCTTCTATATACTTTTGCATATCCTTATATATTAGTATATACTTATATGTGTATGTACTTTGTGGGCTCTAGAGATCAGCCCTAGGACTTGCCTGCGTCCACTTAGGGACTTTTTTTCTGTTCAACTACCTCTATTTAACTGTCTTAATAAAAAGGACCAGTAGAGGTCAGTAAAATACCAGAGTCGCTATCTGCTGAGGGACTTTCTTTTTTTAACATTTCTGGCAACTGCCTCTATCTAACTTTGAGAGAAAATGACCAGCAGTGGTCAGTAAAATACAAGAATCACTTTAGCATTCTCTAGATATCTGTCCATAGAAAGTGTCTTCCACAAGCACCCGTAACCAATATTAGTTTTTTCAAATCTTGTATTTTCAGTGATACGACCACCGAAGGCCATGATTTTATATTAAAAACAGAGCTTTGGACTATACCATTTCCTGCTGAAAGGCAACATTTCTCTCCATGTGTTCCCATACCTGGTGTGTCATGCAGTGTGGTGCTTACTTTCTACCATGTTAAAGAACAGTAGATGTGTCAGCACCCAGGCTAATGTGCTACATAGCTAAATACATATAAGGTCACAAAGGCGAGACAGATTGCATTGCAAATGCTTGTTTCATTTCATATCCAGTTCATCTTAGGGTTTCGGATGGCTATACTCAGTTCGTTACAACCCCTCATTCTCCTATTAGATTTAATTATAGAATGACACCAATATTGCCTACCGGTGTTTGGTGATTTAGCTGCTTTTCCATATACGATTCTCATTTGACTTGGCAAACATCTTTTAAATATGTTTAAAATTATTCTACTTGATTTACTACTCTTGAAAAAAATAGCTGGTCTTGTTAATCCAATATATTTATCACAAAACCATGAATTCGTACTGACCCAGAATTTCTTCTATTTTCAACTGATTTTTTACGTGAATACTGTAAACACTGTGATATCCCATACTACCAAGCTGTAACTTTACCCCTAACTTCTCCCATCCTTAGATCTGTCATAGTTTGCATACTGGCTACATTTGTTGTCAGCTAATTATTTCTTGAACTTATACTTAGACTAAAGAGAGCCATTGCAGGCAGTACGATATTTGGGTCAAGTCTTTTTTCCACCATCTACCGCTCCGAGTCACGGGGTACGACATTTTATTCTAGATACCAGTCCTCTAATGTTATTTCACAAACTTACATTAAAAAAATATCTTCCAGTAGAATGTTATTTGCCAAACAGGTTAATAGCTAAATCCCACAATTAATCACGATGGACACCTAGGGTCGTATTGTACATTGTGCCCGAGGGTACAATGGGTACGTGTGCTTACTTTCTGGGCCCTCAGGGCACAATGGTATTACCTAAAGGGCTGCAGATGCTTGTGCAGCCCCTTCTTCAATACTGATAGTGCTGGAGCACGTGTTGCACTAGCACTATCATGAGATAGCGTTCCATCATTTGCATGGGGTGTGACCCCATGCAAATGAAGGAATATTTTTGCCTCGGCCCCCGCGTTTTATTATGGACGCTGGCACAAACTCAAACTCAAAATGCGCCACAAAAAAGGTAGCATGCCGTCAATGCCCCCTCGGGCAAAGGGGGTCCCATGTTCCCATGTTCCCATGTTCCCATATTCACTGCACCAGGCAGGTGCAGTGAACATTGGCCATGGTGTTGATGTCAAGTTAGTATGGCCGGGATGCCCGCCACCCCCTCCCAACACCAATTCCCCAATGGGAGGAGACAGACACAGGATTGAGCTTTTGGAAGGCGGGGGGTAGTTACCCCCCCCCGGCCGTATTTATTAAAATATGAAACAAAATTTAAAACATTAAATTAAAACGTTTCATGAATTATGTACAATTTTACTTTCATTACATTTTGATGAAGACATGTTCCTTGGCTAACCTTAACAGATCTCTAATACAAAGGTTTCCTAGCCGAGTCTAGCAATCCTGAAAATGCATACATTCTAAATTAAAATTGTACATCCTAGCATTAAGGGCCAACGGCAAGGTCTTAACCGGTGTCAGATCCCTACTACCAAACTCCCGCCCTCACGGTGTGAGTGGCGCATGCGCAGAGGACTTTACCCTCGTTGCCAACTGTAACTTCCCTTGTCATGGGGGCCCCCTTTCACTCAACGCCATCTTAAAGGTCGTCCGAGTTCCCGTGTGAGGTATCTGTAAGAAGGACAGCGTGGACTCCACCTCTTCCCCACACTCTCTTCTGCCGGAGCGGATATCCGGCCCCCGGGAAATTCGTAGGAGGGGCATCTAGCCGTCTCCCCCCTGGGAGGGGCCTATGGCCATCTCCCCCTAGGCGACCCATCCGTAGTGGGTGCCGCCTCCCCGTGGGAGGGGCCAATGGCCGCCTCCCCCCGGGCGCTCCCATCCATTCTGGGTGGCGCCCCCCCTAGGGACCTTGAAATTACTGCTCACCGATCATGACCTTACCGCCCGACCAAAAGAATAAATACGACAGTTATTTTACTTACTAAGGAGAGAAATTACGCCTAATCTGCACAGCCTGATGATTCATCCACTTTATCATTTCTACACAGGGAAAAAAGTCCTAAAGCACAAGACAAACTTTATTATATGATACAATCTTTCACTTCGTCTACAAGGGAAAAAAGGCCTACACACATTTATTCACATCAAGGCATATATCAATACTATAAAAAGTGACTGCATCTCTTTAATACATTTGATTACCACCAACAAATTACTTTATTCAGAAATATTGCTAGAAGGGGCTGGTGGGTGGGTCAAAATTGCCGCTTGTTCCGTCGAGGGCTCACGAGCAACGAATGGTGCAGCCTTCAGAGCACTGGAACAAGAGGACGCTTCTTTGGATTCCCGCTCTATTTATCCGTCTGCGGGAGGGCGGGGACCCTCCTCAGGTACGCCCACTGGGCGCGGTCTTCCGGGCGGGTGTCTAGGACAACCCCTTCTGGGCGGGAAGGGCGTGCTCCGGCCACGCCGCTTTGGGCATACCAGCGGAACCACGCCCCCCGCCCAAAATGGTTTCCCGGGGGGATCGGGGCACCCATCCATACGTTCGGGGGACCGAGTGGTCTTCCCTTTCCATATGGCCGGGATGCCCGCCACCCCCTCCCAACTCCAATTCCCCAATGGGAGGAGACAGACACAGGATTGAGCTTTTGGAAGGCGGGGGGGAGTTACCCCCCCGGCCGTATTTATTAAAATATGAAACAAAATTTAAAACATTAAATTAAAACGTTTCATGAATTATGTACATTTTTACTTTCATTACATTTTGATGAAGACATGTTCTTTGGCTAACCTTAACAGATCTCTAATACAAAGGTTTCCTAGCCGAGTCTAGCATCCTGAAAATGCATACATTCTAAATTAAAATTGTACATCCTAGCATTAAGGGCCAACGGCAAGGTCTTAACCGGTGTCAGATCCCTACTACCAAACTCCTGCCCTCACGGTGTGAGTGGCGCATGCGCAGAGGACTTTACCCTCGTTGCCAACTGTAACTTCCCTTGTCATGGGGGTCCCCTTTCACTCGACGCCATCTTAAAGGTCGTCCGAGTTCCCGTGTAAGGTATCTGTAAGAAGGACAGCGTGGACTCCCCCCCTTCCCCACACTCTCTTCCGCCGGAGCGGATATCCGGCCCCCGGGAAATTCGTAGGAGGGGCATCTAGCCGTAAGGCGACCCATCCGTAGTGGGTGCCGCCTCCCCATGGGAGGGGCCAATGGCCGCCTCCCCCCGGGCGCTCCCATCCATTCTGGGTGGCGCCCCCCCTAGGGACCTTGAAATTACTGCTCACTGATCATGAACTTACCGCCACAGGCCGGATAGTTGACCGACTATCCGGCCCCCCCACACCTCCTAAAGGTCATGCCTCCTCAATCCCCTTAGCCATGCTATGAAGTCTCCTATGAGTAAATCATTCCCCGCCCTGGACAGGTGAACCCCATCATTCAAATAAAAGTGATCACCCCGAATACACCCATGGGGAATGCTATGCAAATGCTTGGAGCGAAATAATTTCCCAATTTTATTGTTGACCCTCTTTACCGAGTGGTTCAACGCTGACACAGAGAAACCCCCCCTCTAAACTCTCCTGGGGATCATGTGGGACCAGGCGATTGTGCACCCCGGGAGCCTCTTAGCCAACCAGCTGACTGCCGACAAAATGTGTTCCACTAACACCTGTCTTCCCAGTCTTACCAAGTCATTGCCCCCCAAGTGTACTATGATTATAGATGGCGGTGACCTTTGCCGCCCTATGAGACCCTCCACAAATGATTGAAATTGGTCAAAACAGAGGCCTCCCTTCCCATGGAAGGTCACTCTGAACCCGTATTCCCCAGATGCGTGAGTCGCGTCACCTGCCATGAATACGTCCCCAGCGCGCCTCACGTATGAGTGGCCCACGACCCATACCACTTGCTCTCCAGTCGGTGATCCTCGACCGCTGGTCCCTTGGTGATGGGTTGATCCCAAATTCCGGCCCGCGTCACAGGCTTGCGAAACTGTAATTCAAACAAAAGACAACAAGGGTGAGTGCATTTCATCAGTCTTTTACAACATGTGCAATCGCACATACCTCTTGAAACAGTTCGAGGACCAACGGCCTAGCTGTTTCACTTCTTCCGCACCCAGACCTCGGGCCGTAGCCTCAGTAGCGGCCCCTATTCTGAATGAGTGGGTCCCGAAATCGCACGAGTCCATGCCCGCCGCAGCGATTGTAAGTGCTAGCACCCTCTGAAACTGAAATCTCGTCAGAGGGGTGCCATCCTTGTGCCTAAGCAGGTTCCCTCCCCATGTTGCCGCCTTTGAGCCAAGTAGTCCTCTAAACACTTTATCGGACAAGTGGGGCTCCCTCGAGCGCGCTGCACAACAACACTATCCCCCATAGCTTCCTGGTCTGTCTTGGACCTGGCTATCGAGATAAGCATCGAATCACCCCGTATTTGAACGTGATCCCTGCATAAGCCTCCCTCCATATCTTTCTTGTTCCTCGCCACGAGTTCGCTTACCCGCATGGCCCCATGAAATGCCAAGGCGAAAGCTGCCCGGAACAGAACCGCTTCGGTAGGGGAGGAGCATGTCTCATCCAGCTTTGCTAAAAGCCGAGACAATCTCTCTAAACCAATCGGGCGCCTCGTATCTTGTCTGCGACCCTCCAGGCGTTGCCAGCCGCGGAGCGCCTTCCTGACTAAAAAGGAGCCCGTTGGGTCCCTTATGCGGTGGAGCTCTGCCATGAATGATATGGCCGCCCTATGTCTGTTGGCAATTGCGGCTGATCGGCCTTCTCTATGCAGCGCTACTAAGAACCCCAGGAAGGATTCCTCCTGCCCCCAGCTATGTCTCCCTGCCGGGCCTAAAAAGGCGCAGTAAGAACGAAATGCTCCCTCATAAGCCTTCCTCGTCCTGGGCGCTAAGCTGGCTGCCACGAGGTCTACCCGTCAATAAGAGGATCACTTTCCGACTGCTTACCCACGCACACAAAGCACTCTACGACATCGGACCAGATTGCCTCAACTCTCGACTGTCCTTCTACACCCCCTCCCGCCAACTTCGCTCCTCCAGTCAAGCCTTCGCCACTGTACCTCGCATCAACAAGACCACCATGGGAGGCAGATCCTTTTCATACCTGGCTGCCAAAACATGGAACTCACTCCCCGCTTACCTTCGCCTCACCCAGAATCACCTAGCGTTCAGAAAGCAGCTTAAAACGTGGATATTTGACAAATAATCCCCCTCCCCTTCCTAAGCGCCTTGAAACCCTCTGGGTATGTAGTGCGCTATACAAATTCTATGACTTGACTTGACTTGACTTGTAATCCGGGGTACCGATCAGCCATAGTGCTTCGGGGAACGGTGCCGCCACTAGATCCGCTGTAGGTAGATAGCCCCTGAAAGCCTGCATGTGTGAACAAGAGAGTGCATCAGCTGCATTATTCAGTACACCCGGCACATGTTTTGCCCTGAACTGTACATTCAATCTCATGCAACGTAAAACAATTTCTTTCAACAGTCTCAAGATCCACTTGCAGCGTGCTGCCTGCTGATTAATGCACTCGACCACAGTCATATTATCCGACCAAAACACTACTGAGCAGTCCCTAAAATCGTCTGGCCATGCCAACAGAGCCACCCAAATGGGGAACAGTTCCAAGAACCCAATGTTACCTGTTAGGCCACAGGAGTGCCACCATGTCGGCCATACTTGTGCCGACCATCGGTTACCAAAGATGGCGCCAAATCCCACGCTCCCAGCTGAGTCAGTCCACAAACCCAGTTCGTCAAACGATGCTGGGGGCTTGTTCCACGCTACTCGACCGTTGAAATCCGCCAGGAATGCCAACCAAATGCGCATATCCTGGCGAACCTCTGCCGACAGTCTCGTGCGGTGGTGTCCCTCCTTGAGGCCGACCATAGCTTGTGCAATGGAGCGTGAGAAGGGGCGGGCCATTGGTTTTACTCTCAAGGCAAAGTTAAGCTGACCCACTGTTTGTTGTAACTGGTGCAGGGTCACTTTTTCTTTGCCCAGGCATTGTATCAAGGAAGCCCTGAACTTGACCACCTTCTCCATTGGCAGACGGAAGCATCCCTCCACTGAATCGAGCTCAATCCACAGAAACTCCAGTGAAGTAGATGGCCCCACTGTCTTACCTGGTGCTAATGGGACTCCAAATTCCTGCATGAGAATGCAGAAGTCCTGTAGTGCCTGCGCACATTCTGCAGTGCCGGCCGGTCCTAAGAACAGGAAGTCGTCTAAATAGTGCATCACTTGTCTATGCCCTGTGGCCTCGATGACCGCCCATTCTAAAAAACAGCTGAACATCTCAAAATAAGCACAAGAAATTGAGCAGCCCATGGGCATGCATCTATCCATGTAATACTTCCCCTGGAACGTAAATCCTAGCAAGCGCTGGTCCCGCGGGTGTACCGGGAGCAACCTGAATGCTGATTCGATGTCTGATTTTACCAACAGAGCACCGCGGCCCAGGTGATTCAGTAGGGCGACGGCATCGTCAAACGTTGCGTACCGAACTAAACAGACATCCGGGTCAATGGCGTCATTCATCGAGGCGCCCCTCAGGGCCGACAGATTGTGAATGAGTCTATACTCCCCAGGGGGTCAAAGCCATGACATCAATGGGTGAATACGATTGCCTCCCAAGTATCACTTCAATCCTGCTTGGATCCTGCTTGGATCCCCCCTTTCCTCCCGTACCACTGTTCTTGGACCTACTGCTTTCCGGGTATGAGGAGTTCCCACAGCCTACACAAGCATGCCGGAACTTACATGTTCCCTGGGGCCTGTTGCAGTTACCTCTGTTGAAACCCCAGCAAACCCCGCGCTTGCCCCCACTTCCGCCGGTCTTGGGCTGTGATTCCCCACCGGCGCTTGCTCGAAAGGGCTGCGCCGGCCTTCGTTGAACTGTCCCAGACCCGCTCCCGCCCGGCGAGGACGTACCTGCCGATCCAGGCAAGAGCTGTTTGTGCCACGATACTGTGTCGAGGCAATCCCATGTTAAAGTTACATCAAACTCTTTTGACTTTCGAAAGTGCACATCATAACCTTTCCACTCATTCCCCCCGTACATGTTATAAAAATCCATGATCCTGTTTTGGTAACAGGATAGATCGGGCAACACTTCCGGTTTACGTTCCCCCATTACTGCCGTAAATATAGAGAAGGCCTTCACCCAGTTCGCTACGGTCTTGTCGACCCTAAATTCCGCCATCTTGGCCCGCCATACACTGGGGTGCCATAAATCTTTCTGGGTCTTTGCGTACTCTATCTCACGATGGTCGGTCAATAATGAAAACATATTAACATATTTGTCCCCCCATATCATTTCCTTCGTGGCCATTGGGATGTGCTGGGCCACCCTTTCACACCTCGAAGGCACTGAACTCTCCCCCACCATTGGCAATGGGTTCTTACCGGGTTCAACCGCCGTGTCTGCTGTCTTTACTCGGCCAACCGTTGTCACTCCCGGTGTGACCTGTGGGGGAATAGAAGGAACATTCGCCGTCCCGGCTTCTCTTGACTGCCGTAACTGCTCGAATATTAATCTGGCTTCTTCGGCCGGATCCCCCGCAGCCATAGCCCCCCCTGATTTCTTCTTAAACCAGGGTAATACTGACGCTAACTGAAGGGCCAGTTCTGGGGGCATCTGATCATCATCAACCGGAGTTTTTACAACAGGGATCGGCAAACCCATGTCTGGACTCGGTACCGGGGTGTCGACCGGTGCGACGGGGGCTGCTGGGGGTACCTCCGGGACCGGGCCCTCCCCGGAAACCGCCCTCTTCTTAGTACGTCTCCCCCTACCCTCGGGGACGACTCCCGGCAAGGCTGGACCTATCACCTTCTTAGGATGGCCCGCAAGGTTATTTTGGGCTGCTATCTGCTTTTTTACCTCTGCCAAGCCCCGACCGATCGAATCTACTTTACCCAGTTTTCGGTCCATGACCGCCATTCGGTTCGACAAAGTGCGCAGTATCTTCTCCATCTCGGAGCTCTTTCCCGCTTTTTTGCCGGCCATGGCTTCGTTCACTCCGTTCGAGTTACTCGACAAGGTCCTAGATCCTTCACGCGACAGGAACTGAAAAAGAAAGAACAAAGATTACAAGTTCTCAAAATTGCCGCTTGTTCCGTCGAGGGCTCACGAGCAACAAATGATGCAGCCTTCAGAGCACTGGAACAAGAGGACGCTTCTTTGGATTCCCGCTCTATTTATCCGTCTGCGGGAGGGCGGGGACCCTCCTCAGGTACGCCCACTGGGCGCGGTCTTCCGGGCGGGTGTCTAGGACAACCCCTTCTGGGCGGGAAGGGCGTGCTCCGGCCACGCCGCTTTGGGCATACCAGCCGAACCACGCCCCCCGCCCAAAATGGTTTCCGGGGGGGATCGGGGCACCAATCCATACGTTCGGGGGGACCGAGTGGTCTTCCCTTTCCATTTTAATCATAGCGCTTATGTGCAACAATGTTTTATCAATGATCTTGTTCAAGTCTGTTGCCTTAACCTTTAAAACTGATCATTTTTTTTTTACTCTGGTTTTCTCTTACAACTTCCTGTAGCATGACACTATCAGGTTGGACAAATAGTTTTCCTTGGTTGTCTGGGACCATGTGGAGGTTGTCACAACTCAGAGTGCAATTTTCTTCTAATATGCTTCTTGGTTGATTTGTCTATTCCCTGTATTCCTCTGCGTGTCATTATGGTTTCAAGCCTTTCACTCTGAGTCATTGCATGCATTATCGCTTTGTTAGGAATAATCACAGTTCTAATGTATTGAAATTGTTCATCATATGGTTCATCTCTCATATGTTTGTAGTGATCATCGGTCTGAATGCTAGATGCATGATCTTCCCCCTCTGCTTTAATACTTGTATAGTTCCTATAACAAGATGCATGATAATGGAATTCTACAGCCACTGTGTCCCTACTACAAACTGCTAAGATCTTTAAATCACAATTAATGGCTGCATACTCTCGAAGCCTTTTGTCATCTCTAAGCTCCGTGCCCTTGATTATTTCTCACTCGTTTAATGTTCCCCTGTAGCATTTTATTTTTCTACAAAATATACATTCTTTAGCAGACACATTTGAATTTAATGATGTTCTTCTGTTTACTCTTGCACTCACTTGTTTCAACATCATCCCTGACACTTGCTTAAGCTTTTTGCTTACTACTTTGTAAATCTTTCTTTATAGTAAACAGGCTCCTACACTTCCTGTGCTAAAATACTTGGGGAACAGTGTTGCTTTGCACAATTCTTGCAGTGTCTAACAGTGGAATGTGATTCCTGCTTGAGCAGCCTGTAACAAAGTTTTCCATGATGAGTAGTCCTGCAGGCTTTTCAGAGTAACACCATGTTGGACATTTGACCATAAATGAATTGTACACTGGGGATCAGAGGGACATTATGTGCTTGTTTCAGTCTTCTTCATGATGCTGCATGGTCATTCACCAGCAGCTCTGGAAAAAGAAATTAATTAAAACATTTATAAATGTTACTTGGTGTACTTAATATAATCATAATGACTATTATAATTATTATCGATGTACATTATCACATTTACTGTAAGTGTGATTTGGAATAATAAAATACACATTAAATAAAATTATGAAACAATTCCCATTTTCATCAAAGTATCTTGGGAGTGTAGTGGTAACACACAAAAGGCAAAGAGTTATGACTTACTATCACATATTTTCCACCTCTAGGCATCCATACCTTGTCAATAAGTCATATTAGAACCCATCCCCCCAAGTAAACTGGTTTTCTAAGGAATACCGAACTCACTTATGGTAATTTTGAATGTGAATGGCCTTTTGCTAAACACTGCAGCTGAGCTTTGGTTAGGCAACGGGCAATGTTTGATAAACTAAAACATGAATATGTTAGTAATAAAAATCTAATCTTTCCACTGAATTTCTAAATTAGATCACACACATTACAAATCTGGTGTGTAGATTCCTAAGGGAAGTTATCAAAATATAGTGTGTATCCATGTTGTAAATTTATATGAGCTGTTTAAAACTTCTTACCTCTTTAGGTGTAAGTTTTTCCTAATGCATGCACCACACAATTGAATTTTGTGCAATTGTGCAAAACCATTATAGACAATTATGTATGATTTACTAAAGTGTCAGTTGTTGCATATAGGGAAGAGGTTGTATTTTCATAGCACAGCAAATGCAGGCCTGGTCACCAGACCACAGTTAGATCTAAGATCAAAATACCAGATATACCACTCCTCAATCAGTATATTGACAAATTAAATAAAATGAAATGTCTTGAATCATTCCTGATATAAATCTATAATGTGAGCTACACACTGAATCCATTATATATTCTGGCATGTCATTCTGAAATACATCAAAATATGGTTGGTACCATTACTTAATGTTGCTTGCAAACCATTGCATACATTTAACAATATCTCTGCTAAAGGAATTGTAAATTCTCCCAAATTAATCACCAATGCTCATCTCTAATTCCAATCAGACACAACATAAGCCAATGATAGTCGCTACACTAACTCATTGTGTGCCTAGACATACTAAACCTGCGTCAGATTGTCCACTAACCCACACACATCGCTGGACATATCCTAGCTTGCTTTCCAATGAAGAACAACACTAAGCGAGTCACCTAAAACTCCCTTACATCCATCAACCTATCGACCATGGAACAAACTCCATTTGGAACACTTAGAAACACAACTAACATTCAGTGCAAATCTGGAAACAATACATTCTGTTAAAAAACTATATGAGTGGTTTCAGGAAGCTTTTGACATCCTGATACCACTAAACACTACACAAAAGAAAAAAAGCACCTTGGAGAGACATAGACATAAAAGACACAAAAAACTAATTAGAAAGCTGCAAGGTACCTGGCGCAAAACAAACGCCAAACAAGACAAACTTCACCTACAGAAAATTAACAGATTATGCAAGTCAGCTATCGAAAAAAAAGAAACCAAATTGCCTAGAAGGAACTCATCATGTTACTCAAGATTTCACAGACAAACTGGCAAATCATTAAACAGACACAATAGACTCGTACTTAAAACAGAGGCAAAGCACCAGCACTAACCCTTTGACAAATCAACAGTCCAAGAATTCTCTAACCCAGCCTCTGTTCCTTCCAGCACATCTCACACAATGAATTTATGGCCCTGGTCAAAGTCAGCAGGCCTGCTGGCAGCCCGTCTGACCCGTGTCCACCACAAACTTTCAAGACTAATTCTTTTAACAACCTCTGCTGCCACTTCAGTAAGAAGAATCATCAATGATTCCTTAACTACCTGAATATTTCCAGATGAACTCAAAAAGTCATACATACGCCCTTTACTGAAGAAAACAAACTTAGACCAGCTGAACCCTGACAACTACAGACCCATTACGAATGGACCTTTCCTGGACAAACTGATAGAAAGAGCATTGTTCGCCCAGATGTCACAATTCATTGAAGAGAATGACATACTTTCAGATTTTCAAACAGGTTTCCGTCTGGAAAGGGGCACAGAATCTGCCCTCCTTGTCATCTGGGATGACCTGAAGAACACAGTAGACCGCAACGGGGTTGCTGCGCTTCTCCTCTTGGACCTGTCGGCTGCCTTTGACATGGTTGACAGTGACACTCTAAAACAAAGACGCTATGAAGCCGGCATAGAGGGGACTGCTTTAGACTGGATTGCATGCTACCTTCAAAACTGAACTAGTGTCCTCAATACCCCACCTTTCTCATCCAAACCATACTCTACAAAACCAGGGGTCTCTCAAGGCTCTATCATCTCGCCAATGCTTTTCAACATCTGCATGAAGTCATTACCGTTACTCATCAATCAATTTCACCTCACGTGCTATAATTATGAGGATAGTTTACACAAAACAGAGCCACCCAATATTCCCAGAGGGACTGGGTATTATCAATAACAATGTACACAAGTGTCCCTACAGGAATTATTCAAACAGCATTCAGTGAATTTCAAATAGCCGCAGGCGCGGTCAATTATTTCGCAGAAAGCAAGGAAAACAGAAATAAACAGTTTTTTTATTCAAAATATATTTTTAGTCTTTTATCTTTCTTTGTACTTTTTCCACATATACAACTCAAATATGACAACAAAAATACTACGATATTGGCAAACAAAGTTCTCAGTAGTATACGGCAACTTTTGTTATACACATGGAACAATAGATATATACCATGTCCAAGACAGTATTAGTCACTGAATAGTCATTTAACAATCAAGAAATGAAACAGAGAGTAAACAAAACGTTGCCTAGCGTCAACGTTTCGGTCCTAAATCGGTTATAATAATCCATAGGACCATCTTCAGGACCACACGTTGCACATATTCATCCAGGACCTCCAGCCGGAAGCCAAAGCGTTATGCACTGCATAAGCCTAATGTCTACAGAAGAGATCAATATCTTAAGTAGTCGCGTCTTTTGCACCAGAAAGAAATATATCTACGAAGTACACACGTCACTGAAAGGCGTGGAACATGCACCGCAGTTGCAACTCGATCCGCATTAGCGTCCGAACAGAGCTGTTTTCCTTGCTTTCTGCGAAATAATTGACCGCGCCTGCGGCTATTTGAAACTCACTGAATGCTGTTTGAATAATTCCTGTAGGGACACTTGTGTACATTGTTATTGATAATTATGAGGATGACACACAAAAACTCCTTCAACTGGAATGCCCCAAAGATATTGAAAACTCCCCAATTTCTGTTGTCTCAGAGCCATGGATCAGTGGATGACTTGGAGCCACCTCAAATTGAATGCTTCCAAAAGGGAAATACTCACCTGTGGCGATTGGAAACATTAGGACCCGCTTGACGCCTGGCCTGATTAACTGGGATCACCACCTAAAGTATCGAAGGAAGTAAGAAACCTCGGAATGACCATGGACTCCAAGCTGTCGATGAATGCCCAAGTGGACAAACTAGCAAGATCAAGCTTTGTCACTATAAAAACGCTGCAATTAATTTTCCCTTATTTGGAATTTCTACACAAGGTCCAAGCTACCATCTACCTTGGTCTGTCCAAACTCAATTATGGCAATATCCTCTACCACGGATCACCTTTAACAATCATGAAAAGACTACGATGGATTCAGAACTCTTCTGCCAAACAACTCTTCCATATCAAACCGCAAGACCACATCTCAACTGCCTGGAAAGCCCTGCATTGGTTACTGGTTGCCAGAAGATCCACGTTCAAGCTGCTTTGTATCACCCACATAGCAATACATGGAATGGGACTGCTTTTCATCAGATATAAAATCACCAAACACATTCAACAAAGGAACCTCCGCTCTAAAATGGCACCTCCGCTCTAAAATGGCACCTCATCTCAAAATCCCAAGATACAAGAAAATAACCATGGGTGGCACATCATTCTCTGTTCAAGCAGGTAAACTATGGAACTCTTTACCCCCCCCAACATAAGATCCACAGACAGCCACCTTATCTTCAGAAAACTGCTCAAGAATTGGCTCTTCCCCACATAAGCACCAAACGCAAACAAACATTTACAGCATATCCCTCAGCATATAATCATTATTTTTACTAAAAATATGTACCTATGTTTGTGTATCGCTTTGTATAAATATGTAGAATAATTATTTTTTTTTAAACTTACAATAAAACACAAAATCTGAGTTTATCTGGTGCATCTTTGGTCTACAGGTACTTCTTCCATTGTGCATCTATGTACCTTTCATGTACTTGGATCTGTGTGTTTGTTACTTTCCTCCTGAAAAGTATATCAAATGCACTACCCTATTTCTCATCCTGTACCTCTATCAATATGTCCTCTACACCCACTCTCTCATTTGTCCCAAACCCCATACCACAACTATGATCCCCAAAATAACCCTTTCTAGACTCACCCTTACTCTACCCCTCCTTGCATCATCTGACACCTCTTTTACTATATTGATTCCCAAAACAAACCTCTCTAAAATCTTCCCTCCGACTCTTCCCCTCCACAACCCCTTTTTACTCATCCAAAAACCACCTCCTACTGCTATGACCTCCAAACAAAAATATTCAAAATCCTTCACTCTCCTATCCCTCCTGTTTCCTTTTCCATCAAAATCACAGACTAACATGTTCACTTCTCAAAATTCATATTCCACAATACTAATTCACCACTAATTGTGTAGGGGTCCCAGAGTAGCGTGCTACTCGCCCAAAAAGCGATTTAACACCTGATCAGAGGTAACCAAGGATTAGATAAATGCGAACCTTTTTCCCTCCTCTATCCCTCAGCTACCTTTCTCTATCCAACTGAATAACACATCCACCACTCAACCTACTTTCATATTTCACTATACTAATTTTCAACACTAATACTTTATGGGTTCCAGAGTAGCGTGCTATTTGCCAATAAAGCGCTTCGACACCCCATCAGGGTTACAAAAGCTACATATAAATGCAAACCTTTTCCCTTTTCTACCCCTCCCCGTCTAAATCCAAATAACTGACTAACATATCCACCACTCAAATTACTTTCATATTTCACTATTCTAATTCAACATTAATCCTTATGGGTTCCAGAGTGGCATGCTACTCACCATAAAAAAAAAGCACTTCAAACCCCATCAGGGGTAGCAAGCACTATATAAATACAAACCTCTTTCGCTCTTCTATCCTGCCGCTACCCTTCTCTATCCAAATACCTGAATAACATATCCACCACTCAAATTACTTCATATTTCACTATACTAATTTTCAACACTAAGGGCCAGATGTAGGTAATCTCGATTTTTCGGTATTTAAGAGTAGGTAAATGGGATGTAGGTAATTTCACTTTTGAAATTACAGAATCGGAATGATTCGGTAATTACCGAATCGGTATTTACCGATTCGGCAATTGCCATTGATTCCTATGGGCCTTGAGGCCCATAGGAATCAATACCAATTACCGAATCGGTAAATACCGATTCGGTAAAATTACCGAATTTGCAAGGGGGACAGGGTGTCACTTTGACACCCTGTTGGACCCCGCAATTGTGCATGGGTGCACATGTTGCTGACATACATGCCCTTAGGGCATGTATGTCTGCAACATGGCACGTTTTTTAAAGCATAAAAAATGCTTTTTGAAGGGTTTTCATTATTTACGACCAACTTCTAATTGGTGGTAAATAACGAATTCTTAAACCCTTTTAGCACCGATTACAGTGCTACCTACATGTTGAATTACAGAATCGGTAATTTTACCAATTCGGTATTTTACTGAATCGGAAAAATTACAAATTCGGTAAAATTACAGATTCTGTAATTTAACATGCCCCTACATCTCAATATCCAAATACCGATCGGAAACGGCCGAAAATCTGTATTTTTGGCCGTTTCCGACCAGTATTTGGATACCTACATCTGGCCCTAATCCTTTTATGGGTTCTGGAGTAGTGTGTTACTCGCCAGAAAAGTGCTTGAACACCCCTTCAGGGGTAACAAGCGCTATATGAATGCAAACGTTTCTCCCCTTTCTATCCCTTCGCTATCCTTCTCACTCCAAATAACTGACTAATATCCACCACTCAAATTACTTTCATATTTCACCATACTAATTCACCACTAATCCTTTATGGGTTTCCGGAGTAGCGTGCTACTGGCCCAAATAAAAACAAGGCGCTTCAACACCCCATCAGGGGTAACAAGCGCTATATAAATGCAAAGCTTTTTTCCTCTTCTAACCTTCCGCTCTCCTTCCAAATCCAAATAACTGACTAACCTATCCACTACTTTAATTACTTTCATATTTCACTATACTAATTCAACACTAATCTTTTATGGGTCCCTGAGTAGTGTGCTACTCGCCGAAAAAGCGATTCGACACCTCTCCAGGGGTAGTAAGCACTATATAAATGCAATTACAATGCAATACAGTTGTTGAGAAATGCTAACAGGTCAAAATCTGTTTGGTAGAAAAATTAAGCCACAAATCTGCTAATCAATACCTTTGTGATGACATTGTAATTTGCTCTCCCCAATGTGTGCTTTGATCTTTCAATATTTTACTCCTCCATCTTACCCCATTCAAGCTCTCTTCCTTCAAGAGGAGACAAAGCTAAACTACTGAAGAAGGAATCATTTAGAACTCTCTCTGGGAATCTTTGCAAACATTTACGTTCCCTCTTTGTTTATGAAAAAAGTTAGTGATCTACTAATTCAGAAAAGTCTCTGCTTAATGTTTTATAATACTATTACAATACATCATTTTACTGTTCAAATGGTAAACTCCAGATGATTAGAATTTTCTCACTCTCCCGCTATCTGTCTAGGAGTTTATCTTGAGGCCACTGAGTCATTGCAGTACAGATGTGGCTTACTAATATTGAATTATGAAATAAAGTTAAGAAAATATTTCTTCAATCTTGAGTTAGTAGTCACCCAGCCCAAATATAATAATCATTGCCTGTGGCTTGCATTAGGGATCCAGCTCAGACATTCTGCAGCTGTGTCTTCCAGTGCCATTTGTATTGGCTGGAGCTGCGGGTTTTCTGTGGAGGTTTGTTCCATTTTTCTTTCTATGTTTTTAATGTTGGACCGCAGGTTATATTCTGATAGACTAACATCGAGCAGATGATGATGTCAGTGAGGTTAAATAGTGTTTTTGCTGCTGGATGAAAATATAAGAGCTGTTTTTTGAAGGAGGGATTTTCTGTAAATCAGAGACGCATGGTCTATTGAGACAATAAAAAACAGAGGCAGTATACGAGGCTCACTCAGCAGGCTCCGTTATGGCACGTCACATGGTTGGTGGAGATAGTGACACTCAAGGGATTTGCTCGCTGGGACACGAAAGGTATCACAATTTTAGGTGATTTCGCTGCTTCCATGACCTCCAACAAACTTATGCACTTTCAAATACACAATTCCATAAATTCCTACAGCTGTGCATGCACTACTCACCGACATCTCTTCCAACACAGCTCTCCCAGAGTTTATGCCCGAAGAAGCCAAGACATTGATGTGGGCACTGTGCAAAGGGGAGGTTTCCCAAATGTATTGCACCTTGATCCTTAACGCTACTGGGTCACTAGAAGCCCTCAGCACTATATGGGAAGAATAGATAGGACCTTTAGAAGATGGTGATAGGCGTGATGCGCTGATGGCCTGTAGAGTAGTCATGATTTCATCCAGTGGAGACCTACTACCTGCACTGCGCCTATCTTGCTCCAGCCAGTCCTTTCCGTGCTGGCCTGGTGACCAACCACACTTGCTGTTGCTGTTTCCATACACCTGCAAACTTCTTTCACATGGTATGGTCCTGTCCTGTTATAGTCCGGTACTGGGAGGCAGTGCTGGCTGAATTATCAGATGTACTCGACTTAACGTTGGAACTCTCACCTTTGCTGGTTCTCCTGGGGGGTGGAGGATGGAGTGGGGGGATCTTGGGCGAACAGGGCATTGTTGGAAACAGCTCTTTTGATGGCTAAGAGAGATATTGCTGCACATTGGAAGGCCCCCAGAGCACCATCACTGACATTATGGAGGCGCAGGGTGGACTGGTGCGCACAACAGGAAAAATCTGTGTATGAGGGTAGGGAATGCCCGGCTAAACATGAGAAAATTTGTGTTAAAGGGTTTGGGGTCTTGGGGACAGAGGATGGACTAGAGTGAATGGGCAACACCTTACATGTCTTTATTCCTGTGTGTGCTATAGAACGATGGGCTTGCTGCTACTTGCTATTGACACAGCATGGTGTGTTTTATGGACTGCTTTTGTGTCTTGTTGTTCTCTTAAAAATAAAAATGTTTGTGAAAAAAAAGAAATGTCTCAGTCTCTCTGTCTTGTAAAATGTTTTCCACATCCACAAGTGGCTCAAAGTTTTCAGGGGCTAGGTTGATCCCCTCGCTTATCTATAGCTACTTTTTAGTTGCACTCTATCACAAACCTGATACAGACAAGGCATCTATAAAGAAAATGAATGACTACAATATATGAATGCACAACCTATCCCAGCTATAATAATAGCATCTTACTTCAAGGTACAATTAGCTGATAATAGGAAAAAATATATGGAGGTCTTATGAAAAACATTTTCAGGAAAGGTATGAATTAATGCCTTAACACATGCAGAACAACGTGTTTCCACACCTGATAGAATCCCTCCACAATCTGTAAATTTTACATGCTGAAACCAATAGATTGTATTGTCGTTGACATAGTTTGTATGCCCAAGGTAATATGATCCAATTTTTGAATGCCATGAATTTATAGCACCACTGTAAGGCAGCCGCTTATAAGGGATAGCATAACTGAAATTGGTAGAGTTACGTTGACCTACCCAGGCGCAACATAGTTCAAAACCTGTTCCATCCCTATTTCACTTGCCTGAATCTCAGGAAATCTCAGGGGACACAGTTTGGGCTAAGAGGCCTCACACTTGTACTTCCACATGTCCCACTACCTTTCCTGGGTCACTGACCATTAGACTGGCTCAACAGTCTGTGCAACTGCTGGACAGGAAAGAGGATTTATAGACCTGGTCAACTCCTGTAGCAGAGGCTTTGGCAAATAATGGTAATAGAAGAAGTCGGCAAATCTATTTTGGGTTACACTCTGCAAGCCTCTCTATGACCACACAAGACAATGTGGTGGCTGATAGTGGGGAAAGGAGTATCCACGTTTCAAAGGGGAGTCCATGCGAGGTTACATGGAAAAAGGGGTGGGCCAGGGACGTGGTGGAGTTCGGATAAACCCATCAGAATGCAGTACGGGGTAAGAGGGCGGGGTTTTCAAACCCTCAAGCCAATCCCCAGTCTTGTTAGGGTATTAAATTGGCAGCTTTTAGGTATTGGAACTACAAAAAGATTAGGACAACATGGATTTGGGAGACCCACCCTGGCCCATTGAAAGGAGAGTGTGACCATGCTTCCCTCTTTACAGGACCAATGGCAGGACTCTGACTCTGCCTCTTTAAAGGACATCAAGATTCATTGGTGTGAGGGAGAGAAGAACGTTAATCATCCCGCCAAATTCCGGTATATATACTACCAAGGATGTGTGCTGCCAGAAAAAGGGAATTTCAGAATGCCTATGTGCCATAATACAAGCTACAAGGGGCAAGATTGCAAGTTGAGGCATTATTTATCAACTTTGATAAATAATGATGCCACTCGGTGCGTTATTTATCCAGTGCAATAAATATCATGTATTATAAGTAGATGGGGAATCGCATACAAATTCTTTAATGCACCAAAATATGCACAATAGAGTAAATATGGTACACATTTTCCCTGTTAAATTTCAGCAGAATTGAACTGCCGAGAATTTAATGAAGCTTGAGGTATTTAATGTATTCGATAATTATTGGATGCATTAAATACCTTATAACTCATAATTCTGACCCATGAAAGGTTTACACACAGGGTTTACGCACGGGTCAGAATATAATGAGTTACTTATAATAAGGCCCATGAACATTGAGAATCGACTTTATATTTTGCTTCCTTGGGTTAAGGTAACCCCAGAAAACGCTGTAATCATCTGTTGTGTACTCCTAAACAATAAATGATATTCCTCCTCATTAGCAGACAATTCTGTTGATCTCTCCTTATCCGATTACACATAACAAACAATAGCTGAATGCCTGAATGAAATCACAAAAGCACTAACAGAAGAGTTCAACAAAGCTATGTGATCAGATAGTCTAAAATGTACTCTTAGAAACACAAATAATTTGGCTGAATAAAGAAATCAAAATACTTAAACTTGATCCATTAAAGATAATTTGCTAAAGCAAACCTGCCACTCTACGCTGTCAAGCCATCTACATTTGGACAAAATTACAATTCTAGACGAACTGTAAAATTCGATCATTTTTGTCATTATTAAATAAATAAGGCAAATTATTTTGTGAGTGCAATTTTATGTACCTGCGGGGAAAGAACTGGCCTAGGCCAAACCCGAAAAATTACAAAAAAACTCTGTGAAGATCCGCGAGTGGCGGAGTGCAGTACGAACTGCAGTGTGTGTTGGTATTCTTGCCGCTCGGGTAAAAATTCTACCCGAGCGGCATCTCGCGCTTGAGAACTTACCGTTCGTGATAGCGAGCAGGGAAAAAACTCCGCTGCACATCGTGAAGCAGAGTTTTCTGCACTCCACGACCTCCGCAGAGTGCAGAAAACGTCCCTAACTCCACAGATGGAGATAAGTTCACTGCCCAGGCCTAGGAACGAGCTGCCTTAAAAAGTAAGTGTGAAATCTGCATTTTCTCATTTCTGCCCTTTCTGAAGTTAATACACAGTAAAATTTCTCAATGTTGACAGACCCCTTCTGGCTCCCTAATAATCCACAAAAGCTGTGCAGGGTGCTGAACGTGGTTTTGCTAAGCATTACTCAGGCTGTGATGCCATACCATCTCCTAACTAGCACTCTCAACCAGGTAGGTTCATAAAGCTTAGGGGAGCTACTTACCTAAAACTCATTCTGGGATGTTCGGCTCTTCATTCCTGCCCTCACAACCTGGTGAACCTAGTTTTTTCCCAAATTACAGAACTACCATTCATCATCATCTTTGAATGCTACTGTATAAAGATGTAAAGAACATCATTATTAGTCAAACTGAAATCTCTCCTGGAAACAAAGGGCCTAATTTTTTGTGATGTTCCGTGGCGCAGGAGCCTGCTCCATATTTAAGAGGCAGCATTAAGCCACTTTTTGGCTTACTGTTGCCTCGTAAATATTGTCCCCTTTAACGCAGTTTTCTGCATTAAAGGGACCTGCAAAGGGTGTTGCTGGTGGCATTCCCAGCAGCAACCATGGCATTTTGACACTGCCTTGGATTTATAAGAAATCGTAAATCTGAGGCAGCGCCAAAAACATATGACTCCCCAGGGCAGGTGCAAGGGAGGCACAACGAGGAGAAATGTCTTTATTTCTCCTCGTTTTTCCTGCAGCACACATAGAAAATGGAAACAGCCTCTTGTGATTGTTTTTGTGCAGGAGTATTTCCCTTCCTGCGCAAAAACAATCATCCCCTCAAAGCAGGCACCCTTGCACCATGGTGTAAAGGTGCCTGCATTGGTGCACAGCAGCCTATTGTGCACCGGCCCAGGGGAAAAGGACAGAAATGCAATGTATCACAAAGATATGACGCATTCCTGTCCTTTTCTTTTGCCGTTTGCCAGCACAGCAGGAAGACCTGCTGCGCTGTCCTATGGCAAAAACACATAAATGAGGCCCAAATATTTTAATAAGATATTGGGCAGTTTCAATAGTGTGCTTTGAGACAGGGGTAGTTTACATCAAGCAACCTACAAATACTCAACCCAGTAAAGACAAAATACACAAGTTTCTCACAGATGCTGAAACTCCTCCAGCAGCACCCATTTCTGAGCAGTTGTCCACAAATATGTCTGGCTGGCCACAACTACTAGTGATAGAGCGCGGGCTCACCTGCTCGAGATTTTAGCATACTCACCTGGGCCCATAAAACATACACACTTTGAACAGGTAAACCTACGCTAAATCAGGATTTTATTCGACCATTTGGGGCTATACCGTTTGTCTTACCAATCATTGTCACCGGTACCTAGAGTCCTAAGGGATCAAGGGAGTTAGCAAGAAAATAGGTAGTAAATAAACATTTGCACTCATAAAATAACCACAGACTCGGGAAAGATTTAAACTCTTTGGCTATGTAAATTCTTAAATGTCAGAGTCCATACCAATTTGATTAAAGCACATTTAATTAGAAAGAATATAATCAAAGCAAGACGATGCAAAAATAATATGATACTTTCTTTAAGCACTGAAACGTAGGAAGGGTAAGAAAAAGGAAACAGTACAATGACATACCCACATGAATTTTATATTTACCTAAAATGGTGTGAAGACCAACCCTTGGCCACGGATTGGGATAAAAGACAGGACTTCTTGTAGTCCAGATTCCAGTAAGACGGCACAGGTGTAAATCAGGACCAATGAAGACCAAATTAGGATGGATTCAGGATGGAACCAGGTACCCTCAGCTAAGTGCAACGCCAGCGTTACACCCCACACTGCGGCTAACGATTGGACCCCGATTAGGTTAGCCTATCTTTTCCCTCAGAAACCCCGATTGGGTAATCGAACTCCTTCCCAGAACCCCGATTGGGTTATCGATTCTTCTGACAGAGTGCTCCGCCAGCACCTCTGCTCCTGAATCTTCTGACAGAGTGCTCCACCAGCACCTCTTTACTCGATCGCCTATTGAGTGCATTGGGTCAATGACAGATCAGCTATTCGGACAAGTCCGACAATCTAACTAGCTAAGCCTCCCTTAGTTATACCATTTTCCAAGGCAGTGTACCACCCCCTAATGTTGCAAATGTGTGTATTCCCTTCATTTGATTGGTCAAAGGATGAGGAGAGGTCATCACACCACACTAGTTATGAGGTCATTTCATTCAAATATTAAAATTAATGTTCCCTCCCATGATTTTATTTTCCCATGCACTTTTATTCCTCCCAACAATGGATGTTTCAATAACAAATACAATGTATACTAAGATTGGTGAGTTGTCTTCCTTTCCGTGGGTCAATAATTCATCTTCCCAGGTGCATCGCAGGCAAGACTGTCGTTGGCATAGATTCAATGCCATGACTTGTGGACTCTTGAAAATGCAGTTCATGCGCAGTCGCGAGACTCAAAATGGAGTAACATTGTAATTGATTGGTCTAAACACGAGCTAATAACAAAATCAAAGAAGAACAGTTTTATGGTTTAAATCTTTTTTTGAAATTTTCAAGAGATATTCAGGATTTCGAGGGCAATGCCAAAGCCGTACATCACAACCAGGGGATACCCTAGCCAGTAAACTGTGCAGTATCATACTTAAGGCAATGAGAAAAACGTTACATAACTTCAAAGAACAATGTGAGTCCCACCATCTCTCCCCCCTCCCCAACCCTTTGTCCACAAAGAAACAAAAATAAGGAAGAAATAGGAAAGAAGAACAGTTTTAGAACAAAGAATAAATTAATGCACTGTATACCACTTATCTCTACTCTATTCCCATTACTTTATTTTAACTACAGCGTTAGGTTTTAGGCAGAACAAACAATTTAGTAAAAGCAGCAATGCAAGCGTTAGCACATGAAAACATAGAGCAGCCATCTTTAGTTCTAGTGTGACAGACGCATGCGCAGAAAAGTTCCCGCATTGCGGCGGCCATTTTGGGTTACTCGAGTTACGGTTAGTAAGAAGCCCATTGTAAAGCTTCCTCAGCTTACTAGAATGTCATGTTTTGCGTTGTTAATACGACTAAACATGTTTATTAGTGTATTACAGTTTATTTCAAGAGGGTTGAATCCAAGCAAGTCTCTTTACGAGTGAAACCTTGCTCCATCACTAGGCAATGCTGTGACCGAACCACTGGAGCCTGGAACACTCCAAGAGCCAATAAATAAAATATGGTTTTCCAAAATGTAGCCAAGTCAAGTGGCAGCTTGACTCGAAGGCCTAGATTTACAAAGACTACGCAATGTGTTTGCATTACGTTTTTAACGCAGACCGAACTCAAAGTCTTTTATGGGATTTGCAGTCCAAAGCAAATCGTGATCTACATTGAATTGTGACCCAAAGTAACGCATAGCAGTGCTGCCTTGTGTTACTTTGTATCAAGGAAGTGTTCCCATGCAACCACCTATGGGTTTTGACACCAATCCCTATATACAAAGAATTGTAGACAGAGATTTTAGCCTGAATCAGGGTAACAAGGAGAAGTGTCTGATTTCCCTCATTTGTGCGTCTTGGCATCTGTGCAGCATTCAACAACACAGAAATAAAGAGGAAAATGTCCTCAAACATAGCTTTTGTCTAGGAAGCGACCCTTTCCTGCATCAAAACTATGCAGACCACAAGGCAGACACATGTGCAGTATAGTGCAAGGGTGCCAGTGTTGCGCATGGATGTAAAAAGTGCACCAGCAGAGGGAGACAGCAGAACTGCTCCACTTCTTTGCAGATATGGCAGAGTTCTGCTCTCTCCCGTTCACTCACCGCGGAGCAGCAACATTACTTGCTGCTCTGCATTTGTGTGAACTCTTTGCAAATCTGGCCTCTAGCCTTCAGAGCCTGAAAGCTGTTTCCAAGATGAAGGGGCGAGCTAAGTATACCAATTAGTTGAGCATGTGCTCCCTTGTGATGGAATCTATGATCTGTACAGTGATAGAAGAGTCCAAAGATGGAAATAAACGTGTTTTTTATGAGAAGCTGAAATTTAAAACGTGCTGCCATCAGCTGCTTTCCAAACTATGGCTGGACACGTTGTGGAGAACATAAAGCCCAGCTCATCACGTAAAGAGTGGTTCTAAAGTAACAGAATGAAGAATCATCACAGGTTGACATTTTTACGGCACACTTTAGGGGGTAGTAATCATACATGCATACAGCTGAAACGTCGGGTTTACAGCCTGATGTGGGCAAGACAGGGTATCTTAAGGCCTAATGATGCAGATGGCAAACAGTAGTGAAACTGTAAATCCCATTCAACTGATCCCTAGCTTTAATAAATAAAAAGCTTTTGCAAGAGGGACTCTATACACAGGCGGTGCGGTGGTGCACTGGGGTGCTTACATGTCCCTGCAGTTTCTGGCAGACTGGAATGATAAATGCAACTTTCTGAAAGAGGATGAAAATCCCACTGTGATTACAAGACGTTTTAGTAAACATTGCTCCGTTGCATGGCGAAATATACAAACGAATGAAATAGTTTACACTAGAAGTTTAATGGCACTTTTTGTTTAATAGGGGAAAAGGAAACGCAAAGAAGGGAGAACCAAGCATGAAAAGGCATGAGGCGAAAGGAGATAGTACACAGTTGAGCAAGGCTTGCTGTATCAGCTAGTGGACTTTTAAAGCTGTGGCCTGCAGGTATCTGCCTTGAATTGTACATAGATGGTGAGTGGCCCGAGTGAGTCCAACTTCTATTAGGGAGTCATATGATGCACAAATGAAATATTCTAATACTTTTCTGGTGTCTCAGTAAAGCCTTAATCTCTCCAGGAATGTTACGATTCACATCTTCAAGAAACCCTGATGGCAAAACAATGGATTTTCCAGCATTATTTCGCTGAAGACTGACTAAAGAGTGCTGTAAAGTAAAAACAAACAGCTGGTTTTGCAACAACAGGTGTTCTTTCATTTCTCAAAAACCAGATAGCCCGTTTCGTCACTTCTTTTTTCCACCATGCCTCTTCTAAATAGATGTTCTTTCATTTAGCACTCACGCATGCACTGTCACACATAAACACAGTTTACCTTTAATATCAATTTATCATCATCATGGGATGTTCATCATAATGCAGTAATTTTAGACACAGTTATAGACAGGAGAGTTAGAAGTATGCTACAAATGACCAAACAACATTGAAATTGGGCACCGCTGTACCAGGGCAACTGTTAAGCAGCATAAAGGCTAACTTTTGGCAAGGATGAGCACGGTTATGCCAGGGCTAGTTACAATGCTGTCAAGAAAGGGGACCGTTTGTTAAGGATGGGCCCCTAGTATACCAGGGAAAGTCAAAGTGTGGTCAATATTTACATACCAATTTCAAGTATGGGACACTAGTATGCCGGTGTTACCAAAATATCACCAATAATAGTAACATTACTATAAAAACGGTCAGCTTCGGATACCATAATGTTCTTGAGAATGCCCATAAGGATGGGCCTTTGAATTTACATGGATAGACAGAATGTTGTCATGAATACCCCTAATAGGTAAAGGACGGTCCACTATTATCTGACGGATAGCGGAATGTTGCTTCAAATGCTCACATCAAGAACAGGCCTCTATTTATTTATTTATTTATTTATTCATTTATTTATTTAGAAAGTTTTATATTGCCTGATTCTTACGTTGAGGGCACACACTATAGCAAGGATGGACCACTATTGTGCTTGGGGCAGCCACACATCAGTGCTGTCCTGGCTGGCCTCTGCACATCTCAGACCACATGCCCTTTGCCCTGCTTTCAGTAGCTGATTCCTCATCAGCAGGCAGTTCAGGCCCATCCTGACTGAACGAGTGCTAAGAGGGCTGCTCGTGCTGTACACTGCTGGGTCCCAGGCGTGCAAGCGGGCCAAGTTCCTCAAAAGCATCCGGTAGGCATTAAGTGCTGGTAAACCTCTGATGCTGCACAAAGGGAGTACTACTGACACAGATAATTGATTTCCATATCATCCAAAGTTGCAGTGCCCATCTCAATAGGAGCATGGGACCTGCTAGGTAGTTACAAGTATTCATCCTCTTCATCGTCTGTGGTTCTGGCTAAGTCTGCTGAGGCGTCCTTTCTAAAGCACTTCACCTTCTTTTTAGAATACCTTTTGCTCAAGTACTGGTGACCTCAAACACTATAAATAGGGTACAGGTGATTGATCATTTTAAAGGTTTCTTTTGCAATTCTTCGAGACACCAGTGACTGAGACTTCTGCAAGTCCTGACAATGAATAGCTATGGGTACAAAGGAAATGTCTGTGCTACTGTACTGCTTATGGTGCCTACAGA
This sequence comes from Lissotriton vulgaris, assembly GCF_964263255.1. Taxonomy (NCBI): domain Eukaryota; kingdom Metazoa; phylum Chordata; class Amphibia; order Caudata; family Salamandridae; genus Lissotriton; species Lissotriton vulgaris. Next base: position 485,645,269 of record NC_141694.1, on the reverse strand, counting down.
TTTCATTTCCAGACCTTCTACTTGGATCACTGAATGACATTAAGCACTGTTTTGGGAATACAATGAAGAATAAAAATGTACAACATGCTTTGAGGGAAAAGTACTATATCGAATGAGATGCAAAAAGTGATGCACAGTTACATGTACTGTATAATATGGGATTGTGCACACCTGCTCCAACAGTACCTAGTAGATAGTAACGTGAGAGGTAGTAAGGGACATCGCCTCCAGCGACTACTGCTGTGAAGAAAGGACCTACACATGACAGCCCGTTACATGTCTAACATGCACTGTCACAAATAACAGAATAGTGCGGAATTCCTAGCTTAAGAGCTACGAACAGGTTTTCAATGCCTTAAATTAAACGTTTGGCCAGCAGGGATGGTGGCCAACCTATGCATCCTAGATTACTGGTGCATAGGGAGAAAAATTCCTTTCCACGCATTCACACACACACAGATAGCCCCAATATCTAGGTTTTATCATGATAGACATATCCCATGAACAGCGACCAAGAGGTGGCACAATTTGATAATAGACAGGAATAGGTCCAGAGATACCACAGACAGTGCAATACAGTGATAGTAATTGTTACCTAAGTTAGAACAGTCAATATCTCAGACATAAAATTTGGGACTAAAAAACACCTCCATGCCATAGGCGCCAAGGACAAATTGAGTGATAATATAATACCAGTGTCCTTATATGTGGCTTGCACTATGTTCCGGAATATACTCCTCCCCGGCACAACCTATTAATAGAAATATCATGTCAAAGAAAATTTAGGACATCTTCATTTGGGATGTTGGACTCTCAAGGACCTTGGCACAATGATCCAGTATAGGCTCTTGTACCCTTATGTTCCTAAATAGCTTTTACGCAATGCTTGCTTGGAAAGCAACACTTGGGACACAGCATTTAGTCAGGTATTGTGAAAATACTGTCTACTGATGCACAGATGTGGCAATCACACAATATCCATCTGGTATCATGCCACTGACACGTATCACCTTCCTTCTCTGATTGGTTATATGCCTAATGTGCGTGTAACAGTGTCCTGTCTGGCCAGCAACACACAATGTAGTTGTTCATAATTATGAGAAAATATCCTTATAATTTCCTTGTAACTGTATGTTCATTGGATATGTATCTAGCACGCCCTTTGTGGTTTCTATTATAAAGAAATACGGTGGACTTCTGCAAATTGAACCCTAGGTGGCTTCGCCTATGTATATTACATTATGCCTATGTACTTTGGTGATGTCTTAATCTGTACTTTATTTTGTAGGCTTGTACATATGTACATATGCACTCATACACACACAAACAGGTCCTTCATCTTTGGCCCAACTTACCTAGGTCCAGTGCTTCTGCATGTCAGCTCAGCCCCCTCAAAGTTTTAGGGAGTAGTAGGGAATAATCTAGTTAGATGGAGAGGCAGTAGCTCTCATGAGTGACAGGTTCTATCAGCCCTACCAAAGTCCACACACCTGTAGTTCATCCTTGCTGTCAATCTGCCCAGACAGAAATTGGTATAGTACTGACCACAGTCTCTGCCACTTTAGAGGTCTACCTCTGAGATGGCAGAGACTGTGGTCGGTTGTTGCAAATCGCACACCAGAATCCATTTTAGCAGGCATATGAGCACACCATTTGCCATTACCCGATGGGGTCCTAAACCTTACCACAATTGGGTCAGTTTGGTATAACCAATGGTATACTATATACACTTGTGAGTATGATTGGGTAGCTATTTATACATATAACCTCATTAACCCAATCATCATTAGATTATGTCCTTGGTACTCATGAACTGCTGAGATCGATAGCGACTATAATTTAGCGAGAAACATGTCGACCCATTTTCACACAACTCTTTGAGCTGGATTGGACCATTATATGCACTTGCACCACCATCTGTTTTTATTATGACAGGGGGGTCCACATAGTAGATACGTTAGGGGACCCCATCGTTATTTTTACTTTTTTATCACATCAATCTACACCTTGTAACACACAGAGTACTATAACTCCTACTTCACAAATGACAAAATCAAAAGCCTTCCGGTAAAAAGCCCCCTTGAGGGGCCTGTTGGGCATTGCAGCACGAGCCCAACGAGGAGCTGCCCTTTGATGAAGCATGACACACATCTGGATGTGTGAGGGACAATGCTCCTGAGCAATCAGATTCTTGATCTGACTTCTCAATCGAGAACCGACCACCTTCCCACTACTTTATTTTCTTTAGGAACTGCATACACCTTGTACTCATTTAGCTTGATTGGGAGCCTGTATGCTGGACCTTGATGCGCTCCTAGTCCCCCTTTTTAGGTCTCGTCCTATTAATCGCGCAAGCGAAAATAGGACGAGAGTATTGAGGGCAAAACAAGCTCTGAAACCACCAGGCGGATTACAGCGAGTGCATGTGCTCATGAACGTGCTTACCATTTGCTCCCCAAGCCGCCTCAGAGCAATGCCAAGCCATCAGCCTCCCTCCCACAGGCATCTGTTGCTTCCCCAGCGTGCGCAGTGCGCGCTCGACCTCACTTCTCCTCCCCCCTAATTACATCCCTGCTGTTTCACCCTTCTTTCACGGCCGCGAGGCCGTGCTTCAAAGGGAACCGCTCCCCTGCCCCTAAAAGCTTCTTTCGGCAATGCTCTTGTTTGCACATCTGATTTATGCACTCTATACTGGTATTGGCATTTCACTTCTAGTGAGCCACTGGTTTACGTTTTCACCCACTTACGAGATTCCCTCCGCGGAATTGTACTGATTTTACTCTGCACAGGACAAATTTCCGACAGGGAGTCAGTGGGTTTATCAACTGACGTGATGCTCATTTGCACCTACCGGCATCACTTGAATCCAGCACGTTTTTTCATCATCTTGGTTTCACTGTTTTATCCCACATATCCACATATAACCAAAGGAGTGTTGTGTATAGTACATGCGTAGCGGTGCGCCACAAGCATGATTGTGGGCTTTGAAAAAGAGCAAACAGTTGCTGCTTAGCATGCGTCCACTCCCCCCACCCCTCCCATTTGTTTACTTCTTCAAGGCTCAAGCCCGCCCAGCTGCAAGAGTTGTCTCTGTGTGTGCGTGCATGCACTCCCCCACCCCTCCCACTTCTACCACCCTCCCCTCATGTTATGCCCCATTTGGCTCGCCCGGTCGCCCCTCTCTTGCTCTAACACAAGCTATCCCACTCTTTCTTCTGCTTCTACGAACTTCTCTCGTGCTAGGCTGCCCCCTAACATCCCTATGCTTCTCTGCTCTCCCTCCTCCGTCAGGTCTACCCTTTGCCCCCTCCAGGCTCCACTTTTCCGCTCCCGTTATTGCCCTGAAGTCTTCCTGACCCTTTCCCGACGCTGTCTCCCTTCTGCGCCTTTCATCTTCCCCTGATGTCTCCTTCTGCATTCTATGGTCTTCTTTCCTTCTTTCTTCCTTGTTTTCTTGTTTCTTCACCTACTGTTCGAGTTCCCTTCTCACACCTCACCACCTATTGTTTTCTCTTCTCTCGCCCCTCTCCCATTTCTCAAACTCCCTAGTTCACTTAGCCCCGTATAGGTGTTGTCTCAGTATGCTGACGGGCTCAGTAGATCAGTTCTCCCTGCTGGGTCCGGCCCCCTGGCACCAGGCCACATTCAGCTCGGGTTCTTTTGTCTTTCCGGTTCTCCCTCGGACCCACCACACACCTCTTCCTGGGTTTCAACCCTCGGATCTGACAGCCATCCCTCCACCCCGTCCCGATACGCAAACAGTCCAGAACTGACTTGTAAAGGATATGTGCGTGCCCGAAATCACTACGTTTTTTTCAATTCTGCATCCCTGGGTAAACAAGAACTCATTATTCACACATCCAGCCTTTACACAGCATATATGTAAAATCAGCTTGTGTACTTTTACACAATGTCACACAGATTTCCTTCTCTGAAATGTGCCCTGACTTGTGGTACCACCAGCAGAGGAGTAACCAGGGTACCATGGGCCCGAATGCAAGAACGGAGAATGCACCACACCATCCCTCCGTGTCCTGGTTGGGTAACAAAAATCAGTAATAAGTAGGGGGCAACGGGCCCTTTATACTGCTGAGCCCTGGGGTCACTGCACCTGCTTCACTCCTGATAGATATGCCTCTGGGTAATGCGCACAGTGCATATTGCGGTCCCACATGAAATAGATTGGGGAACAAATTGCTAATTCCGTAAACATATACAGTGAAAGGGAATTATTTACAAAAGGTTTGAGCAGGGGCTCAGCCTCGTCATTGGCTGTCTTCTGCTGCCAACCGTGCCCCTTTTCCTTGTTGGCATTGGGCCCAGTGGCAACCTTGCTACAACATTGCTAACAAGCATTTGCAATTCAATAGGTCTCACATTTACGCGAGTTTAAGCTATTGCCATTGTAAATGACAATGTCTTTTATTTATGTTTTAAAAACCAATACCAAAATAAAAGGCGTAGCCATTTACAATGCCAATAGCTCAAACTTGCGTAACTGCGAGACCTATTGCATTGCAAATGCTTGTTGTATGGTGATTCTATGTATTGTGCCTGCATGAGGGGTGTCCTTTGAATACCCATTACACATGTGCAATACGATGTAGTCCCACGAGTCTTAGGGAGCACTTTCCCATCTAAGGCACACTGTACATTAAAAACTACTCCTGCGCAGGTAATACCACTTTCACAACTGATGGAGGGGTGCTTCCCTGCCATCCACAATAGATAAGCTGCCACTGAGTATGTGTGTCTTTGTAAGCTCTTTGCCTGTTGCCTGCTTCACTGAAATAAAAAGGCTTGAGTGCCAGCTTGGATTCCCTATAATGATTTAATATCAGAAGAACTGGTGCACAAGAGTTAGCATATTAAACACCTAAACGCATCTACCATATTACATCACTTTTGTAATGTCATATGAGGGCTGTCTTGACCTCAGTCAGCAGTGCTTCCTAGTTTGAAACACTCTCTGAAACCTGTACACCAACTGCGCCCAATCTTCTCTTTATTTATATTCACAAATGGAAGGAAACTTTTATAACCATTGCAGTTACTAAAACAGACACAGGCTGCAGCCAAGCTGATAATCCTTATGCCGCTTAAAAACGCAAATGTTTGGAAACGCGTCATGGCTAAGAACTTGATGAAGATCCTTGAACACAATGTAGTCAGTCCCATTCTATGCTACAAGAGGGACTAACATTGGCCTTAGATTTGCTGACATTCAAGCGAAGCAGGGCCGCCGAAAAATGCTCAGTGCTGCGTCACGTGAATGCTAAAATAATTGTACTGTGCCAGATTTAATAAGAAGTGTGCAGTGAAGATATCACTGCCTGCAAACGCACAGCGGAATGGCCCACAGGCATTACCCATTCTGAAGGGTTTAACTCATAATAGATGGAATTCCGAGCGGAGTTACCTGCGTGTAACTGTATTCTGGTCACTGGGGCTTTATGCATATGAAACCGCCTAACTCCTAATCAGGGGCTGTGTCGTTAAAACTTTGGGGTGAAACAAGCGTGATGCATTGCACTCTGTGAGGCCGAAGCGCGTGGCACGCTAGTGGATTACTGGCCCAGTTATTGGCAGAGGGCAGGTCTCCAGCGTTTAGCAGTGTCTGTCCCTGCAAGGACGTTTGCGCTTCCGGAGTGCTCGATATTGAACTCATCCAGAGGCGTCGAGCTCCCCTCCCCCTGCCCGTGTTTATCATGCTCCACTTACACAAACACAGCCGGCTGCTGCGAAGCTCCGCAGCCCGGAGTGCAGTGCGTGGCCGCTGGCCCGGTGCGCAGACACCTCGCTTCCTCCCAGGCGCTGCCACACAGTGTCATCTTGGGATGCGTTTTCGCGCCCACAGGTAGCCGCCGACTGTTCAGCAGAGAAGAGGCTGCGAGTATAGGGGAAAAAAGACGCATTGTGACATGGGGTATTTATTTAGCTTCCTGACCTTTCTTTCAGTTAAAGCTGCATCGGCAGCCACTGGGCAGCTGCGCTGCACGGCATGGGCAGTGTGCGCTCCAGAACTATTTATACTGACGCGTGCCCCGATGTCATTTCATTAATCACACGTCAAGGGGGCCGTATCACCAGAGAGCATGCTAACGCTAATTATCTTTCCACCGCACAGATGTTTTTTCGTTTTCTGTGCTCGTTGGTCATTTGTCATCGACTGGTCGCGGTTGCATGGATTTCAGCCAGCTCCCTGCCCCCACGGCCGCCCCTTCCTCGGGGTGAGAATGTGACCCCCCTCCCTCCCAATTACCCTCATTGTGTTGGGGATAATTGATGACAAGCTTATAATTCATCGCAAAATGTCTGATAATCTCGGCGAGGTGTGTGTTATCAGCACGAGACACCCCTATGCCACGGGCCCGCGATCGATACTCCTCGCTCGGGCCTCAAGGGACAAGGAGAGTAGTCCTGACCAATTAAATATTTAAAACATGCCTGGAGGGGCTCACTACAGGCCCGGTGTGGGCTGCACGCCACGGCTGGAGGGGTGGGTTGGGGAGACAGACACCTCACATACCCGACTGAAATCACCTGTACACAGCTATTTACCAGAAATACATTTATTGTGGGTGTTTTACCCCCCCCCCCCCCCTCCTCCCCCCAAGCTGCGTCCCTGCTCCTCGTAAATGGGATCGCAGACAAAGGTGAGGTCTCCAGGAATGAGCAGTCCAGGGAAGCGCATTCCGTCCTGGCACACAGACGCGGGTCTTGTAATTTGGACTATTACACTCATTTACACTCCCTTGACGCTGCTGTCGGCTGGCCTCCCTGGCAGGTTGCTCTCATTAGCATCTGGTGATATTACACGTTCCCACGGGGCTGCAGGGCTGCGGCTGCCAAGAGCTCCGTTATCTTTTCATGGCATCGGAAACTCGGAGCGCTTCCAGGGGAGTCGTGCGCCGACAACTTTATTATCATGGACGCTCTCTGCAGCTGTGTTCACTGGCGGAGCCGACCTGCAGAGGGCGGGGTGCGCGGGAAGTCGGAGAACAGGAGCTGGGATGGGGCCCACCATCAGCAGCCTTCCTCAGCCGGGACGCGTGGGCAGGCTAGCTCGAGAGGCCCACAGAGTGCAGGCTGCTGTCCAAGGTGCTGCAACGAGGACTCGGTGCAGTTTGAGGAGAAATGGGCGCTGTCCCAGGTACTGGACTCCTCTCGGGGCGCATTGCCTCCATCTCACAACGAGAGGGACCTTCTTAGCGCCGAACCCCCAGTTTCATGCTACACTGTTCCCCGATGTTGGAACAAAACTTACGAGTGGCACCGCACGCTTAAAGTAGAAGCGCGGTTGCAGAGGTGCTGTGGCTAACAATGCGTGTAGGGTCCTCCTGTTCGAATGTGGCCCCTCTTCCATGGGGCGGGTAAATGCCCCTAGGAGGCCCATGCCGTGTATACCAGACGCGCACTGCCCTGTAACTGGTAGAGCATGTCCGGCCGCTGTATCGGAAGTACAGGTACTGGCCACAGTAGTAGTAGGGGCTGCGCTTTGCCACCTCTAATTACTTAAATTTCACAGTTCCTCTAGATTCGGCTGCCTGACTACACGAAAAGCTGATCATCTTCCGCATACTTGGGCGGCTGGCGTCGGGTCCCCTAATCCCTACACTCCCCCGGGCATCACAAAGCAGAAACAATCATCGTTACACACTCCCACTACTGCAGAACTCTTTACCCGAATAACCCCCCCCCCCCCCGCCCCTTTACAACCACCCTTCATTGTGCAAGTCTCTGGAGGCCCTCTCCTTCAACGTGCATTGTGTAAAAACATGTTTCACGATACCTGATGTGTGGGTTCCCTGCTCTAAGACCTAAACTGTTTGTGCATGCAGTATCCTTGTGCTCGAAGTAGTGACGTCGTTTTCAGAACTGGGGTTAGTAGGACATACCTAAGCAGTGTTACCTGGCTAATGTTCGACGGACTAGGCCTGGCGGAACGTCTGTCGCCCCTAAGAACTGCCCTGCCACTGCCTGTGAGAAGCTCCTCTGCACTGCTGAGCTCTGGAAACCCTGCTTGTTTCGTTCACTTTTTTTCTGTTGGCTGAGGGCAAGAGGTCTAGCAGACGCGCGTCTACCTCATGCCATGTGTAAAAGAATCCAGTACTCGACATTGTTCCAGTAATGGTTAGTTCTCTCTACCTATCTACCGAGGTATTGACGCATGCAGGTCACATCAAAGGTCTATGATGGAGACCACCACCCTGTGACCCAGCTCGCTTGCCAACGTGGCTACAATCATAGTGTAAGTGGCCTAGCCCTGAAGGGTTGACAGCCTGTGTACCGTAGCCTCAGCCCAGGACACGGTAGGCCCTGTTAATTTTCTTTCGCCGTCCAAACAACGAGCAAGGCACGAGTACATAGTTGCAACCCATAGTGTTGTGAGGTTGACCTTCTCCGAAGTCTGAAGTAGGCATTAATTCATTTTAGGCTGACTAATCACCTTGCTGAATTCGCTCCTCAGAAAAATTATTTTTTTAGACATAGACTAAACCAGAACGTGTTTTGTGCCAATAGTGACGGAGGCATTGTAGACATAGCTGCATTAAAAGCGTTAGCACATATACAAGTCGCCATTCTTATTAAACAGTTGCAACCCATAATTTCCTGTCATCTTTAAAGAAATTGACAGGCAAGAACATGTGTACAATTTTGAAATGGACATTGAAGTATGTTTTTTTGTAAAAGGACAGTATTCCATGGCGTGCAAGAGTAGCAATTTTTATCCAGGCGAATTTGCACTCACGTTTGGCTTTGAACAAAGCTAGTTTTGATAGTTGCCCAGAAGCTTCTAACTCACGTTTCGTTATCCTTAATCAGAGTGCGCTTCTTTCTTGAGATTGGGTGGGTTGTGTACTGATAAATTAGGAGGGTTAGTAACTGAAAAGGGCCACATGTGGTCCTCATCAGCCTTGCAAGAGTCAGCAGAAGGGAGGTTGGACTAGTTTCCTGAATTAAAGACCTCCTTGGTCTGATGATGGACTGTCACCCCCTGGGTAAGAGCTGGTCCTCATCTCAAAATCAATTCTGAACTGAATACACAATAGTTGGCGAGGTTATCACCCCCACCCAGCTCTCTTAATTTGGGGATGAGATTATAGTATAACAACAAAGCATGAGCACGCGAACACTACGATGTTTAAAATATTCACTATTCGAGTAGCCAGGATTTACTCAATAGTATCACATTTCAACCACACCAAAGAGCCCATCCTCATCGAGCAGACTTGCTCACATATCAAAACACGATTGTTGTTGAGGGCAATGTACAAGGGCAACAGCTTCCAAAGCTTTCGGGGCATCAGGGAGCTCCTGAGGTGTGCCCTGCCTGCACCAGGCCTTACTGCATTAAATGTCCTGCAATAGACAGCACCTGCTTAGGGGATGTACGACTTACAAGGGCCTGCAGGATCCTGGACGGAAATCTCAGTCAAGCTTCCCAGTGCCAAGATGTCAAACTTCGAGGCATTATATCCACAGGGAACACGGAGAGTTGAACGCTGCACGTCTGTCTGTTATGCAGTACTCACATATTTGTCATACAGGCTGGCTGGGCCACAGGTAGATACTAGCACCATGTGCAAGACACTCCACGGTAATGTACTGGGGCGCTGCATTGGGCCTGGGCTGGCCCTCGGCATTGATGCGCATGCGCACTACAAGGACCTTTTCAGGAATCTAGGGACAATGAGAGGGTACTGGGCCCACACTGAATCAATCAGAACCTCTTGCAACTAGTGTCTTGGGGGAAACATCCTTTACAACGCAACTTTTACCACGCAGTGCTTTTACATCACAACTTTTACAACGCCAACCATTACAACGCATTGCGCTGGGGGGCACTCTAGGATAGGGAATAGTTTTAATTTACTATCCAACACCTTCCCTACTAACCACAGGGACTGGAGTTGGAATAGTAAATTAAACTATTCACTATCCAGCACCCCTCAACACTATGCGTTGTAAAGGCATGCGTTGTAAAACTTGCGATGTAAAAGCATGTGTTGTGATGTCATACATCCGTCTAGGGGCTTTACCCAACTGTTCGACTTAAAACTGAGCACCAGGAACACACCTTTGACACTTGACCCTCGGGTCGAGGTAGTGTGGTATTAGAGATTCAGAACTCAATGCAACATTGAATAATAGAGAACAACTCATTGTCCAAACAGAGCTTTTTACCTACTTTACTTTAAGCACACAGCTCAATACTGTATTTAAAAAGTCATAGGGCCACATAGTACTATACAATGAGTATGGTAACCTTTTACTCTGAGCAGGGGGGAGTTTATGCTGACTTCGGCTGCTCCTGCGAGACAGGCTTTAAACCTATACTGCAAATCCCAGCACATGCCTTCACAGGGGAAAAGGATGATGGATTCTACTTGCGACTCTCTGTCCACATATTGGTGTGTGATGAGTTCCTAAAGCAGTTCTCCCTGCAGTGTCCCATTCTTTGCACTGCACCTTACTTGATGTCTCGCCATCTCAACAAGCCAAGCCTGCTGTTGCCATTAATGACAAGTGTTGTGCCCACTCCGAATGGTGTGCCATCTTTACGGTCCACCAAGCAGGGACCCACCGACTCTGCCCCTACTCAGCCAACACTACTGCAGTCTCCAGTGCACACATGTACATCCCAAACAAAAATGAAGGAGGAACATAGCCACAACATCAATAGGAGGCCATGATCCTCTGGACCTGACTGTGGTCTGGTGAATATCCATTAGGAAAATCTTCCTTAGGCTCAAGCAAAAACCCACCACTCAAAGAGAGGAACAAGTCCTTGGATCATCAAAGGTGATCCAATAATGGCTGAAGTCAATACCAGGCATGGCGATGAATCTGGGTTGAGCATAAACCTCTTGAGAAGTTTTGGTTGTTTATCTGGTAACCCTTTGTGTCATGATGTTCCCAGCACCAATCCAGGACAGACATCATGCCTCTCTTGTAGTAAGCAAACACAAGGAGATGATGGACGGAGAGCTGAAACTTTTCAGACACTCACTGCTAGTCACAGATCTGAGATGAATCCATCATTGTTTTGTAGCTCATTGCGCCACCCCTGTTCAAACACAGCTATATTAGTCTTGACCCTGCCCCTCATAGGAACACTGCCAAGCCATGTCTTCCCTGGACCGGAAACAAGCATCCTGGGACCGGTTTCGGGCTAACAGCCCTCATCAGCCAGGCTAGCTTGAATCCAGTGGCAAAGTGAGCAAGGTACTGGGGGTGAGTGGGGGTGACTGGGGGTGAGTGTCTGAAAAGTTTCAGCGCTCCGTCCATCATCTCCTTGTGTTTTCTCTCTTGTAGTAAGGCCACAGGGTCCATCTGCGGTCCTCATGAGTGTTCAGCCTTCTCACATGCTTGAACATACAGAATGGCACCATGGTTTCAGTTACCCATCAGACTGCCTAGTGGTAAAGATCTTTCCCTTCATTACTTCCTGGCACTTCTCCTCAGTCCTGTTCTTTTCTAGGTAGCATCTTCCTCATGCAAGAGCTCCCCCAGTATCCCTCCTCAGCAGCGAGTCTGCTCCTTTTCTCAAGGCAGGCTGAAGGCAGCTATTTTCTTACCAGGCCGTATAATTTCCAGGTTTATGTTCTCAAACCTGGCAAATGCGTGTAGACACCAAGCAACCATAACCCTGGAGCACGGAGGTGGTTCTTTGTTCAGCTGGTGTGGGACCCCAGATTCTGGTGTAGAGAAGTTCTGTCACGAAGGCTGGAAGTTTCTGCCTCATTTGTATACCAAGTTGACAGACAGAGTGTGTGTATTTTAAAATGCTAACTAACTGTTTGACTAGCTTTGGGCATTTCTTGCCTTTTCTTTATTTCTTCCAAACTGGTCCAGCCATATTTTTGTTTTCAGGTACCAGCAGCAAAGTGAGGTGGGGCTGGGAGACTCTTGTCAGGGGAAATTCTGAACAAGGACACAATGTGGGAAGACATTGGCTCGCTGGTCGTGTGTCAGAACATTGTCATCAAAATATTGCTAGACATTCGTTGGCTTCTAAATATTGTTTACAAAACTATCTTGGCACTGAGTGTAGATTTTCTTTTATCGATTCCAATCTGGGAACATTTTTGCAAATGATATTTAGGCCACAATATTCTGGTACCCAACCATCTGCAAATCTAACTGTTAGACTGTGGAGGGTAGTGGTTTCAGAGCTCAGTGGACCAGGAAAGGACAGGAGCTTTCCCTACATTTCAAAACGGCCAGACCATCCTCAACCCTACAGGGACTAGGGTCTGCTGCATGGACAAGCCCTTAGAATCACATTGGGAGAATCCTTCAATCTACATCTGCTGACTGGGAGCTCCCTCCAATCCTTCCTCTTACAGACCTCATGCACACTGGAAAGCCAACATGAATTCCAGCATGACAACAGTAAAACATCACCCACATCCTTCTCTCCCATTCTCCTATTGTGCACTACAAGTGCACACATGTAACGCCCATGCCACCCATGGATGAAGCAAAGTTCTCGTTTGCAGGAATCAGGCAGACTGTTTTAGACAAGAGAGGCCTGTAGACGACCTTCCCACTGCAGACACAGGTTAATGGGTCCTGTTCTGACTTTTACATGGTTCTGCTGCAGTCTTCTGCAGCCTTCCACAGGCCGGTGACATGACACAATCATAAAGGAGGGATGCACATGGTTGTACCTCCATTAAAAAAGAGACACGTTGTGGGTCCCAATCCAGTTTTCAGTGGGCAAACACATGATAGTCAGGCATCAACACATCAAAACATTGCCAGTCATGAGATGGGTGGCGTCAGGGTCCATGCTCTACCAAAAAATTCAGGGAACATATTCCATCCCAACAGCCACCATCCGAGTGGCTGGGATAAACACTCTTCTTTAAAGCATTGAGGGGCAACCACAGGAGTTGGGGCCGACTGGCCCATGGGCAATCCTAGGTTGTCTATGAAGAGGAACCGCCCAGAAGCATGCACCAAGGTTTTTGTATGCATGGCGTGAGAGGCTGGCATGTGTGAAGGCATTGCACAAGGCAGTGCAGTGATGTGCTGTGATCCACAGTGTGCATGCTAGTGCGCTGTGGAAGTGGGTGTGTTGGTGTATGCACCCGGGTATCTCCAATGAACTACTGCTCTCTCCTCTGTCTCCTCTGAAGTTGGAAGGACACGTATAATCTCTCTGGAGTCCCTGGACGCTGGGGTATCAATGGGGGGGGGGGGGGGGGGGGGGGGGGCGTGGAGGGGGAGAGAAAGGGAAAGTGTATGAAAGAGTGGGGGGTGCGAGACATGGATTGAGAAGGTCGTGGAAGGGGAGGGGAGAACGGTGGAAAGAAATGGCTGGAAGAAAGGGCGGGTAGAATCTAACAAGGGAGAGGTGACAGGGACTGAGAGAGCTGGGTAGACCAGGGAATGCGTCAGACGAGTGAGAGGACAAGTGGGTGAGAGCGACACAGGGCAGGGGTAGTGTGAAGGGACAAGAGTGATCCAAAATGATACTCCAGAAACGAAGATGCGGAGGGAAAGGAAATACCGTGGCTATAATATATATGGAAAGAATATCCATAATGCTAATTATCCATAATCATAATAAAAATTGAGTGGCATCTAATTTCAATTTAATTTCAATTTAATTTCTAGAAGTCCGCACAATATGAATCCGTCGGTTTCTTCGAGTCTGTGTAGTAACAATGCCTTGCGGAGGGGGGTGCGGGTGACAAGTCGGGAGACAGGAGCGCGGGAGATAATGCTCAGAGTGGGGCAGGGGACCCCTGTCTGAGAAGGAGGGGAGGGACGGGACGGGCAAGGGGTGGCGGAGTGCAGGCTGGAGTGTGGAAGAAATAAAGGAGAGAGACTCGAGGGAGAGTAAAAGTACACTTAGACGGACTGGAGCGGCGTAAGAGAGAACGAAGAGAGCGAACAGTACAAGAAGGGAGAGAGGGGCGAGGGAGAGGCGGGGCGAACAAAGAGAGGGAAAGAGAGTGAGACACGCTACAGAGAGAAGGGTGGGAGGGAGGCTGGCTGGAGAGACATCATTAAAGCCGCGCAGATTCCACAGTGCATCTCTAGCTGTCCGCTGGCTGCCCGTCTCTCTCACTCCCAGCAGCAGGGACCAGCGCCAGGCTCTGGGGTCTGCACGCGGAGCGCAGCCTGTGTGGAGCTGAGCTGCTGGGAGCTGCTAGCCCCGCGCTGCCCTGCCAGTCTCAGCACCGCCCGGCAGCAGGAGGAAAGGAGGGGGCAGCAGCCCCTGGCATCGCCCGGAGGGAGCAGCCCCAGTGCCCTGCTGGTTAGGGGGGCTGGGGCGGAGAGGGGGGACTACCACTAGAGCATCCTAGCAGCAGGCAGCCTTTGACGGCCGCAGGACAGCCTGCCTGCCTCCGCGAGAGCCCCGGAGCTGAGATGTGATGCCGCCAGCTCTCCCCCACCCCCGGCCATCAGCACCGTGAGTGGCCGCACTCCCCTGGATGTGACAGCACACTGTGGCCGACTCCTGTTCTGCCGCCCCTCAAACTGCACGAAGAGCCCTCGCTCCAGGCGCCGACCTGCAGCATGTAGGGGGCCGGCTAACGCTTGTTTGGTGAACCGCGGAGCTCGCCCGCAGCCTGCTCCCGTCCACCCTGGATCCAGAGCACCCTCGCCAGCGCATGGGGCTGCAGGTGCCGGCGCCCTTGTAACCCACCCAACTTCACCGGAGAAGCCAACGAAACTCATGTCCGTTTTCGGAGTGCGGGGGACACTTGTGAGCCTCGCGTGAGTGGGCTGGGCTTGGAATGGCCTCTGGTTAAAGATGCTCCTGAGTTTGTTGGACAATTAAATTATTTTACTGCTGGGACTTGCTTGATTCGTGCGTTGGATGAAAGTGTCAGGTTTTGCATGTCGGATATCAGATAGTTTACTCTTCTTTGAAGATCCACGGGATCAGTTAGATCAGTTGCGACTCTGGATACAATCGGGACATATTTTTCTTTCGGTGGCTGTTTAAAACTTACTTCTTGGTTATGAGAAATGCAGCTTCGCTTCCCCTGACTCTGAAGCGTCATTTAGCCGTGCGGGCGGCGTTGGCACCCGCCAGTATCCCTTGAGGAGATGATGCACGTTACACCTGCCGCGTGGACCACTGTCTGACATCTCACATTTGGAAGAAACACCGGGCCCGTGGCCATTGCAAGACACTTCTGGATCGGTTTACTATTCTTGGGGCCGGAGGGTGCCTTCAGAACTTGGGGAGTCCCACCCCCTTGCCCCTCGTCTCCCTGCCTTCCTTCCTCCCGCTGCACCCCCTCGATGGGATGAAGTCCCTCTTCTTCAGCCGCTTCTTCATCCTGCTGCCCTGGGCCCTTATTGTCATCATCATGATAGACATGGACACCCGGCGCTGGCCTGGCCCCCGGAGCCGGAGGGCGCTGGGCTCTGTCGCCCGCCAGTCCCCCCGGGTCCCTGGAAACCAGAGCCGGCCGCTGCCCACCATCTATGTCCTTACCCCCACCTATGCGAGGCCGGTACAACTGGCGGAACTCACCCGGCTGGGGAACACGCTGCGCCTAGTACCCTCGCTGCACTGGGTACTGGTGGAGGACGCGCCTCGACGCACCCAACTGGTTTCCCGCTTCCTGGCCGGGGTCGGCTTGCCCTGCACCCACCTGCACGTGCCCACACCGCGGCGCTACAAGCGTGGCGGCCTGCCCCGCGCCACCGAGCAGAGGAACGCCGGCCTGGCCTGGGTCCGCCAGCAGCACCAGCCCCGCCGGCAGGCGCGCTGGGCGTCAGCTGGAGGGTCCCGGCTGCCGCCCCCGGAGCAACCTGTGGCTGGGGTGGTCTACTTCGCTGACGATGACAACACGTACAGCGTGGAGCTCTTCCAAGAGGTAGGCACCTGCCGCCCGCGCCTGCTCTGTACTGAACTCCGCGCCACCGCCACTGGGGGTATGTGTTACCTCAGTGCCTCAATCCCTGAGGAAAGACATACCCCAGCAACCCTGAGTTTCAGGCTTACCTCGGCGCAGCATCACTCCCGTGGTTTACAGGTTTCTTAGCACCCTTCCACTGGCTCACTTCTGACCTCAGCACACAACTCGTACGTTGGTATCTACCACAAGACCAACTTTACCTCATAACTCGTGCAATGGTGGGCAGCCTTTCCTCATGTCCCTGCCACGGTGGCCAAACTCACAAAGCAACCAGGCCCAAGAATCTGGGCTTGCTTTTGTTCACGTTCAGAGGGATCTTGTCTGACAGTTCGGGCTGAACTGTTCATAATGGAGCAGGACCGGGCAAATTTGCATATAGCTGGTTCCTGTGTGAGGTGGCGCCATGGGCAAAAAAAGCGGTGGATTGGAATGTGGCCATAAGTAATTACCACTGGCTGAGGTTAACTAAAGCAATCCGCCCATCACTCTTTGTTCTTTGAGGTCGAGGCTTGCCGAAGTACAGTGCTTTAAGGGGGATGCATACCAAAGGGGCCTTAACGTGTCAAAACAATATTTACTTGCAAGTGTGACCCCGAAGAGTGTATGGCACAGCTTAGTTTACGTATGTAACTAAGGGTCCATTACAGGTGTAGCCTATGTACCACTGTAGTCACATGGCTTTACTTGAAATGTCCTAATTAAATACACCTTTTTTGTATAGGTTATACCTTAATGATAAAAGCAAACTAAAGCTTCTATAAGCTATTTGTCAAGATATATGGAGAATGCCTTGATTGATATAAGAAGCCCATGGCAGCTAACAAGGCAACCATCCCTCCATACTTCTGGGTCACTCACTCTACCAACATCACATTAGGGCAACAAAGCAAAACCATCATTTGCTAGATGTGTAGCGACCATACAAAGTTGTAAAGAAGTGCCTCTCATCTGACACTAAATGACTCGTCCTACTTGAAAATTCCAATAAAATAAAAAAAAGTTTGGCAAGTAACAGACACAAAATACTCACCTTTTATTAAAATGCATCAAATCTCTGGTGAAACCCACCATTTTGTACTCAGTTGCTTCAAAAGTTGTCTGCTTTTCAGATGTGATCCTGGAAATAAACCCTTCTCCTGCAACTAATCCTTTGGCCTAAGAATTTTAGTGTCTGTCAGCTGCTTGGGGTACCTTCCAAAATAGGCCCCTCCAGGGAGATATACTGGGCAGACTGATTTGAATTAAAGTCGGACGGGTGACTTAGTCACTTGGTAGGTTGAGATCCCTCTACTAGCCCGTCCCCAAAATTCGTCTTCTCTTCTACCTTGACCTTTCCCTTTCCAGGGCTAGGTTAAGGTTGAGATTTTTATGGGGTGGGTCTGGTGGTTTGGAACTTGGTAGGTTTACCATATTTTTTTTTTAATTTAAAACATTTTGGGCCCCATCTCTGCGAAAAAGTGGCACACCCCTTTCCATCTGTCTTTCACAACACACGCTAGATAAAGACATAACTGTACGCACACATACATTTGTGCTTGTTTTGTGCTTGTCAAACTAGACCACACTGTTGCTGTTTTGTAGTACTGTGGCTAACAGAGGTGTAGTACTGTGATGAATAGGTGTAGGTATTATCCAACTCAATAGAACTCGCAAAGGATGAATGACAAAGTCGAACACAACAATATTTGAAGCTAGTGCCTTGAGGAAGCTGCAGGGCGCAGGAACCCTGAGTAAACACGAGTCGGTGGGACATGGTGGAAATTAATTCATGTGATAAGGTGCAGAATTCAATATTGTTCAAATGCAAGCTAAGACTGAACTTTTTTCTGTTCAAACTTACAGCTGCCCTGTTGTCCAATCCTTAACCAGTTGATATAAAGTCCGGTTAAGAGGGTAGGATCCAGCCAAAACCATAGACCTGAAACAAATTAAGAATGGTTGACCCGTGGGTAGTTCTACTGTCCAGACGCCTACTTCTTTTTATGTCATGACACCACAACAAAATTTGAGCCACTGAACGCCAATTTATCCACATATTTCCACACTGAGTACATTAATCATCAAGCTATTGTTCCGGCAGTGTCTGCTATCCAAGTGGGTCACCTGATAAGATACCTCAGTAAGTCAAAGTGCTAGCTGCAGAGAACTGAGGGCATACAGCAGGTCTCAACTTCCAATGTTCATAAATCAGCTCTGGTGGTTCTTGAGCCCTGCCGGTGGGATTTGCAGGTCACAAGTTTCAATCCTAATTTGAAAGGTCAGCTGATACATGGATTGATTGCACAGTCCCAGGTGGTACTTGTCGATCACAGGTTTCAATAATGGTAGCTGTCTCTGCACTGCAAATGCATGCATGCATTGTAGAGCGCATACCTTTGAAACCCTGCACCACTATCTCAGCTTCCATTCACCCAAGGGTAATAGCATGGGTTCCATTTAGTTGAATACCTTTTATGAAGTGCCAACAAACAATTACCCGTATTTTATAATATTGATTACTATTATATTACTTTTTCACCTAGTCCCATAATATTATGGCACCAATTTTAGTTAGTCCACCGTGTAGACAGGATGCAGTCTATCTTTCAACAGTTTTAACTGTCCTTCACTTTTATTTGTGCAGATCTTGTTCCTTTTACTTGGAAAATCGTTTGGCTTTCCAGAGCGCTTGTGAAAAATGTCACTTTCATATTTCTGTTCATCTCTTATTCATATTTCTGTTCATCTCTTAGTCTGATAGTGAATGGAGGGTGACACGTGTATCCTTTAGGGTGCAGGGGATATGACACCATCAAGCTGTACAACCTCTGACCTCTCACACACACTCCTTTCCAAGACTCACCTTACTGATGCCCATCAATTCCACCAGTCACTGAAAGTTCAGGGGTCAGCCAATTTTATTTCGCTGCTTACTCTCCTGTGGAAATGGAGGAAGCAACTTTACACAGGAGATGGGGGGGCTATGCTATTGGTTGCGAGGTCCGAGCGGGGCTTTTTTTCTCGATATTTCCAAGTTATTGGTGCCAGAGCCCATGCGCCCTATTGATATATAAACACTCTTACGTAGAACTCCTCCATTAATGGCCACATTAACCTGAGTAGACCTTCCCTGGAGACCAATCCTACAACCAGACCCCAGACCTGAGCTCTAAGCATACCCGTGCTCCCCTGTCCTGGGGTTCAGCTGAATATCACCATCCTTGATCTAGGGTCCAGGTTAACCCAAGCACGCGTTCCAGGGGGTCCAGGTTCACCTTAGAGCTCCTGTCTTGGGGCGCATGCGGACGTCAGACGCACGTGCTCGCCCTCGAGGCAGATTTACCTCACACAATCAACCCTTGGAGCACGAAGCAGAAAGGGATTGAGTTATAATCAGTGAGTATTTTTTTTGCTTGCTGATTTCCGAAGGGATGTATCTTTTTTTTTTAGGATAGGGCTGCGAAATCGCGAGTCTCCCACCTAGACTTGGGATAATAATCAGTGCTTAAATTGTTCAGCTCTTGGTCGGCATGGGAACTACAATTTATTTTTCACCATCAGACTTCTTCAGAGAGCAAGAGAGAAAACGGCACAAAAGGAGAGAAATAAAACGGGAAAACAGTGACACAGGGAGAAAGCAATGATGCAAAAGAACCCAAGAGAGCAAGAAAAAGAAATAGGAAATGTAGGACGGCAAAAGAAAGAGGCCTGAGGTGGAATACATTCTAATAACCATAGTTATTTATCATCCCTGGCTTTCAGTAGTAGTGCAATAGCAGGTTCCGAAGTAAAACTTTTACGCCATTGCACTTCGCTGTTTTATAAATTGAGCGTAAATAAATAATAACAATAATAATAATTTCTAGATTTTTTTTAATAAATAACGCTTCATACTTCACGTCTGCTACTAAGCGCTGCAAATTTAACGGTACTCAATGCTTCACGGTTTGTTACATCATTCAGCATCCTAGCCTCCAGCCCAGGACAGGCGCGCACCGACGGGCCTAGCTCCTGCCACCCTCCATCGACCATTTCCGTGGCCTGCTTCGGCTCAGCACTGCCTGCTGTCCTAGAAACTGTGCGATCAGCACCACTGAGAGCGGACAGCTCCCTCCAGCCCGCCCTCCCTCTGCCTGCTTTCAGAGTGCCCCTCCTTTCTGAACCGGCCGCCTCTTGCAAATAGTTGCTTCCTCGCTCTATGTGATCAGAACATCTCTTTCCAGTACTGGGCTTTCATTTGACAGCCCATCGATCTGTGTGTTTTATAGAAATGAGCTACTTACATCCAACCAACGGGGCTACTAGGCCTGGTAATGATGGTTATACGAGGGCCAGGGCTGAAAGGGTGATGCCCTGACGACACGGGGCAGGGTGGCGACCCTGATCTAATCTACCACTAGTCTGGACTTGCCCATTTTAACTTACATAGGTGTACATTGTATGGCGTTGCCAGCGCCTGTCCTCCCTTATAATCTCTCTCACCCCCACCGGATAATGTTCTGCCTGTCATTCCTTGTGTTCCTTTAATCTGCCTGGCCCCAACCTTTTCTTAGCTCTCCCTTGCTTGCCTTCCCACTCCTTAACTCGCTTTCACTGAGTGTTCGGTTCTCCCCGTTCCTCCTTCTCAGCGTTATCCATCTCATCCTGGTGTCCTTTCTTTCTGCTCACTCTCCTGCCTGCTTCTTTCTTCTGTCCACCTCACCCGCTCATGCCTCCTCCGCGAGCTCCATTATTGGCCCATTTCCCTTCACTAGCTTTTCTCATGTGTACCCCTGCCCTCCGTATATACCGCATGCATATTGTGTATAGCCGTAACCCCTGCGCGTACCACTATGCCCAGTCTGTCCCCATCACTGTCTGTCCAGCCCCTCCCTGTGCCCAGTCTGCCCTCTATTCCATCGGTGTGCTCATCTTGCTTCAGGCGAAACAGCGCAGCAGACACGAAAACAAAAACACATCAGTTAAAACGCAAAAGACTGTTTCATCAGGACAGGTTCTCAAGCCAAAGCAACACTGCACATAAACGTCTACCCCTCCCCACTCAGGCAAATGGCATGTCCAAACCCCACCACTCTCAATCCACTCGGTTGCCCCAACTAACCACAACCAATCATCCACACTCAACCATCCAAACTCCTCGGAACCCTCATGATTCTACAACCTGTCCTTGACTTGCTCTCCAACTCCCAATCACTGTCGTGCAAGCCTACCTATAATTTCCCTCGTGCT
Organism: Lissotriton vulgaris; assembly: GCF_964263255.1. Classification (NCBI taxonomy): domain Eukaryota; kingdom Metazoa; phylum Chordata; class Amphibia; order Caudata; family Salamandridae; genus Lissotriton; species Lissotriton vulgaris. The sequence continues at coordinate 485,624,165 of NC_141694.1, read as the reverse complement.
GCACATGCCCACACCACCACCGCCCCAACCCTCTTCAAATTATTGCCAACCAGGAAAACCTGCTCCACCCCCAAATGGGTTCTAAAAGAATTCAGCGCCGGAAAAAGTGCCACTCTAACAGCGGCCTTTTGTGCTATTTGCGCCACCAAATATGGCCTCAAAGTCTTTGCATCAAGACTATGTACTTGAGCTTGAGTAGTTTGTTGCAGTCAGTCCCAGGTAAACTACCATTGTAACAGTCATTAGGGAAAAGGGAACTCTAATCAGCCGATACAAATTAAAGTCATCCTGTACAATATTCCCAAGACGAATCAGGCCCAAACCTTGTTACCTGCTAAACAGACCTATTGCCACTTTTTACCTTCTCGTGTGTGCTCATAGCATTGTTTTTGCAAGTCCCTCTCGTAACTCCGCACTGTGTAACTTTGCCCACCCTATATGTATTGCTGCTCACCCCTTACTGCCCCTCTTTAACCAAGCCAAACCTAATGCTGCACTAAATCCTTCTCACCCCAGATCTATCACCAAGCACTCTGGGCAACTTGGCAAGCCACAATAACAAGTGCATCTGATCTTAGCCCTAATCATGTGCCACAGGGCCTTCACTAATAATCCAAATAGTTACAATGGCGTATAACAGGCCCATAACTTAACCTAATACAAAACCAACATAGAAATACATTAACAATACCTAACCAACATTATTAGGTATAATACAGCTCTCACCTCAACTCAAACTCCAACCCAACCTCTGAATAACTGCCATATAAAACCCCCAAACTTTGCTTCCGTGATTGCCCCGATCTGAAATACATGAATGTCAAACTGCTCTGCCCCCAATAAGTAGAAAGTTGACAATTTAAACCTGTCGTCAAGACAAAATACCCCTTCTTTGTGAGAGTCCTGGAAAAAACTATCATGCAGCTATAAACATAAACGGCTACCTGTCACCTCTTTCAACATGATCCATTCCTCATACCCTACTGATTTGATTTTGACAGCCTGAGCTTCAACCCCAATTTTGTATTCTTCAACACAAATTTCTTTAACTGCAAGCCTACTCTCTTTCAGATACTCATCAACTCTGAACATCTAAATGTTCCTCAAAAATCACCAAACCATACACAACTTGAACAAAGTAATTTCAGAGTCCAGCGCACTACCACCTGTACTTGGCCAACATTTTCACAAATGTCTCTGCTAAGAAAGGATGCCTTGGTAATCTCTTCAAATTCTTCTTTCTAGCTCCCAACCCTCCACAATTCTCCTACCCAGCTGACTATTCATAACTCCAAGAAGCATTTCCCCTTGACAATTACACCCACTACTTTGCTCTAAATCCAATCCTCTGACATATCCCTGTCAATCAAAATTAACCACATCCTCCCTCTGTCTGCCATTCCTCCAACTCACTCCTCCTACACTGCCCTCCACACTACAGAACCTTCGTCCAAGACTATTGAGAACTTCTACTTGTCTACTACACACCAAATACCTTTTATCCAGTACCAGCCCCCTTACTTGCCCCATGAACATATCCTAAAACAATACCGTAGCACACGCCTAGCATAAAGCTCCTCCACATCTTCCACAGCCTCGTGCCCCTCACTTTGTGCCCATACACCAATTGTACCACTGTTCAATTGTCAGAGCTGACAGTCTCCTTTCTGTCTGCCAAGTTTAAATCCCACATCACCAATGAGACCAAAGGGGAAAGAAAAACTCTAGAGAGAAAATGCTGCATCCTTCTCTCACCCCCTTGTCAGTTCCACACATCAAACACATCACATGCACAGTTCAAGGGACTTAACAAAACCTGTACCTTTCACAGTTCTGTTGTACAATCCTCTACCTCTTCACACACCCACAACATTATTTCAACCACTTTAGCCCGTGGCACCTTCACTTGCATAACCACTGTGTACAGTTCTGTACCTTTATACGACACAACTTAGTCTTTCTTTCGCTGGCGGCAACAGAGCTAGCAGCATCTAAACAATGCACTATAATTGTACCAGTGACGTTTTACAAATCCCAGCTCCACTCTTACAAATACACATGACATCATTTATGTAGTCAATCTCAATTACAAAAGCAGAAAACACCGTAAAATACTACTAAAGAAAATAACAAAATCTGTAATGCAGACAATAAAATATCACACAACCCATGGTAATATCTCATTAACCAAGATCTGCCTTTCATACTTCCCTCCACCAACGAAAAGACCACCAGATACAATGCTAATGGTCTGACTGCCTATTTTATGTCACACTTCGCCAACCCCACTCATGTACTCCAATGGTGAACCAGTCTAATGACATCTTCTCATGCTGCATGCTGCCCTGCCACATCATGTATTGCTATAAAGTTGTTCACTGGTGAATCTTTGGGTCACACAAGGTCATGCCTTAACTGCACTCACTGCAGCATTCTTAGGAACTGCCCCTAGGGGGAACAATTTCAAATATTTCAGTAGGCAACAATCAAAAGGTCCCACAATCTTCCTTCTGCCACCTCTTTTCCTACATTGATAATACCATCATCAGGTCTTCTTTTTCATCCATTTGAAGTTATCTACCCCATTTAATTTCGAAAATCGTAATGCCCCAACACAAATTTCCAAAACAAGAGAGGAGTGACTGGGGCTTTATTGAGGTCCAGCACACGGCCCCTACAGTGGTGAAAACACAGAGTGGGCTGTTCCTGGGTGGGAAACTAGGTCTGATTAGTGGAGGAGAGTGCTCCTTTTAGGAGCAAGGGCCCTCACACACCCGAGAGGTGTCATGCTTCATCATCACTTGTTTATAGTTGGAACACCTGACCCTAAAACAAATGTTCCTGAGACCAAAAGATGTCTTTTTACTTCTATTTTATTTTGAAAAAAGGAGATATTTTATTATTAGAATATCAACGAGATTTTTTAAGAATTTTCAAGGAGAAATTTTTGACCTTATGTACAATTGACAACTCATCATTATATAAACACAACAAAACTTTTTCAATAATCAATCAATCAATCAATCAGTGACACTTATAAAGCGCGCTACATACCCGTAGGGTCTCAAGGCGCTGGGGGGGGGGGAGCCGCTACTGCTCGAACAGCCAGGTCTTCAGCTTCTTCCTGAAGGAGAGGTGGTCTTGGGTCAGGCGCAGGTCGGTCGGGAGGGAGTTCCAGGTCTTGGCGGCCAGGTAGGAGAAGGACCTTCCTCCTGTAGTCGCTCTTCGGATGCGGGGGACGGCGGCGAGGGCGTGGTTGGCTGATCGGAGGTGGCGTTTGGGAGCGTAGAAGTTGACTCGGCTGTTGAGGTAGCTCGGGCCTTGGTCGTGTAGGGCTTTGTGTGCGTGGGTGAGGAGGCGGAAGGTGATTCTTTTGTTGACGGGGAGCCAGTGAAGGTCTCTCAGATGTCCGGAGATGTGGCTGGTTCGTGGGATGTCGAGGATGAGTCTGGCTGAGGCGTTCTGGATCCGCTGGAGTCTCTTCTGGAGCTTGGCGGTGGTACCGGCGTAGAGGGCGTTGCCGTAGTCCAGTCGGCTGGTGACGAGGGCCTGGGTGACGGTCTTCCTGGTCTCGGTGGGGATCCAGCAGAAGATCTTCCGTAGCATGCGTAGGATGTTGAAGCATGCCGAGGAGACGTTGTTGACTTGCCTGGTCATGGAGAGGGTGGAGTCCAGGATGAAGCCCAGGTTGCGTGCATGGTCTGTCGGTTTGGGTGCGGTGCCCAGGGCGGGAGGCCACCAGGAGTCGTCCCAGGCGGAGGGAGAGGAGCCCAGGATGAGGACCTCCGTCTTGTCCGAGTTCAGTTTCAGGCGGCTGGTCGTCATCCACTCGGCTACCTCTTTCATCCCTTCGTGCAGGTTGGCTCTGGCGGCGGCGGGGTCATTGGTCAGGGAGAGGATCAGCTGGGTGTCGTCGGCGTAGGAGATTATGCTGAGGTTGTGTTTGCGTACGATGGCCGCGAGGGGGCTCATGTAGACGTTGAAGAGGGTGGGGCTCAGAGATGATCCTTGGGGGACGCCGCAGATGACTTCGGTGGCCTCTGACTTGTACGGTGGTAGGCGGACTTTCTGTGTTCTTCCGTCGAGGAAGGAGATGATCCATTCCAGCGCCTTGTCCTGGATTCCAACGTTGCTGAGGCGCCGTACTAGGGTGCGGTGGCAGACCGTGTCGAATGCCGCGGAGAGGTCTAGGAGGATGAGGGCCGCTGTTTCTCCGTTGTCCATCAGGGCTCGGATGTCATCGGTGGCGGCGATGAGGGCGGTCTCTGTGCTGTGGTTGGCTCGGAAGCCGGACTGTGAGGGGTCGAGGGATCCGTTCGTCTCGAGGAAAGCGGCCATCTGCTTGTTGACGGTCTTCTCGATGACTTTGGCTGGAAACGGGAGGAGCGAGATGGGGCGGTAATTCTTGAGGTCGGTGGGGTCCGCTGTTGGTTTCTTGAGTAGAGCGCTGAGTTCGGCGTGTTTCCAGCTCTCAGGGAAGATGGTGGTGTCGAAGGATGTGTTGATGATGTCTCGCAGGTGGGGTGCGATGACAGCGTCGGCCTTGTTGAAGACGTGGTGAGGGCAGGGGTCGGTCGGTGATCCGGAGTGGATGGAGTTCATCGTGCGGGTGGTGTCTTCGGTGCTGATCGGGGTCCAGGCGTGGAGGGTGGTGGTGGGGGGTGGTTGTTCGGTCATGGTGTGCGTTGGTTGGTTGTTGAAGCTGTTGTGTATGTCCGCGATCTTGTTGTGGAAGTATGAAGCGAGGGAGTTGCAGAGGTCTTGCGATGGGGTGATGTCGTTGTTTCCTGCGCTGGGGTTGGAAAGCTCTTTCACGATGTTGAAGAGTTCCTTGCAGTTGTGTGCGTTGTTGTCCAACCGGTCCTTGAATGCTGTTTTCTTGGCGGCGCGGATCAGCTGGTGGTGTTTCCGGGTGGCAAGTTTGAAGGAGGTCCTGTTGTCCGGTGTCGGTTCCCTTCTCCAGACTTTCTCGAGGGCTCGGCAGTTCTTCTTGGAGCTCTTGAGTTCGTCGGTGAACCATGGGGCTTTCTTGCTGCCGGGTCTGCTGGGCGGGGTCCTCAGTGGGGCGAGTTCATCCGCGCAGTTGCTGATCCACTTCGTGAGGTTGTCGGCGGCCTGGCTGGGGTTCGCTGAGCTGGCAGGAGGGTGCTGGCTCAGGGAGGTGGCGAGCTGGTCTGCTGTGATCTTGTTCCAGCTTCTGCGGGCGGCCTGTTGCTGATGGTGGTGGGTCGTTGTTTTCTTGAAGGTGAAGTGGACGCAGCTGTGGTCCGTCCATTGAAGCTCTGTGGCGTGGCTGAAGTCGATGTCCTTGCTGGATGAGAAGACAGCGTCGAGTGTGTGTCCGGCGAGGTGGGTGGGGGTGGACACCAGTTGCTTGAGTCCCAGGTTGGCGAGGTTGTCGAGCAGGGTGCTGGTGTTGCGGTCGTTGTTGTTCTCCAGATGGAAGTTGAGGTCTCCCAGGAGGATGTAGTCAGCGGAGGGGAGGGCATGTGGGCTGACGAAGTCGGCGATGTCCTCGCTGAATTGTGTGCGTGGTCCAGGGGGTCGGTAGATCAGGGTGCCTCTGAGGGTGGTGTTCGGGTTGGTGTGGATCTGGAAATGCAGGTGTTCGGCGGTGGTCAGGGAGTTGTCGGTGCTGGTCGTGAGACGGATGGTGCTCCTGTGGATGATGGCGATGCCTCCTCCCATCTGGTTGGCGTTTCGGTCCCTCCGGACGATCTTGTAGCCCTCTGGGATGGCGATGGCGATGTCGGGAGCTGAAGAGGCGTTCATCCAGGTCTCCGTGAGGAAGGCAACGTCTGGAGCTGTGGTGTCGAGGAGGTTCCAGAGTTCGATGGCATGTCTGTGGACGGAGCGGGTGTTGAGCAGGATGCACTTGAGGTGGGTGCTGCTGGTGTTCGGCTTGGTGGGTGCTGGTGCGAGGCAGGTCCGGATGCAGGTGAACTTGCAGGCGTGGCAGCTGAAGGGTCCGTAGGTACGTCGTGGAGTGGCTTGATGGCATTCTGGGAGTCGGCCGGTGTTGAGAGCGGTGAGGGTGGCGGCGGAGTACGTCAGGCGGGTCGGTCGGGGTCTTCGTGGGCCAGGGGTCCTGGCACTGGGCGCGGTCCAGGCGCGGACGGGCGTAGACGGGCTTACCTTTGGCGCGCCTTCGGCGCACAATCGGCGCGCCCGCTGCGCGTGACCGCTGCGCGTTCGCACAGTGGCCATTTAAGGCGAAGTGCGCGGGTGGGCGGAGCAGCTGGGAGGCGGGAGCGGGGAGGGTACAGAATAGAAAAAGGGGCGGGGAAAAGCGGCGGTGGCGGGAAGGGAGGGCGGAGGGCGGCGAGGTAGGCGGACAACAAGGAAGGAAACCACAACACGGGGGAAATAAAAATTAAACAGAACGGGCACAAATTCTCGACAAAACAAGGAAAAAATCAAAGTTATACAAAACAGGCACAAATTTTACACAAAACAAGGGCAAAAACAACTGCAGCGGCGCCAGCCGGCAACCGGCAAACGAGGCAGCAGCGAGGCAGAGGGCAGGCAAGGGGCACACGCAGCAGCTGGTGGCCGTGCGGCGCGGGGGTGTCCCACTCAATAGAAATCTTTTTTAGACTTTATAGACAACATATAATACAAAACACTCAGTCATACTACTCACAAACCACACTATTTACATATCTACAAACAATACAAAAAAGAAAACATATAAATTGTATCTACAATGTAATCACTTGATTTACAATGAAGCCTAGAACCTAATTATATATTTACAAAGCTATTCAAAAGTAAATATCATCCATTTTTTGGTTTGTTAAAGGCTTGAAAAGTCTACGCGTTTCGAACTCATATGGGTGAATGAGTTCTCATCAGGACCAAGGTCTGTGAAAAGAGAAGGGGGAAACTTATTGGTATTCTGTTTGGAATTCAAAAAAGCACCTACTACCCCTACTCCTAGCTTGTGTCTCTTACCTCTCAGTCACTTAGAAACCAGAACAACAACAGTGAGTAGTCTGGGAACCCAGCCATCTGTCATAGAAAAAATAATAATTGAAACCCATCAATGTCTGTCCACAACAACAACCAAATTGCATCAAATTCAGACGTAGAAGTGTACCCATATGAAGGAGAGCTAATAACAACGTTATACAAAAAATCAACCGACCGTAACAGGGCACTACACTTTCAGAGCAACCACCCACGGAGCTTAAAAGAAAATCTCCCTTATGGACAATATTTAAGGTTGAAACGCAACTGTCAGTTCAAATCTGAATATTGGAAACATGCAGACAAACTTACCGAAAATCTACTACTACGAGGCTACCCAAACAAACTGCTAATAAAATCTGCTAAAAGAGCTTGATGGACACCTCGTGACAGCCTCCTTGAAAGAAGAACAAAAAATACCACAGACAGGTTGGTGTTTGTGTCGACATTTTGCCCCAATTCTAATGATCTAAAAAAGGTGGTCAAACAAAACTGGCATCTTCTGCGCAATCTAGATCAGGCTTTCACTCAAGAACCACTTTTTGCTTTCAAAAAAAACTTTAGTGTCGCTAACCAGCTAATCAGAGCAGCTTTGCCCAAACAACCAAATCCGGATTTAAGGACTATGTTCAATTTCCCTCCAATTCAGGGACACCGAAAATGTGGAACATGCACTTGTTGTGACACTACGGTTGAAGGGACGGTTTTCACCTACAATCACATCAGCTGGAAACATGAAAAATTCTCAAACTGTAAATCACGCAATGTGGTATACGGAATTATTTGTCCCTGCCAATTGGTATATATAGGGAAAACTAATCAAGAAGTGCGCCTACGAATACAACAGCACAAATCCAGAATTCGTAACAGTGTGGCCACAGCCCCCCTGGTCAATCACTGGAAAGAAAAACAACATAAAGAGTCAGATGTCATTTGGACAGTTATTGCCAAAGTAGAAAGCGACACTAGAGGTGGCAATCTTGATGCAAAACTCACCAAAATGGAAGCGATGCTAATAGTAAAATTCAACACAGCATTCCACGGGCTGAATGAGATGTCTGAAATGTTCAAACTATAATCTCTAACATGTTCTGTGGACACCTGTCATAAGTCTCCCATATCATAAGAACCCTGCCCACACCGAACCAACACCTCTGTCATCTAACTGCCTTTAAGCATCCAAAATTAAAACAACCCATCCTATCAGAATATTAACAGTTGGCATCACAATTGAAAAAGCCATTACATCGCAATCTTTCGACAAACTGTGCAAATTTGCATAATTATTCCACCAACACACACCTACCGTCTGGGTCATAGCCATGCCACATTAATGCGATTGAGCTATGTGCGATTGGAATACTGCCAGCCTCAACATCCCAAATTCAGACGAACCGCATTTTAATTAACGGACGCTTTGTGAGTCCACATAAAATTCTAATTTATCAACACAGAGCCACCCGGTCGATAAACTGCAGCGAGGAAACTACATTTCCCAGATACACAACTTCCTGTCAAACGAGGCGAGTTCTGTTAAAAGACGGACTATCTGAAATAACCTACATCCGCCTACACTCCCAGGATCCTTTGCGGACCCGGAAGACTCGGACGACTGGAAACAGAACGCTGCCCGGTTCGGAAAACCCCGCCGTCAGGTAAGCCGCGCACAGATACAACGCCTTTTAGAAACCAAAGGATCGGGGACACACGCTGACTACAGCTTTCCCTTCCTGTCTCTTAGAATTATTTCCAAGTGCCACGGACCATTGTTTGACCCGACACCAAACCGGCTTCTTGATGACACAGCATTAAGACCCGAGGTGAGAATACACTCACCGCTAAGCTACTCGTAGCTTCTTTTGCCAATTTTAAAGCCAATTCCTTACAATATTACGTTTTCACCAAACAGCCGGAACTCAAGCGCCCAGAGTCGTCAGAAAGCCTGGCCCCTCCTGAATCATGTAAGCAAGAAATAGGTTGGAGTTTGAATGTGATGCAATTTGGTTGTTGTTTTGGACAGACATTGATGGGTTTCAATTATTATTTTTTCTATGACAGATGGCTGGGTGCCCAGACTACTCACTGTTGTTGTTCTGGTTTCTAAGTGACTGAGAGGTAAGAGACACAAGCTAGGAGTAGGGGTAGTAGGTGCTTTTTTGAATTCCAAACAGAATACCAATAAGTTTCCCCCTTCTCTTTTAACAGACCTTGGTCCTGATGAGAACTCATTCACCCATATGAGTTCGAAACGCGTAGACTTTTCAAGCCTTTAACAAACCAAAAAATGGATGATATTTACTTTTGAATAGCTTTGTAAATATATAATTAGGTTCTAGGCTTCATTGTAAATCAAGTGATTACATTGTAGATACAATTTATATGTTTTCTTTTTTGTATTGTTTGTAGATATGTAAATAGTGTGATTTGTGAGTAGTATGACTGAGTGTTTTGTATTATGTGTTGTCTATAAAGTCTAAAAAAGATTTCTATTGAAAAAGTTTTGTTGTGTTTATATAATGATGAGTTGTCAATTGTACATAAGGTCAAAAATTTCTCCTTGAAAATTCTTAAAACATCTCGTTGATATTCTAATAATAAAATATCTCCTTTTTTCAAAATAAAATAGAAGTAAAAAGACATCTTTTGGTCTCAGGAACATTTGTTTTAGGGTCAGGTGTTCCAACTATAAACAAGTGAGTGAAAGGATTGGCAGCACATGCAATCTCAGTTGTTGTTTAAATTGCTTGTGGCAAGCAGTGCTGTTGGGAGCCCGAACCCAGTAGTTTTGTTGTTAATGCTTCATCATCAGGCAGCTCCTCATTGGGCCGGTGCTGCAATGTCCAACGGGCCCCTCGAGGGGGTCTTTGCCAGAGATCTTCTCTTTTATAGCCGATGTATGTTGCATTTATAGGTGGTGGAGTGTGAGTAGAATGAGTGAAAGAATAGTGTGTTAATATTGACTAAAGGGATCCGGACAATAAGTAAAATTTTAATTCTAGGGTCCCTTTGTCAAGGATAGAAAGTGATGTGAGCGTAGAATAGATGTAATGATCTATTTAGCTACAAAGGTAGTGGGTAGAGAGGTCAACATGTTTCATCCCTGCAAAGAGCCCCCTCGAGAGGCCAGTTGGGCATTGCAGCACTGGCCCAACGAGGAGCTGCCCGATGATGAAGCATGACACCTCTCAGGTGTGTGAGGGCCCTTGCTCCTAAAAGGAGCACTCCCCTCCACCAATCAGACCTAGCTTCCTACATAAGTCTCTACATAAAAACTCACAGTCTATCAATTAAGCAACTTTCATCTGGATAAAACCATAACCAGGCGCAAAGCTTCTGCCCATTAACCAGAGTGTGTGCTTGTTTCTATGTCTTGCTGTTGACTTCTGTCCTTCCCCAGTAACCATGGACCTCCTGCTGCCACTTATCGCAAATATGTTAGTGAGTGTGTCTCTCCACATTTAGTACCCTTGTGTTAACTATGTATAATGTTTATTTGTAGAAACCCTATCCCTAACTCCCTGTCCTCTATTCCAGTTGCCAACTCCTCCGTTGGTGGCACGCCCCAAGAAAGGGCTGATAAGGAATCCGTAAACCTCTTACCATATGTAGCGCTGACACTGGCCTAGTCAGGGCTATCTACTGAAGCCACACCTCACTATCTACTTGTCTCCAGGTTTTATCTGGCTAAACCCCATACATGTCTGCCTACCACCCCACGCTTTTACCTCACTTCCAGCGCAGGCTCAAAATTTCGTAACAAATCTCGCCAAATCAAACCAACCATAAAAGGGTGCGCAACCCTAAACCTGCAGCCCCGTCTTTTAGTCCTGACCCCCTTTCCCTGCTGTCACAAGTCTATCCCCTGCTGCACCTATGGGCTATGACATTCGCCAAAAATCCCAGACAGATGCCATCTCAACTCTCCTCCTCCAGGTGCCACAATTTTGCCATTTGTCTTTCTTACAGATGTTGTTGCTTTAATTTGTCATCGTTGATGGATTGGTAGGCTACTGCTATATGCAAACCGTAGCTCTTTAGTAATAATTCGAGCCTCAACCCTCCTCCCAAAAGTCAGGGTGACCGTTCACCAAAATCCTGAACAACTTTTCGAATAGTGGCATCTGCCTTTTCGTTCCAAGGCGTCCCCTTTTGACTAAGTGTTGGCCATGCTGTTCAATTTCCGGTGTGGCCTATGAGTTTAAACCTCCTTATTGCAGGATGTCAGTGAGAACAAGACTGACTTCTGCTGTGGGTGGGGAGAGGTCACTGGCTCGATGTGTGGGCTCTGGGGGTGGGATCATTTATACAAATCTGTGCTGAATTGTAGAAGTATGTGTGCCAAGTTCCAAACTTCTGCTCAGAACCCCGCGGTTGGCATTATTGTAGAGTCAGGGGTGCTGAATACCAAGAATGCGTAGAATTGATCCCATCTCATACCTCCTTCTTTCATCCACCAGCAGACACTCCATGCCACTTTATCTCACACTCGCAGGTTCTTTTTCACCCCTGCTTTCACCCTTTGTCACTGTTTCCCGTCTTTCTGTTCCTCTCTTTGTCTGGTTGAACGTCTGATTAGGAAAAATAAGTTCCTGTCCCTGAAAAAGAGTGCCATTGCCTCCAGCATCCAAAGGCTCAAATTAGGATATGTGCCTCTTTGTAGCAGTGTCCTTTGAGATAATCCCTTCACACTGATGTGGGTTTGAAATTCTGATACTACTGAGCACCACTGCGCAGGGTGGGATGGGTAGGGTTGTGTGTGCTTTTTAATGTAAGTGAGGTGGGTGTAAATTAGAAGGTTGTATGTGTGGATGTAGAGCTTGTTGGTGGCAGTAACACTGTGGACCCCAGGCTGCAGCAGTTGCAGCAGGGGAAGAGTGCTAGGTAAAATGTCAGGATCTGTCTTCTAGGGGGAGCTTGGTGTTTACTTTTCTTTCTCTGACTTCAAAGTAAGAAGCTTTATCTGACAATGTGGTGTTGTGAAAGAGGGTGTCTTTTTTCCCTTTGATTCTGTGTGGGGTTTCCTCTGCTTTTTCATTTGCTCCCCTGCCTCTGTCACAGCTTCTTGGTTTTGGTAGCGCTGTGACACCTTTGAGTCAGCCTGCTATACAAATTTCTTTTGCTTACATACTAAAGGCTGTTTTCTACCACACAACATAATTTAAATATCTGTAAATGAACTGTGCAAGTATTTCAGAATATATCAGAATTAGGAAAGCACATATGAAGCACATATTTTGTAATTGTGAAGTGTGCTGGAAACAAATATTTGAATATGTTCCAAACAAATCAATACACTAACTGATGCCATTCCCACCCATTATTGTTTGCGCTCTGTATATGTTTATTAGTAAAACTTTATGTCTATACAAGTGTAATGGAAATATCAATTGGCAATGTGTTGTCTGTAATGGCAGAGCACTACCACATCATGCATACTCCACTCAAGTCACTCTACAACATCCTACTCCACTATATGCCCGGCACTCTACGCCACTCTACTCCACTCCAATCCAGTTCACTCCATGCCACTCCACAATACTCTACTCTACTCTACTCTACTCTACAACACTCTTCAACACTTCACTTTACAACACTCTACTCCATTCTTCAACACTCAATGCAACTCCACTCTATGGCACTCCACTCTATCCCACTCCACTCTACTCTGCAACACTCTACTCCACTCTATGCCACTCTACTCTACAACACTCTACTCCTCACCATTCTATGCCACTCACTCTATGCCACTCTACTTTAGGACAATCTATACCATTTCCCTTCAGGCCACTCTACTCCTCTCTATGAGACTCCACTCTGCGACACTCCACTGTAAACCACTCAGTGCCACTCTACAACACTCTATTTCAGTCCATGCCACTTTACTCAACCCTCCAGCACTCCATGCTAAGCACTCCCCTCTGACACGTTTCTCCACTCTACAGCACTCTACTCCACCCTACAACACTTTGCTCCACTCTAAGACACTTTACTGCCCTCTACTCTATGCTACTCTATACTACGACACTCTACGCCACTCTGCTTTACGCCACTCTATGCCACTCCACCCTACAATGCTCTACATCACTCTCTGCCACTCTTACATCAATCTACATCAATCGATGCCACTCTGTGCCACTTCACTCTAGGCCACTCTAATCCACTGTATGCTGCTCCACTCTATGACTCTACTCCACTCTATAATGCTCCACTCAATTGCACTTTACTCTATGACAGAGACACTCACACTCCACTCTATGCCACTCTACTCCACTCTGTGCTACTCCACTGTGTTCCATTCTATGACACTTTACTCCACTCTATGCAATGATACTCCACTCTATGGCACTTTACTCCACTCTGTGCCCCTCCATTCTTTGGCCTTCTGCCCTGTGACCCTCCATTCTATCATCCTCCACTCTACTCCACACTACCACTCTCCATAGCACTCTTCAACACTCCACAACACTATGCCTCTCTACTCTATGCTACTCTTCTACACTCTATGTTACTCTAATCTATGCCATTTCACACCATTCCATGCCATTCTACGCAGCTCTACTACACTGTAAGTCACTCTCCACCACTATACTTACTCCATCCTATGCTTACCTATGCCACTCTACTCTACACCACTCTACTCAACTCTTCTCTACTCTACACCACTCCACTCTATGCCACTCCACTCTACAACACTCCACTTCACAACACTCCACTCTATGATACTCCACTCTATGATATTTGACTGTATTCCCTTCCCTTTTACGACCCTCCACTCCACACCCCTCCACCTTATGACATTCTATGTTAATCTACTCTACACCATTCTACACCACTCCAAGCCACTTTAGACCACTGTATGCCACTCCAGTCTAAGCCACTGTATTACACTCTATGACACTTTACTACCCTCTGCTCTATGCTACTCTACTCCACTCTATGCCACTGCACTCCATGCCACTCCACTCTATGCCCCTTCACTCTTCAACACTCTACTCCACTCTATGGCACTCCACTCTAGGACACTGTACTCTATGATACACTACTTCATTCTACTTCACTACTCCACTATACACCACTCCACTCTATGCCAGTCTATGCCACCCCAGTCTATGATACTCTACACTACTCCACATAGCTCTATTCTTCTTTATGCCACTCCTCTTTACTCTGCACCTCTCCACTCTACACCACTCCTCTCCACTCTACTTTAGTCCACAACACTCCACTATGCTCCACGATACTGCACTCTACTCAACGGCACTCAACTCTAGTTCATAACACTCTAGTTCATGACACTCCACTCTATTCCACAACACCCCACTCTGACACTTGACTCTACTTCAGTGCATGAAACTCCTCCCCATTCTATGACACTCCAGAACCCTAACTCCACTCTGCACAACTCCACGACAATCCCCTCTACTCCACAACACTCCACTCTGACACTTGACTCTACAGGAGTGCATGAAACACCGCCCGATTCTATGGCACTCCACAACCCTTAACTCCACTCTACACCACTCCACAACACTTTACATCACTCCACTGTACGAGGCTCTTCTCCACTACACTTCACACCACTCTCCTATACACGACTAACTTTTCGCCATGCTCGTGTACAACATAGCTAAAACACACTGGTAAAGCCAATAGCTCTAGCATAGGCATGACCTTTGCCAAAGTTGTAGTATGATATCTTTCTTTATATTAAACGCTTTAATTTTTAGTGGAATTTTGTAATATTATTGGTACAAATATGGGTACTGTTCACCCAAATGAATGGCTTTGCTTGTCCAAACTAGTGGCACGCTAACCAAAACGAATTTATTTTTTTTATGTCAAAAGTCCAGGGCTGAGAACATAGTCAAGAGAGGGGTAACGACAGAGGGGAGAGATATATAGACGAAGGAGAAGAGTGAGATGGAAGCACAGGGAGAAAAGGAGGGATGATGTTGCGAGAAAGAACACATGGGAAGAGTAGTTAGAAGGCAGAAATTGCGGGAGACAAATGGGCTAGGGAAAGGAATGAGACATACACTGATGTAATCAGAGGAGAGAAAAAAGGCGAGACAAGGATCAGGGGAGACAAGAGAAGAGGGAGGGGGAGCAGGAAAAGAAATAGAGGGACGAAGTAGATAAGAGAGGTGAGGACAGGAGAGAAAGGTAAAGGCAATGAGAGTAGAGAATTAAAAGGAGAAGTGAGACACAGGAAAAGGGCGAGGAGAGTAAAAAAGTGAGATTAGAGTGAGGGAGAGGTAGAAGATGTCAGAGAAAAGGGGAAATATACAGAAGGAATGAAAAGATAGCCCTTATAGAGAAAAACAGACTTGGTTGTGCCAATTGTGCCAAACCATTCTGAACGTAGGCCCAAGTGGGGCATCTCTTTGCTCTGGATTCTCCCCTGGTAGGATAATGCGTGTCTGTATGTGTAGGTATTGCATTGTTGTACATGTGTGTTTGGAGGTGGTGTTTGGAGATGGGATGTGTGTGGAGAGGAGATATTTGCATTTTTTAAGGCTATCTGTGTATAGTGTGGTTGGTTTGTATGTGTGTGTGTGTGTGTGTGTTGGTGCTGTTTGTGTGTAGGCAGGATTTGTCTTTGGAGAAATGGATATGTTTGTCAATGTTGTGTTTTATGTGTACATGGTGCCTGTATGCATGTGTAGGGGGAGAGGAAAGAGTAATATTTACATATATGCCTAACCGTCTCTGTTCACAGTTGTTTCTGATCCGACAAAGAGGTACGCATCACTGAATGTATATGTGTGTATGAGAATTAAAGCATTTGTGAGTACCATCTGTGCACACATCAGCGGATGTATGACAATGAGAGCCTGTGAGAAAAAAGAGAGTGACAAAGTAAGTCATTCAGGACAGCTATGATTACTTATGTGGCCGTGCGAATCATATACAGTTAAGTATTTATGTCACTAAGTGAGTAAATTAAGTCAGTAGATCAGTGAGTGAATCGTTTATGTACCGGAAACATAGCAAACACACTTTTTTGAGTTTTGTGTTGACATCCAGGGCCTTTTCTTTTGTGCCTAGGTGCACAGAGATCACATCTTCTGTTCGTGATATTGTTTTATTACAATAATATTTACATAATAAATCATTGTAATGATATTTTCCTCTGCCAAGACTTATTGTTGTTTGATTACCATGACTGGAATGAAGATCATTCTGCATGCATCATCTAAGTTTTGGATTTGTGTTCAGTTATCCAAGGCATGGTAACTGCAAGCAGACCATCTACTTCTCCTTGTGGGCCATTGTGATGTACATTCAAGAAATACATTCCTGACGCCTATTTCGGCTTCCAAGTCTTTTTCATGGAAGAAGGCACAGCAATTTGGCAACGAGCTGAATCTAGCACCTTGTCAGAGGCATTGGCACACCAAATGTGTGACTGATGTCAAAACCGGATTGATTTCTACTTCATTCTTCCTGAATAATGCCTAGCACTGCATTGCTGGTGATATCTGACCTTAAACCCTTAAAATCCTTAGGGTTTTAAACTATTTTATCTACCCTTTCAAACGGTACATGACTGACTCAAGCTTATCTTGCAGCAAGTGGTTGCTTCAACATTTATAGCATGTTGTCCTGTGTAGCTGAACATGCACAGAGCATTCTTTCATTATTTCACGTGACGGCACTGCTGCCTCCTGACTCACCTTAGTTTTCTGGCCACAAGTATCAGAGTGTACACAGAGCGCAATATCAGTCCTCCTCATCTTCAACAGATGCAGCGCCCTGTGTATCACTACACAATATATAACTTGATCTTGGTAGAATTATTGTGTAACCAGGCAAAGAAAATGTGGCTATCCTTGTTGAAATGCCTATCCCTATTGTTATAAATGAAACTTCTGAGCTGACTAAGATTTTGAGTGACTGCAAGGAAGATATTTTAACCAAGGTTGGTTGTGTCAAGGGCTTTTTGACATGCCATCAAACTTAAGTTTAATGCCATCCCAGTAGAGCATAAAGTTACATTTGTGCCCCTTAATATAAAAAATTATCTTAAAAAAATGGTAGATGAATTATGCAATGAGGAAATTATACAATCAACTGATTTGCCTGTTAGAGCTTCAGTGGTTGCAATTGTGAAAATTCAAGACGGGCAATATTCATCTATGCACAGATCCACGTTCCGTAAATAATAACACTGTGCTAGATTGCCACCCGTTACCAAGTATTCAAGAATTGCTTGCTGCTTTGGACACATCTAAGTATTTTTTCCAAATAGATTTCCAATCGGGTTATCATCATGAAGCTCTCTCTGAATCCTGTAAAGATCTCACCATTTTTGTGACCCTCATTTTATGCCTCTAGGTATTTCAGAATTCCATTTGGGCTAGCATCTGCTGCTAGTGTTTTTCAGAAATTAAGGAGCTACTTTTTAAAGAATTTAAAGGGGTTCAAGCATTCAAAGATGATATCTTTATTTTTATGAAAACTACTCAAGAACATAATAACACCCTGGCTAAAGTGTTTCAAATGTATCACAAAGGGGCATGACAGTTTCTGAAAAAAAATGCAAATTCTTAAAATCAGAAGTGGATTATCTGGATCATACTTTATTGGCTGATGGTATCAAGCTCCTCAAATGGGATTTAATTGAAGCAATCAAAATTCTTCCCAAACCTTCAGACAAAGATTCTCGTAAATCATTTGTAGGTTTAAGTAAATATAATTCACACCTTGTACAAGAATATACTGTGGCTGTGGAAACTTTAAGGAAATGGCTTAGAAGAACGAAAATGTGTGTGCGGGTAGAACAGAAGAAGGCTTTTGATGCTGTGAGTAAATTTATTGTACCTACGCCATCAGTTAAACGTTTTGATCCTAGTGCCAAATGCTTAGTTTCAATTGTTGCTAGTAGTTCTGGTGTCTGGCTTTCTTACATAATGGCAGGGCAGTAGAAAATACCCAGAAGGATTTAATTCACATTCTTTGGAAGGAGCAGAAGTACATTACAGAATAATAGAACGTGAAGCCTTAACCTGTATTTGGGCTGTTGAACGATTTGGAACTTACCTGTGGGGAAACACATTTGATTTAATTACTGACCACAAATCACTTGTATTTCTTATAAATGGCAGTGGTTCAAATAAAACGTACACTAGATTGGGGAGGTCATTTAAAGGATCCAGGGATATCTTTCTAATATATAAGACATATTCCCGGGGGCAAGAATATGCTTGCCGACTGATTATCTCAAATGGCTCCTAATAACTTTGATGTACAAGTTGAACTTGAAGACTATGAATTTGTAATAGCGGTAACTATGAATTAGGAATAGCAGTAAATGATGCTGTACAGGAATGTGAGGGAGCAATAACTGAGAAAGTATGTTTACAGGAATATAACGACGATGTAGTTTTGAATGAGGTAAAAGGGGTTCTTGTGGATGCTTGGCTTTATATTAGAGTGTTAGATAACACCATTGTACCATATCAACAAGTTGTAGCAGAGTGTTGGAAATTACTTGATAACTCATTAGGGACGTTTTTTACCACATATTAATCTTTAGGATAAATTATTAAACATTGCGCATAGTAGACACCTAGGAATGACTGCAAATAAACTATGGTTTAAAACACCTTGCTGGTGGTCTGCCATGGATAATCAAGTGTTCAATTTTGTTGATAAATGTCCACAGTGTCTGTTATCTGGCTAACGTTGGAAAGTTACCAAAGAAAGTGTGAACTTCACTCCGTTACCTAGTAAAGTGTGGCAGAAATTGGCCATTGTCTTTGCATGCCCATGGAATGCTTTGCCACCTGACTTAAGATACCTCATTGTTCTAACTGAATACTATTCAAAATGAGTCCCTTTCACTTTTATGGATTGTCCCACTACTGATAAAGTCATTGACTTTTACACAATGCTTTTGTTGAGGGAGAAGTACCTGACCTTCTTTTTTCTAATAATGGCACACAATTCGCCTCTGACAAAATGATTACATTTTTTAAGCTTAATGTTATCAAACAAGAAAAAAAACATTATACTATCACTTAGCTAATGGTTTCTAATATGTTTCTAAAAGAGAACATTCAACCGGCTCTGCCTCTAATTTGGACTTTAAAAAATACTTGAGAGGCAAAGTCTGGAGTTTTTTTCTATTCCAAATTCCATAACAGGAGTATCACCATTATTATATAGGGAGTGAGAGAAACTAACAGTAAATTAACACCCAGAGTGTGTGGATTCATTTGTGACAATTTTTCCACTAATTAAATTATGAGTGAACATGGAAGTAGAGTTCAAGGATAGTCAAAATAGTATTTTGATTGTGTTAAGAAGGGCAATAAGGAAAATTTAGAGATTATAGAGTTCGTATCAGGAAACCTTTTAAGGTGGTTAAAGATGCATCCAAATTTACTGACCTAGTGGCAGTGTCCCATATGAGTAAGACTGTGGTTTTGTGAAAGGTGCGTAGATGGTGAAACAAGGGTTCTGTTTGACAAATTGACACCCGTTCAGACAGAGATTATTTTGACAAAAAGTGAAAGTGTGAAGCATGGGTCATGGTATAGGTTACCCTCTGACTCTATCAAATACAAAGATGGTTCCGATACTGTAATTGTTTAGGGAACACATGGAAATACTGGATATAATACCAATAGAATTAAATCTGTACCACAGATGAGTTCCAAAGAGGATGAAATCCATTGTCACAATTTGATCAATACTCCTGGTGAATTTGTTAATACTTACGCTTCTTCTTCATCAAGGGAAAATGATGAAGCGTCATTGTTAAACGACAATGTGGGAAAGTAGTATTAAGTTGGTTCAAACGTTAAGTGATTACATTCTGTATTAACCTATGTTAGTTAATACGTGATTACATTTTGTAGTAAGCTGGGTTACCACTTAGCATGACATTTCTCCATTAATAATTTTAAATTTATTCTCTTTAAGTTTTTTATAGTTTCTATTTTTAGTTTCATTTGTAGGTAACATTCATCTTATTTATCTTTCTTTTAATATGAAAAGGAGATGTTGTATTGAAATGTTGTTTGTGTACTATCTCATTGTAATACTATTTGCCTTTGTCAAGGCTTGCTGTTGCTTGGTTACCTTGCCTGGAATGAAGAACATTCTGCGTGCATCATCCGAGTTTTGCATTTGTGTCGAGTTATCCAGGGCACGGATGCGGTAGGCAGATTATCTACTTTTCCTTGTGGGCCTTTATGATCCACTTTCAAGAACTACATTCCTGCTCCTGAGTCTTTTTCATTGGAGAGGAGAGAAAAGGAACATACGATATTTTGTGTTGAATTCTGACTTCCCAGTATACGTCATTGTGAGTGCTGTAGCCCACCCGGCCCCTAAAGGCTTGCGTATTTGTCAGAGGCATAGCTATCAATTGTGCAGCCGGTGCAGTGGCACCATGTCTAGAGGGCCTGGGGGCCCTGTCTGCTCACAAAGCTACAGTTCTTTATGAGTACGTTTTCAGGTGCCTGCTTAATGTTTACTCTTCCAAAGGAGGTGGGGGTGAGTGTAGTGATGGAAAGGGAAGGGTCTCTGTCAGAGAGAGCAGGACAGGACAGGACAGGTTAATGCTCTTCATGACTTGAGCTGCTTGTAATTGAAAGGCAAACGTACCGGTCATACAATTAACACACTTCTAACATCGCACCAACACTAGAGAGGAGGCTTCAAGGGGGCATCTACATGTGCCCGCAGCTTGACACTGCTCGCTACTCTCACGATAGGCTGAGGTCCAGTTGCGAGGGGCTCACCTATATGTGCCAGCAGTAGACAGGCATGCGCCTCGAAGGGAAGGACAGTGCGGCTGTGCCTCACAGATTTTGGAGTAACATCTGTGCCAACACACCTGAAGTTTCTCAAACAGGATTATTTCTAATTACAGAACTTACCTTATTTGAAATGACTAATTCCTTTGGAACGTGCCTGATTCTGGATCACTGCACCGCAGGCTGAGTGATGGAGAAATGTTTCAATGTACTTTCATTTGAAATTGGATTTCCAGTCGGTGGCTCTGCTGCAGTTTGAGGCTGCAGAGCTCATAGGTGAGGGAACTACTTTATTCGATGTCATGAAGGACACAGTTTCTAACCCTGCGCTTTAGCGTGACTGCCTAATGCGTTCTAGTAACTGTAGTCTTAGTTTTTGTCCATTGGACTATTTAGATGAATAGATCTGAAAACAAAGATTTGCATGTGAAAAGCCCAGAACTGAACACAGTTACAGGGAAGTCATGAAGTGAGGTGGTCACTGGATCTCAAATTTCCCAGTTCCAAGCGTGAGTAGCTCATCTAGTTCGTGTTTTTCTCTTACTCTCTGGGATTTGTGGATCTATTAATTCTATTCTCAATTTCGGACGACAAGTCCAAGAATGCAAAGAAAAACCAAGGACTGGACGAAGCACCTATGCATGGAACTGTGAGAAAAATAACCTCTCTGAAGATTGGCACCTGTCCCCAAATGCTGCCAAAGTGGTGAACCTAGTGTGTCTTCTTGTGGGACAAAACTCCACAAGGACCAACCTATCCAAGAAATTAAGGAGGCCATCCGGTAACTCCCACTCAACAAAGCAGTAGGGTTAGATGGCTTACCGGCAGAATTTTATGACGCTTTCTTGTACAAATTAGTCCCTCACTTAATGTACATCAATCGGCCCTAGATGCTGGGGTCCTCCCCCATCACAATGCAGGCTCTGGTTACTTCCCTCTAAGCCCGGCAGTGATCCCCTGGACAATATAAGATCGTAAGCAAAATTTTAGCCCGCTGGCTGCTCCCTATTCTGCCACAACTCATCCACACAGATGAAAGTAGCTTCGTCCCGGCTCGTAGCACTTCCATGAACATCAGGCATTTCGACCACGTTCTAGAGGTCACCCCTAAGGACCTCTTAGGTGCTGAGTGCATCTCCCTCAATTTGCGTCAGGCCTTCGTCACCCTTAGCTGGTAATACATGCAACTCGTCCCTGGTAAATTTGGCTTCCCCCATGCGTTTGTGTGTTGGGTCAAGTTACTTTGCACGGCACCCACAGCACAAGCCCGTACAGGAGTGTATGTCACACAGTCTTACCCAGTGTGCAGAGGCTCCCATCAGGGCTTCCCTCTGTCCCCATTGCTATTTGTGCTAGCACTTGAACACCTCGCTATCAGGCTCCAGAAGGAGGCAGCGATGAAAGGTATTTGAGTTGGTAACACTACACATGTATTATCAGCATACTGACAATCTCATCATATATGTCCATGACCTAGAGGGTAACCTGAAGCCTATACCACACATTTTAAGTCAGTTTAAACACATTTCGGGCCTTACCATAAATGAGAATAAGTCCCCCGCATTCTTTTTCCACCGGGAGAGCACCCGGAGGCCATTAGATTTGGGCTGCTTTCTCTTCCGGTTGCGCCAAATACCTTCAAAAACTTGGGCATCCAAATATATTGAACCCCACAAGAATTACTGGATGACAACCTGATGAGGGCAATCAAGGCACTCCACCCCCAAATATCTTTTTGGGTATCACTGCCCCTCTCTGTGGCGGGCAGAATAGCCATCTCTAAGATGGTCATGCTCTTGCACCTGCTGTATCTTCTAGTACTGATCCCGGTCTCGTTTTTCAAGACTCTAGACACGCTCTTGTCAGACCTGATCTGGGGGAAGGGCGGTAGAAGGATAGGTCTGGCCAAGCTGCAACAGGAGACAGACAGAGGGGGCATGGGGCACTGGACATCCACGCGTGCTGCTTTGCAAGCCAACTGCAATAGCTTTCGTACTGGTTGGTGGAGCGTAACCTGCATGAATTGGGCTATATAGCACAATACCTGGCCCGAAGTTCTCTCCACACCTTACTGCTACCTCAGAGTAGGATTCTGCCTGTGACCCCCTGCTCTGAATAGCTCTCGCCTACTGCAGAAGAGCACTATAATGCATAAACCAGCAGCTCCCCTATGCCCCTAACTCCCCGCTGCTTGGGATCCATACACCCACTGGGTGGACATTAGGCGGAGCATTCGTAACTGGACAAGGGAGGGTGTCTCCACAGTGGGGGCGCTATTTGCGGAGGGTGTGTTGATGGATCACAAAAACTTTGCTCCGGAGCAGGGAGTCCTGCGCTCCCTTTTAATCCTACATGCAGCTATCGTCAAATATGTGAAGAATCACTGGGTGTCAGAAGGAGTGGAGCCTCCAACTCACCAGCCAGTCCATTCTGTATACCTGGTGGGTGACGGTCGCCATCTGATAAGGTGGCTGTACAGAGGCATCTGCACGCATGCAGAGATCCCCCTCACATCACTCAGAGAAAAGTGGGCTAGAGACCTGGGCAAGGACCTACCAGACAAGGATTGGGTCTCTCTCCTGGAATACCATAAGAGGGTGTCCTGTAATGCCAAATCTAGGTTTATACAGTACATGATCCTCCACAAGGCCTACCTTAGTCCACATCGCTTAAACCGCATGTATCTAATGGCCCAAGAACACTGCCCAAGATGCCATGCAGACAATGCCAACCTTTTACACATGACGTGGACGTGCCCGCGCCTGGTTGTCTTTTGGGCCAAGGTCACACACATATTAGGAACCTTGACAGGGATCTCTAACTGCGACAAAGCAGAACGGTGCATACTGGGGCTGTGTCAGTGCTCGAAGACACCGAAAGTACAGCTCAGGTTCGCAGACCTAGCCTTAATTATTGCGAAATACTCCATCACTATGGGGTAGAAATCCGCCTTTCCCCCAACAGTACATAACTGGCATGAAGAGGTGATTAGGTGGGGAAATGCAGATAATGCAATTATCCGTAGGGAGGAATACAGGGGGCTGCGGAAAACACTGATCTCCATGGAATGGGATCTGATGCTAGAAACTCTTAAAACCATCGTCCCCTCAACACTATAACACACACTAGGCCGTGAGCTCCCCCTCAGCGTGCAGCTGTGGATAACGCCCCGGCGCCCGCATGGCACAGGGCTCCCGGGGGGAACTGCACGCATTCCAAGAGACTTAACAGGAAAGATACCATGCAGATAGAGCGGCGGTCTTGACTTGTATTGGCCTATCTTGGGGGAGCCAGATGGAGGAGGCGGGAGGGTAGATTGGGGTTGTCTAATGTTTTCACTGAGTTTGTTGGCTACTTGCCTGCAACAGAATGTCAATATCTCAAGTTGGCTTATATCTTCTCTCCAGTTTGTAACCTGTATGCATGGAGATGTCTATGTTACTCCGCACCCTGTGGGGGTTAATTGTGTACAGTTTGTATCAAGAATTGTATGAGGCACTAAGCACTGAGAAAATCAATAAAGTATGTTTAAAAAAAATGACCAGCCTATACCAGAGGGACCGGACCCTGCTGGGTCCAACCCCTTTTTTTATCCTGAGAGAAAGGACTCCACAGGAATAACCCGCATTTCTCATTGAGGGATAGAATTCCATTCAGACCAATCCCTTCTCCGTGAGGGACAACATCTCACCCAAACCATCCCCACTGAGAAGAGACCAGACTCTGCTCCCACTGTCCTTGAGAGAATTAGAGATAGTAGCGTAGCAAGAGGAGGTTGGTGGCAGTGTGCCCCAGGCGGCACAAGTTTTGGGGGCAGCAGCCTCTTCCCGCTCATAGCAGCAAATACGGAGACCGCCACGGGCAGCCAAAGGGCTTGCTATGCCGCTGATCAGAGGATAAGAGTTGGAGACAGAGTGAGAGGAAGAAAGGAAACGAGGAAGCAGAGACTGACAGAAAGAAAGCCTGAGGAAGATGGAGGAGAGCAAGCAGAGCACGAAACGTGTAGAAGAGAAACAGGGGGAGATAAAGAATGGAGATTGAGAGATAAGCCATGGAGAAGAAGAAAGCAGTTTAGAATGGCACTGCAAAGGGATAGAGAGAGAGAGCACGCATAAGAAATCCGGGGAGAAGCATAGAGAAAGGCGGACAGAGGCGAGAAGAGTGAGAATAGGAAAAAGAGCGAACAAGACCAATGGGGAGAAACAAAAGAGAGAAAGACAGAGCAGAGTTTGAGAGAGGGTGTACAAGAAAGGATTAACGAGAGTGTGAAACAAAGAGCGAGCACGAGAGAAAATGATAATCATGGAGGGAGAGAGAGAGAGAGAGAGAGAGAGAGAGAGAAAGAGAGAGAGAGAGAGAGAGAGAGAGAAGCTGTAGCATGAGCGGTGTCACGAGCCCCGGGCTGTGGGGCCCATTCCAGTCTATTTAGGCCTTTTCTTACCCACCGAGGACTGTTATTCGTGAGTTCTTTTTCTTTTCAGTCTCTGTGGGGAGGTACGGTGGCTCACAATATGGTACATGCGTTGCTCTTTATAGCGTGGTGTGTGCAAAGAAGTCAGTAAATGTGTCGCGAGGCAAGTCGGAGGTTCCATAGCAGGTGAAAATGAGGTCCTGGGGGTGTTGGCGCCTAATGAGGGAGCCAGGGAGAGAGGTGCTTTGTGGCCAGAGGGTAACCTGCAGATCAGAGGTTCAGAGGGCGGAAGGTGTTAAATTATGTATAACCTCTAACAGGAGAGTCAGCATCTCGTTAGGTGGGGAGGGATATTACTGTCTTCCGCTTCAGAGATCACATGCAGATTTGGGCCTTCTGCTATTTTCTGCAACTAGCACCTAATGAACCGCAGAGAACAAGTTTCTTGTTAAGCGAGAGCTGCTGGGCAAAAAATGCCAGCAGAGCACAGTGCCTGCCCACCTGAAGAGATCACCGCAGGTCTAACAGACCACTTCCTGTTGGACTGGTATAGGGTGACCAACTGGCATGGGTGCAAATTCAGAACAATGAGTGTAAAAATTCAGGGCAAATGGTCAAAATTCGGGACAAAAATTCAGGAGAGAAGGTCAAAATTCAGGATAAAAAGGTACGTTTTACAGACACATCAGGGTAGGCCGCACACTAGTATATAAGTAAGTAAATTGCCAACCAACATAAGTACAAGTCAAAATTAATTTTATTAGGTTGAGAAAATTGTGCACTTCACAGTTTTTCCGTGTGTTCGCGGCTTTGAGCATCTGTGCATGTCTTATTGTGGCATTTCTTATGATCATAACTAAGGCTCCCTGTTTTCAGTTTTTACTGATTGTTACGGATAAATACAGACAGAAAACATTTATTTTCTTGTCTGTATTTATTTTTAAAAGTGGATAAAAAACGGAAATTGGGTTTCTTTTTGAGTAATTCTAAATACTCTCTGCCATGACTGCCAGAGATAGGATTGATAGGTAAGGGGGCTAAAAAAGAAAGAACTTTTAGTAAAGAGGCTTTAACAGAAGTAGATCTGCCCATGGTTGGTACTGAAATATGCATATTTTCTTATAAGTACATTGATTTATCTTCTGCGGGTGTTTACAGCATTGAAACCTATTAGGCATTCAAGCATGAGTGCATATTTACAGGTTAAATAAATATGGAAATATGCTAATTTCAGTTTCATTGTTCCACAAAATCCAAAATAAATATGTATAAATACAGATAAAGTTAACAAAAAATAAATATGGATATAAATGTCCAAAAAATAAATACCATAAAACTGGGATCCCTAATCATAATCTATGTATATGGTTACTGCACTGGGTTTTCCCGTCTAATATTTTGTTTACAGTTCATGGTCCTGAGCAGGCATGCTTAGCGAGTGAAGTGGTCGTATAGACTTTGTTACTAGCATCTCATATCTGAGTGCCATTGTGAGATGTATAGCAGCGCGCATAGAATGTAGAAAATTGGGACCTGCAGTGCTGGACTAGAGTGTAGTCCTCCAAGTGGCCAGCTTTATGAGTCAGATTGCTTCAGGTATTCCATGCCTGTTCAGCTGGTGATGACTGGCTTAGGGGCTGGTACAGTACTGAGCGATGGATATGACCCTTTGAAAACAGGTCTGCTGTGAGGGTAAGTGCATGAAGCAAGAAAAGGGAGCTATTACCAGCCTGCATTATCTATTACTGGCTGTAGACTGCTGAGTCTTATATTATTGTGGGTCAGAACGGTTAGATAGGAGGTGAAATACTATACAATGCCCTGTCTAGCCATATATCAGCCCTCAATAAGTTTCCTGTATATGGGAAATAGTGTACTGATTGGGCTGTTTCATTTCTGTGACCTGCAAATTGCAGCTTCTCATTGATTCATAGCAGTGTGCTGCAGACTAGAAACTGTATACATTGTTGAGGCATTATTGTAGACCAGAAGGAGGTATTGTCTTTTACATACAGAACATGTTCCATTGAAATGGCAGAAAAATACCAACAAGCAGTTTTATTGATAAAACTTTATAGTGGGCAAACAATAATGTCTGGAAATGTGATTTCAGCAAATATGCATCATTTGAATTTCCCCATCTAAAGTGTATTGATTGTTTTGATCCTATTAAAACTTTGTTTCCAGCATACTTCAGAATGACAAACAAGTGGTCCATTTGTGGTTTCCTAACTGCAAATTTGTTTTGAAATATGTGCGCAGTTCCAGGCACATGCATCAACCATTTTTGCAAGCGCAAAAAGTGCGATTCACAAAAAATAATCCATTTGCGCCCGCAAAAATGGCATTTGCGATGCATCAAGGTTCAAGGCACTCACAATTTGAGAATCCGCAATTAATTGAGGTTTCTCAAATTGCAATTGCATTTAAGGAATCGCAATTTGCGATTCTTTAAATGCAATGCAAGAACCACTTTAGAATAGCGATTTCGCTACTAGGGGGCGCAAATTACCATCAAGTTGAACTTGATGGTAATTTGCAAAAACTTTGAAAAATGCACCAAAGTGCATTTTTCAACGTTGTAGGTTACACACACACATGCCCTTGGGGCATGTGTGTGCGCAACATGTGTGCACAGAGCAATTTCAGGGGTGCAACAGGGTGTCCTTTTGACACCCTTGCACCCTTGAAATTGCATGCGCAATTTGCGAGTACCAATAGATACTCGCAAATTGTGCATGCAATCTCCCATTCATTCCTATGGGTCTGTAGGCCCATTGGAATGAATGGGAAGGCATTCCTTAATTGTGACTCGCAATTTGCGAGTCGCAATTAAGGAATGTTTGGGAATCTCTAATTTTATAGCGATCCCTACATGCATAGGCTTTTGCAATTCCTTAATTGCGATTCCTTAATAATCGCAATTAAGAAATCTCAAAAGCCTACATTGATGCATGTACCTGTAAATTCCCATGCATCTTGATGTAAATCCATATTTACAAAGTTTAGTAAACAAGGGTTTGTGCCAAATTGGTGTGTCTATCTGAGGTAGGTGTAACAAGAAGAAATATCTTTACTACTCCTCACTAATTCCTCTTTGCATATGTGCTGCTTTCTGCAGCACACATGCAAAGAGTAAATAGCGGCAAAGGATAGGATTCCCATCTAGCTCAAAAAGCTTAATTGACCACAATGTTTTGGCACTAGGCAGCCACAAGTACTAGGAGAGAGAAGAACTATTTCTGTGTAAGTTAACACAGTGCAGAGCTTCACTTTGTGCGCTGTGTTGCATGAAATGTTAGTAAATTTACAGATCATACATTTGGCACAGGTTGTCAGATGTACATTTTGTCTTGGGCATTGTACAGCGCTCTGCTGCCTTTTTGGCTAGGGTCACACTACAGAAATAACATATACATACAAACAGTTAGAAAATCACAGGGGCATATTAGCAAGAACCTCGTTAAAATTATCGCTGTTTTAGCGTCAGGAAACTGACGCTAAAACGGTGATAATGGGCTTGCTAATATGAGTTACAGAATTCGAATAGAAGCCCAGGTTAGATGTGCAGGACATCTAACCTCGGTTTCTATTGGAATTCTCAAGGGCATATTAGCAAGCCCATTATCGCTGTTTGAGCGGCAGTTTGCTGCCGCTAAAATGGCGATCATTTTAACGAGGTTCTTGCTAATATGCCCCACAGTTTGTTAGGAAAAAAGGCTATTTTTCAAAGAATGAAGGAGAAATGTATCCAAGGCTCCAGTTCGGATCATTTGTCTGGCAGGTTACAGTGAGGCACTACAAGGTTTTGGGATTAGTGCACACCAGTGTTGTTATGTTCAACATTTCTAATTGTGCACTTTGTAGCATAGAACAAAATTATGGGGGGCCCCCTGCAGAATGAAATGAGTGGCTCCCGAGTCTCCCATATCTCACATTCGTACATTGTCTTTAGGCTGTATGAGGCCTCCTGAAGATTTGGAGTTCCCTTAATGGATTGCTCCCCACACACTGCAAGGGATGCAGAGGCCTTCATTACAGCCCTTCATCAAAGACCTCACTCTTTACAGATTCCCTCACTATCAACCTCCAATAGTGCCCCTCATCTCTATATAGGCCCTCACAGATGTGTATTTCATTTACTTTATAGTGTTACTCATCCCAAAGTAGGGTGCTGAGCACTTTAACTCTCAAACACATACTGTTCAGAGACAATGACTCATATGTGTTTAAATCAATGAATAGTAAGTGTTACTTAAGACAATGAGGGCTGCAAGGTGTAGAAACCACATGTCATCCATACTGATAAGTACTATAAGCAGGGTCACTGGAATTATGCAGCAGGGGAGGGCCAAATTATTCTGCAGTGTTGACTAAATTATTTGACAAGAAAAGGCAACGTATGCAGTACAATACTGCAAAAGTTGTGATAGTATTATACCATTATTTTCTCATCTTTACACTTTTTAACACTCTCTGAGCATAGGTTGTATCTCATTAACATCAGTTTAACACCCAAATATAGTAATATACAAAAGAAAGGTGACTAGTCAGGCTTTGCAAAAGGCCTTTGCAACACGTCACTGTGTTTTAGTTACTTTTTTAACCATTTGAGCGAGAAATATTTTGAAATTAGAATCTTCAAAATATGTAGCTGATGATGAATTGTGTGGCGAATTGCTGCAAATCCAAAATCATTGAAAAACGATGCAGACACCCAACCGCATAATTCCAGTGGCCTGACTACATGTTAAAAGTGCTTGCCCGGGAGAAATATAAACTAAGGATTTAAAACATACCATAGTCATTGTGGTTGCCCCTACTAAAAAATATTTATTGTTATCCAAATTAATTATTTGATCTGCATGTTACACTTTGTGCTTTGCAAGAGATGCATTATCTATCTGTGCTTCTTTATGATGAGTGAAAACTGGTATTAGTGAAAAAATCAGATCCCTCCAAGAGATACATTAATCTCTGGAGTTAAATAGAAATTTGTGTTATGGCCTGAAAATTGCAGGCGTGCAAAGCACTCAGAAGTCTTTGCCTTTAATCCTGTTGGATATTTCAAAATGCAGAATAGTTCTAAGCATGGCTACTCCACAAAAGCAGAATGCCATTCCCTGGGTCTATGCAGTGGAAGGCACACCACATACTGTTACTACACAAGGGCCCATTGCAAGGGAGTAGCCAGGAAAATAAAATACCCCTGCTTTATGGCACTAAATAAAGGAGCAAAGTGAGCTATCCTGGCCTTTCCTTTGAAGCCGGTGAGAAATGTTCCCCTGATGAAAATTTGCATAAAATTATGCAAAATTATGCTTTTCACAGCATGAAAGAAACTTGGTAAAAAACTGCATTTGCCTATAGTGACATCTTACATTATTCCTTCTGTCTTTTAATCTTCCTTCTTTCTTTATGTTCATCTTTCATCCTGTCCTTTTTATTCACCTTTGTTCCCTACTTTCTCTACTTTCTTCTTTCCATCTTCCATGTATTCCTCTTTCCATCTTTATGTCTGTGCATCCTTTCATTTCATCTCTCATTCTCATTCTCTATTCTTTAAATTCATATTTCATTTTCCTTTCATATTTCCATATTCCATTTATTTTTTTGTTCCTTTTTTTCATTTGATCATCCTCTTGTCCTTCCTACCATTGCTAAATCTTACTCTAATATCTTTCCAGTTTTCTTTCATTATTTGCATTCTATTTTTCCTTCGCTTTCTCCTTCCATTTGTCTCGTACTTCTTTTTGATTTACCATTTTAATCATTTCTCTTTCTGTCGCAACTTTTGGCTACTTCAGCACCATTTGGCCCCCTCCCCACAGCTGCATCATGGTGATTATTCTTGCTTTGTTTATTAGTTTCTTTTTCTGTCTTGTGCTTACCGGCGAGCCACAGATTAAAGTTAGGAAGGTCAATGAAACACTTTTTTCTGACCCTGTAACACCCCCACTTAAAGCTGGTGCTTCACTACACCCTTGGCCCATTGTCATTATTTATGTGATAATCAGCCTCAACAACAATGACAATGGGCTTGCCCACAGTCTGTATGAAGTTGGGGGGGCTATGGCAGCCTCCAGAGTTTAAAAGGGAAGTGCGAGCTAGCTCATTTTGTGCACGGGAACAGCACAGCTTGCTGCAGTCTTCAAAGTTATGGACAAAAGGCATCCGTATCAGGAATGATGACAGATGACGGACATGACACCAAAATAACATACCGTCTGTGAAATTTACGGACAATTGGTTACCCTAGAATGGTACTAACCTGTTACAGCAATTCTTCTCTAAAGGCAGAGGTAACCAGCATGGATGCTGGTGGGTCCAGTGTGTATGACTGTGTTGCAGTGACACACATAGGTTAGTGTGACCAGATTTGAGAAGGAAAAACTGGAACAGGCCAGACATAAAAGTAGGACTAAAGCTTTACTTTTATATCTGGCCTGGCTTGATTTTGCGTAGCCTTGTACACACACACACACGCATGTGCACACACACACACACACACGTACATACATATGTTTGCGTATAAATATATGCCACACATTTACAAGCTGAGCATACATTAGCTATGCCACAACACCTACACTGAGCTCTACTTTGGCTCTACTACAATCACAGATATAGTTAGTCCTAGCACACTATGAAAAGTGATCAATGTTTTGAGATTGATTTGAAGTCTGATTTTGCAGTGTGGTGTTGAGGTGTGCAATTTTAATCATGAAAATCATTTGATTCAGGCTCCATTTTTTGACACTCGGTAGGAGAAAGCCTTCAGAAGGTGCACAGGCCTCTTGGCCTCTAAGTGAACTTGCAATGTCTGTACTTCTGTTGTGACCACAGGATCTAATCAGAAATATTAATGTCATGAGTATTCGTGGCAAGCTGTTGCTATGCTTCACTTGTTGATTTCATAGATCATTGCCCGAATATAATCAAAACTCTTATTCTAATGAATGATTGGGTAAATGAGTGGACAACTCATATTGTCTCGCCAAGCAGCTGGCTGGCATTAGCTGGGCATCATTTGTGCAATATGTATTGTAATCAATAAAGTCATCTGTTAACTTTTTGTAAATTGATCAGGTCCGGTTTGGTACTCACCTCCCCGCAGCTGACTAATGATAAAGCTATAACTAGAATCTTACGGTGTGTATCTTATTATTTTAATACAGATCTAATATTTAGCATGCAGATTTTATTCCCCTGTATAATAGCTCTGGTTTCCCTGAGGATCTTGCCAATTGGTCATGTACCTTTAGTACAACCACTTCAAAAAGTCTATTTACTGCTCTAAAAGGTGATGAAGGCCCTAACGATGTCCATTTAAAAGCCATCAGCTTTTGTTCTTCAGAATCCAATCGCACTCTGGAGTTACTTCAGTCTACATGCGTCTACCGCTCGTGTTTGGAGTAAACTGTGATTGCTTGATATCTTCCTCAGGACTGCTTACTTCCTTTATTGTTTCCAATATCCTGTATGGTATTTTTGCCTTGTTGGTGTCCATTAACCCATCCTCCAATGTTATATATTTTGTTCTATTGAAGCCCTATCCACAACAGTTCTTAAGGGCAAACCCTGCTTGTGCTACATGTGCTATAGGTAAGAACTGACGGCATCAGCACATGGTTCTTGGAAAATATAGTCTTGCACAAGTTTATCTGGTTTATGTATTGTAGTGGAGCAGATTATCATGTATCACTGCATGAAGATTAGTAAATATGTGCCAAAGAAGTGTGCCAGAGTCATGACCCTCCAGGAAAGGTGACCCTGCACCACAGAGTCAGAGCTTTAATTAATGGTGAACAACTTTGGGAAGTCTGTAAATCAGAATCTGATTGTCTCTGGGGAAACACACATAAGTGGATGGCTAATGTATCGAGGCTGAGGTATACCCTTGGTCAGTGCCTCTTGGGCTTGCTTGTTATCATGGACATACAGAGAAATCTAATGTGTCCTCTAGATGGCATCTGTAGGTCTCTGCTGAGTTCGTGTATGGTCAGCAGATGCAGATGGCACATGATGCAGAGGGGAGTCAGTGGTCTCCAGCTTCAGCCACTGATGGAAATCCACGGTTCAGATACATCTGTCTTCCTTGGGCTCTTCTGTGATTTGGGCTGCTACATGGAGCAGGGCCTTATTAGGCTCTGAAGACAATCAGCGGGACCCAGTCATTTGGGTCATTACTCAGGGTTCAGTAACATCTGAAGAGAAGACACAAGGTCCTCATATACCTCCCACAACCCATCCCCTTAAAGTAGGGCAGTCAATAGGAAGATCCAATCCCAGGGAAAGAAAGGCTTTCCTACCTGATTGATCTAGCAGCACCACGCCAGATCTCTCTTCTCCAGGCCAGCAGAGTACAGTGAGCACACCGCCTAACTCAAGGATGGAGTCCTTATTCCTTCTGGAAGAATTGTGTGAGGTCGCTGGACCACCTGACTAAGCATGGGCAGAAAATCCGTTCCGCTTGCGGATTTCGTGGATTTACGGTAAATTCGCAATCCGCGAGATTCGCGAATTTCCCGCAAAATCCGCGTGCGGAACGGATTGGGTCAAAAGTTCAAGCTGACTTTTGTAACTCTTTTAGAATGGCGCTGGCAAGCTGCCAGAGCCATTCTAAAATAGTTACAAAAGTCAGCTTCAACAGGAAGCTCTACTAGATAAAGTAAAGCAGGTGCTGCTCAAATTCAGCTACACAATCATTAATCACCCCAAACTTGGGGTGATTAATGATTGTGTAACTTAATTTGACCTTCAACTGGAGCACCTGCTTTACTTTATCTATTAGTGCTTCCTGTTGAAGCTATTTCTAGCTATTTTAGAATGGCGCTGTCAGCTTGCCGGCGCCATTCTAAGTGGGGCTGAGGACAGAAGGGCACAAAAGTGGGACAGAGGGCAGAAGGGGACAAAAAATGAGTGGGGCCGAGGGCAGAAGGGCACAGAAATGAGTGGTACAGAGGGCAAATGGGCATAAAAAACGAGAGGGTGGCAGTGATTAAGCAGTCAAAAAAAAAACGCGAAATTGCAAAGCGCATCACGAACACCCGCCAACATGCAAAGCGCCTCGCAAACACCCGCAAACACGCAAAAATAAAAAAATCCGCAAATTTGCGCGAATTCGCGAATTTTGCAGATTGCCAATTCGCAAATTCGCAAATTCGCAAATTGCGAATTTGCAAAATTCGCCCATGCTTACACCTGACTCCAATATCTAATTCCGAGTAAGCAGCCCGTCCTCCTTCTCTAGCCATACATAGCTCTACCATTTCCTTAACCCTCATGAAGTTAAAGTCTTTCCAAAATCCTTTTAGTGAGCTCGCCGTCGATGGGTGCGCAGTGGTCTCAATGGACCAAGTGCAGAGCGGCGGTGGAGTGCATAGACCCTTCTCTTGAGAGACTCAGCTGAACTCCCCAAAACCTTGCCCGGTGGTGGGAGGAATCCACAGTGGGAGATGAAGCCCCAGCCATATCCTCCTGCCCGAGGCCATAGCTATGATGACAACCTGACCAAGACGAGAGATGCTGTTCATAGATGCACTAGAACAAGGCAGCCCATTTTGGGACTCAGAGGTCCCCTTATAAAGGGGCACATTGACACCTACAATATATACATCTATGGCTCAGGAAACAGGTCTCCATCACCTGCCTTTGTGAATGCCATGGAGATGCACATGCAGACTTTGGATTGAGTAATGTTCACATGGAGCTGTAGGGAATGCAAAATTACACGGATATATAAAATACATACGTTCGGCACAAGGGACAGGGGTGGGCTTTCTATTGCAATGCAAAGTCTTATGCTGCCATGCAAAAGAAGCAGCCATCTATGTTTCATCACCAACCGTATACAAGTTTGATTTATTTACAAGGCCTTATTTTTTTATGCCGTGTACGGTCACAATGTGTACTTTGTGTTGTGTCTTTCGCATCATGCCACAATGCCAGTAAGCACGAATGCATGTATTTTCTCTACAGTGCTGAACATCAAGGAGGGAGCTTCAATAAAAGACTGACTTCTCTGCTATTTTGTCATTATGCAGTCTGCTGCTGCTCTCGAGCTGTGTCAAATCGGGCCGAAAATCCCATTACATTCCAGGGCATGCCAATGGGGAGATGGAAGGGGGCTCCAGCTGGGCAGAGGAGATCAGGGGCATTCCTGCCACTGTGTACCAGCCACTTTGCTGGAGATGCGGAGCATGACTTCATTTAGTTCCACCATACATCATCTGGGGGCCGGGGCACGTCCCGCTGTTTGCCAATGCATCTCAATGAGCAGACCTAGCATGCCCGCAGCCCTCCTGGGCTCTCTCTGGCTCTTGCATTGGTATTGCTACTTGACGTTTGTAAAGCGCACAGTGACCACATGTGAGGCTGGAATTGTCAGTGCACAACTGACCAGGCGCAAGGTGAAGCTCAGTGTCCTTGTGCCAGCTGTGCCTAGAGGGCATTTTATATACCCCCGGGGCACAGAATCAAAGCCCAAAGTCAGTCCCACCCACAGAGCTCTCAGTTATGGTCCAAAATACAAGGTGTAGCATGCTTCCCATCCCCAGAAATCACCTTGGTGCCTTTTCAGGGGTATGCAGCGCTATATAAAAACAATTATAAATCACTGCAAATATGAGCAGCACTTCCTGTGCCCTGCGAGAGCCTGCAATGAAAAACAATATGGATGTGCTCTAACTTTGGCTCTGTCACTTCAGAGTGTTCAGATTAGGATTAAGAAATGTCACATGATTGAAGGTAGAATAGATGAAAAACATGTGCAAATCTGAAGAAGTCCATTTAAAAGGCAGAAGGGAATATATCTATTTATAAAGTTATTCTGTTTAGTGTCTTGAAATCTTCACCTTCGCTACACAATGAAACTCTTTACAATGATACAATGTATATCTTTATGGTCCGTCTGAGTGGCACCTAATCCAAGCGGCTGTCAATACACCAACTCCAGCTGTCCCCCTAAAGAGTTCTAGTCTAATGATGGCAAATGGGAGACCCTCCAAAGAGTTTCCTTCTAATAATCCTCTGTGGAACACCCTGCCCCAGCTCATAACTGTGAAGACAGTGGCATGTGGCAGCAATTGAATCATTATGAGTACAGTGTGTTTGCCCCCCTGTGGCAAGGACTACTGACCACTAACAGGGATCCCTTCTCGCTAACCCAGGGTATGTGAATGTGGGTTCAGAAGTGACCCATGGAATAGGTAAATGCACGAGTCTCTGTGCGAGAGATAAGAGGGGGATGTGTATACGAGAGAAGGTTATTTCTACCCTCTCCTCTCTGGCTCCTGTTGTGACCTTCTGTGCCACAACCACACCCAGGCTTGGGAAGATCGCTTTATGTCACTCCGCCTCCTGCACACCACCCTATCCTTCTGGGTCAAATACTAACGTCCTTATTTATGAGAAGTGATGCATGGCTGCATGAAAACAGTGATGTTTCGCTTCTCAGTGTGCCCTCCTTGCAACATGATGGATGCGTCATATTTACTCTGTGACGCATCATATCACAAGCAGTTACAGATACATCAGTATTTCTGACGTATCTGTAGGTGCAATCGTGACCCATTGCTGGGGTGTGTCTAAAAACAGACGTGCAGCAGTGTGTCCTTTCACATAGGGCAATCCGTGAGGCAGGCATAAATTATTATCGCAATGGATTCCTAGAAGTGGCGTACCCGAAATCTCATAGATTTCAATGCAACACTTCTACAAGGCTTTTTTGCGGGGGAACGCCCACCTTGCATACATTATACCTGGCCAGGTATAATGTGGCACAAGTTTTTAAGAAGTGATGCATCTGCCTAGTTGCGTCACTTTGTAAATAGGATGCAACATGGCGCATTATTTATGCCACCAGTGTGTAGCGTCCAGCTACATTAAATACAGACACATGTCCCTACTCTAACTGAACTCTTACTGTCCTGACCCCACCTCTTCCCCTCTGCCCACCTAACTCCGCCCACCCAGCTACTGGACTGCTAACTTCTTTACATCTCCCCCTTTCTTATTAAAGCGAACAAATGAAGATAGAGATTAGTCCATCTCAACGATCAGTCTCTTGGGAGGCTGCACATGACGTCTGGGTCTCGTCGGAGCGGGCACAGGGCCCTCTTCCGGTGGTCCCTCTACTGAAGAGTGTCCGGTGTTTGGTGCGGTAGACTCAGGATTGTCCTGGCTCTCAGGCGTGGGGGTCGACGTAGTACTTTCCTGATCTGCAGGAGAACACTTCTTGAAGTGAGAAGCGTTGCGAGTGACTCGCCGGGTTTCTGATTCCGCAGTCACCATGGTGCCCTTTTGTTGGACAACCGTTAGAGGATCATCCTTGAAATGGCAGTCAGTCTTTTGGCGTTGTTCCTGCTTGACAAGGACTCTGTCGCCTTCCTTCAGAGAGGGTGACCGGGCTCTCCGCTTGCGGTCAGCATACTCCTTCATTTTGTCTTTGTGGAGTCGATCTGTCATTGCCATCTCTCGATGTTGTTGGTCCGAGAGGGGCACTCTCAGTGCTCCGTCCCATGTTGGGATCCGATTTCTCATTGTCCTCCCAAGCATGAGAGTGGCGGGGCATTGGCCTGTCGTGGAGAGTGGAGTGGTTCGGTAGGCGCTAAGGACCTCGTTCAACGCTGACCCCAGATCTCTCTTGTCGGCAGTGGCTTGTTGGAAAGTCCTCTTAATGGTGGACATGAATCTCTCTACGGTGCCGTTGGCTTGTGGCCAGAGGGGCGTGACTTTGCGGTGTTGAAAGTCCATTTGCTTCGCGAAATCACTGAACTCACGACTGTTGAATGGGGGTCCGTTGTCCGTCTTGATGACCTTGGGGACGCCCCATGTCGCGAAGGCTTCTTCAAGCACCTTGAGGGTGCAGGCGGCACTGGTGGATGATATTAACTGAGCCACAGGGAATCTCGAATATTCGTCCATGATGACAACCACGTATTTCCCTGATTGCAGGGGCCCATAAAAGTCCATGGCAACCTCCTGCCACACCCCATCAGGCAATGGGGTCATTTGTAAAGGTGCGGGTGGACTACTGTGGCTGGTCAGTTGACAGAGGTGGCAGTCCCTCAATGTGTCCTCAACCATCTGGTCGAGGGCCGGAAACCAGACACGCTCTCTCAGTGCTCTTTTGGTGGACACGACTCCTCGATGGCCTTCGTGAGCAAGGTCGATTACCCCTTGCCTCAGTGTCGCCGGAATGACTAGTCTGTGATCTCTCAGAAGGATGCCATCAGTAGTTACAGAGAGTTCATCAGAGATATGTCGGAAGGCCTGGAGTTCTTTCCTGACGGCAGGGTCTTCCTCTTCCTCCTGCGGGTGGTATCTCCACCGGTTGGATTGTATACGCTTCAGTACTATTTGTAGGATGTTATCCTGATTGGTCGCTTCCCGAATGGTGTGCATGGGGATAGCCGGTGGGCGAGCATGCCCAGTCACAAAGTGGATGTATTCCTCCGCGATGGAAGGCTCAGTCTCTGAGGATTCTCGGGGGTGGCGGGACATGTAGTCGGCCGGATTCTCCGCCTTCCCCGGTTTGTGGATGATTGTGAAGGTGTATTCTTGTAGCCTTAGACCCCATCTTTCGATCCTGGGGGGCATCTTGCATTTGGGGTTTCCGTAGATCGTGACGAGTGCTTGATGATCGGTTATGAGCGTGAAATGTTTCCCGTATATAAAGATGTGGAAGTGCTCACACGCCCACACAACGGCCAGGCTCTCCTTCTCTGGTTGAGAATATTTTCTTTCGGGGGTCAGTTAGGCTCCGACTGGCGTAAGCAATGATCCGCCTCTGATCTGACTCGTTGTCGTATTGTGCCAGGATGGCTCCCAGGCCCACAGGGCTTGCGTCCACAGTGATTTCTGTTTTCCTCTTGGGGTTGAAATATGAGAGGCAATCGGCCTATTCCACAGCGTGTTTGATGTCTTTGAAAGCACGTTCACACTCCGGGGTCCATACAAATGGCTGGCCAGCTTTCGTGAGGAGCCTCAGTGGGTGACTTACAGTGGCATAATCACGAATGTAGCGGGCGCAGTAACTCGCCATCCCGAGGAAGGAGCGTAGGTCGTTGACGTCAGCCGGACTCTTGGTGTTATTGAGTGTGGCGATCTCGTCAGGGTCTGGTTTCATGCCACTCGCCGAGAAGATGTGACCGAAGAATTTCAAGGTGGATTGATGAAATTCACATTTTCCTCTGTTGAGGGTCAAGTTGGCGTCCATCAGGGCGTGGCAGACGCGGTCAAGGGCGATGTCATGTTCTCGAGTGTCAGATCCGTAGACTAAAATATCATCGCTGTAATTGAGGGCGTTAGGTATGTGTTGGATGACAAGTCGTATGGCCTCCTGGAAGATTTCGGCAGCCGACGATACACCAAAACTGAGCCGTTTGTACCGGAATAGACCAAGGTGTGTGGCGAATGTCGTGATGGGGCGAGAACTGTCATCCAGCTCGAGCTGATGGTAGCCCTTGTTCAAGTCCAGCTTAGAGAACACTTTTGCCCCATTGAGCGCTGTGATCATGTCGCTCAAGTGTGGGCCGGGGTGTCTCTCCCTTTCAATGGCCGTGTTCGGGAGGCGCATGTCCACACAGAGACGGACCTTGTTGGGGGTCCCTTTCTTGGGGACGATGACCACCGGGGACACCCAGGGAGTGGGGCCCTCAGTGCCCTCGATTATGTCAGCGTCCAGGAGTTCCTGCAGTTCATTTTCAACCGCCGATTGTAGGTGAAAGGGCACCCGTCGCGGATGCTGGGCCACCGGTTTGATTTGCTCATTTATGTGCAGATGGATTTGCCGGCCCTTCAATTTTCCCAAGCCCTGGAATAGCAATGGAAATTTCCCAGCACAGTCCGAGCTGTCATTCACGTTAAAGAGGACGTGTACCAGCCGAAGACGTTCTGCGGTGGGAAGGCTTAGTAGACAGTCAGCATCAGGCCCTTTGATGACGTGGATTACTGCTGGGATGGAGATGTCGCCGTGCGTTAGGGTGGTGTCAAATTTGCCCAGACATGGGAGCGGCTTCCTCGACATCCAGGTGTAGACACTGACAGGCGCGAACCGCAAACAAGGTTTTGGGTCCATGCGTTCATGTTCTGCAACCGATATGTAGTTGAGCGACGCTCCACTGTCCATCACAAATCTGGCAGCGTGGTTGCCCACTTTGATGTTGAGACGTGGGTATCGTTTGAGCTGATCGTCATCAGCAATGTTGACGTATTCAATGGTGTATGA
This sequence comes from Lissotriton vulgaris, assembly GCF_964263255.1. Classification (NCBI taxonomy): domain Eukaryota; kingdom Metazoa; phylum Chordata; class Amphibia; order Caudata; family Salamandridae; genus Lissotriton; species Lissotriton vulgaris. The sequence continues at coordinate 485,583,784 of NC_141694.1, read as the reverse complement.
AGACCGCTTGGATGAGGACGATCTTGATTCTCTTGACGGAGAGCGGCGGTCCCATCTGGAGCGTTGGGAGTCATGGCTGGAATGTGAGGACGCAGGAGATCTAGTGGATTCTCCTTGAACCGCTCTGATGTGGTGACGTTTGGTCTCTGATCTCGAGGGCCTCTGCGGGCCATCGCGTCTGTCGTTATCACTACGTCTTTCTCTGTGGTAGTCCCCACACATGGCTTCAAAGTGGTTGGACCGGCCACATTTTCTGCATCGTTGGCCCATGGCAGGGCAGGAGTCGATGTGAGGGTAGTCGTATCCGCATCTGAAGCACCGCCTCGTGCGTTCGGGACGTCGATCCCTCCTCTCAGGTTCCTTCCTCCGGTACTCCGGGCATCGTCTGGGCGAGAATCTAGAGCGACGTGATCTGTCTCGCGGGTTTCTTCTTCCGGTGTCGCGCCGTGTCTGTCTTCCATGACTTCGCTCCGAGATGCGGTTGGCGTGTTCGTGACTGGTGCTGGGACCGGCTTCAATGTCTGCCGCGTCTTCTTCAGCTTTGTCGTACAACCGGGAGTTTTCTTCAATTTCTTCTAGTTCTTGCGGTTTTCTTAGCAATCGTCGTCTTAGAGATTCAGAGTGACAACCCGTGATTATCTGGTATTTGATGGCTGCATCAGGCGAGAAGTTTGTAAAATCACAGTATTGTGATTGTCGTCGCAGTCGGTGTATGAACGAGCTCAATGGTTCCTCTTTTCCTTGGCGCTGCTGGTGGAACTTGTGCCGTTCGTAGTCGACATTTCTCTTGTGCAGAAAACGTTTATTTAGCACATCTTTTACCTTGGCATAGGTGTCGCCCTCGGTAGTTGAGATTTCTCGCAAAATTTTACTTATCTCACGCCCCCCTAGGTTGCGGAGGGCTATTATTTTTTCTTTGTCCGGCTCTATTTTGGACCCTTCAATATAATCCTCGAAGTCCTCTAGCCATTCTTGCCACTTCTGGCCCATGCTGCTTCCAGTTGTTACTGTGAGTGGCTCTGGTGCTCGTAGATGCGTTCCTCCTTTGACTTCCGTTCGCGCGGGAGGGTTAGACATCTTGACGGTGGGTCTTCAATGCTCGTTTATTTCCACTATCAATGCTTGTTTTGGTCTTTGCCACTGCTTGTTTGGCCTTCACCAATGCTTGTTGATCTGCGTGTGTCAATGTACGTTTCTTTGCCTGTATCAATGCTTTTATGCTCTTTGCATGGGTCAATGCTTGTTTCTTCTTCGCCAATACTTGTCTTTGCATGTACCAATGCTTGTTGATTTGCATTTACCAATGTTTGTTTCTTTGTTCGTGCCAATGCTTGTTCACTTCTTGCCAATGCTTGATGATTTCTTGCTGTTGCCTGACTCCAAGATGGCCGCTCTATGATAGTCAAGGGGTCTGTCCTGACGAGCGCCTGACTTAAAGATGGCCGCCGTCAGTACCGGTACACGAGGTCTTCTCTCCCTCTCTCAGCTAAGGCACTCCAGACTCACCGGCTAGCAGTCACAGGTCAGCGCGCTCCAGCTATCACTATTCTTCTGCCACCACAGCAACCAGGTGAGGTTGGGGTGGGCTCCCGCCTTGCTCTGCACGTTCCTGCTTTTTCTTCGCGGCGGCCTGCCGACTTATACGCATCAAGCGTGAGGATTTCACCGACGGCGGGATCTCAGGCCCGGGCTTTCCGGCGCTTGGTCGCCCTCGCTGGGCGGTCGTGACGGACATCGTCCTCGACGTTGGGGTTGCTTCTCCTCCACTTTGGGGCACACAGCAGGGTCGGAGTAGGCTCCCAATCTCTGCACTGCTAATGCTTACGCTTCTGGCGGGGTCGCGTGTCGGCGCGCTCTGCTTCTCCTTTCTTCGAGCCTTTCAGCGCTCGGATGCGCAGCCCCTCACAGCTCTCTCATGAGGGGGGGGGAGCGCAGGTTGCCTGCGGCTGGCCTCTTCTCCTGGGGCATCAGCGGCTCGCACTTCTCGGCAGCGTTTTCTGTTCTTGGTGCTGCTGGGGACAGGGTGTCTCTCTAGACTTTCTGCAGGCAGTGGGTTTGACTGGATCCCACCCTCGTCGCCAGTTGTAGCGTCCAGCTACATTAAATACAGACACATGTGATTGTCTTAACTCGAGCTTTATTAACTACTTGTTACTCATGCCCTGTCCCTACTCTAACTGAACTCTTCCTGTCCTGACCCCACCTCTTCCCCTCTGCCCACCTAACTCCGCCCACCCAGCTACTGGACTGCTAACTTCTTTACACAGTGTGTCACAAAAAGTGGCGCACCGGCGGTGTAAATGTGACGCAAGGCCTCATAAATAAGGCCCTAAAAGCTTGTTGCTCAGACAACTCAAATAGGAGAGTTCCTACGCCATCTCCCCGGCGCCTGCAGGAAGGAAAACCCAGACAAGCAGTTATTTTACTCCTGTCTGGCTTGGGTTTACGATACACTTTGGCTCTAGCTCAAGTCAGCTCGTGACATTATAGAAGTGAGGCGGAAGTCCACGTGGATGCATTTCAATCAGATTGGCAGGCGCTCAAATCTTGAACATCGTGAACGACCTACATAATATTGAGATGCTACCATGAAAATGGAATACAGCTGAAGCTCCCTTCCAGCGCAGTCAGTTACATACTTACATCTGAGCAAGGCCATCTGCCTTCCTCCCTTAACCTTGGCCCAAGTAAGCAGTCTCGAACTGGAACAGATAATAGGCCCGCCATCACATTACAAGTGGCCCCCATTAGAGAATCAGATAGCTAGAAAAGTGGTCCACATTTGTAAAACAGGGCAGTTTTAAACTTGTAGAAAAGACGTATTGCAAAGTAGGGGAGACTGCATGCATTTGTTTGCTGCACGCAATGTTTGTGGTAATATCAGGGAAATGTTTGTGTTAATATAAGGGTAATGTTTGTGGTAATAAAAAAAAACGGCTACCACACCTTTAAACAGGCCTACAAACAGACAGTCAACCGGCCCTTACACTGATCTGTCAGACCAGCCACCCGGGCACTGCCTGGTTGCCCTATAGCAAAAATAACAGATTATAGACAGAATGATGGGCAAATACAACATTCACCCCCAGTCACAGATCTGGGTTTAATCCATCAGTTCTTGGCTCACCACACCAGTCGGACCCTGCAAGTAAGTATCCACCAAGCATGGTTAATTGCTGGCAAAGCGTGCGAGGTACAGGGACAGTTTCGTCAGAGGAGAAGTATTAATTGAAGTGTATTAATATTATGAAGGGGGATTTATTTAATGTGCAATACTATAGGCTTGAGGATGTTTCCATGTCCAAGTTTACTTCACCTCGGGAATAAAGCAGACTTTTTTTCAACTAGAAAACACTTTGAGCGTCCTTCACCAAAGATGATTTAAATGCCTTCTTAAAGAAACATTAAAAACGGTTTCTGCTCTTACTGTCTTTAAATAATTTGCCGGAAACCATTTCTGTTGCGGTAGTTATTCCTGTAGCAGTTCAATTGCCAAACTTGAACTTTTCTGACCACCAAGTGGCGCCCAATCCACCATGCGGCCTGCAAATGGGCATTCCGGTTGACACACAGAACTTATTCTGCTGCCAAGTGAGCATAACAACCTACCGTATTTCTAAATATTCAAGTCAATAATACGAAATCAAGGGTCTTTGAAAAATGCACTTTCCCGGGTAGTTAGGATGTGAAAGCACGAGTCAAAATTTCTGAACATGCCATTGATCTTTGCGTATATTAAACTTGATGAATGCTTTTAATGTAATTACCAGGATGTGCAAGCTTCAAATTACCAGGATGTGCAAGATTCAAATTACCAGGATGTGCAAGATTCAAATTACCAGGATGTGCAAGATTCAAATTAACACAATTAAACTGTGAGCTTGGTGACTGGTTGTTATGGGCTGTGATGCCAGGCGGCATAAAAAACACCACAGGCGTGTTGCGCCTAAACTAGCCTCTGAGAACCTCAATGTATCTGCTGGTGCTCCTCTTATTGATATCCTGAAGTCACTTGGCATAAACCCTAAACCACTTTAGCACATACAACAAACAGCTCAAACAATTTATCATTGTGTCATACACGCGCAACACTACAGTCCTCTGATAATAACACATAACTAAATAAAACAAGCTCATGCATGCAAGAATATTAAATGAAAGAAGTCTCAGTACTGCTGGTATGGATTATTTCTCTGGTGGTATCTAGATGACTGCCTTCAGGCCAATTGGTTTAAAGCTGGAGTATCTCCACCAGAATGTTTGAATCTGAGTGCCCACTCGGGTGGAGTTACCCTCTCAAGGGGGGATAATAGTTGTAACATCTTCTTCCACACAGGTCTCAAAGTCTGTTGACCAGCTTCCCTCCCTGGAAGCAGTGTTTTATACTCAGTCTTGACATTGCTTTATCTCCACCGGATGGGCTGCTGTGGAATCTGTCATGGAAAAAACGCATTGCGAGTTGCGGTCTCCATTCCTTTTCTTGCTTCTACTTAAGTCCCTCTTACATTCTCCAAAGTCTATAATACAGATTGAAATGAAAGCTGAAACCGCTCCCGAATGTCAGTCTTTGTGAAGCATTTTATTACACAAAACGGGGAGGTGGGGGTCAGAGGGAAGAAGAGTTTTAAGACCTACTACAAGTTCACTTCCCCAGCTACATACTATGAAAAACAGAAGAGAACTTGTAAGGTCTGACAGCCAAATAAATTGGCCAAACTGGCATGAAATACACTATGTCAGTAGGTGCTAAAGTTACCTCTAAACAGGGTAAGAGAGTGTGAGTCACATGTGTGAGAAGAACAAAGTGTGATCACGAACTGGCCAACAAAATCCAGAGCAACTTATTGTGAATAACCATCAAACAAACCAAGTGATCAGTCATATCATTTGGTCGTCCACACTGTGACCAGGCCTGTCTTTAGATCATCTAGACCCTGTGCCACACAGTAAGATGTTAATACTGGATCGGGTCCACAGTATGTTATGAATCATCAATTGTAGGCCAGTTAGTGATGGTTGAAAGTGGTGAAAAAACAGTGCAACATAACACAAACGTGGTGAGTCTAAAATAGGGTGATGTGTCAAAACTACTCTTTATTAGGAACAAGGCACATCCCCTAATTAAAAGAACAGGAACAGTGCAAAAGACAGCATGGAAAAAATGACTGTCGCTAATAGGGCCGACATGTTTCTGCCTAGTGGGCTAAACGTCCCTTGGCTTCCATCAGGGCCACTGCTCTTAAATGTTGCTACTGTGACAAATCTGTGAAAAGTGAATCAAGAATTTCACACCAAACTAATCAGTGAAAATGAAGAACAAATTAAAGTAGGAACGATACAACATGTACCTACATCCTCCTTGGCACATGGATATTCAGAGTGATCTAAGGGGAGATATACAACTGTTACACGTGTTGATACAGAGCTGTAACCGCTTCACAGACACATATGCTCACAACATCTCATACATAAGTTATAAGGTATTTAAAATTAATTGCTCACCCAAAGTGATAGGGGACTGGACCTCACCTCACCTGGACCGTGCTCAGGTATACGAGGCTCCGCGCTGTGGAACAAAAGGTATGTAAGCAGGGGAATGCATCGAAGCTCCATTCTATCTGTAGAGTCTAACGGTGCCTATCTGTCCTGCTCAATATATCCAATATTCCACACCTAAACTCATTTGGCACAAGCGACCCCCAAACGCTAGTCGCTACCACTTAGATTGGCATTATGAAATGCCCGTCTAATTTTTCAGAAGCATACAAAAACGAAATATCTATGTTATCACACTCTAAGTTGGTTCAACGATGCTGTTTGTATCGATCTTGTTAGGATAAATCAAGCCTGATCTAGCCTATTAGCAAGTTAAAAACAGAAAGTGACAGTAATCACTGTCAAGCACTAGAATAGTCATCAATTGATGTATGCCACGAGGATTAACCTTCCGTGTTTTTGACTCCGACCCACAACCACGAGCTGAATTTAACCCGCGTGCCTATCCAACCCGAAGACCTCGTAATTACGAGTATCCGGGATCCCACTGGGCAAGACAAGAATAACGCTGCACTTACGGCATCGCGACCGTGTGGAGTGATTTGTACCTCCATGACCCACTGCCCTGGAATTTTTCCCACCCCATTCCTCTTGTCCTGAAGAAGACCCGTTTTGAAAGGGAAACTTCCCCTACTTGTAATAGGGTCGAAACGTAGACTACTTACCCCCATGATACCAGCTTCTACCGCTAGCAAGATTGATACAGCTGATATAGGAGCCTGGTTTACAAGAATTATTTGACCCTTGTGGCTGTATCTTTGTGGCCCCCAGTTGGGGAGTCACTGCAACAATGTATATATGAATGATTTCAATTTCAATTTATTTTGTCACTGAAATAAGGATTTCTTCTTTTCTATTTTTCACAAATCCCCTCACTACACTACCCCTTTCCAACCCCCTTACGCTTATGGGCACTATTGTATTTAAATATGTGAAAAACCTTTGGATGTGAATATATAACCAGCAATAAGGTCACAGTACGTTGTAAATAAAAACATCGGACTCTTGATTGGTCTCTTCTTTCATCCTTTTTATTCTTAAAAAATTTCTTTCTTTGTCCCCCTCAGTCCGGGACCCCTCTGTTTGTAATAATCCTGTTCACAGCAGGGCACGCAGTTAGCCGATGCACATTCACTTTGTTCGAGTTCAATGCCGCTTGTGGCGTGTGGGAGCTGGAATGAAGAGCAAGCATCACCACACAGCGGTCAGGCAAAAGCACAGTCAGGAAGTCAAACATCCCCATCACCATTGTAAGGTTGGAGATTAGTTGTAATGGGCTGTGAGCCCTGGTGGCACAAAAGATGCCACAGGTATGTTGTGTGCATTAACTGGCCACTCCCACAAACCACAAGGGATCTGCTGGGCCCAAGGCTTTAAGTGGGCCTGGTCCTATCGGTGCTCAGCACCGGCAGTTCGCAAAACCAGGTGCTGAGACGGGTCCGTATCAAGACCTCCATTTTTGCCATCACCTTCAGTATGAAAAATATATGAAATCAGCGAGGTACCACTCATCACACGCCTTTAATGAAACTTTCCAGGAGGCTGCCGTTTTATATATACAGCCACCATCTGGAGCTATGGCCACCCGATAGTAGTCTGAAATCACACACCACGGAATCTGCAGGGGGAAAGAGGGGTGCTGGGCAGAGAGCAGGCTCTAAGTACAACATGTGTGTAGCGATCAGTTGATAAAGCTGTTCCTGCCCAGTTTTTAGCATCTTCTAGACAATTTTCAGGCCCACAAGACATAACAAGTAAATATTTTCCAAAGGGTTTGATTGTAAAATTCTCAAAGGAGCATTATAGTCATCTTCGAATTTGTTGTAGCCCTGTTCAGGAAGAGGAAGAGAGAGGTCGGGCTTAATGTCGGCACACTTTCAGCTGATCTGACTAAAGGAGACATCTAAAACAGGAAATAAATCATTCCCTTAAAACCCTTCTTTCTCCACAGTTACACATCTTATTTTCTCATCTCGGTCACCATTTTGACAGCAGGCACATCATCGGCACTCCACTTTGCTCAATTTGACTATCTGTGCATGTATACAGCCAGTCTATTTTCATCTGGACTTGGAAAAGTGGATTTATAGTAACTTGTTTATAGCGGTTCGTACCACTGGTGTGGCCTTGAGCATGATTTTCACTTGATATTCAAATTTGGAATATGTTGTCTATGTAGTGTTGAGTATGCTTGACACTAAAATAAATGGTTTGTGCTGTTCCCCCTGTATATTAATGCGATTTATGGTTTGGGCCAAGTGATGTCAGGGTATCAGTAAAAGGGGCCCAGCCAGTGCTTTAAGTAGGATAGAAAAGGTGGGGATCTCAAAAGGGGCGTGCCAGGAAACATAAGTATGACACCTTTAATATGATGTGACCCAATAGAGGGGACACGAATTCTGTGCTGCACAAATTCATATAGAATTCTTTCACAAAAGCTACAATATATTTATGCAGAAACATTTTTACCTTTGGGAACAGTAAATCTGACAGGATTTTTTTTAGGGAAAATACTGGTATTTGGAAACAACTGATACATTTATGAGCTAGTTACTACACGCTGCCTATTTATTTTCATGCTACTGTGGACGTCATTTGGGAGTAGTCAGGGGTCGCAGCTGTAACCTCTAGCTTGCTCCCTGCTATTCCTGGCACTTCCCCTGCAACCCCTGGCCTCAGGGGAGGCTGAGGGTTTGCCCCCTTTGATCTCAGGGGTCACAAAGGAAGTGCCAGGAGTAGGAGGGAGCAAGCTAGAAGTCACAGCTGCGACCCCTGACTACTCCCAAATGACGTCCATTCACCTACCCACACAAAGGCCTAACCTATATTGTTTGGGTTACTTTTATTTATCAGTGAATGGAGCAGAAATGTCCACTTTCGGTTTGAAGACATTATGCAGAGATAAGATGCCTAACAGCAATCGTAAAGATTGTGTTTCAGTCAGAAAGTCTTGGCAGCCCGGGGAATGTGGGAAAACAGAAGTACAGAACGAAAGGCTAAAAATCTCCACAGGGTGCAATTAGCAATGACAGTAAGCCCCGAGGCTGCAGGGCAGCCAGAGCGACAAAGGCGGCTTCATGATAGCAGAGTATGAGAAGCTAGGAATGATTATGTGCTTAGTAAAGCAGGAATTAGAGCCAAGAGTTTATCACAGTAACAAAGTGCCATAAACACGAAATACAAAAAAACAATGATTTATTCCCTGCTTTAGATGTCACCTTTAGTCAGATCAGCTGAAAGTGTGCCTACATTCAGTCCTTTCTCTCTCAAAACCTCAGTGATGGCAGTTGTCATTATTAGCTAAAAAAAATTCCCCTGCAGATTAAAGGTCTTCACAAAGTCAGTGGTGACCTGAAGAGTTCAGGTGTACACAGACTGCAGTGCAGATTAGATGACTGGGCCTTTTACGTTTTGACTTCCTATTGGGGCTGGGGCAGAGGGTGAAGGCTGATCGTGAATAGGTTTTGGGTACAGCCTATTCATGATACTTTTTGGCATCTTCTCTTAATCATGGTACTTTTTGGCATCTTCTCAGTCAGCTCATCAGACTCCCCCCAAATAAAATAAAAAATGGAGAACATCTTTGATACTACACTGCTGGCTGACAACTCATCTGCAGCACAGGTGGAGAGGGGACTGTCAGTGCCTTCGAGCCTGAAGTGCAAATATGGAAGGGTCAGGTGGTTTTGGGATCAAGAGTCCATGACGACTTCCAACTTAAGTTCAGGTAAATGAAATTGCTTCAGCAAGGATCCTCAACTTCACATACTAAATCAATTGTGGTCCATAAAAGTCAAAACGTTTGGAGCCACTGACCTATGGAATATCTGCTACATGTCTCAGTCTGCCCTTGCCAAGCAAGGTCGTTTTTCCTGATGTCAGTCAGTCATAAAACTTTATTACGGCACACAAGGTCATAAAAGCATCATTAAAATCACCTAATATAATACATTACGTTTATAAAACTTACACAGTTTAAAATTTGACTTAAAAATAATCAGTAATCCAGTTTCTGATGGAGCCACTCCCACATTAGCCCAGATTATGTCCGGGAAAGTACATTGTTGGAGACAATCATACAATTTCTACAATGCCATTCTGGTGAGCCATCTTTTTTAGGATGGCCCTACGGGTGCACCACATGGTGAATAAGAACCGTGAAATGGAGAAGACAATGTGCATTTGTGTGTCAAATTTCAGTAGCCTATGCACTTCGCAACAGTGTCTGGACCCCAGGTTCCTAAAAAGTTGGAGTAACCAGAGTGACCTAGCCCTTCTATAACCATTACAAAAAATAAAACATGGAGTTCCGTTTTGTCACAGATGTTACATGCTCGACTGATGTTGACTTTCTATCAGTATAGACAACAATTGGTCCTCGACACAAATTTATCATCAAGAAAAAATCATAGTACTTAATCCAGTTGACTAACTCCACGTTGCGACTGAATCGGTCGTCTTAGTAGTATAAAACAATACTAGCCCACAGCCTCAAAAATCATTTACAACAGATGCCCATGGATTAATCAAACCCAAACAGAAGAATCAAATCAGGATAGTTAGTTTAATGTAACATATGTCAATGTATAGACTGTCAATGCAATTATATACAAATATTTACATAAATCATGAAGTAAAAAACTTTTTCTTAAAAAACAGGGAGAGAACGTGCACAGAGAAAGATAAAGTGTGTGCTCAAGTGAATGATCAAGAAAGATCAGAAAGAACAGTGTGAGTCATTTATACAAAGAAGAACATTGAGCCTGTCCTATGTAATGCTTGTAAAAAATAATTCTTTTTTACTTTGCAGAACGCTATTTACAATTCCTTGGTCCTTAACCTGAACCACTGGCAATGGGATCGCCAGACAAAGGAATGGGGTTGGACAAGGGGCGGGGGTCAGTAGGTACAGGCTCCCAAAGGGGAGTGTCGTCGACGTTTCGACCCAACCATGTAATGGGTGGTTCAAGTCCTCAACAACGGGTCTTCATCAGGACGGTGAAAATGGGGGAGTATCTCTCAGAGTGCATGTCAAGTTAAAAGTTCGTAGGGCACCTGTAATGATAGATAAATGACGGGGCTAAGTATAACTGTATAGTATCAAAAGGGTCCACTAGTGACCTTTATGAAAAAGCACTCACCCTTCCGTGGTGCCTTTACAATACAAAAGTGCGACAATTGGTCCGCACTCCGAGTGTGACAGTATCCAAAATTATACTGCGGAATGAAGAGAAAAGAAAAAGAGGTAGCCATTAGTGCTACACATCATAATTCATACTTGAGTGAAAGTTTTTTACAAAACGAAATCCTGAGTATTGGCAATAAATGGCAAAACCCTTGCTAGTTAGTTACCACAGTTTAAATGCTTATCAGTAAGAATCCTGGTTTTGAAAGGAGGGGTGATAGATACACCTATTATTGTAAATCGTCACGCAGTGGTCACTTACCCAATGCGTTCAACTAGCTGCTAATTCTGTTGCACCATTTAATTTGCACGTGGAACTTGCATCAAAAGCTGAAAAATAATAAGAGACAGAATGTCTCTAGATTAGAGAGCTGCCCGGGTGAAAGGGTCGTGAGATCCACGCAATGGTTAAGATGCCCGTTTTAAAACTCGCGCACATACCGTGTTAGCTTAGTCGAGCTGAAAGGAAATGAATCCGTAGCTCCGTGTATCCGTGGCCAGCCTCTCGTCTGGATCCGCGTTATGGAATGCGGAAGCACCGGAGTAGGCTCGGAGCGGATGTATTCATATCCTAGCAACCCGAGCGCCTACGTCATGGCGTCGTCAGGGTTGCTAGGTAACAGGCCGTACTCGCGTCTCCGCTACTAACAGAAGGCCCATGAACTTACGTAGTAAACACTGATTATGTCAGCATGTGCAACGTGATAGGTTCAAGTGCACAATAAACCCTTGGGCTTTAAAGTGTTTCACCAAGGCAGTGTATTATTAGAGCGTTTCTCAGGACAGTGCAATATTATTTTCATCAAGCATGATTTTCCGCGTGCTCGTATCAGGAATAAATCAAATCGCCGGCAAATGGCGCCTTAAAATTACTATATGAATCCACATGTCAGGTTATTTTTATGTTGGTTATTCTTCAGGTAGATGGTCAGAATACAGTGACCGATACAGACAATAAACAATACCAAAAATGACATTAAAACATGTATAAACGATTGTACCTAATACATAGTGTGATGATATGGCATACATTAAAAAATATTATACCAGCTGCACAATGCACAAAACTAGTGTATGTGTCAAGCATACATTTAAACAATTATCCCAGCTATATAATGTCACAAAGTATTGGCAAGGGTGTGTAGATTTGGCATATATCTAAACAACTATACCAGCTATAAATTACATCAAAATGTTTGCAATGGTGTATGGGAGTACTAGCATACCTTGGAACAAGTTAGCTAGCTACATAGTGCATTAATGTATTTACAACATATGTAGTATACAGTGACTGAATTCATAGATGTGACTCACAGGTATTAATATAGAGGGTTCAGCCATTGTAGAGTGTTGCCATCTGTCTTGTTATTTCCTCATACTCATTGAGGCCTTTATTTACGGTATCAAATGTGTGCATCCATTTGCACTCCCGGACATTTAGACAGTTGGAAAAATTGCCACCTCTCACATTGACAGTGACCTTTTCTAACACCCACCATCTCAGACTTTCAGGTGAATGATCAAATCTTGTAAAATGTTCAACTAGCGGAGCCCCTTGGACTTTGCAGCGAATCCTGCTGCAGTGTTGTAGGATTCTGGTTTTAACTCTTTGGATAGTCTGACCTATATACCAAAAGTCACAGGGGCATGCAATCACATATACGACTCCAGTTGAATTACAATTAGTATGTTGTTTCATTATATGTGTATAGTTATTGTGAGTGCATGATTTAAGTTCTTCAGCTAATTGACATGCTTTGCACGAGCCACATTTGTGGTGGCCTAGTACAGGTGCCGTGTTCCATAAAGTGGACTGGGTATCCCTGGGTATCTTGGGTAACAATGATTGGACTACATAGTCCCTTACACTTCTTCCCTTTTTAAATGCAAACATTGGTACGGTCGTGACCCCTACATCATCCGCCACCAGATGCCAGTGTGTATTTATTATTTTCTTAATTTCAGTGCTCTTGGTATTGAATGTAGTTACACACGTTATCCTTTCATCATTAGTATTCTTTTTAGATTTTGGTTCCAACAGGAATTCTCTGTGACAAAACCAGGCTTTTTTTCTTGCCTTTTTTAATAGTCGTTGTGGATAACCTCTCTCCAAAAGACGCTCCATGAGTGACATAGATTCATTAAAGAAATCCTCCTTGCGGGTACAGTTCCGACGCAATCTCAGGAACTGGCCAAAGGGTAAATTGTCCCTGAGGTTGCGTGGATGATGGCTATTATACCGGAGTAGGGTATTCCTCTCACTGGGTTTTCTATAGAGGGTAGTGTGTAACACTCCCTCATCTTCCACTATATTAATGTCAAGAAAATTGATTTTGTTTTTACTATATTCCAAGGTAAACTGGATATCCTTGGAGCGTTGATTTAGCCATGCATGAAATTCCATCAGGGTATTTTCATCCCCTTCCCAAATCATCAGGACATCATCGATATATCGACGCCATGTCCTGATGTTTGTGAAGTATGGATTTGTGTCATTATAGATGAATTCCCTTTCATATGCGTCCACAAAGAGTATGGCCAGGTCCGGTGCAAAACTTGCCCCCATGGCTACTCCTCGTGTCTGCACATAGTACTCTCCTTCAAAATAGAAGAAGTTCTTTCTCATAGCTATCTCAAGTAAATCCAAGATAAATTGAGTAGGTACTTGGCATGGTCTAGGGCGTTCATCCAGAACCGCTCTAATAACTTCGATAGCTGCTGATTGAGGTATGTTCGTATATAGTGATGTAACATCCATCGTGGCCAGAAGGTTCCTATTACGATTGAAAATATAGCCATCAACCATTTGTATCGCTTGCATGGTGTCTCTCACATACGACATCGTGCTCTCAGCTATTGGTTTCAAGAATATATCAATGAATTTACACAAGGGTTCTAGAATAGAACCACAGCCAGACACAATGGGTCTGCCTGGGGGGTTATTCAACCTCTTGTGCACCTTCGGGAGCGTGTAAATCGTGGGGAGCCTAGGGTGTGTACAGTTCAGGAAATTGTATTCTTGTTTGGATAGGTATCCCTCTTTTAGTCCCTTGTCTGTGACTGATTTGATGTTGGATGCTATCTCTTTTGTTGGATCCGATCTTAGTTTCTTGTAGTTATCAACCACTCCCAACTGTGAAAGGATTTCTGTTTTATACTCCTCTCTCCCTTGGACAACGATTGCCCCACCCTTGTCCGCGGGTTTTATAACAATGTCAGTATTCCGTTTAAGGGAATCAAGGGCCTGACGTTCCTGTCTACTGACATTGTACTTGATGTACTTTTTTTCTTTTAACAAAAGGTTCACATCACGCATCACCACCTGTTCAAATGCTAAGATTTTGTGTGATACCATCTGAGATGTTGGAGTGAAAGTTGAAGGTGGTCTTAGACCAGTGCTGGAAAAGGTAGGTTGAAAGGGGACCTTATTGAAATAGTGCTTCAATCTGACTTTCCGGAAGAATTGATGTAACTCTGTTTTTAAACCAAAAGTATTTGGTAAATTAGTAGGGACAAACGAGAGACCTTTCTCCAATATATTCAACTCAGCTGGTTTTAAACTGTATGAAGATAGATTTATTATTGGGCTCTCACCGGCAGCATTCACCACTGGTAATGCTGTCGTCTTGTCCTGATCTCCCCGTGTGCTTCCTGGTTGAAGCGAACCTGTTTCTTCGCCGCTGCTCCCCTGCCTGTGTTCCAATTGGATTGGCCCCGTCCCCTGGGTCTCCCCCAGGGACGGCCCCTGTTCTGATATCCTGCCCATTGTTCCTCCTCTAAAAAAGTGTTTTGTTCAGAGTACTGATGACTGGTGCTGGGTCTCTCCTGTTCGTTATCGGAGTTGCTGGTAGCCGAGGAGTCAGAAAAGGTATTATATTTCCTAAACCCACCTCGACCTCTGGTAGTGAACCTCCCTTGGTTGTCTTGTTTGTAATAGCCTTCAGCTAAGTAAGGATAGACTGCTTTTTTGTCATAGAACTTTAGATCCTTTGCTAATTTGTCCAATTTTGTAGATTGTGTAAAGACATCAAATTCTTTTATAGTTTTCTCTAGGCGTTCTAGAGCTTCTTTGGCGTTACTCAAAGCCTTATCATCGATTATCTCTTTTTTGAGTTCAGATATTTCTTTCATCAGACGTTCTACCTCTTCAAGTGCTGTCTCCACCCCAAGCACCATCCAGTGCCTGGAACAGTTATTGCTGATGAAACTGAACTTGCCTTTGAAGTTAGGGTTGTCAATGAAAATAGCAGGTTCGTTTCGTACCTGTAACCCTATGGGAATTACATTTGCCTGGAGGTATTGTGTTAATGTATGTCCATGTAGAACTCAAAAAAGAGATAATCGATGATAAGGCTTTGAGTAACGCCAAAGAAGCTCTAGAACGCCTAGAGAAAACTATAAAAGAATTTGATGTCTTTACACAATCTACAAAATTGGACAAATTAGCAAAGGATCTAAAGTTCTATGACAAAAAAGCAGTCTATCCTTACTTAGCTGAAGGCTATTACAAACAAGACAACCAAGGGAGGTTCACTACCAGAGGTCGAGGTGGGTTTAGGAAATATAATACCTTTTCTGACTCCTCGGCTACCAGCAACTCCGATAACGAACAGGAGAGACCCAGCACCAGTCATCAGTACTCTGAACAAATCACTTTTTTAGAGGAGGAACAATGGGCAGGATATCAGAACAGGGGCCGTCCCTGGGGGAGACCCAGGGGACGGGGCCAATCCAATTGGAACACAGGCAGGGGAGCAGCGGCGAAGAAACAGGTTCGCTTCAACCAGGAAGCACACGGGGAGATCAGGACAAGACGACAGCATTACCAGTGGTGAATGCTGCCGGTGAGAGCCCAATAATAAATCTATCTTCATACAGTTTAAAACCAGCTGAGTTGAATATATTGGAGAAAGGTCTCTCGTTTGTCCCTACTAATTTACCAAATACTTTTGGTTTAAAAACAGAGTTACATCAATTCTTCCGGAAAGTCAGATTGAAGCACTATTTCAATAAGGTCCCCTTTCAACCTACCTTTTCCAGCACTGGTCTAAGACCACCTTCAACTTTCACTCCAACATCTCAGATGGTATCACACAAAATCTTAGCATTTGAACAGGTGGTGATGCGTGATGTGAACCTTTTGTTAAAAGAAAAAAAGTACATCAAGTACAATGTCAGTAGACAGGAACGTCAGGCCCTTGATTCCCTTAAACGGAATACTGACATTGTTATAAAACCCGCGGACAAGGGTGGGGCAATCGTTGTCCAAGGGAGAGAGGAGTATAAAACAGAAATCCTTTCACAGTTGGGAGTGGTTGATAACTACAAGAAACTAAGATCGGATCCAACAAAAGAGATAGCATCCAACATCAAATCAGTCACAGACAAGGGACTAAAAGAGGGATACCTATCCAAACAAGAATACAATTTCCTGAACTGTACACACCCTAGGCTCCCCACGATTTACACGCTCCCGAAGGTGCACAAGAGGTTGAATAACCCCCCAGGCAGACCCATTGTGTCTGGCTGTGGTTCTATTCTAGAACCCTTGTGTAAATTCATTGATATATTCTTGAAACCAATAGCTGAGAGCACGATGTCGTATGTGAGAGACACCATGCAAGCGATACAAATGGTTGATGGCTATATTTTCAATTGTAATAGGAACCTTCTGGCCACGATGGATGTTACATCACTATATACGAACATACCTCAATCAGCAGCTATCGAAGTTATTAGAGGGGTTCTGGATGAACGCCCTAGACCATGCCAAGTACCTACTCAATTTATCTTGGATTTACTTGAGATAGCTATGAGAAAGAACTTCTTCTATTTTGAAGGAGAGTACTATGTGCAGACACGAGGAGTAGCCATGGGGGCAAGTTTTGCACCGGACCTGGCCATACTCTTCGTGGACGCATATGAAAGGGAATTCATCTATAATGACACAAATCCATACTTCACAAACATCAGGACATGGCGTCGATATATCGATGATGTCCTGATGATTTGGGAAGGGGATGAAAATACCCTGATGGAATTTCATGCATGGCTAAATCAACGCTCCAAGGATATCCAGTTTACCTTGGAATATAGTAAAAACAAAATCAATTTTCTTGACATTAATATAGTGGAAGATGAGGGAGTGTTACACACTACCCTCTATAGAAAACCCAGTGAGAGGAATACCCTACTCCGGTATAATAGCCATCATCCACGCAACCTCAGGGACAATTTACCCTTTGGCCAGTTCCTGAGATTGCGTCGGAACTGTACCCGCAAGGAGGATTTCTTTAATGAATCTATGTCACTCATGGAGCGTCTTTTGGAGAGAGGTTATCCACAACGACTATTAAAAAAGGCAAGAAAAAAAGCCTGGTTTTGTCACAGAGAATTCCTGTTGGAACCAAAATCTAAAAAGAATACTAATGATGAAAGGATAACGTGTGTAACTACATTCAATACCAAGAGCACTGAAATTAAGAAAATAATAAATACACACTGGCATCTGGTGGCGGATGATGTAGGGGTCACGACCGTACCAATGTTTGCATTTAAAAAGGGAAGAAGTGTAAGGGACTATGTAGTCCAATCATTGTTACCCAAGATACCCAGGGATACCCAGTCCACTTTATGGAACACGGCACCTGTACTAGGCCACCACAAATGTGGCTCGTGCAAAGCATGTCAATTAGCTGAAGAACTTAAATCATGCACTCACAATAACTATACACATATAATGAAACAACATACTAATTGTAATTCAACTGGAGTCGTATATGTGATTGCATGCCCCTGTGACTTTTGGTATATAGGTCAGACTATCCAAAGAGTTAAAACCAGAATCCTACAACACTGCAGCAGGATTCGCTGCAAAGTCCAAGGGGCTCCGCTAGTTGAACATTTTACAAGATTTGATCATTCACCTGAAAGTCTGAGATGGTGGGTGTTAGAAAAGGTCACTGTCAATGTGAGAGGTGGCAATTTTTCCAACTGTCTAAATGTCCGGGAGTGCAAATGGATGCACACATTTGATACCGTAAATAAAGGCCTCAATGAGTATGAGGAAATAACAAGACAGATGGCAACACTCTACAATGGCTGAACCCTCTATATTAATACCTGTGAGTCACATCTATGAATTCAGTCACTGTATACTACATATGTTGTAAATACATTAATGCACTATGTAGCTAGCTAACTTGTTCCAAGGTATGCTAGTACTCCCATACACCATTGCAAACATTTTGATGTAATTTATAGCTGGTATAGTTGTTTAGATATATGCCAAATCTACACACCCTTGCCAATACTTTGTGACATTATATAGCTGGGATAATTGTTTAAATGTATGCTTGACACATACACTAGTTTCGTGCATTGTGCAGCTGGTATAATATTTTTTAATGTATGCCATATCATCACACTATGTATTAGGTACAATCGTTTATACATGTTTTAATGTCATTTTTGGTATTGTTTATTGTCTGTATCGGTCACTGTATTCTGACCATCTACCTGAAGAATAACCAACATAAAAATAACCTGACATGTGGATTCATATAGTAATTTTAAGGCGCCATTTGCCGGCGATTTGATTTATTCCTGATACGAGCACGCGGAAAATCATGCTTGATGAAAATAATATTGCACTGTCCTGAGAAACGCTCTAATAATACACTGCCTTGGTGAAACACTTTAAAGCCCAAGGGTTTATTGTGCACTTGAACCTATCACGTTGCACATGCTGACATAATCAGTGTTTACTACGTAAGTTCATGGGCCTTCTGTTAGTAGCGGAGACGCGAGTACGGCCTGTTACCTAGCAACCCTGACGACGCCATGACGTAGGCGCTCGGGTTGCTAGGATATGAATACATCCGCTCCGAGCCTACTCCGGTGCTTCCGCATTCCATAACGCGGATCCAGACGAGAGGCTGGCCACGGATACACGGAGCTACGGATTCATTTCCTTTCAGCTCGACTAAGCTAACACGGTATGTGCGCGAGTTTTAAAACGGGCATCTTAACCATTGCGTGGATCTCACGACCCTTTCACCCGGGCAGCTCTCTAATCTAGAGACATTCTGTCTCTTATTATTTTTCAGCTTTTGATGCAAGTTCCACGTGCAAATTAAATGGTGCAACAGAATTAGCAGCTAGTTGAACGCATTGGGTAAGTGACCACTGCGTGACGATTTACAATAATAGGTGTATCTATCACCCCTCCTTTCAAAACCAGGATTCTTACTGATAAGCATTTAAACTGTGGTAACTAACTAGCAAGGGTTTTGCCATTTATTGCCAATACTCAGGATTTCGTTTTGTAAAAAACTTTCACTCAAGTATGAATTATGATGTGTAGCACTAATGGCTACCTCTTTTTCTTTTCTCTTCATTCCACAGTATAATTTTGGATACTGTCACACTCGGAGTGCGGACCAATTGTCGCACTTTTGTATTGTAAAGGCACCACGGAAGGGTGAGTGCTTTTTCATAAAGGTCACTAGTGGACCCTTTTGATACTATACAGTAATACTTAGCCCCGTCATTTATCTATCATTACAGGTGCCCTACGAACTTTTAACTTGACGTGCACTCTGAGAGATACTCCCCCATTTTCACCGTCCTGATGAAGACCCGTTGTTGAGGACTTGAACCACCCATTACATGGTTGGGTCGAAACGTCGACGACACTCCCCTTTGGGAGCCTGTACCTACTGACCCCCGCCCCTTGTCCAGCCCCATTCCTTTGTCTGGCGATCCCATTGCCAGTGGTTCAGGTTAAGGACCAAGGAATTGTAAATAGCGTTCTGCAAAGTAAAAAAGAATTATTTTTTACAAGCATTACATAGGACAGGCTCAATGTTCTTCTTTGTATAAATGACTCACACTGTTCTTTCTGATCTTTCTTGATCATTCACTTGAGCACACACTTTATCTTTCTCTGTGCACGTTCTCTCCCTGTTTTTTAAGAAAAAGTTTTTTACTTCATGATTTATGTAAATATTTGTATATAATTGCATTGACAGTCTATACATTGACATATGTTACATTAAACTAACTATCCTGATTTGATTCTTCTGTTTGGGTTTGATTAATCCATGGGCATCTGTTGTAAATGATTTTTGAGGCTGTGGGCTAGTATTGTTTTATACTACTAAGACGACCGATTCAGTCGCAACGTGGAGTTAGTCAACTGGATTAAGTACTATGATTTTTTCTTGATGATAAATTTGTGTCGAGGACCAATTGTTGTCTATACTGCTGAATACCCAGGTCCTTGGACTTTGGTGGGTCAACCCCTGTTATATAACAGTTGACTTTCTATCATCTGCAAGTCACTTGAATCCTAGAGGGTTTTGTGATTTGTAGGTATTTCCCTGTGGTGGTATTTTCTCTTGAGAAGTTTCAGTTAAGCACTGTACTCGGTAGAGTACTGGCATGACCCAATGAATATGGTAGCTGCCATTGGGTGTTAGCTCAGACACTCACTAATTTACTAAAAGTATTATGATTTAGTACAAGTATGACAGGCAACACCAGGTGTTTCTGAGTCTGTTGTTAATGTTTCCGGCTTTATTTTTACCTGAGATTCAATTTGGTACCGCCATCACGATATAAACGGTGAAGAGGTCTGAGTGCTTTCTTTGGCTTGTCTATCTATCCATCAAATAGTCTCAACACATGTAATATTCTTCTCTTCTAGTTAAGATAGGGGCTGAGTAACAGAACTTCATATCTAGAAATCCTGGTTTTGGATATTAACTTCCCAACTTGGTCAAATGGAGTTATCTTTGGTGAATGTTGTACATTAATCTGACACCCTGTACTGGTGACACAAGGGCAGGTTCCTGAATTGTTCATGCCATAGCTCTGGCTGTACTATTTCCCTAAAGTTCAGAGGGTTTGGTTTTCTATAAGGTTCAATGAATGCTTATACATCTGCTCTCAGGTGGATCTTGCAGTTAATCTGTACTTTATTTTACTTTGAGATCGAGACAGCTATTTCCTTAGGAGGGCTTAGTGGAGCTCACAATCCCGATCTAGTAAACTAAGTCTTTTGGATGCAAATCACTACCACAACACCCCATAGCTCACTATATTAGGTGCTTCTTTAACTGTGAAAGCCTCAACACACCCTAAGTAACTCCTGGATTACACCCGAGTCCACTTCTAGGCCTAAAGGAAAACCGGTGCATAAAATGATAGACTAAGTCATCTCTGCCTCCTTCTCCTGAGGACATCTGTCTAAGTGAGAGGATACACAAGCAGCCACGCACTGTGAAGCACCTTTAGGGTATCTCTACATGTGAACCTTGTGGTCTCCATGTAGAAGGGACTGTCTGCCATCATACTGGTCCTCAAGGTAATCAGGCCTCTTATAAATGTTCAGGTGCTGATTCTATGACCAGACACCATAGTTACTGCTCACTGGAAGGAAGGCCTAGTGAACAAACACCATCCAAGTTTATGATTGTTCTGGCCTTCAGACTTAGGGCCTGATTTAGATCTTGGCGGACGGGTTACTAAGGCACATCGGTGATGGACATCCCGCCTGCCAAAATATAAATCCCATAGGATTTAATAGGGTTTATATTTCAGCAGACAGGACATCCATTGAGACAGAGTAACCCGTCCGCCAAGATCTAAATCAGGTCCTTAGGCTTTGGGACCAATCTGCTTTTCACACCTGAGTAGTGGACAGGACCAGGGGGTGTGCAAGCCTACGATAGAGCATTATAATTTGATTGCTTACTCTCCCAGGGGTTCTTTGTATGTCTTAGTGAGGGGAAAGATGTTTACTTATTTAGCAATAGAAACTCCATCCCGTTTTTATTCTTACTGAATATACAGTATTTTCAGTTCTTCTTGGACCAGGCCTGCCATGTTTCCATTCTTATGACAGGTATCCTTAGTCCCAGAATTAATACCTTGTCCTCTCAGTTCGTATTTCTTCTAATTGCAGTCCCCATTCAAACCCAGTCACTCGCTTAGGCGCATCCCTCCATATTTACTAAAAATATCTTGACACATTAAAATCTCCAGAAATAATTGTGCAGTGTTAAGGGTTACATTGTAAAAGAATGAGTGCCTAAAGCTCTGTCGGTCCTCTTTAATCCACTACCAGACATTGTCTGCCTCTTAATCTCTCTCTTGCAGGTTCCTGCTTTCTCGATGTGTGATGGTTTTCCCATCTAATCTCTTCCTAATTTTCTCTCATTTCTGTATTTTTAACTCTCTTGCTCTTAATCTACACCTGATGAGGAGAAATAAATGCTGGTTCCCAAAAATGAGTACCGATGCCCCCCACCGGCAACCACCCGCTCAAATTAAGCACTGTATAGTAGAGCAGTATGCATAGGACAACCATATAGAAAGTCACCCCCCTCCTCAATAAAACAGTGAGGTCACTTAGTTACAGGTGCTTAGTCTTTTCAAGATATCATCATTGTAATTTCAAGGAAGGAAGGCACATAGTGTCCTTTCTTTGAAATTATTTTCAAATATAATGAATGTTGGAACAATTGGTAGCCCAAGAACATAAAATGTACATACTAGAAAGTCTGTCAAGAAACCATACAATATACTCGCTTGAAGAAGCCCAGCGCAGGACAAACCACTAGTTGGTCAGTTAGAACTTACATTTTTGATGTTAAAGTAAAGTAATTGATCATTAACAACAGAAGTGTGAGAGCCTCTGTGACACTTATGATTTACAATCATAATAGTCAATGCCATATGACAGTTGTATGAGAGAGGCATGCAAGGCTAAACCTTGGGTGCCTCTACAACGCTGCCCATGCAACAAATGCGTCTGAATAATGCATTCCTTTACTACGTATCCCTTTACCATGCATGCCTTTACCATGCAATTTTGTGGTTAAAGTATGAGTGGTACAGGGATATGTGATGAAAATCACACCCCAGCCCCCCACCCTAAGTCCTAAAAACGACCTGACCTCCCCCCACCACCCCTGAGTCCTAAAAACTACACTTCAGAATGCAGCACATATAGAGAAAAGGAACAATAAGGAGAAGTAAAGATATTTCTCCTCGTTGTGCCTCCCTTACGCCTTCCCTGGGGAGGCATAGGTTTTTAGCACTGCCTCAGATTTACGATTTCTCGTAAATCTGGGGCAGTGTCAAAAAGCCATGGATGTTGCTGGCAACGCCCCCAGCAACACCCATTGCACGCCCCTTTAAAGGGAACAATATTTCCAAGGCAGCATTAAGCTAAAAAAAGTGGCTTAGTGCTGCCTCGTAAATATGGAGCAGGCTCCTGCGACACAGAAAGTTATAAAAAGTGACGTTCCAGCGGGAAAAGGGGCTTCAGAAATGAGACTCTTAGAGTAAAATATCCGTAATCGAAAGCATCACTCTGCCACAGTTCCTTTTTGCCAATAGTGGAGCTGTGTTAACATGTATCAAATAGTTACAAACATTCAAAACAAGAGTGTGAGAGTGGCACAGATTAATACATTCTGTGATCTCCTTCCCTGGTGATAGATACACTGAATTTGTTCCATGTAGTTGGGGAATTCCATTTAATTCCAAAGTATGGAGCGACCTCTCACCCCAAAATCAGGCGCACAGCGATAGTGTGAGCATAACAATGATGCAGAACATTAATCCAAATTTCACCAAAAGTTTATTCATATTTCATCCAATGTATTCATCTTTTCATGATTTATCCATGTGTCACACGAGAGGCGGCATGTGTATAACACTGTAACCTTAAACGCTGCGGAAATGCCAATCCAGGCCTATTTCGGTAGCTAGGAGTATACATGCGTCATCCTCATTAGTTCATCCCGATAACCCAATGCATTTCGGGCCTGTACTTGGCCCTTTGTCAGGGGTACTCTACGATAAAAAAACATTGTTGTAAAAACCCATTTACACATGTTGACGCCTTAATAAACATTGTGCAACCTTATCCGATAGCTTGTAAATATAATTAACGTCTTTCCCGCTAATTGTAGCTGAACCGCTACTACTAAATTCATGCCTAAACCCACATCACTAAACCCCTCATCTTCTCCCATAATCCAACTAACATTTTAACATCCGTATACTAGTGCCCAAAAACGTGTATACAAAATATACTCTCGCTATAAATTCACGACGTGATCTGAGTTGTTACCTTCACTATATCCAACAATGTTTTTTTATTGTAGAGTACCCCTGACGAAGGGCCAATTACAGGTCCGAAATGCATTGGGTTATCGGGATGAACTAATGAGGATGACGCATGTACACTCCTAGCTATTGAAATAGGCCTGGATTGGCATTTCCGCAGCGTTTAAGGTTACAGTGTTATACACATGCCGCCTTTCGTGTGACACATGGATAAATCATGAAAAGATGAATACATTTGATGAAATATGAATAAACTTTTGGTGAAATTTGGATTAATGTTCTGCATCATTGTTATGCTCACACTATCGCTGTGCGCCTGATTTTGGGGTGAGAGGTCGCCCCATACTTTGGAAATATCTTCACAGTACGTAGTTTTTAGGCAGACCGCGTTTTTGTGCTCAGCACGCGAACAAAACTCAAAATGGACAAACTTTGGCTATAGAAAGAGATTGGTGTGCACTCTGTCATCTTTGTTGAATTCCATTTCATCTAAAATATGTTTATCATCATTTCATCTTCAAACACCTAACCTCAAACACAATTACAATCATAAAAGTTGAAAACAGACATTCCGTCAGAATTTGAGTTGTCAGAATATGCCCCACTTCATTTTCCTAATCACCTCTCATGCATAGAAGCTTAATTATCCACTCTGATTAGTTGGAAATCAAGCACCTATTTTCCATAAAAAGTTGATCAGAGCTATAAATCAATCATGCCTTAGCCTCATGAAAGGCGGTAAATTGTATTTTGACATATTTTGGAGCAATGTGTATGAGTGAGTGCATTGCTATAAATGGTGCTGTTGAGGTCACCTTATAAAACAATCATTAAAGTTTGAAATCAGCTGAGATAGGGAAGTACAATAACATGAACAGTATTTATAATCCAACAACACTCAGAATGACCTGGAAGGTGCCTAAGGAGAAAAATGCAAGCATTTTATTTAGCAGGAGGAGGGAAGAGAGCATTGGATAACATTTAGATACATGGGAAGTCCTGATAGCTGAGTTTTTTTCTGTAGCATCACTCTGTTTTCCTGTCCCTCAACAGATTATAATTCATTTTCTCATTTGGCTCCACTCGTCTAACTCCTTCTCAGCATTCAGAGGTTGTGAGCTAAATCATTTCCAGGCTGATTTTCCCCTCTCCAGGCCCAAAGTCCTTAACCTCTTCCAGAGTGTAGGCGTTGACCCTTTGTGAGCATTTATGCAAGTTATTCTGCGTTGGTCTTCTACTTGAGCAGTAGAGTTTCCGAGTTTTCCTGTTTCTCCTGGACAGGTCTTACTCTAGAACTCTTGTTTCTGATGACCTAGCAACTTCCGGGGACAGACAGCACTCTAGAGCAGTTGATTTCAATGGCTTGGCTGTATGGAGTGCCTCTTTCTTCCCTCTCTAGTTGTTAAATAGCAGGATTAGTAGGAAGGGTGTATGAGCATGAAAGTGCCAACGATTCCTTTTGTTAGTGTTAAAAGGAGAGGACTAGAGAGTGTGCTGTTTGCATTGACCTTTCTGACAGCTTGTCCAGATATGTTAACTCCGGATGCAGGCTTGTCATTTCTTTGGAATGGACCGGTTCCTTGGCTCTTGAATCCTCATAAATGGGTCATCAGAATCTAGTTGGGAGCTCTTTTGTCTTGAATCATGCCACCCAGTTTGTAATACACAATGGACTCTAAAATGTTTGTCCCTGGATTTTAATTGTAAAGAAAATTGAGGGCAACCAATTAGGGAGCTCTTCTTTGTGTACTCTGGATTAGGGTATACCGAGATAGGCTGATGATTCTGGGTTCACTTTCTAATATTTTCTATAGTGTATATTTTGGGCAGGAGAACAGGATTGAGCTTTGTCATTTTTCAGGTGGAAACGAACATGAGCTTCACACCTGGCATTTGAGGGCAGCCCTTTGTATAGAGATCTGAATAGTTTCTCACTGATTTTCCATTTCCCTGTGATGGGGACTGAGTCAATAACATCTGAGGGAGATGTTTGGCCTTTGGCTTGGCTCCCTTGCTTTGTCTGGCCTCAGCCTCTTACTGACTGGGGAGGCATGCTTGTGTGTGGATGTTTAAAATCACACCGGGATAATTGCTTCCCTCTATTTTTCTACCATCTCATGTTGCCTCAAATTTCTTTGATTGGCAATTGACATTAGAAGCAAAACATCCCACTGCTAAGTTGTGTTATTTTATGAAGCTTGCGTCTCAGCCATCAGTGTCCCTCCATGCCAAGTGTACTGCAACAGCAATTTAGCTAATAATAATAAAGATGTTGTTTTACAGCACACAGCGTAATTAATTGAGCCCTCAGAAACTCTCTACCCAAACATCTTCATGATCAAACCTTACGCATTTTTTAAGAACTTTGTCAATTGAGATCAATTCCATCAAATATAAAGCTAAGATTGTAACCTACTGCATCTGTTAGGCATCTATCTGATTGATCTTTACCCATAGAGACAATACGGAGTAGCATAAAGTACCATGGGGCACATTTACAAGAACTGACGCATCTTTGCATATCAGCAGAGATGCATCAGTTAAGTTGCATCATGTAAAAAAATCCTTGCACCACCATGAATGTGTTGCATTTACAATGCGGCGCACCGTGGCGCTAGGATTGACAGATGCATGATGCATCTGTCGGCGTAAAGGTAACGCAGCGCTGGAGTCGTGTCGCAAGTGTGACACACCTCCAGCACTGCTCAGGGGCGGCCGATACTTGCTGTTCTGCATCACTCCGTACGCCTGCTTCAAGCAGGCGTAAGGTTTTGAAGCAGCAGCGTCGGAACGGTGGCTCAGTGAAATATTGTAGCTATCACAGCATCACTTTTATGAGGCTTTCTTGCGGTGGAACGCCCACCCTGCATACATTATACCTGATGCAGGTATAATGTGATGTAGGGCTTTACAATGTGACGCATCTCCCTAGATGTGTCGCGTTGTAAATTTGTCGCAACGTGGCGCATTATTTACAACGACGCTGCGTCACAGAAGTAACGCAACGGCCGCGTAAATGTGTCACAAGGGGCTTGTAAATCTGCCCCCATATGTTTAATAACTCCTGTTGGGACTGTAACTGCTGAAACACAATGTGGAATAATCCTAAAATTAAACCCTCACTCCAGATCAATATGGACACTGTTTCCAGTCCTGGACTTTATAATAATCTAATGCATTCTCAGTGTTGTAGTCTTGTTTTGCTTTGGTTGAGCTACTTAGACTATAACACCTGAAAATAATGTTTGTAGCTGAACATTTAAGGCTAGGAGACAGGCGGCACAATTCACAGAAGGAATTTTGGAGTACATAAAGTAGTATTTCAACAGTTCTACATCACGTATTACGAAATGCAGTTCAAGAACCTATGGCCAGAAATATTCACATCTGCCTCTTCTATCTTTTCTGTACCAAGATTCCAGTCACTAGTGCGCACACATATGCAAGTACTGCAAGTACAGGATTTAGTAAGGCATGTGGATGGGACAAGGAAGAGTGGTGGGAAACTAGGGAGTAATTACTACAGAGTGGGTGTGGTTAATGATAAATTAAGGAGGGACATAATAATGCGCAAAACACACACATAATATTAAGACAAGTGCTGCTCACAAACTACACTCTAACTTTAAAAAGCCCCATTGCTGACAAAACTGGCTTAAATGTACTCCAGCCAGGCCATTAAGTAAGTCACGAACCACACACCTCCCCGACGGCTCGGCTGACCGTCCGAGGTACCGACGGAAAGAGCGGTGCCTCCTACATCCTGAGCCGTTGCCAGGTGGGGTGAGGTTTTGTCTTCCATATTACAAAGAAAATTGAAGACATCAAGAGTAAAACGGGAATGTGAGATGCTGTACTCACACCATATCCTTTTTTTGATGTATTGTAAATAGCAGTAATTGTCCTTTGGTTTTTTGAGGTCCTGACGAAAGCACATGGCTCAATCTTTTGCCTTAAAGTGCTGAAACATGTTGACCACTCTGGCTTAGGACAGCTATTTGTTAAAACTAGTCCTGGCGTTCACGTTTTTAATCCTTGATCGTGACTGACACGAATAAAAATTGTTAGTCTGTTCACGCACCAATTTTATATTTTCGCACCCCACTATTTTGCACTGCATTCACAAAAAACTTTTTCATAAAAAAACTTGCTCCCACGTATTCTATCCTGCTCATCTTGGTAATTACACCTGTTTGACATTCGTAAGGTCTGATGTTTATAGAGCTAGTCTGTCATTTCGCACATCAAAGGATACCCAAATGATGAAGCTTATCACCAGGTGTGTTGAATGATGGGAATCCATATGCATACATTTTTATGTCTATTTGCCATTTCACAATTTTGATTCTTAGTAGGAACTTCCTTCATTTGTTCTCTCTTTTTCTAGACGCTGGAGTATATTTTGTATGTACAAGTCAGTCTGGGGCTACATATTCCAGTTAGTCTTTAAATTTTGGCCTCTGACCCTAATCTATCTTTTTTATGTGTTGTGGTTAAATGTACTCCAGCCAGGCCATTAAGTAAGTCATGAACCACACATGGCCTATCATTGGTACTCCAACACTCTTTCTTAGAAAACAATAGAAGCAGGCTATAACACTAACACATGCTAGGAAATATTAAAAAAAGAAATTAAATTATTGTTGTAATGAAATGATGATCCAACTTCCAGGGTAAAGTAAGTGGTATTTATTATGATGATAAGATCAAGAGTAGAAGTACAGAGAGCCCCAGCATGGGCAGCCTTCCTGGTGCTCAACCCAAACACCAACTGACACTCACACTTATCCAACATTCCACAGCTTCATCACGCACCAACATTCCACACCACACTCACACTGGCTGAGCAGCAAGTATAACACATCTCCCTTCTTTACAGTGAACAAGAACACAATGCAATGGTCCAAGGAAAAATACTCATTGGTAAAAGGTACATGCATAGAAATAACATGAGTACCAATTTCACAGACCTAAAGATGACTATAGGGCAGACAAGTTAAGAACAAAAACAAAGAAAGCACATGTCTAGTGGGTATACAATTTGACATCAAAATGCAAAGAAATTACCGAAGGATGTAACAATTGACTAACTGTCAACATAATATATGAAGTGATGGAAATGCCAATGCCCACCCATGTACTCAACATTAATAAAATACAATAGACTGTGCAAAATAAAAATGGTCTTAAAGAAGATAAAAAAACTCTACCTACCCACATCTTACCCCTTTTAACACAGAACGAAACAAAACATGCATTCTACTACATCACGCACAACCAACCAAACCCCATATGCCACAAACATACCAGTTGACCAGGCTGACATGAAACGAAATACACAGGGAACCAAATACCAATGGTGCAATAGAGATTACTCTACAATAACCACAAGAACACTAACATGAGAGACCAACCCACAACCACACAAAAGAGGAAGGCTTGCATGAACAAGCACACAAACAGCTCTCAACTATTACGCCAAAACAAGTGGGTGATACCTAAAGTCAACCACCAACCATACAAAGGCGGTTGACGCGAGCAACTCCTACTCAATCAACTCGAACACCACACCAACAGGGTGAGTTACATAAATCAACCCAAACCCACAAAAATAGTGGAAGACCAGAGTGGCTTAGCACCTAAAAACCATCTCACACACACACCACCAACCGTGAGGGATTCACATATTTCCACCCACAACCACACCATAGTGGTAACCCTGAGCGACTTAACACCTAAAAGTCAACTCAAACACCATACCAACAGGGTGGCTTACCTAAATCAATCCAAACCCCAGAAAAATAGTGGTAAACCATAGTCGCTTAGCACCTGAAAGCCATCTTGTGCACACACACCACCAACCCTGAGGGATTCACATATATCCACCCTCAAACACACCATAGCGGTAACCCTGAGTGACTTAACACCTAAAAGTCAACTTAACTGACAGTTATTCTCAAGAACAAACATCCGAACTGCAAATTTCCCAAACACCACCCAAAAGTGGCCAAACCAAAACGTGACTTAATCCCTGCACGCACTGGAAAAACCCAATATGAACCCAAAAGCCAACATTCAAAACCACAGATGCATAAGCATAAAGTAAAACACGTCTTCCAATAAGTTTACAATTTCTCTTTTGCTCCTTTACAGAAAGCCCCAAACAAATCAGAGAGGGAAATTGTACCAAAATGTGTCTAAAAGAGTCATAGTCTGGGGGTGCCAGGATTTTCATGTGTGCTCAGACACTGACTATACATTATAGTGGTCAGACTTAAAAACAAAGGCAGCAGCAATTTTTCCAAGGGCGAGGATGTTGCTTCGCCCACACACCACCATCGCAAGTCAATGCATGAAAAGTAAAAACAAGGGAAAAGGAGCCCATGGACGACCAAAATGAAGCGCAGCCCTCACCAGATTTCAGAGGCAATGCCAAAGCCGCATACTAAACAGACTTTGCCTCAAAAGCATGTTCGTCGACTATCACCAGGAGTAAAGATGACAGCACGTCAGCAGCACATACGCTAGGAGCATCCCGGGTGGCTCCAGGCACACACATGCAGCACAGCGTAAGGTATTCTAACCACTCCACAAGCTCCAAATATCACAGCTTGCACTGGACCAAGAGAAGAGACAGCGCAGGAGCTGAAACCGTTGGAAGCAGGTGAGCGCTTGACCTAGTAATATTTTTTTTTAAAAACACTGGCACAGCGGCTGTTCGTTTCCTCAGTAGCACCTACTCTCCACACCATTCTCCGTTTCACTGCTGGTCCTAGATTACACATGGGCGGGTGTAGATTGCCCCCTTCCATTTAGCTCTTCTGAACATGAACTCTGAGAAAGTCACATAAAACAGCTTTGATATAGGTTCCCATAACTCCTCAGGGATGCAGTTAAAATCCTCTTGTGCCGCGGACACAGTCAGCACAATGGGCATGATTCAATAGCCCAAGTCCACATACAAGGCTGAAAAAGGCATCACTGGCAACGGTGAAACAGGCAGGGACACACTCACACAGCTAGCTTAGAAATGTAGCAGCAAGTCCTCCCACATCGCGGTTGCAGAAGACTAATCCAAAGGTCATAGGTGGGATAAGACACTGCCACACCAACTTAATTTACTGCCCGGGTTGGGGCCGACCAGTCTGAAGGTCACTGGTGGGGTTATGAGCTGCCTGCTTGTGTTATGCACATTGCACTTAGTTTCAAAAGGGGTTCTTCATTAAAAAATTACTTCAGGCTTCAAATTCCAGTAGTTATGTTTCACTTAGTCTCAGTTCTCAGACGCAGGTTCTTTTTAAAATCGTCGCCAAAATGTTATAAATGAATGATGATCCAACTTTTAGGGTAACTCAAGTAGTATTTCTTAGGATGGTAAGATCAAGAGTAGAAGTACATAGAGCCCCTCCAGGAGCAGCCTTCCTGCTATTCAGCCAACACACCAACTGAAACTCTCACTCATCCAACATTCCACATCATCACCACGCGCCAACATTCAATACCACACTCACACTGGTTGAGCAGCAAGTATAACAATTATCATTACATTTCTATGTATATATATGGATATTTGTGCAAAGATATTTGTTTTTTTTGGAGGTCAGATATTCCACAGGAAGAGCATTTTTTGTCTAAAAACAAAGCTCATCCACCTCAGCTGCTTCCTATAAAGATTCAGGGTGATCAATTTGCAGGACTCTCACAATATGAACATTTAAAAAAAAAAGAAATCTGTTTGGCCGAGGGAGCTTTTTCTCCAGTTGGCCATCTCGGTCTGGTTCTGCAAGACCCAGAGATCTGATTGGCTGGCCACAACCTCAACAAATATCTTGCGCCCATCTTTATTGGACACAGAAACATGATCACCATGTCCTGAAGTTAATAAAAAACACATATAAGGGGGAAAGGTAGGGATAGCCTGCCTCCTTGGAATTTCCGGGGAGAACCCAGAGTGACCCTGCAGGGAGTAAAACATTTTTTTTATTGTTCCTCCAGTACTGTGGTATCTCTGTGAGACTCAGCGCAACCTGGTGAGGTTCCACAGTACTCCCAGGGGTGTGGCTCAATGGTTAGAGCGGCAGACCTTGATGCAGAGGTCTAGCCCGGGACCAGGGTTCAATTCCCCGCCTCGGCGGGTCTTGAGATCAAAATTCCACGGACCTGATAATTCTCGCCTCGGTGCCTATTCCAATCATGGAGTCCCACTCTGCAACTCTGGGCAATAGCTTGCTTAATCTCCACAACGGCCCCCACAACGCTAAGGATGCCTGGCCTCCACCTTGGGGGTGCCCAGGAGTGGACGCCTCACAGGGAAAAGTCAGGATGGGTTCCACAGCGGTATTCGTACAAGCGCCTTGAGACCCTTGCGGGTGAGTAGTGCACTATACAAGTATCAATTTACAATTTACAGGGGGCCGTATAGCTAACACAGTCCCCTGGAACCATGAATGTGATGCTTGGTCGCATTACCACATTAGTACTGTGGAACCATGAAAGAATGACACAAAAATAATGGCAACATCGAAAGGTGGTCCATGGGGTGTTGACTATCCATGCCAAGGCTGTGTGCTGTGGGTGATTGTCCTTCCTGTGGCCAGCCCCCCTGCTTCGTAAGTCAAAAGACTACGTGCTGCGAGGGGTCAACCCTTCCATGGGGGAATGCCATGTGCTACGGGGAATTGGAAGTCTTCAGGGGATTGGGTGCATTGCTTAGCTGTAGGCTAGGCCATTCGGGCAACAACCTGCATGCATGGAGGAGTCCATGTGCAGTAGGGGGTTGGCCATCTGCAAGGGTTGGATGCAAGGCCTGGCCACCAGGCCATGCGGCCAACCCCCCACTGTCCATGGCTGAAGACCATGTGATGCGCAGGTTGGCTGCACGCAGGGGGTTGGGCATAGGTTCTGACTGCAGGCTAACTCCATGCTGCCAGTGCCCTTGATTGTTGCCCCAACTCAGTCCTCCCTCCACTCATGTTCATAAGCATACTGTTACTGCCTATCTGCCCATGTATGTTGTGTTGTCATTGCCCCTGTGGTGCCACTACCCTCCCTTGCTTGACCTTCCCTCTCTTTCGGGTTTGGGGGAGTAATAACATTTTTGTACATAAGACTGGTACTGCCGTTCCAAGCACGGAGCCGAGCCACCTGTGAAAAATAGGTGAAATGGGTATTAGCCTGGTACCGCAGGAGTACTACAGTACCAAAATATTCTACAAAAAAATATTTTAATCGAAATAACATGTATAATACTGAGAAAGAGGTACATGATAGCTATTGTAGGTGATAGAAGACATTCTCATCTAAAAGTGAAGTTGTCCGCCCCTCTTTTCAAACACAAATGTCTGAAACCTCAGGCTCCTACAGAGCAGATGATCAGAGTTGAAGTTTGGAAAGTGCCCACCTCCATGCCGTGCTCAGAGGGGGAGGGGGTGGGGGGGTTGGCCACTTGCGGGTGGATTGGCAACCGGTGGGGGACGGGTGCAGGGCAGGCTTTTGTGACCAACCCAGCACAGTGCACAGCCAAAGGCCATGAGCAGTAGGGGGTTAGCCAGCTGCAAGGAGTTGGGTCCAGGACCTGGCCACACGCCATGCCCTATGGCCAACCCCATGCTGAGCAAGCCCATTCTTCTTATGGTCAATAGATACATTTCCTTTTGACTCCCAGAGGCTGATTTTTTGCTGTAGACATTAGGTAATTTTAAACTGTGGTCTTTGGCTAGGAGTGCCTGAGAGGCTCGAAAGGGAGGAATAAAATATTTACTGTGCTGACATTCATCCTTCCTGTCCTGGAAATGGTCTGCCCTGTTCATCTTTTTGAACCGGTCTTATAGTTTGAACTGGTAATCGTTAATTAGTTTTGCATACTATAAATAAGTTACTGAGAATAGTAATGCCAAAGTACATTAGGCATTTATTCCGCTAGGTGAAAGGTAAAAATCTTTTTAGATGCTTCTTCTCGATGGCACAGGTTACCAAAAATAGAATCTCTACTTTCAAGTCAACTTTGAATTGAAATTAGATTTTTAAAACGCAGCTAATACCCGAGGCGTCTTGGCGCTATAAACGAACTGAGGACAGAAGGGACATCAGTGCAGGCGGCGATCAGAGTTAGTTCCTTCACGAGGTCTGTGTGAAAAGCCACGTTTTCAGACCTTTCCTGAAACTCATCAAGGAGGGTGCTGTTTTTTAAAGTAATGGGTAATGTATTCCACAGCATTGCTGCTGCTCTGAAAAGGCTCCTGCCTCCCCAGGTGGCCTTCTTGAAGGGGATAGTTGCCATGTTCCTGGCCATTCCTGACCGTAAGGTTCTATTAGGAACATACCTCTTTAGTTTGTTCCTGAATTGAGTTGTTCCTTGGTCGTGTAATGATTTAAAAGCCAAGCATAGGACTTTAAACTTGCACCTCTGCCTGACTGGAAGCCAGTGTAATTTTTTTTATGGCTTCTCTCACTGATACATTTTTGGGGATTTTTAGGATGAGACGTGCTGCTGCGTTTTGTACTATCTGAAGCCTGTTAATCAGGCCTGAATTAATGGTGAGATAAAGACTGTTACAGTAATCTAAGCGGGAAAGGACCAGAGCCAAAGTCACTGTTTTCAGTAGTTCCTCTCGTATGTATTTCTTAATTTTGTTGATTAATCTTATAGCAAAAAAGGAGATGGATGTCACTTTTCTGACTTGGTCCTTAAATGTGAGTTCATTATCAATGATGATGCCCAGATCCTTAGTTTTAGTGGAGAATGTAGGCAGCGCATCAAGTACTGGTGGCCACCAATCAGGCGTCCAGAGGGAGGGTTTGTTACCAAAAATGATAACTTCCGTCATAGACGCATTCAACTTCAGACAGTTGCCATCCAGTCCCTCACATTCTTCATACAGGTCTTAAAGGCCTCACCCGGGTATTTTTCTCCATTTGTTAAAGACACAACAGTCTGT
This sequence comes from Lissotriton vulgaris, assembly GCF_964263255.1. Lineage (NCBI taxonomy): Eukaryota > Metazoa > Chordata > Amphibia > Caudata > Salamandridae > Lissotriton > Lissotriton vulgaris. The sequence continues at coordinate 485,548,963 of NC_141694.1, read as the reverse complement.
GTGTCATCAGTATAGGAAGCTTGGGCGAATCCTGCTTCTTTTATTATCAAGGCTAATGGCGCTACATATAGATTAAAAAATGTGGGGCTCAGGGCGGAGCCCTGAGGGACTCCACAAGGTTTGGAAAACTGTTTGAAGGTTGCTGACCCCATTGCTACATTTAATTGCCGATTGGTTAAAAATTATTTTAAGAGTTCAAAAGCAGTGCCTTTTGAACCTGCTTCCTGCAGACGGTCGTATCAAAGGCCGCCGAGAGGTCAAGCAGCACCAGTGCTGCTGTTCCTCCTCCATCTAGGATTACACACATATTTTCTGTGGATGTGATCAGAGCAGACTCAATTCTATGATGCTTCCTGAAGCCATGTTGTGTTTCATCTAGTAGTGTGTTAGATTAGAAATGTTCAGTAATTTGTTTATTCATTGATTTTTCATTGTATTTGGTGGCGAAAGGGTGCCTTGCGATAGGGCAATAATTGTCAGGTTCTGAGTTATCAAGATTGTCTTTTTTTAGGAGAGGGAGAATAGAGGTGCGTTTCCATTGATCGGGGAAAATACCGCTGGCGAATATTGTTTTGATGATAGAGCTCAGATATACTGCTAGTTGTGTGGATACCAAGTGCATTATGTTGGGTGGGCATGGGTCGTATGGGGAGCCAGATTTAATTGATAAAATGAGGTCTTTTAGTTGGTCGTTGACAGGGGTTCCTAAATTCGAGAAGGCTGGTTATATCTTTCTTAAGGTTGAGTGAATACTTGCTATGGATGTTAATGCTTGCAAATTTATCATAGTTGTTAAACACCTTCTTTTGAGAAGGAGTTCGCTAATAGGTCGCAGAAGTCCTGCTTTGACCTTAGAAACCGTAGAAACTGTTCTAGTTTCTGAAACAGTTCATGAAGCAACTGAAGTGGGTGAGTAATACATGCTTAACTACTATTAGCAAAACGGATAACTTAAAATCAGAGTGGCTTATTTACAAGCCCCTTGTGCCGCTGGTGCATCACGTCGTGTAACACACCAGCGATGTAATCTGCTGCGTGATATTTACAGAGCAAACCCAAGGAGATGATGGCCTGCCAACTTAGGGCCAGCAAAGCAAACACAAGGAGATGATGGACGGAGTGCTCAAACTTATCACACACTCACCCCCAGTCTCAGATCTGGGTTGAATCAATCATTTTTCTTTAGCTCACTTCACCACCCCAATTCAGACCCAGCCATATGGAAATCAGTCTTGACCCTGGCCCTCATGGAAACAGTCCAGCCCAAACTGCCATGCCAGGTCTTTCCTAGACCTGAAACAAGCACCTCTGGGGCCAGTTTCAGAGTAACACTCCTTGAATCCAGTGACAAAGTAAGCAAGGGAGCAATGCCTGGGAATACCCTGCCAACATTAGGTGAACAAAGCAAACACAAGGAGTTGAGGGACGGAGCACTGAAACTTTTCAGACTCTCACCGCCCATCATAGATCTGGGTTGAATCCATCATCGTTCTTTAACTCACTTCGCCACCCCAGTTCAGACCCAGCCATATGCAAATCAGTCTTGACCCTGTCCCTCATGGGACCAGTTCAGCCCAAACTGCCAAGCCAGCCTGCGTGGCTTCACATTGCTTGTAAACATCGTCCCTTTTCATGCAACACTTTGTGTGCTGGGGGCGTGACATGGGTGTTGCTGTGGGTGTTCACACACAACACCCATGTCCACTGATGCATTTCGAGATTTACAAGCAATCGGTGCAACAAGGAGAAATGTTTTAATTTCTCCTCGCTTTTTTTCTCTTTCAATGTGTGATGCATTCTGCTGCACACATTGGGAAGAGGAAATCACATCAATTGATTGTGGCCTTCCTACACAAAAACAATCTACCCAAAATGCAGGCATCCTTGCACCATGGTGCAAGGGTGCCTGCGCCAGCGCATGGCAGCCGATTGTGCGCCAGCACTGGGGAAAGCGTAGGGATGCAACATATTGTTGTAAATATATTGAATCCCTGTGCTTCAAAACTAATGCAGCGCAGCACAGCTAAATGACTTAGTTTGCTGCATTAGTTTCTCATAAATAGGACCCAGAGTTTCTAAACAATACCCTGTGAACAAGAATTTGGTGTGATCTGTGCTAAGGCTCTATTACTCGGACAAACATCAATTGTGGGGCAGGATACCATGCTTCATGCATTGGACTAGAACAGAAAAGACAGAGAGGTAGCCATTCAGCCATTTCTAGAAAAAAGGCTGTGATTATCCACTTAATTACCTTTAGTCAAGTGGGGGGAGAAAGAACGGATTGTAATCCATTCAGCTTCCTTGCAGTAGTACGAGATATCAAAAGTAAATGGATCACTTGACCTGAGTAACCAGGGCTTGCAACGTTTTGGTTGTCTTATTGTTAAAAAACCCTCATTCACGTTAACAAGCCATGTGGCAGTATATCTTTGTTCTCCACCAAGTTAAAACCGTGACCGTATCATCATAGGGCTATGATGATGTTGTCACGTCTTTAACTTGGAGGAGAACCAAGATATACCGCCACACGGCCTATTAATGTGAATGAGGGTTTTTTAACAATAAGACAACCAATACGTTGCAAACCCTGGTTACTCAGGTCAAGTGATCCATTCCCTTTTGATAACTCGTATCCACTTAATTACCCAGAACCAAAGGCAATTGTCTGTAAATTGCTAGTTAACCCCTTCCAGGCTATTGACGGAACCGTTCCGTTACGGCTCGCAGGTGAGCTGTGCTCATGACGGAACGGTTCCGTCACGGCCCGGCCGCAGCGCATGCGCGGCACTGATTTCGCGCCTGCGCGGCGTGTTTAATTGAGCGAGCGGGGCCGTGACGGAACCGTTCCATCATGAGCACAGCTCACCCGCGAGCCGTGACGGAACGGTTCTGTCACCCACGGAGCTCACCCGCGCGCCCCCCCCATGACCGTTAGCGCTGCGGCGGAATAGCCCCTGCAGCGAAAGAGTTAAAAGGGCAAATATGGCCCTATGAAGCATTTTTGTGTGTCTAAAAACATGATGAAAGGGCCTCCTTCGAAATAATCTGTGCTATTGGACTTGAGCTGCCCACAAAAGGCAGAAACCAAATTTCATCAGATCTATTTTCAGGGGCGTTTTTTTGCCTGATGAATATTTAGGGACTCTTTAGGTGACAGTCTTGAAATTCGTTTATTTTGGTTTGCTATTTATATTGTTGAGTTTCTTCTTTCCCTTTTATCACTGGGATATAGAGCCCATTTTTCTCTAGGTATTGTCTGTGTGCCAATATCCTGCCCGCAATTCTCATTACAGTTCTTTGGCAGTAGATATAAATATTCAGTGATGGTACTTGTAAATGTATTTAATTAGCTTCCAAAGCCCTCACTTTTCCTAAATACGTTTTTGCAAGACTTTGATGTTAGACTCTTTTCCCAGTGCTGCTTATTCTACTTTCAACATATTTGGTACCAGCAGGATCATAAGCGTCAGATAAGCTGAATGAGCCAGCAGTCTTCCCCTTGAGGTTCCCAATTATTATTTTCTGACATAAAATCGAACCCTTTGTCCCGATGGGATCTGTAAGAAGTAGTGAGGGAGTCTTGGTCCCGGGTTTTTGCCACAACCATTGCATAGTTGGTCGTAAAGTGTGATGTAGCCTAAAAAAGCAAATGTAGTCATCATAAAATCAGGGACAAAAGGATTGCTCAGTAGACGATTGCAAGAGGCTGAAACGAGAAAAGCTCTTTGACAGGCAGCCAATGTAAAGAATTCAAAATTGGCGGTGATATGATAATTTTCCTGCTACCGGTAAAGTGTCTCGCTGCCACGTTCTCACCCAACTGCAGCCTTCTTACCAGGTTGTCTGGGCAACTAAAGTAGCATAAATTACCATAATGCACCTATAATTGCAAGAGGCATTGACTACAGATACATTATGTTCGATGAGAGTGCCAAGGTTGCAGACAGTTTTTTGATGGCCTGGGTGGTGGGCCACTGATTTCAGACCAGACCACTAGTTTCCACTAGTTTCCATTTATCGTGGTTGTTGCTGGTGATGAGGAGTTCAGTTTTTCATGGATTAAGCTGAAAGAAGCTTAGATAGCATCCACCACAAGATGATGGCTAAGACATTTTTGTAAGATCTTTCTAATATGAATGAGCTGATGCCTCAAGAGGCTTAAAGGAGGTAAGTCTGGAAATCATCTGAGAGTCGTCAGTAGTATTGAACTCCGGCCAAGCAAAAAGTGCCAAATAGTATATGTTAAAATGTAGTGGTGATAAAACAGAGCATTAGTGAACTTTACAGCGTATCTTTTCAGACTCAGATTTAAAAGGGAAGGATAAAGACTTTTTCCTTCTCGGTCAGAAAATACTTTACCCACTTAAGTACAATAACTCAAATTGCTACTTCTTGAAGTCTGAAGATGAGAATGCATTGATCAAAGCTGTCAAAGGCAACTTAAAGTTCTAAAAGAACTAGCACACAAAACAACCTTCACCGGCCATTCTCCATAAATCATTCAGAACTGCAGGCACGACTAGTACTGTAGTGCAACGCCCCTCCTTACCTTAAAAATGTACAATACATGGTTGTCGTGGAAAAAGGTTTGTAGCTGTAAGAAAACTAGTCTTTCAGGCACTTTGCTCAAATACAGTGGCAACTAGAATGGTGAAAGATTTTAAGATCACTTGTGGAAACAGAGAAGAATTATTTTCAATATGGGCGTAGTTGTGGTTCTTTTCCAAATTGGTGGTGCTTCACAAAGTTGATAACACTTGTTGAATAGTGGTAATATAAATAACAAAAAGATGGGGGGGTCAGTAATTCCAGTATTATGGGCAAAGGTGAGTAGGAGAATCTGTCCTCCAAAGTGATTTCCTTACACTGACGCAATCAGTAAGGACTGTGAAGTTCTGCGCTCTCAGATGGTGGTATTGCAGGTGACGCTATAGATTTGTGGGTGATGTCCACCCAAATCTTAGCATTTTAAAAAAAAGAAAATACATTGGTCTTTTGAAGAAAGATTCAAAGTTATGTACTGCCACGGATAATGTAAATTCCTCTAATGATCTAAAACGTTCTTTCAACAGGTTTGTTTCCTGAGAAATCTAGGTAGTGTAATAGACCTTTTGAAGTTTTAATATCTTGCTTGTAAACTTCCTAGCTTAGTTTTATAATGTGTCTTGCGTTTGTAAAATATTTCTGCTTCTATTTCCTTTATATCTGGCAAACCTCTAATTTGAGGATTTTCTGTAGAAAACAAGGGTGGTGCCTGCGTTGGTCGCCCAGAGATCATTTACTAGATTTTCAATGAACCCATTTTACAGGTTAATCAAAGATTCAATAAACGTTATATGTAATTTTGCAGATTAAAGACTGCAAGGTCATTTAAGAAGTTCGATGGTGTGCCTGTGGGAGATTTCACCCATTGGTGAAAACCACTTAATATTAAAAATAAAAAGTATCTATAATAATGGAAGAAATCACAGAAGCAGGAGTGTGTGGAGGATGGTAAATAGTTAAGCAATTTAATGTCAGGCGACAGTACTTACTCTGAAATCCTAGAGCTTCCTCACTGAAAATTGAAGGATAACCTATCACTTTAAAATCCAAACCCTCAGGGTGTTAGGGTAACCTGTTATGTTATTTTATTGTATTTATGAGAAAATTGTCAAAGTAGATGCATTATGTATGGTTTGATTATGCGGTCGTCTCTGGAGAGCAGAGCCCTGCAATCTATGTGAACCTTGACAAATAAAATTTGTTTTAAAAAAGATCCAAACCCTCAAATCTTTTTTGTGTAGTACCACATGCTGGAAACTCTAACGCCACAAGCTTTATCCAGTCTGTCCTGTCTTTGGAATCATATGGATTTGAACTAACTCATCTAAAATGAGGCCTCATTGAGTCAGGTTTTAGTTATGCATATGAATATGACTTTTTAAAATGGAAGTTTCATTTGTTATCATCTATACATACTGATTTTTAATGAATGTAACATTCTAAATGCAATCTTGAACTTTTTAAATGTTTTGTACTTGCAATGGTTTATTTTTAAATCACGCAATAAAGATTATTATTATTATTATTATTAGTTATGCAATGGAGGTCAAAGTTTACACCTTTGCACAAGTCTGGGATTTCCTTGTGATGTTTCACTACAGATTTGCTGTTATAAATAGAGCTCCCGGTTTTATGTTATTTATTTTTTCGACATTTCCGTCTGTATTTATCCATAATTATTTGTTGCTAATTTTTTCTGTATTTATCCGTTTTTTCATTTTGTATTTTCTGTATTAATGAAGCTGTGATGGGTATTTTTCTACATATATTTAACTGATAAATGTATACTCACATTTGAATGTGCATAAGGTTTAAACGGTATATATGGTGCAATAGCGTTTTCAGAAAGCATTGCATTGTAGAATAGCATGAGTAACTGTAGATGTGCACTTAATTAAGCTTAATTAGGAAATCTGTTGTCGTTTTTCATCTCCCCTATCTCTCAATCTGTACACTTACTGACATGGCACTTGAGATTAACAATAGAAAAAAATCATACAAAGAAAACCTATTTTCTGTACTTTCTGTACTAAAAAATAAATACAGACAGGAACATAAATAGTTTTCTGTCTGTATTCATCTGTAAAATTCAGTAAAAATGGAAAACTGGTAGCCCTAGTTATAAAGAATGGTTTGCATAGTGACAGTATTATTTGGAGAAGGGAACCAAAATGTAGATCCTTGCAGTAGAAATATTAAGGTGTGGGAAGTAATGTTGCGTTATACACAACCATCATTTCATGTAAATTGCCTGAAATTCCCTTTATTCATAATAATTTGAATGTGCTTACAATATGTATATTTAATTCGCAAGTCAGCCATAGGAATGATGCTTCAGTAAATGAGATTGACAATAGATTCCCATTTGACCCATGACTATGGTGTGGGTTGAGAAGGGGATACTTTGACAAGTGGGAGGACCTCAGTATGGTTCTACACCCCTCTAAATGAAAAGTGCTTCAGCACTAGTCATATTTTTATGGTTTTCACTTCAGGAATTATGGGGATATTGAGTAGAATTTGCCAACAATATTTGTTAAGTTAGGACTGTTGTCCCAGAAATGCATGTTTCATTGCTGTGTTCGCAATTTGAGTGTTGAATGGCAAGTCAGCACCCATTGGATCATTTTGAAAAACTATTTTGAGAATCAACAGGAAGTGACAACAGCCACCAAATTTAAAAGCCACACTATGCAGGCGGTGAGATTTTTCCAGTTGGGTTTTGCATCTCTTGTCTTGCAGTGTGATCATGTCATGTCCGGTAAATGTATAGGTGTTAGAGGTCTCTTATTTAATTGGGGAGGGAAGTGAGGTTTACATGATTTTCATATGTTTTCGTCTATGTATTAAAAACTAAGGATGATGAATTTGGAATAGTCCTTATGTAAAATGGATCCGATTGTAGATTTCTGAACTGGACTGGTCTTTGAGGAAATTTGCAGCAACATGTTAGGAGATCAGAAGTTAAAATGACTAGATAAAAAACTTCACATTTTAGAGTCGGGGGGAGTGGGGCATCACAATTTTTATTGTATTTTAAATACGGATACTGTTGATTGATTTTTTGCATTGTTTGGTCATTTCGATTTTACACTGCTGTCTTGTGACGACCGGCCACCTCTCATTTTTTAGAAACTGAAAATTGGTCCTTGTTGCTCAGTAAATTGTCAAATCCTATTGATTTGTGTTAAAAACTATTTCATTATTGAAATGTGCATCTAGGTAGGTTATTAACATTAAAGAATCTCATCTTTCGAAAGTCTCTTGATTTCCCTCCCTTTGAATCCTTTCTCTTCTCTTGCTCAGTTTTTCTTGAGAAGGGTATGTTCTTTCCAAGTTACGTTTACTGTATGCAGTAAAAATGTGGTTTTGTTAGATCATTTGGAGAAAAGATTAAATTGATCTGTAGACATCAATGTTACAATTTGTGGTTTGTGAAGTAGATTATAATAGCACCCACCTCTTCAATGTGTTGTAGTAAAACATGAGAAAAGATGTGGTGTAATGTAAGATTCAATTTTGCTATTTGGCTGCCCTGAAAAAGTTGTGCTCTTACTGCCAAACACATGTTGGCTGTCCAATGTGCTTTTTTTCTATGACCTATGAACTTCTTCAATAATGTTGTCCAAAGCTTCAGATGGAGTTGGATATTTAACTTTTATTTTGATGGCAATTGATCATTATGACCTTCATTGTATACATTTTCAATGTATTTTGAACAAAATAACTTATATTATTATGAGTGGTGAATAAATCGAATTACAGGCAATTTGTATAAAATGGTTGGTTGTGTATAACATAATAATACTCCTCGCACCCTAATAATATTTGCTTTAAATGTTTTAAGACTAAGGGGAAACTGGCTAAGTGGGTCAGTGTGCAGGGCAAGGTCTTGTTATCCCCAGTTCAGGTGATTAACCTTTTAGTGGTGGTATTTTTATGGACTGGATGCTGAGGAGGTCCACATAGAGTCCTTCTAAGATGTGTTTGGTGTGTCAGAAGGCAGCTGTGTATTGTGTTAACTGGGATTGCGGGAGTTCTGAAGCAGATTATACTTAGTTGTGTGGAGTAAACCGAATGCATGAGCAATCGGTTACTGTGTGCAACTCCTGTACAACTTTTCTCTTAAAATTACTAAAATAAAACAATTTGGCATACCTGTGATGTCTCCACAGAGAAAAAGAGTGCATTAGGGAAACTGGCTTTTCCCAACCTGTTCAGCTTCCAAGCAGCCTTAGACACAGGTGTCCTAGGGATACTCCTTGGTGCCCTGCTACCTTTTGATAGCCGTTTTAGTTAAGACTATGTTTGGTACAAAATGTACATCCACTCCCTTCAACTCCTAGAAGATGTGTTAGGCAGTTTTCATCACAAAGGGCATTATCATGGCTTCTGGACATTTTTATGTTACTCATTTGAGGCCAAAGAGATAAAGGGATCTGTCACGATTAAAATAACTATTTTCTTTTGCTCTATTTTCCCCATTCCTGATGTTTTACTTGTGCTATAACACTCAAACCCTTTATGATTTTTCTTGATTCATGTCTTGTTTTTCTTTGTTGTATTCTTATCTGTAATCAACCTTGGCCTGGACATTGTACATTGTTTATTTTTAGTGTACTTCTGAATTATGGATTTGATTTGCATACAAATCATATGCACTTTCTCTAAAATGTGCCTTGTCACTAAAGCTGCCCAAACTGAGCAAAGTTTTTTTTAAAAATTGTAATCTTTTTGTCTTTTTGGACTGAACAGTGGCTCATTCGTCAACAGGCCATTTTCTCAGACTCTCAAAATTATCTTCTTCTGTCATGAAAGGATAACCCTCCGGGCCTGGTCCTCAAGATCTACATGTCTCAATTATTGACTTTGCTGCCTGGTTTCCTTATAAACCATAAATGCCATCTCTAAGACTTGAACTCTTCTGTGTAATGTTTTTACGTGTCAGGGAACCTATGCCAAGTTTCGTGTAAAGTCCTGTTCAATTCCTGCATCCCCTTCATCCTGTCCATATTAAACTCCATTCATGTTAGGTAAAGAGATTCAGTTCATTCTTCTTTAGTCTGGGCAGAAGGCATCTACTGGGTATTCTCTAAGTTTAGCATCTAGGGATGGTTCATTGTTCAGAAGGTGATTGTGGTACTGGGAATGCTTTATGGAGTCCAGCATTATTGCAGTCCGTGAGACCCATAGTCTCTATTTAAAGGTGGAGGACGTCAGTTGCTGATAAAGAAAATCTCGATTTGCTTAAATTCCCAGTTGTGTTGCTTCTTAGCAATTGAGTGTAGCTCCACAGAGTGCCATCCTATTCATAGAATAAGGTTCACCATCTATAAAGTGTATTTTATACAATTATTTACATCTTCAGTGAAACAATCAATTTGGCCAGCAGAATGTAAATGTAAATGTAAATGTACAGGAATTTATATAGCGCAAATCACCGAGCGGTTTCTAAGCGCTTGCTTAGGGAACCCGTCCTGGTATTCCCCTGTGAGATAACCCCGGCAGGGTATCCGCAAGGTGAAAGCCAGGCATCCCACCGCGAGGGGCCGTTGTGGAGATTAAGCAAGCTATTGCCCAGAGTCGCAGAGAGTGAACCCGTGAATCAAGTAGGCACCGGAGTTAGAATTGTCGAGTCCATGGACATTTTTAGGACTCAAGACCCCGCCGAGCCGGGAATTAAACCCTGGTCCCGGGCTGACCTCTGCTTCCAGGTCTGCCTCCTCTAACCAGTGAGCCACACTTCTCCACCAGAAGATTTGAGCCCCCCCCATATAAAATCAGTGTCACTGAAAATACATCAGTATAAAGCAAATTCCTAAATTTCTGAAATAATCATTCATGTGTTGCACATAATGCTGAGGGTGTTCAATGGTTTTAATTTAGTTGGGTGTCCTTTTCAATGCATACACCTGACTTAGAACCAGCAGGGAAAGATTCTCTCACCCATTTATTATTAATATGCTCCATTAATTCCATTGAGTAGATTTGTATGCATTGACTAAATTAAATATATAGGAGGGCGATGCATTCCATGTAGAGAAGTATAACTGAAGCATTCATATGCAATCAGCATTTTAGTTTGGAGACCGCTTTGGATACCTCTACCAATTTAGTCACCAAAGGCGCCTGCAGTAGCACTGTATTGTGGGAGCCTCACTTGCTCTCTAGGCCCCTGATTTACGACGATGTCACACAACGTATAGCAGCAACCAAAGTTGCTTCCTTGCATTGTGCAAGAGGGAGAGAGCAAGAAAGCACCATATATCCTAATATGTGTGCTGCATAGTGCCCTGATAGAATGTCTTCTCTTCAGATCTTTGCAGTCAGCCTAGCCTTGTCTTTAGGAGGGATTGTAAAACCTTCTAGTTAGGTTAACATTTCACTGTGGTGTTGCCTACCTTCTGTTGTTTTGACAGATGTGTACAGTTCTTCTATTTCCACAATCCTCTCCACAGAATTAGTACTTTACTAGTAATAAATAAACAAATGAATAAGTGTTCTGCGGGACCTCATGATTCTACTTCCCCTTTAGCCTTCCACCATTTTACGTCTCTCAAGGGTATTCGTTTAAGGTAGAGTGCCTAAACCACCACGGTTACTGAAAAGAACTGATGTATCCATGCCCTTCCGTCCCACAAATATTTATGTATTCATTTCTTTAAGCATTTTACAAATGGCAGTGACAGCTGGTGAAAATGAAAGTGGTGGCACCCTGATCTGCACAAAGTGAGTGAGCAAAGCAAGTGAGTTTGGACATGCACAAGAACGTTTACTTGCAGCCTCAAGATATTTTTAGGTTTCACCTGCACAGAGCTTGCGCTGTGCTTTTAAAATCTATTGTATTAAATATATCTCAAAAGCAGCTTACATCTCAACTTCCCTTTGCCTTCCCTTCTTATTGGCTCATGTGCTTGTCAGTTTTTCTATTCCTCTTTTCAATTGGTTGTAGGTCTTTGCTTCCTGTGTTCCTTGTGTGTTTTTCTCTTATCAAGCTCCTGTGGCCCAAGTACTCATTCACATACGCCCATTGTGGCTTTGATGCGTGGAACTTCTTTAATTTGATTGCTGCACAGTGTTTATTGCTGTTGGGGACAGAAGCAAGCCAGTTCCTAGGGCCTGATTATATGCATTCAATGGGCACTTACCCCAGCCCTCTCCAGTCTCCATAGTTGTGCAGCCTTTCCCGGGTCACACCTGGCTGCTTACCCTGTCCCACGCTGGTTGCTGTTCCCCTCCTGTACCGCTCATTGCCCAATATTAACAAGTTGGTAAACATCGGGCATGTATTTTCCTGTCAGTTTTCTTTTCATGCTTGTAAATATTCTGTTTTGCATCCCGTGACGTAAATGCAATGTTAATAGGCTGCTGACAGTGGGAAAGGTGGAAATAAATATTTGCAGGCCTTGATATCTAATTAAACCATATTCTCACTGACTTCTCAGGGGAGTGAGAAAAGTATGCAGTTAGCAGTGAAAAACGAACAGGGACAGCAGGCAACTGCAGAAGTGCCAGGTGTGTTATAGAATCAGACGACTTTGTCCTGAAGAACACGTCAAACTGGTTCCAGATGTGAGGTGGGCACACACAATCCCTTGGTGGCAAGGCTCTTAACTTCCCCTTGTAACCTGAATGTTTTGTATACAATAGAGGTGTGCTCCAAGCTCTAGAGGAAAAACAAATAATACTACAGTATTCCACCAAAGGAAACCTTTCAGAAAGTATTTATAAGATTTTCAGTGACAAGCAGCCACGTTACAAACCCCCAAATGATTTCTTCTATTATTAATTGCAGTTCAAGAAAGCTGTGTTAATGGCCAGGAAATAAAATAAAAAGTACAATAGGTCACTTATGCTACTAATGGAGCCATTTGGATCTAAATATGGAGCAGATATTTTATCACCTGCAGGCTCAACTAAGTATATTGCTCAAGCAAGAGGTATTAAAAGCAACCAGGCCTGCTTCCCCCTCAAAAGGATGTTAGTCTGATTACTCATGGAAAACCTTCATTCCTCAAACTTTTGTCAGTGAAGGGGGTATTTTCACTGTCTGTAGTTTTTATTTTTCTTACGAAGGTAAGGGGGTTTATAAGTTGTATCCTAATATTCATGGAGGAGGGCATGTTTTGCCACTTCCAAAACGTTGTCTATTCAGGACATTGTGTCGAGCACAATATATTGTCTTTCTCAATAAGCGAGTCATAACACTTTAACGGAGTTTCACTAACTTATATTGTACAACTGCTCACCAGGATACAGCTTACTACAAGAAAACAGCTTATTATTAATCACATAGGTGAAACCTAAATCATTTTCCAATTTTCGTTTTTAAATGGGGCCATATGTTACATATGTTATAAATTTATGGGAGTATTGTGCATACATTTACATTACACTGGGTTAATATTGTGTGCCAGGTATGAATTATTTTGTTGTATGTATGTTGGTCTATAAGATTGTTTCACTGCCTTAGCTGTCATAGAATGTTCTATGTGTTTTGTGTTTAGAACACTGGTGTTAGAATTAATGTAAAGTATTTTACAATGACAGTCACTCAAAGTCCAGGAACCTGTCAGGTATTATGTGAACTCATGATAAATATACTTGTTTCCTCACCATCGCCTTGTCTTTTTACAGCATGTGGTAAATAGCAGCCTCTCTCCTAAATCAATAACAACCAATTCAGTACAACTGGCTAACCTGAAACCATTATGACATTGATAAATATATATGTATGTAGGTACGTTGTATTTGTGTAGCACACACATAGACAAAAAAGGCTGTGGCATGCTCTACAAAGTCTACATGGTCACATGCACTGATTTAGCCGTAGTGCAATTGGAGGGGGTCTTGGTTTTGAGAGTGGAAATTGATTGTTATTGTATTTTGTTGAAGTGTTCTATAAAGATGTGTGCCTTCAGCTCTTTCCTAAATTGGAGAATGGTTGGCACAGTCATAATGGACACGGAGATGGTGTTCCAAAATTCGTATAGAAGATAGTTAGACTTTATATATTACTAAGGGATATGAATACAAATTATCGTAAAGATTTCTGCCCGAAAAGACATTTTAAACATTGATCTAAAATTTGCTATCAGTAGAATGTAATGTGGGCTTCTGTAACATGATCCTAAAATACCTAATTTAGAAATGTGTGCAAAAGCAAGCTTCTCAAAGGATATAGTCAGGTTTGCGATGATTCCAAGGACCAATGCCTTGTAAGTTTATTTAAGACAGTGGACATTGTTCAAATCAAGATTTTGCACTGCCCATGGTCTCCCTTATTGTCCGAATTATGTTTCTGAGGCCAGGTTACACATTTCCAGGTGTGAAATAACTAACAAAGGTATGGAGAGTGCTTCTCTTGGTAAAAAAAAAAAATGTTTTGACTTTTGTTATTTGTCTGGGTTTTTTTTCAGCACAAACGATTGTAACATATTACATAGTACTTCAGAGTGATCTGATGTATAGCAAAGTGTTAGGCAAAACAGGGTTCCCTCACCACAGTGACAAATCATGTTGATCTAGTTTAATTGCATGCATTTTTTTAACCCTGTAACATACAAAGCCCTTGTGGCCATGACCTTGTGGCACGTGTCATAAAACCAATTTATTTTCATCAGATCAGACATTTGCTGTGTAGATCTGATGTAAAGGGTGACCCTCGATCAATGACTGGTGAATTGAGGTAAACATAGACAAAACCACAGGGTATTCAGAAAGACATACGTGTATTGGCCTGCTTTAAAAGCATATTTCCAGTGAACACAACATCAGTAGCATATACATAGAATATAGACAAAAGTTTCTTAAACGAATCGTTCAGAACTATTCAACCGTCATACTACAGCATCAAGAGTTACATTTCATGTGTTTTTTGATAATTTATTTAATTTAGCTTTTTCATATTGATTTTTTTGTGTAAGTGTCAAAAGTCGAGTGATGAAAAGATGTGGAATGGCAAATCTGCCAAATTCATGAGTAAGATAGGTGATGTTGTTAATCACGGACCATTACATGAATACTCATAAACATGAGTGAGGTATCTTGCTCATCAGCTTCTATTCTAATATTCTTTTCAATTTCCTAGAACATTTTGTCAATATTTTAGCACATGGTGATTTTCAAGGAAGACACCTGTAAATAATCACAGTGAATGGTTGCTGCCACATGGTGGACAGCAATACACCTCAACAAAAAAATACTTATGTTTGGGTTTGTCATAATTCTTCTAGACACATGACGTCGGAGATCAAGTCTACATTATAAGCACTAAGGGCCAGATGTATCAAAAAGTTTTACCTATTCTGTGTCTCCGAGAAAATGCATTTGTGCATATGGCCCGAAGCGGCAAATGCATACATTTTCCCACAGCTTTACGCAGCAAGCCACCTTGCTGTGCTGTGCTGTGCTGCGATGAGATGCGTGAAACAGAAAAGGCCATATTTAACATTATACAGAGCATTCCTGTTCTTTCCTAGCACTGGCACACTTTTGGCTTCCTAGCGCCAATGCAGGCACTCTTTCGATATGTTGCAAGGGTGCCTGCATTGTAACCAGGATTGTTTTTATGTAACAATCCAATCCAGCACACATAGAAACAGGAAAAAAACTAGGAGAAATAAAGATATTTATGAGAGTGTCACTCAGTGAAGCGCAGCAAGTCGCTGTGCTATGCTGCACTGCATGACAGGAAAAGGGCAGGAATGCACCGTATTCAAGGCAATACCGTGCATTCCTGCATTTACCCCTGCGCTGGCACCCTTTTTGCTGCCTCGCACCAATGCAGACACCCTTGCACCCTGGGACAAGGGTGCCTGCCTTGCATGGTAAGCAGGATTGTTTTTGTGCAGAAAGAGACCCCTTCCTGTACAAAAACAGTCCTGAGAGTCATATTCCTTGTTCTATGTGTGCTGCAGAATGCACATTCAAGGAAGTAACAAAGAGAAATAAAGATATTTTCCTCGTTGCGCCTCACCTGTTGAGGCGTAGCATTTTGACATATTTCCAGGTCTACGGTTAATGGTAAATCTGGGCATGTGCCAAAATCCATGGGTGGATGCCTGGGGCAGAGGAGCCCAAGGCAGCGATTTTGCTCCCTTTTTGGGGGGGCGGAGGGGGGGGGGGCACATAGCACGAATGAGACCCGAAGATATCAGCAGAGTGCTTTACATGAGCACCAGTTGCGTTAAAGATGGACACATCCATTTTTGCTAGGCACAGGGAGATTAAGTGATTTGCCCAAAATCACAGGATGTTGCATCCCTGCCAAGACTCAAAACTGGTTCCTCCGCTTTGAGGTCGACCGTCCTAGCCTTTAGGCCACATCCACTCCCCTCTCATCCTTCTCTGCCTTGCGTTACTCTGGACTGATCAAGCCATGCGAGTTCATGCAAGGTGGCCTTGCGTGGCTTGATAAATCTGACTTTGGCGAGGCATCGCCCTTGCGCCCCCTTGCGTGACTCAAGGGTGAAGCAATGACAAATGTGCTCTAAGTGTCTAGAGTCTTGTTAAGTTACAAAGAGACTTATTATTACCTATGGATGTTATGGAACATAATCCCTTTGCCCCGCATGACTCTTGTCATCCAGTGGTTCAAGTAATTATATTTTCCCTCATAGACTACTGCAACTCTTTAGATTGTGGTCTGCCTAAGAGATCAATGCAACAAATATAACTAATTTGGAGCCTTTCTGCTAGGCTTCTGTGCATTCGCATAGTTCTATCTTGCTTTGTTTCAAGGACTTACACTGGCTGCCAGGATCTGACTTATAAGGCTTGATATAGCTGCATAGAGCTTTTATTCTAACAAGAATCAACTACTTCATCCCCAAGCAGAAATTGCTCACTGCTGAAGCCTCCCAGTTGCATAGCTGCCAAGGTTACAGATTGCTATGTGTGACATTTTCATAATTTCAGTGTAATCATGAGTGACATTTTAACGCCTATGAGTGAAACTTTCCCGCAAGCAAATTCAAGCAATGAAGAGGAGGGAAACATAACTATCAGAAATTACACCCATTTGAGCAACAAAAAACTCCAAGAATATCTTAAAACTGCTGCAAACCACCAGAAATGAAAGGGCACTAATGGGAGACAGGCTGCGTGGCGGCAGTGCTCAGCATGAGTATTTGTATAATGGCATTGTGTTTAACTGACAGTGCCAATTCTTTATATTATTACCTTTCACAAATTCATGGCACATTAGCAGACTTATCACAGACATATCTAGATAATTCACCCAACGGTCTGATTTAAGTTTCTTCAAATGTCTTCCAAGTCTCCCACGATGCTGACCTGACAAGGGTATGTGCTAAGATGTCCTAAATACTGCAGCCACTGCAATGTTATGCTCCCTAAATATATTAAAACTAAATGTTGACAGTCCCTAATTGCGCTGCGAGATGATCAAGTGCCTGTTTCATAGAAAGGTGTCATTTGCATGGCCGAGCTGCACGCGCCGGCACCTGCCAGGAATGCGCCCTCGGAGCTCTTATCTGCAGCCGGCTGCCGTCTTTCTTCGAGCACAATAGGGGAGAGCCGCGGCCCAGCTGCGAGCACGCTGCTCATTTTTTTTCCGAGAGAATTGGGAAAAGGCATTTGTGGTAATCGATTTCAGCGGTGATAAGGACCCGAGTCAGCGCGGAGAGGTCGCAGTTGTTAAATGGAAAACACAAGCATCTCTAGTGCTTCCGTTTTATCCAAGGGGAAAGAGTCTACCGTAAATGTTATCTGGGGCTATCCGATGACTGGGCCTAATCAAAGCTGATGCTATATTTTTCAGTCTGCTCTCAGCAAAGGTTTGTTCTGGTTCTCAGTCTCCCAAACACTTCGAGCGCCAGTTCATTGCCCATCTCTCTCGCTCTCACAAAGAGTGTTATTGGTGGCACCCCCCTGGCTCCAACATTCCTCAGTGTTTTTTGTTTGTTTTTATTAGAAAACAAACACCACTGTTAATGGGTTTTTTTTACACACTTATAGGGCCCGAGTGGCAATTTAGGCTCTGGTAGCCACTTTCCGTGCAGGAGGAGCTGCCACGATCCAGCCCGAAAGACCCCTTAGTCCATTCCAACTGCATTCTTCTGCCGGTGCTTGCTCCACCTTGGAAGGCAGTAGCATATGCAGGTCTCTACAATCCATGCAGTTCATCCCTTCTGAGGCTCACATTCCACCTAAGGTCTATCCAGCTCTGTGAGATAATGGAGTCCAGGCCCCCTCACCTCATTCTGCAGAGGGCCCCATCATTTGGATGGCACGCTTACTTATACAGTAAATGTGTTCTTCCGGGTTTGGAAAAAAAGGAAACCTGTAAAATGATGCCAAAGCACAAGCACTTATACATAAGCACATATTTGTGACTCCCATCCCTTACAGTAGGTTAGAGGAACAGAAGGGTGGAAGGCACACTATACTCCCCATGGTGGCAAAAAAACAGAATGTATAGCAGGGAAAGGGCAAAATTCCATCTGTCTCTGCGGCAGAATCGTAGCAGTATCTTTAACCCATTGACAGGTTCAAACGTCTGAAGCCTGTACTAAAAACCCTGTACCAGTCCGAGCCTTCTGAACAGTAGCCCTAGCAACCCCAGTATCCCTCTGGCACAGTAATCTATCTCAATGAATTGCATCTAACTTGTTGATCATCGCTTACCAAACCTGACCAGCTTGTTTTTTAAGAAATACTCTGGCATATTTAAGAGTAACCAATGGCATATCAAGGAATTGTTTGTTGCATACTTAAAGTGATCATTAGTGGGGGGCCTTAGTGGTTTCAGGTGAATGGTTAGTGAGATAAGTAGGCTGGTATGAGATTGGGTAATGTTAGGTACAGGGCTTGGGCTCTGAAGAGGCGAGATTGTGATCTATGAAATGAGGTATCAGCCAATTGCAGAATTACAATAGGAAGAATTAAGACATATGAGCATGAGACTGTGAGGAGGCTGTACTCAGAAATAGAAGGCATGCAGAGGATGGAAGATAAGAAGAGGGTCACTCTGAAAAAAGAAAGGAGAGGAATCAAGTGGAAGTCAAGGTCAATTTTTCATGCAGGGTTTTAGGAGTATAGCTGGAGAATGCTTTTGGAGATAGCAAGCAAATTGGAGGATGTAAGCCGTAGAAAGAGGTTGTTAGCTGTAAAAAGAAATATAATTTTACATAGTGCTCCACAATTGGGCCAGGCATCTTAAAGATGTGATTCCGTGTGCAAACATCATTTAAACTTTAAGAGCCCCATCCTGCTGTGTGCTAAGCCCTTTTAAACATAGTTTGGAGTATCTCAACCTTGGTACTGGGTCTGTACACTGCACAAGGGGAGTTGGAGCTGGAAAAAGAAAAGGTCTAATTTAAAGATTTTCCTTCACTATTCTGTAATTAAAGGTTTTTTCACTCACTCACAAAAAATGGTTTATTTTGCACTGGCTAAGAGCATGTCACCAATGTGCAGTCAGATTTATACACTCTTTTCTCACCTAATCCCATTAAATTGAATGTTTGGCGTCTTTTTGTAAGTGGCCATTGTAGTATAAGTATTGTATGTATAAGCAAAGTAGAGTGATGAAAGTCTGAGAGTTCCATTTTGAAAGCCCCGGTGTGTTCCTGTGCACAAGCTGGGGGTTGATGTTCTTTGCCCAAACAGTGGAAGTGTATCATAAGGCACGTAGGAGGGAAGCAACCTAGGCAGTAATGTGAGAAAAAGGGAGACAAGACTCCTGTAGAAATATGATGAGCTCCTTTTGCTAAAAAGGGCTTCTGGCTAATCTTCTTGTAGCAATGCCAATTGAATGGTGGGGGCAAAGGGGGCTGCAGACTATGTTGTCCAGATTGAGAAGGGTCTTTTAAGTAAAACCACCTTGTGACTCTTTTCTAATCACTGCCTTTGTGGATGTTCATAGCTAGGTGCAGATAGTTCACAACTCTATGTGCTCTGATGTGGGTGCTCCAGACTACAAACTACACTGCTTTGAGAAGCATCACCCCACACAATGATTGTGTTTGAAGAACAAGGTACAGAGGAAATTCAAAACAGAAGCCATCCCAAACCAGTTCTCATGCCTGCTGATCCTGAAAAAAATGGTACAAAAGGGGGTGGTAATGGACGGAGCATCTGAACCAATCAAACACTCACACCCAGTCAAAAGATCTGGGTTTAATCCATCACCGTTCTTTAGCCCACTCTGCCACCCCAGTTCAGACATGGCTATATGCAAATCAGTCTGACCCTGTGCCTCATGGGAACAGTTCAGCCCGAACTGCCAAGCCATGCCTTCCCTGGGCCGGAAACAAGCTTCCGAGGACCGGTTTCTGGCATTCCAGCCGTCTTCAGCCCAGCTTGCTTGAATCCAGTGGCAAAGTGAGCTGGGGACTCACGTCTGAGCATACCCTACCACACTTATGGCGGCCAAAAGCGGTACAAAAGGGGGTGGTAATGGACGGAGCATCTGAATCAATCAAACACTCACACCCAGTCAAAAGATCTGGGTTTAATCCATCACCACCCCCTTTTGTACCGATCCTGAAAAAAATAGCACTTCCCTGCTTTCAGGGAAGGTTTACAGAAAAATAGGCGAGGCACTTTTTATGTATTTCAGTGCAGGACAAGCTAGCAGCTCTTATTAAAAGCAATTTGTTTGACTTGGCCCTTTCTGCAAGGTAATCCCCAAATTTTAGCGTTCACCCTTCTGTTTTCTGAAACATAAGACATTCATAAACACTACATTTTGCCAAATAAAACAATTGTGCTTAAGTTCAGTACCTGTGTAGATCAAAACAATTTTGCTTAAATTCAATGCCTGTGTGAATCATACTAACAATTATAAAATTACACCAGTTTATAGTTTATACATCTATTATATTAAGGAGCACTCTCCTTGAACCCAACAGGTTTCCTCTGTTAGAGAGTTGCTCTCCTTGAGGAGAATATTCGGTATCTGTGGGGATAATTCAATTTTTATGTCCCCTCTACAGATTCTGAGATTAATTTAATCAGTCTCCATCAAGGTGGAAGAAAAAAGAAAGTGCTGTCACATTTATAATTCCTGTTCTACTCAAGGGATTATTTTCAGGGGAATAACACAGTGTAATCTGAGTTGTGTTGGTAAACGCTTTAAATGCTTTAAAGAGTTGCTTTATGTCCGATAAAGGTAAACTTTATCGGACATAAAGCAACTCTTTAAAGCGTTTAAAAAGTGACAAAAACCAAAACCCAGAAAAGAAACTTACCTTTCAGTCAGGAAGATTATTTACCAACACAACTCAGATTACACCCTGTTATTGCCCTGAAGATAAACCACCAATATAGGACATAACCCCCTTCCTTAGATTTACATTTAGAAAGTTGGCATTTATTTTGTATGAACCATTTGGTGCCGGCAGCCTGTTCCTGGGTCACATGACTAGGTGTAACTGACAGTTGGTCTTTGTGTATTGCTTCTAGACAGTG
Source organism: Lissotriton vulgaris (assembly GCF_964263255.1). Lineage (NCBI taxonomy): Eukaryota > Metazoa > Chordata > Amphibia > Caudata > Salamandridae > Lissotriton > Lissotriton vulgaris. The sequence goes on along the minus strand of NC_141694.1, from coordinate 485,527,978 downwards.
AGACAAAAGGAAGATAGGTGTTGGCAGAATGGACCACTCTGAGTTAACGAGGGCGAGGAGCTGTCACCTAACTCACTTGCACATCACAAAGCCTCTAACTGAGCACTCTAACAAAGGGGTTGGCACTGGTCAACTATGTCCTAAGACAGGCCGGGCCAGGGGAAGGAGGAAGGGGATGCCTGACATCTCAGGGGGTGGAAACCTCTAGAAGCTTCTTCCACTTCAAAGTGGGCAGCAAGTATAAATATTGTACCCTTACACTAACTCTTCAGTACGCTTCTGAACCTGTGGAGGACTCTCCCAGAAAGAAGGACTGCTGTGCTGCTGAAAGGGCTGCCACTCTGCTGGACTGTTATCCCAAAGGACTGCTGGCCTGATGTGTTGACCTGATGCCCTGTTGCCCTATTGCATGGGTGAGAAGGACTGGATCTGCAACCTGAACCCAGAACCACCAAGTGATTCCAAATGCTAGACTCTTGCAACCTGCAAGTTGACTTTGCAACCGTGAGTCCTACCATGCCAAGTGTTTGCCTGCTGCTGTGAAGTGTGCAAGTCCGACTGACCGTTAGCTTCAATGCGGCAAGCCCAACATGTGTGCATTTGCTCAATGAATCTGCGCTGTATGAGAGTGCCACTCAACTAGGAATCGCAGTTGCGATGCCCTATAGTACTCAACCTGATTCGGGATCCCAAGTCCTCCCTCCTCTGCCTTCAGCTAGCCCACCTCTCAAAACATGCTTGGTCTTGCCACTGCCCAGACAGAGTCCCCCCATACTCTAAGAGAGCCAAGGGATGCCCCTCTCAGCCAATCCTGAAGCTGCTTTCAAGCTTTGCATTAAAATAAAGAGCATGAAAGCAGTGTTGTCAGTGGCTGAGGTGGGCTCTATGACAGAAGCAAGATCCCAAGGTTCTTGACTAAAAACACATGGGCGGGGGTGGGGGGGAGTAACTAAAAACATGGCCATTAACATTGCAGCTTTGTCTATTTATTATAAAGCTGCGTAATGATTGGCTACATTTCTAACCTGCAACAGCTCTTTGCTGCCTCCAAAATGGAGACACTAACTTTGCTACAGACGAGAACAGAGGATGTAGAGAAAAGGCAGATCAGCATTTCCAAACTCCCTCTCGAATTACAGTGGTCAAGCTACAGGAAAAGCAAATGAAGAACAAATAACATTTAATTTTGTGAGTGTATTGCTTCATCAATTGTTACGTTCACCACTTTCATATTTCCCCAGCCGCCACTGTATTTATTAATTACAATTTACTCGATTTTTCTAATTTGGTGGGGGATTCTTCTTGCATTGTGTTTTCACATTATTACTTTTTCATAAATAGTTTACATGTTGCTTATAAATTAAGCCTGACAGTTCTGTGCCAAGCTATCAGAGGTTTTAGCACAGGTTAATTTGGAGTTTACTTGTGTCTTTACCCTGACAAGGATTGTGGTTGCTGCTTGATTAGAGTTTTACCCCCACCCCTAAACCAATAACCCAATTTCTTACACACTTTATGTATGGCTCTGTGGTACCGTAATGGAATCTAGATGCAGGATGTCAAGGCAGCTCTCACAGCTGCTACCTCAAGTTAGAAACAAAAAGTGTATAGAATGGGTTCATCACACAACGGTATCCAGGCCACGACGCAGTACTGGGGTGCCTGCTTTCTATGCATTCCCTGTTCCAAATAAATATGTTTCAGGTCCATATTGACTCAAGATGCGTATGGCACTTGTGCAAACTAGGAGTTCCATTGAAAACTGTGGTATTAAGAGGAACAGTATACCCATAGAAAACAGTGCATACCACATTATTCTATTGTACTTTTACTTATTCTGCACGTTCCTACTTTTTTTCAGAGGCCCATCAACCCAAGAGATCTGTTGTATGCCTCATATATCATTGTGACCTTGTCTCATGTCATAAGTGACAGCCTTGTAAAGTTTTCATCACTAGAAGACATTCACCCTGGCAGTTGAACAAAGAGGGTAAAGGGTAGGAAATCATCAGTATATGCCTCGTTGTATAGGATATTTGCCAGCTGCATAAAGTCCTTCTTATCTGTTGACTTCATCTTGATGATGCCTTTCCCTTCAATTGCTTTACACCCTCCTTTTTTTATAGTAAGAGGCTATGATTTCGCAGAATGTTAGCCACCTCTTAATGTTGGGATGTACCACATCTCTTTTGTGCTATGTCTTGCTTTTATGTCCACATTCCCTCTAGAGTATTTTGCCTTCTCTTTCTTAACTTCCTCATACGTTGCCATCTGTCCCAGCTCTGACTAGAAGGACCCTCTAGTCAACACTGTTTTCAGACTGCCTATCTCATTCTGTGGGTCTACACCGAAGAATCCTCAGATTATGTCATTAGGATTAGAAATGTCTCTTCTGATTCAAGTTGTTTATGTTATATGTTTATAGACTTTGACACTTTGAACAGAAGTGCTATATGGAGGATCATCTAATACATAAGAAACATTAACAGCTGAGAAGGTTCACAACATTTTCTTCAAGTAGATGTAGATTAATGGGAACCATTGCTTCATTCTGCCCTTCATTATTGCTTAGTGGTTCGAAAAGCATTCTCACTAGACTTCTGTATACTTCGAAGGTATGCTTGGACAGATCATGTATCTCACATTGTCAGGGGTAGATTTTGGCCTCTGAGCACATGCTAGATAAGCATGATACCAAGGACAAAATAAAAGTCAGAACACCAGATAAACATAGGGACGAAGTACACGTCATTATGCCATGCATGTGACATTGCCTTACAACAGAAATAAACCCTACTAGTAGACAGACCGTTTGCTTGATTCTAGTGCCTAACAAAACACACAAGATGATGGACGGAATGTTGCACAATGGCAAAACATTCACCCCCGGTCACAGATATGGGTTTAATCCATTGTTATTTTGCTCATCAAGCCACCCCAGTTCAGACATGACCATATGCAAATCAGTCTGCACCCTGTGCCTCATGGGAACAGTCCAGCCCGAACTGCCAAGCCATGCCTTCGCTGGACCGGAATCAAGCATCTTAGGACTGGTTTCTGGCTATCAGCCATCTTCAGCCAGGATAGCTTGACTCCAGTGGCGTAGTGAGCACAGGACCCACGTCTAGGCATACCCTTTCCACATAGGGTGAAAAGCAAAGCACACAAGATGATGGATGGAATGTTGTACAATGGCAAAACATTCACCCCCAGTCACAGATCTGGGTTTAATCCATCGTTATTTTGCTCACCAAGCCACTCCAGTTCAGACATGACCATATGCAAATCAGTCTTGACCCTGTGCCTCATGGGAACAGTCCAGACCAAACTGCCAAGTCATGTCTTCCCTGGACCAGAATCAAGCATCCTAGGACCGGTTTCGGGCTATCAGCCATCTTCAGCCAGGATAGCTTGACTCCAGTGGCGTAGTGAGCATGGGACCCACGTCTGGGCATACCCTTCCCACATAGGGTGAAAAGCAAAACACACAAGATGATGGACGGAATGTTGCACAATGGCAAAACATTCACCCCCGGTCACAGATCCGGGTTTAATCCATTGTTATTTTGCTCATCAAGCCACCCCAGTTCAGACATGACCATATGCAAATCCGTCTGGACCCTGTGCCTCATGGGAACAGTCCAGCCCGAACTGCCAAGCCATGTCTTCCCTGGACCGGAATCAAGCATCCTAGGAATGGTTTCTGGCTATCAGCCGTCTTCAGCCAGGAGAGCTTGACTCCAGTGGCGTAGTGAGCACAGGACCCACGTCTGGGCATACCCTTACCACTTGGGTGAAAAGCAAAGCACACAAGATGATGGATGGAATGTTGCACTATGGCAAAACATTCACCCCCAGTCACAGATCTGGGTTTAATTCATCGTTATTTCGCTCACCAAGCCACCCCAGTTCAGACATGACCATATGCAAATCAGTCTTGACCCTGTGCCTCATGGGAACAGTCCAGACCAAACTGCCAAGTCATGTCTTCCCTGGACCGGAATCAAGCATCCTAGGACCGGTTTATGGCTATCAGCCGTCTTCAGCCAGGATAGCTTGACTCCAGTGGTGCAGTGAGCACGGGACCCACATCTGGGCATACCCTTCCCACATAGGGTGAAAAGGAAAACACACAAGATGATGGACGGAATGTTGCACAATGGCAAAACATTCAGCCCCGGTCACAGATCTGGGTTTAATCCATCGTTATGTTGCTCACCTTGCCACCCCAGTTCAGACATGACCATATGCAAATCAGTCTTGACCCTGTGCCTCATGGGAACAGTCCAGCCCGAACTTCCAAGGCATGTCTTCCTTGGACCGGAATCAAGCATCCTAGGACTGGTTTCTGGCTATCAGCCGTCTTCAGCCAGGATAGCTTGATTCCAGTGGCCTAGTGAGCATGGGACTCACGTCTGGGCATATCCTTCCCACATAGGGTAAAAAGCAAAACACACAAGATGATGGATGGAATTTTTCACAATGGCAAAACATTCACCCCCAGTCACAGATCTGGGTTTAATCCATCGTTATTTTGCTCACCAAGCCACCCCAGTTCAGACATGACAATATGCAAATCAGTCTTGACCCTATGCCTCATGGGAACAGTCCATACCAAACTGCCAAGTCATGTCTTCCCTGGACCGGAACCAAGCATCCTAGGACCGGTTTCTGGCTATCAGCCGTCTTCAGCCAGGATAGCTTGACGCCAGTGGCGTAGTGAGCATGGGACTCACGTCTGGGCATACGCTTCCCACATAGGGTGAAAAGCAAAACACACAAGATGATGGACAGAATGTTGCACAATGGCAAAACATTCACCCCCAGTCACGGGTCTGGGTTTAATCCATCGTTATTTTGCACACCAAGCCACCCCAGTTCAGACATGACTATATACAAATCAGTCTTGACCCTGTGCCTCATGGAAACAGTCCAGACAAAACTGCCAAATCATGTCTTCTCTGGACCGGAATCAAGCATCCTAGGACCGGTTTCTGGCTATCAGCCGTCTTCAGCCAGGATAGATTGACTGCAGTGGCCTAGTGCGCACGGGACCCACGTCTGGGCATACCCTTCCCGCATAGGGTGAAAAGCAAAACACACAAGATGATGGACGGAATGTTGCTCAGTGGCAAAACATTCACCCCCAGTCACAGATCTAAATTTAATCCATCGTTATTTTGCTCACCAAGCCACCCCAGTTCAGACATGACCATATGCAAATCAGTCTTGACCCTATGCCTCATGGGAACAGTCCAGACCGAACTGCCAAGTCATGTCTTCCCTGGACCGGAATCAAGCATCCTAGGACCGGTTTCTGGCTATCAGCCGTCTTCAGCCAGGATAGCTTGACTCCAGTGGCCTAGTGAGCACGGGACCCACGTCTGGGCATACCCTTCCCACATAGGGTGAAAAGCAAAACACACAAGATGATGGACAGAATGTTGCACAATGGCAAAACATTCACCCCCAGTCACAGATCTGGGTTTAATCCATCGTTATTTTGCTCATCAAGCCACCCCAGTTCAGACATGACCATATGCAAATCAGTCTTGATCCTGTGCCTCATGGGAACAGTCCAGACCGAACTGCCAAGTCATGTCTTCCCTGGACCGGAATCAAGCATCCTAGGACCGGTTTCTGGCTATCAGCCGTCTTCAGCCAGGATAGCTTGCCTCCAGTGGCGTAGGGAGCATGGGACCCATGTCTGGGCATACCCTTCCCAGAAGCAGAGGTCGGCCCGGGACCAGGGTTCAATTCCCGACGCGGCAGGGTGTTGGGCCAAATTCAGGGGGCTCAATAAATCTTGCCTCGGTGCCACTCTAACCATGGGACCCACTCAGCAACTCTGGGCAATAGCTTGCTTAATCTCCACAAACGGCCCCATCAACGCCGAGGATGCCTGGCTTCACCTTGGGGGTGCCCAGTAGGGACCATCTCACAGGGAAAGCCAGGACGGGTTCCCCAGCGTTATACAGCGCCAGGAAACCTAAGGGTAGCAGTGCGCTTTACAAGCTCAAATACATTTACACATTTACATTTACATGTGTATTGCTCCCTCTTCTTTCTTTCAAATGACCCCTTTGTTATCCCATCCTCTCCATTCCTCCTTTAACTGAGTGGAGTTTGTTGTAGATCGCATGCTGTCTCCCTTTATTGTAATTGTGCAACTCGCCTACTCCTCAATTCATCAATCACAACCTCCCCTCTTTGAAACCATGTCCATTACCCTAACGATACACATTATCTCCTATAGCCTATTGATTCATCCCAACAACCATTTGCAATAAATCTCATAGCACTCACTAATGATCCCACCTACCTCCTACTTAAAACTCACCTGCCATAAAGAAAGCTGAGCTAATGCATGAAATGATTATCTTAAGAGCACAAGACTAATCCTAATACCCAACCAAAATAAATAATCACTGGATTAACCAATAATCTTGGGTTCCCGAGTAGCATGATACTTGCCGTAAAGCACTTCAACATCTTTTCGGTGGTAGTAAGCGCTATCTAAATGCAATTACAATACAGCATTATTTTAGTTCATTTGGTGGAACTCTTGACTGGCAAGGCACCAGTCTTTGTCTTGTACCCTTTCACAGAATTAAAAACTGGTGTTGCTTCTCTCACACAGGATTTTGAATCAGCATGTATTATGTGGCACACTATCAGACAGGCACAGCATCTCCTTTGGCACAAATGTCTATCTGCCGTGCATCCCTTCTTTTGTACCTGGCACATCATTTGTTTATAGACAAGTACATGATTTCCTGCTTTGGAGAAAAATTGCTCCTGGGAGCTCTGCCAGACCATGAAGTATTGGAATATTTCAGATGTTTCCTTGCAGAACTGCCTGTAAATCCTATGGATTTTTAGACAATATATTTTTAGCACTGCATTGTCCTGTTTGGTCCATTTCCTTTAAATTTCGCTTGGGGTAGTATACTTGCCTTTCCCCACCAAGCGGCCCTGTAGATGGTGGAGTTTTCTAGGTGCGCTCACTTGCATGGTGCAATGTGGGGGTGCTGTGAAATCAAATGCAGGGCTCATTTTGGGTACCACTATTCATTTTAGGGATCTGATGCAGCTCTAATCTAACTCCAAGAAGTAGCTTTACAGCAGCTCAGGTGCGAGGTGATGTAGCCCGAGAAGTATTTAATTTGGGTTTTATTTCGAACACTATTAAAGTAAACGTGGTTTTATTGAACGTGACAAATGCACAGTTATACATATGGATGTCGAACTGCACGTGTTTACAATTTTAGTCACACGGCTGGAGAGGACTGATGATGTAATTTTCCCTGAATCACACGATGCGTCTGTGGGTCACGCCCGGAGGCAGAGATTAGCGCCGGTCTCGGCATACCAAGGTCAGCAAATTAAAACAATAGACTAACACTCTACCAGACTAACACGATCTTTCCATTTGCTCTTCCACCACGTCACAAAACGGATTTTTCTATATTTAGTTCATGTGTTTTTGACTTTACATTCCCAGCGACATTCTTTCCACTCTGACAGAGTAGGGGCGGAGGGAAGGGGGTAAATCAGTTGCCGGGTCAGACTTCTTTCACCCCAGGCAGTGAAATGCATGCTCCAGAGATGTCGCAGAGACCCGGAAGCCATTAACCCAGAAATCAAAAGGTGCAATAAAACTGTAATTGCATTAAGGAAACATAGAAAAGGAAAATGTGGCAAAAGACACATTTTCCCAGCTCGCGGCTCGGCGTCGCCTGAGCGGCCCCGCTTCTGAATTCCGTTTGCTCGCCGCCGGTTTATCACAACTCGGCTGATCTCAAATGGGAAAGAGACCCGCGGTCTTGTGCTGATGAGGAAAGACAGAAATGCGAAATTGGATTTAGGAGGTAACACCTAGTTATCCCTGATAAGTGGGGTATTGCCTTTAGCTGTTCAATCAGAGGTCCTTGACAGGAGGCTGTGACCTTGGAAGATGCCCCGCGGCCACGTCTGCACAGTAACAGATCCGGTCGCCTCTTTATCTCGGCCAGACTTCTTTTCCTGCAGGTAGCCTGGTCTTTGAAGGGCCTTGGTGTTTTTATTTGCTATGTGAATGGTCTGTACCACCGTGCTAATATACACATATCACAATTTATTTATTTAGTGCTAGGAAGTTGCTGTTTGCTGCAGCTTTTCTGTAGACAAGCAGCCAGAATAAGTGGTATAATTGTAGGCAGCCTCTGTTCCTACACATTTTCCCATATCACCCGCCACTGCAGCATGGCCATCAAATCATCCAATTACTGGTATTGTGCTTTCATTGTAAGCAGGAGCTGGCCAATTGGTGTTGTCTATAACAAAGCATCCCTTCATACATTGGATGTTTGTAGAGTTGATGTCACTGACCTGGCTCGCACTAATGAAACAGTTTTCAAGGTTTTTTTTCTACTAATAAATACTGTCTTCTGTTTCTCAGTACCTTATCTAAGGATATGAGGACCAAAGGCATCATTGGTAGTATAATAATATGTTCCTGAATTTACGCCCGGACTGACAGAGTAAAAAACCAACTAGCTCAGCCCTGAATAGGTGACTGTGAACTTTCTAGTCAATGGTCCCTGATTTAGCTGATCAGATGAAACAAGAGCGTAGGAGACCAGCTATGCAAATTTCTCCCGCCACATTTATTTCTCATTATTGCCTTGAGGTAGAACATGTTCAGGTGGATCATGCCCAGACCACTGGAAGAGAATTTTAGCAAATACACACACTTTTAATAAATGATGTGTGTGAAAGCTCTGTTGTGTGGTGATCTTTGGATGAAGCATACTAACTTCTGGGTATGACTTGGGATGAGATGTAGGATTGACTGTAATGCCTTGATTAGTGTCTGCCATCTTCCTTGTCCCAGTCTTTACAAAGATGCACCATATTCGGCTTTGGGCTTGATGGGTTTAGAGAGATTAAAACTTCAAGTTCTATTAGGTCTTGGACATTTTTCTTTTCAAAACATATCTCCAGAATAATGTATACCAGTTAATAAGTATGTATACTGAGTTGCACCATAGAGTTATATGCCATTCTTAATACATTCATGTACCTCTCACAATTCACTTTTGCAAGGGCCTGGACTATGCTCTGATATTACAGTGCTGAGAGAATTCCCAGGGCTCTTGCAGTCACCACAATACTGACCTGCACTGTGCACTGCTATCCTTCTCTTGAGAAAAATGTAGGGTTCTCACTATGCATCTCTATATTGGCCTCAACCATGCACCAGTAACTACATCCACAAATCTATCACAATGTTACATTATCTTCATTTGCACCAGCTGTTGAGCTCTCAAAATAGATATATTATTGTTATTATTATTATTATTGTCCCGCCTGTGACAGCGCATGTTTGCGAGAGATATTGTTTATAACAAGGGGCTTCCAGCATGGATTAACAAGATAGGCAGACTGCAAGTTGTGTTCCTTTATTCTCTATTGAACCGATACATCTTAGATGTCGTTAAGTTCTATGACTTTAAAAGATGTTAATGCCTGCTTTAGACTTAAGATTGTTGCCCCACATCTAATTCTATGAGATCCATTTGTAATTCCCACATGAGCGATAATACTTTTGTTTGTCTATTTGGAACTTGATAAAGATAATGGGATGTTGGAGGACTCCTTATGGTATGTTCTGTCTGTGTAATATCCACAAAAGTTAATAAAGATTTATAGAAGAAAAAAAATAAGGGGCTTTCAGCACACCCACTGCTTAACATTCATCAGCTTTATTGTCACTCTTATTTGCTGCCTTCTAATTGGCCAGCATGTGCTGGCTTCACTTCCTCTTCTTTCGGCTGGAGTATGGACCAAGTCCTTACCCTAATCGCGCTGTGGTGGAGGCACTACTTTTAATGTTTCTTCTTCCCTGTCATCCTTGTTGAATCTCTTGTCAATTGTAACTATGTTTTACTATGCCGCACACTTTTAAGAATCTCTTTTCTCCTTTGAAATGGATGTTTATTGTGACAACAGATATCTACTATTATTATGGAAAGAGATGTTATCTGCTCCCAAATGTATTTTCACTATGACTGGGGCATGAGCGCTATTGCTTTCTTTAGGTGATGGGATTTTTTTCCAAATGTCATATTTCTTTAATTTTCAAGCATGGGGATATTAACCGATTTGCTCAGAATTACAGGGGTGTTATGCCGAGACCTAGCAAGCATTGGAAAAGCTAATAGGTCTTGCCTTAGTCACTATTGGCTCTGCCACTGCCCTTTGTTCATGCTGTGCAGCATGAGCATTGACGTCTTTGGCCATGATTTGTACCCATTCTGTTTACTAGTTAGACTGCTGTGCAGCATGGCTAAAAATAATAACAATAACAAGCATTGACAAAGCCAAAGCCAATAGGTCTCACTTTTGTAAGAGCTATTGGCTTTACCAATGTGTTTAGCAATGTTGTACACCAGCATGGCTACTGTTCAGCATAGCTAAAAGTTAGTGGGGTTTAAGGAGAATGCCATGGAGTGGAGTGTCATAAAAAGGAGTAGAGTGGTGTGTTGTGGAGTGGCGTGGAGTGGTGTAAAGTGATGCAGAGTAAAGTTGAGTGGCGTGGAGTGGAGTGAAGTAGAGTATTATGAAGTGGCATGGAGTGTTGTGGAAGGAGTAGATTGTCATAGAGTGAAAGGGTGTAGCGTGGAAGAGAGTTAAGTGGTGTAGAGTGGAGTCGAGTGGAGTAGAGTGACATGGCACAGAGTGGTGTAGAATGCTGTAGAGCAGAGTGGAGTGGCATAGAGGGTGTTGCATAGAGTGTTATAGAGTAGACTGACATGGAGTGGAGTAGATTGTCATAGAGTGGATTGGCATAGAGTGCAGTAGTATTGGAGTGCGGAATGGCATAGAGTGTTGTAGAGTTGAGTGGTGTAGAGTGGCATATAGGGTGTTGCATAGTTGTAGGGGGTAGTGTTGTAGAGTTCCAAATAGTGGACTCCAGTGTTGTAGAGTGGAGTGGAGTAGAGTTTAATGGGATAGAGTTGAGTATCGTAAAGTGTAGTGTCGCTGAGTGGTGGAAAGTGGCTTAGAATGAAGTGGCATAAAGTAGAGAGGTGCAGAGTATATTGGCATAAAGTGCAGTGGTGTATAGTGCATTGACTTTGAGTAAAAGGGTGTAGAGTGCTTTGGGTAGAGAGGAGTGAGGTTGAGTAGAGTGGTGTAGAGTGCAGTGACACAGGGGGTGCAGAGTAGATAGCAGTAATGTAGAGTGCAGTGGTATAGTGTGCAGTGGTGTTGAGTTGATTGTTTCAGAGTAGAATGAAGTGGCATAAAGTGGAGTTGTGCAGGGTAGAGTGCAGAGATGCAGAGTCTAATGGCGTAGAGTAGAGTGGTTTAGAGTGCTGTGGCATAAAGTGCTGTGGTGCAGACTATTTTAGAGAGGGGTGATGCACAGTGTAGTGGCATAGAGTGCAGTAGAGTTGCATGGTGCAAAGTAGAGTGCAGTGGCACACAGTGTAGTAACATATGGTGCAGTGTCACATAGTAGAGTGTTGCAGGGTTGAGTAGCGCAAGGAGAGTAGTGCAACGAGCAGTGGCATAGAGTACAGTGGTGCAGAGAAGAATAAAGTGGCATAGAGTGCAATGGTGTAGACTTGCATAGCATGCAGTGTCATAGAGTGCATTGGTGCAGAGTAGAGTGGCATTGAGTTCAGTGGCAAACCATGCAGTCTTGCAGAGTAGAGGTTTGTAGAGTGCAGTAGTGTAGAGTAGAGTGGTGCAAAGTAGAGTGATGCAAAGAAGAGAAGTGCAGAAAGCAGTGGCCTTGAGTACAGTGGAGCAGAGTAGAATAGAGTGGCATGGTGTGCAGTGGCTTAAAGTACAGTGGTGCAGAGTAAAGGGTCATAGAGTGCAGTTGCGCAGAGTAGGGAGGTGCAGAGAGCAGTGGCTTAGAGTACAGTGCTGAAGAGTAGAATAGAGTGGCTTAGTGAGCAATGGCGTAGAGTGCAGTGGCATTGAGTGTTGCAGAGTAGATTATAGTGGCATGGAATGTAGTAGTGCAGGGTAGTTAGAATAGATTGCAGTGGCGTAGAGTGCATTGGTTTTGAGTAAAGCAGTGTTTAGTGTATCGGCATGGAGTGCAGTGGTTTAAAGTGGCATAGAGTAGAATGGCGTAGAGTGGTGCAGCATAGAGTGCAGTCACATAGAGTTCAGTGGCAGAGAGTGCAGTGTTGCAGAGTAGACTGTCGTAGAGTGCAGTGGTGTTAGTAGAGTGGCGTACAATGCATTGGCATGGAATGCAGTTGTGTAGAGTGGTGCAGTCTCAAGTAGCGTAGAGAGCAGTGGCATAGAGTACAGAGGTGCAGAGTATAATAGAGTGGCTTATAGTCCAGTGACTTAGAGTGCAGCGGTCTAAAGTGTTGCAGAGTAGAGTAAAGTTGTGTAGAGTTCAGTGGTGCAGAGTAAATTACCCTAGAACGCAGTGGTGCAGAGTCCATTTGGTGTGAGTAAATTGATGTAGAGTGTCGAGTGGAGTGACACTGAGTGCAATGATGCCGAGTGCACTGGCATTGAGGACGATGGCATAGAATAGGTTGTGTCAGAGTAGAGTGGAATGGTGACAGTATAGTAGAGTGGCATAGACTGGTGACTGGTGGCCAAGCTGTCTAGGCTCTATCCCTACACCCTGTCCTGAAGCTAAGAACTTAGGGATATGGGTGGATCCCACACTCTCTTATGAGACACACATTAGTCGATTAGTGGGCAAGTGCTTTGGAGTCCTAAAGACTCTCAATAAAACCCTGGACCTCCTTCCCTTGGAGGCTCGGCGCACTATGACCCAGGCACTGATTACGTCACGCCTCGACTATGGGAATGTCCTCTTCTTGGGAGCTTCTAGTAAAAGTATACGACGACTCCAGATACTGCAAAACGCTGCAGCTCGCCTAGTACTTAGACTCCCAAGAAGAGCCAATTCCAGAGCCGCCCTGGAGACCCTCCACTGGCTCCCAGTGGAAAAAAGAATAATGTACAAAGCCCTCCTAATATGTCATCGGATTCTTTGGCATAAAGCTCCCGGCTATCTGGCGGGTCTGGTTACCTGGTATGAGCCACGCAGACCGCTTAGGTCGGGCGGAATGGGCACGCTTGTGACCCACCGCTATAGGAGAGTAAAAATGGGAGGTCGGTCCTTTAGAGTGGCGGCGGCGATAGGCTGGAACAAACTTCCCACCAGTCTCCGCCTGGAGCCATCTGAAACCAAATTCCGCCGTCAACTGAAAACACACCTGTTCTCCTTGTAAGTCTACATTAGTGTTTCTGGCCATGTACTGTCCTCTCCTCTGGCGAGCTCCTTCTCTCTTTAGCGCGGGGACACGCCGGGATGGCGTAACCATATAGCTTTATAAATGTCTTTATTATTATTATTATTAGAGTGTAGAGTATATTAAAGTGCGTAGAGGGAAGGGGTACATAAAGTAGAGTGCATTGGCATAGAGGGCAGTGTTGCAAAGTAGAGTAGCATAGAGTGGAGTGGCACAGCGTGGTGTGGCGTAGAGTGAAGTGGTGTAGAGTGCAGTGGTGTCTAATGCAGTAGTGCATATTAGAGTAGTGTGGGGGTAGAGTGCATTGCCATGGAGTAGAGTGGTGTAGAGTAGAGCAGCATAGAGTGAAGTCACGTAGAGTAGAGCGGTGCAGAGTAGAATACAGTGATGCAGTGTGGAGTGGTGTAGAGTAGAGTGGCATGGAGTAGAACAAGCATGGTGAGGTAGCACACTGCCGTTATAGACAACACATCTTCAATTAAAATGACTATTACATTTGCACAGACATATGGTTTTACTGATAAAAGTATACAGGGCATAAACAATAATATGTAGATATGTCATCACCTACTGTATTGATGTGTTTTGATCTCACTCACACTTCTGAATTACCAAAAAAATTGCTTCCTTGGTGCTTTCTAATTCTGATATATTCTGAAATATCTGCACAGTTCTTTCGCAGACATTTACATTCTATTGTGTGCTAGAAAAAGAAATCATGTTGGCTACTAAGGGAGTGCTTTAGGAAGGCTGCTTTATGTTGTCACGCAAATCCTCTCACTTTGAAGTCACAGAAAGAAAAGTTAATACCAAGCTCCCTGGAAGACAGAGTCTGACATTTGACCTCTATCTTTGAATGCCCAGCAAATGTGACAAGATAAAAACAAGATTTAAAGGCCTATTTACAGAAATCCAGTACTGGTGGAAGAATACAGTAAATAGGGTTTGGGCAAGGGAATGGACAAACTCAAGTTGGACAGCCTAAAACAAATAGAGCCACTAAATATAAAGCAAGAAAATGTGTGTTACAAACCACAAAGCCAATGGTATGCAATGAGCAGAATGCATACCCAGGGATGCTTTTGGAATGTCCTCAAGCGGTGCAAAAGGGGATGGTGATGGACGGAGCATCTGAATCAATCAAACACTCACACCCAGTCAAAAGATCTGGGTTTAATCCATCACCGTTCTATAGCCCACTCTGCCACCCCAGTTCACACATGGCTATATGCAAATCAGTCTGACCCTGTGCCTCATGGGAACAGTCCAGCCCGAACTGCCAAGCCATGTCTTCCCTGGACTGGAAACAAGCTTCCAAGGACCGGTTTCTGGCATTCCAGCCGTCTTCAGCCCGGCTTGCTTGAATCCAGTGGCAAAGTGAGCAAGGGACTCACGTCTGAGCATACCTTGCCACACTTATGGCGGCCAAAAGCGGTACAAAAGGGGGTGGTGATGGACGGAGCATCTGAATCAATCAAACACTCACACCCAGTCAAAAGATCTGGGTTTAATCCATCACCGTTCTTTAGCCCACTCTGCCACCCCAGTTCACCCATGGCTATATGCAAATCAGTCTGACCCTGTACCTCATGGGAACAGTCCAGCCAGAACTGCCAAGCCTCAAGCTGTTGTTAGCAAACGAGACAGCTGTGCTGTCTGCTAGGCATCGATCTAAAAAGGACTATGATGCATCCAGCTCTAATGTTTTTTTTTTATTCAAGCTCATTAGCCCTGACTATATCATAACACCTTTGAATTCATTTTAGTCAAACCACAAAGCATTCATGCTGCTGTACAGCATGGATACAAAACATTGCCAAAGCCAATAGTCCTCATAGGCGAGTCCTTATGGCTTTGCCAATGCTTTTTAAGCAAACTCCATCCACTATTAAGACACTGACTTCACACACTACCTCGATTTTGAACTGCATCATGACATTTACATGGTTTAACCCCTTTGATGCTCATGACGAGCTCAGCTCGTCATGAGGCACGGTTGAGCTGTGCTGATGACGAGCTGAGCTCGTCATGAACAATGAGATTTACACATCAATCAGCACAGGAGGGGAAAACCATTAGCAGCGATGGTGTTAATGTGCACATGCACCCTGCAATGGTATTCTTGTATTGAGACAATTAGAGGACTCATGGGGACGAGCTTGCTATTGATCTGCACAATGCACTGATATCCAATCACTTAAGACCATAAGATAAACTAATAACATCCCAGTGAGTCAAACCTTTGTTGCAGAGAGCTATGAAATCTGCAGGGTACAGGCTACATTTCTGTAAGATAGCCCATAGGTGAACACCAGCCAACAATGTGATGGAGACTAACTGTTCCTGAGTAACTTTCTCAGGTAGACGAAAGCACTCAGAAACTGAAAAGTCTCAAATGTATTTGAGATATAAACAAGATACTTCATTCTGCTTTCATACTGAAATATAAGAATTAAAATGAATACACAGAGCTTTATTTAGAGTTTGGCAGATATGGAACATCTGCCAAAAGGGAGCAGATTTCCATTCTGTTCTATGTAGAGAGCATATAGGTCTCTTTGCGCTAAATTAGGCGGGCAGGACATCTACAAGTTTTTAGCAGATGCTCCACATCTACAAAGTTCTAAATTAGGCCCATAGTTTTAGAAAAATAGGGAAATTAATATAAAAGAAAGGAAATATTTTTTTATTTTTAAAATGTTCAACAATAAGTTACGAAAGACAGCATATATTAATGTATTTATTCATTGAGAGATTTCCCTGTTAGAGGAGGTTTTTTTCCTACATCTTAATTCATAGGGATGAATGTCAGCATTGGTCTATTTACTGATGTTCCACAGCATTCTTCATTAATTGTACAGACATCCATGGATTTATCCTATCCCTTGTAACTCATACAGGTCGCAATCAAAACTTTTGAGCTCCTTTTTGTCTTGATGATGACCTGAAAAACCATGGAAGGTTGAAACACCGTCAACAGCTTTCTAGCTAAAAAACAATACTTATTGTACAATGACACATATATGAACTCTTGACTTTTAGTCATGCACAATATTGGATTATCATTACCATTTCTTTTCTTTATGTGTATCACTTTATGCACTCCATATGAACTTCACGAGCACTGTATGTTCACTTTGTACACTGAGTACTTTTTCCTTGGCAATTACATTTGATGCTGATTGAATATTAGAACATTAAGTCTTTTGGATTATTGTTGGGAATATCTCCTGTTTTGTAATCCATTTATTAGTACAATGTTTTGGTGTCAACTATTGTTTAAGTGATAATACTGTTCTTTCTTAATAATTCCCCTTGGGACATTGTTGTAAGATGCGAATATTAACCAGGTCCTGTGGTTTTATGGGTGACTCCTATTGTATATACTGTTATTTTTGTGTGGACACATATAGTCAGTCCATTAAATATCTTTTGATAAGGAGAGGTTTCACACTGTTTTTGAAAGCCCTAGTGGAGGTTGCAAATTAGGTCAAAAAGGAAGTCACAGTATGTTTGAGAGATAACCATGGCTGTTCTTCTTGTGTGGAGACTCCATAATTTGTAGTTTCATATAACATTTACTGTGCACCTTTCCCCTCTTTTCCTCTTACTCATCCTTACTAAAAACAGAATAGTCCACACCTCTTGAAACTGACATGACCTGCCCAAAACTTTGAAGGTGATATTTGTTAGAAATTGGGTTTCTGGTTGGCAGAGGTATGCACGCTATCAAGTAGGTACCATAATCCTAGTCAGGGTAAGTAAACAACACACCCTAAATTATCATGTGCTCACCCTCTGGTAGCTTGGCACAGAGGAGTCAGGCTTAACTTAAGAGGTAATGTGTAAAGTATTTGTGCAACATTTCAAACAGTAACATAGTGAAAACACAACAAAAAGACTCGAAACCAGTTTAGGAAAATAGAGATTCATTTTATAAATAAAATGAGACCAAAAGGACGATAAAAATCTAATAAGTAGAAGTTGAGATATGAATTTTTAAAGAATAAACGGTAAAATAGCATTTAAAAGGAATAAGCGCTAATTTGGGATATCTGGTCGCACTTGACCGGGGAAAAGTCATAACTTCAGGTTGACTGTGATGGAGTATGGGCTGGATACAGGGGATGTATGACGTTACAACGCATACAATCACAACGAACTACCATTACAACGAAACTATTACAACGCTACATCCATTACAACACATGCCATTACAACAGTTGTAATAGCATCTGGGATGTAATTGCATGCGTTGTAATGGATGTAGCGTTGTAATAGTTTCGTTGTAATGGTAGGTCATTGTAACAGTTGCGTTGTAATGGGTGTTTCCCGATACAGGGATCCACTTGGATCCACTGAATAAAAATTTGTTGATCCAGACTGTGTAATTGTCGATGAAGATGCGAGGTGCAGCCAAAGCGATGAGTCTGGGGCGAGCCACGCAGTGGATGAGATGCATTGATTTTCTCCACACAACGCTGGCGATGTGTCGGTCATGAGTGCGATGCGCTGGTTCCAAATGTGATGCGCTGCTACTGTTCCTGCAGCAGAGGATACATAGTTTCCGAGGGCAATGTGCTGGTTCCGTAGGGGATGCACCGGCTCCGTTGCACACAAAGGCGAAGATGTGCTGGTTCCGAGCCAAACAAAGGCATAAATGCACCAGTTCTGATAAAGAAGTGTGGGTTGACTTGACGAAGCACCGTAGACCTAATTTTCAAGGCTGGGGTGGCACCACTTGGCAAGGAAGACACAGATGGCAGCGTCCAGGTGCAGATGCAGATAAAAGGGAAGTCTTGTATGTACCTGAGACTTCAAATCAGGAGGGAAGCCAGCAAGCCATTGTAGTTGATCAGGGTTAAAATGATGCAGGTCCAGTCCTTCTCACCTAGGCAGGTGAAACAGCAGGCAGCAGGGCAGCACAGCAAAAGCAGAAATCCAGCAAAACAGCAGTCCAGCAGAGTGGCAGTCCTTTCAGCAGCACAGCAGATCTTCTTCCTGGTAGAGTGGTCACAGAAGTGTAGTGAAGTCATGGTGTCAGAGGCCCAGTACTTACATCCAGTTGTGCCTTTTAAAAGAGGAAATTTCAAAGAAGGCTTTGAAGTGCATAGATATCCTCCCTTCCTTCCTTTGTTCCAGACTCGCTACAGAGGGGTGTGCAGCCCTTTGTGTTGGGACAGGACACAGCCTATTCAGGTGTAAGTGCAAGGCTGTGTCCAGCTCCTCTCTCCCATCCTGCCCAGGATGGTCCATCGGGATGTAGATGGCCCATCAGTCACACCTAAGCTGTGGCTGTCTAGAGGGAATGCACAAAGCCCAGCTGTCAACCACCCCAGATGTGTATTTAGAGACATGCAGCAGGCACAGAATGGCTTAAGAAGGAAAATGCCAACTTTCTAAAAATGACATTTTTAGACTTGTAATTTAAAATCCAACTTCACCATCAGTTTTGGTTTTACATTATGAGTCTAGAGACACCAGACTTGAAACATATATTTCTTCACATTTGGGAATAACACTTGAAAGATATAATAAGGTAACCTTGTGCTGTCCTATCAGAGAGATAGGGCTTGCAGCAGTGAAAATTTAATTTAAGAGTTTTTCACTTCCAGGGCATGTAAAAGTTAAAAGTACAGATCTTACTTTTTAAATACCCTGCATTCTACCCCTGGGCTGTCCAGGGCCTACCTTAGTGGTGACTTATGTGAATTAAAAATGAAGTTTCAGGATTGGCAAGAGGTTTAACATGCCAGGTTGACATGACATTTTAAAAACTGTGCACAGTCTCTGTAGTGGCCTGCCTGAGACATGGTTAAGGGGCTACTTAAGTGGGTGGCACAATCATTGCTACAGGCCCACTAGTAGTATTTAATTTACAGACTCTGTGCACATGTAGTGCCCCTTTACTAGGGACTATAAGTAAATTGAATATGCCAGTAGGGTATAAGTCAATGTTGCTTTGTTTAGAGGAGAGAGCACATGCACTTTAGCATGGGCTAACAGTGGTAACACGCTCAGAGTCCTAAAACTAACAAAAATGAGGTCAGAAAAAGATGAGGTGCTAGGCAAAAAGTCTGGGGGACCCTTCAGAGAGGGCATTTTCCAACAATATTGAAAATCAATTGCAGAATGAACAGGCAAGCAGAAAGAATAGAGTTAGTCCTGATAAGTGGATGGAGTGTTTCTTGTTGGACAGGCTCAAAAAGGATCACTATCAATCTAGTGCAGAGAATGTCAGATGAAGGCCTGTCGCCTAATTTCATGCTGTTGGGCACTCTGCTCCGCTTACCTCATGTGACCTCGCTAAACTGGAAGTCCGGCCCAAAATGTGTATGGTCCTGACGTGTTTAATGCCAAATGTATAATTCTTATGTGTATACAGGGCACAAGTCGGGGGTACAAGCGGGTAAACGGTGTCCACCCACTGTTTTCATAGGGTGATCGCCGTCCATTCTTCCAAGAAGTTGGGCACCACTAAATAATGTGCTGAACTTGTCCCGGGACACTTTCAGCAGCGCCTGCATGCTGTCTGCTTTCCTTCTGCAACAAGGAACAACGTGCAGGCAGGGACAGGGCTTTCAGGGCTTTCTTATTTTAGACTCCTGCTGGGTCCATAACAAAGGCTGAATTTGAGGGTCATCAGGCTGCCTTTCATTGGAGTCTCCTGGCTGGGAGCCTCACACCTCGAAGCAAATATAGCAGAGGGGAAACAAAGGTTAGCCATTCACACATACTTAAGAGAGGCAGATTTTCACTTTGTTCAGGCTCTGTTTACTAGATATGCATGCACTGTAAGAATGTGAGATGTGTTGGTCTATCTCAGTATTCACACAAAATAAATGTAATTTATATAGCGCTTACTACCACTGAGATGGCATTGAAATAATTTAAATACCACTATTTTTTCTTGTATAGTGCTACTCATCCCAAAGCAGAGCGTCAGACCACTTTATATCACGTACATATTAAAGTCGTAGCTTGTGATGCCACTTCCTATGATGTCAATTCCTGTGATGCCACATTTAATGTCATGCGCCATGATGTTATGTGCCGTGATGTCACGCATCGAGATGTCACACGCCGTGATGTCACTTGCATACTGCCTAACTAGGTTAGTCCCCCCACTTCTTTTTTAGGACTTGTGCCCTATGTGTATACATGTATGACTTCGTAGTGAGACATACCCTAAAATATCATTTCACAGATAATGTTCCATGCTTTGGGTTCACCCAGCGTGCCATTTTATGGCCTCGATTTACATCAGACATAACCGTGTTATGAAAACTATCGCCCGTTCATCAAGTGCGCAGTCTTTTCTGCCACCAATCCCACTGAGGTGAACGTATACGTTCTTTAACCACATCCACAATCCTAAAAATGTCTATTTCTGTGGAGATTCCTTTGTTGTATCACACACTCTTGTCTCTGTTGTGCTGAGTTGCTGGCGGCTGCAAGTGCAGCGCTGACAGAAATGTCTTCAGAGCTCCTTGTGAAAGTGTTGTATGGAGAGAAATAGAAGGAGCAGATAAAGGGCGCTTCTCGGCAGTGCATTAGAGGACATTAAAATCAACCCTATGCCTCAATTTTTCGGCGTAGTCGCTTTGTTTTCACAGCGTGATGGAAGTTGAGCGCCATGTTAGTGTCCCAGAATCAATTGGAGAAGGAAAACAATATGATGCGCACGCGAACACGCGCAGAACAATAATCTCTTCACAAAGATCTGCACTGCAAGGAAGCCCACTGAATTTATGTGTCAGTATTTAATATAAAATTTGCATAAGTCTACTAAGCCGCCAGCTCTATCTTTAACAGTGCTTGGACCATGGCTGATGTTCATTGGTTGACATTCGAAACGTGCTGAATACAGCCTGTCTCAGTAATCGATAGGATCCGTGCATTGAGACACAAGGGCGGGATTATGCTGCAAAGCTTTATGACAGTCTGGGCCGCACAGACTGTAATAAAGGTGCCCAGACGGCTTGGGACGGACTCGGGACGGGCAGACAGCCACCCACCAGCAGAAAATAAAAGCAAAGCGGATCCTTATTTTCAACTGGAACCAGGGGTTATCGTCTGGCTCGCAGCCAAACCTGCTTCTGCGACAGGGCCGGCTCTAGGCTCGTGGTGGCCCTGTGCAGGGATCGTAGGTGGGGGCCCCGGAAGAGGGGTGCTGTGACCAGTCCGCTCTCCAGCCTTGGGCCCTATAGGTAGCTTGTAAAATACACTTCGAATTACAACTTACCAGCTTGACTTTGATCCTTGGAATGCTACATATTTTGGCAATGAGGGAGACATGAAAGATTTTTTGGGCCACCGAGGTTGTGCTGCATGACCTCGAAGGAAGTTTGTGGAGACTTTCTTGCCCCTCTTGTGTGTAAGGAAGGACGCAATGATGCACTTTCCCATGCGTCGCCTGCAGCAGCTGACACAGGCCGCCGTTGAGGACTGGAGCTGGCGCTGTTTACTTGTCAAGTGTGTGATCTCTGCTAAAGTGATACTCAAGGCCCCTAGGCCTAACAAGTTGCTTGCACGGGTATGTGGACTCTGGCCTATATTAATTATGCAGGCGCCATTTCACAGCATACTCTGCAGCGCTTCATTGAGCATACCTGCAGTTGCAGGTGGGGAGATGTCTGTGGGCACAGTGGGGAGCGCAGCGGGGGCACCGACCCCCCCACGCCCCCCAAACAAAAATCAGCTAAGACCATGGGGACACATCGGCGTCCAGAGTGTGTTTTTTGCCATAATGTGAAATGTCCGCAAATCATCTGCGCATGGCCCCTGAGCCTGTGTTGAACTGCACGCGCCTCCTGTCACATGTTATCAACCAAACGCATCCCAGTCCCACAATTCCTTGCGGTGTTGCACATCATGCTCTCAGCGCATCATTGGGCATATTTTGGGAAACTCATCTGGATTTTAAATATAAAGATTCGTAGCTCTGTTTGCTTCTAATAAAGTTCCCTAATGAGAACTATTACACACCAAAGCAGCATCCCTCCGCCCCGTCGCTGTAGCACCTAAGCGTGCGTGTGTGGGCGCGTGCGTATGTCTGTGCGCGTGCAGGGTGTGCGAGACTGTGTGAGGGCGAGCACACGGGCGGGTGTCTGTGTTGGTGCACCCTTAACAACGCAACTTGCGGGCAGTACGTCTGCGTGCACAGAGTGCGCTGGTCTGTAGTGGGTTAGCAGTTAGCACACACAAACCATATTGGATCCCTGGGCACTTCTTAAACTGGTTTGATGCGTCTGAGGAAGGTTTACACTATATCTGTGCACAGATTCAGCTCGTCTGTGGTAGGTTATTGGAAACGCTATATAATATCCTGTATGTGTGAACATACTGCATCAAAGCATGGAAGAGGTATGGCGCAGCGGCCAGAGCGGCTGACTCCGGAATATGGGGTTCGAGGTTCGATCCCGGCGCCTGAGGCAGATCAGATCAGCATCATGGGACTCTGGGAAATAGTTTAAATAATCTCCCCGACGGCTCCCAGCGCCTTGAGACCCTTCGGAGTGAATAGTTCCCGCTTTACAAATACTGGGTTATTAGTACACACTGCCAGTGTGCATACATTCACCGGGCCTGAGGCCACTATATTATAATGCGTCAGGGGACACTCCTCAGGCCGGTGTCTGGCCGGGTCAGCACAAACTATAGCCTTGCTAGGAGCTCTCCGCTGGTCTACGGGTCAAAGCGCACTGCACGCTGGATTTGCGCACAATATACTGATGGGTGGCACAGTATTAAAGACTGCACTGTAGGGTGGTCAGTTCTGTACTTCTACACACGTTTCATTGACTGCATGCATAATTGCATACCCTCGGCCGGTGGTGTAAATTATACACTGTTTTGTGCACAGCCCATCCGTGCAGTGCATGCGAGAGTGTGCCCAACTTTCTACCTGGACGGTGATAGGTTTCCCCCGTTAGTTTTAACACCTCCAGCTTTTAGCGATTGGCCGTCCAGTGTGCACACCTCAAAGTCTGGGCCTAACTAAATGGCATAGACGGTATGATCATCGGGGGTTGTGCTAGGGAGACATTTCCGAGTGCACACACCGAGAGCCGATCTCGGATTGGTTTGTTTCCTGTTTGCACGCACCCTGCAGGGTTGTGCTTGTGTTCACAACTCCATCGGGGCACCATTGGGTCTCACTGGCAGTTTGTGCACCCCCGGCAGTGCTGAGCTCGGTTTACCTGCCTATGTGTGCAAATCAGATTGCACACCCTAGTTGTATAGCGCTTGGCTGCTCTGTCAGAAAGCACACCCTCAGCTAGGCCGTGCTGTGTTTGCTCACATTTGCCTGGCTACCCTACATCCGTTGACCACTGCTTTCCCTGTGTCGGTAAGCAGTGCACGCTCTCAGCTGCATCCTTGTAGGCGTGCCTCTCTCCGCGTGCACTTCACGCTTGCAGTTTGTCTGCTCTGGATTTACGCTACATCTGCCTTTCATTCCACACATCTCAGCTGGGCAGTGCCTTGCTTCCGTTGCGCACAGCACAGCTGAGATAGCTCCTCAGTGCGCGCACACTCACAGCTATACCAGATATCCTAGTCCGTGCAGTGCACACACCTCAGCTGGACTGCACTGGGTCACCTGTGCAAATAATCTAAAGCTGCGCTACGGTTCTCATTCACCACCAGCTCCAATTCCAGTACTAGTTCCGGGGTGCACTCCTTTCCTTCCCCTCGCTTCCCAGTGGTACAACCTCGTGCTAGGTTTCCAGGCCGCGCGCCTCGGGTGGCTGCGCGAGGTTTCCTGAGCACGCTCTTTCCCATGTGATCTCAGTGCGCGCCCCCCCCCCCCCCCCCCCCCCTCCGCCCCTCACAGGTTTCCAGGCCGAGCGCTTCAGGATGAGCTAGATTTCCAGGGTACGCTCTTTCCCCTCTGTTCCCAGGGCGCACTATCTCCGCGATAGAGTACACTCCCTCTTATCTGGTTCCAGTGCGCACAATCGGCCCGATAGGTTCCAGGCCGCGCGCCTCAGGTGGGCTGCGCCAGGCCTCCCAGTCAGTTGGCACACAAGAGCTGCCCTTCTGCTTGCTTTGTTGCGCGTAGCAAGGCGAAATGGGCCGTACACGCAATTAAAATTACTCCAGGTTCTGGACTGGGGAATAAAAGGAAGCCACAATCAAGGAGCCGTGTGCAGTCCCGGTGCCACTGCACCCGCTGCACCATTAAGACCCCCGCTGCTCTCCCTTGGCTAAAATGCAGCACACCTCATCAGGGTTACTCCGGATTTTTCAGTCAATGCGCACATCCCAAGTCAGGATAATTCCACCGCCCACTTCTGCCTACCGATTCTGAGCTGGATAATGGGTAGTAAAAGGGAGCCGTAATCAAACAGCAGTGCGACCCCTATGCACTGGGGTCTTGTGCAACTGCACCATTGATAGATGTACTCCTGCTCCCGCCCCCCCCCCAACCCCAGGTTTAATGTCCACACACATCACCACAGTCAGTCAGAGGTGAGCCCCGGTGCCACTGCACCTGCTGCACCAATGATAGTCACGCACATGCGCTCGCTAGGTTTACAGTCCGCTTATGTGCTTGGCTTTCCCGTCGGTGC
Organism: Lissotriton vulgaris; assembly: GCF_964263255.1. NCBI lineage: Eukaryota > Metazoa > Chordata > Amphibia > Caudata > Salamandridae > Lissotriton > Lissotriton vulgaris. The sequence goes on along the minus strand of NC_141694.1, from coordinate 485,503,122 downwards.
GCACATCTCAGCAGACCGGCGCCCACGGTGCGCTCACCTCCAACTGGAATGCAGTAGGTTTCCAGCGCACACACCAGTCTCCAAGGCACAGGCGCGCTTCTCATGCGGGCTTAGCATGCTTCATGCCAACACAACTCCACTATGCTACTCCAGGCTTTGCTCGCCTCCAATGAGGGCACTCTTTGACACTGAGCACACCTCAGCTGTGCAGCGCTAGGTTTTCCCGTTATTGCACAGCGCTACACCTTGACTCAGTTTGCGCCAGAATGGCGCAGTGTGCCACTCTCACCCCACAGACACGGCACCCGAAGTCCAGTGCGCCCGGGGCAGAGACGGGCACCTCCTTCAGGTCCAGTCGCTGACGCCAGTCCCGACCAGGTGTTGCACTCACCCCCCGCATGGACGCCCCCTCTACTGTGGGCTGCGGTGAGGTCTCTGGCCTCGGCCTGCTGTCCACGCTCCCGAGGCTGGGTGCTGCGTCCCATGATGTCTCACTAGACAGCCAGCCAAAGTTTGGGCTCGGAGTCTGAGTCTGAGCCCTGGCCCCGAAGCACGGCCTGGGAGAGTGCACCGCGGAGGGCGGAAATGGGAGAGCCGAGCCAGCCTTCTGCTGGGGAGGAACTCTGATTTATGGAAGCTTTCCTCAACCCTCGCAGCCCCGCAAGCGGGAAAATGCCCAGGGCTGAGGAGGACCAGGCAGGGGGGACCCCGTCTGTCGGAGAATACACTATTTTCAGCCATTACTGGGCAGGCTTTCACTGTAAGAGTGACTGTTCGAGGCCTGCACCCACATTGCACAACAGTGCCTGTAATATTCACAGATTTAAATTAATCTAGTATCTTTGTTGTACCTGCAAGTCTGCTGTCCGCTGAGAGTAACTCTCACCGTTCCAAATAGGGTCGGGGAAGAGTCGAGATGCCGGAGTCAGACAGTGGTGTTCTCTGTGATCGTCGGTGGCGCGTGGTATAATGTTCTTTAATCTCACACGATGATGACGGCACACGCACTCTCCCTGGTGCCGGGAGCGTGACCATCACCGTCGTGACGTGACCATCACCGTCGTGACGTGTCACAGCGCGGCTTAGCAGCAGGTGCAGTTGCGCACTGCGCACAGCGCGCGGGGGCTGTCCCAGGGCCGTCACGTCATTGGTAGTGCTAAGATTGACGGCCCTGGGACCCAAACTGCTGGCTGACTCTGGGCAAGTGAAACTAAAACAACAATGGCGCTGCCATTGCTAGCCGCCCGGGATCGGAGCCGGAGGCCGCCAAATCCTGCCAGGGGGGCCGCCAGTGCCACGAATGATCCTTCCGATCCTCGTCGTGGCGGCCCCTGGGGTTTGGCGGCCCTCTGCAGGTGCACACTTTGCACATGCCTAGGGCCGGCCCTGTCTGCGAGCAGCCTGGTATTCATGCACAGCTGTTCTCATAGTTACCGATAAATGTTGTGACATTTATTGCCCTGGCCACTGGGCTGGCAATTTTCCAGTCTTTGAGCGGCCGCTGGGAAAAATAGGCAGCCATTAGCCTCGGGACTGACTTTAGACCACCATTAACATCTATTTTTTGTGAAAAGTGGAAGCCAGTGGGTGGCACGCGCTGCAACTTAAAAGCGTTGACATTTCTAGATCTAATCATAGTTCTCTCCAGGAGACTAATGTAAATGTTTCTATGACTCGCGAAACGTTGACCAGGAGAGAAAAAAAAGGTGCTCTAAGGGATGAAGGGTTGTGTAGCAACAAAGGTCAAGGGCATCTTCTAAGGGCGGATGGACAGAGGAATCATCAGATACATAAACGCAAATAGCTCTGAAGAAAAAAATCGTGTCCATCCCTCGCTCCTAATTTATCATCTGCACTGCATGGAGCTACTTTGAGTTCACTGGTTACCACTTCCACAGACCAAACCTCCTGCCCCCCCTCCCCCCCCCAAGATATTGTGGCACAGATTTAGTGGCACCAAAATATAACATTTACAGCACACATATGGACAGTTTGCGGCACTTTTGAGGTGGAAAGCCCGGTTTTAATTTCAATTTTGATGCCTCAAAATAGAACCATAGGCAGCAGTCCGCAGGGCCGATCTGCATGACATTTTTGCGCATTCTGGCCCGCCGCAGCGGTTCTGATTTTATATGGCCAGGTATCGCAGAGTCCCCTACCCAGTACTGACATCTCTTCCCAACCATGACCCCATGGGTGTCCCATCCCCTTCCGCTCTCCCCCGAGGCATATATGAACATCAATACAATGTCTTGGGTTAGGGGGTCGTAAAACCCTGGCCATATTTTATTCAAAACATACAAACAAATTAAACATTTCATATCAATCTGCACTATTTTTCTGACACTCCCGGAACCCGTTCAGTGCCCAATGAGCACCGAGCCCTATCAGGACTATTTTTGCCCCGCAGCCCAGTTCCCCTTGGTGCTATATCTGCAAACCTGCCTAACCCCCCATGATGCACTCCTTGGGCAGCGGGCCCAATCTCCACTATTATTTTGCCCATAAGGGCCCTCGTGGACGTCCGACAGACCGATTTCAAATTATTTTTGTGTCTCTATATATCGCAGGCTTGTGGCCTCTTCCATTTCCTAACCCGTGAGGAAATTAGAATGGGCATGGGCAGGCTGGAGGAGACAGATTTAAACTGCAGGAGGCTGGGGTAATAATTGACCTTATCTTCTTTTTGGTGTCCCAGCCTCCAAGCAGTCTCCCCTCTCTGCCCCGGTCGGAGCTACAGTATAAGGAAGGCCATCCAAAGGAAAACAGCAGCTAGGCGGCCCTCCAGGAGTAATGCAGAAAAAAGTGAAACAGCAAACAGGCAGGTGAGGAGTAAATCAACCTAGATGCCCCCGCCTGCTGACCCTTTTTTAATTGGCCTAGCGGTGAGCACTGAACCAATACCAGGAGGAGGTCACATTTTTGCAATTTCACTGGCACTTTTGTGCCAATTTTGATATTTCTTTTGCAAATTGAGAGATCCTGGAAGGTCAGACAAACATGCCAGTGTTTTGCTATATCCAGGGCATTTTTTGGCTTCATTCAATTGTTTCCTGAAACAGTTTTCAATTTTTTTTTCTGACCAATAAATGCTGTGATTCGTTTCAGTGTCTTATATAAGGCTTTGTGGACCAAAGGCATCATTGGCCACTAATTAATGCAGGGCTGTGTTTGGCCAACGTCTAAAACATTACATAGCCAAGTCTTCGATCTGTGCCTGGTGCATAACAGACAAGCACTGGTAGATTCCTGCTTCATTAATCTTCTCCAGGCAGTATTCATTCTTCAAATATTTTCAAATGGCTATGAATGCAGAGATGAATGACTGAAAAGGTAATACACCTAGTTGTCTATTCTCATTTTCGCAGTGTCAGTAAAAAGATGTATCCCTTGAAGGGACTGGTGCTGCTATTAAAAAAGTGACACATTGGGAAAATACATCATGGGGACCATGCAGCATTCCACAGTCCACTCTGCTCCCCCTACACACAGCAGTTATTCTTACAGTGGTAGCTACTACTCATGGCCATTGTTCACGTTCTGTAAGCTTACCACCTGACAGGCGCAGTTGGTACCCTTGCAATGGTTTGCAGCACCAGAGTAGTCCTAAACTTTTACTTTACTAGCAAAATGGAAGGAACAAGTCCACTTTTTGTTACGATTCACAAGGATTTTCAACGTGTGCAATGTGAGTCAATGAAATTGCAACTTGCAACGAAAAGTGATAGACTGCATTGTGTATTCTTACTTTCAAAATCTGCCGCTTTATAAAGAACAAAAGCGTGTAATACCTCAGTCCTTATATTTAGTTGGTCATATAGGAGTACTCTTGTCCAACGTTTACATCTAGGAACTCGTAGGATTATGGTATTGTTTCTTATTTTAGTTTCATAAGCAGATTTAAGGAAAGGGGTTCCATAGGCAAAATACACAGTGGGACCTGGGTGTAGAATATGGTGCTGAGTAGGAATGAGGTTTGGGTAAAAGATATGGGGTGATCTTATGTTTGGAAGTGATTTATTTCAGAGGTAAATGTTTCAAATTGTTAGCTTCTTACAATTTTTTTTTTATTTAGTGATATATAGCTTGCACTACCAGTATAATACTGGGAGGGAGATGTAACCTCTCCAATACAGACTCAAGCGAAATCTCAGAAATATGCATGACATAACAGATCACTTTCGATCTCACTGGCATTAGAACCAGTCACTTAAAGTTTGCACAGATATCCCTGGGATTAGAACTGGTCACCTGCAGCTTATACATGGATCTCCGATGTAAATGTGTAAATCCATTGGTGCATTTTACCCATTTGTTAGTATGTAACATGTAGAGTATGTTAACTTTCCTGCTGGTTTCTTCCTCTTTCCATTATTTTTCATTTTCTCTCCTCTGCCTGCTCATTTATACCACTGTGTCTGGAGTTTCTCCTTTCATTTATTTTTACTGCTAAGCTAAACCCTTTGCCTTATTTTTTTCTCTTCAGTTTCTTTGTCTTTGTGTTCCTTACATCTACATCTGTTCAATTTGACTTCTTTTTCCATCTCCCTGCTCTCAACATTTCTAATTATTGCCACCTTCAGTATTTTGAATGGAAAAAAATAAGGCACTGGTTAGGAGAAAAGCATTCAATTTGAGATTTTCTTGGTGTGCAGCAGTTCACAATAATACTCCAACAGTTCTGCCATCTGTAGAGTATTCGTTTTGTCTATGTGTGAACAAATGGTACCTTTAAAAGGAAATTTCGCTTTTAATGTGTGCAATTTGCCTCTTTATATATGGCACATGAAAGATATTTGTATTTTCACATTATGGACTATTATTGATACTGTGGGCGATTTGTGAAAGAAACATGAGTATTGATAAACCATGATCCCTTTTTAGTTAGGAGATTGTAAGATCTTGCGGGCAACACAAAAGTTGCCTCAGTGTAAGTTAGTATAAGGACTGATAGTTCAGAAGATGGAATGAGGTGCTAGGTATGGGGTGGTAGGTTGGAACATTTGTTAATGACTTCACTCTTCAATGACATGCTGATTGAGGTCAAGTGATTCCACCTAAGTGAGACACACAAACCTGGCCCTGTGAGACTCGGGAGGTCTGAACAGTTGAGGATGTCGAATAGATTTCATTTTCCTTTAATACTGATTTGGCCCTGGCCTCAAGACGAAGCCCTACTCACCGGGACAGTAATGGACACAGTCATGAGAATGGAGACAGAAGGAGGTGTGTGTATGCTGAAGGGGCAGGGCATTGTGTCATTGAAAGGCGCACAGTACAGGACCGGCTGTTTTGAAGGTTCTATGTCACACTTATTGATGAAAATACAAATATTTGAGAAAATTAAGTTTTCCTAATTAAACTGATTTTATACTTGCATTCACATCCTTTATTTTTCTTTATTTAGCAGCATTTAAATGGAAGCAGCAGAGTGTATGTAAATGTAAATGTACATGTATTTGTATAGCGCAAATCGCCCACATCGCAGGCATCTATGCGCTTGCTTAGGGAACCCGTCCTGGTATTCCCCTGTGAGATACCCCAGCAGGGTATCCACAAGGTGAAAGCCAGGCATCCCGCCACGAGGGGCCGTTGTGGAGATTAAGCAAGCTATTGCCCAGAGTCGCAGAGTGTGAACCCGTGAGTCGAGTAGGCACCAGAGCGAGAATTATCGAGTCCGTGGAATTATTGAGCCCAACCCCCGTCGGGGCGGGGAATTGAACCCTGGTCCAGGGCCGATCTCAGCTTCCGGGTCTGCCGCCTCTAACCCCTGAGCCACACTTCTCCGTATGGGGGCCATATATTAGAATAGCTTACTTGAACCCCTACAAAACTCTCTCTGAACTCATATTCAAACACTGAACCACTTACATGTTATGTTAGAGTAGCCAGAAGACCAAGCAAAAAAAGAGACTTTCTTAGAATCTCCCTTTGTTATACATGGTGTCCACACATCCTCCATCACTTTCTCCATACTCTCTCACCACTCAGTCCTCTGCTGTCTCCCCTCCACCCCATGAAACACCTCTTTTCCATGGCCATTAATCTCACCACTTGCCCTTTGGCTATTTCACATGCCGAAACATTTTCCCAAGCCAACTTCTCAAATCTGCCCCTTACGTCTTGCATGCGTTTTTCTCTACCATCTATTTCTCTAACCAAAGTCCCCCTTTCTCTCCTCTGCCTTGTCTATCGTAGTCTCCCCCGTCATGTCTGTCCCTCTCCTATGTTTCTCCTCCTTCACGAAGTTGCCTTTCCTGATTCTGTTCCTCCTGCCTTTCTAGCGTTTCTTTTATCTCGTTTCCCTGTCTTTACCTTTCACTGCTTCCCATTTCTGCATCACTCTGTCCCCCCCCCCCTCTCTCTGCCCTTTTATCTATATTTTATTGGAGGATTTGTGGAGAAAAGCAGGCCGTCCCTTTCCCCTCTGTCCAAAATGACACGCAAGACAACACTCTGCTTGGGTGCAAAGCTGATCTTTATACTCAGGTGTAACCGAAATTGGTGCAAAGTCACTGGATCCTAGGAGGGCTAGGGGTCCAATGCAGATTAGTGCTGGCTGTCTTTCACTGCCCAATCATAGGACGGCAGTGTCCATTTTCTTTCCTTACTTTAAGGCCCGTGGCATCATTGATATGTCATGTGACAAAAACTTCCAGGTGCTTCATAAAGGGATAGTGAGCTTGTGAGGAGTATATATTGTGAATGCTAAATTCTGCCAATCCACTGAACATAATAAACCTATTTTTTTTCAATTTCTTAAATGTTCCAAATTTGCAGGGTTTGTTAAGTGCATATAATTGCGCAGATGTTGCATTGCACACGTTTCTAGGTCCACTAAAGACCAGCGTATGCCCAGGACATTTGAAAAACAATGGAGATATTTCTTTATCAAAATATTTCACCTAATATCTAGGGTAGACGTCTCCCTGTTTAGCTCAAAAAGACACACAAACCCACACTCCCAGATATTCACAAAGTGGTATTCGAGAAAAAGAGACACACTCAGATAATCACACACAATACTGATACAAACAAATATTCACAATATTTCCACACAAACCAACACATAAAAAGATATCATATTTTTGTTTGCTGAGTACCAGCTGTACCAATGATGGTTACACACATTTCACAGCTTGCTTACTTGAAGGATTTGGTCTTGTGGCCTCTTTTGTTCCACAGCTGCGAAGGATTCTGATTCGAGAGACCAATCAATAGGAGATAACCTATGCAGAATAGTTGGGCAGTCCAGAGGTCTGCCATCATGTCTGCGAGCAGTGTCGGGAGCTTAGAGCTCGAGTGGAAGTTACTGGTTTCTCAACAAGTGAACTCCAAAGGTCTCCTTACCTTGCACTGGGCTGATCCCTGCGAATGCTGCGGTTGCGACGTGGTGTCTATGAAAGGATGGGCCTACCTAACGCTCTTCTTCCTCAGATATGTATCGTCAATAGGGCCTTGCAGTCACACAAGTGCAGAAGTCAGGTGGTCGGAGCCCCAGCCAGAAGACCAGAGGATGCTAAAGTGTGCCCACTCCAATACAATGCCTACTACATACAAGCGTGTAGTAGTTTCTTATAAGCATGTTGTTCTCACATACTCTTAGTCCTATGATGTCCCTGTCATGGCAATAGAATGTTACTGTTTGAATCCAGAAGATTGTCACTTCCTGGAAGCTGTGGAGATGAACAGTCAATAAAGTAGATGCTCTTACACTTACCTTGTTTGGTGTAATCACTACAAATTTGGCGACGAGTTGGACTGTTCCTCTCTCCACCCGCTTGTGAGGCATCTTTCTCCAGCTTCTCCTGTCTTTGGGCCATTTTTGCAAAGCTGAGGAGATGAACAGTCAATAAAGTAGATGCTCTTACACTTACCTTGTCTGGTGTAATCACTACAAATTTGGCGACGAGTTGGACTGTTCCTCTCTCCACCCGCGTGTGAGGCATCTTTCTCCAGTTTCTCCTGTCTTTGGGCCATTTTTGCAAAGCTGTGGAGATGAACAATCAATAAAGTAGTTGCTCTTACACTTTACCTTGTCTGGTGTAATCACTACAAAGCTGCCTACTCCAAAGCACAGGCGGCATATCAGAAGCAACCAGGACAGGTAGGCAAATTGTGCATGCAGCAGCCTGCACATTCTGCAGCATTTTAACAGAATCAGAAAATGGGCAGTGGTGTTTGTGGGCAGAATGGCAATGCAAGACATGATTAATGTGCACACACACAATGTTCAGTCTTACAAGCAAGTGCAGACACTACTCTCTGTGTGCTGATTGCAGCACAAGCTCTGTTGCCCGATCACACACTGCAGCCAGCCAAGCAGGTGACCTATGGTTCACGAAGACCCCAAGAGGAGCTAAAAGTCTTTTGCTAAAGACTTGGCCCTTTACCCAACCACGCTAAACTCCCTCACTTCAACCCTCCAGGTCAACTGTGTTCTTCCTAGAGCTGGGACACCTCCTCGTGAGGTAGCTGTTCGCGCTTTACAAAATGCTGTATTATTATTATTGTTATTTAAAACCTGCACTGCTGCTGGACCCCTGTGAGTACGGTATTCTCCTTATCTAGAGTAAAGCTCCTGTACTCAAGAGAAGAAAACTGATAAGTGCCGGTACTCAGCACTGGTGAGTACCAGCCCATTTAAAGCACTGACCGTGTCTCCCTCCTGTACTTCCTTTTCTGGCTTGGTTCTTTTCTTGCAATTTCATTCATACTTTTTAGGTTTCGCCTGGCGAACAGCTGCACAAGCAACGTTTCGCGCAGGTGAAATCTTTTGAGAATAGTATGTGGCTTGTGTCCCGCCTCTGTCTTCCATTGGCTAGCTCCATAAATGGAGGCTAGCCATTGGAAGAGAGAGGCGTCCGTCATTCTGCGAGGCGACTCGTGGGCGTTCCGGCGATTTTTTCCCTCTCCGCCCATTTTTGTGCGTCATGCGGCAGTGGGTGTTTACTTTTTTTTTTCTGCCTCATGTTTGCGGCCGCCATTTTTTCATGGAGCTGGGGCTGAGCGGATGCTCGAGATGTTCCGTTCTCCCTAGGAAACTGCCCTCGGCGCTGCCATTTCCCGTGAAATGAAACTTGAAATCCCGCACGAGTCATGCCTGTGGCGCACCACAGGGGCCAGGATTAATCCCGGATGTGCCGGCCTGGGATAGAGCCGTCATGTCCGGAGGAATCAGCAAGTGGCAGAAGCGGCGGGAGATTGGAGTGCAGGCTGCGGCGCACATGACGCAGTCTTGCATCATGGCCACCACGACGCGGCCCCCTGTGTAGCCCTGGGGCTAAACACAGCTGCAGGTTGCAGCACGCCACCTTGACCACCACTGTGGCAGCTCAGCTGAGCCGGTGACAGCTCTGGCCACCAGGAAAACTGCGAGCGCGGCCGGGCCTGGGGGGCCGGTGCCGCACACGGCGGCAGCTGCAGCAGAGCCCAGCCACCACTCAGTCGACCGCAGCAGCGGCGTTCCGAGCAGCCCGAGGCATTTTTTCGTATACTATTGTCAGTCAGTGACACAGCACGATGGCCTGCCGTGCCGCTGCGCTGCATGATGACTAGCATGATCGACGCAGGGAGTCTGCCAGCAGTGGCGCAGCTTATCTTATGTACCAGTGGGGCCGTGACCCCGTCACCAGGGTGACCCCACGCAGCTCACAGCCACGGCCGCCGGATGACCGTGTAATCACGCTTGACTGAGAAGACCCGCGTTGTCCCAGTAAGTTTTTACTGTCCGTTTTAGTTACTCAAGTTTCCGCCACTGCTGGGCAGGCGCTGCTGACATAGCCGGGCAGTTGGAGCTATAGTACTTTACAGCTCCTGTGAAGCAAAGCAAGCATGGTTTTGTTTTCGTTATGGGGGCACCACAGAGAAGTCAGACGAGGGCACATATTTAACATGGCTCTTGTGCTCCTGACCTCCCCCGTCCCCCCCAGACAACATAATGACTGATGTTGCCGGTCGCCCTTCAAATCACACCCAAGGAGCCGAGAGGCCTCTGTACCACATCGTCATCAGCGAAAACCGAGCCCCACTGCAGCTCTGGGAACAGCTGCCATCCAGGGGCCGTAATAATTACGGGGTCATTAAAAAAATAATCATGTCACAAAGAGAAGCGCTGTGCATTTTAGAGTTATATTTTGTGTTCCATGACAGAATATTTACCTGCCTTTATTAACTTGGTCTTTTAAGGAGTGTCACTGCGTTAAATTGATAACTACTTCTGTAGCCATCAAGAATGTTAACTCATTTTGGGTCCGTAAAGGAGACGAAATATTAGTAAATTCAGCTATTGTCAAAAGCGTTCTTAGTTTGCACTGCAGTCAATAGGTTATAAGAAGGGCTGGTTCCAAGAAGAAGTTATGAAAAAATGAAAATTGTCCGAAAAAAGCTATTGAGAGCTGTCTTTAATTTATTACAAAGTGTCAAATATAAGCCAGTGAAATGTTACTCATAAATACACTGAAAGCCTATAAATGCCACACATGGGAACATGGAAACCATGGCTTCTATGCCCATACCATCCAGACACCAGAGCACCCACCCCCTAACTAAAACAATTTACTGAAACTACAGAAAATGAGTTGACTGGCTAGTGAGATCCAGTTTCTCCGTGCTGGAAGAGACACAGCAGAGTAATCACAGGGCTCTCTCTGATTAGGTTAAACAACATCCTCTTTCTTCCTCCTGCAGCAATTGCTCCAACGAACTGCCATCACAAGTCACCCTTGTGTACTCAATATCAATATCGCATAATCTGCATGGTGCGGCTGAGATTATCTTCTGAGCAGCTACAGTGCCTAGTGGCCCCCTGTTGCTGAGCACTGCTGTCATGCAGTCTGTGTTCCGTTAGTGTCCTTCCATTCCTGGTGCCTTTAAGCAATTTTGAAATATAATTAGAGCTTTTTGTTGCTCAGTGGATAGTAATTTCTAATTGGTATATGTTTCCTTCATCTTCATTGCTTGATTTTGCTCGTGAGAAAATGTCACTCATATTCGTTGAAATGTCACTCATATTTACACAAACATTATGGAGATGTCACACATAGCAATTTGAAACCTTGGCAGCTATGTGCCTGCTGCAATTCCACAAAACACAATATGTGCCTGCCCCCCTCCCGCTGTCTGTGAGCCCGTCCCCCCTCCCGCTGTCCGCGAGCCCGTCCCCCCTCCCGCTGTCCGTGAGCCCGTCCCCCCATCCGCATTGGCGATACTGGGAATTCGGGGGTGTTCCACTTTAGGAAGGCAGTGTGGTGTGCAAGCATGTCAACGTGTTGGTTGAGCAAACTATTCAAGGCGTCCTGGTCTCTGTATCTAAAATATGATATAAAGAGGCCGGGAAGTTCCGGCACGGTGTGTTCCGGCACTGGTTGTTCGTGTATCCGTCTGTCTCTTTCCCTGTACTTTTCTGTTGCCCGTGCCTGCCTGCTAGTGAGAGTCTGTGTGGTGTGCCCTTTCTGTGTTTGCTTTTCTGTCTGCGTCCGTCTATGTGTGTGTGGTTCTGTCTGTGTGGGTGCATGTGGCTCTAAGTGGGTGCAAATGCAATAGATCTCGCATTTGCAAGAGATTAAGCTATTGGCAATGTAAATGGCAAGGCCATTTATTTATCTATTTTCAAAATCAACACATAAATAAAAATGTTATCATTTACAATGCCAATAGCTCAAACTTTTCCAAAGGCGAAACCATTGCATTGTAAATGCTTGTTCTATTTTGTCTGAGGTGCATCCTGCCTTCATTTCCAAAATTCACCCACTCTAATCCGAATAGGTAGTGACAAAGCCAATAGATCTCGATTTATTGTACCAACACACACAGCATTAGCACATTAGAACACAATACATGGGAGGTAGCCAGCAAGTGGAGATAGACATGGATTAAGTAGTCATCGTGTGGTTCAATACAAGCACCTGATTGGAGAAAGATGGATATTTGCAAACAGCCAACACCATTAGGTGGAAGATGAATACTCCACTGGGTTGAGCCAAAGCATGATTGACAAAGTCTGAAGCCAGTGGCTGAAAAAGGCTGGTAAAAGAAATCTAATGGTCAAAATTGGTGAACTTAAAGCCCACTCTATGCGGGCCCATCTTATGCAGGCAATTGGTCTGCTTGGCAGCTATACCGTCAAAACCCAGAAATAAAAATGAGAGACGAGAGGAGGGAAAACTGAGAGGGAATGTTGAAGTGTCTAGTGAATGGAATGTCATTCCTCAAAAATTCATGAATCTCCCCAGAAAAGAACAATGGTGCGTTGATGGCACCAAACCTCTCTAAATCTCTGGCTGGGAATGAGGCGCAGAAGTAGAAAGGGTAGTAGAAGCCAGAGAGTTAGAAATTATATGACTATTAGAAAGATAGTGTGTCAGTACAAGAGAAAGGCCCTTGAGGCAGGTGGCTGCACCCACTACCTCAGCACATGCTGGAGTCAGAGCTTTCAATCAGCACACCGCCCCTAGGCCCAAGCTGAGGATGGAGGTCTTGGGGAGACCTGGTAAGGCTGACTAGGCCCCCTACCCGTACTCGCATTGGTGCTGAATATTTTGTAAGGGCAGAGACAGAATGGCTTGAAGCGGAGGCATCCACAGTGAGCAGAGGACGAGTCCTTGCACTTGCAGAGCCAATGGTAGCATAGCCCAGGCTTCCAATGCATAAATCTCACTCCAGGTTTTCTGAGGACAGCTCCAATGCGCCCCTTTAAGTGTTCATGTTTTTAGTTTAAATCTAAGGTATTTTTTCTTCTTTATTTGGTTTAATAAAACCAAGCAAGCATGGACAATAACACATAGAAAACCAATAAAATTCATCAAGATTTTAATGTTGAGCAGCTTAAGAAAATAACAACACGTTTTTGTGGAAAATCTTTAATTATCTTAAGTACACAGAAATCATTGCTGCGCGTCTTCACTTAATTCTCCTCAAGGAAACTAAAAGGACTATTTAACTTGAATCTGTTGTGCAGCTTTGGAAATAATTGTGATGTTCTGAAAGTCATTAAGGTAGACGCCCAGAAGGAAATCAGAGCGATCATGCTTTGTGTTATGTTATGTTGCTCAGGGGCGTACCTTCTGGGGGGTATTTGAGGAATTACACCCCCTAATGTATTATTTCATAAATAGTTGGGTACAGGAGCTTTCAGTAGGGTATGGTAAGTTGTCTTTCACATTTCACCTGGGATTTTTAAAGATTGTCTCTGGCAACAACACACACACACACACACACACACACACACACACACACACACTCTCGTCTCGGTTTTGAATGTCTTAAAACATGGTTATTTACAAAATCTTGTGTTTTAAGTATCCCTCACAATCCACATTCCTTTCCCTTTTCACTGGTCCTTAACCCCCCTCGTGCACTGCTTCTCATATAATGAATAACATGATATGCGTGATTGTTGGATAATCTGAAGCTGACACCGCCCCCAGTCTTACTGACCAAGCTACGCCCCTGATGTTATCTAGGATTTGTATACAGCATAACAGCCTTGTCTGTATACAATTCATCAGCGATTGTAATTTTTTCCTCTTGGCCGAACACAGCACAAGTTCGGGTTAGCTTCCACTCCTGTTTGAGATGTGTTAACATTGCAGGGTGCAAACACCTGCTCGTTTCATTGCGGGGTTTCTAGGGCCACAGCAAGGAGACAGATTTGCAGAATGTGTGTCTTATTCTTGGAGAGCTGGTGTCACAAGAGTAGGGGGGTCTTGTTTTAAGAGTCTTGCATCATCCCCGCACAGCATTGATCCACGCACCTCTAAATACACATACACTCCACTTCAGACAGTTCCACTTCCCTTTCTTCCCATAAAGCCACCACTCATCTAGAACTTTGCTTTGCTTCTCCTCTTCTGTGTGTTCTTCGTGGGGAATATTTTACTGAGCCTGACTTCTAAAAGTTTGGAAGGGCGCTGCCAAAATGGCGGCGGGATAGGACGTGCTTTTCCCAGCTCCTGACCGCCACCTCCCGAACCAGCACAGCAAGGGCCCCTTGGGGACCCTCATCGGCTCAGGATTAACCGAGTCTCCTGTGGAGAGCTCTAGACCTGGTCTGAGCCTGCCGGTTGCCCCGGACGGCTGTGGAAGGCGTCCTTTGGTCCCGGTCGGGAGGCAGCCTGGCGCTCCCGGTGAGGGAGACCTCAACAACGCTGGCATAGTCCGGATCCATCTGCGGACCCGTGGCAGAATTCGACCCGGAGCAGAGCTGAGGAGCGAGTTCCCCGGTGAGCTGGTGAGGATTATTGCGGGGCGCCCGGGTTGGCGGCCTGCAGACGGCTATTGAGGAACTCCCTGGGAGCCAGAGACAGGCTCAGTCACCAGCCAGGTGGAGCAGCAGCTGTGTGGCGTGGGTTGAGTGCTGTTCGTGACCTGGTCCACTGAGTCTTGAACTAGGCCGCGCAGATCCCCAGCCAGCGGTCTCCTAAGTCCCAGACGCAGAGTCAAGCCAAGCTGTGTTAGTGCTAGGGACCCGAGAGGTGAAGTCGGGGGATTGCTACCAGGAGGCCCAGCTTGCAGTCCTGCGATACCATCCTGACGCCCTGTGCTGCGCAGATTGGGGGACTCTTGACCCCGGAGTGAAGACAGAGGGTGGCGGGGGTGGACAGCAGTGGCACCTAGCCCTCCCTTCAAGTGACGAGGGCGCGCCGGTCCCCCGCGCAGTGAGTGGTGGAGCAGCTTGGGACCGACTGCGCCCGCACGGAGCGAGGGCCAGTGCCGCCATCAAAGAAACGTTGACCTCTCATCTGGTGGCAGTGGCCGGTAAGTGCCAACGCGTGCCCATCCACTCCTGACTACTGAAAGGCCTGGTCCCTCGGGTCGCCCACCTGCTTGATCGCTGCCTCACTTCAATCTACCAGAAGGTTGCCGAGGAGCATGTCCAGATCTAGGGGCACAAAGCCGAAGACAATCAAAGATATATTTCGCCAACCGCAGTCTAAAATGGCGGCCCCGGCGCAACCTACGGTACCGGAGAAACTCGCAGGGACGCCTGGAGACGAGCCTATCACAAAATCCTTCCTGGAGTCCCTCTTTCTAACGCTCAGGGAAGATATCCAGTCGGTAATAGCGGAACTACTGAACTCAGGGAAGACCGGAGAGACGTGGATAGTGTCTGGGAGCGAGTGGCCAGGTTTTTATGAACTTTGGGGAGGGTGTAGATGGTGGGTACCCGCGGATCCTTTTTATTAAGGAATTGATGTTCAAGTTTAGTGATTACCCCCTCTTCCAATGCTTTATCTGTCAGTTTGGCAATGGCCTCACTTATCTCCTTAGTGGGGTCTCTTTTGAGCAGGGTATAGTTTCCTTCTACCGCTAGTTGGGACAGTATTTCAGTTTTATATTTATCAAGACTCTGAACCACTATCGCCCCGCCCTTATCGGCGGGCTTTATAACGATGTCATTGTTATTTTTTAAGGAGTCTAATGCACTCCTCTACTGTCGACTTATGTTGTAAGGGACATACCGCCGCTGAGATACCACTCTTTCCACATCACGTGAGACCACTTGCTCATATGGACAGGAGCGGTGAAAACTGAGACTACAGATTTTAAGGTAAAATCCCCTCAAAATAAGAGATAGCTGTAACATTTGGTATTTGTATGAGAGTATTGGGTTACTATATATCCCCGTTCTCCCCCCCCCCTTTGTTCTAGATTTGACCTGCCAATAACTAAGACAGAAAAGGAGTCTATTCTAACAATATGACTACATTGAACAAAGGAATTCAAATGGACGATTGATTCATCCTCACTACTAAAGAAATAAGGTAATATCTTGCATACACCAGCGTGATTGTACAAACGCTTGGGGTGTATTAATACCAGTAGTCCATATTCTGCATCGTTATGTCTTGCAGGATCCGGTCTTGATTGAATACGAGGCATACGCAGTGTAGCCTTTCACCTTTGGGTAAGCGATTAACCCTTAGTGTTTTTAACTCTTTGATAACATATCACTACAGCGGGGTAACTTCCCCTTTTATATTTCATAGGGTCATCTCCAACCCTTGGTTACCCAACTATTAATGTCCTGATGAAGACTCGCACGGTCCAGGTTTAACTCACCGGTTGACCCTAAGTCGAGTCGAAACGTTGACGATACTAATCTCACCTTGGGCCCAGCCTCTGCAAAAAGTGCACACAATCGACATGACTGTTGTGTTTGTATGATTTAGAGATCAGTTGATAGTAAAATTCTCTGTGGGCCAGGTTGTTGCATTACGGAAATTGTAAAACCATAATTACAGAAAATTAATGAAATTATCTTGCTTACCTCTTTGATTTTTCCTTTCCTTTCTTGATTCACTGCACTTCTTTTTTGATCACATCTTTTTGTGCACGCTCCTTTTGGGCAACCTCTCATTTGAAAGTATTGATAAAATTGTAAAAAACATCAGTTTTGTGACTAGAAACAATGAATTAAACATTGTTTTCTCCTTTTTGATATATTGGTGCTGTAGTGATATTTTCTTTTTACTCTAAGTAACTAAGTTCATTTATGATTTGGTGTGGATATTTGAGAAACGCCCCTGAACTTGAAAATGTTTGAATATGTGCTGATCTACTCGGCTCCCTTAAAGAAATAGGTTCTGGACCATTGTTTACCCTTACCACTCTATTAGACACTGGCGCCTGCGGGACACCCTGCTGCACACCCCGACAGTGGTCGATCAAATCCGGAAAGCCATCACTGATTTCACTGCCCAGAATGCTAACCCTGACACCTCCTTGGCGACCCAATGGACGGCCATGAAGGCAGTCATTCGTGGCAAATTCATAGCTATATCCTCTGCTCGGAATAAAGAACTGAGCCACAAGCAAGCAGAGATCACTCAAAGGGGGGCAGAGCTTGAACAGCTTCGTCAGAGGATGGGCGCCTCCAGAGCTTGGAGGCAATTATGCATGGCGAGGAAGCAGGTGGTGGCCCTGGATCGGGATAGGGTGAAGTATGCTGCTCTCAGGCTCCGACACTCTTATTACACTTAGGTGATAGGTGTGGTCGCCTCTTGGCGAATAAGCTTCGAGAGGCACGACAGCGTCAGGTAATCCAGACTATTCGGTCGCCTATGGGAAACTCTGTCTCTGAAGACTCCGAAATCGCTGAAGTGTTCCGAGACTTTTATGCAGACCTTTATCGGGGGGATCCGCTTGATAACCACCACAGCGCCGAGTATATAGCTGCAGCACGCATGTCTGCCCTAACTCAGGCGCAAGCTGACCTCTTTGATAGAGCAATCCAAACGGAGGAGGTTATCTCAGCCACCTCCCGCCTTAAGCTGGGCAAATCGCCTGGCCCGGATGGCTACTCAGCTGCCTTTTATAAGACGTTTTGTGATCTACTAGCTCCTACCTTGACAGCTCTATTTAATACATTTGAACACACAGGCACCATCCCGGGGGAAATGTTAGAGGCGGCAATAGTCGTTATCCCTATGCCAGTGAAGGACAAGACTGTGTGCAGCGCATTCAGGCCTATCTCACTCCTAAAGGTGGACATCATATTGTACACGAGCATTCAGGCTACGCGTCTAGCCAGAATATGGCCCAGCTTGTGGAACTCGACCAGGCCGGCTTCATCCCACAGAGACAGACCAGTGACAGCACCAAGGGCATCTTGCATCTCATAGAGAAGGCGACTCGCAAACCGGGCGAATACATGCTCCTAGCCATTGATGCAGAGAAAGCCTTCCACCGGGTGCACTGGCCCTATCTGGAGATGGTTCTGATGGCTGTCGGTCTTGGGGAGAAATTTCGTAACAGGATTCTGAATTGCTATCGCTCTCCAATGGCCACGGTCCGTGTTAACGGCCACACCTCCTCTAGTTTCCTCATTGGTAGAGGTACCCGACAGGGCTGCCCCTTGTCGCCTCTCCTCTTTGCGCTCTATATGGAGCCCCTGGCACTTAGGATACGGCAGCAACCTCTTTCCTTTCCCTATCGGACCCGATTACATCTCTGCGCTCCCTCTTCACAGAACTAGATAGCTTCACGCTCGGCTCAGGTTTTAAGATCAATATGGACAAATCCATGGCTCTTAATCTGTCCCTCTCCCCGCACACACTTACCTCCCTCCAAGAGGAACATTCGGTACAGTGGGCTGACACCGCGATCCCCTATCTAGGAATTCAGCTAGCTCCCACCGTTCAAGCCACCACCAATATAAATTATGCCACTCTTAGCAATCACATCAGCTCGGAACTGAACAGATGGAAACACTGTATGATTTCCTGGTTGGGTAGGATAGCAGCTACCAAGGTGATGATTCTCCCCCAGATTTTATCTCCCTTTCAGACCCTCCCTCTCAGGGCTCCGTTGGGCTGGATCCAACGAACTCAGAGAGACTTATTGCGGTTCATCCGGCACGGCCGCGAACCCCAATTTTGACACCAGATAGCGATCCTGCCACCCAAGAAAGGTGGAGTAGGGGTACCAGATCTTCAGTTGTACTTTCACGCCACCCTACTTAGATACCTTGTGGAG
Source organism: Lissotriton vulgaris (assembly GCF_964263255.1). NCBI lineage: Eukaryota > Metazoa > Chordata > Amphibia > Caudata > Salamandridae > Lissotriton > Lissotriton vulgaris. The sequence goes on along the minus strand of NC_141694.1, from coordinate 485,484,645 downwards.
TGGCAATGGCTAGAATCAGAGAAGCACTGGCTATTTCAGGATTAGGCAGCGGCAGGTAATCCACTACAGGGTGTCCCCTTTCTTCATAGACACCACCGCCCACCTAACTTGTATGCCTCATTCATTACGAGCACCATCATGGACTCCTGGGACCGCACCAATGTTGCCAACCAAATGACTACTTTCTCGTCGCCCCTTACACCAATATTTGACAAACCAGATTTTACTCCCGGCACCGACACCCGCTCCTTTCAGACCTGGCGCGCTTCCCCTTGTAGAGCTCTAGGTCATCTCTTTGACTTAGACGGCATTATTGCCTTCCCTCAGCTCAGGGAGCACTATGGGCTCTCAGAGATGGAGCGAATGCCGTACCTCCAGATTCGACATTGGGCCCTGCACCCTCAAGTCAAACCCCACGCACAGCGCTTATTGACTGTTTATGAGAAATGCTTAGTGACACACACCTCGGACAAAAAAATAATTTCCGATCTCTATAAAATGTTAATAGCCAACACTACACTCGCATATAGCGCGGGGCGTACACGTTGGAAAGAGACCTTGGAAGAACATTAAGCCATAAAGAATGGGATGGAATTTATCATAGGGCCAGACACTCAGCCTACCATATGGGGCTCACGGAGACTCTGACTAAGATCGTCACGTATTGGTACATTACAAATCGGAGCGCTTGTATAGCTTTGGCGCAGCGATCTCTGCTGGCGGGACTGAGAGGAGGTGGGAACGTTAGAACATATACTCTGGAGCTGCCCCTGCTTACAGTCATACTGGTCCCAAGTCTTAGACAAAATTGACCTGCCTCTTGAGACGCAGCTCCCACGCTTCCCTTCATATATTCTCTTGGTCCTCCCCAATCCATTGACATACCCACTTACATCATGGAGGGGCAGATTGATTGCGATTGCCCTGGGAGCTACCATTCAAAACATTCTGGTTCACTGGGGCACCACCCAGATCCCCACACACCCCGGCTGGCTTCAGAGACTCTGGCTGGTGTTGGGTACGGAGAAGCTAACCCTTACGCTAGCTGGTAGAGGAACAGAGTTTCCCGCCCTGTGGCGGCCCTTTTTTAAACTGTTGGTGTCTGAATTCTGGGAGTTAACGTGCCCCAAATATCTTTGCTTGCTCCGCCTCCCGACCACGCAAATCCCAGACCAGGACTCCCAAAAATGGGGCGACCCCCTGTATCTTCCTCCCTAACTTTTTGTCAACCCTTTTTTTTCCCTGTTAGTTTGAGGTGGACGAGGGGGGGGTGGGGGCAGGGGGGTAGAGTGGGGGGGGGGGTTAAGTTGTTACTTCTTATACTTGCTAGGTTGGCCCGCTCCAAGCTGCTTACCTTTGGTAATTTTTGCAATGCGACTCCATTGTCTTATCTGTATGCCTAATGAGGAGCCGAGGGCCTTGCATTTTCTTGTATGCTCTTAAAATTCTTCAATAAAAAAGATTTAAACCTAAAAGTTTGGAAGCACTGAAGAAACTGAAATCACGTCATTGAGTGCAAACAGCGAAAAGGTGTGGAAGGGCAGTTTTCAAGGAACATCTGGGTTGCATTGCAGTGGACTGTACTGGACTTTTAAGGGTTCTTTTAAATGTAGACCCAGATTTTCAAACATTTTGCCTCATGGTTGCACATCTGTTTAGGTGCAGCCATGACGCAAAATACTAGGTGAGACTTACAAAGCCATGCAAGGGCCAATTTGCGTGGCCTTGCATGGCTTCATAAAAAACACTAACACAGCACCTTGTGATGCAGAGAATTACACTGTATTTACTCAAAAGAGGTGTAACAAGGAGAAATATCTTCCTTCCTCCTTATTACTTCGTCTTTCAAGTGTGTTGCTTTGTGCAGCAGATATAGAAAGAGGAATATGCCTCTATGTATTGTTTTGTGCAGAAAAGAATTTCCTTTGTACACAAAAACAATCCTGCCTGTAACGCAGACACATCTGGAGAAAAACTTCTTAATGTACCTGCGATTAATTCCCCACACCCACATGGACTTATTTACCAATACACTTTTTTGTCCAAATGACTTCAGGGATAGGAATATTTGTATGCACTTTGACCTATTCCAGCTGGGCTTTTTATGAATGTAGGACCAGTTTAAAAACAGCACTGGATGATCTGAAGAGTCTTATAAATAATACACACATTGGCAAAGCCAATAGGTCTTGCTAACTGGTGAGCAATTAGCTTTGCTAATCGGGTGATGGTGGACAACTAGGTAAGGGGATGATTTAAAAAAAAGCAATATGAAGTGGCCAGTGCTGGTCGCGTCATAGCGTTTTTTTTCTCCTTTAGCGATTGCTGGCCGGGTGAGAATAAGCAACAGAGACAACAAGGGGATGGGATGGTGATAAGCAGCACTGCCATGAATAAGCGACACTGCCCTAGGGGAATAAGCTACACAGGCAGGGGTGGAAGGGGAATAAGCAGCACAAAAGGGGGAGTGGAAGGGGTAATAAGCAACACGGACGGGGCGGGAGTGGAAGAAGCAAGATGGACGGGGGTGGGAGGGGTAGAAGCAACACGGAGAAGAACGGCAGCAGGAGAAGAAAAAAACTGAAAAATAGTAGCCCAACCACAGCACCAGCAGTGGAAGGACTCTAATCTAGAGGAAGTAATCAGTACTTGGTCTGTACTCCAATTAGAAGAAGAGGAAGTGAAGCCAGCTCATGCTCCAATTAGAAGTCAGCAAATGAGAGTGGCATTGAAGTCCATGAATGGTAAACATTGGCAGTCTCCAAGCCCTTTGTAGAACACAATATCTCTTGCAAGTGAGAGGGTATGGAGTAATGCAGGCGATACCTAAAAATGACCCTTGTTTACTATTGATGGGAGATTGTCAAACAATGAAATGCCAAAATTCTGCATTATCATAGAGAAACAGAATGCCAGTGCACAACTCAATATGCAAAAGAGAGCCTCTTTGGGTGATATACTGACCTAGATCTCACTTCAGTCAAAAACTTTCGGTTTGCCATTCGGGTGAAGCTTATGATGATTATTCAAAGTAAAAAAAATATATTATGTAAGGGTCTTTTCCTACAGGTGCGGTCAGATACAAACATGAGACTGATATACAGGCTCACTTAAACCCAGCGACGGTCCGTGCAGGTAAGTGCAGTGGGACCGGGGGAGGGGGAGTTGACAAACGACAGAATAGGATTCATTTTTTTTTTCCTATTCCATTGACTCCTCCCCTCCCACCCTGCCCTACTACACTTACCTGCACTGACAGCAGCTGGGTGTAAGTGAGTCTGTATACCAGTCTCATGTTTGTGCATGACTGTGGTAGTGAGATGCTTCCTTCTGTTTTCCAATTGGTGTTACATCTAGTATAGGGCCATCTGTATCTTCTTGAGAGACAGGTGTGCCTCCTGAATGTATAGGCTGAATGGAGGTGTGAATGACTGCACCTTCAGGCGCTCTGATTGACTGTGTTTATACAGAGGAGTGGCTTTTACAATGACCATCTCCCTCAAGGCTTTCATGAACATTGTTTCCTGTCCTGCGCAATAAATAGCATAATGCATTCTTGGTGTTGTAGTATTGTTTTCCTTCCATTGACCTAATTAGACTGACACAACTGAAATCAATGATTTGAGGGTGAAACATTCAGGGCTGCAGGCAGTGTCTGTCAGTTGTGCTGGAACACTTTTCATTGTGGGGGTTCTGCCATGAATGTCACATCACTGACGTCATAGGGATTCTGTAAAATCCAAGCATCACACAAAGGACAAGCTTCACAAATGAGCGACTCCAATTCAGCAAGAATATGTTAGCCTCATCAATGCTCATAACGAGCTGAGCTCGTCATGAGGCACGGAGCTCTGGTGCTCATGACGAGCTCAGCTCGTCATGAGCCGTGGAAAGCTCACACGCGGGGATAATTCCCCTGCTGTGCTGAGCGTTCCATGGGAATGGGTGTGGTCATGACGAGCTCAGCTCGTCATGAGCACACGAGCGCCGTGCCTCATGACGAGCTGAGCTCGTCATGGGCATGGGGGCACTACGCGCGCCCCCGTCCCCCAGCACAGCGGGGGAATTACCCCCGCACGGAAGGGGTTAAGGATGCATCAGGTGTTGTGTTTTGGAGCACACCTTTGCAAATATATTACTACAGTATGGTTTGGTAGTGCACCGTCATTTAGAGACAGCACATTTTCCATAGAAATTACTTTTTTTTAAGTTTAAGTTTATTCAGCAATAAACAATAAAATTCAAGGAGTAACAGCAAGTACAACAAAGTACATTACATTAAGAGAAGAATGTATATCAAGAAACATTCTATGTAAAATTGAAAAAGGAGACCATAGAAATTACTAATAACTATGCATGTACAGTTTTACTTCTAAAACTTTTACGCGAACAAACGATGTGTGGAAATCGGGTTTCAGTGAATATTTGTCATTTGCCCATCACCTAGAAAAGTGTCTTGATTGTTCTGATTCTATTAAAATCTTCATTTCAACCACACTTCAAAATTACAAAAAAAGAGCTTCAATTGTGCTTTCCTAACAGCCATCTCTCCATGGTAAAAGAATAAGCAGCAATTTTGTCTGAAGACTGACATCTGACGTCTGTCTTTAAAGGCACAGCAGATATGATAAGATGCAACCAACATTTAAAAGCCACTTTAGTGCTCATTCACCTTCAGTGGTAATGGTTAAATCCCACAGACAGTAATGGAATATCGTAAGTGGAAAAACAATTATCACAGTTCCTAAAAAGAATAAGACTAGAATTAATATCACCGGTGGGGATTGCATTATATTGTGTTTTTTTGCAGCGCTTCATACCCTGGATGGGGTGGCAAATAGGTTTTTAGTGTACGTGTAGCACTCTACACTGCAGTTGATGCAGTGTTGAAAGAGTGTGCTTATATGGTATGACCTATGTGGAAAGTGTTTTGATGTTGTGAGTGTAATTTTAATATACTGGAGAGGGGAGGGATTGTTAGATTTTGAGTTGTTCTGACTTTTTGCCTTTTTAGTTTATTTCAAGCTTTGGACATTGTTCCTTTTAAACCCCCAATACCAGTCTGGCTTTTTAGTTCCTGATGCTTTGTCGAGGGTTGCTTAGCAACGTCGCCACCACATTTGGTGGGCATTGGCGGCTCGCCGAGGGAGTGCTGCGGGGCGGTGGGGTTGGGGAGGGGCAGGGTGGAGGTGTATTGGACTCGGACATACGATGGACAGGAGTAAAGTAAGTAATTAAATAAATAAAACTATTTACCTTGCGCTCACTGCATCACCGAGTTGGCGATGCAGCGAGTGCAAAGTAAATAGTTTCATTTAATTACTTACTTTACTCCTGTCTGTCGTATGTCCAAGTTCACTACCCCCCCACCATTCCCCTCCCTGCCTCACCGCCCCACAGCACTCCCTCGACGAGTCGCCACTTTTGGTGGGACAGCTTCTAAGCAGTTCGGCTGCAGTTCAGTCCAGGACCGAGCCCAGCAAAATAAGCAACGGTGCGGCAGGTCTTTCTGGCTAACACCTCGGGCTCATAGTCAAAGTGTTCAGTTTCTGACTGAAAAACAACTTGGAAACAGTGGTGATATGCTGAGTTGTGGTTTAGCATTACTATAAGCAGAGACTTTCCTGTTTATGCATTTTGAATATACTGTAGACTGGTGGGATCATTAGATCTTGAGTAGTGCTGACTTTTAGATTAGTACACAACTTGTGCACTGTTCATTTTGTACCCACAAGACCGGTCGAGGTTTTTGGTTCCCGAGTCTTCCGCAGGGCATTTTAGGCACGTCGCCACCACATTTGGTAGGGCGGATTACAAGCAGTCCAGTCTGTTGTCGACTAGCCCAGGACTGAGACTGGTAATTTATACGCAGCTGTACCACGTCTTTCTGGTTAAGACCTCGGACTCGTAGTTACACTGCTCAGCTACTCATATTGTTTTGTTGTGCTTTAGTGTTTCTTTACACAGAAAGCCTAATTTATGAGGTTTTGGCTAGGGCAGCACCGTAAAGGAATCTTGCTGCGCTGCCCTACGTCAAAACAAAAGGCCAGGAATGCGCCCTATCTAAGTGATATAGTGCATTTCTGTCCTTTTTCCCATAGCCAGCTCACAATGGGCTGCCATGCGCCAACGCAGTCACCGGTCAACCATGGTGCAAAGGTGCCTGCAATGTGGGGCTGATTGATTTTGTGCTGCACAAAAAAAACCAATTCAGGCGATTTCCATTTTCTATGTGTGCTGCAGAATGCAGCATACATGGAAAAAGGAAACAAGCATTTACAATGCAATGGTTTCGCCTTTGGAAAAGTTAGAGCTATTGGCATTGTAAATGACAAAATTTGTATTTATGTGTTGGTTTTGAAAACAGATAAATAAATGGCATTGTCATTTACATTGCCATTAGCTAAATCTCTCGCAAATGTGAGACCTATTGCATTTGCACCCACACATACACACAGAGCCACACACAAAGGCACACACACACACACAAAGGCACACACACACAGCCAGCCGCACACACAGAGCCAGCCGCGCACACACACACACACACACAGAGCCAGCCGCACACACACACACACAGAGCCAGCCGCACACACACACACAGAGCCAGCCGCACACACACACACACAGAGCCAGCCGCCCACACACACAGAGCCAGCCGCACACACACACACACAGAGCCAGCCGCACACACACACACAGAGCCAGCCAAGGCTGCAAAGAAGATAAAAAGTAACTGGGTAATATAAAGGAGGTACAGGAATATGAGTAGTAGAGATTGAAAATGTGTGTGGCACATGAAGAGGTCTGGCAACAGGCTATGAGGTAAAAAGACTGAGTGTGTGTTAAGGAATGGGTGGGATCTGCAAAATGGGAATGAAAGTTGTCAGGGGTGGAAGAAAGGAGCCCAGGCTGGAGTTCAGGATGTAGGGAAGAATAGCAAGCGACACAGAAGGCAAGGAGCAGCATTAGCACTCCATGTGACCTCACACTGGACAACCGGACAGAAACCGCAAGATTTCCAGCCCACAGATTTACATATTCTGCGCACTAATGCACCCATCACTGGAGAGACTAAATTGCATGCATCCTAGCATCAGAGCGCAGACAGCAATGGGGAGGGGCAAATGCAGCAAAGAGGCGGGAGATATTACCTGTAGCAATGGAGGAGGGGGCACAACTGGGTGATTTCCCATTTCACAGGCGCCAGCATACAGGCTGCTGATTCAACCAGTCATGTTTAAACAAAACGAACAATTCCAGTGAAGTATGACTTGATTAATAACTCTAGCAACCAAGGGTAAAAATGAAACAGATAAATACTAACTTGTGCCGTACGTGTAGACCTCATTACTTACTTTACCAAGGTTGAAAGAATGGCGACTAGAGTGACCGAGCTGCAGAAGTAGCTAGTCTCCCAAAAGGGGTCGCTCTTGCAGTAATTGTAGGGATTATACAGTGTTATGTAAAATGTAACAGCGCACTTGACCAATTAAGATAACATTGGGGCGGAACTATATCAGGCACAGAGGAGCAGCATTCAGATTGGTCGAAAACATGACTAAAATGTACTTATTTGGAGCGTGTGGATAATTTCATTAATGTGCCGGCAGAGCTGGAGTTGCAGAATAATGAACCCCCGATTCCTCAGTGTGCAACCTGCATGGTGTGCATAGGGGAAGCAATATTGCCGCCAACACAGTAGATATCTGCTCGGTTTATAATGGTTTTGTTTAGGCAATAACGCCTCCTTGGTTTAATCTCCATGGGCTGAGTTTTTTTTTATGTACACTCTGTAATTGTGGCCTAGGTGAGGAAGCTTTGCTACTGCTATCCTTCCCCTTGGTCAACCATGGCCGGGCGTTTCTGAGCCCGTCCTGCTCTGCACAGAGCGTCAATTTTCAACTGCACTGTTCAGTCCTGGCGCCTGGGTAACGCCGAAAGCACACTGGGTGGAGTCGGAAACACCTGCGGTGTAAGGGTACCGCCAGCAGCTACAGCGGTTTCCCTCAAGGACGCCCTAGATCTTCTGAAGTAGCATGGAACTTCGTCCATTTACCCTTTGAAAAGTGCGGTGTATGGGCCTAAGTCATGGATGCCCCACCGCCCCTGGCCCTACATCACCGCCCAACCCTTGCCAGCCCCAGATCAAAGACGTTTCATTTTAACCGGCTCATACTTACCCCCACCGCTCTGGAGGTACCTACCTGAGCCGCTCTACAGGTCAGGGGGGAGGGAAAGTCTCAAGAGATCGCTACCACTACATCCGCATCGGCGTGGAATACTTCTCTTCTTAGGCATGATTAAATGACAGCCAGGGCTGCAGAAGAGAAAGAGATCGACCCGCGGTTAAAACGTTCCAAGTTCGGCAACAGCTTTTCTTTTCTCCTGGTCACACAGCTCCCATTCCCAGGCGACCACGGCCCCGGCACACACAAACACACGCACAGCCACCACGCAGACGAAATTCTGCAGCTCCTGGCACAAAACGACTACCCAATCTCGCGTTTGTCAGTAAATTCACTGAGTAAAACCTACCCGGATCCTTAGTTTGGAGGGAGGACAGTCGCAGATACACTCTCGTCGAGGGAAGCTGTGGCGCGCAAACGATGGCATCTCGCACACAGAGGTAGGCTGGGGCTTTTGCGACGGAAGTGTTTGTCGGGTTGTGTATCTTTACGGTAAACGCGGAGGAACTGAGGGTGCGTCAGAGGCGGATTGTGGCGGATCACAGTAATTAAACAAGCATTTTGTAACCGGAGTCCAGATTTATGAGGCTCAGGGTGAAGACAAGGATAGCGGGAGGGGGACGAACAGCGGGAAGGTGGTCAGGAAACAGCCAGCGGGACAGGGACAAGGTTAACAATGAACACAAACATCGGTGTAAAAAAAAAAAAGTACACGCCCACAGTGGCCGCGTCTTCATGACGTTGCGGAGAAGGAAAGAATCTGCGGAACTCCCACGAATCGCCTCAGTGAATGACGGACAGATCTCTCTTCCAATGGCTAGCCTCCATTTATGTAGCTAGCCAATGGAAGAGAGAGGCGGAACTAAGGCCATACTGTTCTAACAAAAGATTTCGCCTGCGCGAAAAGCTGTGCAGTGCGCAGCTTTCGACAGGCGAAACCTAAAAACAGGGGAAATGAAAACATTTCTCCTTGCTGCGCCTCCCTAACGCCACCACTAGGGTAGCATTAGATTCTGACACATTCTCAGGTATCCAATTTCTCGTAAATCTGGGAATGCATCAGATTCCATGCGTGTTGTGTGGGAAAACCCACAGCAAGATCCATGGATGCCTCTTCTGCGTGAAAGGGGCACATATTTATAAGGCCATGAAATGCCATGTAAAGTAGCTTTACATGGCCGTGTAAATACGTTGGGGCACATAGCACCACCGGAATGTCAAAAAAGTGACGTTTCAGTGCTGAAGGGGCCTCATAAATGAGGCCCAGAGATTTTACCTTTTATAAATTTCTAATATACTGTGGGTTGAGTGCACATTGGATTTTGAGTTGAGTATCTTTTTGCCTTTGCAGTTTAGCACAAGCCTTGGGCCCTGGTTATTTTTTACCCTCAAAACTGGTCGAGGTTTTTTGTTCCCGAGTCTTTGCCGGTGGTTACTTTGCAATATCGCCCTAATCTTACTTGGGTAGTTTCTAGCAGTTTGGTGGTCTGCAGTCTAATGCATGACCGATGCTGACAATTTAAGGGACAGACTGATTTGCATATAGCCAGGTTCTGAGCTGGGATGGTGCAGTGAGATAAATAACGGTGATGGATCAAGCCCTGATCTTTGGACTGGGTAAGAGTGGTCTGCTTAATTTAGACACTTTGTTCATCACCACCCCCTTTTCTGAATCGTTTTTGGCCACTATAGGTGTGGCAGGGTATACTCAGACATGAGTCCCTTTCTCACTGCACCATCAGGATTCAAGCAAGCCGGGCCGAAGACGGCTGAAATGCCAGAAACCGGTCCCCGGTAGCTTGTCTCCTTTCTGGTGAAGAATTGGCTTGGTAGTTTAGTCTGCCCTGTTCCCATGATGCACTGGGCCAGGGATAGACTGATTTGCATATAGCCAGGTTCTGAGCTGGGATGGTGCAGTGAGATAAATAACGGTGATGGATCAAGCCCTGATCTTTGGACTGGGTAAGAGTGGTCTGCTTAATTCAGACACTTTGTTCATCACCACCCCCTTTTCTGAATCGTTTTTGGCCACTATAGGTGTGGCAGGGTATACTCAGACATGAGTCCCTTTCTCACTGCACCATCAGGATTCAAGCAAGCCGGGCTGAAGACGGCTGAAATGCCAGAAACCGGTCCCCGGTAGCTTGTCTCCTTTCTGGTGAAGAATTGGCTTGGTAGTTTAGTCTGCCCTGTTCCCATGATGCACTGGGCCAGGGACAGACTGATTTGCATATAGCCAGGTTCTGAGCTAGGATGGGGCAGTGAGATAAATAACGGTGATGGATCAAGCCCTGATCTTTGGACTGGGTAAGAGTGGTCTGCTTAATTCAGACACTTTGTTCATCACCACCCCCTTTTCTGGACAATTTAAGGGCAGCCACAGCACGTCCAAGCAGCAAGCACATGCAACGGATGCGCCAAAGGCAAACCTGTTGGCGCTCGCCTTTGCCTGGACCCTGCCCAACCCCAATGCCTGTGGCTGAAGCTCGAGCAAAATTATCCATTATTCGAGAGAGGAGCTTCTCTTCCTTCACCCCACTAACAAGTGCTGATCTTTGGGCAAACATATTGAATCACCAGCAAGTTCTTTGTCCGATATGCTCTGGGATTTGCAATCATACACAAGTTGGTGGCATCTATCCTACAAGCAGCACTACTACTATCTTTTAATTTTTTTTATTAATGTGAGACCACTTTCGAAACACAAATATGAGAGAAATAATTGTATTATTGATCTTAAACAGGACGCTATTTTCCAGAAGCAAGCATGGCTAAAACACAGCTTATCATAACAACAAGAAGTGGGGTTGGGGTTCCAGGGAATTAAGTTTATAGACTAGCAAGGAGAAATGTCCCCTTCAAACAGAATAAACAACAGACTATTTCCTCGGGTCTTATCAGCGCACCATAGGCCTATACTGGATCGGAATGTGCGGTCTATATCAAAACTCTGGACCCGATTCACAGAACTAACTTAAGACAAAATCCTAAATTTACTACCATTTTTGTTATCACAGAAGGCACTTACTCATTTTGGTATTCACAGAAGTTAGGAGTTCTAATTTTAGGACTCCTAAATGCATTCTGTGAATACCGAGTCTTAAAATTAGGATTTTTCTCAATTTAGTAGTGGTAAAGTTAGGACTCCTAACTTTAGGACTCCTAAATGCCTTCTGTGAATACCGAAGGTCTTAAAATTAGGATTTTTCTCAATTTAGTAGTAGTAAAGTTAGGACTCCTAACTTTAGGACTCCTAAATGCCTTCTGTGAATACCGAAAGTCTTTAAATTAGGATTTTTCTCAATTTAGTAGTAGTAAAGTTAGGACTCCTAACTTGAGGACTTTAGGACTCCTAAATGCCTTCTGTGAATACCAAAAGTCTTTAAATTAGGATTTTTCTCAATTTAGTAGTAGTAAAGTTGAGAAAAATCCTAATTTAAAGACTTTCGGTATTCACAGAAGGCATTTAGTAGTCCTAAAGTTAGGAGTCCTAACTTTAAAAAAAGCTTTTTAAGATCTATTCTCCGCCCAGGTCACTGAGATCCTCCAAAGCCAATCATCTTCTGTCACCTAGTCTCTGTCTGGATTGATGAGGGTGTCAGTCTTTTACTGTGTTAGGAGCTGTAGAATAATCTCACTCCAAGTTTGAGAACCATGTCAAATCATCCTAGATTTCAGAAAGATCCTACAGATTGGACAATATTTGATTGGATTGCTGTTTCTATAATGTACTTTAGCACAAAGAAGCTCTTTTCTGACCCTTTGTTGTGGCTACAAATAAACTCTACATTACATTGTGAGTGATGACTTGAGAGGAGCTCTTATCATGTAATACGAGCTGTGCTTGAGTATGCAGGGGAGCGATGATTGAGAGTCACAGTTGCTTGAGCTTACAGAGGATCATTATGTATGGTTGGAAAGATATGGGGAACAAGTGTTGACTATGTGCAAAGTATTTGGTGTTGTGCATGTAGTTGAACTTGTGTGTTGAGTAGGGTGAAGAAAAGTAAGAGATAACATTTCTTACCTCGTGCCTTTCATCCTTGTGTGATAGACTGGTTTTGCTTCCTGGTCAGATATAGAATGCAATCATCTCTTGGGAAAAGCCTGCTTTTGACTGTCTTTCTCAATTCTAGATGAGTTTGAATGTTTCTAGTCTTTTCCTAGAGTGAATTCCAGAGTTTTGCTGCTTGAGCGTAGAAAGAGACTCCATTCAGGTGTGACGTTCTGTAGGGCAAGGTGACCCAGACGTGGCAGGCTAGAGTGTAGGGCTGTATCCTACGTGTTTAGATGACGTTTTGCTAGAATTAAATAGGGTCCAGTGCCATATATGGTAAGGTGGCTGTGCAGAGTAGCTGAAAGAGCCTCTTCTATCCATTGGTAGCCAATAGATTGCTTGGAGAGTTGAGATGAAGTGTTCATATACTTAGTAATTACCTGACTGCTGCACTTTTATTTGAGGCTTCTGAGTAGGTTGAGTGATGCTCCTATGTAGATTATGTTTGGGCAGTCCAATCATGAAAAGATTAGGGTGATGGCAGCCTGGAGCTTCTGTTGAAGACTTAGACGTGGAAACGTTCATGAATTGGTTCTCATGGTGTAGAAGGCCCCACTGGTGACTTGGTTAACCTGATGGATGATGATTAGCTGGAACCCAGGATCACTCCCAGGTTTCTAAGATTAGTACTTGTCATCAAAGGAAGACTGATTTTTGGTGTCAGATGGTCATAGGTTGGTAGTTTTTCCATTCGCCACAGTTAAAGTTCTTGATTTAGAATAGCTGAGTTTCAGGTGGTTTATCAGCATTCCCTTGGTCAATGGCTCAGAGACAATGGTCTAGTCTACAATCATCAGAATGATATGTGTGTTAACAACTCTGCTATTGTGAAACGTTTGCAGGAGGACATAGAACACACCTGGAGTTATCTTCGTGGCACTTATGTGTTTATGTAGATGGAGGATTTTAATGCCAAACACTATGCAGTGCCTCCAAAGTCTGGTGACTTGCTAGGCTTTGACGGGGATCCCACAACACATTTTTGCTACAACCCATTGGGGAATGAGCTTTATTTACTCCTCATAAGGTATAATATGATCTTTGCCTATGACTCCTCTAACAGTGGTATAGTTGCCACACCCACATTTGTGGGACATGGTTGCTTTAGGCTCATTGATTTCATTCTGCTCTTATTATTTGAGAGCATGGGGTTTTGGATTCCCCTTTTAGCGAACACAGACTAATTTCAGTTATGATAATTGACACTTTCTTCGAAAAACAGTAGGAGTTAGCCCATTAACCAATATTACTACTATCCTTTTCTTCCAATAAGGGGGTTATCAAGAGTTTGGGGTAAAGTAGATAAGGACGACTTCTTTCTGTCAAATTTAAGTTCTGTTTCCTACAGTGACTTGATGATGTGTTTGGAAGAGAGTTTGAGCGAATAAGCAGTTTCGATAAAATCTGTGGAACAGCACAAGAACTGCTTACCGTTAGATTGAAGAACCACCACAATAAACAGAGAAGATGGGTTGATACCTCCTGTACTAAAGCTCACAACCTCATACAGTTGTCACTTAAAGCAGTACCAAGAGATTTGGAAAGGGTTCGCACCTGTAGAAGGGGATATTAGGCTGCCTTACAGGCTCGGGAAAGGATACTAAAGAAGGAAGCTTCTCACGATTCAATAAAGGTCAGAGAATTCAGGGATAGTAAGCTCTTCTGGCGAACGGTGAACAGAAATTGCCTAGAGAAATGACAGTATTCTGGCATTGACACAATGATTCCCCTGAAGGTATGGACAAGGCCCTTCTCGCGGCTATATTCGGACCCTACCATCTCAGAGGGCCATGCCCTGATGACTTCTGCCCAACTCCTCTGTAATCTAGATATAAACGTTTCTGATATGACAGAGGCTATCAAGTGATGCCCTGCTTGTAAAACACCAGGCCCTGATGGGAACCCAGCAGATCTCTTTTGGACAAACTTACACCTGTGGCCTCCCCTCTAGATGAGTGTCCTCAAGTCCTCCCTGCACATGGGCCACCCAAGGCATGTCACATGCACTAATAGTGCCAATCTTTAAAAATGGGTCAAAGGGGGCGATTCAAAGTGCTATCGACCCATTTCATTAATAAATTGAACTGCCAAGATAATGGTTTGGATCCTACTGGAAATACTGCAAACTTGGGCTAATGACAACAAAGTTCTCTAAATTCTCCAATTCTCCATTAACCTGCAACTGTTAATAAACAAGTACTGAGAAGCCAAGGAGAGCAATATCTGTTTAGCCTACATGGATCTGAGCTCGGCCTTTGACTCAGCCAGCAGGTTGAAGCTCTGGGTAAAATTGGCTTTACTGGGGGTCGAGTCCAGAATCGTAGACTTTTTGAAGGAGCTTCACACGGAGGTTACTGCCAGTGTGAGATAAAGTCCTAGAGGGAAAACCACATAGAGTTTTAGATTTGAACATGGCGTGCACCTAGGGTGTTTACTGGCCCCCTTTCTCTTTTACCTGTATGTGAACGATCTAGAGAGGCATTTACTAAACTCTAAAATTGACTCTCCTATTATAGGTAGGTGCAGTGTACTGACCTTGGTCTACGCCAAGAACACTGTTTTGATGGCAAAGACCGCTAACGGCCTGCAGCAACTATTAGACCAATTGTGTGCCTTTATGTCTAGCCTAGACTTGTTGGTCAACCAGTCCAAAACTCAAATTATGCTCTTTGGTAGCAGTGACAGGAATAGTGGGACCTTTTTTCTGTCAATGGAATGAGGATCTGTAAGGTCCCCTCCTATTCCTATTTGGGAATACTATTTGACAACAGGTTGACCTGGAATACTCTGAAAGACAGTAGGACAGCTGCCCTAGACAGAAGCATTGAAGCGGTCCTAGATTTTATGACTAGATTAAGCAGTAAAGCAATTAAGGAGGTGCTAGAAATGTACAAGACCAAGTGCTGCTCAGGCACAACATATGGTGCCTGTGTCTGATGCTTCTGCGACCAATCAGGACAGGAGAAGGTGGAAAATGGGTTTAGAAAAGGACTGCTTGCTGTACGAAAGACCACTAAAAATTATATATATCACCCAGAAATTGGACTAGGATACATAAGTGATTTTGTGAGATTCCAGCCCATCTTGTATGGCTGAGAATTTGGAGACCATACTAAACCACACAATCTTGACCGACTCTTTCAAACTGGAAGAGAACTCCAAGATACCCTGGCTGTCATATATATCCAAGACTTGCAATTGGCTGGATTTAGATGTGCTGTTCTCAAACCCCACTTACTTTAGGGCCAATTTCCACAAACCTCTGATGAAACTCTTTCTAACAAAATGAGCAAAGGAAAGCATGGTAAAAAAAACTCAGGATTGCCTACATCCGCTGCTTCTGCCCAAATCATGCAGTGCAGGGCTGCCATGGAGTTCTTGCCGAAGTTATCTACTGTGACGTTATGCCGCTTGATTACAGTTTTTATACAGTGGGCCATACGTTTACTCTCTGCACTTGCCTCATGAAATTGCACTCTCTTTGCTTGAGTCCCACGCCCCTACTTCGAACCCTTTGATTTGATATGATAATGAATTTAATGATTAGTTTTATATATCTGAGTGCTATTCTTGTATTTTGTTTTAATAGTTATTGGCCCTTCGGACAATGAGTAATGTGAGAATTTCAAGTAAGGTTTTATTGACACAGTACTTTTCACTCTTGCACTTTATGACATGTTTTTATGTCTGACTGCCCATAAAGAATTTATTATCACATTCTGTAGCATAGTCGGCCTATTGAGGATTTTGTTACTAGATGCTTTCTGTAACCAGCGAGTATTGCTGTCCTACTACATTATACTGTTACTCTTTTCTCTTCACTGAGTACTTCAAGATGTGTGTAGTAAGCCATTCGGTGTCTTGTAGCTTTTATATATGATGAATTTCTTTTTTATCTGTATTTTAAAGAATTGATCGATTGATTGATACATGTGTCGCCGGTGTAGTTGTAGCACATTAGGATGAATGGCTTGATCAGTAAGTGGCTGTGTGATTGACTGTATGGGTGAGTGAGTAGGTGTGTGATTAGCTCTATGGGTGACTGACTCAGCGTGTGAGTGACTGTATGGGTGTATGAGTACATATGTCAGTGGCTGTATTAGTGAGTGAGTGGATGCAGGAGTGGCTGTATGGGTGAGTGAGTGGATGTGTTTGTAGATCTATGAATCAGTGTGTGGATGTGTAAGTACCAGTATGGGTCGGTGAATGAGTTTGTGAGTGGTTGTGTGGGAGAGAGAGTATGAAAGGTTCTATGGGGTGTGAGTGACTGCATTAGTGATTTAGTGGATGATGTCATGAGTGATGTAGTCAGTGATGTAATTTGAGATGTCATCAGTGATGTCACAGACCGTGTAAGGAGTGATGTAATATGTGAAGTCATAAGCAGTGCATTGCCGGGGCACAAGTTATAATTAGGTCAGCTTGAAGTATATACATTTTATTGTTTAAAAGGCTGGACCCCAGGGGATGGGCTACCCGGGGCTGAAATAAGCTCAGGGCAGGGGGTGGTGAGTGTCCCTCTCCCAGAAAAAAAATAAAAAACGTTTTTTTAAAAGACTGGCATGTCACCGGAGGCCCACCCCCTTTCACCACCACTCTGCAAACGTGCCTCCTGGCCACAAGTGGTTGGAGGATACAGTCCCCTTGGCTTCTAAGGGTCCTTGGGGGCCCAAAACCCCTCTTGTTGTCTCCAGTAAGTCCCACACAGCAGGAAGGTTGAGAGGTCATTGGAGCCCATGCCTCCTTCTCCACCACCCTGCAAATGAGGCTCCTGGCGCACAACTGGTTGGAGGATAAATCCCCCTTGCCTGCTGATTAGGGAAACAACACTTACAACGCAACTTTTACAACGCACTACCTTTACAACAAAACTTTTACACCGCAACAACCATTACAACACATGTCATTACAACGCAACCATTACAACGCATGTCACTACAATGCATACCACTACAACGCATACCTTTACAACGCAGTCATTACAACGCATACCATTACAACACATACCTACACTATCCAACACTTACCCTACTGTTGCACCCCCTGCAGTTAGAATAGTAATTTTAACCCCTACACTATCCAACACTTACCCTACTAGAGTCAGTATTCAAGACACAATGAGGAGACTAGAGAAATTTAGAGACTCAGAGGTCTCAAAATGGTGGGAAATAAAATCACAAGAGAAATACCATGAGGTGGGACGAGTCCCTCGAGGTTTGAGAATTTTAATTGCCCCCACATTCGAAAATCCGGATCCGGATATGCTCCAGGAGTTGGCAAATAATAGTGCTGAATCATCAATAAATAAGATGAAGAGTCGGGTAAATTTTGTCAAGAAAGATCGTGACTAAATTCTACTGTAAATACAAAGCTTGCAACAAAAAATACTGGCCGCAGGAAAACTGGATGTAGTGGAAAAATGTGAAAAAACCTAGGAGCAAAACTTGTAAAACATGAAAAAACAATCAAAGAGAGGAAGGCCATAACATTTACAAGAGAAAGAATTGATTATCACAAGGGGCCAAATTTTTACTTTTGCCAGACGTTTCGACAATTTGAGGCATCAGAAATTATCACATAGTGCCACGGTGGGCGGCAGAAGCAAAGAGAGGGGACAAATTATGGAAACTAGTTCAGAATGGAGTTCTGAACTAGACACTGATCAGGAAGACGGATCAAGTATACAGTCCAATAGGGAAGGTGATGACAAACCCTCCACAGTGGTCGTGGAAATTTGTTTTTTAGGCATGGACAGGGTTATCAACGTAAGACAGAGACCATAGCGGAGAGGAAGAGGCTTCTGAGGAAGCGCAAAATAAGATGGAGGAGGCATGGAGCTCCGGTCTGGAATCAAGACCAAGACCATCCAGTACAGCAAATGAGCACTCCCGCCATAACAGTCAACAACCTCACTGACCTTGTTCTATCCGATTAGGAAGTCAGAAAGAAATTCCCTTTGGGCGAATTTACAGTAGTACATAGGTACTCACAAACATACAATAGACTAACCAACACCTCATATATAACAAGGAAGCAATGCAAACAGGTGAAAATTTCAATATATGTGAAAACACTCTGGAAATGATTAAAGTATTAAAACAATTTATTAAGCATACATTACATCAATTAAAAACTAAAAATTGGGAAACAAATACAGGACGGTACAATAATCAATAAAAACAACATTCCAATAAAAAAGGAGTTTACAGGGAAAAAGGATTAAACTCAAACTCAAAGCAGTAATTTTGAATCTCTCCTTAATTTGTAATCCCAGATTAGCTCCTTGGGCATCGACGCGTTTCGGCGGTACAATCAATTAAATCCGCCTTCATCAGGACAGTGTATAGAAAATGTTTCCCAAATATTTTCTCAAGCAAGAGATTGATCTAACAGTGTATCATAAGGGGTGTTCAGCCTCCTTATCATTGAGTGGAGATATTCGTCCAGCGAATGATCTTCTATATCTGTTCAGGATTCTGTTTAAAAACAGTGACAAGAAGCGCTTACATATCTTTCAGTGTCGTAGAAGCATCCAGCAAAGTGACTGGAGGAGAAAGTTTAAAAAGGCTGCGTCCAAAGCACGCGGTAATTCTGTAATTATTTCCGACTTCCACTTCTCAATGGAGCATTTCATGGAATCGGTAAATTTACAAGTTCAGGGTTCAAGGTTCCAAAAACCCTGAACTTGTAAATTTACCGATTGAAGTTACCGAATTACCGCGTGCTTTGGACGCAGCCTTTTTACACTTTCTCCTCCAGTCACTTTGCTGGATGCTTCTACGACACTGAAAGATATGTAAGCGCTTCTTGTCACTGTTTTTAAATGTTTTTAAACAGAATCCTGAACAGATATAGAAGATCATTCGCTGGACGAATAGCTCCACTCAATGATAAGGAGGCTGAACACCCCTTATGATACACTGTTAGATCAATCTCTTGCTTGAGAAAATATTTGGGAAACATTTTCTATACACTGTCCTGATGAAGGCGGATTTAATTGATTGTACCGCCGAAACGCGTCGATGCCCAAGGAGCTAATCTGGGATTACAAATTAAGGAGAGATTCAAAATTACTGCTTTGAGTTTAATCCTTTTTCCCTGTAAACTCCTTTTTTATTGGAATGTTGTTTTTATTGATTATTGTACCGTCCTGTATTTGTTTCCCAATTTTTAGTTTTTAATTGATGTAATGTATGCTTAATAAATTGTTTTAATACTTTAATCATTTCCAGAGTGTTTTCACATATATTGAAATTTTCACCTGTTTGCATTGCTTCCTTGTTATATGTGAGGTGTTGGTTAGTCTATTGTATGTTTGTGAGTACCTATGTACTACTGTAAATTCGCCCAAAGGGAATTTCTTTCTGACTTGCATCAATTGTGGAACCCTATCCCTTTGGTTTCGGGGTCCCTCTCTCTTTTATTAGAGACTATCCGATTAGGAAACCAAAATACTATCACTAGGACTGTATTTCTGTGTGAGGACTAACTTGAACTACGGTCAAATAAAAAGTGACTTCTGTAAATTTACGAGACAATTAAAATGAAAGACATTTTTCATCACTCAGACCAACACTAGGGGTCTTAAAACATGGAATCTGGAGACCTCATTTTTCAAACTGGTAGAAGGAGGCCTAGTCCTACTACAGGCCCTTGAACAACTTGGGAGAGGATCTTTTGACAACAACGCACCTAAAACATTGAAGGAGACTGCAGATCTATTTGATATTGACATCTATGGAAGTGCAGGGACCCAATTCAGGAGATAGTCCACCTTTGTCCCCAACCCCCCAAAGGACTCTATCGATGCATTTGCAGATAGGGTAATAAAAGATCTGAAATCAATTGCATTACAGTCTAGTTTAAAGTTTTGTAATGGTATGAAACAACGTGAAAAACTATATTCAAAAGTAATGGAAAAGATTTCAGCTTGGGAAGATATTGTGGTCCCCCAGTCAGACAAGGGTGGGAACATTGTTCTATGGCCTATCCAGAAATACAATGACAAAGCTAAAAGTCAATTGAAAGATACCAAGTGTTATCTTAGAGTCCCACACAGTAACCTACTAGAAGTACAAATCAAATATCATAAAGAGCTCTCCAGGTGGAGAGAGATGGGTCTAATCAGTGATGAGAATATGGATACTTGAAAGTTGATGACCCTGTAACACCAATCCTCTAATTGATTCCCAAGATTCATAAGGATATGTATGAACCCCCTGGAAGGCCAATAATATTGGCAATTGGGAGTCTCTTTGAGACAACGTCTAGTTATTTAGATTACTTCTTACAGAACATCATTCTGTCACTTCTGTCCTATATACAGGTTACAAGAGATTTCTTGAGGAGAGTCAGTGACACCATCTGGGATGATTCATGCTTATTAATTACACTTGACGTTGCTTCGTTATACATGAGCATTGCCCATGAGGATGGCCTTAAAGACCTTAGACACTACCTCAATTTGAGACCTATTGAGTATTACCAGTATTCATGTTACTCACTATGGCTAGACTATGCCTAGAGAATAATTTTTTCATCTACGGGAAGGACACTTACAGGCAGATAAGGAGCACCATCACGGACACCTGCTTCGCCCCCAGCTATGCGAATCTTCACATGGGCTGGTGGAAGGAGCAAGTGCTCAGGGTTGAGTTTGCGACTGAATTCCAAGAAAACATTTTTATTTGGGCCCGGTATATTGACGATCAGTTTATACTGTGGATGGGCTCACGAGAACAGGCTGTAGGTTTTATTTCTGCTTTGAATTCAAACTCTCTTAACCTGCACTTTACCAGCACAATCAGCGATACGGCGATCTGTTTCCTGGATTTGAAAGTATTCATTAAGGACAACAGAATACACACACGCACCTATAGGAAGCCAACTTCTGGTAATTCTCTGTTGCACTCAGATAGCTTACATTGGCTCGATTTACTTTCACTGAATTGGTGCTTGGAGGCATATCTCAGCCCCCAAGCACTGATTCTCGTGGGGAGGTATCATTGGAAAGGGGAGATCTCCCCTTTCCAACAGTACCTCTGCCAAGTGGATCCCTGATTGGGGATCACCACAAGAGAGCGATTCCCAAGCAGGGATCCACCCACTAGGCACCAGGGATAGGGTGAGTGGTGCATTAGGCAAGGGCTTGTGTTCCCCCTCGAAAGGTAATTATTTTAGTCTTTCTGCCCCCTCCCCGAGTACTAGGGGGTAGTTACCCCTCATGTGCCCCCAGGAGGTCAGACAGTCCACTAGACATCAGGGTAAATAAAAAACAAATATAGGGGTGGGGGCTGCCCACTATGGTCCTGGCCATAACCCCACAGCTAATAAAATAAGTTGATAGTCTCCTGCCCCCCTTAGAGGGAAGATGGGGTGATTGCCTCCAATCTGCCCTGCCCCCAATCTGCCCCCTAGGGAGCAGAAAGATCAGTGGACACCAGGAAACCCCAGGTGGTGGTTTAGTTCCACGCCCAGGCAGTCTGTTCATTTTCACTTTATTCGTTGTTTTTCGGAATCTACCCACTGACAAAGGGCAGAGGTATGCCCAAAATGCATTGGGGACATATGTAGAAATGAATTGTGTACATTATGGACACACATGGAGTGTCCATAAGGAATTTGTTGTGAACTCAAAATGATGATGAAAGAATTAATTTTGAACAATAAATATACCAAAGCAACAAATTGAATAAATTTGTAATTCAGAAAACTGATTTAAGGTTGAGCTTGACATCCATTTGTAACCTTGCAGTGCATACAGAGGACGCTTCCACATGTGGATAGAGAAACTTTTCAAATATTCAAATATGTCTGTGATTCGTAGGCTTGCATGGGGGTACCACAATACGGATGCAAATACTGCAGCTACTCTGATTGCTCATCTCTCAATGCAGTGCTTTTCGACCTTTTTGTGTTGGGATCTTGTGATCCACCCAAAAAAAATGGAGTACCAGTTTTATCGGGAGACAAGCGGAAACTCAGGATTGTAGAAAATATGTGGCTCCCTGCAGATTCCAGAACTTTCCATCACAGAAATGTGAGGACAATGTGTGTTTTTAGTCAACGTTTGTTTGGAAAGGGACTCTAGGTGAAAATAAAACTGTGAGAGACATGCAATTCACCCCATCATGGATTCACCCAGGTTTCTAGTTTTCAAAAATGCGCAAGCTTGCTAGGTTATTATAGTTGCCAGATGAGCTAGGACCCAACATTCACAGCTACCCATTTTGCAAAAAAAAGTTCAGTTTTGAGTGGAAAAATGTGATGCATCCATGTTCACTTTTGGGCCATTTCCTGTTGTGGGCACTATGCCTACCCATGCAAGTGAGTCACCATTTTTATCAGGAGACTGGGGGAATGCTGGGTGGAAGGAAGTTTCTGGCTTCCTGCAGGTTCCAAAACTTTCCATTACAGGATGTGAGGAAAATGACCTTTTTAATCAAAGTTTGATGTTTGCAAGGGATTCTGGATTTTAAAAAACTTGGTGAGAGCCGCACAAGTCACCCCACCCTGGATTTCCCCAGTTGTCTATTTTTCAAAAAGGTGCAAGTTTCCTAGATTTCAATAGATGCCAGTTGAGCTCTGGCCCAAAATTCACAGCTACCCACTTTTCAAAAGAATGGTAAGTTTTGAGTGGATAAATGTAATGTATACATCTTGCATTTTGGGCCATTTTCTGTAGCGGGCACTAGGCCTACCCACAGAAGTGAGGTATCATTTTTATGGGGAGACTTGAGGGAATGCTGGATTGAAGAAAGTTTGTGGCTCCTCGCAGATTCCAGAACTTTTCATAACGGAAATCTGGTGAGAGCCATGTAAGTCACCCCACCCTGGATTCCCCCATGTTTGTAGCTTTAACAAATGTGCATGTTTGCTAGGTTTCTCTAGATGCTGGCTGAGCTAGAGTACAACATTCACAGCTACCCACTTTTAAAACAAATCTGTCAGTTTTGAATGGAAATATGTGATGTATCCATGTTGCTTTTTTGGTCTGTTTCCTGTTGCGGACACTAGCCTACCCACACAATTGAGGTACCATTTTTAACAGAAGATGTGGAAGCATAGTAGAACATTTGTTATTACTATTTGGATTTCTTTGTATTTGTGTGTTCCAATTGCAAGCCAGTGTGCAAGAAAGAAGACATTTTGAAAAATAGCCTCAAAATCAGATGCACCAATTTAGAGATGCACAAATATAAAGTGCCCTTTAACTCCCCATCCTGTGCCAATTTCAGAAATACAGGTTTCCTTGATACCCATTTTTCACTCTACCTATTTTACCATATGAATTGGTTTATACTCGGTAGAAAATAATAAACCATTGTGTGGTGCCGCTCAGTTGTTGACTCTGGGTACCTTTAGACTTTCCAGGATGTTGGAAAAAAGGACGCAAATGTGGCGTGAATTCCTTACCTTGAAAAAAGTTATGGAGCCCTAAGCGCAAACTACAAGGGTTTAGCCTGGAGGCCATGATCCTGTTCACACACCTCCAGGAGCACAAGCTGTCAGAGGTCTATAAAATGTTATTACACAATGTGCCTGATTCTATATTAGCGATTTGGACTGATTGGGAAGGTGACCTGGGCCGGTTGGAGGATGGTGAGTGGCAGGAGGCAATTGAGGCCCCTAGTGAGGCAGTGATGGCCTCCCAGCCTTGGCTCATTCAACTGAGGCTACTTCATAGGGTGTACTAAACCAGAGCCCGACTTCATCGAAGGGGCCTCATTTCCTGGGGGGCATGCTTAAGGTGCAGTGATCCAATGGGTGATTTGTTGCATACGTTTTGGCACTGTCCAAGTCTGGCCCATTACTGGGAAAAGGTTTTGCAGAAGCTTGAGGGGTGCTGAGCTGGGAGATCCCCTGCTACCTCAAACTCATACTTCTACACATAACTGACGACCTAGGCAGCACACGTTACTAAAAAGCAATTCTATGGCTAGGATTGATGGCCAAGAGGGACATCGCCAGGGCTTGGAAGGCTGCAGAGGCACCAGTGGTGGAGACGTGGGCAAATG
Organism: Lissotriton vulgaris; assembly: GCF_964263255.1. NCBI lineage: Eukaryota > Metazoa > Chordata > Amphibia > Caudata > Salamandridae > Lissotriton > Lissotriton vulgaris. The sequence continues at coordinate 485,460,382 of NC_141694.1, read as the reverse complement.
GTTTGGATAATTGCATGGGATAGGAAAGCACGATCGATCTGTCGCCAGGATGGCCCCAGAAACACTCCCAGATATGGGGACCACCAGTGATGTGCAGGGGAATCCATTTGGAACCAGGTGAGAATGACCCGTGGGATCCGGGGGTGGGGAGGGGGAGATGGACAGGCTATTGTGTTTCCAGCCTATGCTCATGACAGACGGGATGGAGCACTGCACCTTGGTGATTCTTGATTTTGATGACTTTTGTTTAGGACTGTTTATTTTCGTAATATATTCTTCACCAGATGCTTTATTATGGTGCGATATGCAAATACTATGCTGAGCTCAAAGTTCTCGTTATGTATTTCAACAAAAACAAAACTCAATTAAAAAGGTTTTTTTAAAAAGAAAATGTGCTCCGCACGTGGGGGGGGGGGGGGATGAAGGCCTAGCAATAAGGGGTTAATTGGTTATTGGCTGACTATGCTTAGACAAATATTGCAGTCACCCCAAACCCAGATACCATGAAAATGCGTTTAGCGTTGAATGCATTGATTTCTACGGTATTTTCCGTGCCATCTAGCAGAAAGGAATTTAATCATTCACATTTTTCTTTTGCGCAGAACTGTTTTATCAGATAAAACTTCGCTTCTTGACTGTCTCTGGTATTTCTGTACATAGGCCGGTTGTATTTCAAGCCACTGTACTGTAATGAGCTTGTTATTTGCAGATACTGCTTTCCACAGTATGGCGTGAGAGAGCTCCATTAATTTTTAATAATCGTCTTCTTGACATTGCCCATTTGGTTGGTATCATGTATTCTACTTCCTGATAAATACATTAAAGAAGAGCATTTTAGTGACCTGCTAAATCACAGCATCCAAATACAGCTCTAAAGGCGTGTGTTTCTCCGTATGCAAGTGGTATTTCATTTCTGCATGCCTGTCGTTTTTAAAGCAAAAGCTTTAAAAACGTATCTTAACCCGCAAAACCGTATTTCTTACACACGGTATTTATAAATTATTTACAATAGAATCCAGAATAAAAGCATGAACATAAAATAAATAAATTAACGAATATTGCATGTCAGAATTGTCTCAATACTAACATACAGCGAAAGATGGCCTTTACAATGAGATTGTCTTTGAAAGGTGGAATGAAATGTCAGGTCCAGAGAGTAGCAACTTGTTTTTGAAGACAGGTTAAGGAAAAGAACAACATGCAGTTACTCTGGCAGATTGAGTGGAAAGAGTGAAATTGGTGGTTCCATAGGATGGTAGATGTATATGTCACAATGTTTAAAGCTGATACTGCACAACATCTCGTGTATGCTTGTTGAGCTGCTGAGGGATGTTATTTTCTGATATTTAACAATCTATGGAGTAAAGGGCAAACTAGATAACTAGCAACATTGCTCCACCTTTAATTAAAAATAATGAGGGCATGTTATTGTGACGGCTGGTAGGGAAGTTGTACCAGAATATTGTGGTCTAAGTATTATCTGACAAAAGTGTTTGGACAGGTTTATTCATTTTTCATGAAGCGCAGAAACCGCATATACTGTTGAGCAAGGGAGACAAAACAGCACAGAGCCACAAATACCAAGGAGGTCCTGTTGCTGGTGTCTTTGCGTCCACTGCCACTCAAACAGGCTGCAATGCATGACGCACAGCCTTGCATCATGGTGCAGACATTAGTGGGTCCTGTCTAGCGTAGGATTTGTACCACAAACATACAGTCCTAGCGCCGAGTCCTATGCTTAGACAAACTCAGAAGAATCCCACGCATTGAATGTGTGCTGTGCATTGTAGCACACATGCATTGCGTGTGTTTTTTGAGAAATAATCTTCATCTAGTTCTCCTCAGCCTATGGCACAGGATATGCAGCAATTTGCATTATATTTGAAGGAATTATAAGGAATTTCAGACACCACGCTGAAGTGCATCCCGTTCTTGCTCTGCAGTCAAGAATCATAATTTGTGTCTGAGTCCTGCGTGAAGCGGGCACAGGGTGTATCTATTAGTCCTTTACCTCATCCATCCTGCTTCACATATATGTGTCTAGCCTAGAGAAGGTCATACGATAATATTAGTTTCAATGTCTGGTGTCTAACTCATGATGAATATAAGCACGTTAGAGAAGAGAATGGGCATCAAAGAATTCTGGGCTCTGCTTGTTACAGAATGATGGAACACTTTCTCTGCCTTAATGGCCCTGAGATATTAGTGTTCTTCTATTTATTAATTTTGGCATATTTTTGGTACCTATAATGTGCAAAATATACCTTGGATTTGCTTTTCATCCCTAAACATGGTTAGCCAATTATTGTTGTTACATGCATTGAAATTGCACTGAATTGCAACACCCTAACTGCCCAAGGCCACACTCTTGAAAGACAAGCGATACATGGTACAGTAAACATCTTGATACCAATTATCTGGCCCATATTCCTGGGAGCCATTACAATCTTGATTTTTAAGGCAAAATCTGGGTGCATTATTCAATAAAGAACGATCTTTCACCCTCAAGAAGGTCACAATAGTAAAGGGAAACCCTCTCTAACTGCTTGCTAAAGATCATCAACCTTTCATTACCCATTGATCACTGAAACCTGACCAGATAACAAGCAATGCCTCGCTTAAACTTCTGCAAGACAATCTACTCATCAACAGGATGCAAAGAATACAAAACATTGGAGTTAGACTGTTCCATAACACCAAGAAACAACAACTCATAAATCCCACCCTAAAAAAATCCCTGTAGGTCACTGTTAAAAGCAGGCAAAAAGCCAAAATATTGAGCACCAAACATAAAACATTTTTCTGACATAAGCACGTCAGAGCAGAGGATCCAGAGAGCCTCCAGATACCTTAAGAAATTAGACCCCCGCTACATACGCGTCACAAGCTGTAAGTCGTGTACTCCCTGACAATATTCCTGTCACCATTCAAATGGTTCACATACGGAACACCAGCCTCTCATGAGAAGGGTTCTTGATTCTTGATTGTAACTGACTAATCATTGAGAGAAACACCGAACACTTGTTACAACGTAAAAGCTGATTAGTCATTAGATGACACATAAACTGATTAGCACAACGAAACTCTAATGTGCACTTTGCACACGTCTAGAAAAACCACACAGAAACTGAGAACAATTAAAGTACCAGCTCTCTAAAGTGTACTTGGATATGTAGAAATAGCAGGATTAATAAAGTAATGAACTTAATATGTTTATTAACTGATGACCTTATATTTGAACAAATTTGTTATGAAAATTCAACGATGAAACTTAGCATCTTTATTGCTTCATTGTAATGCACCACAACAAAAATAAAAGTGGTGCAAAAGATTCATGCAAAGTGCTATATGACTGAAATTTTCAGTATAAAGGCTTGATATTAGTACGATCTTATATTTCTTAAACTATTATTTAAATGATTATTAGGAATAATTTTCACATAGGCACTTTTGGCAGTAGAGTAGAGTTGAACATTTTTGAGTAATAATCACGGACAATGTCACAAATATTTCAATATATGTTGTGTTTGATTTATTTTGTCATGCTTGAACTTAATTATGAGTTATTTTACTAAAATAAGAAATGCTAACTTTAAAATGCATGGAATTTACATTTCCCTTAGGTTGCAATAATTCCTAGCCTGGTGTAATGGGCTTTTGTTACATTTTCTCAAATGTTTCTTTATCTGTGCTGTTTTTGCATAATTCTTTAATCAATAGACACTTTTCCAGTACTACATTGTGTGTGAATTGATGGGAACTTGAACTCTCGACTTAATCTATGATTGAAACAGAGTAAATACACTCTTTGTCAACTAACCTGTGAGGACAAAATCGACAGTTGTTTGTTCGACATGGCAAAATATGTTAGAGTATCAATTTTGTACCTGGTAAATGGAAGAATGGTCGCATGACTGTCAGACCATTGTATGGTGACAACTGATGCCTCAAACGGACTATTTGGAGTCTAAAAAGTGACTTTCAAAGGAGGGTGCTGGCATCTTCTTAGCAGATTGATTGGAATCCTTTTGCCTGCCTACCATACTATCTTTACATGCCCCATGCCTTTTTCCCTTTGCTGATGAACTTACCTGCTGGTGAGAGAGAAGACCTGAAAATTCCTGATTATTGCTAGATTCTTCGTCCATGCCCAGCAAATTTTCCTTAGTGGACTCTTCCTTGATCCCTTTGCCCATGCTAAGAGAACTCTTTTACCATCCTCCTGCCTTTGTTGGTGGGAGGAATCTCTAACCCTAACCATCCTCTTATGAATTCTTTATTTACCAACAGATTTACTTTGACTAAATGTTGTTTTATACTAGCTGTAAGACTTATGAGTAAGCTACCTAAAATGTTACTTATATTCAGTGATGTTGGCTCTTTAATACAATAACCAAATTATCTAAAATGTGTGTAAGTTCTTTATTGTGTCTTAATGTTCTTTCTCTAGAACGGTGCTTACATCTATCTGAATACTAAAGCATGATAGAGAGAGTCATAGACTATTTTTAAAACATCAGGTTATTTTGCTCTTATTCTGAGCTTCTGGTTTGTATAATTTGTGTTAGGTTGAACTTCTTTAGCAAGTTGGTTCTTCCAATCATAATACTTTATTTCTGTAGCATGGTTTTGAGAGTAGTGTACTTAAACCCGATCTCTAATTTGTGGGTTGGCTAGCAATTATTGGTCCTCATTGGGTGGCCAACAGTTTTACATCCTGATTTCTCCCCCGTCACTATGGTGAAGAAAGGTCCCTCTAAGGACCAACACCTCTGTGGATGAAGTATAAGACCTGGGTGTAGCAACTTAGTTAGTATGATAACTGTATGAGCCCAGTAAATGAAAAACAAAAAGAGCTTCAGCTGCAACACACCTATTGTTTATGGAACACCTATTGATTAGGAACATGTGTTCAACAGCCACAACTGACTGACTGTAAAATTGTCAAGCAGTAAAAGGGAATTATTAAGCAGCCTGTATGAACTACAATCGACTATCTTGACTGCTGAGTATTACAGTATTAGTTTTATTATGGGTTATATGTTGTATTGTAATTGTAATATATAGCACTTACTACCCCTGATGAGGCATTATGGTGCTTTACACTACGTAATCACAGGGGAACCCCACATGACCCTAAAAGAACCTGGATGTGACAAAATACACATATTTCAAGTTTTCAGCTAATAATGGGAAAAAGCATGCAGTAGTACTACATTGCCCCTCATTCCTAGGTGCTGAACTGGGGAGGTGATACTACACCTGGTGAATACTTTAACCTGCAGTATTAGTTTTTCATAGGAGCTGTATTACCTGCCGAAATAATGAGTCACTCGGAATGAGGGCCCATGGCTAAGGGGCGCTGAGGACAGACTATGTAATGCTGAATGAGTATACCAGGGGGTCTCTCTAATCTATTTCAAGGCCTCTGCAGAGTATGTGGCTTTAGATTAGATATTTTAAAAGGTTGTCTTGTTAGACAGAGATCCAGGAAATATGTGACTGTCGGAACCACTCCTGATCTCAAGAGTAAAACTGTAATGTACTTTATTAAAAGTCAAGAACCAGGGGATTAAATAGATACAGGTTGTCAATAATATATGTGGAACACAACAGACACAATCAGTCGAAGTGCGGTTTCAGGAAAAGTTATAAATCTTTGTCATCGTAGAAAGAAAATGCAGCGATAAGAAAAGTATTTATTGTATTCTGCAAGGTATTAGGGGCCAGATCTATGTGGCCAAATACCGGTCGGTAACGGCCGATTTCGGCCGTTACCGACCGGTATTTGGAGTTTGAGATGTAGGGGGCCTAAATATTACCGATTCGGTAAATTTACCGAATCAGTAAATTTACTGATTCTGTAAAATACCTAATCGGTAAATCTAGATGTAGGTGGCACTGAAAACAGTGCCACAGGCCCTTAAGAATTCGTTATTTACCACAAAATAATATTTTGTGGTAAATAACGAATTCCAGTGTACATGCACATCTGTGCATGTACACCTGTACCATGTGGCACACATACATGCCCTAAGGGCATGTATGTGTGTCACATGGCACACAAGCCAGAATCACGGGTGCAACAGGGTGTCAAAGTGACACCCTGTCCCCCTTGACAATTCGGTAATTTTACCGAATCGGTATTTACCGATTCGGTAATTGCCATTGATTCCTATGGGCCTCAAGGACCATAGGAATCAATGGCAATTACCGAATCGGTAAATACCGATTCGGTAATTACAGAATCTTAACGATTCGATAAATGTTACAGAATATTTACCTACATGGCATTTACAGATTTGTAAATACAAAATCGGTAAAATTCGGTATTTACAAATCTGTAAATGCCATTTACCTACATCTGGCCCTAGATGCTTAACAACATGTAGCGCTTGCTGTGCAGAGTGAAGACCACATTATCTTGGAGTGCTATTCAGCCAAGGCCAGTGAATATCTGTTAAGTATGGGTAACTCGGGCTCCTCATCACATTGTGCTGAGTGGGGCTCCATTTTACGTAATGCCACTGGAGGTGCACAGAGATAAAGTCTGCTTTGTTGTGCTATAATAATGGCAGAAATACTTTATGGTGGTGGTGTGGGGCAAGACTGTCTGTGCTTCATGATGCCCTGCAGTGATGCTCTCCAAACAGAGAGTAGAGCACCCTAGGTGTGTGGTGAGCAGCTGTCTATCAAGCTGTGCCTCTCAGTCACATTCCTACCCGTATTCCAGACAGTGACATAGACTTTCTCTGTTGACCCCTTGTATGCGTCGGACAGCCCCCGGCCGTCCGACGCCCCGGTGGGGGTGTACGTCGGACGGACGGGAGTTGTCTGAACTGTGCACGCGTGGAATTTTGCCACCCCCGGGCTAAATTCTAGCCGCATCCAAGGGGTTAAATGACAGATGCGCCAAATATGCGTATAGTCTCCAGTGCCCTGGCAGCACATATACTACAGCAAGACATGGCACTGCACATGCTTGTATGTGTCCTTCAGGAAGTGTGTGATGAAGATGTTGTTGGGCTCCCCATTGTGCTTACAGAACATACACCCTCTCTTCTTTTCTTTGCCCCATTGTGGGGTGGTGTTGTATTTGTAAAAACACTTCATAAACTTGGCCAGTCCCAGCAAATAGCGACCTGTGACTCATCTTATTCTGATGCGGTATCTATCCTTGTGATGATTCCGGTCCAATTACCAACAAGACTGCATCCAGCAGCAATGGAAAGGTCACGGTATAGCAGGAGGGATCAGGTGCACACATATTCACAAATGGCAGCTGGAAGAGGCTATATAGTGATTCTAGCGATGATGCATCAATTGAGCAGAGAAAGTGTTACAATTGACTCACGTAGCGATGCATGAACACCGTTTGTTAGACCTGTCCACGAGTCTGTTTTGCCAGGGCATAAAAACAGAGTCTGATAGGGATCCCTTCGACGTCACTTTTAAAAACATCCAGTGCTCAGCACTGGCAGGACCCACCCGACTTAAAGCCCTAGGACAAAGAATATGAGAGCGATGATGGAGTGAGCAAATGGTACGCCTAAGTACCATTTGAAGCCAACAGATTGAAAACAACATGTCTCTTTGAGACAGTACATGCACTGTCTAGCCAAGACCTAAAGATTGAAAGTGATATAATAAGTCCTGCCTGCCTACAGATTGGTACTAGCAAGCAGCAGCTATGGCTTTATTTTAAGTTGTGGCGTCACAGTGCAGCTGTCTGCAGGATCTATTGTAACTAACAGCCTCATTTAGAGTTTGGCGGACATTGTGTACTCCATCAGGGAGACGGAATAAAGTGCATGGTTTTGAGAGTAGTGTACTTAAACCTGATCTCTAACTTGAAAGTTGGCTACCAATTATTGGTTCTCCTTGGGTGGCCAACAGTTCAACACCCTGATTTCTCCCCCAGTCACTATGATGAAGACAGGTCCCTCTGAAGATCAATGCCTCTGTGGATGAAGTATAGAACCTGAGTGAAGCGACTTAGTTAGTATAATAACTGCATGAGCCCAGTAAATGAAAACCAAAAAGAGCTTAGGCTGCAACACACCTATTGTTTAGGGTACAACTATTGCTTAGGAACAAGTGCTCGACAGCCACAACTGACTGTTGTCAGGTTGCGGGAACAAAGAGGGGAAGTAGCAATAAAATGTCAAGACCTTTACCATCAACAACAAAGTTAGATTCAGAATGTATCTTTCCCTTATGTATACATTTGTTGTCACACATTACCACCCAACTCAAGAATCTGGCAACTCCTATTTATAGGCAAGTAATCTGACATTGTTGCAAAGCAACACGCTGGCACCATATAGCAAAGAAAAAATAAATAAAGGCAATCTTCCTGGCTGTGCTGAGCAACAGTATTAGCATGGTACGCCTGATTAGTCAAATGCTGTTGACATCAGGGATCTTGGTAATGTTGATGGGGTTTCACTTTGAGGGATAAGTGCACCAGTTTTCTTTAAAAAACCCTGAGGCTTAAAGTTCTAGTTCTCGGTCCACTAATAATGACCAGCTGTTGATCACTCTTTATGGATATTTGTTTTCTTTAAGCTCCAAGCTCTCCCTTCTAGACGATTTCAAAACACTGTAATTCTAGAAGAAGCATGTCTGTATGTTGCCAGTAGTATTTGCAAATCCACTAGCGAAAGAACATTGGAATCAGGATTGATGTTACTCCCACTCACTAAAAATTCTAAGAATAGGGGCATCTGTGCCATTAAGATCTTCTGCCATCTGACTATTGCGCCCTGTTACCTGGGTCTTGTCTGACTCTAATAATGGCAACCGGACTGCAACTTATGACTATGAGACCCCATCTAAGCGTGGGGCCTGTTATACTCTACCTTCTTGGGCCCCCACAAGGTTTTTTACTCCCATTGCTGAACTGATAGATCTGACCCTCTTACCAGCCCCCTATATTTGCATCCCCAATGCTTTTGAGTCATTGAGAATTTTGGGGACTGACTGAACTTAACACCAAGGTCACAAACCCCTTGCCTGACCTCAATATGGCCGCCTCAGTTGGTCTCTCCACGTTGCTCCACCACTACTGGACAATAGAAATGGTCATCGACCTGATCTTAACCACATCACTCACCTGACCTTGACCCTGCTCTCCCTATAGGACATGTACACTTCAAACTTTTCCTCGACCGTGGAGACCCTGCCATTTGACCGATGCCCAGTGAAGCTACTTGTTAGCTGAAGAGGAGATGGGCTGTGGACCCCCGCCTCGGCTGTCACCTACCCAGCCGGACTTTGGGCAGACGTTACTTCCTCTCTCTGTCATATCTCCCTCCTAACCCGTTACCCTACCCCCTTCCCCCTCTACGCTCCCTTCTTCTTGCCCTCTATCCCTTTAATGTTTTTCTGTTGAGACCTAGCTATTTGACCGATGCCCGGTGGAGCTACCGGAGAGCTGAAGAAGAGATAGGCTGCGGATTCCCCCTCTGCCATCACCTACCCGCCCGGACCTTGGGCAGACTTTCCCTTTGTCTCTCCATTGTATCTATACCCTACCCCTTTCTCCTCTCCCCCCTTACCATTCTCACTACATTTTCCATTTCTTCTTTGCTCCTTAAATGTTTTTACTGATATCATTGGTAACTTGTAACTTATGTAAGTTTGCAACCATGTGGAACCTTATGTAAAGCGCTCTAATACCTTCGGGTCTAGCCAGCACTATAAAAACTCTGTAAATAAAAAAATTAAAAAGACCTCTCATGCTAAGGTTTTCAGTAAAGACCGCTCCTGATGCATCATGTGAAAAAAAGAGGTGATTCGTGGTTAATGACGCCTCAGAGACATGCGTTTCTTGCACTGCCAGAAAAACATGCAGGCGTTTTGCCTTCAGTTAGTGTTAGCACAGTCGGGCATGGCTAAAAGGCATTGTTGAAAGCACCACCCAGAGTCTTAAGAAAGGGTCCCAATTTTGTGAACACGCATGTTAATCCTTCATCAACTACTACTGCATCTACACTTTACACACAAGAAACAGAAAATTTGTGTTTGACTCAGATCACAGCTGTACATGCTGTACAGAAAAATGTCAACTTCAAAATCCAGAGACCTCGATGAGAAGGTGTCACAAGCTGAAAACCAATGCTTTGTTAAAAAGATTCAAACTTCTGCAAAAAACGCAACTTCTATGACACGAAAACCCTAAAAGTCTATTGGTTAACACCCTTTAGAATGAAAGCAAAACTCCTTATTGTGAGTTCATTTCCAAATTGAACTAAAACAGGCCCAAACCCCCATCTTGTGCCCTATGTTGGATGGGTACATTTTTTTTATTGAAGGGGCTTAAGAGTCCCTAATGCCAAACGTACTGGTGCCACTTGCATATACCCGAGCACCTTGCCAGAGAGCACCATTGCACTCTTGCCTGCACAGTTTTCATTCACATAAGTTCAATGGACATATTTGTCCTCCAGTGATCACAAAATACAGGCATCCCAGGGAAAACAAAAGGGTCTCGTGGACCTTAAAGGTGCCTTAGAGAGACTAGGTGCAGTCAATCAATGTAACCCTCAAGTTGGACCTCTGGCCTTTCACCTAAATGAAAGTGGGTTTCCCTACTCCAGCGATCTTGATTGATGTTCCATATGTGATCACTGGCGCACTGACTCCTAACCTGCAATCTCTGGTTGGGTCATCTAGCCCTTTGGGAGGGCCAGCTTTTGGGCATACTGTCTCAGAGTAGGAGCAAGGGGGCACATGCATCAATATTGCATTTTGCGATTCCTTAATTGCAAAAAATAAGGAATTGCAATTAAGGAATTGCAAACTGCAATGCATGAAGAAATCGCTAAAAAAATAGCGATTTCTTAAAATTCCTTGATTGCGATTCTCTAATTGAGAATCGCAATTAAGGAATACCTCCCCATCCATTCCTATGGGCCTAGAGGCCCATAGGAATGAATGGGAAGACATTCTTAATTTACGATTCACCATTAGAAATTCGCAAATTGAGAATGCAATTTCAAGGGTGCAGGGGTGTCCAAAGGACACCCTGTTGCACCCCTGGAATCTGCCTATAAGTACATTTTGCACTCACACATGCCCCAAGGGCATGTGTATGTGTAAAATGGAACTTTGAAAAATGCACTTTAGTGCATTTTTCAAAGTTTTCGCAAATTACCATGAAGATCAACTTCATGGTAATTTGCTCCCCTTATTTGCGAATTCGCACATTTTTAAAGATTGATTCATTGCATTTAAGGAATCTCAATTTGAGATTCCTTAAATGCAATCGCAATTTAAGAAATCGCAATTTTGCGATTTCTTAAATTGCGAAATTACAAAAATGATAATGCATCCCAAAAATTGGAATTGCATTCGCAAACGGCCGAATTCTGCAATTTGCACCATTTGCGAATGTAATTTCCATTGATGCATGTGCCCCTAAGACTGCTACTTTGACTTGTTACACTGTCTGAAGTGTAGGGTCGTGCACGGACTGCCCATGTGGGTGGATGCTCCTTTTCAGGGTTCATATTTCAAGAGACTCCAATAACACCCATTACAAGTTGGGGGGAGTGTTATCCCCAGGTGGACACAGCTCTGCCAGATTACAACTTTTGTCAGGTATGGGAATGCAGCCAGTAAAACCAAATGTGTTCCTACAGATATTTCCGCCTGCTAAACGAGATGAAAAATGTTCTCATAAAAGCCCCCTAATTGGGAACCATGGGGCATAGGTATCAAGCCCTTTTCCCATTCGCAAGCGGGCCAATTCTCAGAGTCAGCCCGTTTGCGAACGGGAAAAGGCCTTTTGTGATGTATCATTAGAGAATTAGAGGCTCGCAAAATTTGCGATTCTCTATTTTGCGATTGCATTTAAGGAATTGCAAATTGTGATTCCTTAAATGCAATGTATGAAGCACAGAAAAAGTGCTATTTTGCCTTAAGGAATCGCAAATTACCACCAACTTCAAGTTGATGGTAATTTGCGATTTCTTTGAAAAAATTCACTTTTTTGCATTTTTCAAAGTGCCATGTGGTGCACATACATGCCCTTAGGGCATGTTTGTACGCCACATGGGCACACATACATATTTCAGGGGTGCAACAGGGTGTCCTTTTGACACCCTGGCACCCTTGAAAATACATTTTCAATTTGCGATTCTATAATTGCTAATCGCAAATTGAGAATGTCTTCCTACTCATTCCTATGGGCCTTGTAGCCCATAGGAATGAATGGGAAGGTTCTTCTTAATTGCTATTCGCAATTTGCTAATCGCAATTAAGGAATGCCAAGGAATCGCAAAATATTTGTGAATTTTTTTATTACATCCCATTTTGCGATTCGCAAATAGCGATTCACTAAAAATCGCCATTTGAGAATCACAATAACGGTATTTGATACATATGCCCCATATGTGCTATTGGATCCACTAATTTCAGGTGCCCTTGTAATTCCCCATTCAGATACTGAAAACATGTGATGCCCTGAAATTAGTGATAAAGGGTACCCAGCTGGAGTCCTTAACTCTGCCTGCGTAACTACCTCTACATAATTATAAGGCATATCATTGTGAAGTCCTATGGGGGTATGGAACCTGGCTCAGTTTCACTTGAACTGTGCTTAGTGCAAAGTCGTGCCTGGTGTCCTTTAAGTAATATAGACTTTATGTATACACAAAGTTTAGGAAAAGAGGCCCTTAATGATTTGAAACATCCCTCACACTTCTGCAAAGAAAGGGAAGAAAAGCCAAACGTACAAAATTAAGTTCTGTCAGTAGGATGCGTGAATTTTAAAATGTAATTAAACACCACAAAACCTCCTTGACATACCAGTGAAAATAAGAGGAATTACATTTTCCAGAACCTGGCAAAGTGCCAGGAATAGATACAGCAATTAATGACACGATAAAATACATCATTTTTAAACTCCAATCAGTGATTGTAAAACTGTTTAATTTGGTGCAAAGATTTGATCAATTTTTACAACCGGATCAGACTGATCTACAATATATCTGCTTGGATACGAGCAGCCAAAGAGATGCTTGAACACGCAGAGTTCTGTCTTTATCTAAACAGCATCTTAAGCATGAGTAGCCAGGATTCAGTAGGTGCACATGCATTTTAAACAAGAATTGACAAAGCCTTTATAATGCTAGTTGTGAGCTGTTGGCTTTGTCAATGTTTGTCTGTGAAGTATTGTTTTAAAAAATTAAAAGATTTCAAAATACTGGAGGAAAAGCAAACATATCCTATTTTGTCTGAAAACTGTATGTTCAATTCAGTGTTTTCAATCTTTATAAATGTTTATGTTTCAAATACCTCAGTCTTTAGTAATATAGCGCAAATGACGACCTCACAAAATAAGTTTATGAGGGGATTAGTTGGCCTTCCTTCATCTGCTCCACTCTTAAACCTCTACTATGATTTGGGCTGCCAACGACTAGAGGATGTAGCACGTTTTAGACCGTTGGCCTACTGGAGGAGGCTCTGGGTTACACCGGAACTCTCCCAGTATGCTCTAGCCGTCCTCGAAGTTCGAGACGCAGATACAGCCAACCGAATTCCATGGCTTAAAGAGGTTAAGGTTGCTTACACTGCTATGGGTTTGAGCCTATTGTGGTAGAACCCTCCTGTTAACCCCTTCCCACCTCGAAAGGGTTTCAGGGAGCTATATTGGTCAATGGTGTCAATGCAAAATTTTAGAACTTGTATTGGCCCATCACTTACAAGAAACTTCCTTGAGCGCAAAAAAGAATGTGTCTATGAGGGCTATTGAGATATTAATACACTTCCCGAAGATCGGAAACAGTACCACCAATATAGGTTGGGCACCCTTCCTGTTAATTCTTTTACCGGCAAAGGCAAGCTAAGAATAATACATTTTGCCATTCTGTATTTCTCAGCCGGAAAGTATACCCCATATCTTGTTTATCTGCCCAGAGTATAAACACCCCCGACACAAGTGGCTGAAGCCCGTATGTTCATTGAAGGGTATTACTACTGGGGCAGAGGCTCTAAGGATTTTCCAAACCGATCGCTCTGAATGTATTGTAATTGCTGTCGCAAAATGTTTACACTGGATGCGGGCAATTTGAAGAAGAAAGTTATGCCAGACTTAAATTGGTTTTATATAAATTTTGTATATAATCAATTCTGTGATGTTAATTGACTTCTGACCTTCGTCCTTTTTTAATTTAAATTATTGCATAGGGTTTTATATATTGCTTTTAAGAATAACCATTATTTAATTGTATGGAATAACTTGTAGTCTCATTTCCTTGGTAGCAATGCCTTGTCACTGATGTATTGTTTATGACCTTTTTAATAACCATGGTTTTTAATGTATAGTCTTTTATGATATGTTTATCGAAATAAAGACTTTTGAACTGAACTGAACTACTTCTCAGTCTGGAATTCTGAAGAGAAATAGAAAAGAATAAGTAAGTGTCAGAATATATATCAAAATGCTTGTCAAGGCCTAATTTACTTTCCACTGGATTGATCCACTTGAGCTTCTGTACCAGCCCTCACAGTCTGCACTTCAGTCACACCCCAGCAAAAATATCCCAGCTGCTATGCTGTAACAGACAAGCTGGTGGAGGGGGAAGAACGCATCACTGCAGGGGGGGGGGCAGCTCACAAGAGAGACATTTAAAAAACACGTGCCACGCCACATAGAGTGCTGAATCAAAAAGAAAAAAGCAGTTCTCTAAATGTGAGCAGTAGAAGGACAACCAGCCAATCAAAAGGATTGTAAAGAGGCTATGGTTCCAGGGAAGGGATAAAGAAAGAAAGGCAATCCATTGAGCAAGAATCAAGCAAATGAAAGTGACAATAATCCAGTCAATTGTAAGCAACGGGTGGGCAGTAAGTCCACTATAAGGCCCCCAGAATGAATGTGGTTTGTGAAAATACTGAAAAGGACAAAGTGAAACTATTTCTAACAAAAGCAAATATTGGGGCAGAGGTATTAGCTCACACCATTATCATTTAAAATGTTTTGGTATCAATTGAGGATGAATATGAATTGGCCAGTGAGGTCCTTCGGCATGCTCACTCTGAACAAATTGCTGAACAAGCAATAAGGAAATAGACATCTACTATGATGCAAGGATTCTCTGACAGTCTTCAGGAATAGCCTCAAAACATGCAATGATGATCTTGAGTGATATCCCCTTTTGTGTCTGATGTAAGACAACAATTCTGTAGATACGTGAGACTAAACACACAGACGTTTGTAGACCAATAGTTCTCAATGCCACAAGATAGTTATGGATACACTTGAAGAAAGAAAACAACAGGATAACAAACTTTTTTGTCACTAGTAATATATGCACGTGGGTCAAACTAGAGAAACATTGTTGTGGTGCAAAAGAAAATAGACCAAACCTGTTTTGCACCACTCTGCTGATTGTTTAAGAGGAAATGGGGCAACCAAAGAATCAACTATCTAACATATATTATACATCTATTGATCTTTTATAATGGGTTTGTCAGGCTTGTGTAAGAAGGAATGTTAGGCTTTCCTGTGTAATTAATGGTGGGCCGGACAACTGAAAAGTGGGTTTGTCTTCATGCGATACCTTTTGCAATAATGCCTATGATTGGACAAATTGTAAATAGTGGGTTTTTGTCCGGAATGTTTTTTTTGGCATAAAAGAGGATGACTCGTCTTGTAAATTTGAGCAGTCTCCGACGAATATACCTGTGTTGTTCTTCGTGGACTTCTGTTCCTGGTTGCAGCCAATAAATTCGATCTTTGGCGCCACCGAGAAGTATCCTCTGTCTCTGTATTCTAAGACAGGTGAACCCGAAGACTTTGGGCGTGTCCCTGGCGCCGCTGGGTTCTAAAACCCAGTTCTTCACCTTCTGACTCTTACGTCTCACTCCCATGGCACTCAACCTTAATCTCCCTGGCACTCTCTCTTCATCCCCCTGACCTGGCACTCAACCTTCACATCCATGGCACTAGCCCTTCACCCCCCCCTGGCCTGGCAGCTACCCCTCACCCCTGGCACTCATACTTCCCCCTTCTCTGGACTCACTCTTCCCCTCCCTTGCATTCACCCTTCACCCTCCTGACTCTTACGTCTCATCTCCCTGACACTCACTAATCCCCTTTCTGGCACTCACCCTTCACCCCCAAGGCCTGACAGTCACCCTTGTCCCTCTTAGCATTCACTCTTCACCTCCCTGCCACTCACCCTTGACCCTCCTGGCACTAGCCCGGTTTCCCCCAAGAACACAAATTAACAAACATTGGCATAGCCAATAGGTCTCACGTTTGGGACCTTATAAGTGTTTAGCCACGCAACAGTTGATGTTGCACCAAGGATATTGTGCTGCATAACTAAATACTTAGAAGGTCCCAAAAGCGAGACCTATTGGCTATGCCAATGCTTTTTTACTTTGGCACCCAGGCCTATTCCTGTCCTTGTTCGACCTTGCCCGTGCTCTAATCTCATCCTCCAAGAATTAAGGACAAAGCATTAACCTTGGATGTTATTACAGTCACAGAGCTGGCTAATGTTAGGCTTAAGCTTAAAAAGAGCCTAAGCAAATGCCCTATTTCACAGAGCCTCCCTTTTGCACATGATCACAGATAAGCGAGTTCAGGATGCACGCTGTACAAATGTCCTCCTTGTGTTTGTTTTAAAAGCCTACATGGTAATGGGTGGTTTATTGGTGTGCATTGGTACAGCACTGAGTGATGAATAAGATTTCTGCAGTTTGTCTTATGTGAGTGTAAGAGTGTCAAGCAGTAAAAGGGAATTATTAAGCAGCCTGTATGAACTACAATCGACTATGTGACTGCCGAGTATCATAGTATTCGCTTTAGTATTGGTTATATATAGTATTGTAATTGCATTATAAAGCACTTGCTACCCCTGATGAGGAATTGTGGTGCTTCACACTACGTAAACAGAGAAAGTCCACATGACCGTAACAGAACCTGGGTGTGATCAAAAGCAAATATTTCGAGTTTTGCAACTACTCATGGGATAAAGCCTGCAGTAGTACCACATTACCCCTCATTCCTAGGTGCTGAACTGTGGAGGTGATACTGCACCTGGTAAATACTTCAACCTGCAGTATTAGTTTTTCACAGGAGCTGTATTATCTGCCCAAATAATGGGCCACTCGCAATGAGGTCCCATGTGTGAGGGTTACTACATTGCTTCAACTTTAGACATGAATAAGAGGGGCGTTGAGGACATACTAGGTAATGATGAATGAGTATCACGTCCCTCCTAGGGGTCTCAATCTGTTTCAAGACCTCTGCAGAGTACATGGCTTTATAAGAAATGTTTCAAAATGTTGTCTTGCTAGACAGAGATCCAGGAAATATGTGACTGTCGGAACCACTCCTGATCGCAAGACTACAACTGTAATGTACTTTATTAAAAGTCAAGAAAAAGGGCATTACCTATATATAGCACGTAAATAATATATGTGGCACACAACAGGCACATTTAGTCAAAGTTAAGTGCTGTTTCAAGAAAAATTGTAAATCTTTGTCATCATAAAAACAATGCATTCTTAGTGAAAGTATTCATTAGTTTGTGCAAGGTGCTAGTCGCTTAACAACAGATCTGCGCAGCCCTTGCCGCCCAGGGTGGGGGCAAACTTCAGGTGGTGCCATTTAGCCAAGGCCAGTGAATATCTGTTAGGTATAGGTAACTAGGGCCCCTCATCCCATTGTGTAGAGTGAGGCATCATTTAAGTTATGCCACTGGAGGCGCACAGAGTCTGCTTTGTTGTGCTATAATGGCAGGAAGACTCTATGGTGGTGTGGGGCAAGACTGTCTGTGCTTCATGATGCCCTCCATGATGCTCTCCAAACAGAGACTAGAGCACCCTAGGTGTGTGGTGAGCGGTGGTCTATGAAGTTGTGCTCAGTCACATTCCTGCCAGTATTCCAGACAGTAACAGGACAGAAGCGCCAAGTGAGCGCACAGTCTCCAGTGCCCTGGCAGCACATATACTACAGCAAGACATGGCACTGCACATGCTTGTATGTGTCCTTCAGGAAGTGTGTGATGAAGATGTTGTTGGGCTCCCCATTGTGCTTACAGAACATACACCCTCTCTTCTTTTCTTTGCCCCATTGTGGGGTGGTGTTGTATTTGTAAAAACACTTCATAAACTTGGCCAGTCCCAGCAAATAGCGACCTGTGACTCATCTTATTCTGATGCGGTATCTATCCTTGTGATGATTCCGGTCCAATTACCAACAAGACTGCATCCAGCAGCAATGGAAAGGTCACGGTATAGCAGGAGGGATCAGGTGCACACATATTCACAAATGGCAGCTGGAAGAGGCTATATAGTGATTCTAGCGATGATGCATCAATTGAGCAGAGAAAGTGTTACAATTGACTCACGTAGCGATGCATGAACACCGTTTGTTAGACCTGTCCACGAGTCTGTTTTGCCAGGGCATAAAAACAGAGTCTGATAGGGATCCCTTCGACGTCACTTTTAAAAACATCCAGTGCTCAGCACTGGCAGGACCCACCCGACTTAAAGCCCTAGGACAAAGAATATGAGAGCGATGATGGAGTGAGCAAATGGTACGCCTAAGTACCATTTGAAGCCAACAGATTGAAAACAACATGTCTCTTTGAGACAGTACATGCACTGTCTAGCCAAGACCTAAAGATTGAAAGTGATATAATAAGTCCTGCCTGCCTACAGATTGGTACTAGCAAGCAGCAGCTATGGCTTTATTTTAAGTTGTGGCGTCACAGTGCAGCTGTCTGCAGGATCTATTGTAACTAACAGCCTCATTTAGAGTTTGGCGGACATTGTGTACTCCATCAGGGAGACGGAATAAAGTGCATGGTTTTGAGAGTAGTGTACTTAAACCTGATCTCTAACTTGAAAGTTGGCTACCAATTATTGGTTCTCCTTGGGTGGCCAACAGTTCAACACCCTGATTTCTCCCCCAGTCACTATGATGAAGACAGGTCCCTCTGAAGATCAATGCCTCTGTGGATGAAGTATAGAACCTGAGTGAAGCGACTTAGTTAGTATAATAACTGCATGAGCCCAGTAAATGAAAACCAAAAAGAGCTTAGGCTGCAACACACCTATTGTTTAGGGTACAACTATTGCTTAGGAACAAGTGCTCGACAGCCACAACTGACTGTTGTCAGGTTGCGGGAACAAAGAGGGGAAGTAGCAATAAAATGTCAAGACCTTTACCATCAACAACAAAGTTAGATTCAGAATGTATCTTTCCCTTATGTATACATTTGTTGTCACACATTACCACCCAACTCAAGAATCTGGCAACTCCTATTTATAGGCAAGTAATCTGACATTGTTGCAAAGCAACACGCTGGCACCATATAGCAAAGAAAAAATAAATAAAGGCAATCTTCCTGGCTGTGCTGAGCAACAGTATTAGCATGGTACGCCTGATTAGTCAAATGCTGTTGACATCAGGGATCTTGGTAATGTTGATGGGGTTTCACTTTGAGGGATAAGTGCACCAGTTTTCTTTAAAAAACCCTGAGGCTTAAAGTTCTAGTTCTCGGTCCACTAATAATGACCAGCTGTTGATCACTCTTTATGGATATTTGTTTTCTTTAAGCTCCAAGCTCTCCCTTCTAGACGATTTCAAAACACTGTAATTCTAGAAGAAGCATGTCTGTATGTTGCCAGTAGTATTTGCAAATCCACTAGCGAAAGAACATTGGAATCAGGATTGATGTTACTCCCACTCACTAAAAATTCTAAGAATAGGGGCATCTGTGCCATTAAGATCTTCTGCCATCTGACTATTGCGCCCTGTTACCTGGGTCTTGTCTGACTCTAATAATGGCAACCGGACTGCAACTTATGACTATGAGACCCCATCTAAGCGTGGGGCCTGTTATACTCTACCTTCTTGGGCCCCCACAAGGTTTTTTACTCCCATTGCTGAACTGATAGATCTGACCCTCTTACCAGCCCCCTATATTTGCATCCCCAATGCTTTTGAGTCATTGAGAATTTTGGGGACTGACTGAACTTAACACCAAGGTCACAAACCCCTTGCCTGACCTCAATATGGCCGCCTCAGTTGGTCTCTCCACGTTGCTCCACCACTACTGGACAATAGAAATGGTCATCGACCTGATCTTAACCACATCACTCACCTGACCTTGACCCTGCTCTCCCTATAGGACATGTACACTTCAAACTTTTCCTCGACCGTGGAGACCCTGCCATTTGACCGATGCCCAGTGAAGCTACTTGTTAGCTGAAGAGGAGATGGGCTGTGGACCCCCGCCTCGGCTGTCACCTACCCAGCCGGACTTTGGGCAGACGTTACTTCCTCTCTCTGTCATATCTCCCTCCTAACCCGTTACCCTACCCCCTTCCCCCTCTACGCTCCCTTCTTCTTGCCCTCTATCCCTTTAATGTTTTTCTGTTGAGACCTAGCTATTTGACCGATGCCCGGTGGAGCTACCGGAGAGCTGAAGAAGAGATAGGCTGCGGATTCCCCCTCTGCCATCACCTACCCGCCCGGACCTTGGGCAGACTTTCCCTTTGTCTCTCCATTGTATCTATACCCTACCCCTTTCTCCTCTCCCCCCTTACCATTCTCACTACATTTTCCATTTCTTCTTTGCTCCTTAAATGTTTTTACTGATATCATTGGTAACTTGTAACTTATGTAAGTTTGCAACCATGTGGAACCTTATGTAAAGCGCTCTAATACCTTCGGGTCTAGCCAGCACTATAAAAACTCTGTAAATAAAAAAATTAAAAAGACCTCTCATGCTAAGGTTTTCAGTAAAGACCGCTCCTGATGCATCATGTGAAAAAAAGAGGTGATTCGTGGTTAATGACGCCTCAGAGACATGCGTTTCTTGCACTGCCAGAAAAACATGCAGGCGTTTTGCCTTCAGTTAGTGTTAGCACAGTCGGGCATGGCTAAAAGGCATTGTTGAAAGCACCACCCAGAGTCTTAAGAAAGGGTCCCAATTTTGTGAACACGCATGTTAATCCTTCATCAACTACTACTGCATCTACACTTTACACACAAGAAACAGAAAATTTGTGTTTGACTCAGATCACAGCTGTACATGCTGTACAGAAAAATGTCAACTTCAAAATCCAGAGACCTCGATGAGAAGGTGTCACAAGCTGAAAACCAATGCTTTGTTAAAAAGATTCAAACTTCTGCAAAAAACGCAACTTCTATGACACGAAAACCCTAAAAGTCTATTGGTTAACACCCTTTAGAATGAAAGCAAAACTCCTTATTGTGAGTTCATTTCCAAATTGAACTAAAACAGGCCCAAACCCCCATCTTGTGCCCTATGTTGGATGGGTACATTTTTTTTATTGAAGGGGCTTAAGAGTCCCTAATGCCAAACGTACTGGTGCCACTTGCATATACCCGAGCACCTTGCCAGAGAGCACCATTGCACTCTTGCCTGCACAGTTTTCATTCACATAAGTTCAATGGACATATTTGTCCTCCAGTGATCACAAAATACAGGCATCCCAGGGAAAACAAAAGGGTCTCGTGGACCTTAAAGGTGCCTTAGAGAGACTAGGTGCAGTCAATCAATGTAACCCTCAAGTTGGACCTCTGGCCTTTCACCTAAATGAAAGTGGGTTTCCCTACTCCAGCGATCTTGATTGATGTTCCATATGTGATCACTGGCGCACTGACTCCTAACCTGCAATCTCTGGTTGGGTCATCTAGCCCTTTGGGAGGGCCAGCTTTTGGGCATACTGTCTCAGAGTAGGAGCAAGGGGGCACATGCATCAATATTGCATTTTGCGATTCCTTAATTGCAAAAAATAAGGAATTGCAATTAAGGAATTGCAAACTGCAATGCATGAAGAAATCGCTAAAAAAATAGCGATTTCTTAAAATTCCTTGATTGCGATTCTCTAATTGAGAATCGCAATTAAGGAATACCTCCCCATCCATTCCTATGGGCCTAGAGGCCCATAGGAATGAATGGGAAGACATTCTTAATTTACGATTCACCATTAGAAATTCGCAAATTGAGAATGCAATTTCAAGGGTGCAGGGGTGTCCAAAGGACACCCTGTTGCACCCCTGGAATCTGCCTATAAGTACATTTTGCACTCACACATGCCCCAAGGGCATGTGTATGTGTAAAATGGAACTTTGAAAAATGCACTTTAGTGCATTTTTCAAAGTTTTCGCAAATTACCATGAAGATCAACTTCATGGTAATTTGCTCCCCTTATTTGCGAATTCGCACATTTTTAAAGATTGATTCATTGCATTTAAGGAATCTCAATTTGAGATTCCTTAAATGCAATCGCAATTTAAGAAATCGCAATTTTGCGATTTCTTAAATTGCGAAATTACAAAAATGATAATGCATCCCAAAAATTGGAATTGCATTCGCAAACGGCCGAATTCTGCAATTTGCACCATTTGCGAATGTAATTTCCATTGATGCATGTGCCCCTAAGACTGCTACTTTGACTTGTTACACTGTCTGAAGTGTAGGGTCGTGCACGGACTGCCCATGTGGGTGGATGCTCCTTTTCAGGGTTCATATTTCAAGAGACTCCAATAACACCCATTACAAGTTGGGGGGAGTGTTATCCCCAGGTGGACACAGCTCTGCCAGATTACAACTTTTGTCAGGTATGGGAATGCAGCCAGTAAAACCAAATGTGTTCCTACAGATATTTCCGCCTGCTAAACGAGATGAAAAATGTTCTCATAAAAGCCCCCTAATTGGGAACCATGGGGCATAGGTATCAAGCCCTTTTCCCATTCGCAAGCGGGCCAATTCTCAGAGTCAGCCCGTTTGCGAACGGGAAAAGGCCTTTTGTGATGTATCATTAGAGAATTAGAGGCTCGCAAAATTTGCGATTCTCTATTTTGCGATTGCATTTAAGGAATTGCAAATTGTGATTCCTTAAATGCAATGTATGAAGCACAGAAAAAGTGCTATTTTGCCTTAAGGAATCGCAAATTACCACCAACTTCAAGTTGATGGTAATTTGCGATTTCTTTGAAAAAATTCACTTTTTTGCATTTTTCAAAGTGCCATGTGGTGCACATACATGCCCTTAGGGCATGTTTGTACGCCACATGGGCACACATACATATTTCAGGGGTGCAACAGGGTGTCCTTTTGACACCCTGGCACCCTTGAAAATACATTTTCAATTTGCGATTCTATAATTGCTAATCGCAAATTGAGAATGTCTTCCTACTCATTCCTATGGGCCTTGTAGCCCATAGGAATGAATGGGAAGGTTCTTCTTAATTGCTATTCGCAATTTGCTAATCGCAATTAAGGAATGCCAAGGAATCGCAAAATATTTGTGAATTTTTTTATTACATCCCATTTTGCGATTCGCAAATAGCGATTCACTAAAAATCGCCATTTGAGAATCACAATAACGGTATTTGATACATATGCCCCATATGTGCTATTGGATCCACTAATTTCAGGTGCCCTTGTAATTCCCCATTCAGATACTGAAAACATGTGATGCCCTGAAATTAGTGATAAAGGGTACCCAGCTGGAGTCCTTAACTCTGCCTGCGTAACTACCTCTACATAATTATAAGGCATATCATTGTGAAGTCCTATGGGGGTATGGAACCTGGCTCAGTTTCACTTGAACTGTGCTTAGTGCAAAGTCGTGCCTGGTGTCCTTTAAGTAATATAGACTTTATGTATACACAAAGTTTAGGAAAAGAGGCCCTTAATGATTTGAAACATCCCTCACACTTCTGCAAAGAAAGGGAAGAAAAGCCAAACGTACAAAATTAAGTTCTGTCAGTAGGATGCGTGAATTTTAAAATGTAATTAAACACCACAAAACCTCCTTGACATACCAGTGAAAATAAGAGGAATTACATTTTCCAGAACCTGGCAAAGTGCCAGGAATAGATACAGCAATTAATGACACGATAAAATACATCATTTTTAAACTCCAATCAGTGATTGTAAAACTGTTTAATTTGGTGCAAAGATTTGATCAATTTTTACAACCGGATCAGACTGATCTACAATATATCTGCTTGGATACGAGCAGCCAAAGAGATGCTTGAACACGCAGAGTTCTGTCTTTATCTAAACAGCATCTTAAGCATGAGTAGCCAGGATTCAGTAGGTGCACATGCATTTTAAACAAGAATTGACAAAGCCTTTATAATGCTAGTTGTGAGCTGTTGGCTTTGTCAATGTTTGTCTGTGAAGTATTGTTTTAAAAAATTAAAAGATTTCAAAATACTGGAGGAAAAGCAAACATATCCTATTTTGTCTGAAAACTGTATGTTCAATTCAGTGTTTTCAATCTTTATAAATGTTTATGTTTCAAATACCTCAGTCTTTAGTAATATAGCGCAAATGACGACCTCACAAAATAAGTTTATGAGGGGATTAGTTGGCCTTCCTTCATCTGCTCCACTCTTAAACCTCTACTATGATTTGGGCTGCCAACGACTAGAGGATGTAGCACGTTTTAGACCGTTGGCCTACTGGAGGAGGCTCTGGGTTACACCGGAACTCTCCCAGTATGCTCTAGCCGTCCTCGAAGTTCGAGACGCAGATACAGCCAACCGAATTCCATGGCTTAAAGAGGTTAAGGTTGCTTACACTGCTATGGGTTTGAGCCTATTGTGGTAGAACCCTCCTGTTAACCCCTTCCCACCTCGAAAGGGTTTCAGGGAGCTATATTGGTCAATGGTGTCAATGCAAAATTTTAGAACTTGTATTGGCCCATCACTTACAAGAAACTTCCTTGAGCGCAAAAAAGAATGTGTCTATGAGGGCTATTGAGATATTAATACACTTCCCGAAGATCGGAAACAGTACCACCAATATAGGTTGGGCACCCTTCCTGTTAATTCTTTTACCGGCAAAGGCAAGCTAAGAATAATACATTTTGCCATTCTGTATTTCTCAGCCGGAAAGTATACCCCATATCTTGTTTATCTGCCCAGAGTATAAACACCCCCGACACAAGTGGCTGAAGCCCGTATGTTCATTGAAGGGTATTACTACTGGGGCAGAGGCTCTAAGGATTTTCCAAACCGATCGCTCTGAATGTATTGTAATTGCTGTCGCAAAATGTTTACACTGGATGCGGGCAATTTGAAGAAGAAAGTTATGCCAGACTTAAATTGGTTTTATATAAATTTTGTATATAATCAATTCTGTGATGTTAATTGACTTCTGACCTTCGTCCTTTTTTAATTTAATTTATTGCATAGGGTTTTATATATTGCTTTTAAGAATAACCATTATTTAATTGTATGGAATAACTTGTAGTCTCATTTCCTTGGTAGCAATGCCTTGTCACTGATGTATTGTTTATGACCTTTTTAATAACCATGGTTTTTAATGTATAGTCTTTTATGATATGTTTATCGAAATAAAGACTTTTGAACTGAACTACTTCTCAGTCTGGAATTCTGAAGAGAAATAGAAAAGAATAAGTAAGTGTCAGAATATATATCAAAATGCTTGTCAAGGCCTAATTTACTTTCCACTGGATTGATCCACTTGAGCTTCTGTACCAGCCCTCACAGTCTGCACTTCAGTCACACCCCAGCAAAAATATCCCAGCTGCTATGCTGTAACAGACAAGCTGGTGGAGGGGGAAGAACGCATCACTGCAGGGGGGGGGGCAGCTCACAAGAGAGACATTTAAAAAACACGTGCCACGCCACATAGAGTGCTGAATCAAAAAGAAAAAAGCAGTTCTCTAAATGTGAGCAGTAGAAGGACAACCAGCCAATCAAAAGGATTGTAAAGAGGCTATGGTTCCAGGGAAGGGATAAAGAAAGAAAGGCAATCCATTGAGCAAGAATCAAGCAAATGAAAGTGACAATAATCCAGTCAATTGTAAGCAACGGGTGGGCAGTAAGTCCACTATAAGGCCCCCAGAATGAATGTGGTTTGTGAAAATACTGAAAAGGACAAAGTGAAACTATTTCTAACAAAAGCAAATATTGGGGCAGAGGTATTAGCTCACACCATTATCATTTAAAATGTTTTGGTATCAATTGAGGATGAATATGAATTGGCCAGTGAGGTCCTTCGGCATGCTCACTCTGAACAAATTGCTGAACAAGCAATAAGGAAATAGACATCTACTATGATGCAAGGATTCTCTGACAGTCTTCAGGAATAGCCTCAAAACATGCAATGATGATCTTGAGTGATATCCCCTTTTGTGTCTGATGTAAGACAACAATTCTGTAGATACGTGAGACTAAACACACAGACGTTTGTAGACCAATAGTTCTCAATGCCACAAGATAGTTATGGATACACTTGAAGAAAGAAAACAACAGGATAACAAACTTTTTTGTCACTAGTAATATATGCACGTGGGTCAAACTAGAGAAACATTGTTGTGGTGCAAAAGAAAATAGACCAAACCTGTTTTGCACCACTCTGCTGATTGTTTAAGAGGAAATGGGGCAACCAAAGAATCAACTATCTAACATATATTATACATCTATTGATTGAAAATCATCTTACATGTTTGATAGCTTTTACTTTAGAGTTCTGTTTTTTTTAGAAGCCAAGGGAGTGGCGTGTTGTGTTGTGCCATAGCAACTGCATAGTAACAATCATTGGCAAAGCGATGCGAGGGCTATTGGCTTTGTCAATGGTAATGTTTTTTAGCCATGTAATATTAGGGTTTTCCAGTACTTTTTGAGTTAGGAGCATTAAGAAACCTGCCAAATAAATAAAACGTGATGCAACCCTGTGGGTCATCCAAAAAGTAAATCTCGATAACATCTTTGAAAAAATCTTCCATCTCATTTTGTTGAAGGCAATGATCTGAAATGCTACAGACACTGATGACCTAAGGCGAATATGACTAAAAATTTGGAACGGGATCTTTCCTAAAGCATGACAAAGAAAATAGACTGTGCCTAGGGAGAAGCGCTCTGCCAAAATACTTATATTTATTTAAGTTATCTTGAGAAAATGCTGAACTTCTAACTTCTATATTTTCCACTACTTTGAGCCAGGGGAAAAGAATAAGGTAATTATTTTAATCATGTAAATTGAAACCCACCAGGAGGAGGCAGCAATGATATTCTTTAGGCCAGAGTAACACATGTTCTCAACTTTGCCGCAAGATGGCACTATGGGCTCCACTGCCTCCGGAATAAGCATAAAGAAAATACCTTCCAATTAACTTAAACGCATAACTGGAATTTTACATGTAATTGTTGAAAAGGAGCACTATACATTTCAGTTTTTTTTATCAGCAAGCTTGTTAAAATAGCTAATCACAGTGAAGCACGTGCGTTCGCATTTTGTCGACTCATTCTGAGGTATATTAAATTGCAAATTAATTTATTTAACAACAACACCTGCTGATGCAGAAAATGTACCTTATGCCTTCTAAAGGTTTCCTGCATGTATCTCCTTCACAGATAAAGCTGTGTTCGGATGTGAAATTAAAATGGAAGGAGCGTCTAAATTCAAAATTAGTAAGACAAAAGTTAGAGTCTATATAACTTTCTTTCTTCTTTATTCTTCAATCTTTGATTTGAAGGTTCTTCATTGATCCAATACAAAAGAGTTTCAGGAAGTCAAAGTTCAAATTCCAACAAAAAAAAATGTTTGCAGGTGCTTGAATCCAATCAAAGTGACAATTATTCCATTCAAATTATTTGTTCCAAGAAAAAACAATGTTTAGTTATACGCAGCCTACTCGTTTCGTCCTCCTTAGGACATCATCAGGGCTGAAAAGTAAAAAAACAATAAACAAAATCACAATCCATATTTACAAAATATCCATAGACAAAAAGAAAATATTCAAGCTTTGTGGAACATTCGAACCCATATTCAAAAACCCCTTACGGTCCTGCCTATATTACAATCTACAAGTATATAGTATCCACCCACCGCTTAAACTTCATTTGATCACATCTATTATGCAGTTTCTTCATAATACCCTTCAATCAGAAATGGGCGTGCCTCATTGTGTTATAACTTTAAAGTGTTAATGTTGTCTCCTGCTTCATAAATCCACTTTATTTAATTGTCACCCTAGAACAATCAAAACGGAGCGAGTGTTCAAAAAAGATGGTCTCTCTCATCTTTTCATAAGGTCATGATCATTCTATTTTGTGCCATAGTGACTTGCCTATCTTATTTCCGCCCAGGCAAAAACCCTTAGTTAAACACAATTGTCAGACAAGATTGATTACATTACTTCCTGTTCTTATTAACCCACTCAAATATATCTGTGTTTAGGGTACTTCTACTTCAGACCTGTCAGTCACTCCTCGCACCTGGCACTCACCCTTCTCCCTCTCTGGTGCTCAGCATTGACTCTACGTGACAATCAACTGTCACCTCCCTGACACTCACCCATGTCCCTCCTGGCATTCACTACTCGCCCCCTTGGCACTCACCCTTCACCTCCATGGCACAAGCCTTTCATCCCCCTGGCAGCTATTCTTCACCCCTTGCACTCACCCTTCTCCTCCCTGGCACTCACCCTTGACCCTTTGAGGTTCCGTGAATTCTGAACCCGTTTCATAAATGTCATGGTTTCGTTACGAATTTGATAGTAGCGAACCGTAACTAGTGAGTACGGCAAGTACGAGTGATTTCGTTATGTTAGAGCGATGGATTCACTATGTAGTTAGGGATTTCGTTCTGAACCTTTGGTTCCATTTTGTGTATGGCAGCCATTTTGTGGTTGCCCTCACATAGGCCGATGACTACGGCCGAACGAGTCTTTAGTACACGTACACGTTAGCTCGAGTTCGTGCTGACTTCTGGATGAACCGAGTGAACTGACCTCGTTGTCTGAAGCTGACCTTGTTAGGCCAGTTCCTTGCCCGATAGCTGATCAAGATTAAGGATAAAAGCACAGGACATTGTAAAGTTTGGTAGGCACACACACCCCTTATCCTGCTTGTTATCTGTTTCTGTTTCTTCCTTTATGGTCTATTTATGATATGGTTTGTGGTCTTTTATAATGGGTTTGTCAGGCTTGTGTAAGAAGGAATGTTAGGCTTTCCTGTGTAATTAATGGTGGGCCGGACAACTGAAAAGTGGGTTTGTCTTCATGCGATACCTTTTGCAATAATGCCTATGATTGGACAAATTGTAAATAGTGGGTTTTTGTCCGGAATGTTTTTTTTGGCATAAAAGAGGATGACTCGTCTTGTAAATTTGAGCAGTCTCCGACGAATATACCTGTGTTGTTCTTCGTGGACTTCTGTTCCTGGTTGCAGCCAATAAATTCGATCTTTGGCGCCACCGAGAAGTATCCTCTGTCTCTGTATTCTAAGACAGGTGAACCCGAAGACTTTGGGCGTGTCCCTGGCGCCGCTGGGTTCTAAAACCCAGTTCTTCACCTTCTGACTCTTACGTCTCACTCCCATGGCACTCAACCTTAATCTCCCTGGCACTCTCTCTTCATCCCCCTGACCTGGCACTCAACCTTCACATCCATGGCACTAGCCCTTCACCCCCCCCTGGCCTGGCAGCTACCCCTCACCCCTGGCACTCATACTTCCCCCTTCTCTGGACTCACTCTTCCCCTCCCTTGCATTCACCCTTCACCCTCCTGACTCTTACGTCTCATCTCCCTGACACTCACTAATCCCCTTTCTGGCACTCACCCTTCACCCCCAAGGCCTGACAGTCACCCTTGTCCCTCTTAGCATTCACTCTTCACCTCCCTGCCACTCACCCTTGACCCTCCTGGCACTAGCCCGGTTTCCCCCAAGAACACAAATTAACAAACATTGGCATAGCCAATAGGTCTCACGTTTGGGACCTTATAAGTGTTTAGCCACGCAACAGTTGATGTTGCACCAAGGATATTGTGCTGCATAACTAAATACTTAGAAGGTCCCAAAAGCGAGACCTATTGGCTATGCCAATGCTTTTTTACTTTGGCACCCAGGCCTATTCCTGTCCTTGTTCGACCTTGCCCGTGCTCTAATCTCATCCTCCAAGAATTAAGGACAAAGCATTAACCTTGGATGTTATTACAGTCACAGAGCTGGCTAATGTTAGGCTTAAGCTTAAAAAGAGCCTAAGCAAATGCCCTATTTCACAGAGCCTCCCTTTTGCACATGATCACAGATAAGCGAGTTCAGGATGCACGCTGTACAAATGTCCTCCTTGTGTTTGTTTTAAAAGCCTACATGGTAATGGGTGGTTTATTGGTGTGCATTGGTACAGCACTGAGTGATGAATAAGATTTCTGCAGTTTGTCTTATGTGAGTGTAAGAGTGTCAAGCAGTAAAAGGGAATTATTAAGCAGCCTGTATGAACTACAATCGACTATGTGACTGCCGAGTATCATAGTATTCGCTTTAGTATTGGTTATATATAGTATTGTAATTGCATTATAAAGCACTTGCTACCCCTGATGAGGAATTGTGGTGCTTCACACTACGTAAACAGAGAAAGTCCACATGACCGTAACAGAACCTGGGTGTGATCAAAAGCAAATATTTCGAGTTTTGCAACTACTCATGGGATAAAGCCTGCAGTAGTACCACATTACCCCTCATTCCTAGGTGCTGAACTGTGGAGGTGATACTGCACCTGGTAAATACTTCAACCTGCAGTATTAGTTTTTCACAGGAGCTGTATTATCTGCCCAAATAATGGGCCACTCGCAATGAGGTCCCATGTGTGAGGGTTACTACATTGCTTCAACTTTAGACATGAATAAGAGGGGCGTTGAGGACATACTAGGTAATGATGAATGAGTATCACGTCCCTCCTAGGGGTCTCAATCTGTTTCAAGACCTCTGCAGAGTACATGGCTTTATAAGAAATGTTTCAAAATGTTGTCTTGCTAGACAGAGATCCAGGAAATATGTGACTGTCGGAACCACTCCTGATCGCAAGACTACAACTGTAATGTACTTTATTAAAAGTCAAGAAAAAGGGCATTACCTATATATAGCACGTAAATAATATATGTGGCACACAACAGGCACATTTAGTCAAAGTTAAGTGCTGTTTCAAGAAAAATTGTAAATCTTTGTCATCATAAAAACAATGCATTCTTAGTGAAAGTATTCATTAGTTTGTGCAAGGTGCTAGTCGCTTAACAACAGATCTGCGCAGCCCTTGCCGCCCAGGGTGGGGGCAAACTTCAGGTGGTGCCATTTAGCCAAGGCCAGTGAATATCTGTTAGGTATAGGTAACTAGGGCCCCTCATCCCATTGTGTAGAGTGAGGCATCATTTAAGTTATGCCACTGGAGGCGCACAGAGTCTGCTTTGTTGTGCTATAATGGCAGGAAGACTCTATGGTGGTGTGGGGCAAGACTGTCTGTGCTTCATGATGCCCTCCATGATGCTCTCCAAACAGAGACTAGAGCACCCTAGGTGTGTGGTGAGCGGTGGTCTATGAAGTTGTGCTCAGTCACATTCCTGCCAGTATTCCAGACAGTAACAGGACAGAAGCGCCAAGTGAGCGCACAGTCTCCAGTGCCCTGGCGGCACATATTCTGCAGCAAGACAGGGCACTGCACAGGCTCGTATGTGTCGTTCAGGCAGTGTGTGCTGAAGTTGTTGTTGGGTTCCCCTTTTTGCTTTCAAAACGTACGCCCTCTCGAATTTCTGTGCCCCATTGTGTGGTGGTGTTGCATTTGTGAAAACATTTCATAGACTTGGCCAGTCCCAGCGAAGTGCCACCTGCGACTCGTGTTATTCTAATGCTGTATCTATCATTGGGAGGATTCTGGTCCAATTACCAACAACACTGCATCCAGCAGCAATGCAAAGGACAAGGTATGTAGCAGTATGGATCAGTTCCACACATAATCACATATGGCAGGCGGAAGAGGTGATTCTAGCCATGATGCATCAGTTGAGCAGAAAAAGCGTTCCGAGTGGCTCACGTAGCGATGCATGAGCCATATTTGTTAGGCCTGTCCACCAGTCTGTACTGCCAGGGCATAAAAACCGAGCCCGATAGATATCCCTTTCGATGCCCCCTTTTAACAACTGCCAGTGCTCAGCACTGGCAGGACCCGTCCCACCTAAAGCCCTGGGACAAAGAATATGAGAGCGATAATGGAGTGAGCCAATGGTATGCCTATGGGCGGGCTGAAGCTGATAGATTGAAAACAACATGTCTCTTCGAGACAGTATGTGCTCTGTCTAGCCGAGACCTAACAGTAAAAGTGACAGCATAAGCCAGGCTATTTGTCCCCCCTGCGTGCAAAATAGCACTGGCAAGCAACGACTGTGGTCTGATTTTAAGCTCTGGCTTCACAGTGCAGCTGTCTGCGGGATCTATTGTTATTAAACAGCCTAATTTAGACTTTGGCGGACGTTGTGTGCTCCGTCAGGGCGACGGAGTAAAGTGCTCCATCACCCTGAGAGAGTCCTTGTCTACCAAATTCTCAGATGTCTGCCAGCCCTACTGGCATCTCTAGCATTGGGAGGAATCACAGTCATGGCGATTTGTGCCAATGCATTGTAAATTTGACAGTCGCTCATAACAAACTTACAAAGATTTTTTTCTCCATTTTCCTAAACAAAAACCCAAAGTGAGGTTAAGTTTTGAAAAATAAAAAAACCAATGCCCACCTCACCATGGGAGTTTTATCCCATGGCGAAGGGGAAATTTTGCAGTTTTCACTGCCCGTCACCGCTAGTGGAGGGCAGTAAAAACTAGCCATGGGTTCGCCTGCTCTAAATCAAGTGGGCGGACACAGGGCTGAACATCCCACGGCTGTTACTCTATTGGGCTGTCGGAGGTTTATATCGCCAGCAGGGACATAATAAAGGTCATTAATTACTGAAAAATCATAAAAGTACCGGTATGCAGAGTAAGACACATCAGCAGTAAATGGACGAGACTATAAAATGCTCAGAGGAGTCCTTAAAACTATAAAGCACAGGCCTGCTACCAGTTCAGATATCAATGTTTTGATAATTCAGAAAAAAATGGAGCACATCTAGGGAATTGTAGACATCTAACCTATTCCAGCTTTTCTAAGCACATGCTCGAAATCTCAGCTTGTAACTGCGAGATGTGGCATTTCATAGTCATTGTTTCTTGTTTTCACACATATCTTGCTATTTCCAGCAAAGGTGTCAGGTAGCTCTTTTTGACACGCTCCTGCAAGATAAAATCTGCTCAATTCTTGGCAGATTTCTGGAAAACACTGGAACGATTCAACATCTTGCTTTGTACTTTGCATGGGTTATTTTGAAGATCGTTTGAAGACGCACGAGAAGGGCTCGGTTAGATTGGGTGTCAGTCTCGTTAATTGAGATGCATGCGAGGGTCGTGATGAGTAGAGAAGAGGCAGGCAGAAAGTCGACATTGATTTGTGAATGACTTTGAGAGTCGGGAGCACATGAATTAATACCATCAGGATCTACATGGTATGTGACAGAGAACTCGGTGACTGCTTTCTGACTGAAATTTTGTATTAATGTCTCCGTCACAAATGAAAACATGGTTAATACGCTTTGCAAGTGAGCAGAGTTTTTTTCTCATTTTTATTTGATTAAAACCATTTCAATAGGATTAATGAGCAGCTGGCTTGGTTCCAATCCATTCATGTTTCTAGGAGATCGCGCGTGCCCTTCACGTTAGCTTGTGGGAGGGAGAGGAAAGACATGCCTGACCTACGTCCAGTCTTCTCCCTTACCCTTCTCACTTACACTTTACTCTCCCGTGTGGTTCGATCATTTTTGGATGTGCAGTACTCCATGAGGTAATAAAAAAAAAGGCTATTTTCTCCATTGGAGAAGCTGGGAATTTTGTGGTCAAAAGGTGATAAGAGTGTTTTACACAAATTAGGAACATTGGCAATTGTGTCGTAAGCACCGTCATGGAGATCTATTGTAACATTACTGAACAGCTAGTTGGTTTCGTCAGTTTGTAAAGGTATAAAAAATGTCCAACGAGTATCACTTGCACTAGTCATTCTAGGCTAAGGCGATGTATACTGTGTACAGGCTGCACGTGTCACAGACTTGGAAACAAGCACTGTCAAAGTCATTAGGTCTCGCTTTTTGGACCTGTTTGTTTTGCCAATGGAGTTAAGCTATGCGGTCTGATGAAAGACACTAGTCAAAAAAGCGTAGTGGTGAAAAATAGTGGTAGTTCTAAAGCCCACTCCAAGTGCATTACAAATAATGGCCCGTTTGGCAATCCTGTTGTTAAAATCCAGACCAAAAAATGAATTCCAAAGGCCTGCATGCAGATCAGAAGTCAACGAAAGTCAAACTAAGTAGTTTTTCTGGGTGGCAAGCGTATGGATGAATTGTGCTAGGACTGTCAGTAAACACATTTTTGTTTGATGGCTCCCTTTTGTCCCGGTGAAGTCTAGCGAGGGCCAATAGGAGAAACAGAGGGTGGATTTCATTAGCAGGGTTTTTTCCAAGATAAGCCAAAGCAATGGTCTTTAGTGAGGTCCTGTTGTGCATGTTAAATAACCGATCATTACTGTTACCTCTCAGAAATGTATCTGCACTTTGTTTTCTTTGCGCCCACTCACGGCTAAGCTGACCTTCCTCAGCTGGATGATGCGAGAAATGATGTACATTGCAGATCCATTCATTAAAACGTCAAGGTTAATAGCAAAGGTTATTGTAAAGAAACTACAGACATTAGATGTGACTGAGATAAAGTGAAAGATCCCCGGCTTTTCCTGAAATGTGTGCCATCCGAGTAAATCTCACAGTTACAAGCATTTTTCAAAAACAGCTATCATGCACATTCACGACGTCGTACAGGAAAAGATGAGTTTCTTCAGGGTGCACAGACAAAGTCTACCTCAGCAGTGACAGCTGTTGAAGCATCCAAGTGGGAAAACCTTTGTTTTTCGTAACAAATGTTTGTAGTTTTCTTCCACAAAAACCTTCTTTTGAAAAATGAGATGGCCCAACACTTTGTGGCTTTAGCGTGATCCTTCTAATTTATTGTACACATACATTATATTATTTGACTGAGCACTATTTCAAGGCTGCAGCAAGCCCTGTCAATTATGTTAAAGATTTGCTTCTATTAACATTTATTTATCAATTTAATTTGGCGCTATTGTGCTAAAATGGCCCACAAATCCATCAGAGAAATTGGACTAGACAAAAAAATCTATAAAAAACAGGGTTCATTACATCACAAGGTAAACAATAGGACACGATAATAAAAGCAGCAATAGAAACAATTAGGGGCAATGGGTATAACAGTTGTTATGCTTGTCTTACACTTAGGCATCCCTGTCAGTGTCCTTGCTCCCACAGTCTCAGCGGTCTTAAGAGGCAGCAGTTGGAACAGAAAGTAATGAGGAATCTACAAGCCATCCATGGTTTCTCTGAAGTCCACACCTTATCCTTACTCGAGCCTCTGAGGAACACATTGAAGGCTGTTGAGATGCTGTAAGGGGCGCAGAGATTTCAGAAAGGAAGAGAATTATCAAGAAAAACACTGCTCAGAAGGAGAAACCTTTGTCGAGGCTTACTGAGTTGACAGCAAAAGCTGTTCTTTCAATGTAAAAATGGCAATTCGCATCATGAGTTTTTCATGATTTGGGGTTTATTTGTGCTGACGTGTGCCCCAGAACAAGAGTGGTGACTTACTGAACAATGAACAGTTTGCAACCGCAGACGATTCACAAAGGAATGTTCTCCTTATGACAGCAGTCAGCAAACTTTGTGGGGAAGAGTGAAACAATGGTCATGACAGTCAAGGTCAGAGGGATGACCAGAACAATTATTTGGGTTCAGATATTTCTTTAAATTGCGAGGGGAGGAATGAAAAATAATGGTCAAAATGGCCATGTGCCAGACACCAACCAGCTCTAATAGTTTGGATTTCAGACATTTCATTTAGTCCAAAATGAAAAGGGTTGAATTTCATTAGCATGAAGTCCTCTTTTTCTAATGTGAATTTATTAGTGTTGCAGCCTTTGGGTTCCGGGTGAATTACTTCAAGGACTGTCCATTTTCGTTCACTCTCAATGTGTCAAACTTCACAAAAATGTGTGATGAATGTTGCAGTAATTACTTTGCATCTGATAGGTGATTTGTGCTGGTAGATTCTCTTCCCGATTTAGCTAAAGTAGAGTTTTTCCTCGAAGGTGACAGACAATGGTGTCTATTGTTTGAGTGCAAACAGAACACTCTTCCACAATGATGGTGTCCCATTGCAACTGGACTGGACTCTCCTAGAGTGAACCTTGACCCTATATGCTGTCCCTGAGGTCCTTGGACCAATGACTGTGTCTAACTGGACTTCTCCTACAATCTCAGAAAAGCTGTGGGTCATTGAAAAATTCTGGATATGCAAATTTATTGTAAGGAAGAGGGGTTCGGCAGGGTGGAGCACCCAGAATTGAAATATGACTCTCCAGAATTTTTTAGAGGAGACGAAGTTCACCTGTCTAACTACAGGATGGAGCTATATTTGATGCAAATCAACGAAGTGCTGGAGGAAACACTCAAAGGGAGATGGGGGAACAGGGTTTCCTCTGGAGGTCATAAAGATGAGGCCTTTCTGAGTGGCGACTGGCAGTTTAAAATGCCATGTTGCTAGATTAAGATTATGGTTGTGAAAATGGGTGAATCAGGACAATTTGGGAAAAAAGTTACACCTGGGAGAAGAAAGAAGTTAAAAGTTAAGGTTTAGGATACTTAGATAAATGTTAATAGATGCAGGTTAAAATGAAGGGAGTAAAGGTCAACAGTTTAATAACAGGAAACGCGTTTCAAAGTGCAAGTTAGAAATGTAAGGGGAGAGGGCATAATTAAGGGAGGAGGGAAATGACGTGGGTTAAATTATTGTATAGTGAGGTTTTGCATTATAAGGCTAATGCATGGGGTGGAAATTTGTGATGTGCACCTATTTTCCATAAAGCAGCCTTTTTCATACAATAAAACAGCATGTATGTGGTCTGTGCTGGTCTCCTCTTTGCCAAGTTATAATTGTACAACAAAATCATTAAAGAAAATAAATTGTGACTTAACACATGAACCCAATATGAAATGCATTCTACTGTTTGAGGACTTTTGGATAATAAATAAGATGTTTTGAATGACCATTCCTTGAAACACAAACTAAAAAATGAAATGCATTTTCCAGAATGGTTTTCTAACATATTGATGGCTTTAAGAAACCTACACAATTTTATGGTTGCCTAAAAGTCTTTTTGAGAATAGCAGCGATCGCCCCACATCAATCACGTTTAGATTGTAGAATAATAAAGTAAGGGGAAGGAATGATATAATATTGTTGGACGCAGAGTATACCCTTGCAAACCCTGATGTTACAGTCCTGGCTGTGCTTACATGATTTGCTCATGCACGCCCCAAGTCATCTTTTGGAATGCAGTTAGGTCTCTCATCCCATAATCAATCAATCAATCAATCAATCAATCAATCAATCAATCAATCAATCAATCAGGTAGAGCACAGAATGTTTTCAGAGAGCGTATCCAGGCGCTTGCAGCAGGTCTCAGTTGAAGAGCCAGGTCTTGAGCACCTTCCTGAAGTGGGTCAGCGAGGGGGCAGTGCAGAAGTGGAGGGTGTTCCAGGCTTTGGCAGCAAAATGGGGGAAGGAGCGCCCTCCGGCGAGCAGCAGCATATGCAAGAGATCTGTGCAAATGCGAAGTGTGTGGATCGGAGGTTCTTGGGGAGACGGTGGTTCATGTAGGCAGGTCCTTGATTGTGGAAAGCTTTGTAGGTGTGGGCCAGGAGCTTCAAATGGCATCTCTTCTGGACCGGGAGCCAGTGGAGGTCCTTCAGGTGCTGGGTGATCTGGGTTCCATTGGGCAGGTTGAGGATCAGTCTGGCGGCTGCGTGAATAGTTTGGAGTCTTTTCATGAGTTCGGGGTGGCGTGTGCATAGAGTGCATTGCTGTAGTCAAGTCGGCTGGTGATGAGGGCCTGCACCACTGTCTTCCTTGTGTTGATGGGGACACAACCATCCAGGACTGAATCTTTTCTTGTGTGAGAAGGCAGATAGAGGTCCTAGAACCCTCAATGTCCCCTTCTACATCTCTTCCTCAGGGATCACCAAATTTTAACTTCTTCAGATGTGTCAAACATTCAGTGAATCTCCCAGGCAATACTTTTGCCCCTGAACTAGGAACAAACTGCATTAACTGTAAAGTCAAACAAGCATTGGCAATGCCAACAGGTCAGCTTTACTGTGCTGCTCCCTGCACCCTTACAGGCGCACCTCTCACCCTGCTCACACACAGGCAGAGTCTTTTACCTCTGACATGCTGGTAATCAAAGTGAGAACAAAGAAAGAGCGTCTGTCTGCCCTGCTTTGATGGGCCATAAGCACAACCAAGAGTGCATGAGAAGAGGAACAAAGCATGTAAGGGCACGTTGTGCTGTCTCCAAGAGCTCAGCTACTCAGAAAAAGTGCCAGCAAGTGCCTTGTGCAACATGCAAAATTCCTCATGTTCAAAGGTTCCATTTAAGAAATCATAAACTGTGGCAAATAACAATTTGTAATTTGTGATTCCTTAAATGGAATGTACAACAATTGATTTGGTAGAGGTGGTGGTAATTTGCTCCCTGTTGTCTAATGAATAAATTGGTACTTTGAAAAACGACCAATGTATTAATAGGTTGCTTCTCAAAATATTGATTTGTAGTGGGTCGTAATTTAACCTACCTCATTAATATGCAAGAAGTAGGTCACAAATTACAACCCACTATGATTGGCTACAATGACAGGCATGGTGGCCTGCTGGGGTCAACATACCATCATTGTCTGTGATTACTTTAAATAAAGCAATCTTTTTTTGTAAATGCAGCTTGTTTTCATTAAAGGTT
Organism: Lissotriton vulgaris; assembly: GCF_964263255.1. Lineage (NCBI taxonomy): Eukaryota > Metazoa > Chordata > Amphibia > Caudata > Salamandridae > Lissotriton > Lissotriton vulgaris. The sequence goes on along the minus strand of NC_141694.1, from coordinate 485,421,629 downwards.
TTCTTAAAGGAAAATTGATGATTTCAAAGAAATAAAAGTAAAAAGGAAAAGTTACACAAACATTTTTTTGTCATGAACCACTGAATGCTCATAAAAAGTTTTTTTAACATTCACAAAAGAGAAGGGGTCATAATGGTACATCTTCCCATTTGTAATGGCTTACCATGTCCTTTGAGGAGGTGGCAAAATATTAAAGGTTTTTGACCGGATTTCACTTGCAAAAAAATTAATACATAGTTTAATGCTTTGTTATCTGGAAAGGATGCCCTTAACATGCCCCTTCCAGATACCGACTCTGTATTTGTTCCGAAACCCAACTAGCGATTCAAGAACATGTTACAGAATCGATATTTGGGTTTTGTGAATCAAGAAATTCCATTTTCCATTTGGAAAGGCTCTCATTTTACGATCGGAGCCTTACCAACCGTAAAATTGCTTTAAACATGAGGGCCAAAGTATCTTCAAAAATACCCCCTTCTTCACTGACAGCCTGGGGAGGAAGTTTAACCAGAATTTAACAGATGCGGGCTGAGGTAAATTAAGGCACAGATGTGGCAGGAGCATTTTGCACAATGTGAAGGTGGCAGACAGAATATTTAGGTAACCCAAGCAAGGCTGCAGATTTATAATCCAACCCTGATGAGATAACTACCTGGATTACCAACCTTGTCCCTGTAACTAAGAGGCAAGCATTTTCCCTACCCTCCTCAAAAGAGGCTAATGTCCCATAGATTTTGTGGACATGACATGCAGACATAAGGCAAAAGCAGTATTGATTACAGCACCAACATTTTAGGTCATACTAGGAAGGGCATGGACTAGACCATGAGCCTGTGTCTACCAAATGGAGGTCTGGTTTTAAGTATGATTCCCTAGAACGAACACCTTTATGTTATCTTTATTTATCTTAAAAAATGTTCATCATCATACAAGCAACTGAGTCAAGATATTTCCAAAGTCTAAGGGGAAAGTCACTGTCACTTCCAATTTGTTACATCAGGAATTGAATAATAATGTTGCACTTAAAAAAGTAAAACCGAAAGAACAAATCGATACAAATCAGGGAGTTAAATACACGTGAAAGAAGTCCACAGACTACACGATAGTTATTAATTAAGCAATGTCATGTGCTTCCACTTTTAAAACAGTAAATCCTACTGTAATTCACATACCTGTAAGTGCTAACCCGAAAATTACAAATGTACAAGATGAAATCAAGACCTCTCTAGAACCAATTGAACTAGAGATCTTTTTAAGAAGATCTCTTAGTGTTATTTAATGAAAAGCACATCCATATGGTATTCTTCAATGTATTCACATTAGGAAATTTTATTTGCAGTTGTCAAACACTTCTTAGTCTAAAACCCTTTCCTCTTGCATTTGTCAGAGAGTTCACTATGTAAACCAACTTCCGAGTACATTTGTTATAGAGTTCACAATGTTAAAACTGATTCTTAGAGTACAGAGGCAGAGCATTTCAAGGCTGATTTAACCTCATGCGCGCTAGCGGTTTTCCCGCTGTGCGCTGAGTTTTTTAAAAACCCACGTTACATGACGAGCTCAGCTCGTCATGAGCATACGACAGGCGTACCTCATGACGAGCTGAGCTCGTCATGAGCGTCGAAGGGGTTAATGAGGTGTTATTGACTAGAAACTCCAAACTGAGTAATTCAGAAAAATTACTATAAATCAATATCTATCCAACGCTTTTTCTTAAAAAAAAGAAAGAATACTTTAATGCACACACCACTACATACTATACTTAAAACGAAAATTATTTCAGCAACATTTTAAACTGGAATCTGTCCTTTAGGAGCATATTAGACTAAAGAGGGTGAAAATCATGTACCATAAAGCTATAGCTGTAAAATACCATGTGTGCACAAGCAGGATTTGATCCTAATGACCAGCAAAGCTTCTGTATGAGCCTATTGGAAAACATGAGGCTTTTCACAATCGCAAAGGTTATGCCTAAAGACTTTATCAAATCATTAAAAATTATAATTGAGAGGGCTACTGCCTTTGTCACCACATTCAATAATCAATAAAACCAGCATGTTGGCTTTAACATGAACCTAAATCAATATGGGTGTGTGGTATCTCCCTAGAAAGAGACTCATCAAACATTTTAGGAAGACTCAAGTATTCATTGTTATGAACCTTAAATCTCTATCTACAGATGTCAAGCATTTTCTGGTGTCAGACAAGAACAAGGTCATTGGCAACAAACCTGATTGTATTGCATTTGCCAAATCAATGAATCAGGGATTTGTGAAGCGTACTACTCACCCCTGAGGGTCTCAAGGCGCAGGGGGCAGAGGGGATTCGAGCAGCTCCGTCTCATCCGAAGAGCCCTGTGTTGAGGCTCTTCCTGAATGCTTGCAGTGTGGGGGTTCATCTTATTCTGAGGGGGAGTTTGATCCAGGTCTTGGCCGCAATGTAGGAGAAGGCTCTTTCTCTCGTTCTGGCTCTGCAGATACATGGGATTTCGGCCAGGGCAAGGTTGGCGGAGCGGAGATTTCTCTTGGGTGCCTAGAAGGAGATTCTTTCGTTGAAGTATCAGGGTCCAATGTTGTGGAGGGATTTGTAGGCATGAATGAGCAGCTTAATAGTCAATCTCTTTTTGATGGAGAGTTAATGGAGGTCTTGTAGGTGCTGAGTGATGTTCTCTTGTCGTGGGGTGCTCAGGACTAGTTTGGTTGCGGCGTTCTGGATGGTCTGGAGTTTGAGGAGTATAGATTTGTTGATTCCAGCACAGAGGGCTTTCCCGTAGTCCAGTCTGCTGGTTATGAGTGTGTGGGTGAGTGGGTGACGTTTTTTCTGGATTTGAGGGGATCCATTTGAAGGTCTTATGGAGAATGCAGACGGTATTGAAGCACGTGGAAGATACGGCATTGATCTGTAGGTTTCATGGTGAGGGAGGAGTCGAGTATGAGGCCGAGGTTACTGTCATGGTCCGTGGGTGTGGGAGGCTTGCCGAGGGCGGTGGGCCACCTGGTGCTGTCCCACGCAGAGGAGGTGGCTTTGATAAAGAGGACTTTAATTTTCTCTGCGCTGAGCTGCAGGCAGCTGCTGCTCATCCACGATGCAACGTCCTTCATTCCTTCCTGGAATCTGTGTCTGGTGATGCCGGGTTCCTTGGTGAGGGAGAGGATGAGCTGGGTATCATCAGCATAGGATACAATGCTGAGTCCATTTTTTCTGACAATGGTAGCAAGGGCACTTTACTTGGGGCTTATAAATACATTAAATATGCCAACTGGGGATGAGCCAATATTACCATGTTTAGGGGAGAGAGCATAGGCACTTTAGCACAGGTTTGCAGTGGTAAAGGGCACAGAGACCTAAAGCAAGCAAACAGAAGGTCATAAAAGTGGAGGAGGTAGGCAAAAGTTAGGAGGAAGACCACCTTGAGGCTCTCATGTCTAGCATACAAGCCTTGGAAAGTGTTTCACAATGTGAAACGAGAGTTCAACTGCCTTTGTTTCCACATTTAAAAAATCAATACAGAGATGTTTCTTGGCTTTAACATGAACCTAAGCATGTTTATATGGTCTTTGATGACACATTTTAGGCTGCCCCAAAGTATACATTGACATGGGCATAAAGTCTCCCTCTACAGATACTAAGTAGCTACTGAGGCCAGACATAAACAGTGACCTGCGTACTAAACCCTTTCCTATTGCATTTGTCAGAGAGCTTACAATGAAACACTCCTTACTCCTGTATTTGTCATGTAGTTCAAAATGCAAAGCTCCTTCCTATGGTGTTTCCCATGGCATTCACATTGCAATACCCCTTCCTATTATATTTGACCCTTTCATTTCGCTTTTGTCAGAAAGATTACAATGTAAAACACCTTCCTATTACATTTGTCATAGGGTTCACAATGTATGACCCCGGGAGGGGGTGTCAGGGTGCCAGAAGGCCATCAGACGTTACTAGCCCCGATTTCATCTTTTTCAAATCTGGTGTCCTGAGACTCTCAAAGGAGGACCAGGTGCCCCATTTAATACTTGTCTCTAAGTGTAACTAGGTAGTCCAGTCCAAGGCTGACTCAAAGACATGTTGTGGGCAATGCACAAAATTAGCACTCCATGAATTACTGCTGAGGAACAGTTTTTTCTTTGAAATAAGAAAGCCCCTTATGTACACACAACTAAAGACTATAATCTAAATGAAAACTATTACCGAGATTTCAAATGGATTTACAAATTGGAACACCTTCTAAAGGTTATCTGCAGATTAACAAGGGTGCAAATCACGCACTCCCCAAAAATATTACAGAGGGCCAACTAACCCTCCAATGTAGTCTTCTCCCATTATCAGGGAGGTACCATGTGACAATTGAACACAAGCAGGCTCTAATCATAAAAAGCAGCAATGGTCCTTTATGATGACAGACGGACGGGAGACAAGACAAAAAAAATAAAAAAAACACTTACCCTCAGCATCGCCACATAGCGCTCCTCTCCACTGCAGGCACAGGCTCACAGAGTACACTGCGGCCAATCCTGACGCTGCTATCATGCTGCTGAAAGCAGCGTCTGGATTGGCCTGAGCACTGATGATTTGCGCTCCCAGTTAGATTGGGAGCCTGTGTCTGCTCAGTGCGCATGACAGTTTGGCCGCCCTGAGACAGCCGGCCAGACCATCATGCACACTGAATAGCAATGCAACCACTCCTCCTCCAGCTTGTCATCCCCTGGCTCCACCCCCAAGCCTTGAGTCCGAGAGCAAAAATAAAACGATAATAAACAAGGGTTTATTATCATTTTATTTTTTTCGGTTTTTTTGCTGCTGGCGGGTAGGAAGACAATCCTCCACCATAGCGGAGGAGCCGCCGCTCACTTTTATATTTACTGTTTCCCATAATGGTGCTGTATGAAGGACGTAAACATATTTTTAGCCAGTGTACCGACACAAGCACATCTGCAAAACAACCACTTTAGGCCATGGTGGGACAAGAAGCAATTTGCTCTGATAGAGTACAGCCTGAGTCACGTTAATTAGTCCCGGCCTTTTCCTCTATAAAAGTAACTCTTCAATTTGACCATGGTACAGAGTAATTGAACGCAGATGATTTCATTCCGAACGCTCTCAACAGAAGCAGTTTGTAAATACACAAGTAGAGGAGTTAAAAGCTTAATTAGACTATTTATATTATCTGTGGATGGGCCCCGTGATTATCTCATTAAAAAACACATTACTTACTGATGAACGTGCTTCTCCCACATGCACTGCAGTTCTAGAAACTCTGAGAAGAGCGATTTGTTGCACTTATAAAACATCTGTGAACTACAGAAAAGGAACAGGGCGCGCAAAAGAAATGCTGCCAGTCACTCTGAGCGACGTCTGCCAATTCCCTCTACTTCCATTTCCAATTACCCAGAAATGCGCATAAAGGGCAGAGCCACGAGGAGAAGCAAATTAGGAAAGGTCATAGGAAATGTTTACTTTTTCCATCTCCTTTCCCCTTGTAAGCTGCAGGTTGTTTTATGTCGCAGACAACGACAGAATTCAATAACAAATGCAGCCTAGTATTATACTTCTAAAATTATGAGTGCAAAAGATGAAAAATATATGAAATACAGATACGTTTCACAAATAAAAATAGTCCATAATTCCTATAAAAAGGTCTAAATAATTTAAGGCTGTGACTATGCATTGTACAAACTCTATCATTATCACTGAGTTGCTGAGTGATGCCCAGATGCCAACCCGTCTTCCACCACTCACCCCACCTAGTCTTACCTGTTAGCTGACAAGATTGGTGAGAACAACAAATCAGCTGCAAGACCTGATAAGGGTTCCAAACAACCCACTCTGCTCAACTCACTTGGAGCTCTCCTTGGGACGAACTCAAACCCGAAGTTGCATTGGGATTCGTAGTTGTTGGCACCTCAGATACACTGGACAGGGGTGTAACTCAAGCCGCCGCAGCCCCCGCGCTGCGGGGGCCCGAGCTGCAGGGGGCCCCCTCAGCACAGTACTCAGGCCTGAGAGCTCCAGATTAAATCTGGAGTGGGGGCCCCTCAGTATACTTTGCAGGGGGCCCCCTCAACATTCGTTACGCCACTGACACTGGAGACAGGGGAGCAAAACCATCACTCATTGTAAATGACCATGCAGAATTGATTCTTCACAAACGAAAAGGAACATAGACTCTGTGGCAAAACAAATTCAGGGATTAATCCTCAGGGTATGTCTTTTGACCCCCAAATGTAAGCAAAACGTATAGCCCTGCAGTCTCACCCAACAAACACCAAGAACATTCAACTTAAACTCATTAGTCTACACATTCACCTTTCATAGGCTTATTCACGCTAGTTCATCTTCATGAGCTGGATCAAAGTCTGGTCTGTGATGGAAACCTCGGAACCCAATTGCTACCAAAGTGCAAACCATGGACACTAACGTGCAGGTGAACACTAACTTTCAGGTATCATTCAAGTCCATGAAGGAGAGGATGTGGTAGGGGCCCCTACATGTAAGTGGTGCAATTGAAAGAGTAGCAACAGTGAAGTGATGATGATGTAGACACAGTTATCATTCCACAGAAACCTGTTTAAGGTGCCCTGTAACACAATTTGAAACTGTGACCACCCTACTGAGTTAATGTAGGGTGTACCTTCATGAGGAGGACATACTACTATCTGACTATAGCTATAGTCAGAGATGATCCAAAATGAAGATCACCAGCCTCAGGTCATGTGTGAAAAATATTTGCCATAATTTTCTGCATCCTGGCATTATTTTTGGGTGTGCTTCCCTTGGTCCTATTATGAGTAGGAAGTTGCTGTGGTACCAGGTTCCTGCTCCCATTGCAATCCTCTTTGCATAACAATGATGTCTAGACTGCATATCAAAGTGATCCATCTCCAGAGTAGTACAGGCATCAGAAGGGAAGCTTGAGGAGTATTGCGGCACCACCTTTTACCCTCAAGTTAGGGCTGTTGAAAAGGTGTCAATGTCCATGGACATATTTAATAGACAACCTTTTTCTGTTTGGGAAATTACTGTCATTAAAATGTGCACATGAGCAGATTATCTCTTTACGAACATTTAGGTCCCTCTGTCCAGGCAGTCACTCAACTCTAACTTCCCATTTAGAAGTATGTAAATAAAACTATGGTGTCTAAAGAAGCTGGAGTTACATGCACTTTGGAGTATTTCGAAACAATGTCAAGTATTGAGGCTCAGATTAAAAAATATCTGATTCAAAGCAGTGCAGCAATCAAAGTTGCTGCACTGTCTTGCTTCAAAGGACGAGAGAAACATTTAGCAATATCTACTAAAATATGGCACATTTTTCTCTCCCCTGTGCTGGTGTACTCTTAGCTGCCATGCGCCAAAGCTCATACCCTTGCTTTCTAGTGCAAGGGTGTGTGCATTCTCTAAACCATAGGTTTTGTACTCTAAGGGGAACATTCCAATATAAAAACTATCCCTTGAGACTTTCCCCCACTTTGTATGTGCACTGTACAATGCAGCGCAATGCAAAGTTGGAAAAATTAGGAGAAATTGAAAAAAAATTCCTTGTTCTACCTGCCACAAGGAGGCATAAGGTTTGGCACACATCCCTGTCTATGAATGTTATCAGATAGGGATTTGCACCAAAACCCAAAACCCACGGCTGATGGCATGGGAAGCCCATGGACCACTCATGGAACGCCCCCTTGACGTAAAGTAATGCAATGTAGTGCATAATGTAACTTTGCATTATTATGGTGTACTTTCCAACGCAAATCCTGGTTTGTGTTATATAGTAAATACCACAACAACACTTTAAGCCAGTTTGCATCTCTTTTGGGACACAAATCCATCATAAAGCGTTGGCAAAAATGGGCCTACATGTTTAGTAACAGATAATAATTATTTGGCAACAGACACTAATTGTAGGCTGAGTGAATGTTGTCCTTTCAATTTCTGTAGACATGCTATCTCTGATGATGGACTAATTGGTATATGGATCTCATTTGCAACACCTATGCTATTGAGAAACTGCTTTGTGTTCTTACCAAGATTGTTCTGTTCCTGCAACATACAATCACGCCATGGGGATGCCCCTGAAGCTACAGAGAGCTGCCTGTGTGCTGCACTGCAATCTGCAGCTGAAAGAAGGGAAGGAGAGTACCCTTCCCCCACTGTGAGCCACTGAAGATGCCCTATTCACTAGGATCCACCACCAATAGCAGGAATGCAGTGGCCATAATTAGAGTTGGTCAGCAGCTGCACAGTAGTAAAAGAAATGGATTTTATATTGTGAACTCTCTGACAAATGCAACATGAAGGGAATTTACATTGTGAATTCCATGACAAACGCTGAAGGATGAGACTTTACATTTTACATTTTGAACTATTTCACAAATACAATAGGAATATATGTCATATTATCAACTCTCTAACAAATGTTATAAAGAAAGTGTATAGTACTTGGTGTCTCCAGAAAGAGAGGTATTGTTCATGTAATTGTATACTTTGGGCCTGCCTAAATTGTTTGATGGGTCACCAGGGAGAAAAAGATCGCATGCTCATGCTTATGGTAATGTCAAACACTTAACAACATATCTGAGCTCTTCTACATGAACTGGAACTGAAAAAGGATGCATGTGTTAGTGTGGAAGCAAAATCGTAGCATAAAACGTTGACACCCCAAATTTACCTCATTGTGTACTCCCACTGTTTAGGGGATCAGAGACGGTGTTAAACTTTTATTTAATTAGGCAATATGTACCTGTGTCTAGGCACCTCCCCAAGCATCAAATTAGCAGCGTAAAAGTGCTTAATAAGTAATTTTGATCCACTCAATAACTGAGTTCTAGATCAATTGCAAGTTAGAGGGTTTTATTACAAAAAATCTAAATAAGCAGTACTGACTAAATGCCATGAAATATCTCAGTTACAAAGTTATACAGAGTTTGTAAAATCAGAAAATATTCTAAGCCTAAATGAACAGAAAGATTCCAAAGAATTTGGGCAGGATTCCTATTAGAATAGTAAAGCCTTCTGGCTCATCCCAAATCAAGGGGATTTATACACAATTCTTGCATAGAATATAAGCAATTTTGCAAACCCATCATAGTGTGAGCAAAAGAATAGTTTCTTCAGCAAATCAGAACACAGCTATAATAAAAGTAATTACCTTAACACAAAAGCACCTTCCGAATCCTATGAATAATTATTCGACACCCTCTATCCCAATTTCATCTGGAGATGTTTGAACAAAATTTGACACTTTTAACAATAAGACTTTCTGTAAGTGAATAGATCCAGTGAAAGAACGAATACATAGATACTTGTTGCAGTCTTACTTTCTCACCATAGAAGGATCACAAGCAAAACAATACAGCAAAGGGAATAGGATAGGATAGGATAGGATATATGTTTATATAGCGCTCGAATGCTTTGGCCTCTTGGCGCCAGTGTAAGTGGAAGAGGTGCAATCTACAATACATTGGCTATATTGAAGCAAACAGCCAGGTCTTCAGTTCTTTCCTAAAAAATTGTCTGTTAGACTGATATCGCATGGCTGTTGGCAATTCATTCCACAACTTTGCGGCTCAGTGAGAGAAGGTACATCCACCCCAACTCACTCTCCTAATCCTATCAATAAGGAGAAGGCCCAACTTATTGGATCTTAGTGCACGAGCTGAGGTATAGGGCCTGAACATTTTTTTAATATCTTTAGCTCCACCCCCGTAAAGTGCTTTGTGGACAAGGCACAGCGCCTTGAAATTCACACGTTGCTGTATGGGAAGCCAGTGGAGTGCTCTCATTCCAGCAGAGGTTGGTTGGCCTCTAGGTAAATTCAAAAGAAGCCTCACAGCAGCGTTCTGTAGTGACTGCAACCTACCCATCTGGGTTTTGTTAATCCCCAGCAGCAAGTCATTACAGTAGTCTATCTTAGATAGTAGGAGAGACACCACCACTGTCTTTTGTAATTCCTGACCAATCACAGGGAATATCTTTCTCAAAGTTTTTATTATGAAAAAGCAGGAATAAGTGAGACTATTTACATGAACGGAGAAATGTAACTGGCTATCAAAAATGACTCTGAGGTTTCTGACCTTAGAGGCAGGGGTGGGGCATTCTCCTGCTCTTAGTGGCCACCAGGAATCATTCCACAGGGATTGCCCCTGACCAAACTCAATGATCTCGGTCTTGTCAGTGTTACATTTTAGGAAGCTATGGTTCATAAACTAATATGACCTCAGTTTGAATCTGTGCTGCTGCAGAGCCTTTGGGGAGAGTATTTATACAAGGGGAAGCAGGTACGAGTGACAGAAGTGGCATCCATCTTGTCTAAATGACATTTAACACAAAAATGCAGGATAACTAAAACAAATTACCAAGTACACTTCTATACATCTTAGTAAATTTGTTTCATTTGTAATTATGTTAATTCAGTCTATATATGTGGAATCATGTATAAAAAGGTATACTACTCATCATTACTGATGCACAAAATGCAAAACCCAAAATAGGTTTTTCACATGAGTGACTTTATTTTAAGGTTTTATTCCCTTTCCACCCCTTTCATTACATTTTTATATTGGTGTGCTTTTTGAACTTGTGTTTAGAGGCCCACTAACTATGAACAGTAGTTATTTTCACAGAGATTCCATTTAGCAAAACATAGTTTGTCAACTTTTGCAAAACATTATCCACTGTCCATCAAGTGTACATTAGAAAATGCCTTTTGCAGTTGTGCAAACACATTGTAAAGTTTGGATGGCTGCATTACACCATAATGTTCAATTATCTGTCTGTTTATTTCCACATATTTCCTCTCTAATTTAATTTAAAATAAGTATTACATGAAAGTTAAGGTCTCAAAAACTAGGCTCACGAAAATGAAGGTGCTACACAAATTTAGGTCTGCATCTTTGCTTTTATTGTGTGATCTCATGGATTGGAAGATGGCAAAGGGGAGGTATGGGGAGGATCTGAAATGAAGACAGAAGGTAGAGAAAATATGGAAGAATCAGAGAAGATACTAAATATACCAGAGACATGGAAGTAGTTGAAGGGAAAGAGGATATAGCAGGTTGGATTACTAAAGATTTGCAGAGACATTAAAATAAAGAGAGGGGACATCAAATTGGTGAAGGGTCAATTGAAGAGTATGAATGGAAAGATGTGGAATTTGAAATTCACACTAATGGAGATTTTAGAATGAAACAAAGTGAACAAGAAATAGAAAATGAGAAGAGAAGAATGAAAATGCATGTCAGAGAATGGATTAAGGAAGTAGAGAGTAACCATGTCGGAAGCAGTTGAGGTTAAAGTGAGATGTATAGATATGCATATCTATTCACATATTTGTTTCTGTTATGGTCTTAAATTATTATTAAAGTTGTGGCATATCTAAACACAATAAATATTTTGAAATAGTTATAACTGTAGAATTACAAAGCTGTTATGTGGAGATTCAACAGAACACTTCTTATGTTACAAATATGGACAAAGAATACATTTGTTTTTATATATTGCAACAGTTGTAGAATAATTGCAAGCAAAACATTATTCCTTGTAAATGAGGTAACAAAGGAAAACATCTAACATACATTATCACAATTTACACTAATAAATGTTCATAATCTTGTTCTTTCGACGCAAAATCTCTTTATCTCCTATACCTTCCCTTTTCCTACTAAATTAGGTGAAACATGAGAGACAAAAATAAACTGCACAACACGTAGACATTACATACCAGTAAACTAGCATGGAATGCTTAGCCCTGCTACTGAATAGGTTCTCAATGATATTTCAAGGAACCAATTTTAACTCTGACACCATCTATAGGATAGGTAGTAAATGAGCTGTGAGAACTTGATATGGCCAACAATTACCATTCTGTGGTAGAGTGTGAGATCAGCAGACAAGTATTTTTTCACAATAGATACAGTTTGGAGAGATGTACTTACTTTTGACACTATTGCAGGGAATTTGTACCAATGTTGCTACAATATCATTGATACATTGGTATATCTTCTAGTTCACAGAATTTTCCACTTTTTCTTTACTCTTTGTTGACTATCTGTAAATAATTGTTTGTAAATAAGTGAACACTTTTAGAACCAACTAAGACAAATTGGCTAACAAACGAAGTGCATCTCAAAGGGGCCCTGAAACTATAAAAAGTGCACATGCATAACTATCAACCAGGTCGGATTGTAAACACTGATATAAATAAGTTTGTTGCAGCTAACCAGAACAACATATGGTTGGAAAGTCACTGAAATACGTAAAAAATCATTCAAAATTGGTCAGATCACTCAAATGACCCCACCGCTTTCCACAAACAAATACAGGTGGCTGCAGGGCAGTCAATAGTATATGCAGTTGACATAAATACCAACTGCATCGAAATCTCCTAAATAGCATGATTAGTGCAGTTGTCTAGTTATTCTCCAAGCAACATATATGTATGAAGATACTTGATTAGTCATTTGACCGGAATCTGTGCACACACACACACAATGTCAAAGCCTCGTTACAATTTCTCGTGGCATAAGCAATAAAAAGTCTACAGAAGCTAACCGAACCACCCCCCCCTGTGGGTTGGCTCATGGCTCTGTCAGCTCTCTGCTCTGAGAGGATTCCATCAGTGGGACCGTTTTGGTATCACATATTTGGGCAATGTTTAAAAGCGGACAGTGCTGATGTCGTTCCAAGAGCTGCAGGAACACTACGACTTAACCCACATACAATTTTTTTGCTTTCACCAAATGCGACGCGTCCTGGCAGCGCACCTTCTTTCTGGTACACAAATCCCGGAGCACAGCCCGCTGAAAGTGAAGATACTTATGTGGCGCTTGGGTAAGGGAGCGATTAGCTGAATCTATTACACATTGATTATTCATGCCCCAGATAAGTTCAACTCTCTTTACCAGAAATGGGTTGGATGGGTGGGAGCCTTAGATTAAGATGATTTGTGAGAGGCTCTATGGCTGGCCATCTCCACACAACTGCGTATGATCCAGATAAATTATCAACATGCGGCCTACCTGTCCCCTTCACGCATACAACAGAAGTTCCCTGCTGCATGTACCCTGTGTGCACGCTGTAAAGAGCCCTCTGCTGACCTCCTGCATATCACATGGAACTGCCCTGGGGTGATGTAATTCTGGAGCGGGATGGAGTTGGAAATTACTGAGGTCTTGGGCCGCCCAAATGAATTAACCCTTGGAGTGGCTTTATTGGGGGCTGGTGGAGAAACTGGTGGGTCCCAGCGCTGAGCACTTGTTCAAAGTGCGTTGCCTGCCCAGTGGCCGAATGAGATATAGCGCATTTATGGAAGTGAACTGTGACACCTATGCTATCACTTTGCCATACAGGGATGGACTAAAAAGAAAAAACCTATATATAAGGCTTGTGGATGTCCTCAACAATACAAGAGAGTGGGGGGGGGGAAATGGTGGGCTTATCATGGTTTATCTGTATATGGGGACTGGCCCCTGACTGGGCAATGTTGATGTTATGTTTAATCTGTCATAATCACACCCTTCTTCTTTTCTTTTATGAACTGTGATTTTTTGAACTGCTCGCTGTCTATACACATGCAATAAAATGTGTTAGAAAAAAAATGTGCAGAGGTATTCTCTTCTGGCCTTCAACCTAAAAGTACAAAAAAACATAAAGTGCATTGCAGACTCTGCTCCCCCAAATTCACATACATAATTAGATGGACTACTCCAACACTTTTTCCATGAGCTAGTGTACTTTTTCACAGGCAGAGTACCTAACCTATGATTATTATACAGTGATCTCTTAAAAAGGGTGGGTCAACTAGTCCATATGTGGTTCAAAAATGGGGTTGGCTCGAATGTCCATAGCTGTTCTGTCTTCTGGCCTGACAGAATAATGTACAGATATTGCCAAAACCTTTCCTTCACAGCCTGCCCGGTATCCGTTGTCATTTTTCCAGGTTCAAACCAACAGTCAGCATGTCTCATGGGTTCCATGTTGTTAGCCACATAACTAAAATAGGGTAATTTAACTTTTTTGGCTTACACCCAAACATCTTGCATAATGTCTAGTTAAGGTTTGAATTCTGGTGTTGACCAAATTCTTACCCAATATTGAATGGGACTCAGTGATGGGCACTGCTCAGCGGATTTAACACCCAGCTCATGACTAAACGCACTCATCAGGGTCCCAGGACCAAGCAGAAGTAGGCGGCGCAAGAAGCGGTTCTCTGCCTTAGCCAACTCTTTTACATTTTTATAGCCCCATAACTCTGCCCCATTTAGTCCTGCAGCAAGGACTTGCACTGTGTTGGCCTCAAGGGGGGGAGGGGCAATCAGTCTGTTCTTCTGACTTGTAGCAGAGCTGAGTACTCTGCCAGCAAATAGAGTCAGTGTTGCCTCTACTTTAAGTAGTTGGGCAGACCAGGTCAATTTGGAGTCGAACCTTACTCCTAGGTAACTGTAGTGGTCAACGCAATGTGTTTCCATGGATTTTAAAGGAACTCTTCAGTTTGGGGCTGCCCTTTATGATCATGTATTTTGTTTTTGCAGTATGCATCCACTGTTTCCTTTTACTGCAATAATTATTTAATGCATTCAAGAGCTTGTACATAGCTAGCTCTGTTTGTGACAGAAGCACTGTGTCATCTGTAAAGAGCAGAATTACCATTTTTTGACCCACCACAAACCAGTACATCAAGATGTAGGGCTCCCAGGTGCTCAGTGACATCATTAATGAAGATATTAAACAATTCATAATATAGTTATATGTAAGATAGAAACAAAATTACAACCAAGGAAGCGCAATCTTAACTGAAAAAGGACCATGAAGAACTAATATTGCTAATAATTCATGATTAGTAGTTTTAATGCAATATAAATAGAAAAATTTAAGTATAATATTTTTAGTCACCTCCATACTCTAAGATATTAATCTCCACCCAACATACGCATTCAGATTATGAATTTGCAATTCAATTCAAGAGTATGGTATGGGTAAAGTATTTTTGGGTTCTTCAGGGAATATGAAGCTACAGGCAAATAGCAGAAACAATCAAAAACCATTTGGCGATGCAGCACGCGCAACGAAATTCGTTTTATTGATTTAATTGTCTACTTACCTGCATTCATTCGTATTCCGGTGTTTACTACCCCACACCCTGACCCTCCCCCGCCCCACGTCACCGCCCGGCAGCACTCCCACCAGGAGCCTCTACTGCAGGAGACTAGTATGAAAGGTGCTCATCGTTGATCAGCTGAGAGTGATTATTACAGGTATTGTTGCTCAACAGACATGACGGAGGACATCAACTTCAATGCAGTGTTCACTGACCCTGAACATAAAAATCAAAGAAACAATGACAACAGAGTTTTATTTGTTTTAAAGAAAGCCCATTCCAATTGAGCACGATCAGAGAGATTCCTTCTCCCGTGAATGTTACCTTTAAAGAAGCGATTCACAATCCTTTGGCTCTTCATGTGCATTTTTGACAAAGTAGTATCTTGCATTTTCATGGCTCCATTTTATTGTATTATTATTACGAGTGGTGTCATTCTAACCATGCAACATCATTAGCCATTCACAACATCTCTTACAACAAATCGGAATTTAGTTATTGGCAATATAAAGATGTTAGGAAATGTTCTCTATGGCAATGAAACATCACAAAATAAGATAAGGTAAACATTGTAACTGACCGCACAGTGAGAAAGTTTAGAGTGAAAATGTTAAACAATATATTATCACTAATTGTTAACAGGCATAAAAGAATATTCTTTATTTATATAGCACCTACACATCAGAGTTTACATTCCTAGGGCCTGATTATGATGGTGATGGGACCGCCACCGACAGCCCATCGGTGGCTGTCCGATCGCCATTGTAATGGTGAGTCCCACCCGCCAAACTAGGATGGCGGGCGGATGGCTGGCGGTCAGAGAGACCAACTGTCACGGATCCGACGGGTCCGTCAAAGGGACTTGTCTTTCCTACAATAGTGGTGGTGCATGCTAGGCATCACCATAGGGATTACAATGTCCCTTCCCGCCGGCCGTTTCATGGCAATTTACCCACCATGAAAAGGCAGGCAGAAAGGGACACTGTTGGCCTGTAGCGGGGCCCCCTTCCTCCCTGGCACTTCAAAAAGGCCCCTGGAGGGCACCAATGGTGCCCCCCAACATATCCCTGTACCGTGTGGCAGGCGCCGCATGGTGCCTGCCACATAGTGCAGGAATATGCAAAAAAAAAATTTTTTGTACTGCAGCATGTGCTGCTGGACTTATAAATTCACAATGCCATTCTTGTAATCTAAAGATTTGCATCTAGAGATTTAGGTACCAATGCCCTTCAAATGATTCTTAAATTGCAATTTATATCTTTGAAAAGGTGGTTATACATATTGTCACTATCATGAATCGCTTTTTTATTGTTGCAGGTTTATGACTTCTTGGCTCTTCAGAATAACTTACATTGCAATTTCTGTATCACATTTTACTATCACAACCCCCTCTAAAATCTGCTTTTGAAGATGCTGAATCTAAAGTTTAAGTACTTCTGTAAAGGAAGTTTTCGCTCAAGATATCAATGGGAAATCCATTTGTAAAGTTTTTCCTGGTTCATAATTTTCTATGAATTAGGATATGGCATTTCTATTCTTTGTGCTGGAGCCATTGGTTGTCTTAGCTTTAATCTACATGATTTGGTCAAAGTTTTGGTAAAGGCTGAACCTAGATAAGAGGGAATGACCCTCTGCTCTGCCTGCTATGCTCTCCAAAGGCAGTATTAGATACCAGAAAACCCTCATCAACTTGGTAAAGGTTTTTTTTTTATTTATATAACAAAAAAATGTAGGTTATTTAGAAGCCACATATTTATCATGATAATTCTTGAAAATCTAAAAACATTTACATTTGTGAGTAATGGTGATGTACGCACCATATCTCCATCAATGCACTGCTAACTTCCAATATTATAGCAAACCTAAGGTTCAGGATAGGAACACCATTTATTTTAATCACTACAGATTTTGTCCCACTTGAGAAAGCTGCACAACTTTCCAAAATGATTACAGATGCTTAAGTTTCATTCTGTAAATGTTTGTGCGGGTTGGTCAAGCTATTATAAACTGGTGTTTTCAAATTAAATTACCCTGGTAAAGATCTGATGAAATATTGTCTTAAAAAACTGACATGTAGGCATGAAGACTTCAGCTAATGAATTCCATGTATTTCATGTGATTTGATTTGAGTTTGTCAGAGATCTTTGAAAGATCCCTGAAAAAAGTGGAATTTAATGCTCACATTTTAAATTGCACATTGAATTTCAAACCTAAATCAGTAATCCAGTAGGTCTAGAAGGCCAAAAATACAGGGTGTTGACTCGCATGTCTAGACAAACAGCATGCATATCATACACATGCACTGTGGTCCAGAAGAGATTATCGGTCACGAAGGAGCAGAATGGCCTTAAACCAGACATGTAGAAGGCAGGGATAGACCACACAGGTTGAATGTGCCTTTAAATCTGTAGACTAAACATGTGAGAAATGGACCACGGCTCACAGCCTGAGAAACCTGGCTCATATATCAATATATACCTTTTTGACTGGAACTTTAAAAGTAGGATTAACAAAACTACATGTTGATTCATGAGTTGTCTAGTCCGTTTCATAAACAAAACAAAAAATAACCAACCTCAGCTTGTGAGTCAGCAATTTCAGTACAAGTCACAAAGAAAGAAAACAGGACTATAGACCTGTAAAAACTGAGGACCTCATTTACAAGGAATTAAAGGAGCGCTGTGCTGCAAATCATTTGGCTGTGCCAAGCTGTGTTGATTCCGAAGCACATAGATGTGTCATATCTACAGCAATATGACGGATTCCTTTGCTCTCCCATGCGCTGGTGCACAATTTGCTGCGATGCGCTGAGACAGGCACCTTTGCACCATAGAGCAAGGGTGACTGCAATGAGAGAAATTATTTTTTATGTGCAGGAAGGAACACCTTTGTAGAAGCAAACAAGGACCCCCTGAGTGGGATACATTTCCTGGGTCAGGGTAAAGCAATATGAAGCAAAGGCAAAAACCCAGGCAAATTAAAATGAATTATCTGGCAAAGTAAGCTACAATAGGAAAAACAACATAAGAAGAAAACACATCGAACTATGATAACATGAGAGATTTAATTATACTTATAAAAATTGATATGAACATATTCAATTATACAAATATTTTAAAATTCTTTAAAAAAACAATTTTTCAGTCAAGTTGATGTACAGTATTCAGGGAAATGTTAAAGCATTGGTGTTTCCCGGAGTTAGTAAAGGAAGCTGATAGCTGTCAACGCGTTTCGACACATACAGGACAATCAGGACATCAGGACAATTTCAGCAAGATTCTAAAATTGAACAAATAATGTTTTAAGAGGCTACCCTTATGTTCAGTACAGTACAGTCATCACAGTTCATCATAGTTATGTTATAATCTATTGCCAGATAACTGATAATTCAACATGATACATCGCTAAAACAGGGACATATATTATGATTTAATGAAATATTTATACTAGACAAAATGATCATATACATTCTGAAAGCCAATATAAATATAATATTCAGAAGCTCATAAGGTGAGAAAAAGGGCAGATTTAAAATAGAGACAAGAATAGAAAGAAATAAGATAAGACGTTACTGCTGCTATTATCCTAGCTAATTTCTAAACCAAGCTTCTAATTTCTTATGTAGATTCCACCTTAAACTTGTAAGGATGCCACCAGTTGAAGTATTAGGTAGCACCAGCTAATAGCTGTCTTAGGTTATACTGGGATCTTATTATTTGATTGTAAACAAAGGTACGTTTAGCCTAACCTACTAGTGCTGTATACTATCGGGAGCGAAATCTCTTACCTTAGACTTGAAAAAAGGTATTCGGGGATTTAAAATTCAGATTCATGGATAAGGAATTTGTCTCTATAGCTACAAAGGAATAAAATAAGGGATACAAAAACAAAAGCAATAATTATATTTTATACTTGGAAACGGGGATATCATCATCCTATTTTCTTGTTGAGAGTTTACATGCCTTCCTGCACATAAACAATAACAAGAATGCAGCACGCATGGAAAGAGGAAAAAACGAGGAGAAATGGAAACATTTCACAGCATTGAGCTCCCTACGTCCCCTAGGGAGATGTAGCATTCTGGCGCATTTCCAGATTTACAAATTCTCATAAATCTGAAAATGTGGCAGAAGCCATGGGCGTTGCATGGGAACACCCACAGCAACTCCCATGGAACACCCCTTCCACGCAAACTGCTGCGTGTAAAGGGGCCATATTTACAAGGACAGGAAAAGCCAAGGAAGGTGGCTTTTTCTGTCCTTGTAAATAGGGGGCAGCAAAATGCGCCACCAGTGAGTTACAAAAAGTGACCCACCGGCGGCGCAAGGGGCTTGTACATAAGCTCCTGAGAGCTGGGCATCCTAGGCATAATTTGTCATATGCCACAATTAACGCTCAATCCACAGTAGGCATTTATTCGGGGGCAGGGAGGTTTGGCACATGGTGTGGCTAATAGCCAACGGCTGTGCTGAAACCCTATTTTGCTTGGACAGAGGTAATTCCTAGTAGGTTAAGGGGGTTAACCTTTTCGCCACAGCACAAATTTGGCCTTGGCGCGGGTGGGGCTAGGGGGTGGGCGTGGCGCTCCCGTACTTATGAGTCATGGGAGACGTGTGCTCATGACTGCGTGGAGCCGTCATGACCCCGCCCACTCACTAATTCGCCTGCACAGGCGGGGAATTAGTGCCGCATAGGTGGAGCGTCAGTTGTATGAAAGGCCTACGGTGCGGAATGCAAGTTAGGCTCATAACCACAACATTTGGAGACCATATGTAGAGCTTGCACCAGGCTAGCACTGGCCAAGGGTTAACCACATCAGCGCGGCGCAGATTCCTGTGCTGTGCTGTGCTGAACGTTCTAATGAGCCAACGGGCTCATGACGGAACGGTTCCGTCATGAGCACAGGCAAACCGACGCTCATGACGGAACTGTTCCGTCATGAGCATCGAAGGGGTTAAAGATCATGACCTCTCCTTTCTGGTCAGAAAGTGACTGGACGCTGAATGTTAACAAATGTCTAAAGGCAATTTCCAGTGGGTCCGGTAGTTAGAAGGGTGGTAAAATGCCAACTTCTTCAACCAGAGACCCCTGGGCATAGCTGAAGGCTGTGCTCTGTTTCCTTCAGCTGGCAGGGGGGCTGGGTAATGGTGTTGGCTGCAACTAACACCTGTGTGGATGAATAAGTCACCACAACCAATATTTGGTGGGCCTTAGGTTTTGGAACATTCCATAATATCGAATTAACTGAAATGTTTAGCATGCCTTCCATTTAACAATCTTTTCAGTGAGTGCCTGTTTATGCGTGTATTATATTTGCTTTATTTAAAGTCTATATTTAGGTGTATTCACATAATCAGGATAGTTGTCCTATTTTGTATAATAGTTGCAATGCCATTACACAAAGAAAAGACTGTGGAATCTAGGTTTTCAGAGTGAAATTCCTTTTACTCGTAGTAAGATAGAGTGACCAAAATTAAGCTAAAACATTATTGTACAATGGAAATATTGGAGTGTAATTACCTTGAGATTTTAACTATCCATCACGTTCCTTTATTTTGATTTTACATCCTAAGGTCTGAGTGAAGAAATAAACAGCGTTTACATTATGAGCTTTTAAGAATACGTCGAAGCACATTAGGGATATCAGAGATGACGTTGCCTTAGTACAGTCAAATTGATATAAATTTGTGTACTTAACTTAAAAATTATGATATTCTTAGATACGGTGTGCAACAGTACCGGCATTCTTTGTAGAAGGAGCTGTAATTTGATTAGAATGATATTCACGCATGAAGTTCATTGAGAGTCATTTATCCATTTAAGCCGGCATCTGGAACACTTTCAGTCTTTCCAAATGTCAAATCTTGGTACAAATGTACCGATAGATATTAACGCTATCTCAGAAATTGCATTTTAAACAATTGTTGCATCCAAACATGAGAAAACACACACACTTGTTTTACATAGTGAAGCACTACTGCGGTGGTATGTTATTTCTAATTCAAGTGGTATTTACAAGAACTCCACCTATTCAAAGGTCTGAATTGCTGGGTTAAACTGTGTCACTTATGGGGTTCAAGCCCATATCATTACATATTTTCAGAAGGGACTATTTGCAAATTAAGCTCCAAATAATTAACAATGTGAAGTTTATTTTCTGATGTTACCTGTGGGAACTAGGATTAATGTGGAAATAACGCATATTGTCAGACATGAGACAAACTCATGGCCAGGGGAAAGTACAATCAAATAAGCGCATATTTTACAGAGGAGTGAAATTACATTTTCTTTGTCCATAATAAAAGCAAAGCACTAGCACTTTCTCTCACTAGGAAGGATGTGCCTAGTAGGGTATTTTCTTACTTATCCTACGAAAGGAATAACTTGTCTAAACTATAAAAAAAATAAAAGGGACCGTGGGAAGAGAGAGTGTGCCATTATTAAAGGCAGGTCCATTTGGTGCATGAGATTGGAATTGTATTAGATTGTGTCAATGGTAGCTGTAAGTGGATGTGAATAGTTGGCCTGGAAAGCCCTGCATGAGTACTGTGTAGTATGTCTTGTACGTTTTTACCAGATTCTTTAATGATCCAAGCGTAATTTGCTATGTGGCACAGGTTTCTTTTGCAGTGAGCTGTATTGGTCATTTTTAGGTCTCGGCCTGATCCAGCGCATGCGCTGGCCTGGCCGAGACATTTAGTAGCTGCTTTGAGAAGTGCTACTTTCCTGGCGAGCAGCTTACTATCACGCGCACAAGAGCGAGCGCGCATGCGCGTAACAGCAAGCTGGTGGCCGGCAAGGTAGCACTTGTTATACTAAGAGGCAGGAATCTTAATTAAAATGTTGCTTTGACTGCCCATGTGATTTTACTCAAAGGCAAAGAGAACTGCAGTTTCATTTATATTTTGAAGCTATGAAAACAGAAAGGAATTTCTCTTCACACTGAAAATCAGAATTGCACTCATATCAAACTTCCTACCATGAGTGTTACTGACACATTAGGCTGAATCTGAATGTAATCACAAACAGTAGCCAATTTTTCATTTTCTATAGGTAAATGAGCCCTTGGGTACTCTATGGAGAGGCAAGGCTCGAGCAGCATGTTATTCACTGGGTGCTTTGTAGGTCTGTCGAAGCCAGACTATTGTGTACAATAGAAACCGAGTGTACTGTGGGTCAGAATCATTGAGCCATTGGTTCCTTGGGCTGTTTTCTACTGCAATGTATGAAGTGCACTGCTTTCAACATGTGGGAGGGACAATTTGGTGAACATAGAACAGTCTTCAAAAGAAGGCCTTCATCTCTAAAAGCAACTTATGCTCCACTATAATCAAGTACTTATGTGATGTGAATAAGTATGTAGATGTAATATAAAATGTCACACATTATTTTTTTATAAACATGTCAGTGTGCAGAAAGGCGATATTAAAAATAAACATACTTATTGCATTTAAAAATAACACCTGACGAGTATTAAAAAGCATTTACATACTTTTCCCGACCATAGTTCAAGTAAGTCTGTCTTTCTTATTTAAGTATTGTTCCTGGATAGCCTGTGTTATTTGCACAAACCGAAGAGAAGCTACATTTACTACCAGAGGGCAAGAAGCCAGACATCTCAAAGCAATTCTTTTTTATAAACTTTCAGATATCAGCCTTCCTTGATGAGACAAGGACCTATGAAGAGCAACAGCTTATTGATTATTGCTATAGTCATCAATGTTTCTATCAATTTTAATCAATAAAAAATTGCAATAAGCATTGTGCGTATATGTGAATATACAAATTCTATCAATCAATCAGGATTTATGTAAAGCTGCTAATCACCCGGTACCCGGTCGGGTATCCAGGCGCTTTCAGGTCTCAGAAAGCTCATTTGAATAGGCAGGTCTTGAGGACCATTTGGAATTCAGGAAGCGAGGTGATGGTCCGGAACTACATGGGGAGGCGGTTCCAGGACTTCGCTGCGATGTAGGAGTAGAACCATCCTCCACTTCTGCTTCGGTGGATGTGGGGCATGTGGGCGAGTGATAGGGAAGCAGAGCGTAGTTTTCTCAATATTTGGTGGAAATTGAGGCAGTGCTTAATGTGGGAAAGTCCTTGGTTGTGATCCAGTGCTCTGGGCCCACTTTCTTACCATTGGTCCTCCAATGGACCTTTTTCCCCGACTGAGAGGTGATGCGGTGAGAGGTGATGGGATTTAGCATTACAACAAACAATTTCAATTAACAGTGTGACCCATTTGGCTACACCGTAAGGATCAGGAATCAGTAGCTATTGTTAAGAAGATTTGTTACAAATTCACAATCAAGTTAAGGTGCACAACTAAAGAAGTTTAGGTGTTCGTGAACAAGGCTGCGTTGAACAGCCGAAACTCGTAGATGATTATTGCATTTCCTGAATATATTTTGGTGAAATCCACAGGAGTGCTGACATCATTCTTGAAATAGAAAGTGTTTAGAAATATATATATATATATATATATATATATATATATATATATTACCTACTGGCGATAGCCAGTAGGTATATATAGTTAGGATTTTTTCCCTATGGGATTTCTGAAAATTCTATGTCTAATAACTTTGGCGTTTGTGGACGGAATCGGCTGAAATTTTCAGGAAAATGGCACATTTTGTTTCTGAGCAGCCCCTGAACATTTGGGGGGGTTTCGTCAAGGGGGGGCCGAGAAAAAAGGGGGGTCCCAAAACGCGTTTTTCCCATGTTAATTTCCATAGGGCGGTTGGACTCACTTTTAGCTCGAACGGCTGAATGGATTTGCACGAAACTTGGCAAAATTGTAGGGACTGTTAGCCCGATGTGCCTTTGCTAGGTCTCAATATATGTGCTCCAGTAGTTTTTGAGAAATTAACGTTCAAACCAAGATATATATCTGTAACAGCGCTCTGGGCAGCGATCCGGTCCGCTTACTTTTCGCTTATCGGAACTTTGCGCGCAGAAAGCTGATTGGCTCTCCGGTGTCTGTCAACATTCTAAACAGTCCGGAGCGGCCGCCATCTTGTCTCTCGGTAGGATCGAGAGAGAAGAAGAGGTGGAAAACGAAAGGGGAATTTAATGAAAGGGGGCAAGGTATCCCCCTCTTGACCCCCTAGGAATGTTGTTGGGGTTATTAAAGGGTCCCGTGGGGAAAATAAAAAAAAAATGATTTTTCACGGTAGAAGCGCGGCCGCGAACTGGTAGCGAAACGGGAATTTGCCATTTTGTGCTTCGTTAATTAAATTACTAGTTATAAGTGGGTGCGGGAGACGTATCCTAATCCCCTATGTTTCCTGAGGGTGGCTGAGGAGGCTGATATATGTTGATACATCTCTTCCAGCGGCTGTGCGTGAGCTTTTTTTTTTTTTTTGCTGCGTGACAGTCCGGAGCGGCCGCCATCTTGTCTCTCGGTAGGATCGAGAGAGAAGAAAAGGTGAAAAACTAAGGGGGAATTTAATGAAAGGGGGCAAGGTATCCCCCTCTTGACCCCCTAGGAATGTTGTTGGAGTTATTAAAGGGTCCCGTGGGGAAAATAAAAAAAAAATGATTTTTCACGGTAGAAGCGCTTCACGGGCCGCGAACTGGGCCGCAAACTGGTAGCGAAACGGGAATTCGCCATTTTGTGCTTCGTTAATTAAAGTACTAGGTATAAGGGGGTGCGGGAGACGTATCCTAATCCCCTATGTTTCCTGAGGGTGGCTGAGGAGGCTGATATATGTTGATACATCTCTTCCAGCGGCTGCGCCATCTTGCCTTTTTTCGAATGCCACAATTTTGTCGTGCACGGCAGCCATTTTAGATGCCAGGCTGGTCCCAGGCTATCACCTAACCCTGCGGATGTAGTTTATGGCCCCAGCTGTAGAGAATTCAGACATGCCAATCCTCCTGATTCAGGCGTGTGAGTACTGATTTCAGTGCTAGTCTCCCGCCTCCCGATTTCTGCAAGCAAAAACCCGGGGGCATATTATGAACAACTAGCGATAATTTTTGTCTCTAACTTGTTTAGAGACAAAAATTATCGCCGCACATCGGCGATTTTTATCGCAGATAAACCTTGCTATTATCGCAGAAAAGTCAGCGATATTCATGTATTATCGACCTAATGCTCTTAGCCATGTTATCCACCTCCCATTGGATAACATGGCTAAGAACTGCTCAGGGCAGGTGTTAGATTTTGGAGATATTCGCGCTTAGCGCGAATATCTCCAAAAGTTGGTAATAGAAGGTAGCGATGTTAGGGACTGTTTCCAGTCGCTAACATCTTGGCACGCCACTTTGCATGTCATTAGTGATAAGTATCACTGACATGCAAAGCGGGGCCCAAGATGGTCGCTATCTCCTTTTAGCTGTCACTAACTGGTGTTAGCGACAGCTTGGTAATAGGGAAATAATTTTATCTCCGCTTTCATGGCTTTTAAAGCCAAAAAAGCGGAGATAAACCCCCTTGATAATATGCCCCACGATTCCTTGGGGGTTTCAGCTGACAGGGCTTGGTATTGTGTTACAAGGTAATTTTTCCATGAAACGTCAGAGGGTCGATGCAGGGGTTCTAGAAGAGGTGATAAACCATTTAAGCCTCATGAACAAGCGCATGGTCTTTTAAAGATTTGTGAAGTACTCGGGGCGGCGGTGTGTGTGTGCCCTCTTTCAGGAGCGGGCGGGGGGGCACTGCCAGCAACTTGCCAGGTCAGGTAGTGTTCAACACGTGCATCACCCTTTCTCTGCCTGCTATTGCGCTCCATGCTTCGGAAAGGTAAGAAAAAGAACGTGCATTTGAGTTTGAAATGTCCGATCCTGCAGCAGCACACTTCCAAAGCCCACACATGACAATAACCCGATTCAAGGCCCCATTCACCCGTTTTTAAAAAAATAGATAACACTCCAACAAAGTAAGGTTATAAAACTTTATTAACTACTAACTTTAACGAACGGAACAAAAACTAAAAACATTTAAACATTTCTCAACACAAAAAGCAACAATGGTTAGAAGCTGTCTTTTGTGCGAATAGTCCCAAGGCAGCACAACGTGCAGAGTTCTGGACGGCACCCAGGTGATGTCGCCTGGGTGCCGCACTGGTTTAGGGATCCTACAATGCTGCTCCGAAAATTGGCGTGGGGCGTCCCGGGTGGGGCGGGGGGAGGCCTCGTCAGTAGCGGTCTGTTGTGCGAATAGTCCCAAGGCAGCACAACGTGCAGAGTTCTGGACGGCACCCAGGTGATGTCGCCTGGGTGCCGCACTGGTTTAGGGATCCTACAATGCAGCACAGAAAAACAGCGTGGGGCGTCCCGGGTGGTGCGGGGGGAGGCCTCGTCAGTAGCGGTCTGTGTCCAGTGTCACATGGCTGACACAACATGTACGACAGGCACCCAGGTGATGTCCAGTAAACTGCCGCACTGGTTTTGGTATCCTACAATGCTACTCCGAAAATTGGCGTGCGTCGGCCCGGGGGGGGGCGTGGGGGAGGCGGCGTGAACGGGCCTCCCCAGGTGGCGGCCATCTAGCTGAGTTGCGCCCGCTCTTGCGGCTACAGCGTCTCGCTCACCATGTTGTTGAGTTGCTCCCACTCTTGCAGTGCAGCGATAGGCGGCTGCCACATGGCTCTTAAAATGGCGGACGGCTCCTCGGTTTTGGGCCTGGTCCACTGAAATAGCCCTGGGACACTTTGGAACTCGGACGCTTGCCTGCTAGGGCTTGGGCTCCATTCTCGAAAAGCGTCCCCTCAGCCGTGAAGATTGTACAAAAGTCTTGGGGGCCCCCGACTCCCGCAGGCTTCCGGTGGGGAGCGGCTGCCATGATTGCTCGCGGAATGACCACGACGGAGCCACGAGATGGTGGTGCTCTCATGCTGACGCCAGCTTCAGTCTGAATGATCCAGAAACAAGGTGGGGCTTTCATCGTTTGGGAAAAAAAAATGTTCTAAACCAATGAAAAGTGTTATTTTTAGGTCATATGACCAAGCCTTCCATCTTTAGGAAACCAAAAGTAAAATGAACCAATGAAAAGTTTTATAAAGAAGTCACATGACCTGTTATGCGGTATAGGGCTACAAAAACCGTAGAAAATCCGTTGGCACGTGAGGCGGCGTCAGTAGCGGACCGATGTGCGAATAGGCCGAAGGCAGCACAACGCGCTGAGATCCGGATGGCACCGAGGTGGTGTCAAGCAAATTGCCGTACTGGTGTGGCCATCCTACAATGCTGCGCCGAAAGACGGCGTGTCCAGCTGAGTTCCGGTCACTCTTGCGGTACAGTGAGTCGAACGCGCCGAGATCCGGATGGCACCGAGGTTGTGTCCAGCAAGTTGCTGCACTGGTGTGGCCA
The DNA here is from genome assembly GCF_964263255.1 of Lissotriton vulgaris. NCBI lineage: Eukaryota > Metazoa > Chordata > Amphibia > Caudata > Salamandridae > Lissotriton > Lissotriton vulgaris. Next base: position 485,394,220 of record NC_141694.1, on the reverse strand, counting down.
TCCTACAATGCTGCGCCGAAAGACGGCGTGTCCAGCTGAGTTCCGGTCACTCTTGCGGTACAGTGAGTCGAACGCGCCGAGATCCGGATGGCACCGAGGTTGTGTCCAGCAAGTTGCTGCACTGGTGTGGCCATCCTACAATGCTGTGCCGAAAGTCGGCGTGGGGTGCCCCGTTGGCTTATGAGGTGATGTCAGTAGTGGACCGATGTGTGAATAGGTCGGAACCAGCACAAGGCGCCAAGATCCGAATGGCAAGTCCTGGATATTGAGTGCCATAGTTGAGAGTTCTGAGCTGTGCTTGTAAGACTATCTGAAGCTTATTTGCACCTGCTGCAGTTTCACTGTTGCCCAAGGTGGTGTCCAGCAAATTGCTGCAGTGGTGTGGCCATCCTACAATGCTGCGCCGAAAGACGGCGGGTCCAGCAGAGTTCCGGTCACTCTTGCGGTACAGTGAGTCGAACGCGCCGAGATCCGGATGGCACCGAGGTTGTGTCCAGCAAGTTGCCGCACTGGTGTGGCCATCCTACAATGCTGCGCCGAAAGACGGCGTGACCAGCTGAGTTCCGGTCACTCTTGCGGTACAGTGACTCGAACGCTCCGAGATCCGGATGGCACCGAGGTGGTGTCCAGCAAGTTGCCGCACTGGTGTGGCCATCCTACAATGCTGCGCCGAAAGTCAGTGTGGGGTGCCCCGTTGGCTTATGAGGTGATGTCAGTAGTGGACCGATGTGTGAATAGGTCGGAAGCAGCACAAGGCGCCCTGCACTGTTGAGCTTTTTTCAATGCCTGTTTTTTGTTGTTTCCCCTCCATCAAAAACAAAAAAATATATATAAAACTGTGCAAAAATACAAATAAATGTTTAGAAAAGCAGTGCTTGTAAGACTGTCTGAAGCTCCTTTGCACCTGCTGCAACTTCACTATTGCCCTGGTGTGGACAAAGATCGCCCATGACTTAGGCTGATTGAGAGTTTGTAGAAAAATGGCTTCAGATTTTCCACATATTATTCTTCAACATTCTTCCTAAATGTAACAATGTGAGACTCACTAGGAGAACGGCTGTTTATCTTTCCTTTCAAAATGCTGCCAACAATATTTTCTGAATGGAAGACACCATCTTGTAGCATAAAGGGCCGAAAGGGGTTCTGGTCTGGCCGATTGTTGGTGAAGACATTTTGACTATATCTTGGACCTGCCCGGCCTCGCCCAAAATGGCGCCGGTATAAATGGGACTCGTAACTCCTTGCCCGCAAATGTATATCTAGAAAATGTTATTGTAAGTGGCCCTGTCTTATTTTAATTACAAAATGTACGTCCACCGATTCCGCAACTGTTAGACACCTTAGTTCTTGCAACCTAATGGCCCGCTCGTTACGTTCCTCTACAGTGTAAATGTCTCCTCATCATATACGATTTCAGTTTGCTCCGTGGCCGGCCCACGTGGTTATAGGCCCGTATTTGTATACTGATATTTTCACAATAAAGGTTTTTAAAACAAAACACGGTAGTAGTATTTACATTGGTAAAGTTTTTACTTTTAGTCACTGTTTTCGAATCAGTAAAAGGCAAGTGAAATAAAGCAGTCCAATTACATGACGGATAAAAGGTATAATATGTAGGAACGCAGTAAAGATAAATGGTCAAGGGCAGTTGTGTTTTTCATTTCTGCAACATAAAGTGATCGATAAGAATCTGATAATCAGGCGTATCGGCGACTAAGACAGCAGGCCGAGTCTCTCTTACTCAACGGCTCCGTCATGGAACGAAGAAACGCCCTTTTTCTCGAAAAAGGAATATATTTTACTTGCAGGACAGTTGTAAATTTTCCGGGAAAGTACATTAGCCTGGAATATTATAACATATGTTTGAAAAAAAAATAATGTTCGAAAAAAATAAAAAGCGTAATTTTTAGGTCATATGACCAAGCTTTTCATCATTAAATTAACAAAAGTAAAATGAACCAATGAAAAGTTTTATTAACAAGTCACATGACCTGTTATGCTTACGTTACGCGCTGCGCGCCGCGCCTCGGATCACTTCCGGGTGCGCTAACGCGGCGTGTCATAAAACGCATTACGCGACAACGTAGGTCAAGAATATAGTCTAAATGTCTCCACCAACCAGCGTTCAGAACACAACCCCTTTCAGCAGTCCAAAAAGTTCTGTTAAATGACAACAGAGGGGACAGGCAACAAGAACCATCAGTCAAAGAGGGGAGGGCAAATTCTTCTCTTCCGGGTCATGTTGGGGCGCTACCGGAACTGATCGAATTGGTAGTCTATAGTGTTTCTGGATGTTTCAGACTAAAGCTGGCGTCAGCATGAGACCACTACCATCTCGTAGCTCCGTCGTGGCCATTCCACGAGCAATCATGGCAGCCGCTCCCCACCAGAAGCCTGCGGGAGTCGGAGGCCCCCAAGACTTTTGTAGAATCTTCACGGCTGAGGGGACGCTTTTCGAGAATGGGACCCAAGCCTTATCAGGGAAGCGTCCGAGTTCCAAGGTGTCCCAGGGCCATTTTAGTGGACCAGGCCCAAAACCGAAGAGCCGGCCGCCATTTTGAGAGTCCTGTGGCAGCCGCCTATCGCTGCACCGCAAGAGCGGGAGCAACTTAACTACATGGTGAGCGAGACGCTGTAGTCGCAAGAGCGGGCGGTAAACAGCTGAATGGCGGAAGAGGCACAGTGTAGCAAAAGCGGGCGGAATGGCAACTAAAACGGTAAAGGGGCGCCCCACTACAGCGTGTCTTCAGGTCAAACGGATTGTGGGACAAAGTCCAGAATAGAAGAGTCATCAAAAGGTAAAAAGTTCCGCCGGACCCCGGGAGCCGGCCGCCTATGTCGGGGGCGATCTCAGGCTACACCAGTGCTATAAGACTTGGGGAGGGGGTCGGAGCCAAGCGTCTTCTCCGAGTCCGTGTCATCACACCGCCCCTCGGGGGCCTCCGTCAAGCGGTTTAGGGAGGTACCATATAACATTGTTTTCAAATGCAGTCAGGTCCACAAACGACCCTCACTTACTTTGGAATAGTGAAGCTGCAGTAGGTGGAAATAAGCTTCAGACAGTCTTACAAGCACTGCTTTTGTAAACATTTTTTTTTTTTTTTGTATTTTTGCACAGTTTTATATATTTTTTTTGTTTTTGATGGAGGGGAAACAACAAAGCACAGGCATTGAAAAAGGCTCAAACTCAGAACTCTGAACTATGGCACCCAATATCCAGGACTTTCCATCCGGATCTTGGCGCCTTGTGCTGCTTCCGACCTATTCACACATCGGTCCACTACTGACATCATCTTATAAACCAACGTTATGTAAATAGTTATTTAATAAAATGTTTTACCCTGTTTCTTTGCTGGTGTGTTGTCTATATTTTTAATATTTGCATAGGGTTTGTCGTTATTTTGGGCGGGGTGGGTGACGGAGCCGAGCTGTCTTGCAGCCCTCATGGTGTGGAGCTCAGTTCATCTCACTATTTTCGTATTTCTCATGAAGGGTTGTTTATAATATTTCTAATTTAGCGAGGTCAAAAAGAGATCCAATTAGTGGCCTACTGATTTTGCTCGATTACTTTTATTTTTTTACACGATTTTTCACGATCTGCAAAGACTAAACAGAGTATTGCGACTTTGTGCTTGTTTGTAAATAGAGAATGAACCAAAGAGAATCAATTGAAAAACAGTAAATGCTTGGATAATAATCAATCAAATGGAGAGACAAGCAGGCACGACGGATTACAACGGGGGTAAAGGCCTGCGTTAACTACCCTTCAGTATCTGCAAAGAGAGAGTACTATTAAGACAAAAGAGGGGAGGGGGGGGGTGCAGCGTTCAAAGCACATCAGCGTGCATAAATACGAAAATGTTTTTATCTATCACGTACTTGACATTTTAAAGCTTTTCATATTTGCTATTAAAAAACCAATGAAATTCACAGAAAAAACCATAGGTTATAGTCCATATATAGTTAGGAATTTGCATTTACAAAACCTTGAAAATTCAATGAAAAAACCATAGGTTATAGTCCATATATAGTTAGGAATTAGCATTTACAAAACCTTATTTTACTCGCATAAAACCATTGAAATTCCATATATAGTTAGAAGCGCTAACTATATATCGCGCACCCGCAATCCACTGCTGATGATGTCACATATTACATCATTCATGACATGGTCAGTGACATCACTGATGACATCACTGATGACATCTCAAATGACATCACTGATGACATCACTGATGACAACTCAAATGACATCACTGATGACATCTCAAATGACATCACTGATGACATCACTGATGACAACTCAAATGACATCACTGATGACATCTCATTTGTCATCACTGATCACATCACTCATGTGATAATACAATGAACCTCTTCAGACTCTAATATAACCTTACATACACTCAGTATAAACAGACACTCACAGACTGTCACTCATCCATGGAGTTACTCACACACCTAGTCAGTCATGCAAAGAATCAATCACACCTCCATTTCCTCAACTATACAGTTATACACATCTTACTTATTCAAACATATAATAACACATATTTACTCTCTTATATAATCCCTGATACAAGCTCACAGTGATCGATACAGCCACTCACACATTCACTGGCTCTTATGTTCAGTTATTTATATATGTCAACTCTCACATGTATTGTGTTTTACATACGTACTTACTTGCACATGTAGCAATGAGAAATCCATTCACTCACCAACACACCCATGCACAGTCAACCGCCCATATAGCTGTTTCCACATGCACTCTTGAACTCATACTCCTAGTGAATCAACTGCTTACACATCTATGCACAGAGTCACGCACCTCCCAGCCACCCACACACACACTCAGCCTCCCATTCAAATACTTGGGCAACCAATCAATAACCCATATGGCCACTCTTATAGCTACTGATCAACACATGCAGCAGCTTACACAACAACAAACATACTGATGCACAAATTAAGACAGTTTAGTCACTAACCCATGCACTCAGTGAGACACATTTAATCACTCTTTCATACAGTCAGTCATGCACCTACTAAATTCTTCATCCAGACACTTATACATCCACTCATTCTTCAATATGTAAAACATATTTAAACTTTTCAGACACATACAATCACTGGATGTTGTCATCAGTGATGTCATCAGTGATGTCATTTGAGATGTCATCAGTGATGTCATCAGTGATGTCACTGACCATGTCATGAATGATGTAATATGTGACATCATCAGCAGTGGATTGCGGGTGCGCGATATATAGTTAGCGCTTCTAACTATATATGGAATTTCAATGGTTTTATGCGAGTAAAATAAGGTTTTGTAAATGCTAATTCCTAACTATATATGGACTATAACCTATGGTTTTTTCATTGAATATATATATATATATATATATATATATATATATATATATATATATATATATTCCCCGAAGTCAAGCCCTTGCGTCCAAGGGCACTTGACTAAGTCACACCATCCAACTTAGGCAGGAGATATTTTATTTCAGCGGGCAAATCCATCATAATTCATTTCATGACATGATTTGACCAAATGCAAGTCTTGTTCACATTATTTCACAAATGGTCAGTTACCTTTAAGATTTAAATGCACATGCGACATAAAGGAGGGACAACTTTGCAAGTACTCTTCTGTCGTAAAGTCACAGTTGTGATATGATGTTAACACACAATGTCATAATGCCAGTATTGATTACTGAAATCAATATAAGTTATATTTCTGAGTAGTTGTTACTGTATGTTCTTCACTCAAAATGCTGGCACAGTCATTTTCCCACCGATCGTCACAACTGCATTGCATGGTTCACTACAATAACCACAATCCTTTGCGATATTGATACTTGCTGTGTCTCTTCAAGATAAAATACCACATCTTAATGTGTTACTGCACTCACTAGAATCATGCAAATTCAAACATTACTCACATGCCTACAAGGATTAAATTCCATTTTGTGCAATTCATATTCATATTTCAACATCTCTGGCGAGACTCATTTGCAGTTCCTGACAATGAATATTGCTGTTCTTCTGATGGTGATGTTCTCACATAGATCCACGCTTGCCACAAATATTTGAGATGTCATCAATGATGTCATGAGTGGTGTCACTGACCATATCATGAGTGATGTAGTATGTGACGTCATAAGCAGTGCATTGCGGGGGAATAAGCTATAGATAGCTCAGGCAACTATAACTGCTAAATTTCACTGGTTTTGTACGAGTGGAATCTGAGCCTAACTATAAAGTCCCTGTAACCTTTTCCTTTTTCAGTGACTTTCTAACGTTTTTTAAAATTCTATTTCCTAACTATAACGTCCCTGTAACCCAAATTTCTATGGTTTCTTAACTAGTAATCCGGTTTGGTTTGCAGAGTGGTGGAGAAAGGGGGCAGGGGTTACGACCAGCACTCAGGAATCCTGCTGCGTTGGACTTACTGGAGGTAATAGGAGGGCATGTGGGTCCCCAAGATCCCTCAACATCCAAGAGGACTTCATCCTCCAGCCATCAGTGCGCCAGGAGGCACCTTTACAGAGTCGTGGTGAAAGGGGGCGTGGCCTCCAAAGTTTTCTCAGCAATCATGCTCTGTGGAACTTACTGGCGGTAACAGGGGGGTTGTTGGACCCCAAGGACACTCAGCGTCTAAGGGGTCATCATCCCCTAACCAGCAGCACACCAGTAGGTGTATTTGGAGAGTGGTGGGCAAAGGAGGCGTGGCCTATGAAGATCAGCAATCCTGCTGTGTGGGACTTACTGGAGGTAGCAGGAGGTCTTGTTGGCCTCCAAGGACCCTCTACAGGTAAGGGGTCTTCATCCTCCAACCAGCAGAGCACCAGGAAGTGCATTTGCAGAGTGATGGAAAAAGGGGGCAGGGCCTCCGGCGACTTGCCAGCTGTTTTTATTTTTTAGGTGAGTGGGCCATGTGCCCCCCTTCCCTGGGCCAATTATGGGCCCGGGGACCGCATCCACTTTTCAAAATAGGGGAGGGGGCCAAGCAGCACCCTTGGCCCCGGGGACCCCCTTTCCCAGGGCCCAGCCTTTAAAAATTGTTTTTATTAACTTAAAGGGAGGGGGGCCGAGTGGCCTCTCTCCACGGGACAATTTCAGACCCGGGTACTCCATCCTCTGGGGCATGGCCATTACATTTTCTTAAAATATATTTTAAAGGGAGGGGTGTGAGCAGCCCCCCTCCCGGGCCAATTTCAGCCCCATGGACCCATCCCCCGAGGCCCAGTTTTTAGTGTGGGTGCTCTGATCCCACCCATCGCACCCACTTACACATGTTGGGGACCATGAGAGGGGCCTCAAGGCCCCATTGGTCCCTGCAGGTTACCCGCCTCCGGTGGGAGCCAGCATTTCTTTTATAAATAGGGAGCTGCTAACATGCAGCTCCCTGTGTGTAAAAGCAATTGTGCTGCACTTTGAGCAAACAAGAGCAAAATGCTCTCACTTGCTCAAAGCGGAGCACAGTTTGCAATGGCTTAGTGGGAGTGGTAAAGCTCCAGCCAAGCCATAAATCTGAGAGGTAAGGATCATGTTTCCTCTGCTCAACATCCTCTACACTGTTTACCTATACGAGAAAAAATACAAATCGAGACCCTGTGCTTGATTTACTGAGGTGTATATGAAACTGGTCACACTACATACCTCCCAGGACTATCAGATTGGAAAACCTCCTTCTTCTGTTGATATCACTCTTGAAGAGGACTGGAGCTGATGGACCCTTCTCCAGAGTGTTAGGACTCCAGCTGTGGGTATGAGCTACAACTGCCAGTGACAGGATATGTACTCTCTGAATCTCAGGAACTGGCTGGGCACCACCCTTCAGACTATCCTTCTCATGGAAGAAAAAACACCTCTCCACACCCAAGCATTTTGTCCACTCTCAGGTAGCATTTCATCACGGGAGAGACATACACCAATCAGGTGACACTGGACACTGATTGAAAGGCACATTTGGCTTAGGCTTGAAAATGACTCCCTTCTATTAAAGTGTCATTTTCAAAATATTATTGTAAAATCCGACTTTACTTTACTTTGGAGGTTTTTCACTGGCAGGACATGTAACATTTTAAATATACATACTAAGAAACTGTTTATGTATTGAGGCAGGTGGAAGCCCTACTCAGGCGAGCCACACAATCCTTGTCTGGGTGAATCCCGAAAGTCACTAAATTACCCTGTGTTTAACCCTCTGGTAGCTTGGCACAAATTGTCATAATTAAGTTAGAGACAATATGTAAAGTAATCATGAAGCACACAAACAATAATAACGTGAAAACACAACACAAGGAAAAATCTCAAACCAATGATATAGGTACTCCTTCTGGTCCACCACTGACACTGGAGGAGATAGTGGCCCGACTGCGGTGGTAGGGGCTGGAGACGATACAGGCTGAATACAGCGGTCTTGTTGCCCTGGAGGACGAGGAGGCCGAAGTATCTACCTCTGCCCAGTTCCCAGTTCCCCAGTTCCTCCAGCAGCCAGTCACAGCCCACAGCCCGCCAGCCAACACATCGCTGGGTCCACCAGCTGTCAGGGGCCCTAACCACAACTGCTGCCCCTCTTCCGCACAGACTGATTCCAGCACTGCCTCCTGCAGTGGATGGACAGATTTAAGAGCAGGCTGGCCCAGATAGAGCAGAGCCTTGATCACATCCAGGCCTGCATAGATGACATGCTGTACTAACCCTTTTAAAAGAAATTTGTATTGGTGGTAGGGACTCTTGTTGTGGGTGGAAAAGTTCAGAATGGAGTTGGGATTGGGAGTTTGGACTTTAGTTGGACAGCTTTCTTTGGACATTGGTTGGGGATCAGAAGATTTGCTTGGGTAGAGGGGTGGGCCTGTTGTGGGTGAAGAGGGTGCATTTTTTATTGTTGTAAAAAATAATGAGCAAAATTATTTGATCATACTTTATGTCTGAAGTAGTTTTTTGCTGTTTTACATTTACTTTGCACTGCTCCTTTTTTGTGCAGCATGTTTTTTAATCTGCTTATCAAAATGTATAGCGTTCAGTTATAGTTATTAACCCTTGTCTTACTACCTCCTGTAACTTTTATCTTGACCATTAAGGGGATATGCTGCTATGACCTATATTGCCTACAATAACCTAGATAATGGTGGTGGTGGTATAAGTGCCACATCCCTTTTAGCGGGTGGAGGAGGGGTAATGTCCATCTCCTCCAGTGTTTGGGAGCATCCATGATGATGACTGGCTCATCATCCTCCCCTCCTTCATCCACAACTATTAGGCTTTCAGGAACCTTTCTTTTCCTTTGCCACTCCTCGCGTGTCGCAGAGATCTGGAAGCCAATTTATCGTCTGAAAGAGGAGGTTCTACTTGTTCAGCAGGAAGCTCAATCTCCTGTTCTGCTCCTACTTCGGGATAGTATATTTGTGGCGGTTGGTGTCCAATTAGCTTAGTTTCCAGCAAAAGATTGGCTACTACTTTGTGAAAGAGACAAATCTAATTCAACAACACTGCTCATCGGCATTGCCATGATGCAGTGGCTGCCTTTATATCAGGCATGGGCTTGGGCATTGGTTGGAGTGGGGCCATTGATGTGGGATTGCTGCTCCTAGATTGGTCCCTGGAGGCCAGTGTGGCAGGCGCATAACGTTGCCTAAAAAAGCTTTAGGCCAACACACCAGTGGTGGAAAGCTGCTTCTTCTCACTGGCCACTTTCTTAGGAGCGCCTTTCTTTGGGACCATCTTGGAGCTGTCAGTTGACAGTGGCACTTTGCTGCATAAGTTGAAGAGATTAAAGGACTGACATCACATGTTGGTGTGTAGTCACACATCACATGTACAGGCCTTCTGTCTGGCAGTACTGTGGGTGATGTCTCTACTCTTGTGCACCTAAAAGCAAACAATCAAGGAAAACATTAGTGAAATGTGGCATTGTTGCAATGCGAATTAGTGCAGACAAAGACAATATAATTTACTGTGGTTACTTAAGTTATGAAAAAATAATTAACAACAATACAGTGTATCCTTTCCAAGTCAAACCACACCAAAATAGCATAATACTTCATTTACATTCAGGAAGGATAATTAACAACAACTTACAGATGTAACTGTTTGCCTAATATGCATCTTCTAGGGAGACACATGGAACTCAGGGAGGACCACTTGAAAATGGAATAATCCTTAGAAAACTAATGTTGTTGTGCGGCTGTGCGCCTATGGGAGGCAGGGGGTTAATGGATGGGGAAAATGGAAAAGTGGATGCGGTCCCCGGGCCCATAATTTTTAGACTTGTTTTAAACATTAAAAAAATAATAAGTGAGAAAACTGACAATAGCAAAAATGCTGAAGTACTAGGGGACACCCATTGTGACTTGGGAGGCAAGGAGGTACAGGTAAAAAATGCAAAAAAGGCATATAATATAAAATAATATTCATAATCAAAATATACAATACATTTACTATGAGCGACTGGGCCACAAGCATATTATTAAACTGATATCAGGAAAAGTAAAGAAATTAACTCAAACAAAAAGGCGTAGGCATCCCCTATCAATTTCCATAGAAAATGGCTTTGAAAACTGGAAAAATGGGTGGCTGCACAAAATGGCCACCAGCCACATGGTCCTTCAACAACAAAAAGCAAGGAGGCATGGCCACAACAAAGAACACTACAAGCCTTTGGCAAAAGCACACTGGCTGACTACACAAAATGGCCACATGGTCAAACAACAAGAAAGAAAGCATAGCCACAATAAAGAGAACATACAGGCCTATGGCAAAAGCACACTGGTTTTCTGCAAAAAATGTCCACCAGTCATAGGGTCAAACAATAACAACCAGCATGGAGGCATGGTCACAACAAAGAATGGTGAACAGTCACAATATCGAAAAAAAATTATCGACTTTACAGAATATCGAGTTTTTTATATAGAATGGACAGAATATCGAATTGCCAAAATATAGTGGTGCAGATATATCGAAATTCAGGTAAGAAATATTGATTTCCATAATATCGAAGTTAGTAATATCGACAGTCATAATATAGTTGTCAAAAATATCGATTTTTTTTATAGTGTTTTAAGTGTTAGTATATGTGTTAAAAGTATGTATTATTTTTGTATTGTATGTTTGAATTTTTTTTCAAGTAAGGAATTTTATGTTATTTAATTTTTGCGTAATTTAATTCCATAGTGGGTTGTGGGTTTATAGGGGTATAGGGTGGGAAGTAATGTAATTATAGTAAATAAAATATAAATCTTTAGGAATTATTATTATTTTTTTATGTAATTTTGCATTTGTGTTCTCTAGGGGGTTTTGGGTTTATAGGGAAATAGGGTAGTAAGTAATTTAATTGTTATTAAGTAATTGTGTATTTTTATTTATTGGAATTGACAATTTATTGTTAATTAATTATTAATTGGTAATTAACTTTTATTAATTGGTAACTATATTGTATTAATTGGTAATTGATTTGAATTAATTGATAATTATATTAATTGTATTAGTTTATTATTCTTAAATGGTTGTGGGGGAATAGGGTGGGAAGTAATTTAATTGTAATTAAGTAATTATTGAAATTGTTTTTGTGTATTGATAATTTACTGTTAATTAATTATTCATTGGTAAACATTTCTATTACTTATTAATTTTTGGGATTGCAAATGTATTGCTTAATTATTAATAGGTAATTAATTTTCAATAAATAATATTTCTTGCTATTTATAATTAATTATTACAAATTTTGTAATTGGTAATTAATTGTAATACAATTTTATTGGTATTGATAATTAATGTATTTTTATTTAAATATTAAATCATTACTTTCCCTACTGTTGCACTGACTGGAGTTGGGAATAGTAATTTTTACCCCTACGCTATCCAACACTTTCCCTACTGTTGCACTTACTGGAGTGGGAATAGTAATTTTTACCCCTACGCTACCCAATGCTTTCCCTACTGTTGCACTCTCTGGAGTGGGAATAGTAATTTTTACCCCTACCCTATGCAACGCTTTCCCTACTCTTACACTCACTGGAGTGGGAATAGTCATTTTACCCTCCCGCTATCCATCCAACGCTTTCCCTACTGTTGCACTCACTGGAGTGGGAATAGTAAATGTTACCCTCCCACTATTAACGCTTTCCCTACTGTTGCACTCACTGGAGTGGGAATAGTAATTTTTACCCCTTCGCTATCCAACGCTTTCCTTACTGTTGCACTCTCTGGAGTGGGAATAGCAATTTTTTACCCCTACGCTAACCAATGCTTTCCCTACTGTTGAACTCATTGGAGTTGGAATAGTAATTTTTACCCCTACGCTATCCACCACTTTCCCTACTGTTGCACTTACTGTAGTGGGAATAGTAATTTCTACCCCTACGCTACCCAATGCTTTCCCTACTGTTGCACTCACTGGAGTGGGAACAGTAATTTTTACCCCTACGCTATTCAACACTTTCCCTACTGTTGCACTCTCTGGAGTGGGAATAGTAATGTTTACCCCTACACTATGCAACGCTTTCCCTACTGTTGCACTCACTGGAGTGGGAATTGTCATTTTTACTCTCCGGCTATCCATCCAACGCTTTCCCTAATGTTGCACTCACTGGAGTGGGAATAGTAAATTTTACCCCTACACTATGCAACGCTTTCCCTACTGTTGCACTCACTGGAGTCGGAACAGTAATTTTTACCCCTACGCTATTCAACACTTTCCCTACTGTTGCACTCTCTGGAGTGGGAATAGTAATTTTTACCCCTACACTATGCAACGCTTTCCCTACTGTTGCACTCACTGGAGTGGGAATTGTCATTTTTACTCTCCTGCTATCCATCCAATGCTTTCCCTACTGTTGCACTCACTGGAGTGGGAATAGTAAATTTAACCCTCCCACTATCTAACGCTTTCCCTACTGTTGCACTCACTGGAGTGGGAATAGTAATTTTTACCCCTACGCTATCCAACGCTTTCCTTACTGTTGCACTCTCTGGAGTGGGAATAGTAATTTTTACCCCTACGCTATCCAATGCTTTCCCTACTGTTGCACTCAATGGAGTGGGAATCGTATTTTTTTACCCTCCCGCTATCCAACGCTTTCCCTACTGTTACACTCACTGGAGTGGGAACAGTAATTTTTACCCTCCCGCTATCCAACATTTTCCCTACTGTTGCACTCACTGGAGTGGGAATAGTAAATTTTACCCCCCCCCCCCCGGTATCCTACGCTAGAAATATTGAATATTTTTTATTAATGTTAAATTAATATATATATGTATTAAAAAATATAAATGCATGTTTTTTTAACTTACATTAAATATGTATTACTTTTAAGGCTATTTAAGCATTTTTAAGTATGTTTTAGTTAATTATATTTATTAGTCCATTTATTTTACATTACTTTTAAGACATTTAAAACATTCGATATTTTGACTAACTATATTATTTCCAACAATATTTTGGATTCGATATTTTTGTACTTACCTGTTTGTAGATATGAATTCGAAATTCTGCCATTCTATATCATGTCCTCAATATTTTGGCAGGTCAATATTTTGCTCCTCGATATTCTGTCAGGGATCCACAAAGAACACATGCTGGCTTATGGCAAAAGCTCACTAGTTTCCTACACAACATGGCCACCGGCCAAATGGTCAAACAACAACAATCAGCAAGGAGGCATGGACAACAAAGAACACATGCAGGCCTATGGCAAAACGCACACTGGCTGACTACACAAAATAGCCACTGGCCACATGGTCAAACAACAACAATCAGCAAGGGGGCATGGAAAACAAAGAACATGTGCAGGCCCATGGTCACTGACTATACAAAAGAGCCCTTTGCCACATGGCATGGGGAACAAAAACACATGGTGGCCTATGTCTAACTCACTCAGGCACTGGCCAGACAAAGGAGGCATGGTAACACTGCAGAAAAGAGCATTAATTCAGCAATGCCAAAAACGAAAAATAACTGAGCTATAAACAACACACATTCTCCAAAGGCATCAAATATAGGTTAACCCTCCTATACACATTTTTCAGAAAAAAATGCACTGCCCCCAAAAAACACATTTTGCATTGATATCCAATCTCACCCATGACCTAGATGTTTCCATTCATCAGACAATACAGAAACAGTTGTTTCATGAACCCATGACTAGTACTGGGCCTACTGGCTGAGTGGCCCATTGGCAGACCAGGTCAAATAGTAAAATATATGAGTATTGCAAATTTATTAGAACAAAATGGAGAAAATGTACCAAACCCTGCAACATTTTTCCTTTACAAAAGAAGAAAAAAAGGCAAAAAAATATCTAGGCCCCTACTGAAACTGCAGGCCACCCACCTCAATGAATTTTTAAAATTGAATGAAAGTACAAATAAATCCTGATGCATGCCCTCTATAGAACAAACAACACCCTTAGAAAGCAGTTTGTGGACTTTCTTGTGATGTCACAAAAACAAAGGCCTTGATATTCACTGGAATATATGCAGCAAACAAGTAGAGTGATCCTTTCAAATTCAAATGAAAAGTGGCCATTAAATGGACAAAGCACTGGGAGGAGCAAGCTGGACATGAAGTTGGAGTATCTGTGGCACTTCCTCCTGTTTGAAAAAAAAAGTAACATTTAAAAAAGGCTCCTCAGGTTAAAAAATAACATGAAAGGTTCATTGGAGAAGAACATTAACTCAAAAATGTATTTTATTTAGCGGCTTCTCCAGGAGAGAATCTGCTCGAGATACTGTCCTGTACCAAGCATAGCCTCAGGGTCATACTGTTGCTCAGAGGGGTCCGCCTCTCGACAGCCCAAGTCTGGTAATATATATTTATACACAGACTTTAGGATGGTCAAGCAGGGGAAGGAAAGGGTGGGGAACGCAGGGAGGGAGACCTGTGAATGTAGGGAGAGAGAGAACTGTAATACACTCTTGGATAAACGAAATAGCTATTTCGATCAATAATAGAGGTGATAACCACCAATGTAACTACCTGTAAAAGAAAAAAGAAGTAACCGTGTAACAGGGGAGGTGAGCGGGTGATCTTGATTTCTCAACACCAATACTGCAAAGGAGGAAACAAGTAAGAATGTAAGCACCTCCTTCATTAGGGAAGCTCAATATACCCCCAGAGATAATACTACGCAGCAGACCTACCCTCTTCATCAGGTTGGGACGAGCCAACAAAAGTAGAAGCTTCTGGAATCCATTCACCTACCACTGACCACCCCTGTTAAATGAAAAAAAAGATTTGCCACTGCTGATTATATCTATTTTGTGTTATTCCTTGAATTGAGTAAACATCAATGTACCATCAAAGTAAATACAAGGGTTGTACTCCAAAATAATTGTTTTTAAAACTTCAAACAATATGAGCCAATAAGCACCCCTTTTCGCAAGCAGGACTGCACGAAATGTTATGGTTGCAGCTCAAACAAGTAGGAGATGCAGTAGCACTTTGAGAGTTGCCATCACTCTCCATTTACCCCATGACTGTCTGATAAGTAATGCCACTAGATACTCTTCCCAGATTGCGTCACAGAAACGGACTCTACAACATGGAGGACCAAGAATGTTTAATCTCGCAAAAGAAATACAAGATAGAATGTGGAGCAATAAGGCACTCTCTACATAACAGCTGTGCAAAATCACTTACTCCTTGGCATGAGTCCTTCGAGAAACCGGACTCGCCAACAAAGGGGAATAATCATTGTTCAAATCAAATAAACCAAAGTTCAGCGTGCATCTAAGTATGAACGGACCTTACTTTATAAATCATCCAGCACCCTTACTGGACCAGGAAAATTCCGCCAAATGTCAGAGAAGCTAATAAACTACAGCTCCGTCTGCAGTCTTTCTGGCTATATCTGGGTTTCCTGATGTCGCGCTCTACGGTGCATCTGACGTCTCCAACTCAAATTCTGCTGGGAAATGAACTTCCCGTCTTGTCCGAGCAGCCGTACCCGCGCTGCTTCAGCCTATCAGTGTACGCATCCGATGCGTTCTAACAGATGCCGCCGTGGCTGCTTGGGCTCCGTCGCACTCGCCAATAGCACAAAAAAGGTGCCAGAAGTCACCCGCACGGCTGGAAATGTGCTACCAGCTGACAAATCTCGCTGGCACTCGTGAGTGGCCAGCAAATGTCATGAGCACCCAGCAAGTCACGCCGAGCTCGCCAGCATGCGCAAAAACAAGACTCGAGCGCACCAATCGAAAACAAATTGGGGCAGAAGGCAGAATTTCTTGGAAACTCCGCGTTCTCCGCATAGCACAGAGTTCCCAAATTCCGTAAACTCTGCGAGCGGACCAGAATTTTACACCAGGCCTAGTGGAAGCCAAGTTAGTGTTTCTTTAATTTGCAGGCAGAGGCATGGTGAATCCCTCGCTTTAGCATCTACAATAGGAGGCTTTATAGGCCTCTTATCTAAAACTTTGCAAATAAGCGATCATAATTAACTAAAAGGAAGGAAGAAAAGTTGGTTGCTAGAAAAGGGAGAGATGGGTGTACGAGTGGACAAGTGGATACGTCAGACAGTGAAACGATGGATTGATGAGTGGGTGTAAATATGGGTGGATCAAAGGATGTATGAATGAATGGACAAAAGGATGGATGAGTGGGTATAAGGATGGATTGATGGGTAAGTGAAAGGATGGTAAGTGAAAGGATGGGTGAGTGAAATAATGGATGGGTGAGTGGGTGAAAGGATGGGTGCACGAAAGGATAATCTGTGTAAGGATGGATGAGTTGGTGAAAAGATAGGTGGATGAATGGGTGAGAGGATGGGGGGGTGAATGAGTGGATGGAATGGCTAATAGACGGAATGGTGAAAGATTTGAATGATGGGTGTAAGAATGATAGAATGACAGAATGCAAAGGTGAATTGGTGGCTATTAGCAGGTAGAAGAAGGGTGAAACAATGAAACAATGATGGAAAGATGCTTGGATGGAAGTGACAAGGGAGCTCTTCTAGGGAGGTTTGGGCTCCCATGCATTGCATGCTTGGTGCCATCAGAGATTTGGTTGAAAGTGGCGGACATTTACATTTTCTGGCTACTCCCTTGCCTGTAGGCACTCTTTCACCTCTAATCTGCTACTAACGTCTACCCACGGAGAGTCTGATATCCACATATTTTTAATTTCCCAAGGACAGACAGGAGGTAATGATATGTTTGGCTTCATAGTGCACAAGGTTTTGAAAGTGACCTGTAAGGGGCATGAGTACAGTATGCTTTGAGCTTAAGCTAGAAAAATCCTTATGGGCTTGGCTTAGAGTTCGGTAGTTGGGTTACTCCAGCACAAACATGATGGATATCCTACCCACCTTATTACAAGTGCCATAGGATACAATGCACGTTTGAAGGCGGACGAGATATCCGTCACATTTGTTATGTATTAACCTGTCAACTGAACTCTAAATGAGGCCTGATGTCTCATGAACGCTTCAGTGGTAGGGACTTTTCAGCACTAAGCTTTCCTTCTTAGAAGGCAGCCAAGCAATTTTTATATGTGATGTTTTAAATTTTCATGAAATTAAATGAAAGAACATGTACATTCGGAAAAAGAGATTTCATTGTGCTCTTATCACTTAGGCGGGAGAGGAGCCCAGCCATTAGTTTTAGGTAAATTCACTGTCGTATATGTTCTGTGGTCTTCCAAGACATTCAGGGGCATAGTTACAAAAAAATGAGGTGTTATGCCAAATTTAGCAACACCACACTCCAACATTTTTGAAACACAGGGATGCGCAGTATTTTCAAAAATACGACACACGCCTGCATTTCCCCTAGAGCTGGCACTAAAAGAGCTGCCTAGCGCCAATGCAGGCACCCTTGCACCTTGTTGCAAGCATGCCTGTGCTTGCAGGGGCAATTATTAATGTGCAGGAAGGGACAACTTCCTGCACATAAACAATTAATAATGGGGATTTGCTCTTTCTATGTGTGCTACAGAATGCAGCACACTTAGAAGGAGCAAAAAACGAGGAGAAATTAAAGTTTATCCTTGTATCACCATTCTAAGACCAGGTATTACTTGGCCTTGGATTTTGGGGCTGCCCCAGCCTTTTAAATCTGGGGCAGCGTCAAAATGCACTGGGTGCTGCGGTAGAAATCCCACAGCAACACCCATTGCCTGCTCCTTTGCAGCAGCAGACTGCTGCTGAAAGGGGCATATTCACAAGGTGACGTTAAGTGGCCTAGCGCCACCTTGTAAATATGGGGAATGGCGCTATGCCACTGGTGTGTCAGAAAAAGTGACGCTCCTGTGGCGTTAGGGGCTTGTAAATATGCCCCTCGTTATGCTGTACTATGCTTTCGCACAAGCTATCTCTGCATTACTGGAGCTGTCCCTTGTAATAAGCTAAAGGACTTCATCCATTAGTTTGACTTATTGTTATACCACAGATTTCCAAGATGTATTATTCCCCCTGCTTCATTGCGAGTCAACATGCGTGCAACCATCACTCCCTCATATGCACAACACCGCCACCACGTTATTCAAACACAGTGGAGATTGTCTGAAACAACAAGGAAGGGGTCTGGACTAAATAACAAACTAAAATAAAAGGGCACAATAATAAAGTAAATAAATGGCACGCCTCCCTGTTGAAATAAAAGACCTTACAGTACTTCTCAACTCCAAGTTGTAGATATGTTTTGAATTGCTTGCTTTTCTCAAATATTATATTGTTTCGATTCATAAAACCTACCAGAGGGATCTCTGTTGGGTACTCTTTTCTCAGTCTTAAATGGCTATTTCAACCTTCAACTGGCTTACCTATTCCTTGCAAAACCTAAGCCTATATTGCTTAGTTATATGTGAACTAAATCCTTCTCTGATTGACCAGTTAACCCCTCTCTCTAAATGACACCGTGGATTGGGGTGACTCTACTTGAATTACATGACGCTGGCTGGACTTCCCTTGTGTGCCCATGTCTGCATACATTAAGATCTCCTCAATAAAAAATAGAACCAAATTCCCTAAAGATTCGCTCACAAATGTACCCTTTTTGCTGTATACGTAATAATGTACCTCCATAAAATATGGCGGAGAATATTATTCAGCAACCCAGTTTTTTGGTAATATAATACTCTCAGCCTCTAACCTTTTGTTTCATAGACAACAAAACTCATTGGTGAGACATGATATCCTTATATTATATAACAGGGGCACCTATTTATAATGTGATAGGAACGACCACCAGAGCTTCTGGTACTTTTCATTATCACCTCCCTGTGTAGTTGATGAATTTGTTCCACATCTTCAACTGGTCTTCTTAAAATTGTAAATCTTTCTTAAGTCTAATGACTAAGTGACCCATTAAGAAGACTGATAGGTATGGGAGGCAGAATAAACATGTTATTGCTTTCAGGATCAACATTCTGAAGTCTCTTTTTTCCCAACATGTACATTTGCCCTCATGCTACTTCTGACCTCAGCAGTGAAGTTCAAAATTAACATTATACATCTCGATTTGTTTGAAACTTGTATGACACTTAACAATAGGGTAAGCATTGAAAGAGTACAGGGGAGCATTCGAACATAAAGGCAATACAATTTCGCAACACTTATTCTAAGTCTAAATAATTATAAGTAGATATTGTAATAAAAAGAAGTCACAGTTACATTAAAGTTACATTTGGCAGCTCCTCCAAGGGCTTATCACAGGCCCCTGCAGCACAGTGCGACGCCAACCCTCCTGAGGGCCCCCAACCCTTAAGGGGGCCCCATTCAGCCCAAGGCCCATGGATATTTGTGAGATATGGGAGACTCTGGGCCTTCCTCATAAACTGCAGAGAGAGACCCATCATTTTGTGTTACATCACTTAGCCCCTCCCATAGTTTGGGAGCACATACTGAATTGCTTAACATTTCTAACTATTGTTAAGTAAAGTAGCACCTTTAAAGAAATTGAGCAAACAAGAGAGGGAAAGAGAGAGAGGCAAAAGTGAGCATTTTCCATGCACTGGGCCTTTTTCCGTGATCATGCACCACTCTCTCCTTCCCTCATTTCTGACTGCAGTTTTATGCTGCTCCTCAAACTAGTAATGCTCCATTAACCTCACAGAGAGCAGCATGTAAAAACGGTAATCTAGAAAATGCTGTTTATCTTTTGGGGTTTGTATCTGATTATCATTCGGTTTATCTTCGTGCAGCCATAATCTCACATAACCCACAATTATGTTATGTTTCTTCTCTCCCTCTGCAGATGCGAACAACTCGAAAGGTGTCCGTTTGGCCAGTAGGGCTGGTGGGTGGACGTCGCTACGAACGCCCGGTGGTGGAAAATGGAAAAGTTGTTGGCTGGTATACAGGCTGGAGAGCGGATAGACCTTTTGCTGTTGATATGGCAGGTAAGTGTGAAAACTCAGTTTAGGTCTGACCTGATGTCGTAGTCTGATATGACTAATTTTACCTAGGACCTGATTATGACTTTGGTGTAGTGGGTAACCACTGTTACATAAACAAAAGCAATCCTACTCACAGTGGAAAGGGAAAGTGTCTACCACAGGTGTGGGGACACTCAGTGTTTTGTAAAATACCCCTCACACACCAACAGGCCCCTTGGTGTCATGCTTCATCATAGGGGTCTTCGCACCCCTCTAACGGGATGCGGCGTGCTGCGACCTACGACTACGTGGGAGCACTGAAAGTTGGACTATGTGTGGTGTGTGTGGTGGAAGTGGTAGGGGTATTTAAATGTGAGTGGTGGGATATAGTGAAGATTTAAAAAGTACCTGGCTCATGGGTGTATAGGAAAAAACTTTATTCACAACCCCGGGCTGGTACTGTTAAAAGAAGTGCAGTGTGAGGTAATTATCTGTCGTGACTATGGACAGTACCTCTGGTGTGCGTCGACATGTTTCGGAGCATATGCTCCTTCTTCAGGATGGGGGCACAACTTCCCCACCTTACTCACGTATCTCTATAGTTTGTGTAAATAACCAAAAGTGCAGGACTATTTACAGTGTCTTAAAAGTAAATAAAGGCTATAATGTGCCTACAGCGGTTTTTGACCATGCATTTGCATGACCTAAAAAGAGCAAAAAGGAAAATGAATATGGTTACCCTAAATAGGGTGGCTCATACAGGTGCAGTCACCTGGAAAAACAAATGGCACATTGGCCCTGTAAAGGAAAATGACAGACAGGACACACAACATAGATAACACACATAAAGTTATTTGAAACATTTTGGTCATACTCATTGTAAAAAGGTGTCTTGCTTCATGAGCATTCAAGAACGTCTGGGGTTGATTGCTAATTTTGCAATCTAGAAGAATAAAGGATCGTTTTCAGTATTTTGTACTCACTTTTTGGATGGGAAATGGTGTTTTTGTTTACCCAATACTCACAGACTCGGGACGAGTTTGCCTCCGTGCTACCCCACACGCTGCTCCGCTGGTAGTGACTGTGGATGCACGCCGTGTGGTTTTTATGCTAAGATTCCCTAATTGGTTTTGCAGTCATAGGCTAATTGTTGGATGCACCTGATGCCCATACATGGATAATCCGTCCATTTAATGGTTAGTAGACACACCTTATATGGTATGTCCGGTGAAGCAAAACCAGCGTAAACACTTGGACTGGGTGCGGTGGAGGTGGCCAGAGGCGCGCATGCGCAAAAGTTCTATGACGTGCGCAAGTGTGTGGCAAGTGGCCTTTCCAGCGTGTTGATCTCTTAAAGGCGCATGCGCGATTGGGAACCGTCTGTGCCTGGAGGCGCATGCGCGGATATTCGTTCTGATGCGCATAAGTATGGGATTATTATAGCGACGCTAGTTATAGTGCAACGCGAGTTGTGGATTATGGCAGCAATGTACTAGAGAGACCCTTATCTTAATTCACAAATTGACGATGTGTGAACTGCCATTAAGGTCATGTTGGTAAAAAACGTTGCAATAAGCCAATAGAGGGTCCTAAGATCTAGACCCGAATTACAATAGGGGGCATTTTGGTAAGCTGGACAGCTTAGTTACTGTAGGGGGCATTTTGGTTAGCTGGACAGCTGAATTACTGTAGGGGGCATTTTTGGTTAGCTGGACAGCTGACCCCAAGGGACATCATCGTTCAGACCATGGGTGTGTGTGCCCAGGCGGAACACCCATCGTTGACGCACACCAGAGGTACTGTCCATAGTCACGACAGATAATTACCTCACACTGCACTTCTTTTAACAGTACCAGCCTGGGGTTGTGAATAAAGTTTTTTCCTATACTTCATCCCTCCCGTTTTTCGTCGACCAGCGAGGCTATTCCCGCTATCTTGGGTCCGGAGCTGCACCATCCTGCAGTCCACGTATCCGTCTACGCGTAAAGAGATCATCACGCTAACGGAACTACCTCTCTTCTTCGATCGGCTACTACAATGACTCATGTTTTATAAACGGTAGAACAGCACTATCTTGCTGCCGGAATTTGGACATTTATTGCAAGCCCATTTACTGCTCGTGGCTTTTTTAACTTGCAAATACATCTAGAAATCATTGTGAACTACAATTGGAATACCTGGGAATCGTTTACTTAAAGTGATGGCTACTAGTTGGACGCCATTATGAAGCCCAATAGTTGGATACAATAACCTGCAGTATCTGAGCTATCAGCATAATAGGTACTAGCCCCATCAAGTGGTTTTGCATTCCTCTATCTTTTTATCAACTCTAAGGAAGTTATCATCGATTTACCTTCATCCATACGAAGCAATACATTCAGTATAGTTTCACCAACGACTCCTGAAGAAGGCAGTGTCCCTACTGCCGAAACGCGCGTCGAGTCTTTTATACTAAATTCCCATTATTTGCACTATTACTATGATGTATTTGGTTTTTATTGAATATGTTTGATGTATGTGGTCAATAAGTGTTTATGTCATAATTTTATTGTATCATATAGTTTGACCTATGTGCTTGAGTCTCTATATGATTTTTAATTTAATTAATAAAACGAATTTCGTAGTGCGCCTTGCATCGCAAAATGCAATGCAGTGCGAGCTACGAAATTCGTTTTATTAATTAAATTGTTTACTTACCTGCAATTATCCATATGCCGGTTTTTAGCAACCTCCACCCTGCCCCTCCCCCTCCCCACCCTCCTGCCCCACCGTAACTCCCTCCACGAGCCGTCGCTGGCCCCCAGGCACAGACGCTTCCCAATCGCGCATTCGCCTTTAAGAGATCAACACGCTGGAAAGGCCACTTGCCACACACTTGCGCACGTCATAGAACTTTTGCGCATGCGTGCCTCTGGCCACCTCCACCGCACCCAGGCCAAGTGTTTACGCTGCTTTTGCTTCACCGGACATACCATATAAATTGTGTCTACTAACCATTAAGTGGACGGATTATCCATGTATGGGCATCAGGCGCATCCGACAATTAGCCTATGACTGCAAAACCAATTAGGGAATCTTAGCATAAAAACCACACGGCGTGCATCCACAGTCACTACCAGCGGAGCAGCGTGTGGGGTAGCACGGAGACAAACTCGTCCCGAGTCTGTGAGTATTGGGTAAACAAAAACACCATTTCCCATCCAAAAAGTGAGTACAAAATACTGAAAACGATCCTTTATTCTTCTAGATTGCAAAATTAGCAATCAACCCCAGACGTTCTTGAATGCTCATGAAGCAAGACAACTTTTTACAATGAGTATGACCAAAATGTTTCAAATAACTTTATGTGTGTTATCTATGTTGTGTGTCCTGTCTGTCATTTTCCTTTACAGGGCCAATGTGCCATTTGGTGTTCCAGGTGACAGCACCTGTATGAGCCACCCTATTTAGGGTAACCATATTCATTTTCCTTTTTGCTCTTTTTAGGTCATGCAAATGCATGGTCAAAAACCGCTGTAGGCACATTATAGCCTTTATTTAGTATTAAGACACTGTAAATAGTCGTTACACAAACTATAGAGATACGTGAGTAAGGTGGGGAAGTTGTGCCCCCGTCCTGAAGAAGGAGCTCCGAAACATGTCGACGCACACCAGAGGTACTGTCCATAGTCACAACAGATAATTACCTCACACTGCACTTCTTTTAACAGTACCAGCCTGGGGTTGTGAATGAAGTTTTTTCCTATACACCCACGAGCCAGGTACTTTTTAATTCTTCACTATATCCCACCACTCACATTTAAATACCCCTACCACTTCCACCACACACACCACACATAGTCCAACTTTCAGTGCTCCCACATAGTCGTAGGTCGCAGCACGCCGCATCCTGTTAGAGGGGTGCGAAGACCCCTATGATGAAGCATGACACCAAGGGGCCTGTTGGGGTGTGAGGGGTATTTTACAAAACACTGAGTGTTCCCATACCTGTGGTAGACACTTTCCCTTTCCACTGTGAGTAGGATTCCTTTTGTGTATGTAACAGTGCCCGTGGAGTAAGAATCCTACCTCTGTACTCTACCTCCCTCCTGATGTTTTTTTGTAGTGGGTAACCACACCTGTGCCCGCCCCCACACCGCCAAAGTCAACCGCCACCCTACAGTTTACGAGTCTTTTCATGGTCTGGCAAGCATGTAGCACGGCGTTCCTGCGGCGGTCTAGTTCAAAGGCTCATATGTGAGCCGTTGAACTGCCGCATCAAAGCAAGTTCCTGAATGTCGTGCAGTCCATACCATGCAGGAACTGAGGTGCATGCACACAGTGGGGCACACAATGTGCCCCCCTGCTCGCACCCCCATGCACTGAAGCACCAGGGGACCCTGTAGCGCCCATTACTTTCCTGACAGCCACACTCATGGCGGGATCACCACCATGAAAAGTGCGGCGGTCAGGAAAATTGTAACATGCTTGGCAGTCCCTCAGCAGCACGGCCAGCATATTGCTGCCCCACACCGCCACTCCACCACCAAGGGATCACAGATCCCCGGTGGTAAAGGTGTTCCTATGGCAGTCCAAATGTTGTAGTCGTAATATGGTGGTTGGACCACTGGTGCGGCCACCACCCACCTTCACAGCGGGTTTGGTAGTCCTATGGACCACCAAACCCGTATTTAGGCCTCAATTCTTCAAAATGTATAAGGAGTAGCCTTTAAGTTCCTCACAAAGAAATATTTCACTGTAACCTCATGGAATTGGCTGGTTGATATAATTGGCTGTTTGATGCATCATTCTGCCTCCTATGAAATGCTTCCATTGAAATGTAGGAGGGACTACATTCCTTCTCACAATCACTTCACACATTAAATTATGTATCCATAGACAATCAGTATGCAGAGAACAATCTTTTTTGTTTTTACACTGCTCTTGCTTTTTTAATGCTTTAGTCGTTAACATAAAATGCAAGAAGAGACCTTGTGCTTTAGCCAAAGCGTGTTGTGAGTGTATTCAAATTTAATCTGGTTGCTTAATTTAATTATTTGTTGCTTTTTATTTTTTTATAAATTCTTTTTCTTTGCATTTTCTCATAACTTATACACCCATAACATAAAGTGCAGTGAATTATTTTATAGCGGGTCTACTGTTCCGTTCAGAATACCATTACATTACCACAATTTGAGCACACCATCACTTTTCCTGGAGCAAAAGAAAATGCAAATCCTCAGCCACGCCGAGGAGTAATATACAGCAATATACATTTCAGGGACATCATTTTACATCACATTCCTGAGGCCCCCCTCACCACGCAAATATGTTACAATCGGTTTTGCTTCACAGTTCGTCTGCAATCCTAGGGTTGAGCCAAGTCACATAGGGTTCCCAGATATCCCTTGGGCGAGACCTGGTCGGCAAAAGTTCCCAATAGTTTGTCAGCTGTGCCCTGCAATATGTCACACTCGTGACCCACTCCTTCATCATTGAAGGTAGGGCTGCCCCCCAGTGTATAGCCACCTGTCTTTTAGCCATTAAAAGTAACATTTCCGGTAATTTACGTAGTTTAGGTGGCACTGTCTCAACAATTCCAAACAGGGATATCAATGGTGTGCAGGGTAGGTCCAGCCCAGTAATAAATTTTATGGGGCCTAGTATGTTAATCCAAAAGTTTGCTATTGTTCTACACTGCCATGCTAAATGTAAGAAGGTAGCCCGGGGGGCACCACATCGCCAACAGCAGTCATCTGTGCGTAGCCCCATCTTATATATTTGTATGGGCGTGCGATCGAGGCAGTGGAGATATTTAAAGTGTACGAGCCGGAGACGGTAATTGGGCATTGCTCCAACTGTCCACAACTTAGGTCCCATTGCTCATCCGTGAGCCCGTCCCCCAGATCCTCCTTTCAGGCCCTACGAGAGGTCGGAAATGCCTTCTAGGTGCGGTTGTATATACGAGAAATGAGTTTCCACACTGATTCCACTACCAACAAGTTTTCGGGTCTGGAAAAGTAGGAAATTTGCTCCTGCAGGACGAATTGAGCTGATAGTACAGTAGCATATCCAGCGCTGAGGGTGTTGTGGGGCCGCACATTTGATGCAGTGTGAGAAAAGTATCCCCAGGGTAGAGATCGCCACCTGTCTGGATGTTGTGAATAGACGAGCAGTCTTGTGCCTTGGGTTCCATGAGTGGGGGGGATCAACGGATTGTTTGGAAGTGGCATGGATAGGGCGTAGTGTACATCCAAATGCGCTCTTTTGCGAAGACCCTCCCAGACCCACCACATAACTTGTACTGTGTCAATCTCATCGCGGGGGTGCTTATATGGGTGGAATAGTGCTGTGGACAATGGGAGAGGTGCCGCCCTATCTATTTCAATTGCTACCTGTGGCTGAAAAGGTGTGGGGTGCACCCAGAAATGTAAAGATTGTGCCCGTGCACTATATGCATAGAGGACAAAGTCTGGAGCGCCATTCCCCCCTGCGCTTGGGGTAGTGTCAGGATATCCTTGGCTGTTCCCCAGCCCACACCAGTTCAATCATAAGTGACCTGATGTGATTAAAGAAATGCACCATGAGTGGCAAAGGGATATTATCAAAGAGGTACAGTAGTTTCGGCAGAATAATCACCTTAGCCACCGCTATGCGGCCGGCCAGGGAGAGGTGAAGTGTCTTCCATCTGTTTACACTTTCATCAATCCAGGCCACCACCCTGCCATAATTGGCTGTCCATAGTACCTGCAGGTCACTACAGAACCATATGCCCAGGCATCGGATCAGGCCAGATAACCTGACTAATGGATAGTCTGTTGCGAAAGCCTGGGTGACGGGTGTAAGGGCAAGATCACAGATTTATTCCAATTAATATTCACTCTGGAGAGTCCACCATTTCACACAACCTCGTGTGTCATGGGTGACAAGTCATCTTTGGGGTTCACCGTATATAGAATTATAATGTTCGCATACATCGACACGGTGAGGGCCCTGGTTGTGAATCCAATCCCTCTATTGGTATGGTGCTGATGTAAGCGAGCCACTAATGGTTCTGTCGCAATCGCAAACAATAATGGCGCCCCGTGTGAGAACTATCGACTTCGAAATTGGTCCATTTACCCTCAACCGCGCAGTGGGCCTTGTGTAAAGAAGTTGGATTTGCTGAATATCGAACGCCTAAGTGGCGTCCAGAAGCACCGCAATCGCGGATACATGTGGAGCGAGGTAGTGAGCCGCCCAAAGAGGGTTCTAAGATTGTGTGAGGTCGAACGACCCGGCACAATACCAGATTGATCTGGCCTGACTATCAATAGTAACAGTGGCTGAAGCCTGGTAGCCAGCAGTTTGGCAAAAATCTTTGCATCTAGATTCATTAGTGAAAGTGGGCGATAAGAATCGCATTGTTGGGGATCCTTGTCTGGTTTTAAAAGAGTAATTATGATAGCCTTTTGCATTGATCCAGGTGTTGCGGGAATTCCGTTCTCCTACAGAACTGTGCATAGAGACCTGGAACCTTGGTGAATTAGGATCGCACAAAACTCACCTCAGTACCCAAAATCCCCTTACCGAGCTAGCTACAGTGTCTCATTGGTCATAACAAAATCCCAATGCTTAGACAGACCAGAACATTAACTTAGATTACCTCAGGTATCGTGGAACACATGAACACTCTTTCGTTATATAATCATTGCAAACCAGGACATGGAGTAAATGAGGACACGTGCATGTTTGAAATATTTATTTACTAATGCATGGTTCTCAAACGCAGTATCTTGTACAATACTAGCAAACATATTATAAGCAACAAAGTTATCAGCATAGTTATTAGTCCATAAAAGGCGAATGGTGACAGCATACTAAGATGCTGAAATGAATAGGAATTAACAACGCCTAATTCACACCCTCCCTATTTAGCATAGTATTTTATATCTATGAAGGTCTCATTTGGGTTTTAGCAGGGCGGGCCCATACCTCAAAATCTCAGTGGCAGAGGATCACATCATCTTCCACCAGCTCTCTGCATGCGAAGCACCATCAAGTGTGTTACGTGTGTGTTCAGCACAACAATATAAACCCCGCCTAGAGCCAGATTTTGGCAGCAGCATGTGTGTTATGTCTATGGAGGTGCGAAGATCAGACCTCACAACAACATCGTGTCGAGTTATCCTTGCAGCCTTCAGCACTCACTGTGCAGACAGTGTACCGAGCAAAACTGATATCATAGAAATAACATTATTTCTCAAGTAAATCACGAAGCTCTTCTGCGTTGAAAGCTAAAACAACAATTATGTGTCGCGTGCAAAATGAGGCAGAAAGGTAAAATGTCGCTTAAACATTTAATAAGCTCATGCTAACTTAACACAGTATATAGAAAAGAATTAGCTATATGACAACCCCCCAATGATCCGAGCACGGACAAAACCAAGTTAAGGTAAAACCAAAACAGGGGCATAACATGAAAGCAAAGTTCAATAATAATGAGCTAAGCTAATCTGAAAAGGCATACATGATGGCCTATAGCGGCCAAAATAAATGGTCCAAACTCTTCAACACAAGGCCCCTAAAGATAATGTCAATAGGCCTGGGGCGTATAAAAAGAATTGATTGTAAGAAAAAGGCACCCTCAAAAAATACAAGCGGGTACGTGCCTAAATAATAAAAAGTCTCCGAGGCATCTCAGGGTAGGACTGTATACGCAAAATATGCAGCAACAGCTTCCAACATGAAATCACTGTCATCATCCCAAAACAGTTCAGCCATCCAGTTAAGCAGCGGAAAAGAACATACGTGCTCCTCCAGCACTGGTTCCTCTAGCATCATCAGAGGACAACTCGGTGGGTTTTCAAGAACGCTCTGTGCCAAGAACTCATGCGCCGCTGCGAGTATGTCCCAATGACCCATTAGTCCATGCATCGCTGCCAAGGCCATAATCCTTTCGCCAGAACAAACCAACTCGTGAGCAACTACGGGGCTCATCAGATGATTAAAATCTACGTCAGGAGACACCGTCAAGCAGAGACACAAATCAAGGGCTCATTCGAAATCGCAGCTCAGGCAATGAAACACAGGCTGGACACACGTGAAATAGGAAAATTGAAACGATAATCCAAATGCCGTGCTTAAAGTCGCAAGCGGCAGGGTGCCATAGTAATCAAACATCCGGTTGTGAAACAGCAGTAGGAGGGGCTCTGCGGCTTCTAACGCAGGACGGGCATCAATGTTTAATAAAAACAAAATATCACCAAAACGCCTGCAGTTAATGCCAGTAAAACCGGGAAGCCACCAAACAGATTTGAAAATATAGACTGGAAAATGCTAGGGATGACTCCAAATATCTTCTCGAATGAAGTCACAAGACCACTGCTAACTAATTTAAAAAAGTGAGCCAGGCCAGAAGTGGAGGAGGCATTAAAGATTTGATGAACCAGCTCGCTGAAATTTAACGGCAAATCAGTATTCAAAAGGGCCTGCACCTCCGTGCGCGTGTTAGCTATGTGAAGGACGAATGTTTCTCGGGCCAAAGTCAGGGCCACTTATTTTTGAGACAAAAGGGCTCTTATTCTACTCATACCATTGAACTCTGCTTTCAAGGCTGGGATGCGCGGCCAGATGGAAACATATGAATTCCCATGTGTAGGGGCATACAGAACGTTTTTGCAAAAAACAACACGTTCTGATACAGTTACCACATAAGCGACACCTTTAATTAAACCACAACACTCTTCGTTATTCAACAGCAAATAACTACCATTCGTCAGTAATGTGAATGTGGGGACAATTGCAGGAACCGGAGTTCCTTTTAAAAAACAGGCCAAATTAGGGCGGTCCTGATTACAGGAACCATGTAACTGGATGTGCCTGCATATTAATGAATGGTCAGGAGACTCCGTGCATTCTTCCCCATTAAGATACACTTCTTTCTCGTCTTTCAGGCATCTATAAGTGAACGGAAGAGACCATGCCTCGTGGAGGAATGAGCTACCTAATGGTTCATATCTCCCTATCGCTATGTAACGCATACAATTAGTAAACTTGTACAATGCAAATGGTAATGTGATTAATCCGTGGATAAGCCATGTTGCAGCAGTGGCCTCAGCTACAGAGAACGGTAAAGATTAACCCTGGGCGAAGCACTACGCTACGCTCGCAGAGTTTGCGAAGTTTGCGCAACTTCGCACTACGCGAGCTGCACGTAGCACAGTGCGAACATGCATAGTGCAGCGGTCATTTTTTGCTTGTTCGCGGTCCTCAACGTCATGTTCGCGACCGCGAGCAAACAAAATGACATCCCGCGAGATTCTCAACGCGGGGAGGTCAGGTTTCTCATTGTGAGTGGTTGCGCATGCTCGCGACCGCTCTCAATGAGAAACTACCAGTTCGCGTTGAGAAAGGTGCCGCTCGAGTAATAATCTACTCAAGCAGCAGAAAATTACAGCTCGCACTGTGCAAGATGTCGTTTTCAATGATTGCACAGTGCCGGATGCTTGTCCGCACTGTGCAATCATTGAAAATGCATCTTGCATAAGCATGGGCGAAGTTTGCGAATTCGCAATTCGCAAATTTGTGAAATTGCAAATTCGCGATCCGCAAAATCCGCGAATTTGCGGATTCGCGGATTTTGCGGATTGTGTGGGTAAAGGCCGGGCGGGGAAACAGTGCACATAGCTAGTGTGAGGGGCAGGTCCAAACGGGCGAGGCTTATATGCGAGTTCACATGCCTCTTGTGTGCATAAAAGGACAGGCACGGATCAGAGAAGCTCGTGGTCACAGGAACTGCACAGGGATTGAGCTCGTGAAAGTCAATAATGCAAAGGCCTCCATCAAGCATCAAAGCTAATTTTCGACGATAGATATGGGGAGAACGCACACCTACCCAGCCTCGACAAAACACACATTTTTGGGGGACGGATTAACTTTGGCATCACACCAAAGAGCGCCGGGGTCCCTCGAGTGAGCTGTCCATCAAGTGGGTAAAGGGCGCCAAGATGGTGCACACCATTAGTGTGTGGGGAGGGGCCAAACGGACGAGGCTTATATGCGAGTTCACATGCCTCTTGTGTGCATAAAAGGACATGCACGGATCAGTGAAGCTCGTGGTCACAGGAACTGCACAGGGATTGAGCTCGTGAAAGTCAATAATGCAAAGGCCTCCATCACGCATCAAAGCTAATTTTCGACGATAGATATGGGGAGAACGCACACCTACCCAGCCTCAACAAAACACACATTTTGGGGGGGGGCTGATTAACTTTGGCATCACACCAAAGAGCGCCGGGGTCCCTCGAGTGAGCTGTCCATCAAGTGGGTAAAGGGCGCGAAGACGGTGCACACCACTAGTGTGTGGGGAGGGGCCAAACGGACGGGGCTTATATGCAAGTTCACATTGCCTCTTGTGTGCATAAAAGGACAGGCACGGATCAGAGAAGCTCGTGGTCACAGGAACTGCACAGGGATTGAGATCGTGAAAGTCAATAATGCAAAGGCCTCCATCGAGCATCAAAGCTAATTTTCGACGATAGATATGGGGAGAACGCACACCTACCCAGCCTCGACAAAACACACATTTTGGGGGCTGGCTGATTAACTTTGGCATCACACCAAAGAGCGCAGGGGACCCTCCAGTGAGCTGTCCATCAAGTGGGTAAAGGGCGCGAAGACGGTGCACACCACTAGTGTGTGGGGAGGGGCCAAACGGACGGGGCTTATATGCGAGTTCACATGCCTCTTGTGTGCATAAAAGGACAGGCACGGATCAGAGAAGCTCGTGGTCACAGGAACTGCACAGGGATTGAGCTCGTGAAAGTCAATAATGCAAAGGCCTCCATCAAGCATCAAAGCTAATTTTCGACGATAGATATGGGGAGAACGCACACCTACCCAGCCTCAACAAAACACACATTTTTGGGGGGGCTGATTAACTTTGGCATCACACCTAAGAGCGCCGGGGTCCCTCGAGTGAGCTGTCCATCAAGTGGGTAAAGGGCGCGAAGACGGTGCACACCACTAGTGTGTGGGGAGGGGCCAAACGGACAGGGCTTATATGCGAGTTCACATGCCTCTTGTGTGCATAAAAGGACAGGCACGGATCAGAGAAGCTCGTGGTCACAGGAACTGCACAGGGATTGAGCTCGTGAAAGTCAATAATGCAAAGCATCAAAGCTAATTTTCGACTATAGATATGGGGAGAACGCACACCTACCCAGCCTCGACAAAACACACATTTTTGGGGGGGCTGATTAACTTTGGCATCACACCAAAGAGCGCCGGGGTCCCTCGAGTGAGCTGTCCATCAAGTGGGTAAAGGGCGCGAAGACGGTGCACACCACTAGTGTGTGGGGAGGGGTCAAACGTACAGGGCTTATATGCGAGTTCACATGCCTCTTGTGTGCATAAAAGGACAGGCACGGATCAGAGAAGCTCGTGGTCACAGGAACTGCACAGGGATTGAGCTCGTGAAAGTCAATAATGCAAAGCCCTCCATCAAGCATCAAAGCTAATTTTCGACGATGGATATGGGGAGAAGGCACACCTGCCCAGCCTCGACAAAACTCAAATTTTTGGGGGGGCTGATTAACTTTGCCATCACACCGAAGAGCGCAGGGGTCCCTTGAGTGAGCTGCCTGCCAGTGCCCATCATCCTGTAACTATTTTAGGATGGCGCTGGCAGCTTGCCGACGCCATCCTAAAATAGTTACAATTTCAACAGGCTTGAACTTTTGCCCCCCAAATCCGCCGCTCGCGGATTTCACGGTTTCTCAGTAAATTTGCGGGAGTTCGCGGATTGTGGATTTACCGAAAATCCGCGAAATCCGCGAGCGGAATGGATTTTGCGCTCACCCTTAATCTTGCACAGTGCGAACATGCTACTACGCAGCTCGCGTAGTGCTATGTGAAGTTCGCGTAGTGCGAAGTGCGCTTCGCGTAGCGCTACTTCGCGAACTACGCCCACCCCTAGTAAAGATTCCAACCTTTCAATGTGTAACATGGAAAATGATGCATCACGCATTGAAAGCATGCGTTGTTTGTCAGTTAAATTAAAAGGGGCAAAAAGAGAGGAAACGTTCATGTAACTCCAAGGCACTCTACCAACCTTAAGTGTCTGCAGGGTCCATGCAAATTGCATAATAGAACGCAATTGATTTTGACCATGGTATAAAACAGACGCTTCATCATTTACAATGTCAACAACAGAAGATACAATATTATTCAAAGTATAAATGCGGGAAGAAAGCATGTTAATACTGTTATCGACAACTGCAAGCACCTTTTCCAAATTAGCTTGATCTATTGCCCGTAGGCGCTTAGCAGCTCAACCTGTGAAGTTTTCCAGATTTCATTGTAAATTGCATAAATCCATCTATTAGATCTACCATTAGCTGGGCCCTTTATGAAATCATTTAAATCCACATCATCAGTCAGCTTGGATAGATGTAATTTAACAGCAGCTAATGTAGAATGTTGTAGCCAATTCTGACATAATTTGCCAACTGAGTAAGTGGTGACATTATGGTCAGTATCAAAACGTGGATCAGGCCTGACTTGTGTAAAACCTTCAGTTAAACCCAAAAAGCGACGCTGGCAAGAATCAGAGCTTCTGTGCCACATCAGCCAACCCATCGGATCCAAACTGGATACATTGAAGGATGAATTGTGCATTAACGTTTGCATTTCTCGAGTGGAAAACTGTGTGAAATTATTCCAACCAGAATATTCTTCTAAATCAGGAATAGAAGGGGTATTTAATTTTTTTGAAGTAGCCAATCCAAAGCATGTTGTCTGGAAAATACTAGAATTTAAAAACAACATATGATTTGGGATGAGACATGCATGGTGCAAAGCCTCAGTGCCTTGTACCTGCCAACTTTTAAAACCCCAAACCGATTTAAGGTCAATGGTTTCCTTCCATAGCTCGTAGCCCTCTACAGCTAATCTGTCTAGAAAGGACTTCGAATACAACAATTTAGTATCGGTACGTCTAACTTTGGGCATGGACTTTTGTTTCATCCTAAAATTAAAGGACTCAGGACTTGATTGATTAAAGTCGGTAAAATAAGTGTACTTTTTCAAAAATGTACTGGAGCTGCCTTGCAATGGTGCTGGTCAATGTTCCCACTGTGTGTAATTTACAGTACCCCTTCTGGAACTTGTTTTATGCAGGAAATGGTTTCCAAAATGTTGAAAGCAAAATAAATCACCATAATTAGCAGATTCTAAATACAAATCTTCAGCATCAAAGGCAGCACAATATTTCAAATCAGAAAATAATGATTCTACGGCCTGAACATCCCAATCATCAGAACGTATGTTTTGTTTCACCACATCCTCCATGTTCACTCTGAGTACATTAGGGACATTAACCACTTCAGTTGGGCCATGTATTTGAAATTTAACAGCATCCCACACAATCCCATCAAGAACCGGCCAAGCAGTGATATTTACAAAATTCAAGTCTCTCTTCAGTCTGTGTGCAGAATGGGACGAGGAAAGGGGGGCCAAAGTTCCATTAAGATGCTGAAAGCATGTTCTCTCCTCGACATAGTGTCCATCGATCCGACGGAAAAAATAAAACACAAAACCAATTGACATAAAAAGATATACTGAAAAAAGTACCAGCCAAATATACGTCCATGGAGGGACCAAACATTTTTTTTTAAATAATGTGGCATAAGTTGCTAGACGTGAGGGTTTTTTTGAATTCACTGAAACAGAGTCAAATGAGAATCGGGATTCTGTGGTCAAACGTGTCTGTAAATCAGGCATCGACAAATCAGCAGGATAGGCATAGTCTATGTCATCAATGTTATTAACGTGATAAGTCTTTAATAAAGTATTGGAAATGGCAGGCATCTCGAGGACCACTTCTGGTTCAGCATTAGAAGTTGTGGCCAACACAGAATTTCTCACAATCGAAGGACAGGAGACCGCCGGTGTCATACTATGAAGAATCGGCCACCCTGTGTATCTTGACATTGTCAATAGAGATAAACCTGTTTTCCTTACGACCTGGAAGTGGTGGTAAAATGACTGCTCTTGTGCCCTTCACTCCAAGAACGGGAACCGGTGCTCGATAGGAAAGACCAAATTCTTTCTTGTTATCGATCTTCTCTCGAACCAGTTCTCCAACTTTGGGTAGCCAGCCAACTACCGGGCTCTGCAACGCATCATCCGATGTGGAGGGCAAATATTCCCTTGCAAGACTGTCTCTGGTCTTTTGTAGATCCTATAAAACATTGCAATGTTCATCTACGTCAAAGGCCGTGGCTTGAGCCACGCAGTCTAGACCGTCGAGGTCAGGGACATACATCTTGATACCAAAGAGCATTTCGTACGGGGTCCGCCCACCCAGAGACCTTCTAGGGAGATTGTTTAGTGCACACTGCACACCATTAAGGTGGGCCAACCAGTTTCTGCCAGTGCCTATAACTCGAGCTGTCAAAGATTGCTTTAAGTCACGGTTCATTCGCTCCACTACACTATTACCCTCAGGTCTGTACGGAGACGAAAACTTGACTTGGACCCCCAACGAAATCATAGCATCCTTATACGCCTTAGATCCGAATGGAAGGTACCACAGGCAAAAATCCCTACAAAGACACGCAAATCTCTTATGACAGTCCGTGAATCAGCGCTGCGATGGGGCCATACCCACACAAAGCGTGTGCATGAATCAACTGCTACTAAGATGTACTTATACGCAGTATCAGAAGAAAAAGGACTGCAGTGATCCAAATAAACGCATCCTAGTGGTTTATTAGATATGTACAACTGTGTCTGTGGCAGACGCGCAGCAGTCGAAGGCTTGATCTGCTGGCAAATATCACATTAAAGGACGTAATTGTGCATCTGTTTGTACAGTCCCCGCCACCAGAACCTTTGTTGTAGCTGGGTTACAGTGGCCGAGTCGCCCGCATGCGCAGACGCCACACCTTCATGCGCCGCTGTAATCAACGTAGCCCTGCGATCTGAGTTGGGAATTAAACGTTCGCCAACATCAGGAATTTTCACATAAGGAACCTTATCGGAACTTAAGTAGTATGTGTATTTCGAAGGGAACCCCGCAGGATATTTACCTCCCTTCTCAGAGGCAGCTACAGCCGCCAAGATGTCATCATCTATTTTACTTTTGGACCGTGTAACTGCTGCAACTAAATATTTTGATACTGCAGATTTCGCCGTTTCATCAGCAAGCGAGTTACCGACAGCGTGGACTCCTACACGCTGATGGCCGAGAGTATGAATCACAAACACAAGTGGCAACTGCTCTTTAAGCTCAGCCACTCAGACCCAGATCATCTTATGTTTTAATGGACTACCCTTGGAATCGCGAAAGTCATTCTGAATCCAAAAGAACAAGTTCTCATTGTAAGACTGGACACAGTAGTAAGAATCACTTACGATTAGAGTCGTCACACTCGGATCTGCGTAGTCCAATGCAAGCATCAGAGCACGAAGCTCTACTAATTGTGCAGTGCAGTCTCCTAGTGTCTGCGTGTGCACGACACTGGACTTGAACTCATCGTTCATCATGGCACCGACCACAATGGCGCATGCGGAAACGTAGGCATGTTTAGAGCCATGCGCAACCTGCGCTGAACCATCAGTGTAACTGATGCAATGGAAATCCTCCAGGGGTCGCATTGCTAAAGGAGCTGGATGAACAAATTCATACTGTAAGTACTCCTGCGACCGT
Organism: Lissotriton vulgaris; assembly: GCF_964263255.1. Taxonomy (NCBI): domain Eukaryota; kingdom Metazoa; phylum Chordata; class Amphibia; order Caudata; family Salamandridae; genus Lissotriton; species Lissotriton vulgaris. The sequence goes on along the minus strand of NC_141694.1, from coordinate 485,357,219 downwards.
AATGAGGCATCAAAAATAAACGTGACATCCTGGGACGTCAAGGATGCAGCCCATTGAATCCACAGAGGGTGCAAAGCTTTGGAATTTGGTACACTGGCCTTCGTAACTTCCTCCAAGGCAGGATACGGTGTAACAACCAACATGCGCTTTCCCTGTGACAGGGCACGTTCCTTAAGAATTGCCATCTGCACAGCCGTCAAAACTTTCTCCACAGTGGAAAAGCGCAATTCAGCTGAAGTGTACAAGTGTGACATGTAAGCAATAGGTACTGTGTCTCCTTCATTAAAAGTCAGGTACGTGAAAACCACCGTCCCAGGGATAATTCTTATCACCAGGTTGGTCTGGTTATCACTAGTCAGTAAGAATTTAGAAGCGAGCAGATCAGCTTGCAAAGACTGCAGAATAGCTGATTGCTCAGGCAGCCAGCATGATTTGGAAAAAGATGGTTGTATCAAAGCATGCAACGGCTTGATACGCTGGGCATAATCCGGAATGTATGCCCTCCCGACATTCAAGAAGCCCAGTAAAGATTGTAATTTTTTCAGTGTTGTCGGATCGTGCAGTTTTGCGCATTTCTCCAGGAAGTGAGGAGCCAATCCCTTACCCTCATTGTTGAGCTCGTAGCCCAGCAACAACACTGTGTACTCTGCAATGTGCAATTTTGCAAAGTTGAATTTGTAACCCAAGTTTGCAAAGGTACAAATAATCCCGTTGATTCGACACAGATGCTCCCAAAGTTTGTCGTCTGTGAGATATACGTCATCCACATACGAACAAGCATCTGGGTCGATTCTCTTCAAAAGAGAGACAATGCGGGCAGTGAAAATCCCAGGACTATTCTTATAGCCCATAGGCAAATGCCGAAATTGTTTTTTGACACCGCCGCAAGTAAAGGAGGTCCATTGGGAACTTAGACCATCCAATCGATGGGCATAAAAACCGTTGGAAATGTCAAGCGTGGTTTTAAACCGCTTAAGCACAAGACTATTCACTAGAGCAGAGCCGTGGGTTATCTGTACTGCACAGTTACGGCAATGCGAGTATAAATGCCGGTAATCCAATACCAAACGATATGAACCGTCTGGCTTGTTTACAGTAAAAAGAGGGTTATTCATTGGTGACACACATGTTTCAATTACACCTTGATATTCTAATTGTTCAAGGATAGCTGCGACGGAAGCCTTTGCTTCACGCCGGATGGGATATTGAGGTTGAGGTTGTGGCTGAGACCGTAAAGGAATCTCGTGGCACGGGGACAATTTATCCCAACCACATTGATTGCGGTACACAGCCGGCGCTAGAGCCAGAGCCCCCTCTTCTGCAAAATGCAGCGCATCCTCTTTCGAGACTGTGTTTGTGAAACTGGGGAGGATTACCTCCTCCCCTCGCGGAGCTGCGAGCACAAAAGGTGGGGGCCAGTCAGCCTCCGAAAGCAAAATGTCATATGTAGACAAAAGATTTTCCCAAAAAAACCCTCTTATGGTTCGCTGTATGTCACCCTCGATTAACAGGACAATTTCAAAAAGTCTATCAGGGGGAGCAACTCTTGTATCAGCTGTTTCAATCACAACATAAGTATCAGTCGCTGTCACCTTCAGTAGTGGACGCAGGGCCTCTCTCACTATGGTAATCTCCGCCGCGCTGTCCAGCAAGGTCAGAGCCCACGTCAAATTCCGAAGCCGCGCTCTCACTATCTGTGGCAAATCGATGCGGTGTTAAGGCTGCGACTTTCTTCTTGGCAAACTGCGGTCTCTTAGGCGTAGAGCCTTCCTGTTTTTCTGCACCGTTCCTCGGGCGGGGCTGGTCACGTCCTTGCTGGCCACCCCGACCCCTGCCGCCCCCTCCACCACCGGTTGTCGGGCCGATGAGTCCCGAAAGGAACGAGGAGAGCGTTGGTCAGAAGCCTGATATCGATCAGGAGTTTTAATCGTCGTGCGATCGCGCAAGTCATAAACACGTTCCGACTGCGCAGGTAACGGAGACGCAGGAAGAGAAGCCTGGGTTTGTTGTTGTTGCTGTTGCTTTCCCTGTTTCTGTTTTTTAGGCCAATTTTGTTTTTTGAACTTGGGCTGAACATCTGTTTCCGAAGTTTGTCCCTGGGGCTGCATTTTCTCCTTAACAGAAAAAGGCTTAAGACCCTTACTATTGTGACCCACAGTTTTATAAGCTGCCACAATAATTTTCGTTAACTGTCGGGGTTTCTCGGCATCGGGAAGCGCCGCCAACGCGTTAGCAACCTGAAAGTTCACCGCATCCCCCTTGACATTAGCAAGGATTAGATCGCAAACCACATCAAAGGTGCCACACAGGCCCATGCCCAATTCTACCGCAGACTCTGGCCCGTGATCATCTTGGACACGTTTAAGTACCGTAGACAGCACGGACATAGACGGGGTGCCTTAGCACCTAGCATAGACCGCTGCAAAAGTCTTACCCCAGGTCTCACAGTCAACAAGCTCAGGGGTCAAATCCTTCGGCAAACTTAGCGTAAGAATCCGGTGTCTTTCACCAGGAGTCGTATTAGGAATACAGCTTCCAGCTGGTCAAATTTCTCGGCAAGCCAGAAAGGAAAATCATTCTTATCCTGGGGCTTCTTGCCCATTACAGCATTGACTATGACGGGACTGAGTTTCAAACCACCCTGTCCGGCCGGAAGCGCCGCACCCCCCGGGGCTCCACCCGGAAGATTACGGCCCATGTAATGCACTAATGCTCTAATTACAGCAATTGCGACTACATGTAGTCGTCGAAGTTCAGCCACGTTACAATTGCCGTGTAGAGGATGAGGAGTAAATCCAGCCAAAACAAACCAACTAGCGCCTGGAATGGAGAAAGAACCTAACCTCGGAGCGTTCAAAGAATTGGGTAGGGTGCCACCAAACCAAACTCGATGCTGCCAAACGTCAATAGGAACTTCCTGCACCCTGTACGGAGTATACTCATTAGGTACAGCCATGGGATTGTACGTGTGGAACACACCAGAATTCGCGTCCACCTCCGGAAATGTCACCCACGAATAAAATAGTTCGTAAGGGTAAGCAGCATCCGCACTCACCACCATTATCACAGCCAAGCCTTCCAAAGGCACATTGTACATCCGCAAATAATCTCGCACCGCAATGCGGCTATGCTCCGGAATGTCCACGGCAGCCATGACAGCACAGGAAATATGAAAAACAAAGTAAACTTTGTAGCACAACTGGGTAGTAATTCAAGGAAACCTTTTTAGTAAGAATCAAGCTTGAAAAGACCTATTTCAAAATAGGTAGGTTTTTCCGACACCACTGTTTTCCGGAAACAGCAGTGAAGGGGTTAAGGAATGAATGATATACTACTCGAGTGTCATAATATAAGGCCAAAAACGTATGGGCGCCATGTAGCGGGAATTCCGTTCTCCTACAGAACTGTGCATAGAGACCTGGAACCTCGGTGAATTAGGATGGCCCAAAACTCACCTCAGTATCCAAAATCCCCTTACCGAGCTAGCTACAGTGTCTCATTGGTCATAACAAACTCCCAATGCTTAGACAGACCAGAACATGAACTTAGATTACCTCAGGTATCGTGGAACACATGAACATTCTTTCGTTATATAATCATTGCAAACCAGAACATGGAGTAAATGAGGACACGTGCATGTTTGAAATATTTATTTACTAATGCATGGTTCTCAAACGCAGTATCTTGTACAATACTAGCAAACATATTATAAGCAACAAAGTTATCAGCATAGTTATTAGTCCATAAAAGGCGAATGGTGACAGCATACTAAAATGCTGAAATGAATAGTAATTAACAACGCCTAATTCACACCCTCCCTATTTAGCATAGTATTTTATATCTATGAAGGTCTCATTTGGGTTTTAGCAGGGCGGGCCCATACCTCAAAATCTCAGTGGCAGAGGATCACATCATCTTCCACCAGCTCTCTGCATGCGAAGCACCATCAAGTGTGTTACGTGTGTGTTCAGCACAACAATATAAAACCCGCCTAGAGACAGATTTTGGCAGCAGCATGTGTGTTATGTCTATGGAGGTGCGAAGATCAGACCTCACAACAACATTGTGTCGAGTTATCCTTGCAGCCTTCAGCACTCACTGTGCAGACAGTGTACCAAGCAAAACTGATATCCGAGCAATAACATATTATTTCTCAAGTAAATCACGAAGCTCTTCTGGGATGAAAGCTAAAACAACAATTATGTGTCGCGTGCAAAATGAGGCAGAAAGGTAAAATGGCGTTTAAACATTTAATAAGCTCATGCTAACTTAACACAGTATATAGAAAAGAATTAGCTATATGACACAGGAAGGATTCCCTCCTGCAGTGCCTCCTGATAGACCACTAGGAGGTGGGGGGCAAGCAAATCCAATTATTCTTTGCAAAATTATATGGTTAGGCCGTCCGATCCCAGCGCCTTATCCGCCTGCATGCTGCAGATAACCTGAAATACGTCCTCAACAGTGAATGGTATATCAAGGTACTCGCGGTGTACTCTGCTGAACCACAGGAGTCCTATAGTCAAAGTAGTCTTCTAGAACCGAATCAGAAGGGGTTATTTGAGATGTATAAAGCTGTGCATAGAAATCCAGCGTAGTGGCAACGATATCAGGCGGAGAATGCAATCAAACTGTTAGTAGGATTATGTAGCGCTCGGATGACGGTGGAGCCCCTGGGTAGGTGCAGGAGATTTGCAAGTGTCTTTCCTGGCCTGTCTCCCTCTCCATATCTACGTGCTGTTGCATGTTAGTGTAGGAATTTTTTCTCCCTTACCGCCTTGTACTGATACTCAATTAATTTCCTATGAATACAACCCAGCGTCGAGGGTTTTTCAAAATACTGTGCCCCCAGGGCATGCAACTCCATGCCAAGCCGGCCTAGACTGCCGCAAATATCGTGGAGTAACCTGGTCTGTCCCGCTATGCAGTGCCCCTGAATGACCACCTTGAATGCCGCCCAAAGCAAGCCAGCGGTCTCCACGGAACCTACCTTATGTTCAAAGTAGTCTGCTATCGGCGCCTGGAGCCCTTTCCTGAAAGCTGCATCAAACAGAGAATTAGGTGGTAGGCGCCACATGAATGGATGTATCTAGGGTTTGGGTACCTGCAAGGTTAGCATGACTGGTGAGTGATCAGACAGGGTGTGGGCATGATGGGCCGCCTCCAACACCCAGGAATGCAGGTCTTGGGATGCGAGCCAGAAATCCAATTGTGACCAGGCTTGATATTGCTGAATAATACATGTACCCTCCCGAGTGTTAGGATGGAATACCCACCAGGTGTTGACTAAACTGTAGTCAGCAATCAGTCCCCTAAAAACTGTGACTGCCTGTGACTCAACATCTACATGACACCGCTCGCCCACGTCGCTCGTATGCATGACCTCAACATCATCTCAAACGCTGACGACACCCAGCTGATCCTCTTCCTCACCAAAGTCCCCCTCACTACCAAAACCAACCTCCACAAAGGAATGAAAGACGTCGCTAAGTGGATGAAGAACAGCCAACTAAAACTAAACTCAGACAAGGCAGAAGTCCTCATCCTTGGCTCCACCCCCTCCGCCTGGGATGCCTCCTGGTGGCCGACCGCATTGGGAACAGGTCCAACACCCACCGAACACGCACGCAACCTAGGTTTCATCCTCGACTCAAGTCTCTCCCTGACTAAACAGGTCAACGCCCTCTCTTCCTCCTGCTTCAACACCCTCCGAATGCTCCACAAGATCTACAGGTGGATCCCCACTGAAACAAGAAGAACGGTCACCCAGGCCCTCGTCAGCAGCAGACTGCACTACGGAAACGCCCTCTACCCATGAGCCTTGGCCAAACTCCTGTACCGACTGCAACGCATACAGAACACCTCTGCACGTCTGATCCTTGACATCCCTTGCTGCAGCACATCACACCCCACCTGAGAGACCTGCACTGGCTCCCCATCAACTAAAGGATCACCTTCAAATTCCTCACCCCGCACACAAGGCACTCCACAACACCTGATCAGCATACCTCAACAGACGAGTCAGCTTTTACACCCCAACTGCCAGCTCCGCTCTGCCGACCTCACCCTCGCCACAGCCCCCTGCATCCAAAGAGCGACCCCAGGCGGCAGATCGATCTCCCACCTCACCGCCAAGACCTGGAACACCCTCCCCATCCTTCCACGGCAGACCCAGGATCTGCTAACCTTCAAAAGACTCCTCAAGACCTGGCTATTCGAGCAGTAGCAGCACCCCTGCCCACCCCCCCAGCGCCTTGAGACCCTCACAGGTAAGTAGTGTGCTTTACAAATATTTTGATTGATTGATTAATTGATTGATTGTGGGTGATGTGTGCGTGATGTGCCGACCCTATCGTCCACAAGCGACAGCACCGTGTTGAAGTCACCGCCCCAGATTAACGCAGCATCTCCCATGGATTGGATGTGGTGCCACTCCCGCTGAGAAAAGGTGGGATCATCCACATTGGGCCCATAGGTGTTTGCATGAGAACCCGTTGGTGGAACAATGTCCCCAGCAGTAGTAGGTAATGAAGGACCAGGTTTTAGAACCTAGCGGCGTGAGGGAAAACGCCCAATGCCTTCGAGTTCCCCTGCCTCGGCAAACAGAGACACGGGACGCTTCTTGATGACGTCACAGACCAAAGTTTATTGGCTGCAACCAGGAACAGAGGTCTACGAAGCACACACAGGTGGTTCACTAGAGACTGCACAAATTCAATGAACGGAGCATGGTCTTTTATGCCAAAAATCAGGCCTCAGGCAACATTCCAAAATAGCATTGGTTACACACAAACTGGCCAATGACAATGTGACATTTCAAAAGTAGCGCATGAAGACAATCCCCTTTTTCCGTTGTCCAGCCCACCAGAAATGACCAAGCACATTCCAATATCCTGTCGGAGCAGGCCGGACAAACCCATCATAAAATCTCAACCCAAATCAGTAATCATGTCATAAAGGAAGGAGCAGAAACAGATTGGAAGCAAGATAAAAAGGTGGGTGCAGTGTACCATAAACTTCGGCATGTCCTGCTCTTTGATCTTTATCTGACCAGCTGCATAACAAGGAACTGGTTCAGCGAGGTCAGCCTCCGGCAAGGGAGTCAGTTCAGCCAGGTCATTCAGAAGTCAGCTAAGGTGTACGTGTCTCAAGGACTCGTTCGGTCGTAGTCATCGGCCTATGTGAGGGCAACCACACAAAATGGCTGCCGCACACAAAATGGAACCCGAAGGTTCAAATGAAATCCCTAAATACATAGCGTGCTCATTGATCGATTAATGCGAAAACACTCGCACATATCACACTCGTGATTTGTGGTCCGCTGATACCAAAATCGTCTATTTCCGACGACCTTTATTGAACGGGTTCGGAACCACCGAACCACAGACCCTCAAACTATGGAACTACAGACCCTCCTTTTGCCCTTACATAGGCAACAAACCCAAACTCAGGTCAGTCTGAATCTGGATCTATATTCATCAGATCATCGATATGTTGCTGTAGCATCATCCTAGTACTTAGTACCTCTCTCTGGACGGGTCTCCTTGCACACGAAGTAGCACAGAGGCCACAAATAGCAGGAGCACACTGTACACAGAGACAGAACAGGAAACGAATAGCTAAGACCATCCCAATGACCATCAGAGTCTTCCATCCCCAAGTGGATATCAATCCCCATAACCATCCCATCAATGACCAATCTCCTTTATCCAAATGGACAGAATCGTAGATCTTATGTAGCTTGGAAATGGCCTGGAAGACTGAAGGAGCATTGTCTGGAATGAAAACGCAGCAGCTCGATTGAATCAGTTTACATACTCCACCTCTGACTGCTAGTATGACATCAAGGCACACCCTATACTGAAGTGTCATAAGTCTATCCGACTGGAGCTCAGCAGTCAAGTTACTAAGGGCACCGGCAGTTTCGACTATGGTGGACTCAACCACTCTCGTCAACTGGCGAATATTCCTGCTGTTAGCCATCGGTCCCCAGAACGGCAGAAAACCCTTAAAGAAATCTGCCAACTCTTGCCCTGCAGTGTCTTCCTGACTGAAAACACCTCTGGCAACTCTCGTCTTATGGTAATCTGCCGCAGCTGTAAAAGTGGGAGGCAACAGGAAGGAAACAAAACATTGCCCGAAAAGTCAGGGGGCAACCATGTATATGCTTTGTCATAGCAGACAAAGTAAGTACCCTTAGCGGCTAAAAATGCTGGGGAAGACTGGGACGTAAATACATAGGTGTCAGTACACACGCTCTTCCCTAGCTGAACTCTCGGATTCTTGCCATTACCCTGCAGACAATAGCGACCCTGATGGGGCACTATCCAAATCGGTGGAGAACTCTTCGCTCGCTGGTTAACACTCAGACTAACTCCATATCCAGTAACGTCCCAACCACTATATGGTTGCTTCTCATCTTTCGTAATAGTTTCAACTTCATTAGTCCCTTTAACCATGTCGACTATGCCTCTTGCTACAGCACTATTCTTCGGGTTGTCTTTCACTGAACGTTGGGGATAGACACTATGGGCATAGATAAACATCGTTCTATACGCCCAATAGAACCATTTAAACTAAAAGGCAAAACCAAATACGGAATACCTTTATCGGTCGTATGGGGCATTAGACCACAAATCCAACAGTTTGTCGTGTTCATCACTAACTGGTGTTGGTGCAAAAGTTGAATAAAGGAATTATTTGCAAATTCCAGTCGTCTAACTACCTCATGTTCAGGCAAAGGATGAAAAGAATGAGAAGAAATAGTAGGTGGAGGTGTAGGTTGCACAGTGGGAATAAACGTCACTTTAAAAGAGAATGTCACATAACTAATTAAAAATATCATTAAATTCAGTAGCAAAAACAAACATGGTATTAAAAATCTTTTCTGTGTGATTAACTTGCATATCTTATTCTTAAAGTTCATTGTCCTTACAGGTCTCTCCAACTCAAAGAAATCCATCCTAACTAAATATGCTGCTCGCGATGGTAGGGTGTTCTATGCTAAGGAATGCCTCTGTCAACCCAGGGCAACTCCCTTAGGCCAAATAGAACCTTCGACCTAGTGTCTCAGGCTTGCATTCCAAAGACTTATCAACCGCGACCCTACAGCTGAACCCAGATGGCGGTTCGAAAAACAAAAATGAGTAGATCCTTGGTGGAGAGTTAACCTGCAAACAGAAAAATCATAAAAACTTCATTTACTCTTTATTAGTCCCACGACTCTTGGTCGCAAATTATAGCGATCTTTTCCAGGCAATCTTTGATCTTTAAACAAGAGTTCAGGCTCAGTAGTGTTCAATCGATTCAAAGGAGGCACAGCTTTTTGCAAAATATTGTCACTTTCTTTCTCAGAGTTTGTACCAATCAGACGGGCATCGCTGAATGGCAAAAATCGTGGCACAGTGTCTGTTTCAGAGTCTGGGAGTCTTTCCTGGACCCACTGGTCGTACGGTAAGGCCAATGGTACCCGCTTGCATTGTACGCCATGGGTCCAGTGTTTCTTGCCTTGCACTCGAACTGCAGAACGTGTAGACAGGAGTACTAGATGTGGTCCTGTCCAACGGGGCTGATCATTCTTGTTCCGCTGGAAGTTCTTAGTGAGAATCCAGTCACCGGGTTTGATGGCGTGACCTGGATCCTCAGAAGCTCGTGGCAGACGTTCGTGAACCTGTTGGTGTAAAACACGCAGTTTAGCCATCAGTTCGTGCAAGTAATCAAGCAACACAGGATACTCGAGGTCGCTAAACTTAGTCGGCCTTGGCACACCCCAAATATTCGCCGGGCGGCCAAAGACAACTTCGTACGGACTCAAACCCATTCGCGAATGCACAATCATTCTTGTGGATAGGAGGGCTAAAGGCAAAGCATCTGGCCACTGTAAACCAGTGCTCGCTTGGATTTTAGCTAACTTTAACTTAAGAGTGCCGTTATAGCACTCGACTAAACCAGCTGATTGGGGGTGATTTGCAGCGTGGAACTTCTGCCGGATTCCTAAACCCTGGCATACACTCTTCATTACTTGACCCACAAATTCACTCCCATTGTCACTCCAGATAATTCTCGGCAGTCCAAATCTCGAGAAAAATTCTTTTATTAGGGCTTTCGCTGTGGACAAGGCAGTATTGTCCTTCAAAGGATAAGCTTCCACCCATCAAGAGAAGGAGCAAACAACCACCAAGACACATTTCAGGTTGTTGCACCTCTCCATGTGGATGAAATCTAGCTGCAAAGCCTCGAACGGATACGTAGGAGGAGCAAAATGACCAGCTGGTGTTGGAGTTCCCTTACCAGGATTGTACATCAAACACACCATACAGTTCTTAACCAAATTCTCTGCACATTTTGGAATTCCCGCATTCTGCCAAACCGGAGCCAACAACTTACAAATCCCTTTCACGCTGATATGTGACATCCCATGAGCCATTGTAACAACTGGAAGCACATACGCGTCAGGGAACAACCATCTTTGATGCTCGGACAAATCAGTCCAACAACCATTCGAGTCCAATCTACCCTTACTTTCTCTCCATTCATTGAACTCTTTCTCTGTAGCTTCAGCTAGGATGGATTTCACACTCTCAATCGTATCTTCACACATACTCTTCTCTGGAACCCGTCTTGCCGGACCTGCAACATACATTCGGCTCGTCACATTTCTCGCAGTTTCTTTCGCAATTTCATCCGCAAACGCATTCCCGCGACCAACATCATCCGTAACTTTCTTATGGGCACTGCATTTCACAATCGCTACTTGCAACGGCAAATTAAGTGATTCAAGGAGTTCATTCACCAACTGCCCATGCTGGATCTTTGTTCCATGCGAAGTCAAAAACCCACGTTCACGCCACAAACGTCCAAAGCTATGAGCCACACCAAACGCATACTGGTTGTCAGTATACACATTCACTCGTTTACCTTTCGCCAACACACATGCTCTCGTTAATGCAATCAACTCTGCTGCCTGCACTGAATTATGTATGATACGTGCAGCTTCAACAATCGTATGCAAAGTCGTAACAGCATATGCCGCAGTCGTATCACCATTCGGCAACTTAAAACACGAACCATCAACCCACAAAGTACCATCACACTCTGGAAGAGGAGTATCCCTAAGATCTATTCTCCCTTTCGTTTCTTCTTCAGTTCTCAGAAAGCAGTCATGTTGTTCTTCAATATCATCTTCTGTCTCAACTGAAATCGGCAACAACGTGGCTGGATTCAACGTGTTGCATCTCTTAATATGTACATGACTCGCTAACAAGGTCAACTCGTAACCTGACAACCGAGCACTAGTTAAGTGCTGTGTCTTGGTACGGTTCAACAAGGTATCCACTGCATGTGGAACCATTACCACTAACGTGTTGTCCATAACCAAACCAGCAGACTGTCGAATTGAAACAGCCGCTGCTGCTGTTGCTCTCAAGCAACTCGGCAACGCTCTCGCTACCGGATCCAAAGTCGACGAAAAGTACGCACATGGGCGTTGCTTATCGCCAAACTGCTGAGTCAAGACTGATAATGCACATCCCTCTCTCTCGTGAACATACAATGTGAAAGGCTTACTGTAGTCGGGAGTACCCAACACAGGAGCCGAACACAACGCATTGCGTAATTCGGAAAAGTTCTTCTGACAATCGTCAGTCCAGCATGACGACAATCCCCTTTTTCCGTTGTCCAGCCCACCAGAAATGACCAAGCACATTCCAATATCCTGTCGGATCAGGCCGGACAAACCCATCATAAAACCTCAACCCAAATCAGTAATCATGTCGTAAAGGAAGGAGCAGAAACAGATTGGAAGCAAGATAGAAAGGTGGGTGCAGTGTACCATAAACTTTGGCATGTCCTGCTCTTTGATCTTTATCTGACCAGCTGCTTAACAAGGAACTGGCTCAGCGAGGTCAGCCTCGGGCAAGGGAGTCAGTTCGGCCAGGTCATTCAGAAGTCAGCTAAGGTGTACGTGTCTCAAGGACTCGTTCGGCCATAGTCATCGGCCTATGTGATGGCAACCACACAAAATGGCTGCCGCACACAAAATGGAACCCGAAGGTTCAAACGAAATCCCTAAATACATAGCATGCTCATTGATCGATTAATGCGAAAACACTCGTACATATCGCACTCGTGATTTGCGGTCCGCTGATACCAAAATCGTCTATTTCCGACGACCTTTATTGAACGGTTTCGGAACCACCGAACCACAGATCTTCAAACTGCGGAACTACAGTAACACCCTTCAGGGTCACTGACCACCTTGCTTGTCTGCCAGGGAATGCCCCGTCTAATTAACGTTGCCACCCCCCTGGAATAGTTGGAGTAGCATGATGTATGTACCTCACTCCACCTGGTGGATTTCAATCTGCCACTAACTGTACCTTTCAGATGGGTCTCCTGTAGGAGGCACACATCAACCATATGTCTCGTGAGATAGGATTGCACCAGCCGTGCCTTTCTGTGGTCATTAAGGCCACGTACATTCCATGTGATGCAGGTCAATTTAGCCAGTCAGCTTGAAATAAAAATATTTTCTATGGTGACCAGAATCCCATCTTGATAGGTGTGCCCATAGTAACTCCCCGTGGTATCCCTCCTGCTGTGTGATAGCAAAATTTGGACAGTGACAAGTTTTCCCCATGTGCTGAATAACCAGCATAGAATATAATATGCACTGCAACAAACAAGAACAAACAGTAAAATGCCCAGCCGACCCTCTACCCACTCCAACCCCCAATCAGGTTGACTATCCACAACTAACCCCCCCATGGTAAACAAAGGCCCACAAGAGGTGAGGCAAAAAGGAATCATCCCATAGGGGGCGTGAGGTTGCCGGCATACTGCCCTGTTGCAATGCAACTGGGTGGCCGAGTATTATTAGGACTACCTAAAGACATTTTCGTGATGTGAAGCCAGAGAATGGAAAAATAACAGTTACTCCCAATTGTGCATTGGAGCCCAACAGAAAACAAGACCACTCTTGGGATAGGATGAAGAGGTATATGCACTAGTCATTGTCACTTAGCTGACTTTGTGACAAGTTGTCGGTAGCACAGCTTTTGTCGCACTGTTGGAGTGCATGTTCTTTGGCGAATTTCAATGCTGCACTCGCCTCCGTGAAAAACAAAGGTTTGCCGCCAGATCGTACCCCGAGTTCGGCATGATACAGCATTACGTATTTGGTACCAGTTTTTTGTAGCAGTTTCTAGGCCGGGAGGAACTCGCAGCGCACTGACTGGACCGCCTGGGTGAAATCTGGAAATAGTGAGATAGCATTGTTCTGGTATTGGAGCTCAACACCTTCCCGAGCCAGAAGAACAGTGTCTCTGTCCTGTAGTTTACCAACCGAGCCAGTAGTGGTCTGGGCAGAGCGCCCGGCGGTGGACAGGGGTCTAAGTGTATGGTGGGCTTGCTCCACAAGAAACATGGCTGACAGGTTAGGTTCGAACAGGTCTTGCAGGAGTCCCTTGATGTATTTCTCCATGTTGAGTATATTCGTGGACTCCAGGACCCCAGTAATGCGCACATTGTTCCTCCTGGAGCAGATTTCGAGATCTTTGTTGCACGTCTTGATGACCTCAATGCGAAGAAGGTGATCTCGCGTCTCCACCTGGAAGTCATCATTATCAAAGGCCCTGGTTTCTAGTGTGTTCAGTCGAGCCTCATGCTTATCCGCTTTGTGTGACACTTGGTCCATTCGCGCAGAAAGTGAATTTATCTTGGAGCCTATTTCCTTCAGGCAGACCTTAAAATCATGCAACATGGTCTTTATGTCGTCCTCTTGCTCTGGTTACAGCTGCGATTCTGGTACAATTGTCTGTGACATCGCCTCACTGTCCTCTTGCCTGGTGGTGCATTTTTCAAAAGATATTTTGGCTGCTTGTTTTCCGCCTTCCCCATTGCAGCTCTACGCTAGGGTACTACCATACAAGGCAAGTGAAGTCCCCAGTCGTGTTTGAGTGGGTTCGACAAGGAGCAGCAACTATACCACCCTAACAGTGTTACTCCCCAGTGAGTGTTTGTTTACAATCACAGTCGGGCTCTCTGCTATGGGTTGAAGGAGGGTGGCACAGCCACAGCGCACACATGTCAGACGCTCTTTAATGTCACCTAGGGCCCAGGGCTCGACAGCACTATCAGTGTGGCGGAGTGGGGTTTTCACGGAGGTCCCATCTCACTTCACAGGGGCCTCAGGATAGTGTGCGCCCTGTATCGGATGGTGTCGGGGCACTAGACTCGCTCGGTCCACGCGTGTCAGCCGCTCCGCCCCACTCCACAGTGTCCCAGGCGCGGTGGCCGACCTGCAATCCGGATGTTTTCAGGCCTGATGCGGGCCCAATCCCAGGCTGCTCAAACGCTCACAGCCCATCAAGCCAGGGGGGAGTGCCCAGAGAACCTGCATGCAGCCCACTTCAAATGTTGTGGTTGGGGGTGGACGCCTCCGTGCCCCGTAGCTGTGGTATCCCAAGCAGACGGCCTCACGTACCTTCTCCCGTATACCCGGCAGGCCCCCAGGCCACTCCCACCTCAGGATGGTGCAGATTATCCAAGTTCTCAAGATCACGCCAGCAGCAGCCCCCTCTCCCGGATGCAGCAGCGCCAACAGACTGGCACAAGGTTGACAGCGTCCCACTCAGGTAGGGCGGTGCAGCATGCCCCCCCCCCCCCGGCTCACCAGTCCCACGGGCCGCCTCAGCGCTGTACAAGCCTCACAACCTCATTGTCCTTTACCTGCAGAATTGGACAGCACCCCGCAAAGCAGGTCACTACGCACTGCACACGGGGCCTCCGGATAGTGTGAGCACTACGCCCGAAGGCGTTGGATGCACAGGTTTCATTCAGTCTGCCCATATCACCCGCTCCACTCCACTCCGCATTTTGTCAGACACTGCAGCCAGCCCACTGGATGTGTTCAGGCCCAGTGCGGGGACCGCCCCAGGCCACCTAAACGAGCCCACCCCAGCAGGCCAGGGAGAGCACCCGAGACCTCACAGGCAGCTCACATCAAAGGCTGCAGTTGGGGGGGCCGGCAGGGTCGTGTCCTGCAGCTACGATATCCTACGCAGGCAGCCCCGTTCATACTCTCCAGGGGGCCTGGCAACCTTCCGGGCTACCTCCACCACCAGATGGTGTTGACGCCCAATTTCACTCGTCAGTGACAGCAGTGTCCTTTTCTCTATGGGGCAAGTTCAAGATCGATGGCTTCCCACCCAGATAGGGTGGCGCAGCAAGCCCCAGTGGCTCACCGGCCCTTCGGGCCGCCGTAGCTTTATATAGGCCACAAAGCCTAGTTGTCTGCATCCTGCTGAATCCACTGACACTCCGAAAGGTTGTCTGGGCACCCTCGGAAGTCGTTTCACTAAAAAATGAGCGAAGATGAGTGGCAAAAACACAGGATAACTGTCGGATGTTGTGCTCGGCCGGCAGAGCCTCTTCACCAAGCAGCCATCTTGCTGCTCGGCCCGGCCACGCCCCCAATTATTGGTTGCTTTATCTAATTATTGTGGCTTTATATGAAAATGGGCATATAGTAGTATGCTTGGTACTGTTAATACACACGCTCCAGCTGCTATCCTGTTGTTGACCCAATGATTAGTTTTGGAATTAGTTTACATTACATATTATAACAGAGTCTGCCAAACAATGAACTACGGTCAATTTTATGTCAAGCCTTTCAAACAGAGCAAACTGCCTAGTTGCAGGATAGCTATTGTGCACTTACAGTAGGCTTAATTCTCACTCATTGCTTACCGCTGGCTGGCTTTACTGTCACTCTCCTTTGCTTGCTTCCTATTGATGGCTTGCCTTCTTCTTCTTGTATTTGTTTCTCTTCTGGAGCATAGTTTCTTTATGATATTTTCGATAGCCTGGCTTGTATGCTTCCACTGCCCACATTTAGGAAACTATTTTTTTTTCTTTTTCATTCAGTGCTTCATGAGCATGCATGTGTTTTCTAGCTCTCTCATGTGTTGCTTCTCTCCTTGTGTTTTGTTGCTCCCCACCCCTCCCAGCTGGTCTGTAAAGCAAACAAGCAGTTCTTTTTGATGGGTTATGGCTGAAGAGTAGACATTAAGGATTGTTTTTTGTCTTGTTTCTCCTGCATTCCGAGTATTCTTTAAAAGCACAAGCTTTGGCACACAAATGCTTTAAAGGTGCTAGGAGAACGGCTGTCTTCTGCATGCACTTAGCTGGCATCTGAGGCAGAAGTTAAACTCAGCATGACACTTCTCCCGGAGGCCCATACATCTCTCCCCTGGGCTAGGACAGGAGGACCAAGTAATTGAATCCTATCAAAAGTAAATTAGACCTCGGCAAGCATTTTCCTTTATATTCCGACACTAACCTTTTCTTTTTTAAATTCTGTTTAGTTTCTTGACTGAAAAGTATTTGAAAAATAACCCATGCCATTTATAAAGATTGAAAACATTGAATTCATATCGTTTTGAAATACTATAAGATATGTTTCCTTTTCCTCCAGTATGTTTTTTCTTTTAATTCTGTTAAACAGTACCCTACAGACAAACATCGGCAAGGCCGGCAGCTCGGCACTTGCATTATAAAGGTGAGATATTGTCTTTGCCGGTACTTGGTTACATTTGACTGCAGTATTAATGCTACAATGGCAAACCTACATCGCATAAATAGACACCTGGCAGTCTTTAGGGTTCTTGTAGAACAGTGCATGACAAGAATATTTTTCCGCAGTTTATACAAAATCTTGACAGGGACAGCTGCAGATGGATGGAGTCTGAAACCCCAAGCTTAAGGGAAAGCCTGTGACATCTGCAACCTTAGTAGATGAAACCACAGAGGCTTCCAAATTGATCTCATCAATCCCGAGGTGTAAAGTCGGAGTAGCCCGCAGCTCCTTCGAGCTGTCAGCTCCTCATGCTTGGGTGATCTTTCGTGTATACATCTCAACCACTCCAGTGCTCACAATTCAGATTTTCCACTCACAGACAGCTGTTCCTCAATGTCTTGCAAGCATTGTTTTTTCTACTTTTGAGATGCCGCAATACTTCCCACTGCAGCAATGTCATAGAATAATAATCTTTTTCTTGATATTTTTTAGGGCCGGTCAGTGCTTAATTTGTAAAAAAGAAAAATAATAAGTGCTAGAGCCCTCATCAGGAGGCCATTGCAGCCTACACCATCCATTACCTCTGCCAGGGCTACCAATGACAACCAAACAAGGTACTAATTATCACACTCCTACAAGTGTGACAATCCAGATTATTCCAGGCCCCCAAAGCTATAGGATTAGCATGGGAGGCAAGTAATAGTCATTTTAACGTATATTGAATTAGTAAACAGCTGTTGTTGTGCTCACTCTAAAACAGACAAACAGTCCACCAAGTGGCAGACTGTCAGTGCAAGTGCTGGTGCTGCCAATTAAGTGCCGGAAACCACGGGCTCAAATTGAGCACTGGGGCCTGTTCACGTTCGTTTTACTGATGAACTGAAAGCTTCAGTCTTAGAAAATAATTATTGGTGAGAAAACAATTAGTACAATTATTGAAGGACTCAATACATGGAATAAAAAGCCAAACTACTGTATACTGTAGATATATACATGTACTAATGGTCTTTGATATAACAGGAGACTTTTTTGAACTAGGAAAACAAATAGGGAATTTATTCTCACTTGCTATCCAGTAATACTTAGAACCTTGCGCTGGGTTAATGTCACTAAAGTGACATTACCCAGCACAAAATGTTTTTTCCTAATTTACTTTCCAGTACAAAACTTGTTTTGCACTGGAAAGTACCCTAAATGTAATGCAAAGCAGTACAAAGCTCTGCTTTGTGTTACTTGGCACCAAGAGGGCGTTCCATAGCCATTCCCACATATGGTAGACTCAGGCACACACTCTAGCACTATGGCGCTAAGGTGTGTGCCTAGCACACAGCAGCTAAAATTTGGCACAAGTGAGAGATAGGAGAAGAGAGAGCCATGTCTCTGTAGATATGGCGCTCTCCTGCTCCCTCGCTATCACGCAACGCAACACAGCATTTTTGGCTGCTGCTCTGCATTTTGTTACTTTTTTGAATATGTAGGCCACAGTGCCATAACATCCAGCCCACGGCTATTGATAAAAAGAGTGCATTTTAGCACCTCTGATTTTATAATCGTATTGTGTCATATTTGCCTAATGCTTCTCAACAATAAGTACCCATAACCTGTGTCATGAGAAATGCAACATCTATGAGGCCCATCTTACTGTGTTAAATGAGTGGTTATTCGTGGAGAAATGATCCCGCCACTGGACTAGAAATTACAGAGCTTCCAGAAACAGTCATATTGCACACAGTTGCAAAGGTATCGAAGTGTTTACTGCTAGTCAACAGGGTAAGATATGTGAGCGCTTGCTGCTAGTCACCAGGGTGGTGTTTGATTGCTGGAATAAAGCGCTAAAATGGATTGGGTGGAAGGAAAATAAAACACGGGTAACATCGGTATACCAAGGAAAATGCATAAAACAAGTTAAAAAAAACCTGCAGGATTCACAAGATGGGAAATTATAGGAATCTCCAGGATTTGAGGATGTATGGAATTTAGGTTATATGAAGTACTTCTCAGAACTATCAGAAGAATTTGAGCTGCATAGACCACACTTCTACTAATATCTCAAACTGCAACATGCTCAGTCATGCAGAGGCAAGGGCACTGATCCATGAAATACAATCTATTAGAAGCTAAGATTACACTGGGTTCCAAATATACATTGTACTCTAATCAATAATCGCCTGATAAGAAGGCCACATGACCTGGAATTGTACAGTAACACACAAATAATGGGCATCTATTGCATACATTTTAGCAGAGGTTACACAACCTTTAGTGGCTCTGACACCAAATTTAACAGTACTAAGAAGAATGGAGAAGCAGGCCTAAGTAAGATACATGAAAACACTGATTTAAAATGCCTGTTTACCTGCAAAAAGAGGTATAGCCAAGCACAGGCCGTTACTGGCATCACCCAGAGTGTAAGAATAGAAGCAGGGTATGGATAGATGTGCCCTACTGAAAAAAACAGTGAACTTGGCAGGAGGCTGAACACTTAGACATTTAAAAATATGGGCCCCCTGGATGTCATATTTAGGTCCTGACATCTGAACCTGCAGGTCAAATGTAAGATGAATACTGAATCTCAATTTACATAAGTGAAAATTCTTTTAATGTTATGTAGGGATGGCCAACTCCATTATGTGATATTATATTTTGATAAAATTGAAAATTAACAGTGGGGTTTATTAATCATCTCTTCAAAATAGTATAGGCAGCAATAGGAGCTGAGACACAATGTAATGTGGTTACAAGACTTGTGGATTAAGAACAATGAGGCACTGAGCAAATTAAAAGACTAGAGACAAAGATTCCCCAAAAAATTCTTTAGCCAGTCACCACTTACAATTCATATGATTTAAGCCAATGTTCTTTATTTAATCTTTTATATACAATTATATTAAGTCAATATTTGAACCATGGTATGTACGGATTCAACAAACTAACACATGCTGCACGACTTCTACCGCTCCTTAATGGAGCTGAAAAACAAGATAAGTGATAAGAACTCTAAGGCATCTCACTATTACACAAGAATACAAAAAGCATACATAACATTTGCCACTATGTAATCACAATTAATACAACAACCAAACTAATGTATATTTTGGGAGTAATTATATAAGTCCTTTAAGAGACAATATTTCATCTTGTTATTAAATACATCTATTAATTATAATTTCTCCCTTTCATTTTAGCACTATGTGTATACATGGGAATTTAGGAAGTATTGATTCATAAAATCTAAACAATTGTCAATACTACATTTGAAAACACTAGCATGTTTCCAATTGACGGGATTATAGCAAACATATTATGCTTTCAGTTCTACGGTTTCCATTTGGAATATTCTTAAAACTGTAAAAATGCCATTCATCACGTCAAATTAGAACAACAGTGTTAACTACTTTTGCTCACTTTCTGACAATTGGATACAATCATACAAACGATATTGTGAGAAAGTGGATTATGAGTTCCAGCAGGTGCACAGACTGCAAACCCACTGAGCACACTCCTCCAGTGCTCTCAGCGCGATTATAGCGTGTCTCCTGCACCACCAATACATCAGAACCATCCTAAAGACGACCAGGAAGAATGGAGGGCCCTTTCAATGTGATGATGCCACGATTCACATCCAGCAGATTTCTTGCATGAGATGGCGGTTAAACGCAAATAGCTGCTGGCCCTGTGTCCCCGTCTGCAGGATACAGGCTCAAATTTAGCCTCCTGGCCTTGACGATTCTCACCATATGAAACCGTACTATTGAATTCGACAACCTGGAGCGGCTGGTGGCCCACCTGGATGCTTTGGAGAACACAATGAACTTCTCTTCTACCCCAGATGCGCCTTCACCTTCAGCAGAGGAGGGTACGGCACTGAGTGGGCCAATGGCCTGAAACCCACTCTTCTTCATGGTAAGTCATGCCTACTTCACATCGCCATTCAAACAGGAAGTGACTGGTGAGCAATATTCTGAACCAGGACAGGGGCTGGGATAAATCCAGAAGTATTTAGATATGAAGTATTTAGGCATTTACCTATCACGGTGGCTGCACCACCTGGGATGGCACAACCAATCTCCTCTGTTGGCATCTACTGGCCTAGACTTTATAAGGTGGGCCCATCTCCATTTATCTATGATGGGTCGAGTACAGACCACAAAGGTGGTAACGGCCCCATAGTTCAATTATGTATTAGGGATGCTGGCAAGCCAGGTCCCAAGCTCCTTCTTGACCTCCATTGATTCACTGATAAAGCGCTTGATTTGGGGGGCGGATAAACTTCGGATCTGAATGCTCACTCCTCTCTCATGACGAACACCCATCCTTTTTGGGGTTCCACTGCAGTCCAACTCCCACACTCCCTCAATGTGATAGCTAGCACTTCCACATGCGATCACCTCTTCGACATTCCTAACACCCACTCTTCCACAGATCCTGACATTGACCCTCCCTACAAGATCACTACTCCCATCTCCTCCTCTCAACCATTCATCAATAAGGCTCTGATCATGTATTCTTCTGAAGCTGGCACCCCCAACTGCCATGTTTTGGCTAGTTGTCTAAACTACAGTACTCCCCTTCACTAGGAACCCCTTAGGAGTCACCTCACTAACTCTACTCTTGACACTATCAATTCGAAAAGCAACTAATTAGGACTGACATCCTCAAAATAGTTAACATCACCTCCAACCTGGAACACCATTGGTCTTTACATACGTCTCACCTCCTGAATAATTACACTCCAACTCCCAATTACCAATCTGTCTTTCCCCCTGCTCACTCAAGGGCCATATATCCTTACTGGAAATCCTCCCCAAACCATAGCCACTCCTCCCGACCTTAAAGACTAGATCACCAGCTATCAAACAACAATATATTCTTCCTCATTGACTCCTATAACCAGGTTTCGACTTAACAATCTACATCCTCTACAAAAATCGAGTCTATTATCACTCACCCACTCATGACATCCCACCCCAGCACTAGGTTTATTAATAAAATGAACCTCAAACAAGTCCCCATGCCAACCAGAACACTCAAAACATCTCTAAAATGTGTGCTACTCAATTGCAGGTCATCTGTGAAACATGCGGCGGAAATAGCCGATATCATTCTTACCCAAGACCTGGACATCCTTATGCTCACTGAAACGTGGTTCAACAAATTCTCAACCCCAATCCTCGACTTACTAGCCCTTTCCCGTCATGACATCATCAGGTTAGACAGTCTTGGACGTCCTGGTGGTTGCTGACCTGTATATATAGATCCATGCTATCTTTGAAACAATCACTTGCTCCCTCACTGCCCTCATGAGAATATCATAGGATCAACATCGCTACCTACGCCAACTCAAGATGCTCTCTTTTCATGTTCTACTAGCCGGCCGGAGATAATCACAAGTTCATCTTACAGATCATGGGGGTTATCTCCTCTAATTTAGAAGAACATAATACCCAGATCTTTCTTGGTGACTTCAACACTCATTGGAACAACTCCAGCGACCCTCTCGTGAATAGTTTTAAATCCTTCCTCCAGTACCTTAACAGAGCCTGCAACAGTCCTACCCATAAAAAGCGGACCACGCTTGAAAATCTTTGCAAAGAAGAACACTATACAAAGTAAATCCACCCTACCCTTCGACTGGATGAACCATCTCTGCATTTACTTACTCATCTAAGAAAGGACACTTATCTCTAATGCCAACCTATAAGAGCCAAACACTGGGGCAGAGACACCCCTAACATTAACCGACTCACCATGTCAGCTCACATTAAAGACAACTTGCTCCCGCCCCCCTCCATGGTGAACGCTCATGACATCTTGCTCCCACCCCCCTCCATGGAGAACGCTCATGACCTCACTGAGCATTACAGTAATTCTATGTCAAAAGTCATGGACACCCTGGTATCCAAACAATTAAAGAGAGTCCAGATCAAATTAACTAATCCTGAGTTCAATTGTAACCTTAACGAGGAATGGGGACTCCTCATGTTATGTGTCCAAGGCAGGCCCACATAGAACCAGCACCATCTTTTATCATGGACACTTTTTCATAAGTTGCATTCCCTTTCACAAAATAACCTTTTACACACATTTGCGTGCGTGGCAATGTTGGATTTGTTTCTCTAAAACTGCTCCGCTTACAGATTTTGCTTCGCTTAACATTATCATGATTCCTCGAGACCCACGTACAAGGCCCCAACACACATTGTGCAAATGTCGCTCTACTTTTTATCCACAGGGTGACATGGATATCTTTAGACTAAAACAGTGCTCGCTTGCACAGGGTTCGCAAGGATGCTTTTTATTATAAATAAACAAGCATTTCCAGGGTTAGGCAGAGAAATGTTTTACTGATATTGACAAGGTCTTTACACACTGATGCTTCGGCCCTTGCAAAAGTGTCCAGCTCTTGACCACGATGGGTACTTACATTCTTTCGCATCAGGTAACCAGGGTTGGATCATCGAGTATGGAGATACTTGGCAGTACATATACACACGCACATCTAGACACTTAGGTTAGGGACCGCATAGTAGAAGTACGACCACTTCTCTAAATTGCATTTTATGCCTGCATATATACATTGTTTCACCACCATGGTGGAGCTTTTTATTCTGTTCACCATTCTGTTGTTTGTAATAACTTTCATTTGCTTTTCTCTATTGATCATTGCAGCACATATATTGTTTACAAGAATAATGCTGGTTCAATAAATATTGGAAACGTCCTTCTATTTGTTCCATCTATATTTGTCTGAGAGTACTAGAGTACGAGTGACTGAGTAAAAGGGTTCTAGATCTGTTACCATGCGTCCCGGGGGACCAGGATTTCATGAAAAGTGGTTGCCAGAACCATTTGCTGCTCGACTAGTATAGGGGGGCTTTTGGTGGCAGTATGAGCTAGCTGGTCTATAGGATAGCATATCCTGAGGGGTGCATAGAATCAGTCTGGCATCATCCCAACTTTTATGCTGTCCACAAACGCACAGTTCCTACTGTGAGGTAGAAACTACACAGCAATCAGCCTCAATGAAAGAGCATGGCAACATACCCCGTTCCCTGCAACCTCAAATTGCTATGTCAAAGACGGAGTGCCTACAATAGGCACCATCAGGAACTCCAAAGCATCCTCCTTCCAAAATCAATTAGGCACTGCAACAAATCGACCCAAAAAAATGTTCGAATTTATCAAAAACCATTCAAATAACAAAAGCGACCCCCCTTCCTCTGACAGTAAAACACTACCTAACTGCTGTAACTGTGCCTCCTTCTTTGCTGAGAAGACTAGGCTTATCACCAATAATATCCAGAATGCTAAGCAGCCCCTACCACATAAACATGCCCCTCACTCCGCCCCACAATCAGGCAGGACACCTGAGTCACTCTCCACGCTCTCCCAAAAACAATGTCACCTGGTCTAGTTTTAATACCTTCAACGAAAATGACATCATAAAGCATATGACCTCTTTGCCACTTTGAAATACTCCAATCATTTCAATGACCCCCTTCCCTCCAAATTTCTCAACAAATCCATCCACCTCTTACACTCATCAATGCCTGACTCACCCAATGTTCCCTACCAGATTGTCTCATAAGTGTCCAGGTTACTCCTATTCTCAAAAAGCCCACCACCGACCAATCTGATCTCAACAATTACTGCCCTATCACCAATATCCCTACCTTAGCCAAACTCATTGTTAAATGTATTTACTTACAGCTTTGCAATCATATCAAGCAATTCAAACTCTGTCACCAATGCCTATCTGGTTTCCATTTGTGACATAGCACCGAAACAGCCCTGGTCCACTTTGTCGATGATGCTCTTAGATCGCTGGGCCAGTACAAATCTTGCCTACTTATCCTACTTTACCTGTCAGCTTCATTTGACACTTAACAATGGCACACTTTTGAACCTTCTAGAACATAGACTGGGTCTCTCAGGCACAATGTTAAAATGATTCTCCTCTTTTCTTCACCACAGATCTCAACACATCCTAATTAACCTTGCACTTTCAATTTGTCACCAGTGTCGCAGGATGTTCCCCAAAACTCCACTTAACCTATACATGGAGCCCCTAACGGAAATACTTAAACTGGCCTGTATTTCCTACCACATGAACGCAATGACACACAACTTTATAGGAACATCTCCTCTCCTGATATCATGAATATCCTCAACACCACCCTGAAAAAATGCAACATTGGCTGAGATGAAACCACCTCAAACACAATGCTCTCAAATCATAATTCTTACTGATCTCCCCACCCACCATCGCTCCCAATATCAAAGACTGGCTCCCACATCTTACTGACTTGAATTGTACCCCACAAATCATTGCCTCTTTTAAATCAGTAGGTGTAACCGTTGACAACGCCCTCTCCATGAAACCATTAATCAGTGTATCCACCAGAGTAGCTAGCCATCAAATACATATTATAGGGAAAATAAAAGCCTTCCTCCCCTTGCCAGATCTCAAAATAGTGATTCAAGCTCTTGTATTATCAGAATTAGATTACATTAGTGCCACCAAGGTGGACATACCGAAAATTTCTATTGCACCTCCAAAAGCTACCCTGAATGCAGCAGCCAGGCTTATCACTTGTTAAAAAATCGTGATCATATCACCTCTGACCTAGAATAACTCTAATGGCTACCCTTGGAAAATAGGTTGTACCTTAAAATTGCATGTATGACCCATAACGTGCTGCACCACAATACTCCCTCCTACATGACCCAAAAACTGACACTATCGGTTGGAAACAGACCTTCCAGAAGCACAAGTTCCTTACTACTCAAGCCACAAAAATTCAAGAAAAAAAACATCTGCAACAAATCCTTCTCCAGAATTGCCCCCAAAATCTGAAAAGCCCTCCCTCCCGAGATCAGAAGAAACTCCCCCACATCCCTTTTCAAGAATGAAGTAAAAACTCTACTTTCCAACAAATTCCTCTCACTCGGAGGTCTTACCTCCCTCACCTAAGGTGCGGTTCCTGCCTGTCTTTGCCATTGACCTTAGAGACATCATTACCCATCTCTTCAAGTTCCAGCACTACTCTCTCTCCTGCGCCTCACTAACATTTACACACCGCTCTGTTACCCGTTCTTTGCACAATATTATGTCTGGTCCTTTTTGTTTTCATCTCCACTCTTAACATTTTTTTTGTAAGTGATTGTAATTATTGTTCTTCATGCTCTACAACATGTTTTGTACATTGCCACCATTTGTACCATAATCTTCTTTGGCCTTTCTTGTATAGTGCTTTGTCATCCGATAGGATCTTGCTCATTGATTTTGCCCATCCGACTATCTTGTCCAACCTTTTATTCCCATCCCCTCCCTTACTATTTACGGTCACAATTATTGTTCCTCTTGCAATATGCCGTATTTGTACATTAGCGCAGTTTGTATTTTAATTTATTTTGTTTCTTCTTATTGTAAAGCGCTCTGTCACCGTAAAGGGTCTTGTCCACACTATATAAAACTCCAAATAAAAAAAAAATATGCCCATACAGCGGTGGAAGGGTCACGCCTTACCCACATTAGTACATACTATAAGGCTAATCAACTGATGAACATGATGCGGATGAACATGATGCTGATGAACAGGATACTGATGAACAGGATTTGCTGCACAGAGGTGGAACATAGTGGGAGGTGCGGCAAAGTTAGGCCCACCGGTGATGCACCCTTTGTGGATCGACTTGGTGGGCTGGTCCTGGTCTTCTGTCAGTTCCCCAGGCAAAAATACTAAAATTAGTTTCTAATTACCTGGTTTTAGGATTATGCAGGAGGAGAACACATTGATACCAGTCAAGTGTTTCACAACCTCAGGAACAGCACTTGGAGGTAAGGACTCACTCGACAGCAACCACCAGCAGGGTCCAGTGAAGGTCCAGTGGAAACTGGTCAGCTGGGCTCCCTCATGAAAATGGCCGTGAGTCCACTTCTTAGTCTTGGGGGCAAGTGGGACCAGGTTCAGATCCTAGTGTTCTTCTCACAGATCTCAACAGCAGGTGCAGTCATTCTGTCTTACACAGGTCCAATTGTGTTCGGAAGAGGATGGCCACAGGTGCCGCATTAGTGCCTAGATGTAGGCTGTGCGTGGGGGGGGGGGATCCTGGCCCCTCCTTCACAATAGGGAAAAGTTCAGAGGGGGAATGCTACCCCTTTTTACAGCAGTTCCTGTGAGCCCTACTGCAAACAATCCCACAGTGCCCCTCTCTACCTACAACCAAAGCTGGCAGAACATTTCTTCCCCTGTGCAGACTTCCTGTGCCCACTCTAGACGTGTGGTCAGGGAAATGAGCAAACCTTCGCCTGTGGTCACTTAAAGCCGGATCAGAGCAAAGCTCCTCTCCCACTGCGATTGGTGTCTGGCTGGCTACGTAGACAGTGGGGGGGCATGAGCTACTACTTCCCATGACAGGGCAGGCCCCTTTGAAAATGATTCAGGTTTTGGGCACTGCCCAGATTGTCATCCTGGCTTAGGAACAGGACACATCCCTACGCCCATCCCCTTTGTCTAGGAGCTGCTTCACACCTATTCAAGGACCTATTCAGTTCCAGTATGGAAGATGGAAGCCCAGGCTAATGGGTTTCTATAGGCATTAGGCAGGCTACATGTAACTTTTTATAGTACCTTCTGTGAAATATTTGTCATAAAACGAACTTTACTAATGAACTGGATTTGTAATAAATATTTTCGAAATTCCAAGTAACTTTTTGTTTGGTTCCTAGGCGGAGATACCTTTAATTCATTTTAACATTAAGTCCCAATGCTTTCCTATGGAACAATTAACCCTGCAATAGTGGAAATAGCTTTTTAGGCTTTTTCACTGTAAGCACATGTTGTGCTTTAATCATTTATATGCCCTGCTCTTAAATACCATGCACCCTGCCATATGGGCACTTAAGGCTAACACAGGGGTGGCTTATGATATTTAAAAGGAGGGTTTAGGACTGTCAAATTGAGTTATTTTGACAGGTTCCATTTGCAGTTTAAACCTGCATAGCCATGCTGCTGGTGTCAGCCCTGCAGTCATGATTTGCGTTGTCACTGTAGTGGTGGCATAATATGTGCTACAGTCCACTAGTGACATTTAACTTACAGGCTCTGGGTACACTTAGTACCATATACTGGAGAGTTATTTATAGGTAAGCTAAATGGGCCAATTAGGAACATAGTCTAATTCAACATGTTTTAGGTGTCAGAGCACATGCACTAGGGACCTGGTTAGAGTCAAAACTAGCACCACCAGTCAAAACACATGGGGTGAATTTCCCAAAAAGAGGCACTTTTTCTTACAGAGGCCATGGAAAACAGACAAAAAATAATCCTTTTCTGTCCCATTTAAATAGGAGCATTCTTTACTTTCACCATTATGTCATCTAACGTTTATGATGGTTCTAATTATGTTTCATTTCGAAGGAACTTTTCACGAAAACTACCAGCTATCTTCATTTGCAAGCCTTCATGAAAAAACCTGTAGGTCATGCTATTTATGACTTTTTTATTACTGCTTTGAACTTGTCAGGCCACATTGCTTTCTTGTCAGGATTTCTGGATGATGTCCAACAGGTTCTGATGACAATTTGCCCCACACCACGGAATGTACGACTGCAGGAAAAAAAGAAGAGGTTCCTGGTAGAATTAAATACCGAAGGGAAAGTGGAATGGGATGCAGAGAGAGAGAGGAACAAATAACAGTCCATGGTCTTCTGTATCCCTACTCTCTCTTATCTCAGGCCTGTTATCACAGCAATATTAACGACCATTTTAATCCGATAAAGGGGTGTCACTGTAAAGAAGGAAAGAATATACAAGACTTTAGTAACAGTTATTAAAATAAGGAAGTTGCTAAGATATTAGAATGCCATAATCACATACCAGCTTCAATAGGGCAAGTCACAGTGTACCTAAGCTATACTGGAGGAAGCCAGTAAGACAGTGGATAAGCAGGCCAAGGAAACTTAGTAAGGGAAAGGGACAGGGCAAATGAACCTGCTCAGTTGCACAAAGAAATCTATTAGAAGCACTAAAGGAGAAATTTCAGATCCGATAAGAGGTCCGGGAGTGAAGGAGGCTCCATCAAGAGGCGATAGCTCACAGAAAGTGCCATATCAGAAATCAAGCATGGCAAGATCTCATTTGAGCAGGTGAATTAAAATATAGTGGAGCTTTCTGTAGGGTTGTCAATGAGCCTTATTTTTCTGAGATGGCAGCTCCAAAGGTGGAAACCTTGAATCCTGTAGAAGATTGGGTAACTCAGTTCAACTAATTATAGTCCTCCACAAAGGGGGTTTGAAAAGGATTTGTGGAGGATAGCCAAGACCATGTATGTGACTGTAGACCTTTCACTCTGAGTTAGCAGAGGTAGTTTCAGCCATCTAGAAGTCCCCCAGTGGTAAGGCCTGATACCAGACAGCAAACAGGTTAATGTTTTAAAGGAAAACCTAGATCTACGTGCCACCTTAATAACAAATGTGTTAAGGGCTGTCACCAAACACCCATTGCCTTATGAATGGCAGGAACCTACTGTTGTACCCATATTTAAGAAAGGTTATAGAAACAATCCCACATGTTTTCGCCCAATTTCTTTGTTGGACTCTACCATTAAGATCTTACGTAAAGTCCTTTTGGCTAGGCTTGAATCATGGGCTGAACAAAATGCTATCTGAATGATGTGCAATATGATTTCTATCGAGGTTTAGGGGTGATCGTATCGACCCTAAATGTGCATCTTCTAATTGCTAAATATATCCACTTGGTATTTATGGAGATGACTAGCACTTTTGATACTATCAATCGCTCTAGGCTCTGGTTCATAATGTTGGGGATGGGTGTGGAGTACCCCCTGACTGGACTATTGAAGGATATGCACAGAGACACTACAGTGAGTGTTTGCTTTGGGCAAACCAGGGAACTTGAAGAGGGGTTGTCAAGGTTGCATATTAGCACAATTTATATTTACTCTTTATATTAATGGACTGGCTGACTACTTAGTCAAATAGGGAAAGGATTTATCGCTGGTCGAGAGATGCCCAATTCCATTGCTGCTGTTTGCAAGCGACACAGTTCTGCTCGCCAGAACTGTGAACAGTCTTCAGGATCTTTAGAATCTTTTTGCTACTTTTAACATAATTTGGAACTTAAAGTTAATCTCACAAAGACCCTTACTATGGCTGTGGCCAAAGAATACTAAAACTCACAGAAACCTAATAGAGGGATCAGCTCTACGGCAGGTTAACATTTTTACTACTTATTTAGGCATTCCTTTGGCCACATCTGATTAATGTTAGACCCCAACAGTTAGAGAGATTTGTGGAGGCCATTTTTTAATTTGCACAGAAACTTGACCATAAACCTCAGACGGAAATACTTACCCTATGGAGAAGTGTTATGCAACCTAACCTTTCACCTATATTCTCCCCCACCTTTCCATTACATAACAGTTCTTGGTACTGACCTTTTAGCTAGTTACGGTACTGTCCAAAGAAGACATGGGGTTTTCTCCAAAAAGCTTAAGCCTCATTCATTATGCATGAGGATTCTTGGAATCACAACAGGACACCAGGCCTACCATCTCCTGCATAATAACTATGTATAAGGGTCATTCCTGCCGGCATCCTAGTCCGACATGACACAGCAAGGTATAACCCCAGGGGGTACCACTTTGGGTATATTTACATCATATCTTGCTGAGATAGAGGAGAAAAGGACTTCCATGCCGACACACTGAGGCTCCTGCACGCAGACACTCCAGCTCGCAGTGTTCTGGCATCCCTTGCAGGGTGTTCATCTTGAGACCAAGACGGGGGTCTCACAGTCTCCCACTTCAGGTAATGGGATTGACTTTATCCTAGAGCTATTCTTGGCTTTACACCCACAGACATGCTAGGTACATTTAGTTAGGGTCCCATCGTAGGAGTACACATTTTATTCTCAAGTATTTTATATACTTGCCTGAATATATTGTTTTAGCCCGATGGTAGAAATCTACCATACTTTTAGTCTCTTAGTGCTCATAATCATTTATATCTGTTACTGTCTAATGGTTGTTTCAGCACATCTATTTTACACTAGAATGATGCTGGCTCAATAAATGCTTATTGAAAAACTTCCCCACTGTTATTCTGTGTCAGTCCAGCCAAGTATCACGCATCAGGCATTAGACTAACGCATTTCAGTGTGGTGGTCCGCATCACCGCACTGAAATGCGAAGTCACGCATAATAGGGCTTCCTGGGATGTCAAGGAACTCTAGTAAATCCCCATAATCTAAATAAAGAACCGAAACTGGAGCGCAGCGCGTGCCGATTCCAGCTCTAGCAGCCGTCAACAATGTAAGTTGCCTCAAAGAGTAATTCACCTACCCCCTACTGCCCCCAAACACACACACACACCGTGGGCCGCGGTATGTATTTGGATACATAATAAAACAGCCGTGAGTCTGTGGGCCCACATTCATTGGCTACTATGTAGCCTGGGGGTGACGTTTGTGGCACAAAATAGGAGGAGGTGCGATCACGTGACCTCCTGCTGCCGCGGCTGCGCAACGAGCGGCCAGTTAAATTGAAACTTTGGGCAAGCAGCAGCTATACTGGCCATGGCAGCGCTGCTCCTTGCATACCACAATAATTATATAAAAAATAACCCAGCAACGTGAATGAAGGAAGCCGTCCGAGGTGCCGGCGGATGAGTGAGCTGTGCTCGCACCAGCTCACACACTGCTGTATAACCACAGTCTATTTTTTAACACGGGACTAAACAAAGGAAGACAAGGCATTTCAAGAGCACGCATTTCAGCGTTTTAATTTGTCTGAGAGTGAACATCCGTTTATTAAGCCCCAACTCATCCGAAACGAGTTATGGTAATTTGACCGTACATAGCGCAGCCTCTGGTGTCGGAGCAGAAATTTACACCAAAGTGCAAGCAGAGTTGCCGAGCCAGGCCCAGAATCGTGGCCGAGCTGACGCTTGCCACTGGAGCAGTTGCCACGGCTACACTGAGGAGCAAAACCAAGTAAGTGACAGATTCACTTAACATTTACCCAACCATGATAGCAGCAGCCACACAAACGCCGGTCCATCTAGCTCTCCGCACGGCCCGCTGCGGCGACAGCTAACTGCCCGGTGTTCAGCTTGGAATGACCTTGTGACAGCGCAGCCCGCTGGCGAAATCCGGCACCGCGGGGCCGGGCAGCAGGCAGTGATGCACTACCTGTCTGAGCCAACATATCCTGTCAGGCCACACAACCGCTTGGCGCAATCTCACGAACCACTGTGGGCAGCACATAGATTCCTACAGAACTGGCCTGAGCGGAGGCCCAGGCAGCCCTACTCAGTGCAGACAGCGCCAGCGAAGTCAACTTTCAGCGCGGCCAGCACCACTTAGAAGTCAAGAGCCTGTATATAGTAGCTCGGGGACTGCCTTACTCACAGCCTACAGTAGATCTGGTGCTGTAGAGCTGGGCAGCAGGCAGGGGTGTTCCAACTGGGGCGGACACCGCTCAGCAGTGCTGGTAATAACTTTTATAGGGGTGAACAATCATTACTATAGTCAAGGATATTACAGTGTCCTGGTTGTCTGTAATGTGTGCCTCGCACTGTTTATTTCTGGTGTTTTCCAGCAGTTTTAATATCTTATAGTTTCTCGTTGCTCAAATGGGTGTCATTTCTGATATTTAATTATGTTCCCCTCGTCTTCATTACTTGATTTTGCTAGCGTCAAAGTGTCACTCATAGTCGTTGAAATGTCACTCATAATTCAACTAAAATTATGAAAATAACACACATAGCAATCTGAAACCATGGCAGCTATGCTGTGTATCTCTCTGAGAGGAAGTGAGCACACGTAACTTAGCGAAAAGTAGTACACTGTTTCCACGATCTTGAGGCATCAGGATTGTCATGTTTGATTTTGCCAAGAACTATTCTCTCCTTGGTAAGAGGGGTTTCTAGTGGCACTGTGAGCTAGCTGGTATACAGACTAATATACCCGGTAAGGGTGTCCAGAATCAGTCTGACACCAATTCTACAGTGTATGTTGTCTAAACGCGCATATCTTATATAGGTTTATAGAAACTAAACAACAGAAGAAAATGCCTGTCCAGCACTACATTTGGTTCCGGTTTATGGGGGATACCAAAATACTGATTAGCTGCAAAAAATAGAGAATAGATTTGCTAAAAGACTTCTGGCGGCTTCACAGGGTTGTTCTACTAATTTATGTTATGGGGAGCAAGGTCAATCATTTTTGGAGGGCCAAGTGAAGGCTAACTCACTTTTATTGTTTATTTCGATATGGCAGAAACAGGAACTGATCCTCACACGACAGATTATAAAGGATTGTCTAAATCTGGATTATGCTCATCATGTCCAATGGATAGCATGTGCAATAAATGCATTTTTGGACTTGGGTGGGCAGAGGCTTTTAATAACCTTGAACAAGCGACGTTACTAAGCAAGCAGATGTTAAAACTACATTATAGGGTGAACCTAGGGCAGGCTAGGTTATTCCAGGAAGTTGCTAAAACTACAGTTCATTACCTTCTTAATTTTCTCACTGGGGGAGGGATAGAGTCTTATTTGTGGAGGGTTAAAATAGATTTTATATAACACAATTTAGGCTAAACAGGGTGCACTTTTTGGTAGTGTTTTCCAAATTGCTAATCTTGGGTAGATGATCTTATATGTATATATGTCTTTGTGACAATTATTCGGAACAAAGCACTTTGCAATTTTTTATAATTTGTAATATTTATCTGGAAACGTAGGAGGCGTTATCTTTTGCCTTTATGAGGCAACCTTAAAATAGAAGGGCTAAACAAGCATTAAGAGCTTTGCAACAACTCTCTTCTGATAACATATGCGTGAATTTCATGAGTTTTATTTAAAATGCTGTGAGGATAAGAAAGCACTATATTCCTCTAGTATGAAACTGAACATCCTGTATACATACAATTGTATTTTTTCAAATGTCTCCTTTTAGACACGGTTTTATCTTTTAACTGATTTTTTTTTATTACATGCTGGATGTATTGGTTATTCCTTTTTTACCCGTATTGTATTTGTTTTATCTTTTGTTGTTGGAAATAATGATTTCACTTTTATGGCTGCTATTCTAAGCCGAATAAAGTTATTTTGACTGACTGACTGACAGGGCAAAGAAAATACAGCAAAGCAAGAAAGCCAAATAAAAGTCAAAGGGTCAACGCCAGAAAAACAGGCAAAGGACAGGAATACCGAGGGACCCATATTAGGAGAAAATAACAAAGGTATGGCCAAAACAGTGAATGAATTTTATGGCAAGCAGAGATCATTCAACACTTAAAGTTGCCATTCAGCATCCATTTTCCTAGCTGGAGTTTACAAAGTGCTACTTCCGGTTTAGACCTCGAAGTACCACCTCTTACCCTTAGTGTCTCTCTGTGAGTCACTGCACTCCAGCCTCCAATGGCCGGTCCGACACAGTCTTAAAAAAAAAATGCCTGAATGATCTTCCGACAACAGGTGTCAAAAAGCCCATCCATCACCTGTTGAGTCCTAAGATTCCCTCTGTCGTCTTAGAATCTTCTTCCTATCAATCCTCTCTTAAGGTTTTTACTTTTTTTTACATGGGCAAAGCCTAAACATTAGTTATTTTCAGCTTCTACTATTTTGCATGGTTTATTAAACAATATGGCCACAATAAATGTAATCTTCTGGTTTTTCATAGGTTTAGTACTCCTTCCAACATTTCTTAAGGGGCGTAATGTAGATCCTACATATTGGGCCCAGTTCACAATAAATTGCTGTCCCTCACAATTGTAGTAGTACATGATTATTCAACGAGTAAGCTAGAAATAAGCGAAATGTTCATCTTGTTTATTCCTGGAATTAGTAAACTGGGAATACTACATTAGAAAGTCCCACTACTCATAGGAAATTATTTGTGAATTCCGCCCACTTCGGTTTTTTACAGGTACATATACATACAGTTAGAGGAATTACTTTAATCAATTCTTGAATTTTTGATTTCCTTTTGTCTACAAAATCTGGTAAATGGTTTGATTTATCTGCTTTATCTTTGCAACAGATACAATTTCCAAAGATAAAAATTAATTTATAAGTTTGGGGGCTACGTTTAATTGGTTTTGGCCCTATGTTCTGATTAAATAATTGGTCTTCAACCACATTTTTAAAGTTCAACCCTTTTTAAAGGTGTAACATGCTCACCTGACATTTCTTGCAACCTCCAATAATTACAATATCTATTAATTCTTTAGAAAAACGCAATCCTTTTGTTAAAAAAATGACTGTTTCGTGCATTATTACCTCACCTTTTTGCATTTAAAGGATCTTTCTTTGGGGTGTGACATGTTCTGTGTTAAATCGACCTGTAAAAAAATTACCATCTCTTGAGTACAGATGGAGAGAGAACTATCCTCCCCAAAGGAAGATATATGTACCGGTGCTCTGTTATAAAGCTCTTCTAAGTGCATGCTTAAAAGCTCGCATTTTTAGGCCGGAAGTTAGGCAAGTGTTCAAAACACGAGTTTTGGCTTTAGTCTAGATTAAAATCGCCATTCAAAACACAGACTGTAAAGGTTAAAAGTCTGAGTCACAAATCAATTTTGCGCACCCAAGTGCAAAATAGTGAATTCACTGTCAATATTTCGGTCTTGATTCACAGAATCAGAGAAAATTGTTTTTCTGACTGCAGATTCAGTTTACTACTGAAGACAATCTGCTAGTTTTGTGGAGTTTCCACACTGGTAAGTGCACACGGGGAGGGCGGGACTTGGATAATGTGATAGAATGGGCATGGGGGTGGCCATGAAAATGCATAAACAACCTCAAAACTTCTTGTCACTATCGACAAAAACAATGCATGGTCAACTCGTATGCTCTCAGGTTGAGAGAAAGGGTTGCAACATGCTCATATTTGATGGGTTTGAAGTGGAAGAAGTGTCTCCACCTGGAAAATATATTTTACAATTGAGGAATAAACAAGAAAGATTAGAGGACATATTTATTAACCCCTTCGCTGCGGGGGTTATTCCCCCGCTGTGCTGGGGGGAGGGGGGCGCGCACAGAGCTACAGTGCTCTTGTGCTCATGACGAGCTCAGCTCGTCACAGGTGTATTGACTCCAGTGGAACGCTCAGCACAGCAGGGGAATCCTTCCCGCACCTGAGCGATCCACGGGCCATGACGAGCTGAGCTCGTCATGAGCACCGGAGCACCGTGGCTTTCACGCTGTGTTTAGCGTGAATGGGGAGGGCAATGGGTGTTGCGGTGGGTGTTCCACTGCAACACCCATTGTTTTTGACGCTACCTCCCATTTACAAAGGCAGCATAAATGGGTGGCAGCTGTAAAATTAAGACCAGGGAAAAACTGGTCTTAAACAGGCGAAACGAGGAGAAATGCTTCATTTCTCCTCGTATTTTGCTGCCTCCATGTGTGCTGCCTTCTGCGGCACACATAGAAACAGCAAATTGCCTCGGATTGTTTATGTGCATGAAGGTCCCCCTTCCTGCATATAAACAATCATTTAAAAAAATTCTGTTTTGCAAATTCTATGTGTGTTGCATTAAGCAGCACACATAGAAGTTACAAAACAGCATTTAAAGATTGTTTGTGTGCAGGAAGGAGGACTCTCTCCTGCACAAAACCAATCTTCCCTTCAACACAGGCACCCTTGGACAATGGTGCAAGGGTGCCTGGGTTGGCGCCAGTCAGCTAAAGTTATCGCCAGCGCAAGGGGAAACGCAGGGCTGCACCATATTCTAGTGAATATGGTGGAGCCCTGCATTTCTACAGCAACGATGCGTGTCGTTAGCCTTCTCGGCTTAACGACACGTTTCACAACTTTATTTGAAATATGCCCCTAGTATGCAGAAGATACAGGGTGACTTGCAAATACTACGTGTACAATAAAACCTTCTTATACAAGATTTTGCGCAGAATTTGACTTATCTTTTACTTGCATGCTTGAAAAGCTGCACCTGAATACACAATATAACCTACATGAAAACCGTACACTTAGCACAATAGAGGGTTATTAAGGAGGAGTTGGCCCAACCCTCAAGGAGTATCAAAGAGTTTTCCAACCAAATAAAACGGCAATATAATAACATTCAAAAGGGCACACTGACTGGGCGAGGAGGGAGAAGGTCGGGCCTGCAATTTGCCCAATTATTATACAACAGTTGTGAAGGCAATGGTTCACAATAAGGAGGAAGTATAACTAACAGATGTTAATGCTCGGTAGAATTGGGTCAATATGGTGATCAGCACCTCTGGCCACACGAAATTACACCGGCCACCCACTCCAGTCACTACTCTGCTCTTTCACTCCTCTCAGGAAGGCTGAGAGTGACAACCGCAGTTACTGCTTGCATCCCAGACCTTCTAATCACTGACTCAATCTAATCATTCAACCGAGGGCACTCAATAACACGACTGTCCTCTGCTTGTGGAGAGCTATTTACAGACCCGGTTCAATACAGAAGATTTCCCCAGTCTTGCTGACAGCAGGTTAAGCTGACGTGTTTTTTGTCTGAAAGGCAGTCGTATGGTCCATTGTTTAGGGAAAACTATCACATGATGACTTCTCCTTCCCGTCACCCTTGAACATAGAGGCTTTGAGTGAGGAAATCAGCTAGCAGTGTAACTGCAAAATGTGGCAATCACTGGCATTCAGAGTAGGCACCCTGGCACAGTCCTACCAATACACATTTTAATAAACCAGTCCTTACTTCTAAACTCGGAGGCGGAATATTAAATCCGTATAAAATATTCGATACGAAAAGCACCGAATTTTCCAACTGAGCTCCGTTAAACATAAAATATGAATTACTGAACATACCATGCTGCACAATAGATGAGGAAATAGCAACGTTTCAAATCTGGCCAATTGAATCTTGAGAACTGTAGGACAGATAATTGAATTTCCCGCCCTAAAGATCAGATGTGCAAACTGGCCTAATGCCATCAACATTAAAATAAACCGCAGGTTCTTTCGCCATTTGGAATGCTTCTGACAATTGATCTGTGAAAATTCCGGATAAACAGGCCACTTTTTTCCCTGTTAAGAGGAATTCCTATAATCTCGGTATGTTGCACCAGCAGGTACACTAGTCTCTCTAATTAACCAGAGGTTCCACTAAACTGGGTGGCAATGTTTCAGCCTTCACCACTAAAACTGTTAAGAAACACTGGGGCTATTAATGAAGGAAGTAATTTTTAAAGTCCGTTGCTGAGTTAACCTGTTTTGGGTAAGAAAATAATGTTGTATGCTTACGTAGCTGTAGCTGTAGCTGTGCTCGGGCGTCGAAGCACTATAATAGTAGAGTTAGAATCCACCCATTAAGTTTCCCAAACTATGAATCTAAGGTTACACTGATGTCTTAGCAGCACTCACAATAACTCACCGGCATATCCTACCCATGCCCTAACTTTATCGTATGAAACAAAATGTATGTTTTAATGTCAAAGGTTGTACGTAGATTATTGCTCGATACGTTTAAAATCAACGGGCCAATTGTTGGACTTGGCTCTTTTGGCAGGTTCACCCCTAAACTTTTTGCATTTGCCTAGCCTGTTCTTTAACCTGGTGTTGGTGATTTTAGGCCTCTACGCACTTTTTCACTGTGGTCCAGTGTAAAGTGTGTGCGCTCTCTGTGTATGTGTGGTGAGAGTGGCCTGCCCTCCCATAGCAATGCATGGGGAATATGTGTGACCATGGTAGTTCCTGATGTGTGGGGAGTGCAGGGTCGAGTTTGGATGTGCGAACTCGTGTGATTAAATGCTGCGCGATGATGTGCGCGGATTTATTGTGTCTACTGGAGAAGTGCCACTTCCAGAAGTTGGCATGTCTGTGCAGTAAATGTGAATTGACTGTCTGGCTTGTGATTGGCTGGAGCTGGCTGGTGTGCCTGGCTCCAGGAGTCAGGATGGGTCTGCCCAGGTGGTGAATGGAGAGATCTGCATGTTGATGGAAAAGAGGAGTGCACCTGGGACCTGAATAGAGCTGGGCCGTCCCTCCACAATGCTGGCTCCTCCCCCTGTGGTGTGTCTGATGTCCCTGACCCATCCTGTGAATAGGCAAAGGGGCTGAGCAAAACAAAGTGCTCAAGAACCAGTTGCATCTGGTTTGCCCCTTGCCTGCACCTTTGGAAACAAAGGATTTATGTGTATGAAAAATGGGCTGTGACCCTATGAAAAATGTTCTTGTTCCTGACTTGAATCTGCCAGGGGCGTGCTGCTGCTGGGACGCAGGGGAAGGCTTGCCTCCCTGGGCCCTGCCCAGCCCTGGAATGCCCTGCCTCTGGATGCTGGAGGACTTCTTTGGGACCCTATTTCTACTTTTGGAGTCCTAACAGGGGGGCCTGCTGCTGGTAGGGCCCAGGAGGGACCGCCATGGGGGCTGCCTCCTTGCTGGAGTGCCCTGTGTGCTGGCCCCTGGGCCCTACATTACCCCCCCTTTCATTGGACCTTATTTCCTTTGGCCCTGGGAGGGATTGCTTTGGAGGACCCTGGCTTCTTTTGCACACGAGGAGCGCACTGCCTGAATGCCTGTGGGAGCGCTGTGCTCCTTTTCCTGGCGGCCCTGTGAGAGGGAATCCCCAGCGTAGGGATTCCCCCCATGGCCCCTTCATGGCGGGTGCCCGCCCCGCTTATTTCTGTGTTTATTGGCAGGTGCCTACCCTGCATTATGCCCGCTTGGTTGTTGATCTGCATGGGTGCCCACCCCACGACTTTGCCCGGAGCCCTGTTTGAAGTGAGAGCGGGTGCCCACCCCGCGTCTCACCGCCGCGGCCCAAGCCGCGAGAGAGGTTTCCCCCGGGCCGCTGCCTACCGCGACCTAGAAGTAGAGGAGGTGGGCAGGGCCTTGAGGACTCCACTTCTGCTTCTCCCCCGGCTGGGGAGAAGCTGCGCAGAGCCCCGCCGGCTTTGTTTTCCAGTACCGGTCCCGAGAAGGGGGACCGGGTGAAGATGCACCTGGGTGTGCCTAGCGGGGCTCCCAGGAGTGCGGGGAGCCCCAGAGTACTGCTGCTGTTCCCCGAGAGGAGACGGCACCGGCGAGAGGAGAGCCCAGGTGAGTGGGGCTCACAGTGCTTAGTCCGAGCGGCCCCGTGTGTGCAGCGGGCCGCTCCAACGTGGAGATGGTGGCCGAGAGGGCCCCGCGGGGGTCCCAATGCTAATGGCCATATCGAGGCGCATTGTCGGTGCCTGGGCGGCCCCGCTGGCCAGAGGGCCGCCCCAACGACAGGGGGCATGTTTGCTTCAGGTGCCTAGGTGGCTCCCCTGCCCCCATTATTTTCCAGAGCCTAGAGGGCTCCCATGCTTGGCGCAGGATTAGTTAAAAGGGCCCAGTGGGGTTCTCAGGGGTTCGTGTTACCCCAGCTCACGCACCAGTATTTCAGAGCCTAGGAGGCTCCAACGACAGGTGTAGTTTTGATTTAGGAGTCCCTGGGAGGGGCAGAGATGGCATAGAGGTGCCAGGCCTTCCACAGCTGTGCAGCACTTAGTGCCAGCTGCAGCGTTTAGGCCTCATGTGATGATCTTCAGCTGCCCAGCAAGTAGAGGGTAGTTGCAACATTTAGGTTTGTGCAGATGGCGCACCCCTGACTGGCGCTGCATTGGCAACACGCCATGACATTCTGGACACAGGGCATTTGAGCCCCTTCTTGGATGGCCAGTTGGCCAGGGGGGCTGGTATGTGGATAGGGCGCAAGGGCCTAATGTGATTATGTGCTCATGAAATGTGGTGCTAGGAAATATAATGCATTTAGTAGGTTTTACGCACCCTGTTGTTGATACCTCTAGATATGGTTTAGGCTTATGAGGTTTGTTTTATCTATTCAGGTTTGTGTTAAGTGAGATTGTACTTCACTGTGTGATTTACGCCCCTAATGTCAGTTATACTTAGGAGGTAGGGTCTATTGTGATTAGACTAAGTGAGAGATTGCATATTGTTTCTATGCTGGAGAGGGTGGCGCAGGATATAATTTACGCCTGATGGGACTGTACATAATGTAGTTTATGTTGAGGTGGAGTTCAGTGATAACCAGTAGTTACTGGTTGTAGGTTTATGATCTATTTTTACCTGTACCAATTTCTGCTAAGTGTTGATCCTGACAGTGGCCCACGTGGCCCTGTCCTGTGTAAATAATCCCTTGTGAATATTGCCCATGCCAGTTGGCACAATGTATATGGTGTGATTACTATCTGATGTGTTATGAGAATACAAAAGTTATTTTTATATAACCTTGTGTGGAGTTCCGTTTGTAGTGTGCCTGGAATGTTGTTGCTGTGTGCGTGCGCAAATTCTTTAGACATTGCCCCCGGGATAAGCATGTCTGCTCGTGCCAAGCTTCCAAAGGGGTGATCAGGGGTTATCTTGCCCTGACTAGAGTGGTGGTTTATGCCTGGCTTTGGCACAAGCCTTAGCCAACCAGAAATCCCAGTTCTAACACCAATTAACAGCTTTTGGTAATGTGTTCTTCCCTCCATATAATCAGGACACACAGTGCGGTTCCCTCTCTTAAGAACTCCCTTATCTTACATTTTTGTTAGGCCTCTGCTTTTAGAACAGGGAAAACCAGCACTACAGTAACAATACAAATATTAAAATCACTATTAAGGAACTCACATCCAAACATGTTAGGTCTGAAGTTACAATAATAGAGTAAGCCGGTCTTAGCACTACAAGTGAACTGATCTTTCTGAATTTGGAAATGTAACGCAGGTTAAAATGTTAGTAGAGTGATATTGATCGAAGGGCGATATTTAGTAATATCGTTTGCAAAGGATGTTTTTCAAAATATGTTTTTGTTACACCACAATCTACAGTTGTGAAAGGAATCCTGGTGGAACGTCCAGGATGTTATCCTTTAGAGATTGAAAAAAGAATAAATACAAAGCTGAGTAATATTGGCATCATTATAAACAGTGTCACAATAGTTTGACTGCAAGGACCGAGTCACTTTTTTTAAATTGTCATTTCTGGACCAACACTGGCTTACTTTAGGTAGGGCTGGATTCTATGGCCGCTTTGTGTTCCCAATGAACTTTCTTTGTTCTCTGCTTCCCAAGCGCATGGTCTGTTTCTCTTGACAGCAGTGGTATGTGCGCAGAGGAGTCTTGC
Source organism: Lissotriton vulgaris (assembly GCF_964263255.1). NCBI lineage: Eukaryota > Metazoa > Chordata > Amphibia > Caudata > Salamandridae > Lissotriton > Lissotriton vulgaris. The sequence goes on along the minus strand of NC_141694.1, from coordinate 485,315,513 downwards.
TTAGTCACAGTGCTATGTTTGTTGGCGGATTGCGTTTCTCAACCGCCCTGCTTTCTGGGGGATGTAATATTGAAACCAGAGTGATTGCAGTACGCCAGAAAGCATTACTCACTTCCAAGCTTTTCCAGGTCAGATTATCTATTTGTCTTAATCTAAAATGGTGCCTCAGGTTTTCTTTAAAGGAATATCACAATCTAATATGAGACATTATTTCCTTTCCAGTAGTTTGCTTACTGTTTATTCAGGGCTTAAGCCTGCAGAGGCTTAAGCCCTGCATCATAACGAAGCTGGAGGTACCTTCATCAAATTCACGCTTTTCCAGCTCCAGTCTGATCCATACTTCAGTTCAGTCCTGGCTTGTCGTGCTTGTCCTTCTTGAGAAAGTTTTTTCTTCAGGTCTTTAGTTTCCACCCATTAGGGAGGGTTTTAAGCCTTGCACCTTTCATTGCAGACAGATGACTCATCTCACCAGTTATTTTCAGGTCTCGCTTGGGCTGTCTCTTGAACACATGCTGTATCTAGGAAATGTATAAGACTAAGGAGTTAGGTCCTGGTGGGGTACGGGGTAGGCTAGACCCTATTAAACCATAAATCACAAAAAAGTGCCTACACCCGACGTTCTTAACCAAAATTATTTATATGGATGGGACAAGCGCAGTGTATGAATTTGACCTGGTATTTTTATTTATACCTATTTACTTTATCAATTTTTTTTATACCTTTTTCAAAATTTCACCAAAAAGGAAAATACAGGGGGGACGAGCTTAGTGCACATCCACGATGGTCGCGTGAGCTGTGAGCTCCCGAGACCCTCGCCGCCTCCACCGTTTATCCTGGCACAAATCCTGTTTCTGAGGACGGGTTCTTGTAGCTGAGACTCTCCTAATATGAAAGGCCTTTTTCACACTTTGAATCGGACGCCGGACGCCCGAATTACTCCTTCCTGAAGCCTGAAGGCCTACACCGTGGCTCATCCCGGGACTTGGGCATCCGGAGCACCCCGAAAGAAGTTGAACAACAACGGCGTATGGAAGGGGATGACTACCCGGGGTCTACTTTCGGTTTCGCTTTTCCTGGCTAAGAAGGTTGGGAGGCGGCTGCCTAGTGATCAAGCTGGACTGTGAGTGCGCTCGCTTGACTGATCTTCACCGGCGCCCTGCACTTCAGGCTCTCGTTGTTCTTCCTTGTGAGGAGCCATTTTCACCAGGCCCCAAAAGCCCCTGAGGGGTGTGCAACCCACCATGGCGGGCAAGTCTGATAGTGATAAACGGTCCCTCAAGAACGCGACTCGCGGTGGCACAACTCAGACCACCATTATGGACAGATTTGCGCGCAACAAGGGGTCGCCTGGCGGGACTGGCAAAACCTCGGAGGACCTTGGTGGTGGCCCCCCTGAGTCGGAGGAGCCACCTCTTCGAGATGTGATGGGCGCCATTGCGAGTATACAGTCATCGATGGGCCAACAATATGAAACCTTGGCGGCCAAGATCGACACGGTGGCGGTGGATGTAAGCTTGATTAGGATGGACTTGGCCAAGACTAACGAGAGAGTCAAGTCGTTGGATGTCAAAACAGCCAGTCTCACCACCGATGTCTCCAATCTCCAGACTGAGATCCGGACTCTTCGGTCCTCGAGTGACCAGTTTGCCCGCCGGCTTGAGGATTTCAAAAGTCGCGCTAGGCGCAATAATATCCGCATAGTCGGAGTTCCGGAGTCCTCAGCCGATCAATCGACGGACTTACTTGTTGAAGATCTGATCCTCAATCACCTCGCCCCTAAGGGCCTGAGTAACTTTTTTGCGGTGGAGCGTGCCCACAGAGTCCCGGGCGGCAGACGCAAGCAGGGGGCTACGCCGCGACCCATCATTGCGAGGATCTTCAACTATAGGGACAGAGACGCCATTTTGCAGGCCTCGAGGACTAGCGGCCCCATCAAATTTGAGAATGCGTCCATCAACTTCTACCCCAACTTTACCCCATCAGTGCAGAAGCAGAGACTGGGATTTTCTGGGGTGAAGCGGAGACTGAGAGACCTGGGCTTGAAGGGAAACCTTGCCTTTTGGATGAGCTGAGCACCGTGTGGAGGCTCTACCCTTCTGGACTTCGTCGCTGGATTTCATCGCGGAAAACTCTACACCTTGCAGGACCCGCTGCGCGGGTCCCGCTGCGCCTGCAGCTACCGAGAGGATCGTGTGGGGAGCTGGAAACTTCCTGGACCATCTGCACTCGGCAGGGCTGCGAGCAGCCTAGCAGGGACTCCATTGCCCAGGAGTCCCTGCGTGTCACACCTGTGGCCGCTCTCCCTGCCGGCCACGCCCCCTGGCTGAATAAAAGTGCACAAGACCCATTTGCCTGTGGGAAACCTTGCCTTTTGGACGAGCTGAGCACCGTGTGGAGGCTCTACCCTTCTGGACTTCGTCGCTGGATTTCATCGCGGAAAACTCTACACCTTGCAGGACCCGCTGCGCGGGTCCCGCTGCGCCTGCAGCTACCGAGAGGATCGTGTGGGGAGCTGGAAACTTCCTGGACCATCTGCACTCCGGCAGGGCTGCGAGCAGCCTAGCAGGGACTCCATTGCCCAGGAGTCCCTGCGTGTCACACCTGTGGCCGCTCTCCCTGCCGGCCACGCCCCCTGCCCTACCCCAGCTCTATATCACAGTTAGGAGTTACCGCTGCGCGGTAGCGAGCGGGAGCGACCGGGGCGAAGACCGGGCAAAGAGCGGGCCGTTCGAGGTCTAAGAGGACTGGACTGGGCCACCCTCTTTCGCCCTTTCGCCAACATTTCATCTATTGAGCCCGAATAGGTAAACCATTCTATTATCTTAACTCCACTGGTAGGCTAAGCTAAGTGGTTGCCCTTGTGTTCCTAAGTCATGTGTACCGGGTTAACACGGAGTAAGGCCGTCAAGGGTGGCCCACCAATTAATGGTCCCATGGATGATTTCATTACCCGTACCAACCTAGCCATAGATCAAGAAATTTCCAAACTCCAGACTCGTGTCTCCCTCGAACTGGTAGCCGCCAGAAGATTGTCCCAGGTCATTGCACTCTCTAAAAAATCCTCCCTGGGTCACATAGCCACTGTTGTTACCCCAGAGCGTCCAGCCATTCCCCATTGTGTAGTCACGCAGGTTGATGTTCACCAGATTCCGATTCCTCCCCCCCTTTCCCCGGCCTTAGAGCCACCAGCCCAGACAGGCGAAGCGAACCTACCCGCAGTTTCGCCCAAGCAGGCTGCTAGTTCTAATTCCCCCACCCCGGTAATCTCTAACTCACCTAGGTGTAATATCATTAATGACAAACAACCTAAAAGAAAACGCAATCCTCAGTCTGCTTACTCTCGTAAGAAGGCAAAAATTGCGGTAGCACAACATTTCAAATTGACTAGTGCTCCGGAATTCAACGCAATAGGAGGGTGTATTCCAAGGGAACAGCCACAACGAGAGGGTGCCAAAGAGGGGACAGCCACTGCTTCCTCCACTATCACTGCAGAGGATGAGGGCTTACATGTAGAGGGTCTGGAAAGGAACGACGGGGAATTCATAGGTTTAGTTTGGGAAACTCTTAAGAAACTTCTTTCCCCCCTTGATCTCAGACTCTCACGCATTGAAAACAACTTGCTTGAGATGGAAAAGAGCATTATTGTTCTGGCCACTCTGGGCCTGAGACCGCGGACCGTGGGTGTGGATCAAATTACCACCGCCCCCAAACATAAGGCTCCCAAGCGCCCCATTCCTCAACCATCAGTAAATCCTAATGCAGGCGTCCCTCTCAGACCCCCTCCAAGTGAAGTGGCTTACCAACCATCCCAGGGCCCTCCTGTTAAGAATAATTTTAGAGGGGGCTACATTGATCTTCCTCCAGAGGCCAATGATTATGTGGTTGTGTTGACGGGCGTCCCCCAGATTGGGACTGGTCAATACGAGAACCACTGGTCTCTGAAGAACAAGATAATGCATTGGCTTAATGTGAATAGACCAATTCCCAGTGGGCAGAGAAGCAGAGTTCTGATGGTACGTAGAATTCCCTGGGTGGGCCCCACAAGGAAAACCAGTCCCGGGGACTGTATAGTGGTGACCTTTGAGGACCCACACACGGCACACCACATTTGCTCTTGGCCCACCGACGAAGGTTCTCTTGTCATACCCAGGCCATTGTCCTTCTTTTATCCACCACGCCCCAGATATACCTGGGAAGATGATTGGTCACTGGTACACCACCGCACATGGAGGAGTCACCCTAATAACTACCAAGATCTCCCTTCACACTGGAATGGCCTCCCAACCTCGAATAGGTTTGGCGGTCTTGAAGAGGTAGATTGACTTCCAAGGCAACTTGCTTCCCAAGCTGCGAAAAAAGCACCTGCACCCCAGGCCCTAGGGATTACAGAATCTTTCCCCGTGCTGATTGTACCTACTGCTCCTAGCCCACTAGGTCCAGAAGGAATGCCATATGCTCTCCCTATAGAGAGGGGATTGAACACTTTATGCACTTTAGACTCTCAAGACATAGTGGAACCGCTGGACTCACCTCAGAGGATTCCCTTGTCACCCATTCAGCATGTCCCAGTAGATAGGAAGCTGACCGGTGTAGCAATGGCTCTTAACCATCAGCAAATTGAGCCACCGCAAAGGTTAAATAGAGCGGCTGCAGGGGTGGCAGGCCCTGTGTCCAACTCGGTTATACCTGACAATACTTCAAGGCGGATTACCCCTGGTGATCCTCTGTTGAAGATTCTAAGCTGGAATGTGGCAGGGCTTGCCCGTAACTTTGAAATCCCTGAATGGAACGCTTTTCTGGACCCTTATAACATCTGCCTCTTGCAGGAAATCTGGTGCCTAGAACCCAGGCACAGAGTAGGCTTTAGAACCTACTTCGTCCCAGCTTCCCAACAACATGGATGCAAAGGTCGCCCGTCTGGCGGCCTTCTTATATGGGTCAGCATCGCACTAGGTTTAAGTGTAAGCCAAAAGTCCACTCAATCTCCTGACCTTCAGAGGATAACTATACATTGCCAAGGAGGAAGGAGGTTGGAAGTCTTCAATCTTTACCTAAGGGGGGCCAGGGGTGGGGCATCTTCGTTATCCTCTACAGGATTAAACAGTGATCTAGCCGCCTGCAGTGTCGATTCTTACGTTCTCCTTGCAGGCGATTTCAACTGCTGCTTTGAACCACTGGCTAAGGAGGACATTCTGGACACTTGGGACGAGGATACAAGGAGAGGTATTCCCACCCTAACCCTAGATCCGATCCCCAAATGGACGCAGAGTGCGATAGACATCAATGCACTCTGCATGGAACACGACCTGAGACCAACTAATGGACGCTCCAAATCGGACTCTATGGGTGCGCATACTTATAACAGGATGGGACACACCTCCAGAATAGATTACATCATGTTGAATTATAATCTTTGGTCATTCCATCAAGACATGGAGGTCATAGCGTCTTGTGATAGTGACCACAATCCTCTTTCCTTAACTCTCACTCCGCCTTGGCAGGTCGGGAACCTAGCCAAGTTTGCCCACAAGAGGAAAACCTCCCATGAACTTGTACCCTCAAACTGTGGCAGGCGCCTAAAGTGGGCTAAAGCAGCAGCGGACGAAGAAAGGATGGCTCAAGCAGGGACCATCATGTCAGCAGTGGGGCCGCGTCTCGATGCCTTAATTGTCACTAGCCAAGTTGTTTTATCGATATTTACAGAAACTATTGTGGCATTAAGTGAACTGTTTACCATTCACCAATCCAGTGCGAGGGTTGCAGTGAAAGGTGCATCTAAGACAAGAGACAAGTGGTATTCCTCCAAATGTCGGGTTGCTAAGGGGGAACTTATCTCTGCAGTGAAGAACAAGGACCCAGGCAATATGAGACTTGCGAGGAAACTTTACAAAAAAACTGTGGTTGAGGCTAAGGACGCTCATGAATACAGTTTTTGGTGGGAGCTAATGGAGGCAAGTACTAGGAAAGATTCCAAGGGGTTCTGGGATCTGCTGAGAGCCAGGGACAAGCCTCTTGATCTTCAGCTTACTTGTAATATCCCTGGTGATGTCTGGTTTGCCCACTTTTCCAAGCTGTATTCTGTTCCATCGGGGGCACCTCAACCAAGCAAGGGCCTTCTGGCCAGTCCCCCAGCTGATACAACATCTAATGTCTTCCCCTTTAGCAGTGAGGAAGTTGAAAGGGCAATCAGGTGTATTGCAGCCAATAAGGCTGCTGGCCCTGACGGAATTCCGGGTGACCTGTTGAAGAAATATCCATCAATGTGGAGTAGATTGATTGCTTCACTCTTGAATGAGGCTTTGCTGGGAGGTTCTCTCCCTGACTCATGGAGGGGCGCTGAGGTCGTCCCTATTTTTAAGAAAGGCTGCCGGGACGACCCAGCCAACTATCGCCCAATCAGTCTGCTAGACTCAACACAAAAGGTTGCGGGCAAAGTGGTACTGGGTAGGATCTTGCAGTGGGTTGAGGATAACCAGGTTCTGTCAGATTTCCAAGCAGGTTTTAGAACAGGGACAGGCACCATGGACAGACATTTCGCCTCTTAATGATATATTGGAAAGTGGTTGTGCTGTGTGGGGGCAGCTTGTATTTAGTCTTTATAGACCTGCGAGCTGCATTCGACCTGGTCCCACGTGCCCAATTGTGGAATGTCCTCGAAGGGTTGGGTATTCCCCCTTATTTGTTGGCTTTGCTTATAAAGTTCCATGAAGGCAACTTTGCCCAGATTAGATGGGGTGTCCAGGGGGAAAAAACACCTCGTATCCCTGTAGATAGGGGCGTCCGCCAGGGGTGTGTGCTTGCCCCCACTCTGTTCTCTCTTTACGTTAACGGAGTGGTGGAGCATCTTCTGCAACATCCATCAGATGCACCTTCCCTGGCTGGTAGGAAAGTTCCGACGCTCCTATTTGCGGACGACACCCTTCTAATCTCAAAAACACCAGCGGGCATCCAAAAGTTGCTTTCTAGCTTTAAGGCCTTTTGTGACATCAAGGGCCTGTCTATGAATATAAGCAAGACCAAATTTCTTGTCCTTAACCCCCCCAGGAAATCTGTTGTCCCACCTGCTCTAGACTGTTCCACTTGAAAGAGTTAAAGAATTTGACTACCTGGACATCCGACTCTGTGACACTATGAGTTGGAAGGCACACCACCAAAAGGTGTTTCTGACCCATAAGAGGGTTGCATGGGCCCTGCTCAAAGAACAACGTGCCTCATCTCTAAAACCCATTGGGGCACCATTAGACATTTACAGGGCAAGGGTGGTGAGTGCAGCATTGTATGGTGCGGAACTGTGGGGCGTACAGAGAGTTGACACCCTAACCCACCTCGAAAACAACTTCCATAAAGATCTCATGAAGTTACCCCACAGTACCCCTACTATCCCCCTCTTGCTCGATGCAGGCACACGCCCAATATGCGAGCAAGCTAGGCTACGCCCCCTTTTATTATGGGCCAGGATATGGAACGTCCCAGAACTGTGTAGCTATGCAGATGCACTAAGTGAACTCTTATCCCTATCGGGCTGGCATAAGGTAACCTGGCTCAGGGAGGTTAAGCAACTTCTTTATGAGTTGGGTTTAGGAGACGCTTGGGTCAACAGAACAGCACCTTCTAAACAAATGCTAAAGAAGGTTTATTGGTTATGGGTGGATAACGAGAGATTGTGCAATCCTAAGCATTGTAAATCTGTTGCTCAATTTCTGCTAGTTAAGGAGCTTCCCTATAGAGAACCTTATCTGGACTTAATTCATAACTCGGGAGACAGATCATTGTACTTCAGATTTAGGGTGGGAGCACTTCCCTTAGGGTTGTTAACCTCCACCTGGAAACCACCATCCCAAACTACACCATATTGCCCTTTCTGTGACTCAAGGGTTGAGTCCATTGCTCATCTGTTGTTTGAGTGCTATGCTTATGCGATGCCCAGGCCGAGATGGTTGAAGCCTTTATGTAGGAGCTTGGGCACTAGATCACATCTGGAAGCCTTACGCATATTGCGCTCAGATGCCCGACCCTTCTTTGCCTGTTGTATGGCAAAATTCCTGGGCTGGGCTTGGCGGATAAGAACTGCAAGGAAACTGTTGATTCAGTAATGTGCCTTTTGCCTGTATCGGCTCTTATAATTTGGCCAATAATTCTTTCTTTTAATGCTACTGTTGATTGTGTAGGTTTTTTTGCTGTGTATTGTCAAATTGTTTTTATCATTGATGTAATGTACAGCTTTTATGATATGTTTTTATATCGAAATAAAGCTTTCAATCAATCAATCGCTATGCTTTTCCCTGCCCGATTGCGCATCGAACATAATAAGCGGGTGTTTTTCTTTGACATGCCAGAGGTGGTCAGTGACTGGATGGACACACTATCTATGCAACGGGACAATGCAGACCAATCCAGAGGTGTTGAAGGCAGCCAACGGGACGAGGAGGAGTAGGGACACCGGCGTGTGCTATCATCGTACCATGCTGCGGTGGATTGTTATCCTTTTTTGGGTCAATGACATTCTTACATATAGACCCTGGGGCTACGGGGAGTTCGGGACTCTTCCTCCTCCGGGGGTGTTTCCTTTTCTATTTGTAGATTAGTTTTCTGGGTAGGGCGACAGGCACACTGCAAAATGGGGTGGTTTTCAGGTTTTACCGCAGGGGTGCAGGGTGGGGGGTTGTTGTTCTGAGTATTTTGGGGGAGGGGGGGGTTCTTTTTACTGTTTGCATTGTTTTCGAGGCTACGTACTGTTGTATGGCTTAATCTGTGTTTCCTTCGTGGGGTTTGGGGGACCCTGCTACTATTTTCGGGATGGGGGTAGGGGGCTGAGAGTCTTGAGTTGGAATGTCAACGGCTTGGGGGACAAAATAAAGCGGGGAATTGTACTCCAATATGTAAAACGCCATTCCCCCGACATTGTATTACTGCAACAAACACACTTGGTGGGGAACACGTTCCATGCAATGAACCGGAGGGGCTACCGGTTGGTGGCACACTCGGGATTCACTTCGGGCTCTAGAGGGGCTGGTGTTATGATTCATAGTTCCCTCCCCTTGGAGATCGATGAAACGATACTGGACGATAGGGGAAGATATGCGGCCATTGTTGGTAGGTGGGAGGGGAGAACGGTCGCCCTCCTCTCGATATATGTCCCCCCGGGTTTGCAGGCCACCACATTTGTCGAACTGGGGAAACTGGTGTTGAGGTTTCCTGAGGGGATTCTGGTGGTTGGAGGGGACTTCAACTCGGTGGTTAACGGCCTGGAAGATCGACATCCTCCCAGGGCTCTTACACCGTCGCAGTCCTGCCTGGGTGGTTTCATGGAAACGTTTGGTATGGTGGATTGTTGGCGGATGCCTCACCCAGGGCAGGCTCAATACACTTTCCACTCCGGGGCCCATGGGAGCTTAGCTAGACTTGACTATATTCTTGTGCCCGCAGTCCAGGCTACAACGGTGCGAGAGGCCCAACATTTGCCTAGAGGCATCTCGGATCACTCCCCGCTATGGATCCATATAGATCTCCATTTAAATGCAGGGGGCCGGGTCGCCCCAATTAATCCCTGGCATCTCCGTGTTCCGGAGACCAGGGCTGGGGTGATCAAAGCCATTGATCACTATTTCGTTGAAAATGTGGGATCGGTGTCTTCGTCTGTGTCCCTATGGGAGGCCTTTAAAACTGTAATACGGGGTCAGACGCTATTGCTGGTCGCCAGCTCTAAGAAGCGCCATAATGGAGAGGTTGGGCAGCTGGAGTCTGATATTGTAGCTTTGGAGAGGGATCTGGAGTGTGGGGTCACGCGTGAAAGGTATATGTTTTGCAGTTGAAACAGTCAGATTATAAAGCCTTGGTTACGCATGCTGCGAAAGCCATGAGTCGAGAGCAACAGGGCCGTTTGTATGATGTGGGCGACAAGGCGGGGAAGTTGATAGCCTGGCTGGACAAGAGGGAGAGACTGAATCGAGTGGTGCCGGTGGTTGAGCGAGTGGATGGTGTGCATGTGACGGTTCCGTTGGAGATAGTGGAGGAGTTTGCTTGCCACTTCTGAACGGTGTATGCGCCGGTCTCGGACCGGCCGGAGGAAGACTCCCATCTTTTGCTTAGGGATATCGCTTTGCCTTGCTTGTCCGAATCTGACAGAGAGCTAATGGAGGCGGACTTCTCCACTGATGAAGTAGAGCTCGCTATTCGCTCCATTCGCTCTGGAAAAGCCACAGGCCCGAACGGCATACCCATCGAGCTGTACAGGTTGTGTCCGAACAAAATGGCGTCGTATCTTCGCTCGATGTTCTTGGAGTCCAGGGAGAGGGGTTCGCTTCCCCGTGACCAGCGTTTACCGTCTATCGTGGTGATACATAAAGAGGGTAAACCCCGTGAATTCTGTACCTCCTATAGACCTATCTCACTTCTTAATGTGGAGCCTAAAATTTTGGCAAAGATGTTAGCTAACCGTCTGATTAAAGTGATCGGAGATTTGGTGCACCCGGACCAGTCTGGCTTTATTCCGGCCCGCAACACCGCGTTGAATTTACGCCGTCTTCATGGCATGTTGGCGAGGGCGGAGACGCTACGTAAACCGGCCATTTTGGTTTCTTTGGATGCCACTATGGCATTTGACACAGTGGAATGGCCATAACTATGGGCAGCTCTGGCGAAGTTCGGCTTCGGACCTGTATTCATTGGATGGGTCCGGCTACTCTATGAGGAGCCCCTAGCCCAGGTGGTCGTTAACGGTCGAGTGTCGGCTCCCTTTGTCCTAGGGAGGGGTACGCGACAGGGATGCCCTCTGTCTCCGCTGCTTTTTGTCTTGGCCTTGGAGCCCTTGGCCGCTTGGTTGCGATGGGAGCCCTCCCTCAGGGGTATCAGGTGGACTCCCGGTTTTGAAGATCGTATCTCGCTTTATGCGGACGACATTCTCCTTTACCTCACCTCCCCTCTGAAATCTCTGGGGGTGTTGTTCGATGTGCTTAATTCCTTTGGGAGGAACTCTGGACTAGTCATCAATTGGGGTAAGTCTTGTGTTTACTCGCTCACAGACAACATTCCACTCGTACCGCGCAATTGCCCAATACAAATTTCATCCACCGGGTTCAAGTATTTAGGTATCTATATTTCACGTGATTCGGCTGTCAGGTATCAGCGCAACTTACTCCCCCCGCTTCTTCGCCTAAAAGCGGACGTGAAAGCCTGGAGCAGAATGCCCTGGCCCTGGTGGGCAGAGCAGCCTTATTCAAAATGATGTCCCTTTCCAGATTTTTATATGTGCTTCAAAACACTCTGGATCTAGTGCCTTCCAGCTACTTCCACGAGATCGAGTGCCTACAAAGAAAACTGCTATGGGCCGGACGTCCCTGGATTGCCTTGGCTAAGCTTACGCTGCCTTGGTATGATGGCGGTATAGCGTTACCAGATATCAGACAATATTACTGGGCCTCACAACTGAGCTCGGTTAATCATGCGATGTATGGTCCAGCTTCTAACCCGGCTTTTGCTATGGACAAATGGTTGCTGCCGGGCGGGGACTAGAACAGGGCGCTTTATTCCAAACGGTCTGATGTGGCGTTGACGGGGCCCACCAGAGTTGCGGTGCGGGTCTGGTACAACGCTAACGCTGCTATGGGCTGGTCAGACACTCTCACTCGAGCGACTCCACTCTACGCTGCAGAGAAGTTAGGCAATTTGTGGACAACCAAGGGTTTCGAAAAATGGGACCTCATTGGGATTAGTAGGGTGGGGGACCTTTGGCGGAAAGACAAGATAAAGTCTTTTGAAGAGCTGCAGCTTGAATTCAAACTTGGCAATCGAGAATACTTTCGGTACCTAAGGGTCCGACACGCCCTTTCCTCTGTTTTTCCGACCGGCACGCTCGTTCCAGAATCCTCACCCCTGGAGGACAGAGTGCTCGACGGCCATGTCCCAGACAGTACGATCTCCCTTATATATAAGAAGCTGATAAATGACCGAGCGGACCTCCTTCTACAGCTCTGTGTGGCCTGGACCAGCGATGGACTGGAACTTGATGATGAGGACTGGCAGGCGGCGATATCCTCCCCGAAGGAGGTAGCAATCTCGGCCCGTCTGAGATTGGTGCAATTGAAAATCCTACACCGTGTGTACATGACGGGTCCTCGCTTGTTACGTATGGGGTATGCTTCTGATGACTTGTGTAAGCGCGGATGTGGAATGGTGGGTACATTCCTTCATATTTTGTGGGAGTGTCCGGCGGTGGTGTCTTTTTGGATTCGTGTGCATGGTGTTATGGACGAAGTGACGGGTGTTTCGCTTTTGCCTGAGGCCCGAAGGTGTCTATTAAATGTGTGGGAGCCCAATGACTATAATGTAGCACAGACACAGTGGGCCACCTTGGGTAATATGATCGCTAAGCGTGACATTGCGCAACTGTGGGGATTGTCGAAGGCACCTAGTCAGTCGGCCTGGTCTAGAAACATGGACTGGTGCATGTTTCGTGAAAAAACAGTCGACATTGCTTGGGACAGGCCCAAGAAGTGGGGAAGGGTGTGGAATCAGTAGAACCAGTATCGTGGTGAAATTTGTACTCCCCATTTTGTGCCTCCACCGGAGGTGTTACTCTCACCTTAGCGTGATGTTCCTTCTAGTCTGGATTTTTGTCTATGTATTGCTGGCTTGCTCTCTTTACCGTTTCCCCCTCCCGTCTGCTCTTCCTATAGCTTTTCAACTTCACTTGTTACTACGTAACAGTTGTGGATGTGGTACTCCCTCCCCAGAAGGATTACTTGTGTACCTACCTCACGTTTAGCCTCCGCAGTTAATTTCTTTAATTTTTGGTTGGTTGGTTTTCAAAAAAACATAAAACAAAGACCTTATTCCTCCTGTGACTTACTGTATGACATGACATGTTTGTTTAATTGCCGCCGGACCCTAGGTTGTGCTGAAGGGCTGTGTTCCTCATTCATCCTGCTATGATCCTTGGAAATGTTGCCAGCCGACCCTATGTGGCTGTCTGATTGATATTGTATGCCTATGTTTATCAATAAAGGTTTAAAAAAAAAAAAGGAAAATACATTCATAGTATTTACATTACAGTACATGACTATTTACAAATTTCATACATTCCACAAACAAAACTTTTTACAAATACAGATGAAAAAATTATAATTTCATTAAATCGAATCAATCACAATCAAAAGAAAAAGACAAAGTCAAAACAAAGGAGAAATGCCAAAAGATGGAAATAACTTATAAATCAGCCTTGACTGATTAAAAAACTCAATGATATTGCTTGCTCCTTCTGGTGTGCCGACGCGTTTCTAGTCCAGGGAAACCAGTTCCCGGACTGTCATCAGGGCTTTGTCAGTTTTCTGTATAGAATGCAGAAAGACATTTAAGATTTATTACTAGATTGCTATCTACTCCTATATCATGTTTTGCACAATTCATTTTCTGAAGGAAGTACCTGTCTTTAGTTGGTCATTTCCCTTGTAAGTCAACAAAACGAAAAGAGGCTTCAAGTCAGCATATTTTATTAAAGGAGAGACCGTTTTGAACAACGGGGCGTTATCTCATTATCTGAAATGAGAGAGAGGTAGTTTTTAGGGGCGGGATCAGGTTTTATTGAGAAATTCAAAAGGGGGATACCCTGTTATGTTCATACCTTTTAAACGGGGTGATGGACGTCGCCGTCAGGCGGTGTTGTATTGTAATTTCACTTGAAGATTCTAACAAAAATAGAGTGCGGGAGTAGATTAAAGGTGCATGCTTCCAACCATGTTTGGGGCATTATCTTGAATCAATATACTGTCTATCATACCTTTACTTGTGCATGAAGTCGATATTCAAAATGCAGCATGTAAATTTTCTTTTATTTCATTGCCGCGTGTGCCCAGTACAATCTGAAGCGGAAAACACTTCTATAAGAATATCGTTCTGTGGTACCTGAGGCATTTAGTTCAAAAAAATTACTTGTTTCACTTTTCAATTCTCTTATTAACTGGTCGTCTTGTAGCAAGGCTCTCTCGACTGTGAATCTACTTTCCGTTATTTTCACTGTGACTTGTAGAGCTAATTGTACTGCCGAATGATCTGACAAGTGAGCTGGTAGGTGAGATACTTTATCTACGTTCTTTATTAATTCCTTACTGATCAAGAAGTAATCGATCCTAGATTTATGCCCCAGTTTTTTATTATGCAGGGTGAATGGGTGGGTTTTTTCTCCTTTAACTTTCCAAATGTCTACTAGGTCGAGATCTCTTTTGTGGATCCCTATCCATTCTCTCATTTTTTTCAAATTAGACTGTCTCCCTGGTGGTGATCTGTCTACTTTTAGATCTGGCACTAAATTGAAGTCACCTCCCAGTATTATGGGAGAGGTGGCTAGTAACAACTGCAAGTATAATTTTCGCAAAGGATCGGCATCATCCAAGTTGGGCCCATAGTAACCTGCAATGGTGAAGGGAGAGTTTCCTATTTTAATGCTAGCTATGGCCCATCTACCTTTACTGTCTACTTCTAATGAAGATACAGTTGCTTTTAGGGTTTTTTTAAATATTATCGCGATTCCCTTAATGTTACACTGTTGTGTAGTGCATACAAGGGTGTCTACCCACCCTAAGTTCTTGATTATTTGATCCCATTCTTCTTTTAAGAGATGAGTTTCTTGTAGAATTATTATCTCACTTTTTTCGGTTCTAATGTATTCCAAAATTTTGTCTCTCCTACTTTTTGTCCTCATGCCATTTACGTTCCAAGATAAGATTTTTACTCCTCTACTTGTACTCCCCATTTATTTTATTTATTTGTTGGGATTTTTTGTGCGGTATAACTCCGATTTGTCTTAAATTTCTTAGTTTTCGCAGATGAGGAATTTTTGGTTTTTTTTCCCCTATTTTGCTCCCCACCCTTTTTCGTGTGAATTTATGTTCTTTCAGTTGTGCTTTAGAGTTGCCCTCCCCGGGGAAGCCTCCATCTTCTTTTCCTTCGGTTATCTTCGTAACCCTTTTAGCTTCCCGTTCCCGTGATTCTTGCCTATACACATTTAAAATAAAAGATTATTTGGTTGGAAACACCTTAATGCTTTGTTTACTTTTTCTACTTTTGTGCTCAAATATGTTTTTGATTACATATGATTTCATGTGATTTCCCATCAGGGTATTTATTTTCTTTACATAGGTTCATTCATTTCGCTTAGTAGATCATTAGCTCAGGGGTTCCTCCGCACGCACTTGATCTTTTATTTGCTCTATCAAGGCTTTCACCTCTTCTGGCTCTCTCATGTTTCTCATTTTGTTTCTCCACATGATACGTAATGACGGTGGAAATTTCATCTGCACCGTGGCACCTAGTTGTTGCAGTTCTGACATTAAGTTTCCCAATTCCCATTGCCTGGCCTGGGATGCCTTTGACATATCGGATCTTATTCTAAAAGTCCAACTGTCCTTGTTGTAGGTTTCTTTTTTGAGAGCTTCTCCCAGGATCCTGTCTTTCAACAAATACGTTTTGAAATTGATTAGGATCTTCCTGGGGGTTTTTCTTTCCTTGCTCTTTCCATAAGGGTCTCTATGTACTCTCTGCATGTCTTCTTCCAGTGTCGTTTTATCTGTCCATGGGAAATATTCCGCCAGAAGTGCCACTACAAATGCTTTAATATCCTTGCCCTCTTGGTTCTCCGGCACATTTAGGACCCTGATGTTGTTTTTCCTTGCTTGATTCTCCAAGGACTCCAATTTATCGTTCATGATTTTGTTTTCTGACCTTAATGAGTTTATTTCCTTTCTATTTTTTTCTACCCTTTTGTCTAGCGCAACAACTTCATTCTCCAGTGCTGAGACTCTGTCCCCTAGTGCATTTAACTTGTTGTCTAGTTTTTCGCAAACTTCCTGGATCTTGTTTTGTTTTGCTTCTGAGATGGAGAATTTCTCTTTCATTTCTGCCCATATCCTCTCAAGAAGCTCATCTGTATGGGTTTTCGAGGATTCTTTGTGGCTCCCTTGAGATTTCGCCCTGTCTTCTTCTTCTTTATCCTCGTCCTCTTCAGTTATATGTACTGCTGCAACTGAGGGTTCTGCCCCCCCCTCCGCCATATGTGTCTCTTGAACTTTAGCTCTTCCTACTGTTATGCTTCCTTTGTTAGTTATCCAAATATCTTCCAAGCTCTTTACTTCTAACAAGCTCTTTTTCTTGGTTCTGGGTTTTCTCCTTTTACTTATGTTGTTTGAACGAGTTTTTCCAGCTCGGAGGGGGGACGTCTGCGGGGTCTTTCCCAAAGACAAAGTCTCTGCAAGTTTGATAGTCTCCTCTTTTTCACCCCTCAAAGTTTCCGGAGCGAACTGTATTAGCGTAGAAGCTTGAGACTCAGCCTTTGACCCTTGCTGCTGGACTTTAAAATATGTTCTTAATGAGGGAGTGACCTTTATTTTTGTTCTTAGAGCTGTATCCCATTTATTTTCTTCCTTCTCTGAAGAGCTCTTGAGCTGGCTTATTGGGATGGCCTTTTGTCTTTTTCTGCTTACTCTCGGGGTAATTCCTTTGGGGAATTGCTCTTGGCTCAAGAAGTTTCTGTTGCGCAGACTATAGGAGGATTTAAATTGTTTAACCTGGTTCTCTGATTGTTGGGATTCTGATACTTCTCCAACCCCCCCTCGATTTTTTTTACCAGGGTTCTCCTCTAGATCTTGGAGTAGGTCTTCTTTTTCCTCCTGTGCTTCTTTTATGAAATTACTCATAAGCTGGTAGAATGCAGGTGTTTTTCCAGAATGGGCAGTGAGCCGATTGTTAAAATTGTTAAGATTGTTACATGTATTATTTTGTGGTAATAAACAATTTATTTTTTTTGATGTCCAAACCCTTTCCGTTTGGGTAGAGTTGTTTGATTCCCCTTTATCTTTTTTATAGGGGACTGCAGTTTTGAGAGTCTCTCTGAGTGTCTCTGCTATTATTCCCCGTCTCTCTGTATATTTATCCTTTGCCTGTTTATGCCCCGTTGTGGTTTTAACGCTTTCTGGGCTCTCGCTCTCGCTCTGCTCATTCAGTGTGCCCGCGGCAGTAATGGCACTCGAGGCAGCCCCTGCGCTGCCGGCAGAATCAAGGAGTCGAATCCGCTCCCCTCTGACTCCTCCGCTCGTGCCCTGGAACTGATAGCTCAGTCTTCCAGAGGCACGGCGGCAGCGCGATCTTGCAGCTGCTGCAGCGTCCCACTTGTGGAGCTGCTCCTCGGCTCCCCGATTCCCACAAGGTTCTCTGGCTCCCGTCTCCCGGCCAAACTCACCCAGTCCACGGATCCGGCCTGCACCAGTTGATGCCCTGACCTCCAGGCAGCAAACCACGTCCTCCTCACAGGCACCTGGCGGTCACCAAGCGGAACGCGGGAAACGCCAAACCTCGCTCGTCACGCCATGATCCGGCGGGGGAGAAAGAGAAACGAGGGAACACACCATCCCAGGAAAGAATTTCAGACAAGGTAAGCTCAAGGTAGGCTCTTTTAAACTCCGTACATCTTGCTTGTAGGTGCTTTTTCTTTCCAACCGCTACTGTTGCTGTTGCTGCATCACGGGTGCTTCGGGAGCTCTCCGACTGAGCTTCCTACTCAGCCGCCATCTTCCCCCAGTAGCCCCGACCGAGGACTGGCCTTCTTACACATGTAAGAGGACTGGCCCTCTTACATGTGTTCTTACTTTTCAGGTTATTTCTACTTAGAGAGAACTCTTATTTTAGTTGGCCTGCCTCTTTGCTCATTAACTGTTCTGTTTACTTGTGCAATGAAACTTCTGTTGCATCCTTTTCTTGCCCTTGCTTTATCTCGGGTGCCTTCCCCTCATCCCTCCCACAACACTGCTACTTGCTTCATATCCCTTCATCTTCCTGTGCCTCCCTTCACCCCTTCCCCAACATTGCTCGCAGGCCCCCACCACCACTTCGAGGCCACTGCTCTTTTTTTTGTTACTTTACATAAGCTTTTATTTATATAGTGCACGTCGGGATATTAAACAATAAGCCCATTATCACAGGATGTTGGCCTGGCAGCAGTTTCAAACAGTGATACCCAGATCACCAGTCGGTAGGTCTCACCGCTGTGGCATATCCTTTTCCTAGTCATGTTGCAAGGTGCAGTACCATATGTGACCAAAAGAGGTCCCCAAGGGACATCCAGTGATAGGCTGTGGTACTGAACCCCCACAACACTGCATAGGTAAAAAAAAGATTGGCATTTATAATGCCAATAGCTCCAATTCCAACAAATGCGAGATCTAATGCAATTCCAATGCTTGATTCTGTTAAGGAGCAAGGTGGCCACTGGAGGCCATCACCTTTATTTCAATACTATCATGAAAGAGTTGTGTGTGAAACCACATCCTCAATCCCTTGGCATAGACAGACTAATCGGGCAGCATTTAACACGTACACAAACTGCTAAATGTACGGACAATTATTGTTCGACTTCAGACTCGCAAATTGCACAGTCTGACATCTTGAAATAAATGATGCAGGGCAGCAAATTGGGATAACACAATACTTCGCAGAATAAATATTTTTCTAGCACACCGGAACCTAGGATTTAAATAATTGAATAATTACATGGACACGCCCAGCAGATATGAACTAAAAACATTTAATCAATTACTCTAACATACTTGTATTTTCTGCTGGCGTATTTGGAAGTAAGCAAAAGCGCCTCACATTTTAGTACGGGGACCACATCCTTACATTTTTATTTCTCAAGGGACACTTCAAATGGATAAGGTAGTGGAATCTGTAATTTTGATTTCTTATATATTTATCAATGTCCTCAATATTTGGCAGTTTGAAGCTTTACCCTTTTCAGGAGAGGGATTTATTGTCCTTGGCCACATGGGTCAAGCTAAGCAGTGCCCCATCAGCCACTGTGCACACTCGCTTGTGCTCAACTGGATAGGGCGGAAAACTCAGGGATTGCATTTTGGTGTGTCCAAGTTGGGCCACGGTGGTCAAAAGCCATCATTTACTCGATTGCTCATACT
The DNA here is from genome assembly GCF_964263255.1 of Lissotriton vulgaris. Classification (NCBI taxonomy): domain Eukaryota; kingdom Metazoa; phylum Chordata; class Amphibia; order Caudata; family Salamandridae; genus Lissotriton; species Lissotriton vulgaris. The sequence continues at coordinate 485,296,557 of NC_141694.1, read as the reverse complement.
TATGTATTGGGAAACTCTCTGCTTTTTAGTTTATCTAGACAGTTGCAACGTATCCTAGGATTTACCTCCAAAACTTTCTTGCCCATTTCTGCCCCAAGAAAACATAAATCTCTGAATGGTGCATTGACAGACTCAGAGAATGTAGCCTCCTACTACTACTTTTTTCTTTTAAGATTCTGATCTACATTTTAGATCTCCAATAAATTATACTCTCCAAATAGGCTATTATGTAATATTTCCCTATCCTAACTGTTCAAAGTGCGTTTTTTAATTGCACTTCATCAGTTCCATAGGAAAGCCTACTGCTAGACTTGCTATTATTTGTGATATCAAAACCTGATATTAACAAATGCTTTAGTATATTTATTTATTTCTTAGTTTTATATAGCGCTGTATTCAAGACTTTAATAGTGGAATTGGTGCGCTATACATGAGCATATTAAGATTTATGTAAGAGCAAGGCATCAGATTACAGTAGTTTGAAATGGGTGTCAATGTATAGGAGGAACATAGAGCATACCTTTTCAGTGGTTAGTTTGTAAATTAATGAGTGCCGGTGCCCAAAGTGCAGCACAGAAGGCCGTTGCTTTTTAATATCAGCGCAGCAAATAACAAGGCTCTGTAGTCCGGAATTCCACCTCAGGCCCCTTTAATCCAATGGCAGACAATGTCTCCCTCTTTATCTTACTCTCACTAGTTTGTGCTTTCTATCGTGGTGTCGGTTTCTCCATCTTTCACGTCCTCTTTCTTTCCTCTAAGTGTGTTTTCCCATTATTGCTTTCAGAAAATGTCTGATGGGGTAAAATAAGAACAGGTCTCCAAAAATGAGTTCCGGTGGCTCCCATCAGCAATTGCTCAAATTAAGCACTGCCTTTGTTATAGTTGGAATGAGAGGAAAATTAGTTCAGTGATATTCTGATAGGGTGAATCATCGCATGGGGACATATTTACGATAATTGTGGAGCGGGACAGCGCAGCAAGATACCCTGCTACGCTGCCGTGCTTTAGAGGGAAAGGGCTGGAATGCACCATATTATTCCAAAATGGCACATTCCTGTCCCTCCCCCTGGGCTTGTGCCGTTTCGGCTGCCTAGCACCAATGCAATCACCCTTGTAAGGTTGCCTGTGTTGTAGGCAGGATTGTTTTAGAGCAGAAAGGGGCACCTTCATGCATAAAAACAATCAATAGTGGCGTTGTTCTCTTTCTATGTGTGCTACATTCTGCAACACACAGAAGAAAAAACAAGGAGAAATAAAGATATTTCTCCTTGATATGCCTCACCTGGGGAGGCATATTTTTTCGACGCATTTCCAGGTTTTCCAGGATTGGCTTTCCGTGGCTTTATAACTATGACTTAGAGCTTTGTGGGGGTACAAAAGGGGGTGGTGATGGACGGAGCATCTGAATTAATCAAACAAACACTCACACCCAGTCAAAAGATCTGGGTTTAATCCATCACCATTCTTTAGCCCACTCTGCCACCCCAGACATGGCTATATGCAAATCAGGGAACAGTCCAGCCCGAACTGCCAAGCCATGTCTTCCCTGGAGCGGAAACAAGCTTCCGAGGACCATTTTCTGGCATTCCAGCCGTCATAAGTGTGGCAGGGTATGCTCAGACGTGAGTCCCTTGCTCATTTTGCCACTGGATTCAAGCAAGAAGGGCTGAAGACGGCTGGAATGTCTTGCGCAAGTCTCAGGCAGTAGAATATACACGCACACAGTGTCACTGAGACACACTTTATCTTCCGGTGCCTCCGATCACAGGGCACCTCCAGAGAGGGTCTCCGGCTGCAAACAGCACACGCACACAGCGCCGCTGAGACACACTTGCTCTTCTGATGTACACAATCATGGGGCAAACCACACGAAAGTCTCAGGCTGCCCACACGCACACTGCGTTGCTGAGACTTCCTTGGCTCCTCGGTACACACTTTCACAGGACGATCCTTTCAAAGGACTCAGGCTAGACAGAGCACACGCACACCGCATCTCTAAGTCTAGTTTGGAACTCCAGGTGTCCAAGAAGACCGGGCACGACTTGCGAAGGTCCCAGGCTTGACAGAGCACATGCACCCACAGCGTATCTGAGAGTCTTCTCTGGAAACTTTTGTGTTCCTGTGTTTCCCAACAGGTAGCCAGCTCACCTCGGGCCCTTGGGGATAGTTACTTCAGGACACAGCACACAGCAAAGTCCTTCAAGAAGGGGGAAACAGCACACAGCAAAGTCCCTACAGCCTTTCCTTCATTGAAACAGAAAATTGCAGGCCAGTCCAAGATCACACAGCAAGAACAGTCCTATCCAGCAGTCTCTTCCATTGCTTCTTTCTTGGCAAAGGTTCCTCTTGATCCAGGAAGTAGCTCCAGTCTTGTTCACAATTGATCAAGCCATTCTCAAAAGTTCAGGGGCTTCAGATCACATAGTTATCCCCCTCAATGGCTTTGAAGTCTTTGTGTTACAGGGGGCACTGAACCCTGCTCAAACCAGTTCTGGCTGCCTCCCTCCCAGTGATACCTTCTTCCTTTGATTAGTGGGGGTCTGGATTCTCAAACACGCAGCAGGAGATGGGACAATTGTTTTATATCACCAACCCAGGTTTCTTCACCTTTAGGCTTACTCCTCCCCCTGCACACTCCAGATACAGGCCAGCCTGTGCTGTCTCGCATCCTCCCCTGGATCAAGGCATTCCCCAGATCCTATCACTTTCAAATACAGCCAGTCAATCCACAACCAGGCAGAGACACACAGAAATGTTTAAAGCACAAAAACCCAGCCACTTCTGAAAGAGTGGCTTACAAACACATAATGCAAAAACCATCTTTGTAAAAAGATGTGTTATTGCAGGGTGAGTTCAGGCATACTAAACTTCACCTTTCCATCTTAAGCCTTTGGGAAGATATGCTGGAAAACATATTACACAGTCTTCCCAGTCTATCCTATGGGCAAGATCACCTTTCAGCAGTGAAAACGAAATAGAGATGATTTCACTGACAGGACATGGTACACACCTTGGTATATGTCCCACCTTTCACATGCACTGCACCATGACCAGGGGGTACCCTAAGTGAAGTTACTTAGTGTCCCTCTGTTGCACTCCTTTAAATGGTTGGGCAGACCTTAAACAAATTCCACAAATACATTTGTATTGGTTTTTCCAAGAATATTCTTGTTTATTATTTCAGAGGTAGGCCCACACCCCAACGTAGAACCAGGAGGGGCAAATGCAAAGTCAAAGGAACTACCAATAGCGAAGTCAACCAGGAGTCATCGTTGATCATTAACATCTCTAGTACGTCTTATCAAAGCATCAAATGAACACACTTCAAAAGGGGACATGATTTATACTCACTTATCATTCGAATGAACTGGAAACTGAAGTTGCGATGTTTAAGTTTATGAGAACTCTACGTCTTAAACACTTTAACAACATTGTCCCTTACCAACCTTCATCATCTAAGGATACCACCATGGGTTTGAAGCAATCCAGCACGTGTATGACTCCCACTAGCCACAAAATTCTTGATTCCTATGAAACCATTGTTCTGAATAAACTAAAAAATGTACATCAAAAATCCAACCAAAGAATTTCCAACCTAACAACTAAAGAAAGACAAACCATAACAAATCTAGCGAATAATTGAGACATAACGTTTTGCAAAGCGGACAAAGGGGGCGCCTTTGTTGTCATGGACATTTCTTTCTACTACCAGACACTCACCGAACATGTATCAGATGAGTCCATATACATGAAACTATCACATGATCCTACTCACACTTATCAAGAAGTTCTTACAGACATCGTCGGAAAAGCAAGAGATCATTATTACTGATAAAGATTCGAAATACCTCTTGTTACAACATCCGAGTAGCCCCACGTTATATATGCTACCCAAAGTGCACAAGCATCCGCAAAATCCACCTTTTAGACCAATCGTATCTACCATAAACACAATTCATGAACCGACCGGAAAATACATCGATAAGCACCTACAACCACTCGTCCAAAGTATGACCACCTACTTACGTGACACCACTGATTTCCTCAATAAAATCAGTACTGTTGAACTGGAAGAAGAAGGCTTGATTACACTCTGTACCATTGATGTGTGCACATGTTATACCTCTATCCCACATCTGGAAGGAATAGAGGCTATTGAGTCCTTTTTGATTAACCATCCGATTAAAGAAAATTTAAAAGTGTTTTTATTGGAACTACTACAGTTTACCTTACAACACAGTTACTTTCGATGGAACAACAAATTTTCCCAACAACTATCGTAAACAATTGTTGAAAAGTCGCTTAAGAACAGACACTAGCAACAGACCGGTGTTCGTGTCTAAATACTCTACGAAAAGCACACAGATTAAAAAAGTGATGCTGAAATATTGGCCTATGATCCAAAACGAAAGTGACTTCAACTACATTTTCAAATCACAACCCCTATTTGCCTACCAACGTACCAGAAACTTGAAGGAACTACTCTCGAGACCACAAAATATTGAAAAACCTATCTATAGAGGAACACTCCCTTGCTTAAACTGCGGACACTGCAATAACATAATTAGAGGTATAAGTATTCCACACCCCACTAAAGGAACATCCATTCGATTCCATATCACTGCTACTTGTGATTTTAAAAGCTTGGTAGACCTACTGAAATGTCCTTTAAGACTATTATATGTGGGAAAAACTGAACGCAAAATCAAGGTGAGACTGACAGAACACAAGTGTAATATCAGAACCAAATCTGACAAGTCACCCGTCGCTGTACATTTTAATAATGAAAGACACAACATCAGTCAATTGCGATTTCTGGCACTGGAAGTCGTTAACATGATGGAAGGTGTGGACAACAAAAAAAGACTTTTATAGAAAGAATTATTCTGGATAAAAAACTGGACTCTTGCCTGCCAAAAGGTCTTGATGACCGCTTAGAATATAGCTTGTTTTCGAGATCTATGTATTTGGGTACAGTTTTTGATCATGCTGTTTTATTCACGCTTAAAGTTGTTGTCATGTACTTCACTTTTGTTTACTCTCTTTTCCTTGTCACCCGTATAATTATGTCACCTTGGTAACTCTTAGATCGTCCTATTTCTAGGTCCACTCCTTTTTTCTGAGTTTATATACTTACATATCATGGCGGACACTTTTTTCGGCACTGCCCAATACGTCCTTTTTTCATGTTTACCCGTGTATACTCATTTCTAAAACATGGCGCTCACCACAGTCCGTTTCCCATGTTTATCCCCTCTGACGCGCTTATAACCACGGTGTCCGTCACCGGTGTTTACCCTTCTCTACCTGCTGGTCATTTCCTTCAGATGTTACGCTACTCGGAAACAGGTAAGCGCTCCTCTGGCGCTTCGGTTCAATATTTAATCACGCTTTTTGACCCGCAGCACCGATTTTAATATTTACTGTCATCTCTGTTTCAGACGCACTACAGAGTTGATATTAACCAACCGTGTTTTTTCGCTTGTTTATTATAAGGTAAGAATCTTCGCTATACCATCCTGGGGGTTCACTTTTCCAGGTACTTTTTATCACGCTAAGGTTTATCAACCTCTTCACATCGTCCACGCTTGTTCGGACTTTCTAGATTCACGTTACATTCCACACAATCCCGAGCCTCACTTTTCCGCCTTGAGTGGCATGCAGTTTTTTTAAAAATCCCAAACCACCTACTGCATGACCTTTGGTACTTGTTTACGTCTCTTAATGCACATACGCAGTATACATTTTACCCGCTTTTTCACAAGTATGATTTATGTCACTGCTTTATGTGCATGAAGTTCCGTTATTCTTCATTTTTGAAGTATGGTATTGTTTAAAAGCTGTTCTTGCCTGAGGGCTCCATGCCTTGATTATGATCATTATTTTGTAGGAAAATTATCCCCTAATGAAGAGTCTCTCGACTCGAAATGCATTGGGATCATCTAAGGTATAACCCACGTAATGTCGAAATTTGAGATGCTTGGTAAACCGAACATGTTTATTCATAAATGAGAAGTATCATTATGATGATCTACATGGATTAATATACAAGATTATTCTTGGAAAAACCAATACAAATGTATTTGTGGAATTTGTTTAAGGTCTGCCCGACCATTTAAAGGAGTGCAACAGAGGGACACCAAGTACCTTCATTCAGTGCTACATACGTTTTGGATCGACTTACTACAGGTCAAAGGGAGATACCTCGTTTGCACCCAAGGAGTTAAATTTCTTTGTTAAATAAGATTAAAACTGATTTACTAGTGTGCCTCACCACCACTAATTTTGATCTGTACCCTAGACCTACCATAGGGGTGCCTGCTGTGTATGGAAAGGGAAGGGCAGGGTCTGGTAAGTGTGTGCACTTACCTGAGTAACATGGCAGTTTAGGAAACTGCAAGCATAATGGACAGCCAATCTCCATTACACTTTTCACACAGGGCGCACTTGCACTTTGGCACTGTTTAGCAATGATAGAGCGCCCAAAGCATCTAAGTTGGCAACACCATATCCATCACAGTACCAAAAATAGAGGAGATAGAGGCAAAAAGTCAGTGGAAATCACACCAAGAAATGCCAGGCCTAACAAGGGCCTTATGTGCTTGTGCGGTATAATGTGAATAATGGCGTGATTGCATTCAAAGTCATGTAGAAAGAGTATTTGCTATATACTCGTGACATTTATATATGTGTATACACCTTTTCTATTTTTATGGATCCAAAAGGGGTTTCCTTTAGCACTCTTTAAAGTAGGTTATTTGAAAAATAGTCTTCCGCATGCAAAATAGGCATGAGGATCAAAACTTTCAATATCAACATCATATTGTGTTTTTTATTTTATGCACTATCGCAACTAAAGCCCTCATTTGTTATAGAGGATCCTTTTTTGTGCGCCAAATCAGCAATCCTTAGATAATTTTGTATTACTATGCAATGTTTTTGAGACCGATTTATATTACTCTGGCTTTGAGTTTGTAATATACACATACTTAACCCTACCTATCGACCCTGAGCCTTACTGTGTGATCAAATGGGTTGCACTGTTTAATTTTGAATCTGTATTGAACCTAACTCTTTTATTCCTCAAGCACTTTAAACAGGTCAGGTGTTAGAAAAAGGGCCCATTCTTCTTCTGTGTCAGCATTTGGGTCAGGCATATACCATGCTGCATGGTGCAAGCATGACGCAAAGCTCTTAAAATATGCTTCAGTGTTTCAGGATTGTGCTGCTGCCCAAGAATTCACTTCTGCGGCAAACACGAAAGACGTAATGGCGGCAGCATACTGGCTGCTGGAGATCTAGAGCTGGAGACATATTTGTGCTCCAAATTGCTGGCACTAACCAGTTGTGATACAGTCCTGTCTGGCTACAGTCCTCGAGCATTGCCTACAGCCGGGACGGAAGTACAACCGGCGGAGAGTACATACTATGTGTAGATAGCTGTCCATTAGCCCTGAAGAAGTCTTGGGTTAAAACCCTGACGAAACACGTGTTGGCTGGGCATCTGAAATAAACCTAACAAGAGGAATACATCTATCAACAGCTGTTATTAGGTTATTTTGCTAATCACGTGCAGTATTTACACTGTTAACTGAATGAACGTGTGCACAGATCCTATGTACATACTGCTGCCCGAGAATGACTGATTCTTGGCTAATTGAAAACCTTAATTTTGTAATTTTAAGGGGAAGTGGGTTCTTGAAGGTGAGCAGCCTATTTAAATAGGGAGGATTATTAAATAAATTGCTTTGTATGCCAGACAGCCAAAATATAAACTAGATTCTGGTTTAGAAACCTTTACACTCCTTCCCCCACATGTGGGCTAAGAAAAATCTTCACATACATACAGAAAAAGAGAGACTGAATATAGACAGACCATCACCAACAATAAGAGATGGCAAAACATGCTAGGTAATTGCTAGATAATAGTGGAAATGGAACTTTTTCCTGCGAGTTGCTACGTATGTAAGATCAAGGGTTTATGTCGGGGTTTTTTTAGTATAGTAATCTGATACACTAATGTCTCACTATGTAAAGGTGACAGACAAATTAGATTATTTTCAAAACTGTTGAGTTACACAAAGGTTAAAGACACAGAATAATACAAAGTATCTCTCATAGGGTTAGATTTTCAAATATTTTGCTCTGGGTTACAAATTGGCAATTTACTTTCCAAAGCAAAACCTGTTTTGTGTTGGAAAGTACCCTACAAGTAATGCAAAGCAGCGCAAAGCTTTGCTTTTATTACCTAGTGCAACCACCCATGCCTTTTGACGCAAAACCCTATCTACAAACTATTGTAGACAGGGTTTAGCGCCAAAAGTTAAAGCCATCTGAAAGGAGGCGTTAACAGGAGAAAAGGTTTCATTTGTCCTTTCTTTTCCTACTTTGCATGCACGCTGCACTTACAAAGAGTACAAAGAGGGAAACCTGTTTGAACTGGTCTAGACATAGTATTTTGGAGTACCTATGCAGACTCAGGCACACACCTTAGCCCTAGCTGAAATCAGCGCTGGCGCTAGAGAGAGGGGAGCAGAGAGTCTTATCTCTGCATATATGGTGCTCTCCTGCTCCCAAGTATCACAGCATTTTTGGCTGCTGCGTACCTTTTTTGCTTGAAATCCTGATAACTAGTCTTAATAAATTTGCAGCCTAAAAAATGAAAATGTTAAGAACTTATACAAAGGGGCATTTCTGAGATGGGTAAAATGTATTGAATTATGAAACATTGAAAAAGATTTTCAAATACAAAGAAGTGCTTAACAAGATCGACAATCTCTTGTGCTTTTTATGCTCTTGCACATGCTCTTGCTCTTATGTTAGAAAAGTTTATTGAAAAACTGTATATATTAGATTAAAGTTTGGTTTGTGATTGACCATTTTTTGATTGACCATTTTCTGTGATTGACGTTTTGATGGCAACATAAATGACGAAATGTATGGGTCACGTTGTCATATGCATTTAAATTGTGGTATGACTAGGTTGAAAGACATCATTTGAATTAACTTATTGCAGCACCTTATAGGGCTCATGAACAGGGCACCTTGGTACTTAAACAGATTCTGTTTGAATTTCGATTAATATACTAACCGGACAGGGGCTAGCCAAGGATCTCCAGGGTTGCACCAGTTGTTTAAAATTAGTACTTTCAGATAAAGATATTTTTGAATGGACATAAAGAATAGCCTAGGTGTGCAGGTTATCTCTCCTTCTTTTGATTTCAAATGTAGTTCGGTCATAATTAAATTCATGATATAAACCTCTCTCTTCTATGGGTTAACCTTCATTTTTAATATTTGTTTTCACAAGGATTTGCAGTGAACCTTCAAGTGATTCTCTCAAATCCGAAAGCTGCATTCAAGCGCCGCGGATCACAACCTGGGATGCAAGAGTCAGACTTTTTAAAGCAGATCACGACAGTGGGAGAACTTGAGCCAAAGGCAAACAACTGCACAAAGGTATCAAGTATATTGAACGTGGTAATTGTACTGTATTCACTATCATGAACATGTAAGAAGGGCAGCAGTAATTAAATCTGTACCTCAAATACTGATTACACGAAGGGCATGCAGCCTAGCGCCAGCTGCGCTGTTAAGCAAAGATTCAATATATCTAACACCATCTCCGACTGTGACCTTGATTTGCTCTGCCTCTCGAAAGGAGAGAACCGTTCATTGCCTATGCAGGCAGCAGCAGTTTACGATTATCTGCATGGAACGAACTGTGAATTGAGCACTTCATTTCTTCTCCACATGAGCCTCATTCTTATCCCCACAAAAATGTCTACCATGGCCAGGGTTCAGTTCGGATCTCAACAGCTGTCAGGCAGTTTTCCTCTACAGTCACCTTAGCGCCAAACAGTCCCGGTAAGGAAGTGGCCGCTTTACAAGGTAGAGCTGAGGGATACACTTTTATAGGCAGGGTACTTTCATTTGCACACCTTCACAAATGCATAACAAATCTGGTAGCTCGGAGGGGGCGGGGGTAGGGGAGGAGTGTACATAAAGACAGACGGATGAATGGGTCTGCTGCTTGTATCAGTTCATGTGTGTGCCCATACACCAAAGTCTACTAGCAATACCATAGGTCGATTCACAAAAATTTTACTTAAAGAGACTCCTTAATAGTAAGACATACACTAACAGTTAGAATAAGGCAACTCTTTATTTGGAGATTCACAATAACCCAAATGCTATGCATGTGACATGACTTTTTCTGCTGTGGCACCTCAAGCTTTTTTAATCTTAAAAACCATTTACTTTCGAATCATCTTTAAGATTAATCTCAAGTCTCATTGTTTGAAAAATGGTCCACTTCTCTATGCTGGTGCCTCTGTTGAGAGTACTAAGACCCCTAGGGTTGAACAAGGGCTTTAGAAATCTTTATTGATATAAACCCAAATATGCCAGAGCTGCAGCTGGGAGTCCAACGGTGGAGAAAGAATACAACTAAACAACTAGGCTGTTAAAGCTAGGTAAATACATTGGATAAGAAACACAATGTGGTGCATGTACACAAATTAATCTGAATCCATCAGGTGCTACAATTAAAGTCAACATGAAAATAAAGGGGACAATATTAATTCTGTGGCAGTTGAGCAACATTATAGAGGTCCTAAAATAAAACACTTGCGAGGTGGAGACCCATTGAAGCCAAAGTGAACTTGTGTGGTCTTACCTTGCAGAAGCATCCTTACCTCAGATCCATTCCCTAAGGTAGCTAAAAAAAATGTGGATGGTGTTAGGGGACTGGGCAGGTTTAGCTTCTACTGTTTCAAGCACTTCATAGCACCTGCAGTATGAAGGATGGTTAAAGAGGATGAATCACACTGTGGGACCCTTAAAGCCCACGTCATAAGCGTTCATGTCCCAGAGATGTTGATTAGTCGTCAAATAACCTTTCCCTCTGCGGGGTGCGCTCAAGAGGTCACATGTGTAGCTGGCAGTCCTGGGTAAAGAAACTGTGAATGAAATGCCAGGACATAGGGCAGAAGAAGATCCAAGAGTGTCTGGAATGAGCCTTCCTCCCCAGCATAGTGCGGCCCTGCCAGTTTTCTGTACTCTACTCCGACGCTGCTTCTGAGACACCGTCTCGTTCCCACACGGCTTGACCCTTCGCCACGTGCTCACCTGCGCAAACAATTCGGGTAATCGCTCTCAATGCAAACCTCTCGCCCAATCAGAACCCGCAATTAGCTCATGAGCCTCACCTGCCTGCCCACCCGCCAATCGAAAGCCTCCGCCTCCTATGCATGTAAACCTACATCACATTAGAATTATTTATATATGGTTTACTCCAAAGTATACTTTACTATTTTGCTTTCTGTTAAACTATTTCTGAATATTTCATAAATTAAGAAATCGATTTGTTTACACCTCCATAACATATTGGGGTGTCTGTGTGAGTGGAACGGAAAAAATGGGTGTAAAAACTTTTGGAAGTTTTGTGAAAACCCAAACATTTATGACCTGAAAAAGTTCACTTCCCTTCCAATGGCTATTCCAGACTATCAGTAACTCCTATGCTACTACCCCATCTCTAAACCTGTGACTGGAAAATCCACCATGCTTAAAGATTTTCACCAGTTGCCACAGGAACATAAATCGGAAAATCCAGCAAATCTTGATTTGGAGAATCAGGATTTGCGATTGGGATGACAAATTAAGCTTTTGCGCAGTAGTCGTGGATAGTCTATGTACTAACAAAGAAATTTACGTTTACTAACCTGCCCCAAACATATCAAATGAAGGAGATGGCATGAGGAGAGACAAACACTGACAGATGGAGCTAACAATGTTTAACAGGATCGTTAATTTGGATGGAAGTACACAATGAAGGCGACTCTGAATCTCACTGACCCGCAGTATTAAATCATCAATGCAGTTAAAACAACACATATTCAAGTGACATCATTCACTATTCCACCAATGGCTACGTATTAAGGTTCTATGGAATAAGGGGTTGTTTAAAGCACAAGGCAACAGGAGTATTTAATTTACAAAAAGCATCAAATAGTTACTTCCAAATTCGAGCGAAGTTCAATTGCCGGAGAGACACTTTCTTGAGCCATTAACTTTAGATTCTATCCGAAAACCTGTATACATGTAGGGATAATCTAGCTAGGAAGCAAGAGAGAGCAGTGCATAAAATAGAGAGGGGAATGATTCAAGATCATTTGCAAGTAGGGGAAAGAAATGTGTTTAAGATCTGACTTAATGAGCGGATGAGCTAGGGGTTCCTTATCAAGAGTGGGAGAATTTCTGTAAGACAAAATGGGTTTGCTAGTCCTCTCTAAAATGGTCAGTGATAATGTGGGCCTCTTCTAGCATGGGAGGTTCTTCTATAGAATGGGTGCTACCATTAAAAAGTTGAATAGAGCAGCAAAAAGAGATCACTGGTAAAGAGTACTGTGAACTCCTATGGCTATCTAACACTCTGTCAAGTACCATATTAGGACATTCAGCATTGAAAGTCTAGTGGTACTCATTTTGTCCATGGTGAATGGGATGACTTCACATAATGCATTCAGTAACTGAGAAAAGTCGAACTTAATGTTTTAGTATCTCATATATTCAGTTGCACTGCTGACTTCACCTTGCTACTTAAGGTCCAGTGCTTCATTTACAGATGCTACAGCTGAATTTCTACATGCGGTAAAAATCTATTGGTTTGTCTAAACAGTTATCTTCAGTTGTTTTTTAACTGAAGCTGCCCAATGCTGTTTTGTGCTTTATAAATTGTTAAAATTGGGAATGCCATTTTAACAGTCTTTTCCTCTAGTCTTATATGTTATTTACTATGTTAGTCCAACATATTGAATGCAACCTACCAGGCCTGCATGCTGCGGACATGGAGTGACATTACATTTAGCAAAACAGATTAGAGGGCTGCTTTTCTAAATTTCATGCAACACTGGTTGGTGAAAGTATGCATAGGGACGAAGTGGCAACTTTTCAGATTAACTTTTTACTTTTGGGAAAAGCTCATTCATTGATGAATAATAGACATGATGCCTCAAAACAGTCCTCTGATCTCTTTAGAGTAGTTTTTTAACATCATTCTAAAAAAATACTGGTAATCAATGCTAAAGTGTAGTTAAGTGAAAAGCTCCTCTACCACGCGATTTCCAAAGCATGGAGCTCTGAAGCAGGACTGGAAGAACAGTAGATCAATTATCTACTGCACAGGCAAATCAAACTGCCTTCTTCTAACGAAATACAGCATTAAAACAGTGTATGTTGACAAAATCTTCATTATTTAAGTAATGTAATGAAAAAAAGTATAGAAAAATTAAAGAAACTGGGTTATTATTTGAGAATGGTGTGGACCCCACTTATATGATAAACACAATCATTGTCAGGGAGAACCATTAAAGTCACTAAATAAACCGGTACTTAATCCTTTGGTAATTTGGCACAAAAGCAGTCAGGCTTAACTTAGAGGCAATGCATAAGGCACTCAAACATTGGTAAAGTGACAACACAATACAAGAGGAATCCCAAACCAAAAAAGAAGAGTAAAATGTAATATGTGAGATTACAATAATGGCATCAGTAGTACAGGAGTTATGAATTTTGAGTTCTGGATTAAAATAGCGCAAATAAACACAAAGCACCACTCGCAGATATCGGGTTGTGCTGGACCGGGTCTAAGTTAGGCCATTTGGGGTGCAGCACGGATTGGATACAGTACGAGGCACTCGCTCTGGTGAAGGGTTAACTGTCTTTATGTCTCTGCCACACGAGGAGCCTCAGTTGCCACCCTGATCAGTGTCTTAAAGGTAGATTCAGGTTGGCCGAGTTTGCTCGTGCTGCAGTGCACTCCTCGCTATCTTCCTTTCTAGTCTTCAGCAGCACAGATGCATGAAGCGCATCACATATTTCAAGAGGAGGAGAGCATTTTCAACTACGGCCAAATTGCTTTGGGCAATACTCAGGATTTGCGAACAGCGGCCATCTTGCTTTGGGAAATACTGAGGATTTACCAATTTCTTCCATCTTGCTTTGCACAATATACAGGATTTGGGAACTGTCATAAGGAGTTGGAAGGAAGAATAAAAAAAGAAACCCTCTGAGGGAAGGGTTGTTTGAATACTGAATTTAATGCTGTAGTGAGTTCAATGGAGACTTTATTTGAAAGGCTATATTCAATGGTTTCCATGGACATTGAAGCTTGCATTCTGGAACATGTGAGACACTGATGACTACTTTTATGTTAAATTATTATTTTATTTATTTTACTTAGCCAGATAACGGGGACTACATTTGTTGGGTAATTTTATTAGGTTGAAAAATAAAGGAAACAACCGAAGGCCTGCAGAAGTAATTGTTATTGACAATTTATGCAGTTGCATCTCCTACCTTTCTTACTACTCCTGGTGAACCCACCATGGAAGACTAGTGAGAAGTCTTTGAAATATTTGGAGGCTACTGGTGCTGAAATGTTGGTTGGAAAAAGAAAATGAGCATTGTAGAAGCCTACCTTGGGGGTGAAGGGTAGGAAAGTATTAAAAAACATTGGCAGCAACTGTAGGTTATGGTGAAGGAAGGAACAGTAATTCTGATATGGACTACGCAGTGGATGATGAAATTGTGTCGGTTATGAAAGCACTAGAAGAGAACTATGGAAAGAACATTAGTGTTTTGGTAAACAGGCACAAATGTTTCTCTTGAGCGCAATTGTCTGGTGAAACTATTGACCAGTATGTTGCAGTTTTGTGAACTTTGGCTGCAACATGCAAATTCAAATAATTGCGTGAGGAGATCATCCAGGATCAGTTGATTAACCATACTTCAAATATGAAGATACAAGAGAAGTTGTTGGATTTTAAAGAACCTTCATTAGAGAAGTCTATAATGGTAGGCAAACATAAAGGAAATAATTCCCACATGTGGATGAATTGAAAGTGCGGGATGGAGCATACAAAACCAAACTCGAGTCTATGCAATCTATACTGCATGTGTCAGAAAAGACCAAGGACAAAAAGGAGGTCAGGTTAAAGGATGGATTTGGCAATGGAACGAAAACATAATACAGGTGCGTTAGTGTAAAGCATGTTGCGACTTTCAGAAATTGCCAAGAGGCAAAGGCAAAGTGTTTTTATTGTCAAAGGGTTGGTCATTTTTCAATGGCATGTAAGCAAGTGAGTACTGTTTCTAAAAGGAAATGTTAATAAGGTAAAAGAACGTGGCATACATTTCAGCGAGGTTGAAGTGAATATTGGTGAATAAGTGGATGTGCTAGTAGTGTGTGATGTATTGGAGGATGTTGAGATCAAGTCAAACACAATCAATCAATCAGGGATTTATAGAGTGCTCTACACACCAGTGAGAGTCTCAAGGCGCTACGCAGCTACGGTCATCTGAAAAGCCAGGTCTCTAGGCTCTTCCTAAATGCTTGCATTGTGGGGCTTTGTCTGGTGCTGAGGGGAAGTTCATTCCAGGTCTTGGCCACGATGTAGAAGGATCTGCTACCCGTTCTGGTAAGTGTTATCATCTACCTAAATGCATGGTGAAGATGTTGCTATGTGGGCAAATTCTTGCCTCCATACACTTTGGTGGATAAAGAATTGTGGAACAAATTAAGTGTATAGGATTTATTGAAAGCAGACGTTAAACCAGAAAGTTACTTCAGAGTGAACTGAAATTGCCTATTATTGGATATTTGGAGACAAATTTGAATTGGGGTCGAGTGTATGTGGTCAAAAAAGGGAGGACTCTTCTGGGGTGGCGTGGGCAGAACATTGGGAAATGTTTTGAATCCTAACACAGACCAGCAAGTGTTAATTTTCGAAAAGAATGAAGCTCATGAGTGGGTAAATCAATTTCTTAAATTATTTGGGAATTATATGAGTTGCCTAAATAGATTCATGCATAACATTGTTCTAAAGAATGATGCCATATCTACTGTGCACAAGGTAAGTGGTGTACGGATGGCTCTTAGAGACTCTTTAGGAGATAAATGGAACAGGTTGACCAAGAACAACATCATTCACCCAATAAAAGGTTCCGAGTGGTTAAATCCAGTTGTTATTTTTTTATTAAACACAAGTTCAATGGTAAGATTTGATTGTGTGTAGATCTCAGGGACCTTAACAAAAATATACAGGTAGATTGCCATTCTCTGCCCAATATTAATGAAATGTTGACCCGTGCGAAAGGCGGGCAGTATAATTCTTCATTAGATGTGAGTAGTACTTATCATCACATATGGTTGCATCCAGACTCAAAGCATTTTATTTAATTTATCACCCCCAACGGTGCATTTCTGTTTTGCGCATATGCCTTTTGGTTTAGCATCTGCAACCGCAGTATTCCAAAATGTCATGCAGCAGTTCGCTGGGTGACCTGAAAAAATGAATGTTTTTCCAGGATGATATAGTCTTATGGGCAGCAATAAGGCAACTCAACTGTGGATATAGACCTCAACAGAATAGGAAGACACAGTGGAGACTCAAAAGTGCAACAAAGTATGACATGGTTCAGCTAAGACTCAAGGGCATGGGTAAATATTCCCATCAGTAGCCACTCTGTACCGCCCTTTTTAACATCATGTGGGTTCTCCTTGCCCAGGAGACAAAGAACACAACCTATAGATATTCTCACGGCTGTGTTAGAACCTTAACAAAATGTGTTATCAAGAAGGGTGGTACACAGTAAATGCTGTGGAACTAAAGCCATTTGATGCACGAGAACATACCATAGTGGCCACTGATGACAGCATGCATGTGTTGGGTGCAGTTTCAATGCAATCAAACAAGGGTAGTAGTTTTTGCCACCAGAACTTTGAGATATGTAGAAATAAGTTACTCCACCATTGAGAAAGACATTTAGCCTCTTGGTGGGGTGTGCAACATTTGATAAACTATGCTTGGGTTACAAAATTTGATTTGTGAACAGGCCATACACCTCTTGTAGATATGTTTACTATGAAAGGAGTGAGGAAGGCAACTCCACAGATTGCAAAGTGGTTGTATCATCCTCAAGAATTTTCTTTTCTTCCTAAGAACACACCTGCAATTATTAATGTCAATGCACACTGCCTTTCTAAGTTACAGCACAAGAGGAGGATGCTGAGCAAGAAGAGGATTGGATAGGAGCCACTTTAGAGTGTGATGGTGTGGTGGCTGTATCGGAGGATGACTGGAAGCAGACTTAATCAAGATATGTAGTCATGCAAAGGATTATTGAGTTATGGCCTCAGGATTGGACATCATATTGGAGTGGCAGGTTGGAGGTAATTGATTACAAGCATGTTTGTCATGAGCTGTCTTATTAAGGAGATCTTTAAAGAAGATGTAACAGATTTTAGGTGTCAGTGGAGTTGCAAAATGGGCTATTGGAGAAGCTGCATGAGGGGCATGGTAGCATGTCTGCTATGAAAAGGAAGGTGCACAAAGAATTTTGGTGGACTGCATTGGATCTTGCTGTAGATAGGTTTGTGGGGGGAGGTGTGAGTTGTGCGTGTAGTGAAAAATGTCATAAGGCGAAAGAAGCACCTGTGGTACCGATTGAGTTAACTGAGAGGGCGTGACAACAGGTAGCAATGGATGTGGGTGGTCTATTTGAATTGTTGAACACTGGCAGGAAGGATGCCATTGTCCTCGTGGATTATTATTCCAAATAGCCAGAGGTAAACATAGTTAACGAAGTAAGGCCTAAAAGCATCATGACATGCCCCCTGGGATTTTAAAAAGCGTCCTTTGGTTTCACCACGACTTGCCTGCCTGTGGAGAAGGAAGCAATATCACTGTCAGATCGATGAGCTGTGAGGCTGTGCGGCTCAGTGCAGTGCAGTGCAGTGAGAATCTGGGGCAGAGCAGAGCCATCCCGCTCCAGCTAGTGCAGGCTCCCCAGCAGCAGCAGTTGTCTGTTGCCTGGCAGTGGCCTGTGCCGCAGTGTGGCTGAGGTGCAAGTTACTACAACACGTTTTGGCTCCGGCCCCTCCGTTGAGAAAGACAGCAGCTGGCTCATGTGGGTTGAACCAGAGTAGAGCAGAGTAGAGCAGTGGGTGTGTCGGTTACTAGCGCTGCACAAGAAAGAGGAAGCACCATCCGAAGCCGCAAGAGCCGGGGATGTGATGAAATGCCTTGGCGGCAGCAAGACTAGCGTGGAAGTAGCCCCCCGATAGGTGCTGAAGCGACCGGCATTAGGCCGGTGCAGTTTGCACCTTCAGAGGTCTGCTCCAACGGACTGTCCAAAACCCAGGGGCCCTGAGCAAAAATCACCACGCTCTCGACACATGAACTCTTGATAACAGAATCCAACCTCACTTGTCTTGATACAACTCCTCTAAATTTAACTAATAACTCTACCGGGGCCGAGACTTGTGTGAAGATATTGTGCGCTCTTGCAATCCCTCTGCCTTGGCAGCAACAATGCAGAGTGCTCAGTGTGACCTCCAAGTCCCAGGCAGTGCATAAGCGTGGAACCCACGAATGTGTCCACTATAGAACTGCCACCACACCCTCTTTGTTCCTCCAGTTATTTAGTACAATGCCATTGCTACTTCAATCATAATTTACAATAACAATAGCTTTAAGTCTCGACTAATAGGCCCGGTCGGCAACTATTCTACCCAGGGAACAGAACATTGAACAGCCAAGGGTGCTCCTTTCACAGGCAAGCCAAATACCACTATATTCTCAGTGAAAGAGGTCCAGTTGGATGAGGTCTTCCCACTCTCAGAGGTGGAGCTACATGTGGAGTATGTAGTGATACAGGACTAAGGAAGGCTTTTGGTTGGCTCCCCCCTATCCATTACCCCAGACATCTCTTTACAAGCCGGTGCATTGTGCAGCCAATCTCCCTGCAGAGTAGGAAAAGACAGCAACACATGGGACATCCTGCCTCATTCATTTCAAGCTGTAGTTGACGCCCTAAAATAGCAGTCTAGTGAGCTAGATATCCAGGTGGATCTGCTTAACATATTGGCTCTTTATATCAGTGCAATGACTCAAAAATGGGTGCATTAAATTTGCTGGTTTAGAGGGCACAAGTTAACGCTCAATATGCCACTTCTTGTGTCTGCAGTCCAGTTTTAGATAAACTTGCACCCCTCCCAGATATTTTAGAATCTGTGCTAGAAGACATCCAGCTTCAACTAAAAACAGCTTCTGGAGCAGTGGTCACTCCAACAACAACTAACTCAGACAATGGTGCCTCCAACAATAACGTTTCCTTCTAACAAATAACACAAGTTCAGAATGCCACTGTGGAGTTGAACATTTCAGATACGTAAAACTAGGGTAGTGGAGCTGAAAGGTCTTCATCTAGTAAGCAACTCATTAACTCTGACAGCAGCGAAAGACCCTTGCTTTGACCACCTCAAAATACTAGCCTAGGTTCAGGAGAACCAGTAACACACATTGCTCAAAGGTCCGCTTTGCTTGTAGATCCTACTCAGACAGCTAAAAGACAGAGCAAGAGCCTTAGGAAAGCCCATAATTAGGCTGTGGGGTTTTAGGTTTAAACCTATAATAACTGATAAAACCCCACTGAAAGAAAAATAGCCCTCACCGGTGAAAACATATAAACACTGAAAAAACACCTGCACAACCACAAAATAAATAACATTCAAAGAAAGGGAAAAGAAAGTGAAAGAGTCATTTTGTTCTTACTGAAGGGGTCAATAAAATGTAACTTTGTTATACAAGCTAGCAGTAATAAAGACAGGCTAACATTATTCTGCTTGAGTTTTGTTCTTTAGGGATGCCACTAAAATATTGTTTCTTCTTCCTTTTACTTTTTTCAGTTTTATGGCCTTTGGTCTAAAGATGCAGGGATTAGTTTCACGTTTTAGGTATAGTTTAATTATTTTATACATTTGATATTTTGGCTGCATTTGATTCTTTCACTGATAGGTAAAATGGCTAGTTTCATAAAAATCTTTCCTAATATGTATCATCACATTTACCCACAGAGAATGGGTAAAAACCCTTAATACATAAGACCATAGTTTCTATTGGCTCAGTATTCATAGTAGGTGAATTGCCAACACCTCAGGCTTTAAACATTAAATGCAAGGTATAGTGACAAGTATATATATCATCAAGCATCTTGGATAGTGGTGAAAACGTGACACCAGACTTTTGGAAAACATGGAACGCAGTGCCACTTATTATGCTCTGCAAAAAAGTTTCTTTCCAAGTTCAACAAAGATTGGAGTGATATTGTTTGTATTTGTAGTGATTTAGCTACGTATATAAAAAATGTGTGTGATGACCTGTCAAAATTGATACCCGAGCTGAAGTGATTCCCTGTAAGAGATCCTTGCCACTTGTTAGATGCTATTGACTTTTTAGTCCATTCTGGTGCCCAGAAACTAAAACACAAATATTTATCATTTCGTGCTTGATGTGGCATCAAAGAAAGAGTCATCCCAGAGTCATCCCAACTGTGCCCCTTAGCTGACGGTTCTCAGCCCAAGGGGCTATGAATGCTGAGAGGGCCTTTTCACAGTAGTTTACATGGGAAGGAAAGCGCAAGCGCACATGACCAAAGGCTCACTGAAGAAGTAGTGTATGGTGTACTACAATAAGATTAATTTGCAAAAATCTCTTTGGACCTCATATACACTATACGTACATTGTCTATATACCATGTTCTTTCAGTGCAGAAAGCAAGCAATGATAAAAGCAAAACGTTCCATAAACACCGGAAAAACACTTTTTCTGTTGTTTTTAGTGGCGTGAAATTGTGTAACCACTGATAACAACTGTTTTTTAAGATATTGAAAACACTGAAAAAACCCCACCAGAATTGACCAAAAATAGAAACTGGGCCATAATAAATAGTCAAACACGTGTATAGGTGGATTACATCCCAGACAGGTTGACCAAATTTATCCCTATTTTTAAAACACTAACAAACATAACAGAGCCAGTCGTCAAATCGGAAAAGAAATTGGATCACATTGAGACGGCAGACACTGACAACGCCGTCATCAATATGGCCACTAACCAAGCAAATGTGGTCACCATAAGGAATACAAGTGAACCTCGAATGCAACTGGATCCAAACCCGCTATTGGATGCCCTCACACACAATCAATCATGAAATTTGTAAAGCGCACTACTTACCCGTGAGGGTCTCAAACCACTAGGGGGGCGGTGCTGCTACTGCTCAAAGAGCCAGGTCTTGAGTAGTCTACTGAAGGTAAGTAGGTCTTGGGTCTGCCGTAGGAGGATGGGGACGCTCTGCGTTCTGCCGGAGAGGAAGGAGGTGGTCCATTCCAGAGCCTTGTCTCCGATACCTGCGTTGTGGAGGCGTTTGCTTAGGGTGTGGTGGCAGACAGTGTCGAAGGCGGCTGATAGGTCCAGGAGGATGAGGGCGGTGGTTTCGCGTTTGTCCAGCAGGGCCCTGATGTCGTCGGTGGCTGCGATGAGGGCGGTTTCGGTGCTGTGGTTGCTGCGGAATCCGGACTGGGACAGGTCCAGGATGTTGTTCTCCTCCAGGTAGCGGGTCAGCTGTTTGTTGACGACTTTCTCGATGACCTTTGCCAGGTACGGGAGCAAAGAAATGGGCCGAAAGTTCTTGAGGTCTCTTGGGTAAGCCTTGGGTTTCTTGAGCAGGGAGTTGATCTCGGCGTGCTTCCAGCTCTCCGGGAAGGTTGCGGTCTCGAAGGAGATGTTGATGGCCTTGCGGAGATGGGGTGCGATGGTGGCGCTGGCTTTAATGAAGATGTGGTCTGGGCATGGGTCTGATGGGGAGCCGGAGTGGATGGTGTTCATGATCTTGATGGTGTCGTCGTCGTTGATGTGGGTCCAGGTGGGCAGGGGGTCGCTGTGGGTGGTGGCCGTGGGGTCTGGGGGTTCGTTGGTTGTTGAGGATGTCATGGATGTCGGCGATCTTGCTGTGGAAGAATGTGGCAAGGGAGTTGCACATGTCTTGCGATGGTGGGATGTCGTCTGTGTTGGAGCTCGGGTTGGAGAATTCCTTCACGATGTTGAAGAGCTCTTTGCTGTTGTGTGCGTTGTTGTCAAGGCAATCCTTGACGGAGGTCCTTTTGGCGGTTCTGATGAGGTGATGGTGTTGGCGCATGGCGGTCATGTGGGTTTGTTGGTTCTCCGGTGTCTGTTCGCTGTGCCATTTCTTCACTAGTTTTTGTCAGGTTTGTTTGGAGGTCTGGAGTTCTGCGGAGAACCAGCTGGCATTCTTGGTGGTGTGTCTGTTGAAGGGTTTCTTGAGCAGGGCGAGAGTGTTGGCGCAGGCGTCGATCCAACGCCAGAGGTTGCTGACGTCGGTGTAGGTAGGGTCGGCGGGTGGGCGTCGGGCGAGGGCGGTGTTTAGCTGGTCTTTGTTCATTTTGCACCAGCTGCGGTGGGGGACCTGGTGGGTGCGTGGTGGGTTTCTGGAAGGCGAAGTGGATGTAGCAATGGTCGGTCCAGCGGAGTTCAGTGGTGTGGCTGAAGGAGAAGTGGGGGTTTGCGGAGAAGATGGGTTCAAGTGTGTGGCCGGCGGAGTGAGTGGGTGCAGCGACGAGCTGTCTGAGTCCGAGGTTGGCGAGATTGTCGGTCAGGGTGGTGGAGTTGGTGTCGTCGTCGTTCTCGAGGTGGAAGTTCATGTCTCTGAGGAGGATGTAGTCCGTGGAGGCGAGGTCGTGTGTGCAGACGAAGTCGGTGATGAAGTCGTTAAACTGAGGTCTGGGTCCGGGGGGTCTGTAGATCAGCGTTCCTCTGAGGGTGGGGTTGGGATCAGTGTGGATCTGGTAGTGAAGGTGTTCGGTGGTGCTGAGGGTGTCGGAGTTGGTCGAGACCATGAGGGTGGTCTTGTGGAGGATGGCGAGTCCGCCTCCTACTCAGTTGGTGCGGTCTCTGCGGGTGATCTTTTAGCCGTCCGGGATGGCTATGGCGATGTCGGGTGCCGAGGAGTCGTTCATCCAGGGCTCTGTCAGGAAGGCTACATCCGGGGAGGATGTGTCGAGCAGGTCCCAGAGTTCGACGGCGTGTTTGCATGCGGAGCGGGTGTTCAGTACTATGCATCTCAGGTGGTTGCGTCCTGGGTTGGAGGCTCGGAGACTGGTGAAGCTGCAGTTCCGACATGAGAATGGTCTTTTGGTGCAATTTGGGGCGGCCAGGAAGCAGGCATGTGCTCATCCGGTGTTGAATGCGTGGAGGGTGTTGGCATCGTAGCGGCGTTGAGTGTTGTGGTGTTTGGGGGAGCCAGGGGTTCTGGTGCTGGGCGCGGTCCAGGCGCGGACAGGCTTGCCGTAGGGCGCGCCTGTGCAGCGGCCGCCATAAGAAGGGGAGGTGGAAGGGAGGAGCAGCTGGGAGGTAGGAGCGGACGAATGGGAGAGCGGGGGGCGGGGCTGCAGCGGTGGGAAAACAGGAGTGAGGAATGGCAAGCGGTACAGAAGGCTAAAAGGCAAACAGGCAAACGGGCACAGTAATGGCACAAGAGGGAAGGAGGGAAAGCAAAAATAGGCCAATAAAACAAATAAAAAAAATACAGAGAGCATGAGCTGGGGGGGGCGGGGCCGCAGGAGACACAGCGGCGGGGAACGGGAGTGAGGAACAGCGAGAGGTACAGAAGGCAAAAAGGGCAACTAGGCGAAAGGGCACAGTAATGGCACAAGAGGAAAGAAGGAAAAACAAAATAAGACAATTAAACATATAAAACAAAACACAGAGAGCAAGAGCAAACCTTTGGCCTACCACTGCCCACCAGGGATGAGGCGCAGGTGGTAGCCTGTGGGTGGAGGACGGCCTTACACTCCATCAGCGGCAGTTGGGCTTGGGGCACGGGCACACAGGTGGTGCTGTGCGGCGTGGGGAGTGACATGCCTAAAAAGTGTCAAGGGTCGCTCTCCTCATCGTGCATCGGCTGCCATAAGAAGGGGAGGTGGGAGGGAGGAGCAGCTGGGAGGTGGGGGCGGACAAGTGGGAGAGCGGGGGGGGCGGGGTTGCAGGGACGCAGCGGGGGGAAACGGGAGTGAGGAACAGCGAGGGGTACAGAAGGCAAAAAGGGCAAACAGGAAAAAGGGCACAGTAATGGCATAAGAGGGAAAGCAAAAATAGGCCAATAAAAGAAATAAACAAAATACAGAGAGCACGAGCGGGGGGCGGGGCCGCAGGGGACGAAGCGGCAGGGAACGGGAGTGAGGAATGGTGGTACAGAAGGCAAAAAAGGCGCCCAGTCAGAAAGGGCACAGTAATGACCCAAGAGAGACGGAGGAAAAATAAAATAAGACAAACAAATAAAACAAAATACAGAGAGCACGAGCAAGAGCAAACCTTTGGCCTACCACTGGCCACCAGGGATGAGGGACAGGTGGTAGACTGCGGGTAGAGGAGGGCCTCGAACTCCGCCAGCAGCAGCGGCAGCTGGGCTTGGGGCACTGGCACACATGTGGTGCTGTGCGGCGTGGGGAGCGACCTGCCTAAAAAGGGTCGAGGGTCTCTCACACACAGGGAAAGAAGGGACCCAAGACACTAGGGTTAGTGCAAGAGCAAACCCTAGTAGGAAGAAATTGTCACACAAGTGGGGAATCTGCCTTTTTACACAACCAGGCCTCCACAACAGTTCGTTTGGTAAACAAGGAAAATAAATCCTGGGTCCTTTGCCTCATAAGGGAGTGCATCCTTCCTTAAAAGAAAGGACTATCTCCTTCTAAGATGACTGGGGAAAAATGTATGCCCGGATACAACAGTCCAAGTATGCAGCTCCTCTAACGACCAATGAGGTTTTACAACTCTCTGCACAGCTGCCCATTGCTGAAGAGTACAAAATACAGGCAATCTTGAAGGCAGTCCCGTCCACCAATTGTCCACCTGACAAGCTTTGTAATGTGACCTTCATTCCAAAGTACAAGTCAAGGGGACAGTTTGACAAAATGAATGGAGGGTCAATGCAATGCATGGTTAAAGAAATTCCATCCTTATGCCATATTGAGTCATCTGACATTTACGCAGTTACTTATTTTAAATGCTCCAATTTCAGGTTGGGAAGAACGGACAACAATTACTTGGGCCACGGCTTTGTTAGATGAACAAGTGTGGGCAGAGAAGCAGGCATTTTCAAACTTGGGAATCTAAATTATACGTGAAAAGGGTAAAGCATACCCTCAGTTTCTTCAGCCTGTAAGGCTTGAAGCACATGCCCTGGTAGCTGGGGAAGGGGGCGACTGGGGTTCCCAAGGCCAGAACAAAAGCTTTAAAAATTGTGTGGGTCATCTCCAACCTACTATAGCATCAATTCTAAGCGGGACCAGGAGTCAATCAAGCACTTTGACCAGTGCCCCGGAGGTCATACTAAACTAACATAGCACTGAAGATCAAATAGTATGTCAAGCCCAATATCAAAAAACAGACTGCTCTTGGCTCCCAGGTGCACTCTTTTCTGCACCACATAAGAATATGTATAAGTGACAGAAAAATTCTGCGCCTCATATTCTTATGACTGGTTATTTTAACATGAACTTATTCCAGATTGTGCCCAAGATTCAAATAACGAAAACTATTGATCATATTTGGCATAGTCCACCAATGCAACCCTCCAAACAGAGAACAGATGCATGCGGGAAGCAATCTGCAAGTAATTTGGAGCACTTGGGCCTGAGAGTCCTGAACAGCCTGGTGGCTCCGGACATTCCTGCTCATGTAACACATTACTCCACAAACTCCCACGCAGTCATAGATCTCGGTGCCTCTTCTCCTATTCCATATGGTGACAAACTATGAACTGGGAAATAGGCTGGAAAGCGATCATCAATCACAAATGATTAGACTAAATCTAAAAGTCTCTTCGCATGATCATACCCCACCGGAAATTGGTTACTCCACAATGTCTACCTACAAATAATTGCGATGGTCGGTAGTATGCATCGATAAAGTAGCCTAGCCAGAATACAATGGGAAAAATTAACTCTTAATCACTTAGACCATTGGGCACAATTCTCAAAGCTCTTATTAGAGAAGCAAGCTGGCCTTCACAGGCCTACAATCATGACTGATTCAGGAATTTTCCAGCCAAGTAAAATATCAGCCCAACTCATAATACCAAAAAAAGAGGCTGAATCATGCCTTGAGGGTCTTAAGAAACAACTCAAACGCAAGCATATGGAGTGAGGTTTTCACCAAAATGAAGAATGCTATATAAGAAAGCAGTACGGATCAAAGCAAAAACAGAAGCAGACCAGTATTAGTGCGAACACATTCTCACTTCTAAGGGGAAAGACGCCAGAAAATGCTGGAAATTAGTGAATCAACCCAACAGCTGGAAAATCCACTTTCCGTCATCAAATATCTCAGAAGCTGCGTGGACAAATCATCTGGAAGAAATGTATGGGGGCACGGCAGTAACAAATGTAACCCCAAAAGCAGTTACCCAAAAACGAATCGGGAAAGTCCCTCTTACGGCGTTCTCATCAGGCACAGTGAAAAAAATCATCAGTAATAGCCGAGAGATGGGGCCCGGAGACCGAATGGTCTCCCACAAGCGCTCTACAAACAGAATCCGCATTTCTAGGCAGATAAGTTGGTCATTTTATTCAATCACATCTTCCTCATACAACAAATACCAGATAGCTGGAGGGAATCAATATTGTCCCCCATACACAGAGCTGAGCAAATTTAGTGGCCATCTCAAAGGAAAATGTGCCATCAGTAAATGACAGTGTGCTTCCACATGATGCTTTAGTTATATTGAGTGACTTCGCCTGTCTCATGTCTAATGCGAGTAGCTAAAGTTGGGCATTCTAAAAAAAGGGGTCTTTGCTCTGAAACGTTTGGAAAGCACTCCATAAGACAACTGTAAGATGTTGGAGGAAAAATATACTTTTAGCGCCAGGATACCCTTTTTGTCTAATCAAGTGTCCAATAAGGCTATGAATAAATAAATATTTCTCAAAACTGGATGGAACTTAAAAACAACAACGAGTGAAATAACAATGGGATATTTTTTGGCATGTATTCAACCAAACAGACAGTAAAGGTAGCGGGAATTTGGGACTTGTTGAATTTACCCATTAACTGCAGATCATGCCAAGAATTGCCCATAAACTTCGGATAAAGGCAATTAGTACATAAATGTGATGTCCTCAATCGGCATGAAACTTGAAATGCCAGATATTTGGAGCTTGCTTTTCCTTCACCAGTGTTATGCTAAATTAGTGACAATTAAGCTAAAAAGAAATTCCTCTAGTCAACTTCAATGCTTAAAAAATAAAGACTCGGCCCCACAATTAATTTTTTATTTTGTGAAAGGTATAGCATAGATCTGCCACAAGAAGCAGCAGAGAACTACATGTTGAACATTTTTAACGTAGTAGAAGTATGGAGTACTGTACTAGTGCGAGGTCAGTGGAGGTGGGTGGAAAGATGTGTTCAGTTTTCAGCAATTTTAAACACACGTATCTTCAAGATGCTGCACGATTGGATATAAGTATGTGAATAAAGAACAAGTTATTTATCTTCGGTAAAGCTTTTTCTGGTGGATACAGTGTCTGCCTGTGGATTCCTCACCTTTTGAATTACCCCACCGCCAGCATTCCAAGGAAACTTTTTCTTTAGCTCTCCCACATCGACGAGGACGTCACAATAGCACGATTCAGCTTGCGACTCCATATGACATCATCAGAGCCATAAGAAGAACTCCTCGGAGTGTTGACTTCAGTTCCACCCATTTTTTTTGTGCCTTCGAGGCGAATGGGTGAGACAACAACATTTCGCAAATATACACAGTATACAATACAAACCACGATTAACACAGCATATATTTCAAAAAAGAAAAGAGAATGAAAATGCCAGAAATATCATAGCCACAAGCCACATAACATTGAAAAGAATAATGAAATATCAGTAATGTTATACTCAAAAATCTTTTCGGTATAGTAAGGCAGATAAAGGGGAGGCAGGTGGGTCAGTGAGGAATCCACAGGCAGACACTGTATTCACCAGAAAGAGGTGTTATCGAAGTAACTTGTACTTCTGATGAATACATCTGCATGTGGATTCTTCACCTTTTGAATTGAATCCCCAAGCAGTCCCACTCCCAGGAGGAGGGTGTCCGCCTACCTATACCAAAAAATCTTGCAGCACAGGACGAGCAAAATGGCCATCCCTCCTCACCTCTGAATCCAAGCAATAATGCTTCTCGAAAGTGTGGAGGGAGGCCCAAGTTGCCGCTTAACAGATGTCTACCACAGGGACACCTTGAGTCAAAGCTGAAGAAGATTTAGCTCTAATAGAATGAGATCTAATACCTTAAGGAGGCTCCTTCTTGGCCAAGGCATAGCAGATCTTGATGCACAAACTTATCCACCTGGACAGCGTTCGCTTGTGGACAGCCTTGGCTTTCATTTTCCCAACGTAACTAACGAAGAGCTGGTCATCCAGTCCCAAGTCCTTGGTTCTGTCCAAGTAAAAACTGACCGCCCTCCTGGGTTCCAGGCGATGAGGTTGCTCTTCCTCCTTGGAAGAGTGAGCAGGAGGATAGAAAGAAGGCAGGGTAATAGACTGTCCCAAGTGGAATGAAGTAACCACCTTAGGCAGGAAAGCAGCTCTGGTACTGAAAACAAACATATCCGTATAGATGGAGGTAAAGAGAGGCTTTGAACTAAGAGCCTCAAGCTCACTTACCCTCCTAGCAGAAGTAATAGCAATAATGAAAACTGTTTTAACAGTGAGGAGCCTCAACAGACAACTATGAAGGGGCTCAAAGGGAGACCCAATTAAAAAAGTAAGAACCAAATTTAAGCCCCACTGAGGCATAATTAAAGGAGTGGGAGGAGATTTGTTAGTGGGGCCCTTAATAAACCTCATAACGATGGGAGACTTAAATAATGAGAACTGGTCTGGCAAACAAAGGAAGGCAAATAAAGCCAGCAAATTGCCCTTAACAGTAGCCACAGCACAACCATGGGTTGGGCTAAAGAAAGAGAAAGACTAAGGACATTAGGCAAATGGGCCCACAAATGATTAATTGAACTCCCCCACACCACCTAACAAATCTGGGCCACCTGCTGGAATAGACAGATTTGGTGGAGTGTCTCTTGGACGACAAAGTTACATCCACCACATCCGGCAGGAGAGAGAAAACTCAGGTTGCCCCGTTCAATCTCCAGGCATGAAGGTGTAGGCTCTGGAGGTGTGGACGTAGAACCTGCCCCAGCGACTCTGAGAGGAGATCTGCCCTGGGAGGGAGACAGAGCACTGCGTGCGATGAGAGAGCAGAGGGTGCGATGAGAGACTAAGAAGGTCTGTGTACCACACCCTTCTTGGCCAATCCGGGGCGATCAATATGACTTGGGTCTGGTCTTAGTAAATCTTTCTCAGAACCAGAGGAATCAAGGGTATGGGAGGAAACATGTAGAGAAGCTGGAAGCCCCAATCCAACTGAAACGTGTCCCCCCAGTGCTCCCCGCATCGGATACCGGAGGCTGCAGAATGACAGGCAGTGAGTTGCAATTAGGTTCAACTGCGGATATCCCCACTTACCGAAAATGTGACTGACTACCTCCGGATGAAGAAGACACTTGTGATCGGCCGAGTAATTCCGACTGAGACTGTCCGCATGCACATTCAGCACCCTGGCCAGATGATTTGCAACTAAGCAAATCCAGTGTTCCTGAGCCCAGGACCAGAGTTGCAGAGCCTCTCTGCAGAGACGATACGGCCCTACTCCTCCCTGTTTGTTGATGTACCATATCGCGGTAGTGTTGTCCGTCAGGGCCTGAATCGACTGACCGCGAAGGGAAGGGAAGAAAAGCCTTGAGAGCCAAACGTATCACCAGCAAGTCCAGAAGATTGATATTAAGCAATATTTCCTCTGAAGACCAAAAGACCCTTTATCTCCAGATCCCCAAGATGAGCACCGCACCCTAGAGTGGATGCTTCCGGTATCACTGTGGCCACCAGAGAAGGAGGTTGAAAAGGCCTCCCTTGAGACAGGCTGCCTGAAACACTCTACCAAGACAGCTCCGCTGCAGCTTTCCTGGAGATTCTGATCACCTCCATGAGATCTCAGTTGTGTTGAAACCACTGCCTGCAGAGGCCCCACTGTGCCCTCATGTGCCATCGTGCATGGTTGACCAACAGTCTGCAGGAAGCAAACAGACCGAGCAGACGTAAGACCTTCAGGATTGGATCAGAAGCCCCATGCTGAAACATTAGGATCATATCCTGAATGTTTGAAATCCTCTGAGGGGGCGGGAAAGCATGACTGAGAGTAGTGTCCAGTACTGCCCCTATGAACAGGTTGTGCTGTGAGGGCACCAGGTGACATTTGGGCACATTTAGAGAGAAACTCAAGTCGAAAAACAGCTGAGCTGCTATATATAGATGATGCAGCACCACCTCTTCCGACTTTGCTTTGAGCAGCCAATCATCCTAATATGGGAATACCCGAATCCCAGATCTTCTGAGATGAGCTGCCACCACCACCATCACCTTTGTGAAGACCCGAGGTGCAGAAGTAACACCAAAGGGAAGGACCACAAACTGATAATGCTGAGACACCACCGTAAAACGGCAATACTTCCAATGCGACTTCAGGATGGGAATGTGGAAGTACGCCTTTCTGTTAATCGATCAACACCATCAAGTCTTCCTGCTGCAGCGCGAAAAGAACCTGACCTAGGGACAACATCTTGAACTTCTCCTGATTGAGGTAAAAATTCAAAACTCTGAGGTCTAGGATCGACCGCAAACAACCGTCTTTTTTGGGGGTCAGAAAATACCGGGAGTAGCAACCCAGACCCCTCTACTGCTCTGGAACAATCTCTATCACACCTTTCTTTAATAGGTACTGGACTTCTTGTTGCAGAAGCCTCAGATGGTCATCTGAACACCAGCCTTGGCGAGGAGGGTAAGGAGGGAGAAACTCCTGAAAGGGAAGGGTGTATCCGTTTTTTATAAGATTTAAAACCCAAAGATCAGACGTAACAGATTTCCAATCTAGTAGAAAAAGGGACACCCGACCTCCCACAGGACCAACATGATCTAGAGCTGCTTCCCTGCAGAGCCAATGGCGGGGACTGGGGAGGAGAAGGAGGAGGATGAAGAGACCTGCTGACTAGCAGTCCCCGCAGATGACCTCGTCCTTTCCCTCTGTATGACCGACAAAGCGGGTTCTGCTGCTGCTGTAGGCCATGAAAAGGGGCCACCTTTCTGAAAACCAAAGCCCTTAGGCTGTGACTGCAAGCCCAAGGACCTAGCAGTATCCCTGTTATCATTAAAACGCTGTAAAGCAGAATCAGCCTTGGTTCCAAAGAGCCTTGATCCGTCGAAGGGAAGGTCCAACAACGTAGCTTGGACTTCAGAAGAGAACCCTGACCCTCTCAACCAGTTATGTCTCCTGGTCACAACCCAGGAACCCATCACCCTGCCAACAGAGTCCGCAGTATCCAAGACGGACTGGATGACCTGACGAGCAGCAGCCGGGGTATTCGATATTAACTCAGCAAAATGACTCTGGACATCCTCAGGAAATGTGGGAATCATCTCTTTGGCAGAGTCCATCAAAGCATGGATATAACGCCCCATTAAACATTTTGCATTAGTTGACTTTAAAGCCATACTGGCCTACGAAAACACTTTCTTCACGGATTGCTCCAACTTTTTAGAGTCTCTATCCACCGGAGTACTAGGGAAAGAACCAGCAGCCTGTTTAGAAGAACAAGATGCTTGTGCCACAAGGCTCTCAGGTGTGGGGTGTGATGATAAAAATGCCAGGTCTCCCGGACCCACCTTATAGAGTCTTGCCACTGATGTAGAAATAGCAGGGGCAGACATTGGCTTCTGCCAAACATCCAAAATAGGATCCGTTAGAGCCTCGTTGAAGAGGAGCAAAGGTTCTACTGCCGAAGAAGGAGATTGCAGCACCTCTGTCAAGATATTAGATTTGACCTCCGTTGTTGGTAATTGCAAGTCCAGGAGGTCAGCAGCCTTTCCACTTGCTGAATGATTAGAGGCCACACCCTGAGAGGGAAGATCCTGTGGGGGATGAGAGCTCCCACTCTGGAGAGGTATCAAGCCCACTGGCCTCTTGCAGCCCTGTAAAATCATCCCTAGAGTACAAAATCCTGCTGTTGCTCCTGAAACTCCTCTTCTTCCATAAGTCGCTGAGCCTCTCTCCTTGAACAAATTTTTGAACCCGTGTCGGTGGAGCCAAATGCGGCGCCAGTGATCTCAGAGCAGGAGTCGATGGAAGATCTTCAGACGTGGGCGACGGCACAAACCGAAGTCGAGTAGGTGCCGGAACAGGGCCCAATGGTGTCAGAGAATAGTCCAATATTCCCCTCCTGAGAAGGTATCTGAGTCGAGAACCTCGCAGTCGGGAGGGGCCAAGACTGAGCCATTGGCATAAAAGGAAGAAATGGAGCTTGGGCATAGTGTTGAGGAACGCCCAAATTAAAAGAAAGCGGTCCCATGGGACCGAAAGGTGTATCGGATGGGTTAGCCGCCCCGGCAAACATGCCATATATCGCATTTAGGGGATCCGCACCTGCAATTGGAAAAGGAGGATACGAAACCACCTGACCTGATGGAGATCGAGGTTGTGGAACAGGCTTCTGCTTGCGACCCGGAGAAGCTGGGTCTGGGATCTGAGTGTCCACAGGCACAGGTGGCCCTCTTCTGGGCGTCAGAGAGTCCCTGGGCATCGGAGAGTCCCTCGTTGTCGAAGAGCGCACCGGCGACACCTGTGGCAAAGGAGAAGGAGAGACATCATTTTTCCTACAGCATTGTTGGAATGGAGACTTTGACGACTTCTCCTTCGAGGAACAATGCTTGGACCTGTGCTGTCTTTTTCTTATGGTTCTTAGGCTACCTCGAGGTGTGTGGAGTCAGCAACTTTGACATCGACTTGGTCCTTTTCCGACCCCTCTTCTCCTTCTTCGCCCGGGCCATGGTTCATATGACGGCATGGTCCGACAACAAACACCAAAGGAAGTCTTCATGCGGATCTGTAACCGGCATATGGTCCCCACACTCCCTACAGGGCTTAAAGCCAGGCTTCTTCTGAGCAGCCATGATCGAAGAAACAGTTTCTAGAGAACTGAAACAAAGTACACTACACAGAAATGGAGAGCTAGAAAAAACAGTTACGCGTCGACGGTGCGAAAAAACGGGAACTGACGTCAACACGCCGACTACGTCATAAGGAGGCGCGAACAGGGTCGTGCTATTGCTACGTCCTCGTCAACGCGGGGGAGCTAAGGAAAAAGTTTCAGTGGAATGCTGGTGCAGGGGTAATTCAAAAGGTGAGGAATCCACAGGCAGATGTATACATCAGAAATTGTTTTCCGGTCAGGTGTGAAGAGTTGGGCCTGTAGTCTGTATTGAGCATGGCATCAATGACTTACAAAAAAAAAACCTAAAAGGCTAGAGAGAAAAAATCTGATTAACCTATGCGTACGGGTCCGATCTGGCAACCATTTGCAGGATTTAAGTGATTTGCTAGTACAGGCTGTTTCCATCTTGGGTTTTACTAAGAGAACTCTGCATGAACTTTGCAGCCATATGGTAAATCCTAGCTGGCTACCACATTGACGAGAAAGAGAGAGTGCTATACATCTAGATCGTCCAGAATTTAGATTAATGGCTAACTAACAATGGCCCAGTAACCTGTATACTGTTGGAAACACTGCTAGGCCCACTGAATGAGCACAAACATCGGAACACAATAGACTGCCTGCCTTTCACTTGAAGGAAATGTAGAGACATCTATCCTGACCACCAAACAGAGCTTAGATCGAAAGGACTGGTCACAGGACCATAGGAGACAAATTAATGATCAGACTACTCTGCAATGAACCACTTGTATAATTTGATTGGATCCACTTTCGCTAGGTACCAGAAGTGGTAGAGTACTCAAACAAAAAAGAAGGCTACTTCCGACTTAGACCGCCAATTAATGTTGGCGCAAATGGAGGACACGGTGGCCTATTGTGTGCCATCTAGATTAGTAGTTACCAGCTGGGCACTTCCAGCATTAGTTTTGTTGCTGGGAAGCAGCACATACAATGGTGGCTTTATAGAGAGACAGGTGGGATTTTTACACCTGCATAGCTTTATGTTTAGGTTACAGAAACAGACGTGTTAACCACTTCCAGAGACTATATTTCAAAACGTTTTTCTATAGGATTCCTCAGTTGAAGCAAGTTACTCACCATCCTGATTTTTGCAAGTTTGTCATAGTAGGGTTGGACCGGGACAGGAAATTGGTCAGGTACCAAAATAAAAGTGGCTCTTATTGGTGAATCTGATCATTAGAAAATGTCCCGCATTTTGCAAATAGTGACAGTTTTCACCTTGTAGGGAGACAGGGTGCATTTGGGGTTGCTGCAGGCACTTTTTGTGGTAATAGCAGAGACATCAACAGTAAAAACTGAACCGAAAGACTATAAAACATGCCCGCAACCAGTTGCAAAACGTTCCTCAGACTGACATGTCAGACCAGCCCTTCTGGCACTGCAAACTGCCAAAGGACCAGTCCGACCTTGGTCAGATCGGCAGGCTCTCTCTCTCCCCCCTGCCCCCCTCTCCCCCCACCCAGCAAGAATTGATGTTCGGCGTACACTGAAGACTCGAGTAGGAGAATGAAACTCACGGGGAGACTACCCCATTCAAACCATTACCCACACCTGAAATTAAGTAGTGGAAGCCCAACAGGTCTCACTTTACTTTAAGAACATATTCCCCATGCTTTTGAAAAGCTGCACTCTGCCCTTTCCTGATGCAGACAGGTGCTGCTACTAGAGCAGCCTCCAGTCAGAACTAGGAACTTTCTGTAGCAGGACACAGTACCTTAAATTGGTACTAAAGGTCCCTTGTGCCAGAAACAAGTGCTTGCTGTAACAGAATTCAGTACCTTAGGCCAGCGTGGCGTTCACATAGGAATTAAAATATTCACTTTACCACTTTACCATGTCTAATAATTGTATCTTGCTTTGCATATCCTAAATGAACATTCCAGTGCAGGGTTACGAAGGAGGTCATCATTATCGAGACTGAGTTTTGAAATCACCCGATTATATATAGAAAACACTTGTTTGTACAAACTACCGACATAGAGAGAGAGCATCTTTTTGGATTTTTTTTGTATATTGTGCAAGGCCGCAGGCAGCAAATGGAAGACAGCGATAAGCAGGGATGGAGATGGGCATGTAGAACCAAGAGAGGTGAGGAGGAGATGACAGGGGTGAGGATGTGGAGAGAGAGAGAGAGTTGAGGGGAAGGGAGCGCTGACAGTGAGGGAAGCAGGGATCAACTGGAATAAAAGGAAGGAGGCGGAAACTTAGAGGGAGCGAGGGGAGTGGTAATGCTGAGACAGTTAAACCCGAACGCATTGATGGCAGAGAAAGGGAATTCAAGCAGGAAGAAAGAAAACAGAAAGAAGTAACAAATAGATGATAACGCAACACAGACAGTGATGATGGGTTTAACAGGGGGCGATGAAGAAAAGAAAGTGGAAATGCACAGAACTTAATTGAGGGTGTCAATGCAATTCTTCAACACTTATCACATATAACTAATGGGAGTAGTAATGGGACAGCGTATTCTTCCACGAAATGCCATGGGTTTGATGGACAGCCCATCCAACCAATGTCAGCCTAGAAAAGTATATCATATCAAATGCTTGAAGGGGGGCTGACATGTTTTTCTCTGTACTCCTTTTTGTGTATATATACTATGTAAAGCATTGGTAACCTAAGGTCTCCCACATACTGAAGCCGTCTGTGACAAGATGTGAAAAAGAGGGACTTGTCTCCAGAAAACCATTTTACGAGCCAAAAAAGTTTGCCAAACAAGGTATCCAAAGAGGAACATTTGAATAAGGCACACAAGCCCTCAAGCAGAAAGCTCATCCCAGATGATAAGAAACTGCAAACAATAGTATTTCAAGACACAAATTGGTGGGAAATCAGAACTATCATCGACCAAAAAAGAGAAAAAATGTACACACAACAGATCTGACAAGGATGCTGGGAGAGATTCTGCAAAAATCAAATAGAGAAGTAAGGAAAACCAAAACTCCCAAACTCGCAGCGGATCCCCTCTCTGGGACCTCCAGAGAAGAGGACCTCACTCTACTGCCTTGATAAGGCACAATACCACGAAATGTATAGAGGAACTGCTCAGGAGAAAGAATTGTCTGCAATAGCACAGAATAGAGTACGTGCTACTGTCATCCAAAGGAGCAGAGAAGGAACCTTGTAAACGTGGAGTGCAAATTGAAAGGCATTTCCACAATTGGAATGTCAGCCCTGCTACAGAGGGACAGACTTAAAATCAGTCTTGTTCAAGGGGATCTGTAGATAATGGACTCAACCAATAAAAAACTTTTCCAAAATGCAACAAAAAGTAAAAGAAGAGAGGGGCACACCATTCCCCCAACCCTCAGTCACCAACGATTGCTATGCTTTTAACTAGAAGGAGCTCTGAAAAGAGGCTCTAAATGCTAAAGCTCTAACATAATTGGAGCAAGCAGGGACTCTAACTGAGGAGTCTGAGGCAAGGAAGACAAATTCAGCATTCAGGTGTTTTCCTGTGTAAAGTAATGGTTACCTGCTATTTGTGAAGCAGTAAAACGTTTTTTTCTAATGCCAATTTTATTGTACGGTGATAAAGAAACCGCATTGGATTTTAGCACATAAGTAACACATTTGTGATTGTGTGTTTAGTAATAGAGTTGCTGTAAATAAGATGTTTTGTTCGGGCACATTTATTTTCAATGCCAAGGTGCTTGCGTGTTGTGCGTGTGTGTGAATTTTAGTTTTTTCAGTGGTTTTACATGTTTCAGCCACAACCATAACCCAGTTTGCAACTGTTTTGTTTTTAAGAATCATATAGTAGAAGCTTTTCTTCTTTTTGTATTATTATGTTATGTTTTATTGCACTTTTTGTAACCATTTTTTAAAGGCTTTTGTTGAACATTACTTGTGGTCTGGTTTCATAACCATAATGACATACCGCAAACTTTTCTACAGAGCTTTACCATGGTCAGGGGTACTAGGATTATGAAGTAAGGATAGCTAAATTTTGCTGCAAGATTATGTGCTAAAAAAGACAAATTATGTGGCACATTATATGGCAGTATTATTTTCATACATTTGATCTCAAAACAATATTTTTAGGAAATCTGCAAAGTGTGTGACAAATCTTGAACAACCATAATTACGTGATGGATGCGCAAGCACAGAATCAGATTAAATTACTAGCCTTATCATTGTCGGTTTGTTTATCAGCAATTATTTCAAGAAAAGTAAACCTTAACATTTTAATTCCAATAAGTGTCAATTGTTAGTTGCATTTTGAAGAAAACTGCTTTTTTTCCAATCAACTGCCCCAAAATACAAATGCAGTATAAAATACATAATGGGCAAAACAGGTAATATGGTCCTATATGACTTCAAAGAGGTTCTGGCAACATTTACAAACCACTCGGCCTGTGGTCTCATTTTTAGGTCTCGGCCTAGAGACGCGCGAAGCGCGTTCTCGGCAGAGAACTATTGTAATCGTTTCAGCTGCCAAAGCCGGCAAAAAGGAGACAAGAGCTGGGCACGCGCCCAGCATTCCTAATGGGAGAGGGAGCGACAAGTGCTTGCCACGCGCGGATTCAGCCGCGCACGCTCACGGCGCCAGCATCCCCGCCGCGCGCCGATGACTGCTCTCTTCCTGGCCGGCATCGAGAAAGTCCTGCTGCTACGCGTCGCCTGCACTGGGCATGCTCAGATCACGTATGCTGGGCTCTCATGAGGTAACCGTCGAACAGTGCGACGCGGTGAGGTGTGGGAGGAGTGTCAATCAACACCGGACACACCGGGTGACCGAAGTAGAGGCTGAAGCAGAGGCCGTCACCCCCTGCCGGGGTTGCCAACAGAAGCAGCCGTCCTTTCCTCCGAGGAGCGAGCGGCCGCTGGTGAGTGAGGGGGCCTGGTGTGGGAACGCTGCCATGGTCGCCTCCGATGGCGAGTGGCTGGCTAGTGGGGAAGGGGTGAGTGGAGTGAAGTCTGCCCCTAATTCACTGCTGAACTTGTAACCTGGGATCATTTCCCGTGCTTCCTCCGGGCCTAGTTTTTTTACCCCACTAAACTGGACTTCAACAAGATGACGTACATAGTTTAAAAGACTACAGCGCATATCTCAACTGGGCACGAACAAGGCTTGGTTGACATCCGAGGGTAGTCGGAGAGTAAATGAACGAGCGAAGGCAACGGATAATAATTGGAAACAATGAATCGTGAACTCGCAGCAGTGGATAAATGGAACGGGTGGGTGGAGAGAATCAGCGGGGCAGGTTTTTGGCTCAGTCCTCGCTGAGAAGAGCAGGGATAGCGCCTGGGCGGATGATGCAGGTGTTACATAAGCCTCATGGTGCTCCCTGCTCCCGGAAACTCTGCCTCATGAGTTGTGAACCCCCTCCCAGAGCCGGTCCCGTCAGCTCCCTCACTGGCTCTGAATCACAACCGGGCTGAGCAGGAACACACCCATTACCTGTGCACTAGCACCTCGCGGGCAAATGCACACGCACGCACTTGGGTCTGTGTGTGTGTGTGGTGGGAGGCTGAGAGGACCGCTGGCCCCATGTCATAGACTGGCAGGGAGGTGCGGGGTGGACAGGAACACACCCATTACCTGTGCACTAGCACCTCCCGAGTGCACGCACATGGGTGTGCGTGTGTGTGTGTGGGGGGGTGGGGGGGTTGAAAGGACCACTGCCCTCTGGTGAAGAGACTGGCGGGAGCTGCAGGACCCAAGTGAGGGCAGGGAGGTGCCACACAACCACACACAACACCACACCATCAGTGCACACTTTCACCAAACACAGACACCATCAGTCATCAATGCACGCTTTCACCGGGCACAAACACCACCAGCCATCAGTGCACGCTTTCACCAAGCACACACACACACACACCACCAGCTGTCAGTGCACGCATTCATCAGACACACACCACCAGCCGTCACTGCACGCTTTCACCAGGCACACACACCACCAGCGCACGCTTGCACCCGGCACACACACCATCAGCTCGCAGTGAACACTTCCACCAGGCACACACACCACCCGCCATCAGTGCACAATTTCTACAGACACACACACACACCACCAGCCATCAGTGCACACATCAATTGTTAACGCATCCACAATTAACTATTGTAGCAATAGCAGTATGGCACACTTTACTTTTAAACATATTAATCTAAAGCGCAGCATGCCACCCATTGCTACACACATTTTTTTGGCGTACAATTTATAGACTTTTGTTGCAGTTGATGTTGCAATATTTAGCAATGCCAATAGCTCAAACTTAACTAACCCAAGACCTATTGCATTGTAAATGCTTGTTTATGTTGTCACCAAAACCCATTGCTAGCATCATTGATGCATATTAAAAGCTATCCTTTATGAATGTAGAATAAGTGATCATAACTTTACAAATGACAGCTGAAAAACATGTGTAAATAATACTGCTGTAAAACTGATAACATTTTATTTTGTTCACAGATTCTTGTATGGCACACCCGTACAGAAAAAGTAAACCTGGGTAATGAACCAAAATATCACCAGGACTCGGTGAAAATTGAGGTGTGACCTACAAATCAAGTAACATGGAACAAAACACTGGATTCCAAGGAAGAAA
Organism: Lissotriton vulgaris; assembly: GCF_964263255.1. NCBI lineage: Eukaryota > Metazoa > Chordata > Amphibia > Caudata > Salamandridae > Lissotriton > Lissotriton vulgaris. Next base: position 485,256,971 of record NC_141694.1, on the reverse strand, counting down.
GTCGAGTTACCTTTGGCTAAAAGGAAACAAACATTGTATGACCTGCTGCTGTGCACTCACCTTTGCCATTTACCTGATAGACTATTTTTTAAAACACCAACAGCTTCAAGTAACTTGGATGGTGTCAAGCTATGTGTATCTTGTTTTACCTTGTTTTGCATGTTTAAAAAAATGGATAACTGGATTTTTATACATTCTGCACTGATTTGAGTACAGTTCGTAAACCACTACACCAAGGGATCATTTTTAAAATATTTGGTTACGTTTTATTTTTGTTTTACCAATTGTTGAGTTTTGACCTGGTTTTAGTACACCAAGCGCTGGCAGCCAAAGTACAGTTTTCAAGTTGCAGTGCATCGTTGACATTAAAAGTTTATCTTTGCAGTATTGAACAACTAGCCCCTTTGCAGAGGTTCAAACAAAACCTAAATGTGATATGCACACATACACAACAGTCTATGGGTTTATCTCTTTAATACAGGGAAATAACATCTCATCATACTAGGCACCATAAAATGTAAACACAATTACCATTATAAACCTGGATATACCTTCAAATACAAGAAAGTATATTAGGGGTATTGCAGAGTTACACAGTATGCCCTTATTTACCATAATTGCACTATGTAAACAAGTATAAAGCCAATTTGCATATTGTATCGCTAGATTTTTTGGGGTCACATTTTCCCTGTGATATTCAAGAACAAACTGAGCATTTCTAGTAACATCCAGGTTTATATTCCTTTTACTAGCTGTGCTTTCCATAAAGCACATTACAGTAACATCACAATGCAATGAATAATCAACCAAAAGATATTTGATACACTAGAAAAAGAGGTTCAAATATACATGTACATTCTGTTCATAAGATTACACATTTGTTCATACATTATTATCTATACGGTTTTATTAAAGGAGGGAGAATGAGGGCAAGATTTACTATAGTTAGATATATTACTACCATGATAGCTAATTCCCTTAAATGCCAATATAGATCTAGAATTTTGACAATAAAACTGACTCGTGTTGGTCAAGCATCGTTGCTGAGATATGGTTCATGAGATCAAACATACTACAGAAAGCTCCCAGTCAGATAGAAATATTTTCAAACTGTTCTTCACCACATCAAATGTAAGCAATAGTCTCACAAAGTCAACAAGGTAACTTCTCAATATTTATAACTGGCGGGAAAATAATATATACATGGATAAAAGAGGGGGAGTGATTGTTGCATCTATTTAAGGAATGTCAGATGTATGCCCTGGATGATGACCACATTCATTTCCATAGTTGTGTGCTGAGAGTCTGGCCCGAACCACTGCTCGCCCATCCTCCAACGGTGTTTGCTGGCTGGCCGAAAGGGATCATATTGCTTGGACCATTGAGGTTCATTCCACCCAACTGCTGATTCACCTGTGAAGCACATGGACACCTTATCATTTAAGGAGAAGCACAAGGAGATCAACAACTGTAAGCAGTAAAAGACCATAAATAAAATAGCAATCTCTAATGTATTTATGAAATCTAGAGAAATGATACAACAACCGATGCAAATGTATGCAAAATGGTAAAGAAGTACACCGAAATCGAATCAACCATATGTGACGGCGAAGCCACAGTTTTCTTTATTGAAGATATATGAACATCAGCGACTGCAGACTGATTTGGGCTTATGAAAGAAATAACCTAAGCCTGTCATGCTACATAAAAGACTTGACAGGACGTCTGATTTTAGATCCTCCAGAATTTTTATGAGAACATTTTATTCAATACACTATGCTCGATCTGCAAGTATAATCAGTAGAATATACTTTGTGTGGGAAAGTAAAGGAAACAGCTTTGTCCTTTTTAGTTCTTCCCCTCTTAGAACCTGTGCAGTTCATGTATTGTGTCTTTACAATTTTGAAAAGCGAAAATGAACAGCTGTTACAAATCGTGAAATGGAGATGAAAAGACTGAAGGTACTTCAATACTATAGTTTTAAATTCGAAATTATATTCAGTAGGACCGTTCTGCATAAACTTTTAGATGTTTCTCACACTTTCTTTCTATTCTTATTCCTTAGTCTTTTAATATTTTTGTGTTAATCAATAAAATTAGACTGCACTACTATTTTTCAGATTGATATTTCTTTTCTGTATATGATTTATTTTCTGATGTATTGCTGGACCTTTATCAAAGGAGCTTAACTTAGCAATAAACAAACGGTACAATGCATGTTGTAATTAGGTATCTACGTTGGTACTACAAGGTTACAATCAATTTACTTTAGAAAATAAATGTTCCTTTAGTCGCTTCCTAGAAATAAAAAGAGTGGGAGCAGAATGGTTAGAAATCTGGGGCTGTATTATATACACAGTACACTTTCGCAGTTGGCACCATGGCGCTCCTATAAAATTGTGCGCTGGGCGCAAAAAGGGAATGTGCCCAGTGTTATGCAGAATGCACTGCCCCCAGGGCAGGACCAAACTAGCACTGCCATGGGGGCAGCACAATCAATTAAAATAGGAGTGGCGGTTTCAAAGTCGCTCCATGTTTCACAGTGCAGGCAGAATGCCGTCTGCCCTTTCAAGAGGAGAGAGAAATCTCCTTGCAGGAGGATACGGTGAGTGACTGCACCCGCCTGCAGGGGTGATGACTAGTGTGGGGGTCATTGGGACCCCTTTTTTCTCTTCCAGGAAGCTGCCTTTACCTTTTTGTGGCGCACTTTCAGTGAGCCTCACAAAGGCATAATTGCCTCTGCGCCCCCATCAGTAATACAGCGTGTGTGCAGAGGCAAAGTGGTTCTCTCATTCGCATGGGGCCACATCACGTGCAAATGAAGGAACACCCTCTCATGATCGTGCTGGCGCAATCAGTGTTACAGCAGGGGGTGGACAAGCATGCGCTGCCCCATCTGAAATACAGTTGTGCCCTTGAGGTGCACCAAGTGGGAGCACATGCCCATTACGCCCCAAGGGCACAACCAACAATACGGTAGAAGGAGGTTATTTCAGAGATAACAGCAGGGACTTGCCCGACACAACAGGATTTCAGTAAGCTGTGCTATCTATCTAGAATACTGCGCTAATACTCCTTTCTATGACATAAATCTATACCTGGAGCTTATTAACATGATATGTCTGCCTTCTTCTGTAAAGTCTTCTACATTGTTTGTGGCTACAACTGCAGTGACTATATCTTAGACATGTTCAACCAGTGAAGAAGAAAAGGGCGGGCCCCGGATACCCACAGTGTTTAAACATGGTCATAAGGAAAACGGAACCCCTCCTGGTCATTAGAATCCGCACACCAAGGGCCAGACAAGAGCCTAGGCAACGACAAGAAAACAAGAGGTGTCACATGGCTCTGGCCAAGTGGGTCAATCCTTTGCATGCTATTTGGAGGATTGTTGACAGAATAGGCTAGCTCGCTGAACACTGGTGTGAAGCAGGGCCTGGGCAGATGCTTATCACTGCAGTAGAGAGAAGTGACGCCACCCGGTGGAGGATTCTGTAGTGCAGCTGCTTTATCCGGTGTTGGGAACGAAATTGGAAGCAGTGCCGGTGCGCATAAGACCTAGAGCATTCCTGCTTTTCTGGCGGTGTGTTGCGAAACACAGATGATTCCTGGTAGGTGAGGACACTTGTACAGAGGAGGCTTCAGTGAAACAAACAACACACAGACAATTGCAGTGATTATGACACACTTGACACTAAATGCCCGAAGACAAACTGAGCCCTGTGGCAGATTGTACTGCACTAAGCTTTACTACAAGTTTATGCACTTTAGTGAGAACATTAGATAGAATGACTAGATGTCTGCTTGTGACTAATTCAAGCTTAAATCCTGTGATATTTCTCGTTGATGCTAAGAGCACAGCTGGAAGACTGAGCAACTGGAAGATGGAGGCGGACTAAAAGTGAAACGTACTAAAAGTGGCTATTACAACCTTCGATTGTGTTCTTGAGCCCATACGTCAGAGATAAAAGGATTACTGCACCTCACTGGTTGTTACTTTATCCGCATGTGTAAATACCTAACTAACATCTGTGAGACATCAATCATTTTGTATCAACTATCACCCTAAATATATCCCATGAATGGTACTACAGTCTGGCTCAACTTCAAAAAGACAAATACAAATGACATTAAATTAGCCCTTCTAAAGAAACAGAGAGGCACTGCCTATTAAGTATCAGAATCCTCTGGTCACCCAACTGAATACACAATGGGAAAGCTAAAATCTGTTAAGGGTCAGGGTCCAACTACATACGGATGAATGAGAACCATAGGCATCCCTGGAGAATCTTGCTAAACAATGGCAGAGAGTGTAACGCAAGGGCAGAGTGACACACAGGAGAAACATGAAAAGACACTGAGGGCTATAAAAGAAAATAGATAAGTACTTGAACAAAAAATGGGATCAGCAGTAGTTGATACAGGACTACTACAAGGAGACGCTAGTTAATGAAGTCAAGAATAACAAGTAAGTGCTGATCAGGATGTAACAGGAAACTAAACAATTGCAGACCAAGATGTAATACATAATTTAACAGGTATGTTTCCAGGAATACAAAGTAGAGGAAGTGAAAGGCTACTTTTGGAGAAACAATAGTCGAGTGGAGGGATTACCAGTTTTTACCAAAGATACTATGTTGAATTTCATGGTGAAATGGTTGGAATAAAAATTGGCACCTCAGGATCCCTCCAATTACTGCTCCATGACATGAGCACACATGGTCCCACATGCCCACCAACACTGGGATCCATTCCGAGACCTATAGTGAGCCATTCCGAGACCTATAGTGATCCACTCTGAGACCTATAGTGATCCATATTTTTAACCACTGTGACACATACAATTCTACAACAAGCAAGGATGAAGGGCCACTTTGTGGTTAAAAAAAATACCAAGGTGATGGTCTTTGCACATTATACAGTCATGATGCAAAATCAAGCCTCCTAGCAGAGAGAGATACGCTCAGTGTAAGGGGCTGGATACATTCTCCTATTCTTGGTGAATTAATATGCTGGTGAATGGAGTTACTTTATTCTTCACTTATCCTAAAGAAGCTTGGGAATTAATGGAAAAACATGGAGAATGCCAGACTGGCTCAACAGAAGAAAGAGAGGACAACCATAAGACACCTCATCACAAGAGGTCGAGACCTAGATGAGCTAAAAGATATTCACAGGAACAAATACAAGCAGACAGAGAAGCAGCATAAGCAGGGAGTACACTTCATGACCAACGAAGGAGACAATAATGACAGACATGAGTTCTGAGACTTCAACTTCGGTCTCTGACAATCTTCCAGATACGGAGAACGAGAAACTGAATTTCACGCCTAGAACCGGTGACGATCTGTTATTCATGCTTCACTTAAACTTGATAAATGCTAAGACAGCAGCCCTCTGTAATATATTATGGGTATCATGTATAGACATAAGTGAAAGAGGTAAGTTTTGGTCGATTATAGGTTAGGGGCAGCACATCAAATTGATAGTGTTGATCGATCCCACAACTTCAGCCTCACAATGTGACAGCCTAGGACAGTGTTGATTACTTTTTTATATTGGACGGGAGCCCTTTGCCTTACTTCTCTCATGGGTATAGTAGAGTTTAAATTAGTAAAGATCTAAAGAATTTCATACATGCCACTTGTTCTGTTTCTCTCAAACTATGTTTGCGGTAGCAAAGAACAGAAGTGACTGCTGTGCAGAAATAGGCCTTCCTAACATCAGCCTAAACAGAGCTTCTTAATGCCACAAAGTTTACTTTTATGTTAGGAGGTGGGGGACTACAAGAGGCACATATACCTGAGTCAGATTGCATCAAAATAAAACAGAGATGGAGAGGTAAAGTATTTAGCACAATATACTCCGCTTACAGGAGAGGGGCACTAATATGGGTGAGACCTACAGTACAATTGTGAGGACAAAGAGATATATGTGGTGGTGGTGAGGAAACTGAATGAAGTGGATGTATTACTGGCACAAGCGTTCATACCCCCAAAGTTGAGCAACCACAATTCTTTGATTCCCTCTCGACCTGTATAGCAGGATGAACCTACCGGTCAAAATGAATGGGGGTGACTACAACAACGAGAAAGATGCTAATATGAACAGATCCCACCCACCCATGCCTTCTGCTCCAATATTGCAAGTGTCCGAACCCTTCGGTCTAGATCTATTAAAAGCCTTGGCATCAATATTGACAGCGATCGGTTGATGAAATCCCAGATTGGGACAGTGGTTTCTATCTTTCAGCTCTGGAGGATCAGGAAGATTAGCAGATTTCTTACCACCGAAGCCCTGACCCAAGTAGTATTTGCCTTAGTCTTTTCTCACGCTGACTACGCCAATTCACTGTACTTTGGTATACCAGCATATCAATTCAAAAGACTGCAACTGGTGCAAAATCAGGCCGCTAGATTAATTTATCAACGACCTAGATGGCACCATGTCACCTCTCTCATGAAAAAGTTCCACTGGCTCCCATTTGTTGAACACAGTGCATTCAAGTTGGGATGCATCATCTTTAAAGCGCTCCATGGCAAATGCCCAGTGTTTGTATCTACTCGGGTACAGAGATATTCCCCTACCCGGAATCTTAGGTCTTCCCACCTCAATTTCCTAGCTACTCCATCTTTCAAACGCAAGAAACTGGGGGGGACTAAGATTCGCGGTCCTGGCCCCTCAATTTTGGAACTCTGTTCCTCCGGACATCAGATCGATGACATTGTATCCTCAATTTAGGAAACTCTTAAAGCCCTGGCTTTTTTGCCAGGTGTACAAATGAATCACTTAGCAGCAGTCCTTCCTGGACCTCAGCGCCATGAAACCGTATGATGAATGTGCGCTCTCTAAGTATTCTTAACATAACATTGTCTTACAATTGGGACTTGGTGAATGCATGGAGGTATACAACCCAAATAAGAAGTGATGATATTTTGCAAGTGTACGATTGGATAAGGTTGTTTAAGACAGTTACACCAACCAGTGATAAAAGCAGAATATATTTGCAAAACTATATCTGACCACAATAGTTAATTCTGGAGCTCCACTGGGGGTCTTATAGAAAAGCAATTGCCACATGGGAGTTGCAACCCTCCCCCTTAGAAGACCTATTGTTTCGAGGACAATAAGAAAAGTGATTTAAAACTGCTTTAGAGAGAATGAAGGGTCTGCTTCAGACGAGTGATAGGGGAAAGGGAAGCTGTTAAAGTGGTGGTCTTCGGTATCTGCGCTAGGGCATCTTACAGGGTTAGGGAAAAGGTAGAAAAACCATAGATATCTTGCGAAGGGAGATGAGGGAAGTAGAGTTTACCTTATGCCCTGACCCATCGCAGTAGATGAATTAAGAAGAAAGAAATATGTGCAGGTAATGGAACATGTGAGGTTCATAGATTATAATACTTGTATGGGCAAGAATAATGGAAAGGCAAAGCTTGTAGACTACCGATCTGGTTGATAAGATCTGAAAATAGTGAAGCAACAACAATTAGTGTTCACAACCAGGAAAGGGGTGAGGTACACAAACAATAGCACATTAACAATACAGTTCAGACGTATAAGCTATTTAGGAAAGAGGCTAACACTACAGACTGACCTGCTTGAAACCTGGTTAACAATTCAAAAGATTAGAAAGAAAGGCATTAATGGAACTAGATAGTGGAAAGTACCCTTGACAGTGTCACTACCCAATGCAGGAAGGATGTGCAGAACATTAAATTATGTAGACCCCTTTCTATAGTCAATACAAGATTCTCAGCAATACCATTGCTAACCACCTGCTCCCCAACACCAACAGAGAAGGTTTGTACAGGAACACAGCATTTCTCAATTCCTCTAGGTGATGGAACAACCACTGAACACTGCACCACGTCCAAAGTAATAGCAATTGACCTAGAGAAGGCCTTTGACACAGCCATTTTCAAGTGGCTAGCTTTCCTAATAGCCAGAATGTGCACTGGCAAAGTAATATCACATCAATAACAGGTGTAAAGAGGGGGTGCTTGATAAATGACTACACTCTACACTGATCTTCGCTTTGGTTATGAAACCACTTGCAAATATGGTGTGCACCATGGGCAGGGATACTCAAATTACAATATCAGGCATGATAGGTGCAATATCATTGGGTATGGATGATCATCTTCATTATGCATATGATATTAACGTAGGCCTAACAATGCTAACAGATGAGCATGAACAATTTAGGCGAAGTTCAGGGTCCATGCAAACTAGCAGAAACCTTATGTATTTTTGGTAAGGCTGGAACAGGCTGCTACACAGGCTTCTCTATCTTAAAGCTTGCTTAGATGGGAACAGCATCCTGTCTTACCATGGAATACAAACAGAGGGGGTCTTGCTATAGTCTTGCTAAAGTGAGGCCAACATAGGTAGTGCTCTGAAAGTCCTAATGGGGGCCGTATTTTTTAGGAAATCACTCCCCTTGTTGATAAGGGGAAGGGCTGCGCTCACAAAAATGATGAGACTTCCTCACTACTGTATTTTTGCCAACATACCCGTGTGACTACCACAAACTAGACAGTACTGTGAGTTACCGGGCTCTTGAGGCCTCGAGAGTTTCATTATGTAAACTCAAGATCCCACCCAGCAGGTATAGTCTCGGACTGCCAGACTTTGAATTGTATTACCTAGTGGCACAATAGCAATGGATTGCTAAGAGGGTCAGGAACGTCCCCTAACCTGAAACTAGATATGTCTTAGAAGAAGTCAGAGGAGAAGGGCTATTTCCCATATTTTTCTAGAGGGAGCAACTAAATAAATAGACTAAATCAACTGATAGGATCTGCCAAACACTGTTGGAGAGCTGCTTAAGAAAGTTAGATTTGATTAAAACTAAACCTATGACTTTGGAATATGCCATGGGAAGTGTCACTTTCAAGAAGACCAGAGATACAGGTTTGGAAAAAGGCAATGCATAGGAGGTACGGTTATCACATTTCATGATCTCACATGTTCATAATATATCCCAAAAGGGCATTTTCTATGCATAGGAAGTTATCAATAGACAAACAAAAATAAAACCATTAATAACAGAACTACCTATAAATGTGCACTGCCTTGGGAAAAAGGATAATTCACAATATTATATTTATCACTACTGTAAGAATACATCACTCACTTGTAGGTCTAAATATTTAGAATTCAACATATTGCACAGAATATATCTCACTCCTAAAACAGAAGGAGGAATCTACCCAGGCACAATTAATTCCTGTTATAAAGAACAAATGGAGGAGTATTACCCGATGAGGGAGATGAAGGCTTTTCCAGACTTGGAATCAGTGTTCCTTTGTTAATAAGCCCCTCACTCACCACCTAGTGGTGACTTGCTTCATCATCGGGGCCCACCCAAGTGGCCTAGCGTCACTTGGGTGTGCTTCAACACCTGAGTTGCAGTGGAGCAGGTAGTGAAGTGTGGGTGCAGATAAAAAAGGTGTGAGTGTTAAAATTGTCCTGGTTAATACTTTGTATAAATTTTAATAAAAAAACAACTGGACAATATTAAAATATGGGTGAGATACTGGAAGGGGAGTTACGACCTACGTATCTCTACTATGTGTTGGTCAACATGTTTCTACCATATGGGGTGATCCCCGGTATTCTTCAGGACCAAAACAAGGAAGTGGGAGGTGTGGGTCCCCTAAAAGACGCACCCTGTCCTAAATCCTTGGTCATCCAGATGGAAAAATGTTCCTCTGGGAAGACACTCCTAAAATGTAGGGTGCCAACAAAAACCTAAGGAAAGAAGAAAATGAAAAGGAAGTGATTACTATCCTGTAACGAAGTGCAGAAATTGGGTGCAAACTACGTGCAGTTATACTTGCTTTCCACGGTGGTGATTGGAAATGGTGCCTTCATGAGTAGAGGACGTGTGTACTTATGGGGTAGGAGCGTGCTCATATTGTGAGAGTGTACGCTTCAACAAGGTATACCTAGGGTCATTCAGAAGGTAATAAAATAGCGTTCTTAGTGCGTGCCTGTAAAAGCATGCTACGGCGTAGAATTGAGTTCACTAGGCTACTGTGCTCATATCTTTACCGGCGTGAATTGCACTTTGCCAGATGGTTGCCTTATATTGCGTGTGAGCTCAAAGATATCCTATTAAGGATTAGTGGTGTACACAAAAGACAAACCAGACTCACAAAAACATATAACATGGAGTGTGTCACAAAACGTGACATGTCAGAAAAGGGGCTTAATGGAGTTATATTCTTATTAGGCTTCAGCGAGCAGGGGGTAGGTGCTTCACTCGTTGCAACATATTCTATGTGGAAAGACATATGTCACAAAGGTAAGTATATGGAAGCTCGCCTGGGTACTTGCTCGTGTAGTCGGGCAATGGATAGATCCTGTGCCGAGGGAAAACCTACTTACAGTTGGTCGTCATGAAGAAAGGCTAATCACCTACGTCTACCTTCCGCCGCTCGGTTACGATTAATGGGCGAGCGCGGTGTGAGTATAACTGCTAGCATACTTCCGGGATTGGTCACGTGACCGCTACGGAGGCCCGTGAGGAAGTAGGTTGGCATGGAAACCGTTCAATGCTGCGCATGCGTGGTAGTTAAAAAATGACTTGCTGCGCAGGTATGCTAGGCGGAATAACGTTTTCAGGAAGGTTAATAAACAGTAATTCTATTGGAGTAAGGGGCTCCAAGGGAGAAATATCATACGGACCCCTGTGTTTTACTGTTTGTAGATATATAAGACGCTACGCTACGGAGGTCTGTTATGGTAGTGGGTTGTCATGGACGCATGGAATGCTGCGCATGCGTGGTGGAGGTAATTGGCCAAAGATGCAGAATACGTAGCGCTTGTATGTACAGGGGGACTAACTGAGGGGTTAGCAAACAGTGATACTATTTGAATACAGAGTTCCACGGGATATTGTCATTGAGACCCCTTTTATGTGTGGAAAGTCTATATATCCATCTCTGTTCTTTTTCGAACAGACGGGCTTGGATATTGGGGCCTGATTGCAACTGTTCAATGACTGTCCACCTCATGTCATTGGTGGTGTGATGGGCGGTTAAAAAGTGATCCGTGAGTTTGGTCATATTCTTTTTGCATCTTATGGTGCTCCTGTGTTCGCAAATGCGCTGTTTGATTTTGCGTGTCGTCATACCCACGTAGGGTTTTCCACAGGTGCAGGTGATAAGGTAGATAACATTATTGCTGTTGCAGTTGGTGTGGGACCTCTGCTCCCATACTTTGCCGGGTTCCAAGACTATTGTCTTGGTGTTTTCTGTCAGGTGACAAACACTACAGTCCCCACATCGTGAATGTCCAGTTATTGGCGGAAGACCCCATATCTGTGTTAAGGTTGGGTCATTGGAGATATTGTTATTTCTGGGTCTTGTGTTGACCAAGGTGTTTTTCAGACTTGGAGCTTTTTTATATGAGAAAAGAGGTTTTTCCCAGTTGAAGGTTCCAGAATTGACTATCGACCAGTGCTTCCTGATACTTTTGCTAACTTCGTTGGAAATCACATTGTATGTAGTCACACATGTTAGGGGTATGTTGTCATTATTTTTCGTTATCTCTTCCAAAAGTGCCTGGCGCGGTTGGTTTCTGGCTCGCTTTTGGCATTTCTTCGTGATCTTTGTTGGGTAGCCACGTTGTGTTAGTTTCCCCGTCAGGTCTTCAGCCTGTTCTTTGTAGTCCGTAAGTTTGCTACAATTCCTACGTAATCTTAAGTATTGGCCATAGGGAAGATTTTCCCTCAGTGGTCGCGGATGAAAGCTCTCGAATCTTAAGAGGTTGTTTTTTGCTGTGGGCTTGAAGTGAGTTTTGGTGGTCAAAACTTCTTGTTCTCTTTTGATCTCTATGTCTAGGAAGACCATTTCATTCTTGTCCACGTTGTGGGTGAAGTGAAGGTGTTGGTCGCAAGTATTGAGCCAAGTTATAAATGTTGTTAGAATTTCTTGTGGGCCCTTCCAGATTGCTAGCACGTCATCAATATATCTGCGCCAGAATATGATGTTTTCCAGGTATGGGTTGGTGGGTGAGAGGATGTACTTTTTCTCAAAGTCAAATACATACAATCCCGCTATGCTCGGCGCGAAAACACTGCCCATAGATGTGCCCCCTATTTGTAAGTATAGGGACCCTTCGAACTCAAAAAAATTTCTTTTAAGGGCCAGAGTCGCACACTTAATAATGAATTCCTTTGGTGTTCTGTGTTCCCAGGTTGTTTGTTCCAGGGTTTCTTTTAGAACATTGATGGTGGCCTCCTGAGGGATGTTGGTATAAAGGCTTTCTATATCAAAGCTAACCAAGATCATATCATCGTCCATTTTGATGGTTTCCAGGAGTGTTAGAAGGCTTTTAGTGTCTTTTAAGTAGGTGGTAGTTCCTTGCACAATCGGTTTTAAGAAATAGTCACAGAACCTAGACAGAGGTTCAAGGAGTGAGCCTATACCAGATACTATAGGTCTACCCGGTGGTGGTACTCTGTTCTTGTGCATCTTTGGGACCATGTAAAAATATGGTATTTTTGCCTCTGTTTTTGTTAGATAATCCGGTTCTTGTTTGGAGATGTCACCTAGATATTCTGCTTCTTCAACCAGATCCACAATTTCTCTTCGTAGGTCATCTGTGGGGTCGTTGGTGAGAGGTAGATAGTTATTTCGATCCTCAAGTAAACGTTTGCATTCTTGTTGGTAATCTGTTAGGTTCATGACTACTAGGCCTCCGCCCTTGTCTGCGGGTTTGATGATGATGGTTTCATCCCTTTTGATAGGGCCTTTTTCTCGGCTCTGCTGGTGTTCTGGTATCGAGTAGGGGTAATGGTGGATTCTATGTCATTGAATACCGCCTGTTCAAACGTATTTATTTCCACTGGGATAGTGTGTGGTGGAGGGACAAAAGTGGATTTTATTCTTAATCCAGTTTCGTTGGGCACTTCCTCATTGTTATCCGTGTCTGTTTTTTCAAAAAATGCTTTGAGTTTTAGTTTTCTGAAAAAGGCTGCTAGTTCGCAGTGTAGTTTGAACTTGTCCAAGTTAGCTGTGGGGACAAAGCCCAGTCCTTTGTTGAGGACTTTCTTCTCTGTAGCTGTTAGAATGTGTGACGACAGGTTTGTCACTAGGTCCTCATGTTGCTGGGGCCTGCTCTGTTGGCTGCAGTTTTGTTCCGGGTGTTGCTGCTCACCATTTCTTATTCTTCCCAGTGAACAGTATTTCCTAGTTTGTTGCGGCCTCTCCCGCGCCTGCCTCTGTTCTGAAAAGGAGGACGGAACTGATTGGGCTGGAAAGGAAATTGTTGAAATGGTGGTTGCCAACCATACATAGGGAATTGTTGGGGTTGTTGATATGGATTTTGGAAGGGGGGGGTGGTTGTATTGTGGCCACTGGTAGTGTCCCGGTATCCCCCTCTTTGTTTCTGTCGTGGTGTGCTCTGGTTGGAACCTCCACTGCTGTTAGAACTATGGGAAGTGTTGCTTGAGACATCAGAGTCTTGTTCCTGTGTGGTGGTCGCTTTGTAGTCCGGGTCCGAATATGGATAGGATTTTACGAAAGAACATTTTTTCAGATCTTTTTGAAACTTTGATACTTTTTGTTGTGTGAGATTCTCTCTGTATTCATTAATCTCTTTGTTTATTTCGTCTAATTTCTTTTTGTATCCTGTAATCCTGGCCTTTATTTGACCTTCTATGGTTTGGATTTCAATCTGGATTTTCTCTGATAGTCGTATTGCTGTTTTCAAAATGAGCATAATCCAGTCGTGCGTGCAGTGCCACGCTATTTGTGCCCAGTCTCTTCTGAATTCTTCATCCTCTAAGAAGATTCTGGGGGCATTAGTCACTAGTAATCCTTTCGGGGCCATAGTATTGGTAACATATTCCTTAAGTATGGTTCCATGTAGTATTGTTCTAATGCGATTGCGTTTTAGTTCTGAGAGTTTGTCCCATTCCGATGTCTGTGAAATAGTGTTGCTGATACTGGGGTCAGCAAAAGCATTGAGATCACTCTTGACCAGGGGATCAGGAGTATTCCCCGTCCAGTATCCACGGACGCAATTCCTTACTCTCCATATGTTCTAGATACAATTAATTCCTGCCCACGATGTAGGTTGTGGTCATGTCCACAAATAGCTACATTTAGGCAAGAGGTAGTAATAAATGTGAAGAAAGTCACAGAAATAAAACAGTGGAGCTTAATTCAAAGAATTGTCTATTAGGCCTTTTCTCTACACCCAACAAGGTGAAAATAATGGCTAGGTTAATAAATATGAAGATAAATCTCGCTGTGAGAGGTATAAGGCAAAGGTGAAAGGCAATAGGTAACTGGGAAAGAGAATGTCTTGGGAAGGGAAATATTGCTAGAGAGACACATCAAGGAGCATGGGCAATGAAGTTGAACCCTGAGACGTCCAACAAGTCATCTTCCTTTTTTATTACAATTGTTTTCACTGACTTAGGAAACCATATTACCATTCTAGATGCACTCCCCGGACCCAGGGCACTGATGGCCGATATTGCACAAGAGAATGTTCACGGAGTTTAAGTATGCAGAACATCTAAGAAAATCAGTACAGAGAGGAAACCAATAACATTTTGCTGTAAGCTGAAGTCAAAACAGTTTCCTTAGAGCAGTTGAGTGTGATCCATGAATTGAGAGAGCGCAGAATTTCTTTCTGTTATATGAAGCCCTGCAGCTTCTCAACTATTGCACTTCCAAGGACCGTTAAAGGCCAGTGAACACCTGTCATCAGCCTATATTTATCTAGCGCAGTGGGGTTCAGTTAGTTTAGGAAATTAATTCAAGTAGATTTTCTATGTGGACGCAGAAAGCATCCAGTAATGGAACCATCATGTCATGCTAATGACAGAGTATTCCTTGGCCATCAAAGCTAGCAACACATCCTCGAAGAGTCTGGTGGATTTAAGGGAGTGTATGGAGTCGACCATTTACAAAGATAATAGGCTTCACTTTTTCCTGTGTTAGGGCAGATTAACTGTTTGGTACCTCACAAATAGAACAGACTGCTGCATGTCTCTGACTTTTTGTATAAAATCATATAACACTTTCTTGTTTCCAAAGTGTGGTGCATTGTTGACTGTATGCATTTGTGATCACAAAAAAAAGTCCTGAATCAATCACCTCTCTTTTGAGTTGATTTTTGGTATGATACAATATTAAGCTACAAGTCATGCTTTTGATTAAAAAATCCCCACCCTCTTCGCAGTAATCCTCAGAGTCGCTATATATGCATCAACTTTTTTTCATTTATTTCTTGCTGCAGATAGTGTTTTCTTTATTATAAAATTAGGGGAAATTTAGGAATTAATGTTGATCATCTGAAACTATATTATTAAATCCGTAATATTGCCAACTGACATAGTAAAAATGTGTGTGTACTTCACCCAGTTATTGTGAGTCACCCCAGTAGATCTGGTGGGTAAAATTGCCTATTTCTTGTTATATGCTAATGTGAGGATCAGGTCTCAACAGTGGCCTTTGTTCTGTGACTGTAAATGTTGGAATGATTGGATGTAATGATCATTGAAGATGTGCATCAATCTTGAGACCTCTGGTCGGTGTAAGATATTCACACAAATACTGAAATCTTCCATTAACAGCAAGTTCGAGAAGCGTACAGCCCAGTCGCTCACACCAACACAATACAATAAAGCCTAAGCCTTACTTTATAAAACATGTCCAGGAACTAATCATTTTAGTTACGTGCACAGTAGACCTTGAATGCCAGTAGCTCATTATGCATTCACTGCCTGAGCTATACTACACTTTTACACAGACACCGAGCAAATAACAACCCACAACCATCTTTAACTCTGCAAATACAATAATTCCAAGCCCTATAACGGGTAATAATCTGCTCATATAGCAACACGTGCACACACAAAATAATATTAAATAATGCACACTCCACTTTATAGAGCCACTGAGACCACAATTTCAATC
This sequence comes from Lissotriton vulgaris, assembly GCF_964263255.1. Taxonomy (NCBI): domain Eukaryota; kingdom Metazoa; phylum Chordata; class Amphibia; order Caudata; family Salamandridae; genus Lissotriton; species Lissotriton vulgaris. The sequence continues at coordinate 485,241,030 of NC_141694.1, read as the reverse complement.
AACTAAATATGTACAACAGGAAACAGAGCAACACGTTCAAATGAATATTACATTGAAAGAAACATTAGTCTGGAATAAGACATACAAGTTCTGGATTATTATCCTCTTTTACTGGACATAGTATTCTGTTTCTATCATACCTCTTCACAGGGGCAGACCACTATATAGCTTGGTCTTTCTTTCAACACTATGACAGTACATTTGAAAAAATAGAAGTCATGCTTTGCAAGAAATTGCAAAATAAAGTATTTACATATGATCCAAATTTTAACAACTATGGTAAATACAAGCCTATTTTTTTTTGGATCAAATTTATTTTTATTGGGTTCAGCCAAGCAATATAACACATTTGGTAACACAATATGACCTTGCGCCCCGTTCCCCTCCTGTCGTAGCTCACATACCCTAGAGATCTGAGCTTTGGGGAGGAGTGTCTTGTGTCCATGTAAGCTGGAAAGATGGGGGCGCATGGAAACCTTGCAAGCTGGAACCCTTATATCCGCACCCCTCCCTCGTCCCTCCATAACCTCAACTGCCCCAAGACCCCCAAGACCATCCACCCCCTGCCCCACCCCTCGGTGTGTCCGACCATCGCCAGCGCCTAAGGGGACTCAGTCTAGGCCTAGTGGGTTTCCTCCTCCGCTCTATTGCGGAATTCATCAGAGAGTCTGGGGACCCGCAGGTACTTCGGGCATGTGAGCTCTGTGAATTCTTGGGTGAGTAGGGTGAGAATCGGCTGCCATGTTTCTTTAAATGCGTCAGATGTTTGTGTGAGCGAAGCTTGGATCCTCTCCATCCCCATAATATACCACAGTCGGTGCAGCCACCCTATGTGTGTGGGTTTCCTGGCCGTTCCCCAGAGAGAGAGGATGTGCTGTGTTGCTGCCCCAATTGCCAGGCCCATTTGCTTCCCTCTGATGGATTTGAGTGGGAAAATGAGTCTGTTGGGGAGGCCGAGGATTGTGTATGCCGGGAAACAGGGAAGTTACGTCTCGAAATATACATCTATGTCTTTGAGCACCCCCTCCCAGTATTCCTGCACTTCCACACATTCCCACAGTATATGTGTCATGGTCCCTGTTTGTCCACACCCCTTCCAACATGCGGGATCTCTTTGTGGGTTACTTTGATGTAGGCGTTACGGTGTCAGATGCCAGTAATAGTCCACTTTCACCGCAGATTCCTTGCTGGCTGTGTTCCTAGCTGTGTGGTGCGCTCTGTAGTATATATCCTGCCACTCTTTGTCAGTGAGTGTTCGTCCCAATTCTTTCTCCCACCTCTTTTGACCTGCAGATCTCATCATGGGCGGAGGGGGGGCCAAAAGTTTGTAAAGCTCTGTGATGGCCTTCGAGTCTGTAGATTTAGTGAGGAGCCATTTCTCGTAGGGAGTGAGGGGTCGGCATACTAGGGGTTATACGTCTTTGTTTGTGAGCCAGTGCCTTAGCTGAAAGTATTGAAATCGGTGTTGGCGGTCTATTCCATACTTTGCCTTCATCGTGTCCAGCGTCATAAAGCCCTTTAGGTCAAATAAGTGTCCAATACAAGCCTATTTTAAAACATTTTACAGAGAGCCTTTACCCAATTGTAGCTTGCAGAAATACTGCTAGTGTATAGGATAGGCAGACTGGCAGGCGATAAATGAGATTGGGCTCATGGTGGGAGGCAGCACTAAAAGATTGGAAAGCCCAAGCCAGTCAAAATGACGCATAATAAAATAGAGAACCCTGCACAAGACTCAGGTAATACAACTGTTTGAAGAGACCTAAGTCCCACTATGGGCCAAATTAATTTGGCGGCAACAGAAAACAAGCTAGGCAAAATACAGGTCACATAGGTAAATAAAATAGATGCAGTGGCCATAGTAGTTTGGGTTACGGCGAGCGGACCAGAATAAATGTCACAAAGGACAACACAAACTGAATCCTCACTACAACTACTCCAACCCACAGTGGCAGAGTTGCAACAGAAAACTGATGCCATAACAGGGAGAAGTCGATTCTTGGTGAACCGTTCCGAGTAGGCAGAAGGGTTTTCCCACTGAAATAACAAAAGGATAGAAGTTTCCTAGAGGGAGTCGAGGGACAAGACATGGTTGTCTTCTTGGAAAAGTTGTTGCCACAGACGGCAGCTCAGCAAGGCCTCACGCAATTCTTCCCACTAAAAAAAGCACACAAAGTCGCATTTAGACGTGTCCTTCCTGGTGCTGCCCTAAAGCCAGTTGTAGAGACAATGTTTGACTATAAAGCCAGAGACATAATCCTATGGGAAGACAGAAATGCTGACCACTACAGGCTGGACAATAGTGTGCTGATCTGCCTGGACTCCAGCTGGTAGTCGAAAATCAGCAGGCTTCATTTCCAGCTCTCAAGAGGAGGCTTTGGGGTTGTAATATAGCCTAATGTTAAAAATCATGACAGATCAACACACTCACTAAAAAACAAGAGAACATGCCAGGGGAACATCGCACTACGAGAACAACAACGAAGACAACACTGCAGAACATCAAAATGTCCAGGAAATCATCAATCATCATGCACCCATGCGAAGGCAGACCGAAAGTGAGAAGAAAGGCGCTTTAGCAACCCGTAGCTATTGTGAATGGTAAGAATGTTAACAAGAATTTGCAATAAAATAAGTCTCGTATTTACGAGAGTTTGAGTTATTGGCATTGTAAATGACAATGCCTTTTATTTATGTCATGTTTTTAAAACGGATAAATAACAGACATTGTCATTTACAATAGCTCAAACTCTGGCAAATACGAGACCTATTGCATTGCAAATGCCAGTGCCCATGCTATAAACATTGAAAGAAAGCCTTACGAGAGAGCCTCTCCTGATTGCAACAGCAGGCAGGCCAAAGCTATTTGAGAAAATAGTGCTTGAAGGCTGCAATTAAAGCCTACTGAGTAACAACACATAACAGGGGGTGTCGCCATGGGAGGTAACAAAATGAGACAAGGCGGCACTAAGGAGGGACTACTAAGCCTTTTGACACATGAACAGCCAAAGTTTCCAGTAGACAATGACACAATCCAATGGAAAGATATGGGCGGAGCTTCATGTCCCTACCTGAATACAGCATGCCTCGCAGAGCATCACATGCGCTGCCAAGGCTTGACGTAAAAATGAGCAGACAACAGTTACAACTGATTCTAAATGTATTGCACTAAAGAACAAGTTGCGTACCTTCTGTAAAGCCTTATCTGGTACAGACTCTATCCAGCTTCAGATTCTTTACCTTAGAATAGTCCCCAGGTGTCAGGCTGGATCTGGAAGTTATTACCCAATCCCTTTGTGTGCCGGTAGAAGGCATCGTTCGGCTCTGCCTATTGTCGTCAACGCTAAAGGTGACATGACATGCTCGGTGCCTAAATAGGCCCCACCGATCGCGCCAACCTCAGTTATTGACTTTTTTTCACACCAGAAGCACAGAGCCAAACTAAGGTGGAATGACCAGTATGCCAAGGTGAGGGCCTGAAGGATGTCTTCCATGTAAGATATACAGTTTGGAGAATGGGATGGATGGGAGGGTCGATGAGGAATCTGCAGCTAGAGTCTCTACCAGATACGGTGTTCCTGAAGGTAAGCATCTTGTTCACCTGATAGAGCTTTCTAGCTGCAGATTCCTTACCTTAGAATAGATACCAAAGCAATCTCTACCCGGAAGTGGGTATGCGGACTGTGCTACAATAAGAATTCCTGAAGGACGGAATGAGCTAAATGCCCTTCACACCAGACCGGACTGTCTATGCAATGATGTTCAGCAAATGTGTGCAGCGCTTCCCACGAAGTTGCCTGGCAATTGGCCAGAACTGGGACTGTTCCAGCTAGTGCAGTGGTTTAGCTCTGGAAGAATGAGCTTTCAAGTACTCAAGGCTTACCGATTAAATAGCAGATTTCAATACAGAGGACAGTCCAACTAGAGATGGTTTTCTTGTGACGTGCCTTGCCTTTCTTGGCACCTGCAAAGTACATCAACCACCCAGAAGTCTTTGGTACAACCAATATAAAATTACAGTGCTCTTTTTGGGTCCAGACAGGGGATTCTCTCCTCTTCCTTGATAGGATGACATGGGTATTAGTTGTAGGCCAGGGGGCCAAGGAAGAAGAAAATAGACAGTGTGATACTCTGCCTGACGTGAAAAGGTGTAATCCACCTTTGGTATGAAGGAGGCATGGTTCCCAAAGACCAGCTTATCTGCAAAAAAGATTGCTTGCAGGAGGGCAGGTTGGGAACACCAAAAGGGCCTGCAATTCGCTAACCCTCCTGGCAGATGTTACAGCCACAAGGAAGACTGTTGTGAAAGTCCGACGTGTCAGAGGTCAGCTGTGCAAAGGCTTAAACATGAACACATGAGAAAGGTGAGAACTAAATTAAGATCTTAGGAAACAAGGATTGGAGGACAGATGCTCAAGCTCAGGAGATCGGGATACCAGACTCTCCTTGCCTAATCAGGGGCCACTAAGCTGACACAGTCATTTTTGATCTTCTTGAGCACTCTGCACAGTGTTGGTATTGGTGGAAAGGTGTACAAGAGTTGTGAGCTCCACTAGAGATGAAATGCATCTCTGAGTGAGCTGCCTTGGAAACTTCAGCATGCAGAAGTCCTGACATTACATATTCTCGGTGGTAGCGAACAGATGTAACTAAGGATCTCCTCCGTTCCTGAAGAGACCTCGCACAACCTCCAGATGGAGATGCCATCCATGATCTGCTAAGCTTCGACGGTTGAGTTCGTCTGCTCTGGAGTTAAGAGAGCTCAGGGTCCACAAACCCACCCTACCCGGCTTGTTGCAATACCACATGGTGGTTGTGTTGCCCATGAACACCTGAAACAGCCTTCCCTTGATGGAAGGAAGAAAAGCTTTTAATGTCATGTAAATCGCTCTCTGTTTCAACATGTTGATCTGGATCTGAGACTCTGCCGGAGACCAGAATCCTTTGATCTCCACATCTCCCTAATGCCGCTCCAACACAGATGTGATGCATCTGTCACTACTGTGAGCTCTGGATAGGGAAGGGAGAAGGGTCTGTCGTTGACCCGATCAGGGTCTGTGAGCCACCACTGCTGATCCCTTGCAGTGCCCTCCAATAACTGGAACAGGTTGGAGAGATTACCCAGATGCAGTGCCCACTGGGACTTCAGATCTCACTGCAGAGCCAGAACATGCCAACTGGCATGTTTTACCAGCAGGATGCAGGAGGGTATAGGAACCACCAGCTTCAGAGCTAGTCTCATCACAATCCAGAATAGAGGTGGAAAGAATGGAAATACAGCGCAAAAAACCTGAACTCATGTTCCGAAGGATAAGCCCAAAACTGCATTGTATCCAGCATAGCTCTAATAAAAAGGAAGCATCGGAGAGAGAGTCGGTGTGAGTTGGGCACGTAGATAGTACACCCTAGTGAAGGCAAGAGGTTCACCATAGTCTGGAGCTGGGAGACAATCGCCGGGGGCGAGCCCGCCTTCAACACCCAATCATTGAGGTAGGGAAAGAAAGACTGGCAACCCTGATCTTCGCGGGTGTGCTGTAACAAATACCATCACCTTGGAGAACATCTGAGAGGCGCTGGTAAGGCCAAACGAGCGTACAGCAAACTGATAATGCTCATGTTTTCCACCCCTTTCCCCCCATTAACAGCAGGTAATACCTGTGGGCAGGCAAGACTGGGATGTGGAAGTAGGCATTCTGCAAGCACAGATGTACCATCCAGTCTCCAGGATCGAGAGTAGACAGAACCTAGGCCAATGTAAGAACTTCTTCTTCAGGAAGAAGTTGAGAGGGTGCAGATCTAGAATAAGGCACCAGAAAGAAGCAGAAATAGCAAACACGACCTATTTTGGATGTCTAAACTCTCTTGATGGCTGCTTTGGTCAAAAGATGAAACAATTCCTAATGAAGGAAGTAGAGGTGGTCTACCATCCGCCGGTCGTGAGAAGGTGGTATGGGTGATGGGGTTTCCAGAAAAGGGAAGGCGTATGCCCGCTGGATGATTTGGAGTACCCACTTGTCCGATGTTATGGACTGCCAGGGGGCAAGTGATGGCGAATCCTGCCTACCACTGGGTGCCTGTTCTGGTATGAGGGCAAACTAAAGGAGTTTGAAGGCTGTGGTTGCCAAGAGGTGGGGTGTGGTGAGGTCGGACTGCAGTCATGAAAAGGATGGGAAGCTGGTTGGCCTTGGTGACTGGGCAGGAAAGGACGCAGTTGGTAGCCCCAGTGTAGCCATGGAAGGGGTGAAAGGCAGACTGGGGTTGGCAGGGGGAATGGATAAGCCCAAAGACCTGGCCGTAGCCCGGCTGTCTGTAAAGCAACCCAGCACTCGGTCTGCCTTTTCAGCAAAAAGGCGAGAGACATCATTGGACAAAAAAAAAAAAGGACATGTCAATGAGGGAAGCCAGGACATACCCTGAAAAGCCAGTGGTTCTCAACCAGGTGTGGATTCTAAGGGCCACCAACAATGCAATTGCTCTGTGTAGTTTGTTGGTCATGTTCAGCCCACACCGAAGGGAGAACTTTGCTGCATCTCGCCCATCAGCAACAGTTTGGTTGAGTACGGATTGGGCCTCCTCTGAGACCATAGGCAGCGCTTGCACAACCAAATCCGACACAGTGTGGGTGTAGCAGCCCGAAAGCCACGCTGTGTTCACTGACTGCAGTGCTAGGTTGGCGGACGAAAGCTCCTCTTGCCAAAGATGTACAGCCTTTTGGATTCCATATCAAGTATAGTGGTGGGGAACATGACTGGGTTAACTCAGGAGATGGAGGCTTGAACCACCAAGCTCTTCGAGGTGGGGTGCTGGATGACGGACACTGAGATCCCCAGGAGCAGGGTGATGGCAGCAGGCAACTGTTCTATGCACAGGAGGCCTTCTGCAGAGTATGGGCTTCATTAAATGGGAGTAAAGGTTGGAAGGGGGCAACTCCCAACTGAAGCACCACCATCAAGAGGTTGATCTTGACTGCCACTGAGGGCATCAGACCCTGCCGATCTGGCTCCATATCAGATTTGGGGATGGTGATATAGTCGGCACCTTTATATATACAGGTCATGTTTGAATTCACAAACCTTTCCTTTTCGGACGATACCCCAGACGCCATCGACAACGCCTGTTCGGAATTTTTTAATAAGGTATGTGTGTGCACAAGTGCAATCTCGCTTGTCAACTTAGAATGCCCATAGTTAGTTCTGGCCTATTTTCATCTTTGGGTATATAAAAGTAATGTGGTCGAAATGCCACGTTAGCCTGTAAGATACAGCCGTAGCGCAAAGACGTTTCTTAGATAGAGTCCCCGTTTTCATATGTACGCGAGTTAAAAACCTATGTCTGTCCTCAAAAGACGATCAGAGTCAGTCCTGGCGCATTTCGCCTTTTGTGTGCACGAAAATGAATGTGGTCGAAATGTTATGCTAGCCCGTAAAACAGTGCAACGCTGTATAGCCGTTTTTTATAAAGTCCTTTTCGATAAAGTTTTTTACTTTCGTATGCATATTAGCTAAAATGTCTGTCCTTTACAAGAAAAGAATTAGTAATACTCGCATACTATCTTTATTGGCAGAATTTGCTCATCAGAAACACCTGTTAGGCGACTCGAGTGAAATTGATACACCGCTGAGTTTTAATCAGAAATCCACAAGCGGTTTACAGACGCATTAGTATATATCAGTCCAAAATGTTAGGTAAGATTTCACAGAGAAATAGTAATAATCCAGAATACTGTAACTGATTATCACGCCGCTAAAACGTTTGATTTATTATTGTCAGTAGATCAACGAATCGGCGAATACTATTACCTACTCGATGCCGACAGGATGGTTTCAAGCAAATCTATTCCAGCTGAAATTATGCTATATCGTCCTTTTGAATAACTTACTCTTTTAAAAGGTAAGACTATTGAATTTAAGGACGGTTACATTCCAATCGTCAATCATCTTTATGGATACCCACATGCAATATCGTTCTGTATATATTTCTCTTTAGACTGTTTTTACGAAATTGGACGCGCGCTACCAATAAAGCTACGTATATTTGAATATCAGACACAAGGCCTCGTAATATCAAAGGTAACGTGAGAATTATTATTATTATCCATCTAAATGGGATTAGAATGAAAAGACAAATAAGTAATTTAAATACCTTTACTAATTTCGTAACAGGTTTTAAAATAGAAATACTGCTCTTGCTGGAGGAGAACGTGTCTTATCGCTTTATACTCTGTATAACAAATCATTTATGAAACATCTTAAAGGTGAGATTCAATATGCCTCCATGTTAGAAATCTTAGAGGAAGTTACATTAACTAATTAAGAAGTTTTAGAAACCTTAGAGTTTAAGACTCCCACCCAATTTAGTATAAATCTATGAAATGAGGAAATGGTTGTTGAATATAACAGATGTAGGACAAGTTCAATTCTGGTTTATAAAAAGTTTATTTGAAGCAAAGATAGGAAGCAACAGTAAATAAAAAGATGGTGGGGTATCCAAGATACCCCAAAACAACCCCCCCCCCTTTTTACACCCCCCCCTTCCCACCCCCCCAAATCCACCCCCCCTCCACCAAAAAAGTGCCATGGCACTAAGACTTATCTATCTCTTTCATCTTTTTCTTTTCCTTCATCCGTGATTAAATACTTTTCGCTATGTATAAAAAAAACTTATCCATCTAACATTTTATAATTCCCTTGCACTGTGTTGTATATATTGTTTTATTGTACATAATATGCTTTCTTTTGAGTAATGATTGTCAATATATATTTTTTTCTTTCTTGGTAAAAAGAATTTGTGTTATTTGTCCTAATCTAGCGGTATATCAGAGTGTTGTATCAGTTATCTGGCAAAAAGCTATGTAGAATGATCTCAATCTACTGTAAATGTTTATCATTAATACACAAGATTAAGTAACCTAATATAATATACTCTTAATTTTTAGAATCATGATGAAATTGTCCTGATGAAGACACATTTTATGTGTCGAAACGCGTCAACAGTCAACAGCACTTTTAATAAGTTCTGGGAATCATCAATGCTTTGAAAAAATCTTTTTTCTCTCTCCCCGAACATTATATATTGTCATGATGAAATAATTGTTTCATTTTTTAACTTATTTTATAATACAATTTCTGTATGATATACATGTCCACATCAACTTTTATCATTATAATTAATTAAATTTTCTATGCTATCATAATATGTGGTTACTCTTATTACTTTTTTCTTGTGTATGTTTTATTATATCACACTATAATTTTTGCCAGATATTTATGTTGTTTTTGCCGGGGTATTTACCTTTGCCATAAACTGCTTTGCCCTGACCCAGGAAATTTATTCTATTCAGGGGGGTCCCTGTTCAATTACATGATATAGTCGGCACCACCGTGGGGCATTGGCGGTGCTGGGAAAGATGGCTCTGGAGAGGGCTCTGCAGAAAGTTGCAGCCTAGTGGGAAGAGTTGCTCTGGATCCATTACCAGATCCATGGGGCCCAACAGCCGCTGAGGGCGAACCCGCCTGTAGTAATCCAGAAGGGGCCCCTACCAAACACACTGGGCTTGAAGGCAGAGGGGTCGGGCCACCCAAATATATGGTGCATAGTCTCATAAAACTCTTTGAGATGGACGTGTGTCACTCCAGATTCTGGAAAATCTGGGAGGCACAGAGCAGACCCAGGCATTTGACACACAGAGGAAGCGAGGCCTCGAATTGTGTTGTCATTCCAGCGACTCGTCTAAGGACTTGGACCGGCATGGTGAAGTGTTTGAAAATGCGCCAACTGGTGTGGTAATAAAAGAACTAATATCAGCGTGATGGGGTGGCGCCTATATAGGCACTACGCAGTTCACTTCTGGTGTGGACGCTGCCGCGGTGGAGCCAAAAGACACCACCGACCAACACTCAAGGGTACTGTCCAAAAATTTCCAGATGCATTCTCAAGCCTGGGTATAATTTTATGGATAGGAATATGCTGCGAGAAGTCTCAACAAGATTAACATCTCTTACCAATGTGGGGAGGTCTTGACATTATGATATCCTAGATATCAATACCATCGCTAAATTAACAAGTGTAAGCAATGAGGAAAGGGAAAAATACTTGAGGGACCACGTATGACTATTCGAAGAGGTGCTGATCAGAGCACATCCCTTTATCATACCTTTGTGGTGCTGGTTCTGTTTCAGTTTTGAGGGGCACAGGTAAATGTGAATGACAGGGTAACCCAACTGAGAAGGATGGGAACCTAGAAAAGCCCAGCAATGATGTTCTTTCTTACCCTCACAGATAAGCAATAAAAAGATTTTGTTTTTAAACTAAATGCCCATTCACAGTAGAATATGCTAGTAAAATAAACATACTGAGGACAGATCTTCACATGACAGCAGACTCATTCACGTCAGAAAGATACTCTAGTGGATATCAGAAAGGAATGGAGTAGAAAACAGACCTGATCTATACCTTACCTGTTGAATAAAGCTATAAAATAAAGTTATCCATATAGCAAAGCAAAAAAGCTTTAAAAATATTTCTAAAGACTAAAACTACCAAGTGCTACTGGCTCATCGTTAGAGATCCCTGTTTCACAGAAGGAAAAATAAATAGCCTCCAATCACAATTATACTGTATTCTGGGATGCTGCAGAAGCCTGCACCTTAAAGTGACAATGCTAACTCCTTATTAAAGAGGCTTCTGCCCATCCAAGCCTCCAAGTATTCCTTCATTCACCCTTTAGGAAGGGAACAATTATATGTCTTATTTTATTTTAGTTAATGGATTACCACTCTTTTTTATCTCTAATTGTTATTTAGCTAGATAAGAAAGCAAGAAATAGTGTCTTCAATATGCAATGCAGATTATTTACACAGAAAGAGGTTTCTTTTTTTAAGTACGTTTTTGATCTTACGCCCAGATTTGTAGATGTTCAGAGTTCATGAATATTCTCTAATGAACATTAACCCAAAGTGTGGCCCTATTCAGGAGACAGAAATTAATTTTAGGGATGGAATTATAACAAACCTACGTATTCACGGGCCACTGAACCATTCTCGGTGTCAATAAGGTTTGCCCATGATTGATTTGAAATATCCACAAATGTAGATCTTCTGTTCCAATGACCACGCGGTAAGATGTGAGGAATGTTTTGTGTTTCTATTGCCAAAACAACCGGAAGTCTTCGTTACTGACAAATGTTTTTCATCAAACCTCTTATTAATTGTCCACCGAGAATGGCTAACGCTAAGCTGACTAAATCAACTTGGTGAAAGCCCTTCTTGGTGAAAATCTTTGCTTACAGGTTGATTTAATTAAAAAAAAATGTTTTAAACATTTGTCACCCACTCCCCTTTAGCCTTGCCGTTTAGCCCCATTTTTTCTATTTCACTTTTTTTTTTTAGGGATAATTAATTTACCTTCTCTTTAAACGTGCTCTTTCAGTGCACCTCTACCTCCCTCCGGACATGTTGCATCCTTTTCATTTTTCTTCAGATCCCCTGGTAATTTCTTCCACATTTTCAAAATTCGTATCCTTTTTTACCCAGTGGCACAATCCCCAATGCCCCATCATACTCTTCGTTCCCCTCCTCCTGTTTCTCCCCATTGTTGTCTCTGCCTATACTTCACTCCCCATCACTACTCTTTCTGTTTTTAGGTCTCCCCTACGCAGCGCGCATGCGCTGCATAGGAGGAGACATCTTGGAATCAATTCGCATTTTAGGCCAAAAAGGTGCATGCATTGCATTGCTTTCAATGGCAACGCGTTCACATTTGGCGATTCCCTTACGGGAGCGAGCTTTGGCGACATCTGTTTGTAATTAACTCGCAAACAGAAGGTGCCCTTGCTCGCTCCCACAAGGGAAACACCGTGTGTGCTCTCGCCAGCACTCCCTCCCACCCCGTCCACTTGTTAACACAGTGTTATTTTGTCTGATTTGGGCAGTTCGTCCTGTTGGTATTAACATTTAGGAAAGGGTTTGCAAGGCGCCATCGAGCAATAGTGAAAGTGTTTTCAATGCAAGGGTCCGTCCCCGGGACACCAAATGCCGGTTTGAAATTGGATTTGGTCGCTTTCCTCTGTCTCACCCTCTAAAATTCAAAGACGGAACAGATTTCTTTTACCAACTCCTCTTCTGCTCCGAGTTAAGCTCATTCAACAACACACTACTTCTGTCTTTCTGAAGAGCTCACACGGCTTTAGCAGACATCAATTACCTCCTACCTGGAGCAAATCTGGCTTGGAACAAAAAAAAAGGGGGAACATTAGCATTTGATTAGGCAATGGCCTTCAGAAAACAAAAGGGAGATGAGCTGATGCAGACAGCACTGGTCGGCAGCACAAAGGCTCATAGGCTGCATTTGTTGTGGGCAGTCCGGTGTGCCTTGTAAATCCCGCCAAGTAATCCCATATGCTAATTTATCTAGTTTCTTTCATGCTTGCTGTTCTACTTCATAATTAAACAACAGGGGGTGGTGATGGACAGAGTTTCTGAATTAAGCAGAATACTCTCACCCAGTCAAGAGATCAGGGCTTAATCCAACACCGTTTTTTAGCTCACTGCACCATCCCAGCTCAGAACCTGGCTATATGCAAATTAGTCTGTCCCTGGCCCAGTGTATCATGGGAACAGGGCAAACCAAACTACCAAACCAATTCTTTCACTGGGAAGGAAACAAGCTACCGGGGACCGGTTTCTGGCATTTCAGCCGTCTTCGGCCCGGCTTGCTTGAATCCTGATGGTGCAATGAGCTAGGGACTCACGTCTGAGTATACCCTTCCACGCTTATGGTGGACAAAATATTTTTTATTTTGTCCACCATAAGCGTGGAAGGGTATACTCAGACGTGAGTCCCTAGCTCATTGCACCATCAGGATTCAAGCAAGCCGGGCCGAAGACGGCTGAAATGCCAGAAACCGGTCCCCGGTAGCTTGTTTCCTTCCCAGTGAAAGAACTGGCTTGGTAGTTTGGTTTGCCCTGTTCCCATGATACACTGGGCCAGGGACAGACTAATTTGCATATAGCCAGGTTCTGAGCTGGGATGGTGCAGTGAGCTAAAAAACGGTGTTGGATTAAGCCCTGATCTCTTGACTGGGTGAGAGTATTCTGCTTAATTCAGAAACTCTGTCCATCACCACCCCCTGTTGTTTAATTATTTTGTCCACCATAAGCGTGGAAGGGTATACTCAGACGTGAGTCCCTAGCTCATTGCACCATCAGGATTCAAGCAAGCCGGGCCGAAGACGGCTGAAATGCCAGAAACCGGTCCCCGGTAGCTTGTTTCCTTCCCAGTGAAAGAATTGTCTTGGTAGTTTGGTTTGCCCTGTTCCCATGATACACTGGGCCAGGGACAGACTAATTTGCATATAGCCAGGTTCTGAGCTGGGATGGTGCAGTGAGCTAAACAACGGTATTGGATTAAGCCCTGATCTCTTGACTGGGTGAGAGTATTCTGCTTAATTCAGAAACTCTGTCCATCACCACCCCCTGTTGTTTAATTATTTTGTCCACCATAAGCGTGGAAGGGTATACTCAGACGTGAGTCCCTAGCTCATTGCACCATCAGGATTCAAGCAAGCCGGGCCGAAGACGGCTGAAATGCCGGAAACCGGTCCCCGGTAGCTTGTTTCCTTCCCAGTGAAAGAATTGGCTTGGTAGTTTGGTTTGCCCTGTTCCCATGATACACTGGGCCAGGGACAGACTAATTTGCATATAGCCAGGTTCTGAGCTGGGATGGTGCAGTGAGCTAAAAAACGGTGTTGGATTAAGCCCTGATCTCTTGACTGGGTGAGAGTATTCTGCTTAATTCAGAAACTCTGTCCATCACCACCCCCTGTTGTTTAATTATTTTGTCCACCATAAGCGTGGAAGGGTATACTCAGACGTGAGTCCCTAGCTCATTGCACCATCAGGATTCAAGCAAGCCGGGCCGAAGACGGCTGAAATGCCAGAAACCGGTCCCCGGTAGCTTGTTTCCTTCCCAGTGAAAGAATTGTCTTGGTAGTTTGGTTTGCCCTGTTCCCATGATACACTGGGCCAGGGACAGACTAATTTGCATATAGCCAGGTTCTGAGCTGGGATGGTGCAGTGAGCTAAACAACGGTGTTGGATTAAGCCCTGATCTCTTGACTGGGTGAGAGTATTCTGCTTAATTCAGAAACTCTGTCCATCACCACCCCCTGTTGTTTAATTATTTTGTCCACCATAAGCGTGGAAGGGTATACTCAGACGTGAGTCCCTAGCTCATTGCACCATCAGGATTCAAGCAAGCCGGGCCGAAGACGGCTGAAATGCCAGAAACCGGTCCCCGGTAGCTTGTTTCCTTCCCAGTGAAAGAATTGGCTTGGTAGTTTGGTTTGCCCTGTTCCCATGATACACTGGGCCAGGGACAGACTAATTTGCATATAGCCAGGTTCTGAGCTGGGATGGTGCAGTGAGCTAAAAAACGGTGTTGGATTAAGCCCTGATCTCTTGACTGGGTGAGAGTATTCTGCCTAATTCAGAAACTCTGTCCATCACCACCCCCTGTTGTTTAATTGTTCTACTTCATAAAACAATGGCTTCTTAAAACCAATCAGCAGTATTACGTGCTCACGGCGAGTTTCTTTTGGTGACGTTCCGAAGGCCACCAACTGCTCCCCTCAGAGCATTCGATGACAGACTGTCGACCTACTGGCTGACAGAAGGAGGGGGTGGTCAGTCCTTTTTTTTCAGCAAGCATCCCGTCACAACAGTGAAAACAGCATGTGATCACTGTTGCATTGCTTCTCTGCAGTTCTTTGGCGACGCTCGGAAACAAGTGAGGAACTGATAACTAACTAGTCTGTGGCCCATAATTCCATTCCGACAGAAAACGTCTTTTTCCGGCTGAATGGCATTACAAGTTTTCTGTTTATCGTATATATTTTGTATATCCAATTTATCTTTCCTTTTGAGATTACTGCGAGGCGTATCATTACTATATTGGAATATATGTAGGGTGACCAGATCTTGAGAACCAACAAGCATTGGCATAGCCAATAGGTCTCTCCTTAAGGACCTTATAAGTGTTTAGCCATGCAACACTTGATGTTGTTGCACCAAGGATATTGTGCTGGATAAGTAAATACTTATAAGGTCCTAAAGGCGAAACCGATTGGCTATGCCAATGTTTTTTTTTCACTTTCAACCGCCGCCCCCCTTTTAAAAGGGGATCCTTGTACCTACCTTAATCATTCCACCTTTACTCATTTTTTCTCATTTCCTCCGTTAACTCCCCCTTCCTGTGAAGCCAGTAAGGCCCTTATCCCTCCTCTCCTCCTTTTTTATTACCCTTGAGAAGCCCTTCCACATCATCCCTCTATCGTCTTTTTTTATTTGTTTACTTACCCAGTCTCCTTAGATCTCTCAGATTACTTCTTGCATCTTCTTTTCAAGTCTTTGTTTAACCTGTATTGCAGTATGACCGAAAAAGGAAGCCACTTCCTTGTTCCCCCAACTCCCACTTTTTACAATTATTTTTTTTTTCAATTGCAATTGGTTTTCTAGTTTTTACATCTATGGGACTTAGCATCCAAACCGAAGTCCAATATATATCTTTTCCCATCGAAGTCTTGTGACTTTCTTGACAATGAGTATTCCTCATTTTACAATTTTGTCAGCATGATCTTTTCCTGGCAGTTTTTTCCATTTTGGGAATGGAATACCGTAGGAAAATGTGATCCATGACCGAGGGGGTAGCATACGGTGGTCTGTAGTGGAGTTTTATTATAAAGCTTTGGTCTATGAGATAGTCAACATAAAGGTTAGACATTACATCCCCTCCACCAGAAAGTGACAGCCCAGTAATTTGTAGTTGTCACTTATGAACTAATAACTATAGCACTCACTCCATTGGGTTGATCTTCTCATTGTTTAGCAAAACGTGGAGGAATGGCATTTAAAAGAAACAATATATAGCCCTTCTGAATGCAAAATTCGGCAGTACATATCACATTAAGGTTATTATTCATAAAACAGATTATAATAATGGGATGAGAAGTGTTGTCTGAGGATCTACAAAGCATCCTCAGTCACCACAAGACATTGCCAGATCTATACCTTTTTGTATAGTAATATTTCCTGGAATCCTTCCACTTTGAAATGTCAGCCAAACCAATGCGGTTGACACTAACAGCTAGATATGAGGTTCTAAATGGACAAACACACTTGAATCATTGCATGATGCTTTCATCTCAGCAGCGGCATAACTAAGAGGGGCGGACCACCCCAGGCAGCACTAGTTTTGGGTGCGCCCCCACCCTCCGCTCCTACATGTAGCTGTCGCAGCCGCAAGAATCGCCAGCAATGCCCCCCACCCCCCTTCAGATCTTGCCCGCGGCCGCATGAATTGCCAGCCCGGGTCTTACCTGCGGCCTTATGAATCGCCTTCAATCAGGCCACCGCGGGTGGCAAACACACGGCCTACCACAGGCGGTCCAAGGCCTAGCTACGCTACTGCATCTCAGGCTATTGCGAACATATTGAGAACCTTAAATTCCTGCTTACCTGCAGGCATCTGTAAGAGTTGCATCAGTGGCGGCCGCCACTAACAAAGGGTCATGGGGTGGGTGGGGGATAGCAGGGCTGAGGGAGAGCAAGCATAGGGGTTTGGGGAGGGATGATGGGTTGCTAATAATTGTAAAAACTTACCTGACGCCGCCAGCCGCCTCCCGTTGGTCCTGTTGGCCTGTTCTGGGTCCCAGCAGCCCCTGGGACAGACTCCCAACTAAACCCCATGCTGCAGAGCAACACAAGGATTGGCCTGAGTGGGCAGGAATGATGCTCCCCTGAGGTCAGGAGTCTGTGGAGTTTCTCCAGCCAGGCTGGAGAAACCTAAGTAGGAATGTGGGTTTTGGTCGGCCTGAGACAGCCTGCCAAAGCACAAGCACTCCTCCTCCCCCCTCCCATGCCCCCTCCATGCAGAAGTTGGCTCAGAGCCAGGCAGTGGGGCGACGCTCCTCCACCATTGTGGAGGAGCCGCCACTGATGTGCATACGTCTGAGCTTGTCAGGTTCCAGGCCCTGGAAAACGGGTGTTCAGGGATTCCAGTTCCATATACAATAGCAGACTCACTGGGTCCTGCTGTTCCTCCAGTCTTATGTTACAGAGAGAAATTATTCTTCTCCCATAGGTCTCAACAGCTCCAGCCACTCACTCAGATTAAGGACACCTCTCTAAGATTGTAACCGTTAACTTCCTGCTCTCTGAGAGTAACTACTGGCTGAGTTAAGACCTCCTGAAATCAAATTGCGTTTGTCAGTAACTGCATTGTAAAAATAACAAAGAAGGGCTGTAAACTACTTCTGATTTCCTCTGAGGCTCCTTGTTCAGCAATACATTACTGGGGATCTTTAACCTCCACATCAGTATTCAGAGAGAACATTTGTGACATAAAAGGTATTTGCAATTAAACAAGATCAGCCATGCACTTGCACAACGGTTAAAAAATGCAGTCTTCATTAAATAGGAGCTGAATCTGAAGTTTAGGTGAAAATTAAAATTCTGAAACCGAACTGAGATTAAAAGTCTGAATCCTTATCCTTTTTTAAGCCCCATCCAAAGATAAACACTATTCCACAAATTCCCACCCATCCTTTCCTCAGTACTCGAACGATATGGTGAGTAACGCATACATATTACAGTGTTGAAAAATGATGCTACCTTTTAAAAATAAAATATACGAAAAGAAAACAAGAACACAACTGCAATGAAAGAATACTATAACGTTTAACCGGGTGATGATGTGAGGAGTTACTTCCTGTGTAAACCGAAAGACCATAGTGAGGGGTGTGCATTCGTTTTAGTTGATACGCACCTAAAATACCATGTATACACGCTTTATAAAAGGTCTAGTGTCCGCTTCAAAGTATTTCACTGACAGAGCCTAGCACATGGAAACATACAACTTAACACAATTAAATACATGAAGATTTTATGCTAGCAGTGTCATCTTAAAGGATTTGGGGGGCCCTGGGTAATTCAGATTTTGAGGGCACCTGTACAGGAAACATTTTATTTCCCATTTCTTGTTTACTCAGACCCCCATGATGCCAAACAATACGAAATTATGTGTTAAACTTTTAACAGGGTCGGACAAAATATTTCATATAAAACACTTGAACTATGTCTTGCTTGGGACACAAATAAACCTAAAGATGGCAAGAACTGAACAGACAGTCAGAGGTAGAGATAGGCAGAGAGGTCTAGAAAGGACATAGAATACACAGATAGTTAAATAGAGAGAAACTTCATGTTCTCAGGGGCCCCACTGTTAAGTAGGGACACAGGAAAATTGCCCACTTTGCCCGTGCCTTAACCTGTCTCTTTAGCAAAGGGCTTGCAAAACCCTTTTCTTCACACTTTTTGTAATACATATAAGACATCTGGTCAATTGACTGAAGACCATTATGTCCAATGATTACACCTCCTGATCAGTTTTGGATATATGCTGCCGGTTTGGTTCCTGGGGTCATGAATTTGACGGAAAATCGACCCCAACATAAGCCCAAGGGGTAAGTGGGGTGGCTCCTCCGCAATGGCGGAGAAGCTTCGCCCCACTGAGTCAGTCAGCGGAAAATGAAATGATAATATAACAATAGTATAAAAAAAAATTGCTGACTGATCCAGAGAATCTTGGGCAGGCTGGGCATGGCAGGGAGGAGGGGGCAGTGTGCACGTAAAGTGCACATGTTGCTATGTTGGTTAAGCCAGCTGTCTTAGGCCGGCCTAACACTCATGCGCACTTAGGTTTCTCCAACCCAGCTGTGTTGAACAGTCTGTTTGGAGAAATGCTACAGGCACTATAAGGCACTGTCTGAGCAGCAAACGAGGCTGCTCATACCAATCCTGGCACTGCTCTCATGCTATGAGAGCAGCATCTGGATAGGTCGGGAGATTGTGCTGGTGTTCCAGGCACTCCTGGGACACTATCAAGAGTGAAGAGGAGCACCGATGAGTCGGCGGAAGGACAGTTGATTTTTAAAAAATGATATCTCTTTTACTACCCCCCTCACCCTTACTGGTGTTTTGTGGTGGTCGCCACTGAGCGGTAAATGAGTTCAAGAGGGTGCTTATCCGACGTGACATGAGGACAAAAATTTAAAAAATACATCTGGTCGCACTGTGTGCTTTGTCAAAGTACTTAAGCGGCAAAACAAAACACTAAATTACTAAAAGTATTCTTCGATCCACAACTTGTATTTCAGCGAGCAGTACACTGCAGTAATCGTTCAGGTTATATTTTCAAATATTAAAAGTTAAAGGATTACCTGAGGAACGTTCCAAGAAGCTTGTTGATTTTGCTGCATGCCGTATTTATTTTGAGGTGCGATTAAACTTCCTACCATTCCTGCTTGAGGTCCAATCATGGTAGGAGGAAGACCCATAGCTCCGGTTTGAGCACTGCCCACAAACCCATTAGGAACTCCCATGCCCACCATCATGCCAGCACTCTGTCCCATTCCAGGCATTGACTGTCCCATCATATTTCCCATGATTCCAGGCGCTGTAGGAAGAGGCACTCCAATAGGTGGGAAGGCCTGAAAACTGGTTGTTGGCTGTGAAGGATATTGCATTGTGCTAGGTCCCATAAACATCCCTGCATTGAACAAAGGGAAAATTTACTTTTGTAAGATATGTGAAGACTTAAAAAAAAACAGTTAAATCAAGAACCCTATAACCAAGTACCTAGTACACCACACTTCTCAAAACACTCAGCAACCATAGAATATTTTTATATGTCTGACTCTCTGGGAGTTGAGACCATATAGTGCTTAAACCCTAGCAATAAACAGAAGTGCATTCGGTAATTCGCAGCATTACGGTATCGAAGTACATTTATTTTCTCCGCAGCACATTCACAATGATGATCAAGAGGCAAACATAAGGTCGACACGTTTTATAGATTTACTCCTCTTACTATCAGAACTTGTGCGGAACAATTAAAACCCATGTTCATCATTCCCTATAGCATGTTGAAACAGGGAGAGATTGAATTAAATGCATTTGCTTTATTAATGACTGAGCATTTAAATTGCTTCACATCAATCTATCACCAAACCTTTAGTACCCAAGTATCAGCCGTGGATTCTTTTCTGTGCCCCAAATGATACAAAGAGATAGCCTGGATGCAGTTAACAGCCCATAAAAGACTTCAAAATGAACAGATTCACTCCTTCACACCACAATTCTAATCTTTCATAAAAAAAACCCTATAGTATATGTGACCATTTCACGTCCCCAACAATTTTCGATTATTGCCCATTTTTACCACATTCGGATTACAGACTTTTTGCACCGCTCCAGAACCCACTACACATATCTGCATACCGAGGTAGATTGCTGCCACAGACTTTGCTCAAAGTTTCTGCATGAATATCATTTTCCAAACCAGCCATTAAGTGAGTCGGTGTTCTTTTTAAATTCCCTATGGCTCAGAAGGATTATTTGTCTCTTGGAAATGAAGCATGTTCACCCTAGTGCTAACTGCAGCATATTCCATCAGTGGTCTGATTGCTCTTGTCCTCATCTTGGGGCCCAGAACTCAGTGCCAGACATAGAAATACTGGAGTGCGCTCTTTAAAAGAAAAAAATATGACTATTTGTTCCTTTCCCAGTAAGTCCTTTGCTATCCTACAGCCTGCTACTCTCCCTTTGCTGTACTCTTACCCAATCAGGGATGAGAAAGGTCATGATTCATGGGGATAGGCGTGAAAAAGGTGGCGAATGACATCGGCTACTACATTTCCGCAGATTTACTTTACAGTTGTTAGTGGCTGGTGCATAGGCCCTTTGGCCTTTCAATTTTGACAATGTTCAACACACACAAATTAACTGTTAGCACCTAGTCTTGCACTTTTATGGTGTGTTCATTCATACACGAAACGGAAATAAACCTTAACAATATTTGGGCAGATCAGCCCCCTCTCTCCCTTGGTAACATAATCAACTTCCTTGACTGGCTGCCTCAGAGACTTTTCCATGATCGGAATTAAATACATTGATAACGTACATGTCTACTTTATTAAAATTTGTCGTCAAAAAGGAGGGAGGAAGATCAGTAGATCAGACGGGCACCAATTACCACCCAGGGAAAGGGTGGAAGGTCCAGTATCAGCGTGTGCCCGTATAGAATACACGTTACAACAAAAAGGGGTTGCTGAACTGTTCCTAAAGAGAATTAAAGGAGATTAAACAGATTGGCTTGACCGGAGGTGTGTATGTTACACCGTTGGGCATCCATTTTGTTGGACGTGTTTGCCTCACACACCCCGAGGGATGTCATGCTTCATCATAGGCGTTGCTCCTCGTCGGGGAGGCGGTGCAATCCCCGACGGGCTCACCTCAGAGAGGGGCTCTTTGGCGGAGATCTTTTTGTCCAACAGCCTATTGGTGAAGTGCGGGTATGTGGGTCAGGGCAATCAGTATCCTGAAGAGAAGGAGTGATTTAAAATGTAGCAGGGGGTGCCGGGAAACCACTTTATTCTGGGGGTCCCCCTACTGCAGTTAAAAGGTGAAATTAGCTCGTTGGGTGACGGCAGATTAGGTAGCGTAACCCAAAACGAGACTAAAGTGAGGGTTGGTCAACATGTTTCTCGCATGGGAAGTTCCTGCGATTCGTCAGGACCTAGTGAAGGTGAAATTTTTAAAAAGAAGAATTAAAAGAAACCATGCTGGTGTCATGTGTCTCGTGTGGTTTACCTCAGGGGATAATCCTATGCCTAAAGGTCTTGGACTATTGGCCACCTGAGTAGTCGGCGGGTCGGTACAACAGGGTTTGCCTATAGTTCTGGCTCAAGTTACCCGTGTCCGTGCGGAGTCACCTACCCATCACCGCCGAGCTCGAATAGGTGATGGGTAGGTGACTCCGCACGGACAAGGGTAACTTGAGCCAGAACTATAGGCAAACCCTGTTGTACCGACCCGCCGACTACTCAGGTGGCCTATAGTCCAAGACCTTTAGGCATAGGATTATCCCCTGAGGTAAACCACACGAGACACATGACACCAGCATGGTTTCTTTTCATTCTTCTTTTTTAAAATTTCACCTTCACTAGGTCCTGACGAATCGCGGGAACTTCCCATGCGAGAAACATGTTGACCAACCCTCACTTTAGTCTCGTTTTGGGTTACGCTACCTAATCTGCCGTCACCCAACGAGCTAATTTCACCTTTTAACTGCAGTAGGGGGACCCCCAGAATAAAGTGGTTTCCCGGCACCCCCTGCTACATTTTAAATCACTCCTTCTCTTCAGGATACTGATTGCCCTGACCCACATACCCGCACTTCACCAATAGGCTGTTGGACAAAAAGATCTCCGCCAAAGAGCCCCTCTCTGAGGTGAGCCCGTCGGGGATTGCACCGCCTCCCCGACGAGGAGCAACACCTATGATGAAGCATGACATCCCTCGGGGTGTGTGAGGCAAACACGTCCAACAAAATGGATGCCCAACGGTGTAACATACACACCTCCGGTCAAGCCAATCTGTTTAATCTCCTTTAATTCTCTTTAGGAACAGTTCAGCAACCCCCTTTTGTTGTAACGTACTTTATTAAAATCTCATAACTCTCACATGCTCTGTACCCCACATCTCAAGTCTCCTCGAGCTCTCCTCTAGAAATGCCACAGTTGAGATTTGGATCCTGCAAGAACATAGTAATTGGGAGAGAATTGTTAGTGCTCATTTTAGAGCCTCTGTCGATCAGGTTTAGGGGACATAAGAGGTAGAGACTGAAAAAAGCTGAAGTTTGGGAAGATAGTCATAGTCACTAGAGACATTGTCTAGCCATGGGAAAAAAATGGGTTTCTAATTTTCCAGCATTCTTTCTATGTCCCAGGGACCTTAAACTTTTAAAATCTCAATACCCCGAAATGCAATGCTGCCATACGCTCATTAAACATTACTAAATACTTGTAAGCTCCCTCCTCCCGTCCCTCTTCCGTGGACAGTGCTAAAGTTTTAGGAAATTTACTTAAAATCTGAAAAGCAAATAAATCTAGTAGTTGTCTGGCCCCTGTTGGCAGGGACGTTTCTAGCTTACACTACCACAAGACAATGCTGTCAGCAAATAGACAGCTTTTGTGACTGAACTATATCCCCTACCTTGTGGTCATTGACTAAAATGTAGCCTGTCGGCTTCTGGTAGGTTTCACGGATTATCCTTATGTTAGCCACACATTTGCACTTTTCCAATACCTTCCTGGGAACAGACGACTCGGCTCGTTTTAAGGCCTTCTCGGCAACCAGTAATAATGTTAGCAGGTGCCTTCGTGGGCATCACAACCCTTTATGATCAGAGTCATTTTCGAATGTTAGAATATGTTAACTTCTAACTACGAGGAGTGGACCCTCGGAATGAAGGCGTCACTTTTTCATTCCCTCTACTGTAAAGCGCTCCGCTACCTTCGGGTCTTGTTAGCGCTATAGAAAACTTCTAAATAAAAAAAAAAAAAAAAATACTGTCCTATGGTTACACAATGATTTCCTGAGTTTCAGGAGTACTACTACCGTTGCTTCGGTCATGACAAAGGAGTCGTATATAAAACCAGTAAAGCGGTAAACAATACAGTTGATATTTTCATTAGGATAAAGAAAATCTTTTTTTCACGATCGACTTGTTAACCCATCAGAGTAATTAACATGTTTTCATGGTTTAGAGCCGGAAGTACGTACAAGAAGGTCAGAAATAGCTGGTATAAAGTGAGCATCGACTTTTTGTGACATGCCAGCCTTTTGCAATGTGGCCTCAGTGCTAATAGGTCGCGCCTATACAAGAGCTATTGCTTTTGGCAATGTTATTTTGCCAAATTGTACACCAGTGTCGCTGCTGATCAGCATGACTTCAAGTTAGTGGTGTGGGGGGGGGGGGGGGGGGGGGGACATAGATTGTTGTAGGCTCGATTTGTTCGAGTAGAGTGGAGTAGAGCGCCGGAGAGTTGAGTAAAGGAGAGTAGAGTTCATAGTTTCAGTGGGAGAGTGTGTCCTAGAGTGCAGGGTTGTAGAATGGAGTGGTGCAGAGTGGAGTGGCACTGAGTTGAATGGCGCAGAGTGGCGTGGAGTGGCGCAGAGTGGAGTGACGCAGAGTGGCGTGGAGTGGCATAGAGTGGAGTGGGATGGAGTGGGTTGGAGAGGGTTGGAGGGGATTGAGGTAGTGGAGTGGATTGGAGTAAATTAGGGTGGATTTGGTTGGGGTAGAGAGTTGGATTGAGTGCAGTGGGGTGGATTGGAGAGGGTGAACTGGAAGGGATGGATTGGAATGGTGCGGATTAGATTGGTTTTTGGATGGATTGGAGTGAGGACTGGATTGGGGTGGGCAAAGTTAGAGTAGGGTGGTTTGGAGTGGGGTGAATCAGAGTGGGGTCTATTAAACTGGACAAGGTGGGATGCATTGGAGTGGCTTGAATTGGAGTGGGGTGGACTGGTTTGGGGTGCAGTGGATTAGAGTGGTGTGGACTGGATTGTAGTTGGGTGGGGTGGATTGGATTAAGTTGGGTGGGGTGGATTGGATTGAAGTGGGTTGGTGTGGGGTGGATAGGGATGAACTGGGGTGTGGTGAGCTGGATTGAGGTAGAGTGGGTTGGACTAGAGTGGGGTGGACTTGAGTAGCATGAGAATGACTAACTTGGATTGCAGTGAGGTGGACTGGATCGAGTGGAGCAGGGTGGATTGGACTGGGATGTGGTGGACTGGGATGTGGTTAACTGGATTAGAGTTGGGTTAATTTGATTAAGGCGGATTGGATATGGCTGTATTGAAGTGGGGCAGATTGGAGTAGAGTGGATTGGGGTGAGGTGGATTGAGTTGTAGTGGGGTGGATTAGAGTGGGGCGGATTGTTTTGGATTGGGGCGGATTGTTTTGGATTGAGCAGGCAAAATGTTTTGGATTGGAGTGGGGCAGACTGTTTTGGATTGGGGTGGGGCATATTGTTTTGGAATGGAGGGGGGCAGGTTGTTTTGGATTGGAGTGGGGTATATTGGATTGGGCTGGATTGAGGTGGATTGGTGTGCGGTGGGTAGAATTAGTGTGAGGATGATTGGATTGGTGTGAGGATGATTGGACTGGTGTGAGGTGAATTTGGATGAGTGGGTGGATTGGGGTGGGGTGAGGTGGATTTGGTTGAGGTGGAGTGGGTTGGGGAAGGGCAGAGTCGAATGGGGAAAATTGTTTTGGATTGGATTGGGGCACATTGTTTTGAGTGGGGCAGATTGTTTTAGATTGGAGTGGGGTAGATTGTAGTGGGATGGATTGGTGTGAGGCAGATTGTTCTGGGTTGGAATGAGGCAGATTGGAGTAAGGTGGATTGGAGTTTTTTTGAATTGGAGTGGAGCAGATTGTTTTGAATTTGAGCAGATTGTTTTGGATTGGAGTAGGGCGGATTGGAGTAAGGCAGATTGGAGTGGAATAGATTGGAGTGGGGCAGATTGTTTTGGATTGGAGTGGGGTGGATTGGAGTAGGGCAGATTGGAGTGGAATGGATTGGAGTGGGGCAGATTGTTTTGGATTGGAGTGGGGAAGATTGTTTAGGATTTGAATGGGCAGATTGTTTTGGATTCGAGTGGATCAGATTGGAGTGGGGCGGATTGCAGGGTGAGTTGGATTGCAGAGGGCAAATTCAAGTGAGGGCAAATTGTTTTGGATTGGAGTGGTGCAGACTGTTTTTGACATGAGCGGGGCAGACTGTTTTGGACTGGAGCGGGCAGACTGTTTTGGCCTGGAGCGGGGCAGATTGGATTGGATTGGAGTGGGGTATATTGGATTGGGTTGGAATTCGGTGGATTGGTGTGAGATGGACTGGATTGGTGTGAGATGGACTGGATTGGTGTGAGGTGGATTGGATTGGTGTGAGGTGGATTGGATTGGTGTGAGGTGGATTGGATTGGTGTGAGGTGGATTGGATTGGCGTGAGGTGGATTGGATTGTGTGAGGTGGACTGGAGTTGGGTGAGGTGGATTGGAGTTGGGTGAATTGGGATTAGTTGGTGGATTGGGGTGAGGTGGGGTGGATCGGAGTGGGGCAGAATGTTTTGGATTGGAGCGGTAAATACTGTTTTGGATTGGAGTGGGATAGACTGTTTTGGATTGGAGTGGGGGAGATTGTTTTGAATTGGAGTGGGGGAGATTGTTTTGAATTGGAGTGGGGGAGATTGTTTTGAATTGGAGTGGGGGAGATTGTTTTGAATTGGAGTGGGGGAGATTGTTTTGGATTGAGCAGGCAAAATGTTTTGGAGTGGGGCAGTCTGTTTTGGATTGGGGTGGGGCATATTGTTTTGGAATGGAGGGGGGCAGATTGTTTTGGATTGGAGTGGGGTATATTGGATTGGGCTGGATTGAGGTGGATTGGTGTGAGGTGGACTTGATTGGTGTGCGATGGGTAGGATTAGTGTGAGGATGATTGGATTAGTGTGAGGATGATTGGATTGGTGTGAGGATGATTGGATTGGTGTGAGGTGAATTTGGATGAGTGGGTGGATTGGGGTGAGGTGGATTTGGGTGAGGTGGAGTGGATTGGAGAGGGGCGGAGTGGAATGGGGCAAATTGTTTTGGGTTGAATTGGGGCACATTGTTTTGATTGGGGCAGATTGTTTTAGATTGGAGTGGGGTAGATTGTAGTGGGATGGATTGGTGTGAGGCAGATTGTTCTAGGTTGGAATGAGGCAGATTGGAGTAAGGTGGATTTGAGTTTTTTTGGATTGGAGTGGAGCAGATTGTTTTGTATTAGAGCAGATTGTTTTGGATTGGAGTGGGGCGGATTGGAGTAGGGCAGATTGGAGTGGAATGGATTGGAGTGGGGCAGTTTGCTCTGGATTGGAGTGGGGCAGATTGTTTTGGATTGGAGTGGGGAAGATTGTTTAGGATTTGAGTGGGCAGATTGTTTTGGATTTGAGTGGATCAGATTGGAGTGGGGCGGATTTCAGGGTGAGTTAGATTGCAGTGGGCAAATTCGAGTGAGGGCAAATTGTTTTGGATTGGAGTGGTGCAGACTGTTTTTGACTGGAGCGGGGCAGACTGTTTTGGACTGGAGTGGGGCAGACTGTTTTGGACTGGAGTGGGGCAGACTGTTTTGGACTGGAGTGGGGCAGACTGTTTTGGACTGGAGCGGGGCAGACTGTTTTGGACTGGAGCGGGGCAGACTGTTTTGGACTGGAGCGGGGCAGACTGTTTTGGACTGGAGCGGGGCAGACTGTTTTGGACTGGAGCGGGGCAGACTGTTTTGGACTGGAGCGGGGCAGACTGTTTTGGACTGGAGTGGGGCAGACTGTTTTGGACTGGAGTGGGGCAGACTGTTTTGGACTGGAGTGGGGCAGACTGTTTTGGACTGGAGCGGGGCAGATTGTTTTGGATTGGAGTGGGGTATATTGGATTGGGTTGGAATTAGGTGGATTGGTGTGAGGTGGATTGGATTGGTGTGAGGTGGATTGGATTGGTGTGAGGTGGATTGGATTGGTGTGAGGTGGATTGGATTGGTGTGAGGTGGATTGGATTGTGTGAGGTGGATTGGATTGTGTGAGGTGGATTGGATTGTGTGAGGTGGATTGGAGTTGTTGTGAATTGGGATGAGTGGGTGGATTGGGGTGAGGTGGGGTGGATTGGAGTGGGGCAGAATGTTTTGGATTGGAGCAGTAAAGACTGTTTTGGATTGGAGTGGGATAGACTGTTTTGAATTGGAGTGGGGGAGATTGTTTTGAATTGGAGTGGGGGAGATTGTTTTGAATTAGAGTGAGGGAGATTGTTCTGAATTAGAGTGGGGGAGATTGTTTTGAATTGGAGTGAGGGAGATTGTTTTGAATTGGAGTGGAGCTGTAGATGGTGTTCGTAGTCCCTGCTCTTGCGGAGGGGTAAACAGAGGGAGAGACATGATAAATGCATGCCATGGACAAATGGAGAGAAAGAATCAGAGAGCGTCTATGGAGCCAGCAAATGGGAAGCCTACGGGCTGGCTGAAACCCACAGAGTAGATACAGTAAGCCTCTACGAAACAGCGCAAGCGCTGTCTAGCTGAGACCTAAAAAGGGCTACCGAATTAATATTAGTCAGGTCGCTATTTGTGACCACCTGGGATTGGTACGAACACAGGAATTGTGGCCTTTTTGAGGGGATGCAGATGTTCTTCCGTATGTTTGCAATTCTCAATAGGAAATGATTTTTTATTTTTATTCAGCCCATTTCCCTTAACCCCTTAGCCGCGGTGCACATTCCACCGCTGTGCGGGCCAATTTGATGCATGCGCAGATCGGACAGCTCCTGGCCGTCCAATGTACACGCCCACCGTGATGTCGTACGGCTGGGGGCCGTCCGACGCATGGAAGCGGATAAAGTGGCTGGCTCTGCTTTAAAAAATAAATGTCTTCCATAAGGGACGACCTCGGGGAAGCAAACATTGGTCAAATGCACCAAGGACTGCTCCCTGAGGATGCCAGACTTGATTCCCAAAGGAGAAGCTGTTGCATTGCATTTCAGAACTCGGGTATTGGTATGGGATTAATGGTTTGAGACAGCAAAAACGGTTGCAAATCACTAATATATGTCACTGCAAGTTGGAATTGAGATGGGATGCATCTCTCATGCTTCCTCGTGGTTGTGAGTCAAAATATCTTTTATGACTATAGTAAGAAGTGAAAAGTCCTTTTGCTGTGGCAAACCCTATGATTTTGTGATTCACAAGGTTTGGGACTACCAAACCGCTTTGAACATCCTTAATGCCTTATGATTACCTCTTTTTATTCAGGCAGTCCCGATCAGAAGACCAGTATATCTTGACAGAAGTGGTGAACCTTGTGTAACTCTCCAATAATGGCTATTCTGTCCATATTTTTAAATATGTTTTATGGCAATCTGGACCTCTTTCTCTCTCAGGTACCTAAACCAAAGCCTTTCTGCCTGTAAACTCATGTTAAATTCTCATCAAGACCGCCATTTTTAGTCACTGAGAAACATAACCCAAAGAAGACATTGAAACGGAAAAGATTTTCATGGACTTCTGAGGACTGAAGATTCAGGCAATTAGGATGATTTTCTTTATAAACATAAAAGCTATTTTTTATAACACTTCATCATAAGAGCACTATAAAATGATTTTTATGTCTAAGCTCACCCCAAAGAGGCTAGGACCTGTTATTTTGTTATTTTTAACAACAGTTTTTATTGTGTCAATCGTCAAATACAATGCAGAACTCTGTAATCCAGAGATGGACTGCCACATGTTACAAAGAAGTATTGTGTTGACTTTTGGTATATACAATATACAAAACTGAAATAATAAAGAAAAGACCCGCCGCCCGATGCACTGTCTTTGCACCACACAGTTTATAACATATATTTGCCCGCTCAGAAATGACATTGTTTGCCAGACCCTCTAGGACTCATACCACAATTCCTACCCAATTAACCCATTAACTGCCACATCCCACATGGCTGGGGGCTCAAGGTCCAAGCCTCTATAGGTCGCCCACCTCCTCCAAATCTTAAAGTGCTTTAAAACCCTTATTGAATTCCAAGCCAAGAGCAATGGGTCCCAGCCTTCCACTTCCAAGCAATGTCTTGTTTAGCTAGCGTAAATCCCAGTAGCATCAGATGGCGTTTATAAATATTTCCCCCACCCCCTCATTATATGTAACAGCACCAATTTTGGGGATCAGGGGAGCTCCCACCCCAAAACCTCAGCAAGACAGGCAAAACCCCCCAGGCAGAACCTTTTGAGCACCACACAAAGAAAAATCGTGTGGAACAGGGTGCCATTCGTATGGCCACGTCGCAGGCATTGTGGAGTTGCTATCAAGCCCACCCGTCAGAGCCTGACCGAGTATAATAAACCTGGTGAATGTAAATACATTGGATCAGCCGAAGGCGCATGGCTATTGCAGCCCCTCGAGTCCTCTCCATCCAGGGGACCAAGGTCTTCCTCCCACGTTTCCCTGAGTTTATCTAATGTAGTGGGGCAGTTCGTCACCAGGGATTGGTATACCTTGGAGATTTTATGGTCTGCAGGTCGCCCATAAACAGTTTAGCTTCAACAGGACTGAACTCTGGAAGAGACTCAAAATCTACAACGGTGGAAAGGATGGCATGCCTAAACTGCAAGCATTTGTAAAATTGTGTTTTTGGAATCTGAAATTCATGCTGGAAAGATTTTAGAACCGTGCCGCGCATTATGTCCTCTAAGGTAAAGATACCAATATTATCCCAGTCCCGGAAACCCTCTAAGGCAGCAAGTTGTGGCAATCTACCATTGGACCAGAGGGAGTCTCCACTGTCAGCCTGCCTCACCATCCCATCCCTCGCAGAGCCTGCCTCCACACCTGGAAATTCACCCTCGAGGCGGATGGCAGTTTCCAGTATATGGGAGCCGAGTATAAGGCTGTGTGTAAGGAATAGGATCCCATATGGCTCCGCTCCACCGCATAAGTGAGTCATATCGCTCCCCATACCACCATTCGTTCAATATCAGGAGTTGCAAGGACGCATAGTAGGAGTGGACATCCGAAGCGGACAGCCACCACAGTACGTGGACTGAAAACATGTCTGTAGCGCTAATCTAGGTGCCCTTCCTGACCAAAGAAACTGTCCCAGTACAGAGTTAACCTGGCGAAACCACGAGGAATCTACAGGGAAGGGATAATTATGTAGCTGGTAGAGCAGACAAGGAAACAAGACAATTTTAAAGATGGCCGACCGACCTGGAAGAGAAAGGGGCATATGAGACCAGGCCCGCAACTCGTCACACACATGCGCCCAAACCGGTACAACATTACGGTCCCAGGACACCTCAGACGAATCAGACAGAAAAACCCCCAGATACTTCATACCAACCGGGGTAACCTGCACCACAGAGGCCAATGCACCTGTAGTTCTCATGGGTCCGTGGTTCGTAGATTCTGAAACCGCGCAATAAAGGTCGTCGGATATAGGCGATTTTGGTATCAGCGGACCGCAAATCACGAGTGCGTTGTGTACGAGTGTTTTCGTAATAATCGATTAATGAGAACACTACGTATTCAGGGATTTCGTTTGAACCCTCGGGTTCCATTTTGTGTACGGCAGCCATTTTGTGTGGTTGCCCTCACATAGGCCGATGACTGCGGCCCAACGAGTCTTTGGGACACGTACACCTTAGCTGACTCTTGTTTGACCTGGCCGAACTGACTCCCTTGCCCGAGGCTGACCTCGCTGAGCCAGTTCCTTGTTAAGCAGCTGGCCAGATAAAGATCAAAGAGCAGGACATTGCTGAGTTTATGGTACACTGCACCCACCCTTCTATCTTGCTTCTCATCTGTTTCTGTTCTTCCTTTATGACTTAATCACTGATTTGGGTTGAGGTTTTATGATGGGTTTGTCCGGCCTGATTGAACAGGAATATTGGAATGTGCTTGGTTATTTCTGGTGGGCTGGACAACGGAAGGTGAGATTGTCGTCATGCGCTACTTTTGAAACGTCACTTGCTCATTGGTTAGTTTGTATGTAATCAATGCTAGTCTGGAATGTGATTTTTTATAAAAGTTTTATTTATTTTTTCTTGAGCAGAAACGTAGAAAGGAAAAAACAAGAAGAAAGAAGAAGGAGAAAAGGGAAAAGTACAGGCGACAAACCGCCAAATATCCCCACACAGGGGGTGCTGGAGAACGCTTCTTTTAGAAAAATAAGGGGAGACAGCATATACGATTGTTAAACGCAGGTGGAAGAGTCATTGTTCGTCAGATGCAGCAGGGGAATTAAGCTCAAACCCCTCCGCAGACGATCCAAAAGCAAGCCATTAAAGGTGACGTCTCTAACCAGGGGACACAGACGTATAAGAAGTCAATCTCGTCCGTCTCCATAAGCGAAGTAGTGTCGCAACAAAGATAAATTAACAACCCCATCCCAACACCCCACCCACCCCCTTCCCCCCCACCCCCTCCCCCTTCCCCGGTGGGGGCGACCATGCACTCATTCACAGCAACTTTCACACAGAGCAGGTGGTTAGATTTGGAAGAGGTGGAGAGCACGGAGTGCGGAGGGACAAACCGCAGATGGTAGACCTCGAGACAAAAATCTGACCAAAGGGCCCCAGCGGAACATGACATTTTTAAAGTTACCCAAAAATACGTCTGACATCCTCTTCATACTCAGCAGTCGCCATAACCTTGCGTGCCATAGAGAAATAGCCGGGGCAGTCGTTTTTTTCCAAGCGGCTGCTAGTGTTAACTTGGCAGCCCCCAGGCACAGCCATATAATACGTTTGTCAGCCCTAGTCTGATGTTCCAACAACGGGTCTCGAAGCCCCAACAGGATCCATCGAGTCTGGAATCGGATAGCCTGCCACCTCCTTGATGTGAGATAAAATCTCAGACCAGAACGATTGGATGGCAGGGCAGTCCCACCAGATATGGCGGAAGTCACCCAGCATACCGCAACCCTCCAGCACCTATCCGAGGCAGTTGGGAATATCCGATGCAACTTGGACGGGTAGAGGTACCAGTCGAACATAAGCTTCAAATGAGCTTCTCTAAGGTCTATCGAATGATTATGCGCCGCCACATCCCTCCAGAGGCTCTTCCACTCACAGTCAGAGATGTCCCTGCCCAGGGTGGTTTCCCAATGTTCCATGTATCGAGGACAGGGGATACCACGGTGTCTAATAGCAACCCATAAAGGAAAGAGATTGTCCCCTTCATAGTGGACGTGCGAAGGATAAAGGCCTCAAACTTCGTCAACGGTCTTGTAGCGGCGTTCACCACACCAGCCGATGTTGCCCAATGCAAGAGCTGAATGTGTCGGAAGCGTTCAGTGGGTGGAACACCATAGTCTCGCATACAATTTTGGAAGGTGAGAGGCGTCACACCGTGGAACAAGTGGGTGAGGGCCCTACACCCTCCCTCTCTCCATATTCCGAAAGGTCCGTCGTTCAGAGCCGGAGGAAAAGCCGGATTAAAATGAATAGGCGTAAACGGGGACGGGAAGGTGGTCCAAAGTTCATCGCCACTGACCGTGTCCCAGACTTCTAAGACCGTGCTGGTGGGAGTGCTGATATATGCATTCCTGGGTCGGTCAGCCTTAGGCTTCCAGGCCAGGTCCCAAATGTACCTCCCGGCCACACTCCGATCCATATGGAGCCAGTGCTTCTCTGAAAGCTGCTGGGGCCATTCCACCAGTACCCTCAGCTGTGCAGCTTTATAATACAGGTGCATGTCTGGGAACCCCACCCCACCCTCCTTCCACGGTCGCCGCATCGTTGCATACGAAAGTCGCGCCCGGCCTCCCTGCCACACAAACTTCAGCATCAAGGTTTTAAGGCGGCAAAAAAAGTCTAACTCCACTGGTATAGGTAGCGCCTGGAAAAGGTACAAGAACTTAGGAAGGAGGACCATCTTGATAGCGTGGACCCTACCCAGCCACGAAATGTACTTCGGCTTCCATCTCTCCAGCTCAGCGCGTACCGCTGTTAGCATCGGAGGGAGGTTAGCCGAGAATAGCGAGCCCAGGGTAGAGGTCAACCGGACGCCCAGATACAACAAAGATGTAGCTGACCACGATAGTGGCGTGAGCGCGCGCACCCGGTGTACCTCCTCGGGGGGGAAGATTCAGGTTCAGTATATACGACTTGTCGAAGTTGACCCTGAACCCTGCTACCGCTTCAAAGTCAGAGAGTACCGTGTGAATGTGGGGCAACGATTGTGCCGGGTCCCCCACCGACAGTAGCACATCATCCCCGAACAGTGAAATCTTGTGCTGTTCACCCGTAAAGGGGAGGCCTATGATTTGCTCCCTCTCCCGGATCGCGAGGGCCAACTGCTCGATACTTAAAGCGAAGAGGAGTGGGGAGAGAGGACACCCCTGTCGCGTTCCACGCGAGTGAGAGAAGCAGCCCGATCTTTGCCCGTTAACCATCACCCTAGATGTGGGATTGCTGTAATTAGCACTTATCATTTTAATGAAGTGGGGAGAGAACCCAAAGGCTTCCAGGGTACGATGTAAGAATCCCCAGTCGACGCGGTCAAAGGCTTTTTCCGCGTCGAGCCCCACTAACACCGCCGGTATACGGAACCTGGTGGCCTTCTCAATCAGATGGATCACTCGTCTCAAGTTGTCGTGAGTTTGCCGCCCTTTTATGAATCCGGACTGGTCTGGATGAATGAGGGCCGGCATCAAATCCTGGAGCCTACTCGCGATGATAGAGGAGTACAATTTAGCATCCAGATTGAGGAGAGCTATTGGGCGATACGACGAGCATTTGGTAAGATCTTTCCCCGGTTTGGGGAGAACGGTAATCATGGCCTCTGCCATGCTCTCAGAGGTCAGTCCGTCGGATGCCATCCCATTAAAGAGGGAGACCAGGCAGTCGCACAACTCCGACGCAAACTTTTTGTAAAACAGGGCAGTATAGCCATCCGGGGCCGGAGCTTTGTGGAGCTTCAGAGCCTTGATAGCGTCTAGCACCTCCTCCCTGGTGATAGGGGCAGACAGCAACTCATTCCATTCTTTGGAGACCAGCGGTATAGGGAGGCCGTCCAGGAACGCGGACTGGGCATCCAGATCAAGGGTGTCGCCTTTATAAAGATCGGCATAAAAGCGGCCAAAAATATTCGCCTTGTCTGCATCCCGGTGCTGCACGGATCCCGTGGGATCTTGAATTCCCCCAATGTAGTCTTTCTCCCTTTTATCCCGTAGTTGCCGGGCTAAGTGCCGCCCCACTTTGTTCCCCTGTGAGTAGGAGACACGTCTTAGGCGTAAGAGAGTGAATTCGGCCCGATTGTTGTAGTGGGCTCTCAATTTCCCCTCACCGCCGTTAGAGGCCGGAGGGTCATTCTAGATGGATTCGATTTGTGCGCCTGTTCCAATACGGCGAGTTCCGCCTCCAGGTCTTCCCTCTCCTTCCTCCTTAGTTTGTTGAGGTTCGCATTGAGGCCCAAGCATGTGCCCCGCAGCGAGGCCTTGCAGGCGTTCCAAGTGTTGTATACCGAGGTGTCTGACGGTGGGTTAAGAGCCAGGAATTCTCCAATGGCCTTCCGCAGCTCCTTGCAATAAACATCATCCCGTACCAGCGCTGCCGGGAAGTACCACTTCCGCCAACCGCCCCCCCCCCCCCCCCCCCCCCCACCGACCAATGCAACCCAAGAACCACCAGGCTATGATCCGACACAGAGAGTGGAAAAACGCTGGAGACTCGAATATCTCCCCTAAGGGCCTGACTCACAAAAATATGGTCTATGCGAGAGTAAGAGCGATGGACGTGGGAGAAGAAGGTGTAATCCTTGGTATGGGGGTGCAAAAAACGCCAGCCATCCACCAACCCCAGGTCACCCACCTGCTGCTGCGTTTCATCTGAGAAGACCCCAGACTCCGCCCTCTGAGCGCCTGAGCTATCCATGTCCTTGTCCCACACCATGTTAAAGTCCCCCAAAAGGAACAAGTGCCCTTCCACAAAATCCCCCACCTTGTCCAGCAATTCCTGTAGAAAGCTATTCTGTCTAGCATTGGGAGCATACACTACCACAAAAGTACATTGTCGACCATATAACGACCCCTTCACTATCAACCAACAGCCCTCCTTATCGCCACTCACCCCCATAGACTGAAAGTGAAGGGATGCCCTAAACAGGAGAGCCACCCCCCTATGCTTGGTGGACGCAGATGCCCTATAGATAAGAGGGAAGTGTCTGTGCCGGAGTCTAAGTTCATCTTTCTTAGGTAAGTGAGTCTCCTGGAGACCCACTACATCAAGATGATGATCCGACAGACACTTCCATAGCTTCTGGCGCTTCTGCGGGGAGTTGAGACCTTTCACATTGCAAGTGCCCACACTAACAGGCATAATGAAACAAGAAACCCCCGTGCTGTGTGCTCAATAGAGTGATCAGAGCCCGCCCCCTGACCTTCCCCAACGTCCACTTCACCCTCCCAGGGCCAGCCTCATCCTTAAGCACCCCCATCCGACTCCCAAGTCTTCTCTCCCACCACATGTCCCACGCTCCAAGGCCCCCCAAAGGCCAGACACTCAATACGAGGCATAGGATCTCCAGCAGAGCACCGCACATTGACATCACCTGAATAGAAATATCTTCATCAAGGACCCGCCCATTAACCTTCCAGAGGGAACAGCACACATCCCAAATATTCATCGGTCGCCACCACTCCTTCAGTCCAGCCGCCTCCGGTCCGGGGACGGGCCCACTCTATGCCATGAGGAGGACCGGCGATGCCTCCGCGACGGTGAAGTGTTCGCCTCCTGCGATGGCGTGGCGTCATCCAAACCTAAAAGATCCTTTGCCACTTGAAGAGAACGAATCTGTGCCAGTCTATTTTGCCACCTAAATATGATGCGGAAGGGATGACCCCACGAGCAGGAGATATTGCGTTCCCGCAGGAAGGTCATCACAGGCCGGAACTCACGTCTCTTCTGGAGGGTCGATGCTGCCAGGTCCTGGTAGAGTTGCGGACGGTGCTCTCTGAACTGTAAAGACGGGATGGCTCTGGCCTTCCGCAGGATGCGTTCCTTCAACTGGAAGTCGTGTACACAAACAAGAATGTCCGGAGGGGACCCCCCTCCTCGCCTGGGCAGGCCGACTCTATGCACTGTATCCATCCTAATGTCCTGCACCTCCTCCTCGTCCAAAATCTGTAGGAAGAGCGCCTGGACATATCCACGCAAGTCCCCTGCCTCACCGTCCCATGGCACGGCACGGATGCGGATGTTGTTCCGTCGGGAACGGTTCTCCAGATCTTTCGAGTGGGCCTGGAGATTTAGATTTTGTTCCGTGAGCCGGGTGATGTCTTGCTGCAACTGGTGGACATCGTTCGCCACGCTCAAGTCATGATCCTCCAGCGTTGCGACACTCTCTCCAATGCCATCTGCATCCCTCCGCACTTCCCGGAGATCCGACGCCAACTGAGCACGAAGCTCGGAGATGTCTACTTTAATAGAGGCGAAGAGCTCAGTCATAAAGGCCTTGGTTGCAGGGGCCTCATCATCCGAATGCTTGGACGACCCGCTGGCACCGGGAGAAGCCGGCTGCTGAGAGGATTTCGATGCGCCATCTTTCCCAGGCCTCCCCTTGCGCAGCGTGTTGGACATCTTGGGACACCCGCTTCGGCGGGAAGGCAGGGCGGTCCTGCACGTTGAGTCAAGGCCAGTTCAGGTAGAGCCAGAAATGCTGTAGGGCCGCGCAAGCACCGAATCAAATCGGAGACGGGGGGGCGGTTGGGGAATGAAATGGGCAAATACTGCTCTAGCTGGTTCCGGCCGTTCGATGTGGCGGCTACCAAGTGTCCAGGCGGCACCACAGTTGTGGCCTCCCGGCAGGAGGGTGCTCCCGCTCCCCACCGTGCAGCTCCCCCGGCAGAAGACAGCCCGAGATTGCAGAGCTCCAAAAGCTTAGGCCGCTGCAACTCTCCTCCGATACATCCCCGCCGCAACCTCCAAGCAGGGAGCCCGAGCCCGGGCCCCGCAGTCACCACAGGTCGGGGATCCCTAGGCCTCGGGTCACCGAAACCATAGCTCCTTCTAATGCCCCCAGCGGCCAGCGGTGTCTTTCACCCCCCGCTTCGCTCAGAGGGCCACAACAGGACCCCGTCCAGCGAGGCAGTTCGGCCGGGTGGCCCGCTCCGGGTGGCAGGCAGAGGCGGCGCGGGAGCTGCGCCGCGGCCGCCGTACTCGCAGGTTCAGCCAGTGCTCGTCTCCCAGCAGTCGCGAAGTCCAAGGTAGCTGCTTCCCCCTGGAGACGTGTGCTAGTCCAAGCAAGCAGCGGGACGGGAGCAGCGAGGCCCGAGACCGTCGCGGTCCCCTGCTGACGTCCCGCCTGCGTCATCACGGAGCCAGAGGTCCGGCCCCTCCTGCACGCAAGGCCGAGGCTCACCACGAGGCACACCAGGCCTCAGTCCGCCGCCGCTTCACAAACCGCTCCAGGCGACCTCCGGCCCCGCCGGCAGCACCGGGCTATACCACTCCGCTCAGGGGTCCACCGCCGGCCTCCGAAAGCCGATCAGGACGCCGCCAAACATGCAGTACAATGGTAAGACGGGTTTGGCACCGGAGGGACACGAGAAAGCGTCTTACTCCGTCGCCATCTTGGCCACGCCCCCCCTGGAATGTGATTTTTGGCATAAAAGACCATGCTCCGCTCATTGAATGTGTGCAGTCTCTAGCGAACCACCTGTGTTGTGCTTCGTAGACCTCTGTTCCTGGTTGCAGCCAATAAACTTTGGTCTTTGACGTCATCAAGAAGTGTCCCGTGTCTCTGTTTGCCGAGGCAGGGGAATCCGAAGACATCGAGCATTATCCCTGCAGCTGCTGGGTTCTAAAACCCGGTTCTTCAGTTGGCGCCCAATGTGGGGCGACTTCAGCGGTACCGGTCCAAGCCCGAAGATCGTGAGGAGCTTCGTGTGGAAATTCTGGAGGAAGGCCTGCCACTTCATCGACCCCTGTATGACGT
Organism: Lissotriton vulgaris; assembly: GCF_964263255.1. Classification (NCBI taxonomy): domain Eukaryota; kingdom Metazoa; phylum Chordata; class Amphibia; order Caudata; family Salamandridae; genus Lissotriton; species Lissotriton vulgaris. The sequence continues at coordinate 485,202,623 of NC_141694.1, read as the reverse complement.
CGTGGTCCGAAAGTCTTTGCTGCGAGGTTCCCCGCCTTCCGATGGCTACGAAGGACTGCTGCCCTGACTGTCGCCCTGTCTTGGAGCCATAGACGATTTGTAGAGCGAGACAATAGACGGGTCTTCTGGTTACGCCATCGACATTTCAGTTAGGTATGAGTGGAGCGTCTCCCAGTCCTTAGTTTGTTTTGGTATCCCTTCGAGGATCGCTTTGATTTGGTACCTGCAGGCCTCCAAGCCGAGGGACTCGTGTTTTCACAAGGCTATTGTTTTTTGTGATTTCCCTTGAAGTTTGAAGCTAGACTAGTGAGCGAGGATGCCTGGTCTTAGCAGACTTGGAAAGATATTTGGTTTTGGTTGTACTAGGGATTCCCGATTGGAGGAGTCGTGTCCGGTTCCTCCGATTGGAACTCCAACATATGAGCTCTACGTAAAACATGGAGTGGGCCCCATTGGATATAATGACATATGGGTAAAATACACGAGAAAAGACGGTGTTCTACAGTGGCCCCGTTATGGTAGCTTTGAAACGGAGATTTTAGACAATCTCGAAGTTAAACTGTTCAAGAAGAAAGCCCGGCCAGCGATGTTTGACTCTTTCTGCATATGGCGAAAAGAAGCCAAACAGAAAGAAATTAAGTTAGTGAAGAAAAATAAACGAGAACGAGGTATGTCAATGGTGCAAGCTGCTATACAGTTTAGGGATAATGAAGAAGAACAAGAGAGCGAACAGATGCTTAGGATCCGTAAATTGGCGGTAGATAAGTGCTACCCAGCTTTGCCACCTAAACAGCAAGACGAAAAGAAAGATCTTGTGAAGGATCCTTTAATGTCGCATCTATTGAGTTCGCCACCCCCTTATGCACAGAATGCTACGGCACCACCGCCACCAGATGTAGTTGCGCAACCCCCGGTTGCTTTGCCACCTGCGATTCCTCAACAGCCAGCTCCTCTTCCGTTGGCTACTATTCCTTTGGTGCAGCCTTCTCAAGGGCCGCCGACTTTGCTACCTCCTTTGTCTGCTACTCCTACGCCTGTTCTGTGTACTCCTCCTGTTCAGACTTTGGCTTCCACTCATATTGTTCCGTCTCCTCTTATTTTGTCACCTTCTCCTTCTGCTCGACAAAAAATGACTGCTGTAGTTACTAGTATCTTTTCTCCTTTGATGGATTCATTGGGCATGTCTCCTGTTGTCGAGCGTAGACAATCACGTAGTCAATTGCCTAATATTGATGAACGGACAGTGCTGGATCTCATGGCACGTAAATGGATTAAGTATCCTGCACAGTACGATCTTGGGGGTATTATGGATGTTTTCCATCAATGGGAAGCACCAAAGCAACGGTACGTCGTTGATATGATGTGTGCTTTCCTTTGTGAACAATGGATAGATGATGTAGGACAAGCTCCGTCTGACTTGTACCGAATATGTTTCGCGTTTGCGAAAGGGACTGTTGTGGGTTTCGAGATTGAGAAAGCAATAGGGACGTTGTTGTCCTTAAGGGGTGAGTCTCCTTCTGAGCGATTGTTTGAGCCTGATTCATCAGTAGGGAGAAAGGCGCATCAGTATCCGATGCGTGAGGTTCCTCCAGTTTGGAGACCTGCTGATGCAGCAGCTAATCCAGCTGTCCCTGCACACTTTCAGCGTGTCTGGGTACACGTTCCTTGGAAGCGTGTTGAAGTTTTAGCTATTAAGCAGTCTTTGCCTGATCCGCGCAAAAATCCAGCAGGGTACTATAAGGAGCTAACTCAGACTGTGAGTTTGTGTATCATGAATTTGGCAGACATAGACATGTTGTTTGGGAATGTTGTTCCACAGCCTATTTGGGGTAAGATTTGTCACACAGATCATGCGCATGAATTAGGTGACACATGGGTTCACCTTAGAGATGCCGATAATAGACAAGTAGGTGCCGCTAAGCCTGAGGATTTGATTACTGAACTTCCTGGTAGGATTATTACTTATATGAAGACTCTGATGCCTGAAGTGCGTGTCAATTGGGACAAGTTGTCTGCGTGTAAGCAGAAGAAAGATGAAACTGTGTCTGACTTTTTCACCTGGTACGAAGAGACCTTTGTAGACCACAGTGGTCAGGAAATGGCTACCGAAGGTGGTCAGAAATTATTCGTCGACAAATTCGTTCATAATTTGCTTCCAGAATTGTGCAATAGGTTGAAGGATTCTGAGAGTGCTTGGGCTGTTTCTACGTCAGTGCAGATTTTAGCTACTGCCCAGTACTATGAGAATAAGAATAAGGATGAGCTAGAGAAAGCGGATAAGAAGACTAAGGAATTGAAGACTAAAGTTCTTCTACAACAAGCTTATCCGCCCCGTAATAATCAGCGCGATTATCAGCAGAATCAGTAAAATTCGAGAAACTCGCAAAGGAACGAGTCTTCTCAACAACGTTTTCCGTATGGGCCTAATCAGTGCGCGTAATGCAAAGAAGAGGGCCATTTCAAGAGTTGTTGTCCGGTTTTGTTACAGGGCACGAATGGTGCTTCTGGTGTGCGAGGTCGAGGTGCTCAACAAGCGCCTAGAGGTAGAGGTCGTGGTCAGAATCCGCAGGATTCTATGAATAGCTTTGATCAGCAGAATGGTGCGCCTGGTAGGACGGCACAGTACTATACGGACGATTACTACGTTGAAGGTGAGGAAGTGAATGGTAACAATTGCTAGGACAGCCATGAACAAAGAGAGGGAGTTGTTTCAGCGCGCTCCTCAAGGCTATTGCGAGAGTCCATCGATCTATAGCCAAGCTTTGAAAACGCAACTTGATTTGTTGGTTTTACCTAATGGTGCTGCTCTTATTCAATATGCGGACGATTTGTTAGTTGCTGCTGACAATGACGAGATTTGTAGAGAGGCTACTTTGTCGTTGTTACGCCACTTGTCTGATTTCCATCACAAGGTTTCTCTTTCGAAGTTGCAATATTGTCGACAAGAAGTTACCTACTTGGGTCACCTCTTATCGAAGGAGGGAAGGAAACTGACCCCAGAAAGAATTCAAGCGATTGCGAAAATGAGTGTGCCTACGTCACAAAGAGAAGTACGTGAGTTTTTGGGTATTAAGTCATGCTGTAGACAGTGGATCCCTAATTTTTCGTTGTTAGCGAAACCTTTGATAGCTCTTACTGTTAAGGATACTCCAAATCCTATTCCTTGGACTGACGAATGTCAGAAGAGCTTTTCAGAATTACGCAATGCGTTGTGTCCGGCTCCTGTGTTGGGTACTCCCGACTACAGTAAGCCTTTCACATTGTATGTTCACGAGAGAGAGGGATGTGCATTGTCAGTTTTGACTCACAGTTTGGCGATAAGCAGCGTCCATGTGCTTATTTTTCGTCGACCTTGGATCCGGTAGCTAGAGCGTTGCCGAGTTGTTTGAGAGCTACAGCAGCAGCGGCTGTTTCGATTCGACAGTCTGCTGGTTTGGTTATGGACAATACATTGATTGTGATGGTTCCACATGCAGTGGATACCTTGTTGAATCGTACCAAGACACAGCACTTAACTAGTGCTCGGTTGTCGGGTTACGAATTGACCTTGTTAGCGAGTCATGTGCATATTAAGAGATGCAACACGTTGAATCCAGCTACGTTGTTGCCAATTTCAGCTGAGACAGATAATGATACAGAACAGCATGATTGTTTCCTTAGAACTGAGGAAGAAACGAAAGGGAGGATAGACCTTAGGGATACTCCTCTTCCAGAGTGTGATGGTACTTTGTGGGTTGATGGTTCGTGCTTTAAGCTTCCGAATGGTGATACGACTGCGGCATATGCTGTTACGACTTTGCATACGATTGTTGAAGCTGCACGTATCCCACATAATTCAGAGCAAGCAGCAGAGTTGATTGCATTAACGAGAGCGTGTGTGTTGGCGAAAGGTAAACGAGTGACTGTGTACACTGACATCCAGTATGCGTTTGGTGTGGCTCATAGTTTTGGACGTTTGTGGAGAGAGCGTGGGTTCCTGACTTCGCATGGGACGAAAATCCAGCATGACCAGTTGGTGAATGAACTCCTCGAATCACTTACTTTGCCATTGCAAGTAGCAATTGTGAAATGCAGTGCGCATAAGAAAGTTACGGATGATATTGGTCGCTGTAAAGCGTTTGCGGATGAGGTCGCGAAAGAAACTGCGAGAAATGTGATGAGCCGAATGTATGTTGCAGGTCCGGCGAGATGGGTTCCAGATAGAAGTATGTGTGAAGATACGATTGAGAGTGTGAAATCCATCCAAGCTGAGGCTACAGAGAAAGAGTTGAATGAATGGAGAGAGAGTAAGGGTAGACTGGATTCGAATGGTTGTCGGATTGACTTATCAGAACATCAGAGATGGTTGCTACCCGACGCGTATGTGCTTCCAGTTGTTACAATGGCTCATGGAATGGCACATATCAGCGTGAAAGGGATATGCAAGTTGTTGGCTCCGGTTTGGCAGAATACTGGAATTTCTAAATGTGCAGAGAATCTGGTTAAGAACTGTATGGTATGTTTGATGTACAATCCTGGTAAGGGAATTCCAACCCCGGCTGGTCCTTTTGCTCCTCCAACGTATCCGTTTGAGGCTTTGCAGCTAGATTTCATCCACATGGAGAGGTGCAACAACCTGCAATATGTGTTGGTGGTTGTTGGCTCTTTCTCTAGATGGGTGGAAGCTTACCCTTTGAAGGACAATACTGCCTTATCCACAGCAAAAGCCCTTATCAAAGAGTTTTTCCCTAGGTATGGATTGCAGAGAATGATCTGGAGTGACAATGGGAGTGAATTTGTGGGTCAAGTGATGGAGAGTATGTGAGGGATTAGGAATTAGGCAGAATTTCCACGCTGCAAATCACCCCCAATCAGCTGGCTTAGTCGAGTGCTATAATGGCACTTTGAAATTAAAATTGGCCAAAATTCAAGCGAGCTCTGGTTTACAATGGCCAGATGCTTTGCCCCTAGCTCTTTTGTCCACTAGAATGACTGTGCATTGGTGAATGGGTTTGAGTCCGTATGAGGTCGTGTTTGGCCGCCCGGCGAATATTTGGGGCGTGCCAAGACCGACGAAGTTTAGTGAGATTGAACATCCTGTGTTACTCGATTACTTGTATGAATTGACGGCTAAATTGCGTGTTTTACACCAACAGATTCATGACACTCTTCCACAGCCTTCTGAAGATCAAGGTCACGCCATTGAACCCGGTTCCTGGGTGTTTGTCAAGAACTTCCAGCGGAGAAAGAACGAGCAGCCCCGCTGGACCGGACCCTTCTTTGTTTTATTGTCTACACGTTCCGCAGTACGAGTGCACGGTAAAAAGAATTGGATCCACGGTGTACATTGCAAAAGGGCTCCTTTGCCCCTGCCTTACAACCAGTGGGTCCAGAAGGGACTTCCAGATTCTGAGACTGAGACCGTGCCTCGTTTTCTGCCATTCAGCGATGCCCGTTTGATTGGAACGAACACTGAGAAAGAAAGGGACGATCTTCTACAAGAGCTGTGCCTCCTTTGAATCGTTTGAACACTACTGAACCTGAACTCTTGTTCCGAGAACAAACATTGCCTGGCAAAGACCGTTATAATTTGCGACCGAGAGTCGTGGGACAAATAAACAAATAAAGTTTTTATGATTTTTCTGTTTGCAGGTTAACTCTCCTCCAAGGAATTACTTTGATTTTTGTTTTCTTCGAACCACCATCCGGGTTCAGCTGTAAGGTCGCGGTTGACAAGTCTTTGGAGTGCAAGCCCGAGACACTAGGTCGAAGGTTCTGGTTGGTTTAAGGGAGTTGCCCTGGGCTGACAGAGGCATTCCTTAGCATAGAACACCCTACCACCGCGAGCAGCATATTTAGTGAGGATGGAGTTCTTAGAGTTGGAGAGACCTGTTGAGACAATAAGCTTTAAGAGCAAAATTTGCAAACTAATGACACGAAAACGATTTTTAATACTGTGTTTATTTATGTTGCTGAGCTTAATGATATTTTTAATTAGTTATGTGACATTTTCGTTTAAAGTGACGCTCATGCCCACTGTGCAACCTATACCTCCTCCTACTATTTCTTCTCATTCTTTTCACCCTCTGCCCGAACATGAAATAGTCAGACGATTGGAATTTGCTAACAATTCCTTTATTCAACTTTTGCACCAACACCAGCTAGTTATGAACATGACAAATTGTTGGATTTGTGGCCTAATGCCCCATACGACCGATAAAGGTATTCCGTACTTGGTTTTGCCTTTCAGCATTGATGGTTCTATTTGGGCATATAGAACGATGTTCATCTATGCTCATAGTGTCTATCCCCAACGTTCAGCGAAAGATAATCCGAAGAATAGTGCTCTGGCCAAGGGTATAGTTGACATGGCTAAAGGGACTAGTTCGTATGAGACTATTCCGAAATATGAGAGACAACCATACATTGGTTGGAACGTTACTAGATATGGAGTTAGTCTGAGTGTTAACCAGCGAGCGAAAAGTTCTCTACCGATTTGGATAGTGCCCTATCAGGGTCGGTAATGGCAAGAATCCGAAAGCTCAGTTAGGGAAGAGTATTTGAAATGAGACTTACGTATTTGCGTCTCAGACTTCCCCGGCGTTTCTAGCAGCTAAGGGTACCTATTTCATCTGCTACGACAAAGCTTATACATGGTTGCCCCCTGATTTCTCGGGCACATGTTTTGTTTCCTTTCTGTTGCCTCCCACTTTTTCAGCTGCAGCAGATTACCATAAAACAAGAGTTGCTAGAGGTGTCTTCAGCAAGGAAGATACCGCAGGGCAAGAGTTGGGAGATTTCTTTAAGGGTTTTCTGCCGTTCTGGGGACCGATGGATAACAGCAGGAACATTCGCCAGTTGACGAGAGTGGTTGAGTCCACCATAGTCGAAACTGCCGGTGCCCTTAGTAACTTGACTGCTGAGCTCCAGTCGGATCGACTTATGACACTTCAGAATAGAGTTGCTCTTGATGTCATATTAGCAGATAGAGGTGGAGTGTGTAAACTGATTCAATCGAGCTGCTGCATTTTCATTCCAGACAACGCTCTGTCAGTCTTCCAGGCCATTTCCAAGCTACATAAGATCTCCAAGTCTGTACATATTGACAAGGGAGAAGGGTCGTTGATGGGATGGTTTTGGGGATTGATATCCACATGGGGATGGAAGATTCTGATGGTCATTGGGATGGTCTTAGCTATCCTTTTCCTGTTCTGTCTCTGTGTACAGTGTGCTCCTGCTATTTGTGGCCTTTGTGCTACTCCGTGTGCAAGGAGGCCTGTCCAGAGAGAGGTACTAAGTACTAGGATGATGCTACAGCAACATATCGATGATCTGATGAATATAGACCTAGATTCAGACTGACATGGGTTTGGGTTTATTGCCTATGTAAGGGCAAAAGGAGGGTCTGTAGTTCTCATGGGTCCGTGGTTAGTAGATTCTGAACCCGTGCAATAAAGGTCGTCGGATATAGACGATTTTGGTATCAGCGGACCGCAAATCACGAGTGCGGTGTGTACGAGTGTTTTCGTAATAATCGATCAATGAGAACACTACGTATTCATGGATTTCGTTTGAACCCTCGGGTTCCATTTTGTGTACGGCAGCCATTTTGTGTGGTTGCTCTCACATAGGCCGATGACTGCGGTCGAACGAGTCCATGGGACACGTACACCTTAGCTGACTCTTGTTTGACCTGGCCGAACTGACTCCCTTGCCAGAGGCTGACCTCGCTGAGCCAGTTCCTTGTTAAGCAGCTGGCCAGATAAAGATCAAAGAGCAGGACATTGCTGAGTTTATGGTACACTGCACCCACCCTTCTATCTTGCTTCTCATCTGTTTCTGTTCTTCCTTTATGACTTAATCACTGATTTGGGTTGAGGTTTTATGAAGGGTTTGTCCGGCCTGATTGAACAGGAATATTGGAATGTGCTTTGTCATTTCTGGTGGGCTGGACAACGGAAGGTGGGATTGTCGTCATGCGCTACTTTTGAAATGTCACTTGCTCATTGGTTAGTTTGTATGTAATCGATGCTAGCCTGGAATGTGATTTTTGGCATAAAAGACCATGCTCCGCTCATTGAATGTGTGCAGTCTCTAGCGAGCCACCAGTGTTGTGCTTCGTAGACCTCTGTTCCTGGTTGCAGCCAATAAACTTTGGTCTTTGACGTCATCAAGAAGTGTCCCGTGTCTCTGTTTGCCGAGGCAGGGGAATCCGAAGACATCGAGCATTATCCCTGGCGCTGCTGGGTTCTAAAACCCGGTTCTTCACACCCAATTCCACCTGATGCCTTAGTGTCCACAGAACGGATTTGCTTGTGTTCATAAATAGATAAGACGTTTCCCCACAGATTTCGATAATACGAAGCAATCTGGGGCCCATCCTATTGACGTTGGTCAAGAAGAGGTAGGACCTGTTATTTTAAATTGTGCTTAATTTCGAATGCTTTGCATTTTCACACTGCAAATTAATACCTATTCTCGTTAAAAGAGCAATGGTTCTATATTTTTGTATTTCAGTTGAAAAGTTTGTTTATCAGGAAAACGAAAACATTACTTTATCAGGGCTGAAGCTGCTGAAGATTCATACTTCCAGTTTGGCTGTAGTACTCCGCTAGTCTTGTAATAGTGTGCCAGCCTGTAAAGTCTGCTTTTGATCCGAACAATATAGTTCTAATGAGATGCTGAATTTATCGAGTAAGATTACAGTGTCAAACTGTATCGAAGCTTGAAACCTACCACAACTGCCTGGAGTAAGCTTTGGCTGCTCAGCCCAGATATTCTTGGAGAGTCAAGTGTACAAAGGGAATAAGTTGGTTGTCCAAATGGAGTGAGACGAACCCAAGTTTATCCTGAAACACCTGTGATAGGATGGTCTGCACAGTCCTGCAGAGAACCAACAGAGATGAGTATTATCTAGGAATGGTGCCATTCCTCACTTTTGTTTACAGGAACCACCATTACAGAGAATTTTGCACCATCTGTGTGATGACAACTTTGTCTTTGTAATCCCCTGAAGTGCAGACATTTATGTGTCAGTTTCACAATCAATATGACATTCAGAATCGAAACAGTGATGGAATCCATAGTTGCTAGACTGCCCACATCTTACTGGCAGGTTCTTAACACCCTTGCACTGGGTACCTGCTGATCTCAGCACACGACTCCTGCGTTAGTATCCAGCCCCAATCATAGCTTGGTTGCTACGTTTATCTCAACCCCTCTACCACAAGACCACGTTTACCTTATAACTCGTGGGCCTCTCTTTGTACTGGGGTGAATGTATGACATTGTACTGCATTCTGTCCATCAATTGTTCTTTTTGCATTTGTCACCCCAAGTGGGACGGGTATGCCTAGACATGGGTCCCGTGCTCTCCATGCCACTGGAGTCAAGCTATCCTGGCTGATGAGGGCTGAAAGCTCGAAACCGGTCCTAGGATGCTTGTTTCTAGTCCAGGGAGGACCTGGCCTGGCAGTTGGGGCTGAACTGTTCTCATTGGGCGCAGGGTCAAGACTGATTTGCATATGGCTGGGTCCAAACTGGAATGGCATGGTGAGCAAAAAAACAATGGATTTAGGCCCAGATTTCTGTACTGGGTGAATGTATGACATTGTTCTGCATTCTGTCCATCAATTATATTATTCTTTTTGCACATCTTACTGTCAGGCACTGCCTATTGAGAAAAGGTGACGATATCTCAAGCAGTGAAGAAAACTTCTCCTATGGAAAAAACGAATTTTCCTATTACTATTTCTATAATGATCTATAAAACGTATTAATTAATTGACGGGTTTGGATAAGACATTCCGCAATTTTCCAGTCACTAAAATAATCATACATTTCTAGCATCTTGAAGTAGATGATTACCGATATTATAAACTTGGACAAGGCTGTACAACAAATTTTAGCCCAAACTGTAGGCCTTTCAGCTGATACATTTCCGGAGTAAAACCGGAGATTCATCCGACAGAGGTACTGCAATATAAAAGGAGGCATTGTGAAGATCTATTTTGCACAGTCATCAACTTGTCTGGCTCGAAGTAAACATTTGCTTCAGCCTTGCAACTATTTCCTTCTTGAAAATAGTTGAAGAATTAGAAAAGACTCTGATTTAGAGCTTTCTTCTCTTTCAGAAAACACCTCAAATTTGTTTGTTCAGAAAATTCTTACACTGTCTCTTTCATTTACTGGCATCACTTCCTGAAATTTTATCAGAAAGGGTGAGACTTCATATTTGCTGCATATAAAGCTTTTGAGGTGATATGGCTTGAAATGGCAAACCCCAAGTATCTGTTGTGATAGTCCTGCACCTTGCCATGCAGTTAAAGGAGTAGGTCTTGAGATAGTCCTATAGCCTTTGGACATTTGAAAAGGTGATTTCCAAAGAGCTGCAGATGGAGGAGAAGTTTGCCTCCCTTTGCCTAAAAGCTCCTGCTGCCTCTGCAAAAGTTCTAATGAGGATGTTGGAGACTACCTGAGAATCTGGAAATACTTTCAAACTCGCAGACTTTCTTTGGAAAAACGTTTTCTCAAACATAAATGAGGAACCGACTATACTGGCATAGTAGGATTTTTGAGCTAGCCTCCTACAGAGCAGAGACATCAATGTGTACATTTTCTCACCTTCATGTGCTGTTCCTGTCTTTTTTGGAGGACCTGAAGAAAGATGAGTCAAAACATTTCTTTTTACGGCTGATATTGTAACTAAATTTGGAGAAGCTGTGGACATAACCTGGTGAAGGCTGTTACTCAAAACCAGCTCCAAGCCAACTGGCACCAAAGACATAATAATTGTAGGAGCTGTTCATTGATTTCATACACCTTAGAAACACAGATGTCAACATTTGTGTTGACGATACTTAAAGCCTTGACCGCAGCGATTTTTCTGCCGCGGTGTGGGCGTTCTAACGGGTGGGCAGCGTTGCATCGGCCGACGGCAGCACTGGGGAGGGAGCACGGAAGGGGTTAAATGTTGAGAAACCCTGTAACTTTTTGGGGATTCTGTGCAAACGAATTAGTGTTATCTAGAAGAATGGGCTGTTTTTCTGGTCTTTCAGTTGAATCCAGAGGCAAAGGTGTGTGTAAGTCACTCCAGTGCCAAATATGTGGAAATGTGTCTTGAAGAAACATGTATCCTACATAGGGATATTGTTGTTATAGAGAGAAGATCTCATATTTGTGGATACTCTCTTGGAGAGAATGTGATTCCCTGAGATGGTGTCTGTGTGTACAAGATCAAAGCTAAGGACCAGCATGCTGAAATTCATCCCTGCTGAGGGATTGGGAGCAACATTTATGAGCTCTGTCAACGGAATCTCAAATTGATCCTGAATAATTGTTGGCAGCAGGTCAAAGACCATAGCACTTAAGACTTTCCAGACATCAACTCAACACTGACGAATGCCTGGGTGCACATAAACTTTACTTTGAGTCCCTAGATGCTGAAGCTGAATCTAATGGTGCCGAAAAATGTACCTGATGGTGACTACATTGCTGAAGATTTCTTAGTGCAGAAGCCACGTTTGACATCATAGACATGACAGTGGTAAAATATCTAGTGTGAGAATACTAATGGGTTTATCTAAAACAGAGAATATGCTAAAGGCCTCTTTCAGTTTTCAGGAGGAGGCAAGGATCATGGTTTATTCCAATTAATCTTCACTGGCAGGGCTTTAGATCTTGTGAAACCGAGAGACGATGAAAGTACAGGATACAAGGTATTAGGACCAGCATGAAACATTCTTCTATTTGTAAATGTTTCTCTCACTTTTTCTCTTTCTTTCCACCTCTCTCCGTCAGCTTTGTATTTTATTGTTTGGCAATGTTTTATAAACCTTATGGTGGTATGACAAAAAAAATGAAATGATTGTTTTCGTTCCTTACTTTTCTTTCACACATTCACTGCATTTTTAAACAAAGGAGGTATAATGAGTAATAGAAAAGTAGAGTAATATACAGAAAATACCTGAGTATAGTAAATGATAGTTAACTTTTCCCAAACGGTAACAGCAGAAACACAAAAAACATTTTATTCTGGAATCTTCCTCAGCTCAATGGAAAAAAAGAACAAAGGGTCCCTGGAAAGGACAGGGCACTGTGAATACTGCTTGGCTGTTGGTCTTCAAAAGGCTTCAGCTAATTTCCAGCTCAAACTCCATTTACATTGCTTGTGTAATAAAATTAAAGATCACACATGTTGATCATTGTGTTGTTCTTGCTTTTAAAGCAAATGTAAATAACATTTTTAAAATGCTCCGGGATCCGTTGGGCCAGGGAGAATTCATCTAGCAATAACTTCACAATGGGAATATCATTTTAGCGAATTAATGTGTTAGCATGAAAAAAAAATCAATTTGATCCCAGCCACTCCTCAGCATCCCTTACTTGACAAAGTGGGAGTACAGCTACCTCCTCTTCTTTCCATAATTTTGCTTAACCATGAAACGTACCTACCTGTTAGCAGGTTTATAGTCTGATTCAGCAGCATCCTTGACATACTTCCCCCTCAGACTGTCAGGACATAACCTGACTGCTGTTACATTTTATCAAGACATGCAAGTTCTGATAGTCTTTCCGTGACTCTGCCCTGTACTGCCTTCTTCCTCACTTCAGTTCTTTCACCCACATCCATTTATCCTTTTAGCCTTTCCTAGCAAATGGGAAAACCCTTCTCCATCTTCTAAAGTGTGTGCAACGTGGCTGTTAGGAGGAATCCGAGACTAGGGCACACTAGAAAACCTTGATATGTGTTCTTAGCCCCAGGTTCCCCGTATGTCCTTTTTACATGCTCCCTACGGCAAGACTACCATTCTAAAACAGAACATTGCAGACGCTCCCTTGTGCACGTAAAGAGGCGCGACGGAACGTAGCCATTGCTTGGCTTACTGTTCCGGTATCCACGCCCCCTTCCTACTTCCTGGTTCCGAGCAGCTCCTTCCCTCAACTGGCGCTGTGTTGTTCTTGACTCCTCGCTGTGTCTGCAAGGTCTTAACTTTCCGGTAGTGCTCTGCTGTCCTTCCTGGGATCGGGTAATACCCCGTCCTTACCGAGGTCCTCCTTCTCGGAGAGCTTTCTCTGGGCCGGCCAGATTTCTTTCCCGCCCTGTGAATTCTCACGCATACGGAGGGCGTCTTTTTTTTCCCTTCTTCTGAGAATTAAGCCCATTCCTTCCTCTCCTCGTGCTTGGAGAACGTTCTTCCAGGCAGCGTTTTCTGCTTACCCTTTTCTTCGTTCGGAGCCCTGCTCTCTAACCACAGGCTGGGCTCTTTGTTTCATTACTCCCTGCTCCGCACTCCGCTCGGCATAGTTAACCGGACCGGGTGTCTCTCCTCTTCAGAGTGTAGCTGCTCCGCTCTTAGTCCCAGAGAGAGACGATCAGTGCACCTCAAGTCCATACCCTTTCTGTTGCCCTTGTTTCCTGTGTGTCTGGTGTGTTTTTTCTTCTTTCTTCGCGTTCTGCTCTTTTAGGCTTGGTATCAGTCCTCAAGTCATATTTCCTCAGCAAGAACTCTTTAAGACAACCTGTGGACTTCACTGGGGTAAGTGACCTTGTGGTTTAAGAATGCATGTCAGGCCAAGCTCGACATCGTGATGGCCGCACGGTAGCTTGGCTCCGCCGACCTCCCTGCCCAAACTCATCTATCCTGCCGCCTATCCTGCCCAAAAAGGATAACATTTTATAGATGAATGTTTGCTGATACTCACCAGCCGTCCTGGTGGATCCGGCGTTCAGTGGGTCCGCAGCGGCGTCCTCCCAGGAAGTGCGGCCTCCGTGGGGTGGAAACCGGGGCCTTGCCTTCAGCGAGTGGCCGGCGAGACGGTGTCGGCGGCAGCCTCGTGTGGAGGATGGAGGCCGGCCGGAAGATGCCGTTGTGCGAAAAGGCCGGAGGCAACTGAACGCGCCTGGGACTACCGTCCGGTGTTCTAGAGGTGAGGTGCGGCAAGTTGTGTGTGGGGGACGCAGTGTTGTTGGCTCCCCCCTTTGTTGCCTTGCCCGGCCATTCCGAACCTCATCGCTCGGTGGCGGTGGCACCGGCGGGTCCCCCTCTTTTGGTGGTTCTCGTTTCTGCACCGAGGGTGCTGTTTGGGTGCTTGAGGGGGATCCCGCGGGGGCCCTACTGGTGGGCCCACCCCAGGAGTTGGTTCCGAAGGGACGGAGCTGTACTCGCAAAATGGCGGCTGATGCCGTGTGCTGTGGAACGCCCCGGGATGTCGATGCTGTACCTCTGTACTGTACTGGGGCCTGCACTGGGGAGCGCGAACCCACGATTGGCGACGTCCTGCGAGCGCTGAAGATTTGGCAAGTGACCTTGGCCCGGGATTCTTGTGTACAAGACAATGTGGTGACCGCCATTGCTCCCGGGCCGTCCCTCAGAGATGCGGATGGGCCCGAGGTGGTCGCTGTTTGTTCCCCGCTTTCTGGTGGGGGTAACGATGTTCCAGTTCGCATGCGGGAAGATTTGCTGGTGACCATTGACACTGGTATACATGTCTGCCGTAAACAGCTTTTGCATTACCATTGGCGGAGGAGATCCCATGGGTTGCTTCCATTGGCCGTTCAGAGGCTGCTCCACGGCCTTTTCTCACCGCTTTGTTTTCTGCCCGCTACTTCGACATACATCGTGGCGATAGCTAAGAAAGGACTGGGGTAAAACACTGACTAGGGGCCGAGGCCAACGGTGGGCTATTTACATGAAGGGGACGGGGCTGGTCACATAACAGTGGGCTTGACGGGGGGGTGTGCGGGCGGGATGTGATCTTGGGAGCATTGCACAACTGGTCCCTCACAGGAAAATTTTGATGCTGGATAACACGCTAAGAGTAACTTCTTGTCATACTGATTCATGTGTGCGGTTTAATATGAAAACAAAAAAACACAAAAAGCAAATTGTATTTTCATTGTAAATTGCATTCGTTCCACATAATTGATCATCTTGATAATTGATACTATCTCCACAACCGGACGAGGATTCAAGGTCTCTGATTTGATTATCTTTACTCCATACTGCAAGTCGGCCTCAGGGTTGTAGGCGCATATGTGTACGGTGATGATAATGCTATATAACTTTGCAATAAAAATACATTAAAAAAAAAAAAGAAAGGACTGGGGTGAGCCCGGTTCTTAATCCGGAGGACTGCTGTTCGGTGCACGGAGTTATGGACTGCCCCAAATTGTGATAATTTGTCGAATCCTTAATCCGTATGGCTACCTGAACACTTGCCAGTTTTGTTTTGGGCCGCACTAATTGTTTGTATGGGCGGGGCGTGGGGGGCCGTGCGCCCTGTTACATGGTTTCCTCTCCCTTGGCTTTCCTTTTTCCCTTCTTTCTTTCCCTTTCCCTATTTTACCTCACTCTATATTTTGGGTTCATGTTTAGGGCGACAGGCACGCTGCCGGGGGGAGTAGGCCATAGCCTTCTGCAGGGGTGCAGGGTGGGGCGGGTGGATTGGGGTCTATTAGATAGTTATTTGTTTCTATGGCTCTTTTGTGTCCTTTTCTTGGGTCTCCATGACTGTGCGTGATTCCCGCGGGGTGAGTTACTGGGGGGGGGGGGAGGATTGGTTATTCCTATATAATACGCTACTTTATGTTCTGCTTATCCTGACTTAGCCGCCCCGCCCCTAAGCATGTTTGCTATCTGGACTGTTGATCGCCATTATCGCCGTGGGGCGGGTACAGTAACGTGGAGTCCCCCTTTTCCTTTTTTCTAGTATTTTTGTTTTCTTGTATTCTTCGGGTTGGGATGTATAATGATTGCAACTTTATCCGTCTCTCTGATGGTTTGACTGTTATGAGAGTGATGTTTTGCTTGTCTTTGGGCATATGAGGTTGCGGGTGGACACTACCGAAGAAGAATTGCAAGGGCATCTATGACTTGCATGCTTTGGACCTTTCTGATGATAGATCTATGGATTCCCTATTATAATGTTGTTGGTTTTGTTCCCCGCCATGTGCACCAGGACGCTTATTATACAACCGATCCTTTACTCTCTTAATATAAAAATTAACCTTCTTTGATCCTATGCCGAGTGGTTCCACTTAGTTAGCATAACGGACTTGCAGCATTGTGTAGGATCGCGTAACCACTCCGTATTTTTATTGATAAAGGTGCTTTCCAGTTTGTTCCGTGGCCGGCCTTTGGGTTGTAGGCCCGTATTTGTATGCAACCATCTACAAAAATAAAGGTTTAAAAAATAAATAAAAAAGAATGCATGTCAATGTAATATAGTCTCTCTCTAGAAGAATTGTCTAAATGTATTAGTGCATGTCCTGTTTTCTTACAGCCTGGACCACACCGACCAGAACTGCACCGGTCCTGTTACCCTACCCCTCGTATGGGGAGAGTGGTGGACACTCCTTGGGTTATTCCCCCATACTTTTAGGGAACAGTAGTCAGTAGTGTGTTCACTGTCGCATTCTTGTTTCTGTTTTCTGGAGGTGTTGGGGATTCCTCTTCGTTCCCGTGGAAATTGGCTTGAATCCCAAAAGAAAGCCAAGCCCACGAATAATTACTCCACCTGAGCGAAGATGAATCCTGACAATACTGTCGCTTCCCTAGAACAGGGTATACAGAACACCCTACAAGTACATACTGGAGATGAGTTAGCGGCAGCCTTAGTAGAACTGCAATCTGAAGTAGGGAGGTTACGGTTAGAAAACCAGAGATTACAAGCAGAAGTGGTCCAGCTAAAAACAGCTGAGGCAGTTGAACATAGCGAAACAGGAACTATTCCTAAAGCACGAAAGAATTACATTCAACCCGCACGTTTTTCCATGTCATCCCCCACTATTGACTCCGGTGCTAGAGGGGATGCATCACCACCACCAGTACAAGTCACGGTTCACACTCCTAGTCCGGTGCCCCTGGCTATGCCTGAAAGATTCTCAGGTGATAGCGCAAAATACAACATTTTTATGAACCAATGTCAACTTCAGTTCCTATGTAAGGCTGCAGCCTTTCCTGATGATTTGGCGAAAGTAGCCTTCAGCATTTCCTACCTTGCAGGGAAAGCCGCAGAATGGGCAGTTCCTCTAGTACAAAACAATGACCCTTTGTTATATAATTTTCCATTGTTTCAAGAAAAAATGAGAAGTTTATTTGCTAAACACACCTATATGCAAGCGAGCGATAATGCCCTGTTAAACATTGGACAAGGATCCAAAGACCTCCTGTCCTACATAACTAGTTTTAACCGACTAGTTGCAGAGACTCATTGACCTGAGGACAAAAGAACCTCTCTGTTTTACAGGGGATTGTGCGATGAATTGAAGGATTTACTTTCTCAAATTGTAAATCCCCCTGAAGATTGCCCCTCCATCGAATTAACTGTGAAGTTAGATCATCGACTCCACGAGAGAAAAGGGGAGAAGGCTAACGGAGGTGAGCCCAGATACATGATGCTGCGTACCGAGAAAAAATACATCAAAGACAGTTCTGAGCCTATGCAAATCGGGGGACTGAGAGGGCCCTTATCAGCCGAAGAAAAAGACAAGAGAAGAAAGAACAATCTTTGCTTATATTGTGGAAAAGGGGGACATTATGCTAAAGAGTGTCCCTTATGTCCCAAGAACCCAAAGACGGTAGCCAGTGGTACTGTGGTCTCCGAAAACTAGACCGCTTGAAGAACAGAGAGATCAATTCTTCAAGCAGGGACAACCACCAGATCTCCCTCAACAAACTCTTAAAGCAAAAGATTGTAAGGCATTTCACCTTAAACATCACGCTAGTCTATTCAGTACAAAAGCGACATAACGTCCATTTTGTTGGATTCAGGGGCTACGGGGAATTTCTTTGATTTACAGCTGGCAACAAGAAGAGGTTCCCAATTTGTCTCAAAGTTTTGGCAAGGTCTGTGCTCCATCCCCTTTGTCCATAAAAAACAACCTGAACCTATACGAGCTGTAGATGGGTCTGAATTATCTTCTGGTCTGATAACCTATCAAACTCCCCCTATGATTATTGTGTTTAGCAATGGGCATTCCAAGAGCATTATCTTTGATTTGATTGATGCCCCCAATTTCGGGGCCATACTGGGGGTCCCCTGGTTACAGGTACATAACCCGCAAATAGACTGGACCCGTAGGACAGTAACCTTGAAATCACCATATTGTCTGCTCCACTGCTATCAAGAGACCAGAGAACATGACAATCTTTTGTATTGTGCTGTCCAAACAGCAGCAGCTGCTTCGTGTGTCCCTGAAGTGTATGCCAAGTTTCAGGGGGTTTTCAGTGAAACAAAAGCCACAAAATTGCCACCCCATAGGAGCTATGATTGTCGCATCGACCTAATACCCGGTGCTCAGCTGCCTTGCAGCCGTATCTATGCCCTAACCCCCTCTGAAACTGAATATCTAAAAAACTATTTAGAAGACATGATTCAAAAAGGATTCATAAGACACTCTACCTCCCCCGTGTCATCCCCTTTGTTTTTTATCGATAAGAGGGAAGGGGGCCTCCGAGCATGCTTGGACTATAGAATAAGGTGACTATAAAGAATAAATACCAGCTTCCTCTCATTCCTGTTCTTCTTGATCAGATCAAGGGGGCAAAAATATTCACTAAGATAGATCTTCGGGGTGCATACCATCTCATAGGCATCAAGCAGGGAGACAAGTGGAAGACCGCCTTTAGAACCAAGTATGGGCTCTACGAATATTGTGTCATGCCATTTGGATTGTACAATGCACCTGCTGCATTTCAATATTTTATTAACGACATTTTGGGAGAATACATTGAAGTCTTTGTTATTGTATACATTGACGATATTCTTATCTTTTCCCAAAATGAACAGGGCCATGTTAGTCATGTCAAGAAGATATTGCAAAAATTACAAGAACACCAATTGCTTGCCAAGTTGGATAAAAGTACGTTCCACACTAAAGAGATAGATTTCTTAGGATTTATCATCAAACCTAATGGCATTCAAATGGATCCCCAGAATGTCAAAGCATTGCTCCAATGGTCTAGTCCTACTTCGGTCAAAGAAATCCAGTCTTTGGGCTTCGCCAATTTTTATCGGCGATTCATAGACCATTTTTCTGAGTCTGTCACTCCCATCACCAAGTTGTTAAAGAAAGGAGTGCCCTTTGTATGGTCCAAAGACGCTGAACAGGCCTTTTGTTCCCTTAAAGACAAGTTCACCACTGCTGTCATCCTCCACCACGCTGACAATACACAGCCCTTATTTGTGGAAGCTGACGCTTCCAAATATGCTGCTGAAGGAATACTTTCCCAAAGAGATAAAGAATCTGGTCACATGCATCCCATAGCCTATTTTTCGAAGACCTTGTTACCGGCCGCACATAATTACACCATTGGTGAAAGGGAATTGCTAGCCATTAAACTAGCCCTTCAAGAGTGGAGGCATCACTTATTAGGGTCCCCGCACGTGATCACCATTTATTCAGACCACAAGAACCTACAGTTTTTTAAGTCCGCAAGAGCGCTCACGCCTAGACAGATGAGGTGGTTACATTTTTTTTTGTGAATACAACTTCATTATCACCTATCGTCCAGGACTTCAGCAGGGGAAAGCAGATGCATTATCACGGTTAGGATATCCTATTGACACAGAGAAAGAGCACCCCCTCGCTATCATTACGGAACACAAAATTCTGGGAGTGGGGGACAAGGATGCAAAACTTATTTAAGAATTAAAGAACCGATTAAGTTCCATATCTCAGGAAGAGTGGGCAAAAAATCCCCTAAACGTTATCAGAGAAGGGTTGTATTATCATGATAACAAACTATACTTACCCACTCTTGCTCTTCAACAAAAAATCATGGAGTGGTGTCATGCTAGTGCTTTAGCAGGACATCCTGGTAGCGTTAAAACCCTTGACCTGTGCCATCGGTGGTTTTGGTGGGAAACCATGTCTAAAGATATTGTCTCCTTTGTTGAGGCCTGTGTCACGTGTGCACGACAGAAATCCTTGCATTGTGCCTCTACTGGACTATTGAGAACCATAGCCATCCCTCCTTCACCATGGCATACCATAAGTATGGACTTTATCACTGACCTTCCCTCTTGTCAAGGGTACAACACTATTTATGTGGTGGTGGGCATGCTGTCAAAAATGGCCCATTTCGTCTCCTTAAGAAAGATACCCACCTCAAAAGAACTGGCTCACATTTTTCTAAACCACTTAGTAAAACATCATTGGTTACCCTCAGTCATTATATCAGATAGAGGTTCCCAATTTGTCTCAAAGTTTTGGCAAGGGCTGTGCTCCATACCCGACATCCATCATAAGCTCTCTACAGCTTACCATCCACAAACAGATGGACAGTCTGAAAGAACTAATCAGACCCTCAAACAATACCTCCGTTGTTTATTGACTACCCTCTCCTCCACTTGGGTTCAGGCTCTTCCATTAGCCGAATTTGCTTACAATAATTCTAGACACTCTAGACACTAGCTACTGGTGTTTCTCCCTTCTTTTTCCTTTACGCCCAACACCCTGGAATGAT
The DNA here is from genome assembly GCF_964263255.1 of Lissotriton vulgaris. NCBI lineage: Eukaryota > Metazoa > Chordata > Amphibia > Caudata > Salamandridae > Lissotriton > Lissotriton vulgaris. Next base: position 485,182,173 of record NC_141694.1, on the reverse strand, counting down.
CCCAATTGTACTAAATAAAGAGGAGACAGACATACCTGCTCTAGAGGAACATCATGGACAAATTCACGAGGTATGGGGGGTGGCAAAAGAGGAGTTAAAAAAAGCAAAAGTAGCCATGAAAAGACAGGCAGATAAACATAGGACAACAGAACCCACATACACTGTAGGAGAAGAAGTGTGGCTATCCACCAGAAACCTTAGAATGGAAGGGTCTAGAAAATTTCAACCCAGATTCATTGATCCCTTTCCTATATAAAAGATAATAACTCCTGTCACCTTGAAATTACAGCTACCCCCCCAAATGAAGATACACCCTGTATTTCATTGCTCCTTGATCAAGAAGTATATACCCCCAGTTTTACCTGATGTCCAACCCCCGCCTTTGATAATCAACGGAGAAGAAGAATATGAAGTACAGAAAATCCTAGATTCTCGAAGACATAGGGGTAAACTCCAATATCTCATAGATTGGGTGGGCTACCCCCCGGAGTACAGATTCTGGGAACCAGCTGAAAATATCCATGCAGCTAGATTAATCAGACAATTTCACAGATTACACCCCACTAAACCAGGTCCAGGGAATAGACCTTTGGGGAGGGATACTGTTAGGAGGAATCCAAGACTAGGGCACACTAGAAATCCTTGATATGTGTTCTTAGCCCCAGGTTCCCCGTATGTTCTTTTTACACGCTCCCTACGGCAAGACTACCATTCTAAAACAGAGCATTGCAGACGCTCCCTTGTGCACGTAAAGAGGCGCAACGGAACGTAGCCATTGCTTGGCTTACTGTTCCGGTATCCACGCCCCCTTCCTACTTCCTGGTTCCGAGCAGCTCCTTCCCTCAACCGGCGCTGTGTTGTTCCCGACTACTCGCTGTGTCTGCAAGGTCTTAACTTTCCGGTAGTGCTCTGCTGTCCTTAGGCTTGGTATCAGCCCACAAGTCATATTTCCTCAGCAAGAACTCTTTAAGACAACCTGTGGACTTCACTGGGGTAAGTGACCTTGTGGTTTAAGAACACATGTCAATGTAATATTGTCTCTCTCTAGAAGAATTGTCTAAATGTATTAGTGCATGTCCTGTTTTCTTACAGCCTGGACCACACCGACCAGAACTGCACCTGTCCTGGTATCCTACCCCTCGTATGGGGAAAGTGGTGGACACTCCTTGGGTTATTCCCCCATACTTTTAGGGAACAGTAGTCAGGAGTGTGTTCACTGTCGCATTCTTGTTTCTGTTTTCTGGAGGTGTTGGGGATTCCTCTTCGTTCCCGTGGAAATTGGCTTGAATCCCGACAGAGGCCTTTAAGAACCTACCTGCAACTGACAAAGTCTGCTTTAGTGAAAAAGATATGTCTGCAGCTACTGCATTCCTTCCAGCCCAGTGCACTGCTTTTCCGCTTACCAAATGTAGTTCTCTCAACAGGAAAATTCCGTCATAATACAAACAAAACACCTTTGCTGATGATGCCCAAAGGCCATACGGATGCTTCGATATCCAGTTCACAGAGAGAATGCAGAACACCACATGTGATTTTCTGAGTACTATATGGCCTGCCTTTTAGGTCGAGCCTAGCGTAGCGCGCATGCGCTGCTCTAGGAGATGACCTTTTGGAATCAGTCTGCACTTTTCACACACTAGTGCTTGTGGCGGCATCCACCTTGCAGGACCGAGTGAGGCATGCAGGGGCCATCTGTTTCCAATTAGCGTGGCCGTGCACGCTTGTTTACATTTGCCTGTCTCGCATTTGAGCTTGCTTCATGCCAACAACTCCTGAAGATTTCAGTGGCCTAACTCTCATTGTATTAGAGCTTGGCTAAACTTTAAACTAGCAGCTGTCTATCAAGAAAGGACAAGTGCTAATATGTGGCAAAGTGCCCGCTAGGCAGAGATATTTCATCCAAGATATTTCATTTATAAATAAACCTCACAGTTTAAATAATGGACACAATCTTCGTTCTCGTAAGAAGGACCTAGACATTTCCCATGGAAAGTTGCCGGTTTCTGCACACAGAGAGAATACTTCCTGTCTACAGTAGGCCACTGATGACAAGTCCGGGTTTGTCCGGAAGAGCCGGCATGGGACATAGGTTGAAAACAGTTGTCTGGTCCCATGTGCCGTTCGGCAGATGAGACACCTACAATGACAGTTCATTTCTGGTGTGTGTGAACTCTGCTGAACTAGTTGCTGTTATTATTCCAGATTAGTTATGCCCGATAATGCTCTTTGATTTAATCTGATTTAGCTCAGGGTTCAGTGAACACTCCAGGTCCCTATGCAAGAGTGCTGTTGTTGTAAATCCTTTTAATTTAACTGGATAGTTGAGATAAGCAACTCGCTGTATTTTCCCTGCTTTTGTTTTTTTTATAGGTTTAATTTTTAACTTTTAGATTGTTTTACATTTCTCTAGTTTGTTTTAATATGTTTTGGAAAGCCATTGTAATTTCCAAAAATAATTAGAATTGAGACCTATCAAGCTTGATGGCGCGGTAATTTAGGCCTTTAATTTGTTGTGATACGAGGGTCAAGCTCCATGTTAGCAGGATTTATGTATTTGGACCGGGGATTCTGTGATAAAAATGATCGGCGGACGTGTTAGTCCAAGTGTTTGTAAGGGAAGTGCACCTACACAACTATTTATTTATTTGAAGTTTTTAAGAAGCCTCCACAAACCAAGGCAGCCTTGTGAGTGCCTCTTAGCTGCGGTGGGTAGCAACGTGATGTGACAAGTATCTTACACCACTCTTAAAATACCCCCACAAAACATTAACCAATGACGGTCCAGGATCTTAGATGTGCTACCTCATATGTTGTTAGGGAGCAATTTGACATTGATACAGTTCCTGCATGCTCATTAAATGCAAGACATCACAGGATGGGTTGTTTAGCCTTCCAGGTGTACCATATAAAACAATCATTGGCAAAGCCATATAGGTCTTGTCTAAATGATAGAAAATAAATCACTATGATGCGGTTAGCACTGATTGCGAGGCACAGTGATGTGTTTCCTTAGTATGGTATTATTCTCTGCCTTCAACCAGAAAAATACAAAAAACTTTAAATTACCTTCTGTTCAAGCTGAAGTTCTCCATGCACGACCTGCACGAAGACAGCACAAAGAAAGCCACGTAGAGCAGGGAGTGCAACACCGTCTGCATTTTTCTAGCATCTTGAAATTAGTATGTGTGAGTTTTAGTTGCCTTTTTGCCTGGTGGAACAGGACGGGGCAAGCAACAAAGGGAGAGAGGCGGCCCCCAGAGTAGCAACACCGCAGGGGAGGGGTGGTATGGCAAGGAACAATTCAAGGAGGTGGGAAGGAGGAAGGAGGTTCCTGCTAAAGTTAAACAAGCATTGGCATAGCCAATAGGTGTCACTTTTGGGACCTTATAACTATTTAGTTATGCAGCACAATATCGTTGGTACAACAACATCAACTGTTGCATGGCTAAACACTTATAAGGTCCCAAAGCTGAGACCTATTGGCTATGCCTATGCTTGGTATTTCTGGTGAGTGACAGCTCACCTGTACTTTCTCTGTTTCCACTCTTCCTCCTCTCACTGAATGACCACCTTCAGAGACGAAGTGGTGTCATCCACTAAACATGAGCCAGACATCCTCCATGCTTGCTGGTTGGTCCCACTCAGCACTGCACTTACCTGGCATCTCTGCGCTCTCCTTGTCCTCCTTTACCACATTTTAAGCACACAAAGGATCACACCAGCTTCAAGTCTACCAGAAAGGGTTGATGCTCCTAGAGGGTTTGCTCTAGTTTCCCTGTGACTGCAAATACAGCCCAGCTATGAATGTCACTTTCACCTGCACCTCTCTTTACTGCTCTCCCTCAAGGCGAGGGCTAAAGTGCTCCCCCTGTCAAGAATGACTCCGGGGCACAGCATCAGCTTCGTGGGCTAGGTTCCGCGGAGCCCCCTCTGCTTTTCTTCATCTTCCCTCTGCACTAGTGCTATCTTACTTTGCTTTGTTTCAGCTTTGGGTAATAATATCTGAGGCCTTGGAAAAGACACAGGTCCCCCCAAAGGTTTACAGGTGTTTGTTGGAAGGGAACGGTGGTCCACTGAAAGGGAATCTCCCATACCCAAAGGTAGTTCCATTTTTTTTCTATGCATGCTTTCCTTATATAATTTTTGTTACCAAGAAGAAGGTGTGAGTCACTACAATCTTCACATCTGAGTCATGTCTCTACAACCTAGGCGAGAGTATTTTTTTAAAGAACTATCCACAAAATTGCGTTTTCAATAATAATTTACATATTGACAGTGCCTATTCGTGAAGACTGATTTCCAATCAAAAACGCCTACCTTCACCCACAAAACGATCCCTCCCAAACTCATTTCGTCAGTAACTTGCGACATAACTGAATATATCATTCTGTGATGTTAGGAAACACATGGATAACAGCAAACACGTCTATCGCGCTTGAACGCTTATTTGGAATTGACAAGCACGTTTCTACTACTGCAGGTAGCTCGCAAGATTCTACATACTGCAACGGAAAAGCTGCCTTCAATTTCTGCATAATGTTTCTGAAGCTAAGTGAGAATAAACATGCATTACCAGGCGCGTTTTGCTGTGGTATCGTCCCTGCGCCATACAGTGATAAGATGGAGTCTTTTGAGAGTTGTTTTTTTGCAGATTCCTCTGATTTTGCAGCTTTCTCCGTAAACAGATCGAGGTCCACAGATGCAGGGGGAACAGCAGCAGTTGTTGAATTAGTGGATGTGCCCTATGAAAAATAGAGTCGCAATACAGAATCAAACACTGACAAATTCCGTCGTTGCATTAAGCTTGTATTCATGGTTTGTGGAAAACAAATGAAATCTAATTTGATTAAATTCTCAAGTGAAACAATTTCCCAGCTAGGAATGCACCCTATACAAACAATAAATGATTATGACATATAAGTAGCAAGTGCGAAAACATACTAAGAACTGTCAAGTGAGAGCCAAAGTGCATGAAATTCAGACATCATTCTTCCAATCTCATGATTTTACATAAAACTATGTTATAAGATGTGCCACCGTTTACAGTAGCTTTGTTGTCCACCGCAGTGGGTTCTCTCCGCTGAATATGAAACTGGAGGAGAAATTGGCTAGGGACCTCACTGTTAGGAAATGGAAACCTCACTAAAATTCTCTAAAATAGGTGTTGAGGAATCCCCGGTTTTAAGTTGAATTACTTACATCATACATACCTTTCCCTAGGGAAAAACTCTAAAACGGAGAGCAAACAACACTTGCCCAAGCTGCTAGAGCGGAGGTGGACTTCTATCATGTGGTTTGGGAATCTGCCATAATCAGACATTATTGGGATAAGGTGCTTCAGATGACAACACCAGTACCAACTAAGCAACTAGAACCTGATCCAATTCATCGGTCTATTGGGACGCATGCATTGATGTAATGAGACCAAGCAAGTATGTAAGTAAATCTGCTAACTTTGTATTAGTGATAGCTAGCCGCTGGGCTAGAAGGCGAAAAAGGCCTGCAGTATAAAGAACCGGTGGTATGATATCCACAAGTTGGCACTGGTTGACCTGTCATACTCTTAACAAACTGCAGGTGCGGGGAGAGGTGGAACTCTAGCAGTGACTGAGACACCACGCTGGCATCAATAGTGGAAAAATCAGATTAGCAGCCACTAGGATGCCTCAGGGTAGTCTTACATGTAATCTGTGAGCGTGGTTTAGTATTCAGGAACATGGAATTGTAAGTGTGACATCAGGATGGCGTTCAGATTGATGTATAATCATAAACACATAATGTAAGAGTCGTTACTATTACTCTTGGTATTCTTGTGAAGCTTACCACGATCAAAATATGGAATGTTGATTTGTCCTAGAAGCCTGCTTAGGCCTCATATGTTATAATGTACTTTTATTCTGAATACGAAAATGTAAAATTAACATAAAGCAAATGAAATGTGCCACAATTTACCTATATTTAAGGACAAAATTAAATTTCTATCTTTCTGAAAATATTTTTACTGTACCTTGTTTTCTATGCCAGGCATGTGTATGCTGCGCTTATAATATCAAACTTACCAAATGTTGCATTCTTTAGAGACAGCAATGCTTAAGATAGGATAGGATTAAAGTTAATAGAGCGCTCGAATGCCGAGGCGTCTTGACGCGGAGTGAGAAAAAGAGAGGGAATGCAAATTGCTGTACTGGCCGTTTTATGCCCTGGGGAACACCCACGTTTTTATGAACTTCCTGAACATTAGTCTGTTTGCTTGGAGTCGCACAGTGGTAGGCAGTTGGTTCCATAGCCTAACTGCACAGTTCGATAGACTCTTCTAGCTCTACAGACTTTGGTGGCGCAGATGCCTGGCGGGTGCCACTGCAGCGGAGGCTGAGGTGAGGGAAAGCCCCCTTGAAGATAATGACTAGATCTTTGACATTGTAATGCGCCAACCTTTTTTCTTTGCGCATTCTACCTGAACAGCGGCTTTCCGAGCAAGATGGGGCCTTGTGTTCCGGGCGCTGCCGCGCCGACCCCCCATAATGACACCAGATGGCTGATGGATGGAATGCGGAAGGGAGCAATAACGAGAACTCAGCACAAATGACAGTACCTCAGATGCTCCTGGGAGGGGACAGTTATATATTCTTGCTGGTTGTTATAATTATTGTCACAGTATGATACAGCCCTATGGGTAAATGCCCGGATTCATGGTTGTGGGTAGTTCTGATATGCTATGCCAAAGTATGAAAACTAGTTAAATGTTTCCTTGAAAGTTGATTGACATGTTATTTTGATAAATATGTGGTTTATCACTGACGGTTAATGGCAGTGCTTAGGTAACATCCGCCCCTGCGTGTTACTCACTGCATGGATGATAGACACATCTATCTGGGGACTGGGAGGGGAATCTCGACTATGCTAAATTGGGGACAGCATGGTGTGGGTGGCAGGGACTGATGTGAGTACATGTATTTGTGTTTTCTTTTTGTCTATTTGGTTTAGTTTGACACACTTATATGGGACACAGACACACATCAGGGGTTAAACGAAGGCACCAGTACAAGGTGATCATGACCTTGAATGATTGCCGGAGATGTACTAGCTACAAGGCGCTTATCGCATTACTATAGGACTTGGGGACTAGACTGAGGTTCCTGACTTGGAACGCTAGGGGCCTTAATGACCAGCGCAAGACCAGGAAGGTCATGTCATGTCTCAATAGGCACAATATTGATGTAGTACTGCTGCAGGAGACACATCTCCCGGTGACAAGTCTCCCGCAGATTAGGAGCAGGATTCGGGGCACATTCCATGCAGTTGGCTTCACTATTCATGCCTGAGGGGTGTTAACCTGGATCAATCCCAAAGCCTGACTCATGCTTGAAGAATTGCACACAGACACTAACAGTGAATACGTAGTGTCCAGATGTAGGGGGCCAGGCGCGGACTATGTAATAATACATGTGTATGGCCCCAACCATGATTGTCCGCAATTTTACTATGATATCCTGACCTTAGCTCGACAATTGCCTGACATACCGCAGATAGGGGGTGGGGCGATTTTAATTGCACAGTACACCCAGATTTTGATCGCTCTGGAGGTCCACTGCGGTGCCGCACTCAGGCAGCGGAGGCAATTTTAGATATCCTTACGGAGTTGAACAGGTTCGATGCCTGGCGCTCCCGCTCCCCGCTGGCAGGAGGCTACACGCACTAATCTGCGCCCCATAACCTCCATACCAGAATTGATTATTGGTTTCTGATGGGCTCACTTAGAGGTACTGTTAGAGAGTGTAAGATATTCCCCAGTACCTATTCAGACCACTTCCCGGTGCTTATAACATTGACCACTCCTGTCAAAGGACCCCCCGTTCACCTGGCGATTGTTGTATGAGGTGTTTAAGGCGGAGATGATGGAGGCAATGGAAACCTTCTTTGCGACAAATTTGGGTTCAGTCCCGCACTTCACTACTATTTGGGAGAACTTTAAGGTGCTAGTGCGGGGCATCGCAATATCCAAACACTCGGGAGTACTGAAATCGATTAGGGGACGGCTGACTATTAGAGCAAACCTTGGCAGGATTGGAAAGGGAGGTACTGGCTAAAAACGACCCCACACTATCAATCAATCAATCAATTTAAGCTTATAAAGCGCCTGGTTGCACTAACCCGTGCGCCCCCGCGCTGCGACCAGGTCCCATGCCAGGGAAAGAGAACAAAGATAGAATCAAACAATGAAATTATCAGATGATACTTGCTACACTAAAGAATACACTAGAAGAATACCACTCTGGGGCTGATATAGAAGTCAAGCTACTAGGTAAATACACAGTGACAAGCGTGTATAGAGAGGGAGCATGTCCAGGCACTGCCCTAGCAAATCTCATTAAGGGACGTCATGCAGCATCCCACCCCATAGATTTGACTACTGATGCCGGTGTAACTGTCGCCGACGCGGATGAAGTAGCGGAGTGCTTTTGATCTTATTATGTGGATCTATACCAGTCAAGATCCCATGCTACACAATCAGACATTTTGGAATACCTGGAGTATATGAAATTGCCCTGGTTACTAGACACTCACAGGGAATACCTGATGCGCCCGCTGGAGCCGTCGGAGATACAGACGGCCCTGTTCACGATGTGCTCTGGTAGTGCGCCAGGACAAGATGGGCTTGCGGTAGGGTTCTACAAAGAGTTCCAAGAAGTACTTGCACCGCATCTGCGAACACTTTTTGAGGAAATGGCTGAAGAAGGCACTATGCCACCCACAATGAGAGAAGCGCTCCTGGTCGTGATTTTGAAACCCAGGAAGCCTTCGCACAGCTGCTCCTCATACAGCCCACTCTCTTTATTGAACATAGACACGAAAGTATTTGCCAAAGTACTAGCAAATAGACTTGCCCCCTTAATGCTAACTCTAGCGGGAACAGAACAGGAGGGATTTATACCGGAATGCACACTCACATACAATTTGTGCACAGTATTTGGAGCAATATAGTATACTGCACCTGATTTATGATGCTGACCTTAGAACGCATGGAGCCGGGGAGTGTCTTTCTGAACCTGATTGGGACGCTATATACGAGTCCCACTGCCCGGGTGCGGGTAGGTGACGTGGTCACTGCCTCCTGAAGATATCCTGAGGCATCAGGCAGGGCTGCCCTCTATCTCTGCTCCTGTATGCTCTGGTGGCTGAGCCAATGGCTTGTGCTTTGCGGGAATTCCATATCGACAAAGGGATATACCCTAGTCATCTCCTCATTTGCAAACAATACTCTCCTATATGTCTGGGACCCGGTTAACAATATATCCCCTAACCTGCGTGAGACAGTATGATTCGGTGAGCTCTCTGGTCTTAAGATTAATTAGACAAAATCAGTAATATTTCCTTTCACCCCGGCGACATCCCCCGAGGAGCTACACTTTCCTCTGCAGTGGTCTACAGACCCGGTGCGCTATCTTGGGATTCTAATACACACAGACTCCGAACTCTTGTTCAGAGAAAACTATGGCTGCGCCATCACTAAACTTGAAGAGGATGTTGCGCGATGGATCTGCCTCCCCCTCTCCCTACTGGGTAGAATATCATTAATGAAAATGGTAGTCCTTCCCCAATATCTGTTCCTATTCCTTAATATGCTGATGGTCCCGCCAGCACAATTCTTTAAACTCCTTAGATCGCTCCAAATTAAGCTGGCCTGGGCCAACAAAAAACCTCGAGCGAGCTGGAATCTCCTGGTCCTGCCATATTCTAGGAGGGGGGGGGGGAGGGGGTGGGGTTGGGTTCCCCAGACCTTGATCTTTACTACCAAGTCGCTCAGACCTCACATGCCTACCTTTGGTTTCATCAGCAGACGCCCCCCCAACACCTACATATAGTATTACATAGGCTCCACCCCATTTTGTGCCTGCCTTGTTTTGCCCGCCAAGCAGAAACACCGCTATCCTCGATTTGATTAACCCTACAACCCACGCTTGGCATAACCTCCTCAACAGGCAAGCGCTCTCTATCTTATACTCACCTATCACCGCTTTTGCCTGGTGTGAGTGGCTACCGACTCTTGCAAACCCAGAAATGAAAGCAGCCCTACACATCTTAGGACTCAACACGATTGGGGACTTCTTTAAAGACGGGAAGGGCAGAGAGACTGGACTGACCTGCTAGAGATGGACCCACAACCATCCCCCTTACCACATTCCATTATTTTAGGGCTAGAAGCATGTTGTGAAAGCTACTGGGAGATGAGCTGCTGGAGCATCCAGAGGTATATATTACAAATGCCTGTGCACAACCATACTCAGGTTGACATTCTAGTTCTTCACTGAATTCTACTGGCTCGACGCACGTTTTTGGATGTGCTGACGGAGGGGGGGAAAACACTTCCGGTTGTAATGAGCCGTGTTCTGACCATCCCTTTATAACCCTTGACCCACGACGTCACCGCACTTCCGGTTTTCACCGTGGGTCAAAAGATTGAGCAGTGCACTCGGCTGCTGTCACACGAATTTCCAGGAGGTAAGGCCTATAGGGCCTCTCTTGTTTTATTTACAAACAACGGCCTGCGGACCTGCCCTGATAGCACCTTGTCTGTTTATTCCTGCAGAATAACATACCCTGGACGGAGCCCAACTCGGCTAGTTTTTTTTCGTTTGAGTGTCACAAGTCTTTGTTATACCACTCTAAGGTAACTTTACGCTACTCGTTCGCCATGCCCTGCTGCTTATATTATCAGTCACTGAGATGGATTCTTTTCAGCACCCACCGAATGCTGCTCTGAGCCTCTATACAACAACAGTGGGCTTATAATTCAAGATACCTTAGACACCCCCAAACGCCCCTTTTATTTGTGTCCATTTATTTAATGTAATTTGTGTACGTCATAGGGGCCAAGCCTCACCTCGCCAATCCTGCCTTAATCATATCGTCTGACGCTTATGTCATCAGGGACTCTTCCACCCAGTGGCCCTGGTGTAGTAGCACTTTCTGGTTTTATTATTGGAACTTTGTTCTGAGGGTGTCTGATGTATACACCAGGTTCTATTCCAATATCACACATTTATTTTCCTTTTGTACACAGTGACATTGGACCGTATGATTCCATAAGTCCCTATTCATTTGATTTTACTCAGGGGATTTATTCCATTACTGCGCCAGCCGGGACAGAAGTACAACCGGCAGAGTGGTTAGCCTCCTTGCTCATGTTAATCAGACTGTGCGCCGGCGTCAGCGTAGATCTAACAAAGCCCCATGGGTTGGACGAATTACTGATCCACAACCTTATACTCCTTGTCTTGCAGATCGAGCCATTTCAGTTCATTTGCCACAGAGGTACGAGTTTTATTCCTTACTGGTAGTTCAATTGACCTTCTACTCAGTGGTCCTCACTCTGGACTGCCTGTGTTTTTCCTCGTTCCCTCTCCCCTTTTGTTTCCCTTTTCCCTTTTTTTCTTTTCTCTATCCCGAACATAACTTATCCCTTTCTCGAGAAACATGTCAGAAATTCCTTTTGATCAGTGCATTATGTTTGTTTATTTGATTTACGATGTAAAACATTGGTTGTTTCAGGATTAGATCGATTGATACGCACAAAAATTTAAGTCACAATGTGTACGTTGATATTAGACCAGTCACCGAACTTTATCACAAAACACTGCCACGGTGAAACATTTGCACTCAAAAATAATGTGAGCCAAACTTGGATATCACTGGATACCTCTTCACCTCAATGGTTTACTCATCAACTTTAGGACCTATCCATCAAAAGTGTTGGTGCACAGGACTATGGGTTGCCACCCAGGGTGTAATGACACTAAAGTCACTTGTCGCCGAACCTGAACACATGTTTGTGTTATAGTATCGGAGACCTTGTTATTGTACATCTTCTAGCCCTGAAGAATTCGTGGATTCATACCCTGACAAAACACGTGTTGGCTGGGCAATCGATCCTCATTAAACAATTAGAACACAAGACACCCAGAGTGTTCAGCAGTCATCTCACTCATTGACGTGTAAATAGTAAAGTGTTACCTGCATTTTCATGAATTAAAGCTATGCAGTACTGTTTCTGCAATTTACAATAACGTGTGCACAGGCATTTGTAATATATATTTGAGGCCTTGTGTCTTTTCGAGGGGTTCAGGGTAATCCCTTCGCCTGTAGCACCGTACGACACCAACATCACATACACACAGAAGCACATAGAAGTAGGCGCCATCGCATACTGCACAAATCCAAACTCTTTCCTTGCATCCAACCTCCGGAGGTACTTTCCTTCTCTACACTGATTTGTGCTGCTTCCCCTAAGCGACTAGTTGCAAGAATATACTCTCAGACGCAGGAATTGTGCAGGGACCGATACGTCAAGGCCAGACTTGGACTGGCAGACTGATTTGGAACTGGTTATAGACGACAGTATGTGGAAGTATTACTGTGAGGCAACCAAACATATCTCACTTAAGGGCTGACTTCGACTTACACAGTTTAAGATTCTGAAATGCATCTACCATACACCAGTGCGACTCCACAAATTTGGGCTCCGTGACACGTCCAACTGCGAATGCTGTGGAGCCGCCGAGGCTGATTTTTTGCATTTAGCATGGCTTTGCCCTCCTATTGAAAACCTCTGGATACCGGTATTTACAGAACTCCAATCAGTCACTCAGGTAGACCTCAGTCCTGACCCGCTGCTGGCCCTTCTTAGATACTCTAAAAAATTGTAGAAGGCTATCAGACGATTAGTGGACATGGCATTGTTGGTTGCTAAACGAGTATTGGCGATACACTGGTCTCGAGGGCCTCCTCCCACACTGACACAATGGTCTAGGGCCATGGTGTAATATAATTCATAAACAGAAACATACAGTGAGCTGCTCCCATTAGTAACCGCCCAAAGAACTTCTGGAGCTTTTATGCTACTTGCATTTAGACTCTGACCCAAGAACAAACTGCAGCCACTCCCTCCTCAAATCCGTCCTCCATTCAGCAGCTCGCTTCATTTCAGGGTCCAAACGAAGTGACCACATCACTCCTATCCTGTCTTCTCTCCGATGGCTTCCCATCGAGGCCAGAGCTATCTACAAAACAGTGTGCATCACCCACAAAGCTTTGTACTCTTCCTCCCCTCGCTATCTGGCGAATAAGCTGAAATTGTCTGGAGGCTCAAGACCTTCTCGGAATGCGGAAAAGTTCCTTCTTGAACCCCCCTCCTTCAAAAGGGAAAAATTGTTGGCACAATCGTTCTCAGGTAATGCGGTGAGAATCTGAAACTCGCTTCCTCCTTCGCTCCGTGCCATCACCTCCATCCAGATCTTCAAAGCGGACTTCAAATCTCTTTTATTTCAAAGACACTTTCAGAACTAATTCCCTCCTTCTCAGACCCCCACAAGAAGTTCTTTAGTCATTGTAAATTTGTCACATATATTTATATTTTTGTTTGTACATCCTGTGCTTGCTGCGTTTAATATTGTGTTCCTTTTGCCTGCGTTGTTTTGATTCTATGGCCTGCTATTTTTCGCCAGGAAGTTCTTTAGTCATTGTAAAATGTGTCATATTTATTCTTATTTTTGCTTGTACAGTCAGTTCATGCTGTGCTTGAGATTGTGTGCCTTTTGCCTGCGTCACTTCGTCTCTATGGCATGCTATTTTTGTTTGTTCCATTCTTGTAACAGTTCTCTCATGTAACGTAACTGGTTCTATTGTACAGTGCTCTGACACCTTCGGGTAAAGTCTGCGCTTTATAAAAATGCACTAAATGAATAAATAAATAAAATAAATAAAATAAATAAAATAAATAAATAAAACAGACTTCCCTGGCATTAGAATACACATTGTAATGTAATGTAATGGTACTTGTATAGCGCACAAATCACCATGAGGCATCTCAGCGCTTGTACGAATACCGCTGAGGAACCCTTCCTGGCCTTTCCCTGTGAAGTGCCCACTCCTGGGCACCCCCAAGGTGAAGCCAGGCATCCTAGCGTTGTTGGGGCCATTGTGGAGATTAAGCAAGCTATTGCCCAGAGTTGCAGAGTGGGACCCATGATTAGACTAGGCACCGAGGCGAGAATTATCAGGTCCGGGGAAATTGAGCCCAAGAGCCGCCGAGGCAGGAATTGAACCCTGGTCCCGGGCCAGACCTCTGCATCAGCGTCTGCCGCTCTAACCATTGAGCCACACTTCTCCGTAGAGATTGGTGTTCCCTATAAGGCGCTGGTGTCGTTGGATCGATGAACGCGCAGTTCTTTAAAGGAGTGACTGTATTGTGATGTCAATTTAGGTAATATTAGTTTGATTATTGTTCATTGTTTTCTAATTTGGTGATATTTTTTGGAATGAATATTCAGGATGAGTTTGTCCCTATCTCTCTTTCGTTACTTTTTGTATGTTATTTTGTCTTATTATGATTTTGTCTGTATTGTATCATTGAAATGGATACAATAAAACAATAATAAAAAAAAAAGGAAACCAATGTGAAGGAATTGAAGGCGATCTGCAAAAATCTCAAAATCCAAATCAGGGGCCTCACCAGAAAAGAGGAGCTACAAAAGGCGCTGAGGGCCTGGGTAGCAGCTAGACATGCTAATGAGCTGTCTGGAGATCTTGGCATGGAGGCAGAGGATCCTATTCCAAGGGTGGATGTGCTTTTGGGAGGGGGCACCCTCTAAACCAGGCAGCAGCCGGGTGTCCCCAGGGGAGCTGGAGGACAGGCGGGAAGCGAGGACATTCAAGTTGGAGAAACTCAGGATGGAAAGTGAGAGGGAAGACAAAAGAATAGCCATGCAGGAAAGGAAGATGATGTTAGACCATGAGTTTAAAATGAGCAGAAAAAGTGTTAGGTCCAGTACTGAGGATGAGGTTGACATACACTGGGGGTTCAGGATTTTGAGGTAACTCCAGTGGTGCTCAGTGTCCCTGAGGTGGATTGGGGAACTGGCACAGAGGATCATGTTCCTTGTAGTGGGAGGGAAACTCTACTGACTCTAGATGAGAGGTACAGGGAGATGGGTTCCTCCAAGATAGAAGCCCTAGTATGCGAGTATGGAGACCAGCCAGAAAGGTATGGGTTGAGGGACAGCAACATTGAAACACTGTCTGACAAGTCTTGTGAGAAAGATGTGGGGTACTTTTCTGAGGCACTGGATGGATGGGTGAAGGGTAGTTTGGTTAACACCTGTGTGGGGCTGTGTGATTCAATTGTTGGAGAGCATATTTTAAGTCCCTGTTTTCCAGAGCTATGCCAACACCCGATGGATTGTGAGTTTTCAGACCCCAGGGAGCTTGCACTGGAGGGAGACCTTTTGGTGGATTCCAGAGGGTCTGGAGAAGCATCTGGGGGTGACCCGGAAGGAAGTGGCTTAGGTATTTCCCAACCGAGGGGGTTGGGAAAGGTTTTTGGTAGCCCAGATAGGTCTCTGTGTCGTGGGAAGGGTGTAGGGACTCACTTCCTGTCTCTGCGAACGAGTGGGAATGGGCTGCGGCCCAAGGTGCCCAAAACCCGGTCCCAGAACCTGGGTGGTTCCGGGAGGGAACACCAGGTGGGGAGCCTAGGCTCTACTGGTAGGCCGTCCATTGAGGGGGATCTCCTAGTGTCAGGAGAATGTGTAAACAGAGCTCTAGTGGTTCTGGTGTCTGGCAGTACCGTTCCTAAATGGAGAGTGCAGAAGTCCACATGGAGGGGTGAGAGGGGGATGTGTTCCCCAGTAGGCGAACCAGTGGGTACCAGGCCAGCCAGAAGGGCTGAGCCTTCTAGGAGTGACCTTGGTGACACCACTTCTGTCCTGGGGGATCTTCCTGCACTGTCAGATGGACAGGGGTCGGGAGATCTGCGCTAGGCAGACTGTCACACAACAGATGAATCATGCGTTACCCTCAGGGGGGGCATGCGTGCTCCCAAGGAAGTACTGGTGCACCGGACAGGTGCTCAACTGCAGGGGTTAGGCCACTCTGGTGTGGGAGGCCAGGTTCAGGTCCTGGCTGAGCTGGAGGGAAGGACGACTGTAAGCAGTGTCCTGACCGGTTTATCTTCTAGGGATACCACTCCAGGTGGGAGGGTGCAGAACTCTGGAAGGGAGTGCAGAGGGAGGGAGTCCTCGCCTCTGACCCTGGTTCAACCTGAGGGTTTAGATCCTAAGGTATTGGATCAGTTGCAGGGTCAAGGCCCTGAACTAGTAGAAGACTTGTGTTGGAGGTCTGGTTCCAGCATCCTGACAGTTTTTGGTTCAGAGGGTGCCTCTCCCAGGAGGAGAGTGCGGACCCCCGGAAGGAGAGGGAAGGGGGCATGGCCCGGGACCTCTGGTCAGCCTGAGGGTACAGACCCTGCATTGGAAGTCCAAGTTCAGGGTGTCCCCCTGAACTCGGGGAATGGGCAACTGCTAACAGTGCCCCTACCAGTTTGTCTTCTGGGGGTGCCGCTCCAGGTGGGAGGGTACAGAGCCCCAGGGAGGAGGACCAGGTGTGGGAGAGCCCACCTCAGTCCCTTGATCAGCCTCAGGGTACAGACCCTGGACTGAGATACCAGTTGCAGAATAGCCCCCCTGAACAGGTGGGTGAATTGTGCAGGACACCTGCCACAGGTGCCCTGACAATTCTGGAAGGGGGTACTACTCCAGGTGGGAGGTTACAGAGCCCCAGCGAGAAGGAGAGGATGTGGGGGAGCCCACCCCCACCTCCTGTCCATCTGCAGGGTACAGACCCTGGGCTGGTGGGCCAGTGTCAGGATGCCATACCGGACTTGGCAGGGGAAAGAGTAGAGCAAGGGAGCCAGGCACCTGGGGTTACCGCCCCTCACTCTCTGACGCCACAACGGTTGGAGTCGCCTGAAAGGCATACGACCTGGCTCTCATCACTGACAGATGTCAGTGGCCACTGTGGCTGGCTGTCCGGAGAGACAGAGTTGCCCCTGGGAGGGGGAAAGGAGTCACCCCCCTTGTGTTGGCCATGTGGGTAATGTCTGCCTTTTGGGACACATCTGTGAGCAAAGTAAGTTTAGTTTCTGCACAGATGGGGTCCACAGGTGAGGAGAAGGGTTCCCCATGGGTCAGCTTAGTGGGCCCTGAGAGTATGGATAGAGGGATCCAACTAGGTTCAGGAAGGCGTAGAACGGGAAGAAAACCCTTCTGTTGCGGGCCAGGTCCCATGTTCTATCGCCCCAAAGCAGGGAATTCCATCGAGGTATGGATTGGCCTACCCTCGCTTTAGGCTGGAAGGGGGTTGTGTTGGACATCGCCCTTTTTGCAGGGTTATCCCCAAACTTTTTGCTTCTTCCTCCTCTTTTTTCCTGACTTGTTTGTGTTGGTTTTATGACTCTGGTCACTTTACCACTTTTAATCAGCGCTAAAGCGTGTATGCTCTCTGTGTAAATTGTGTTGTGGATTGGTGTTTCCATGATTATATATTTGATTTACTTGTTAGTTCCTAGTAAAGTGCGAGGACCTGTAAATCAAATGCTACTAGTGGGCCTATCACACAAGAGTTGAAAACTTGAGAGTGTAAGCCCTTGTGCACATGCAGTGCTTTAGAATGGCAGGTATGAGAACGAAGTAGAATGTAGATTGTTCTCTAGACATACACGGAAAGATTTTAAACCTCTGAGGAGCCCCCCTGTTTTACATGCCAGTTGCTGAAATAGATATTTATATGTGTTGATAGAAAGACTAACACTTGTGCCTTTCTGTAACATTGTGTTGCTTTGGGTCCCATTTCGATTTTATAGGTTGAAGCATGCTCTGCTCCCGGTGGTATGCGTAGAGAATTTAAGTGACATGCCCCCGAGCTCGCGTGTAGGCATTAAGAAAGATTGGGGGCATTTGCGGCACTTGTTAAATATTATGACCCGTTTGTGGAGTCTTGTTTCTTCTGGTCTGTTGCCCGGGTCGACAGACTTAGTCTGTCGTCAGTGCCGCTACGATGTAGTGGGTCATGTGACCACACGTTTGTTAGTTTTAGCCGATGCACGGAAGCGACCGCGTCCTGGCTGGTTCAGCGTGTAGAGCGACCGTGAACGAGCGCGTATGCTAGAAAAGGAATTTAAAGATAGCATCTGGTTCGCCACGGGGAGTGAAACCTTCCATAGGTATTGAACATTAAACCCGTTGGTAGTTTAGAAGCGTGTAGAAAGAAGATTGGGGGAAGATTCCATACTTATATGGGCTATGTGTTTCTACAGGCGGCGAGGTTGTGGACTTACTCCATGCTTCAGGGAGACACTTGGTAACTACGTGGACCGGCTTTATTTCCACGATGCCCAGGTACTTTATATACATTTTGAATTGGGTGTGTGGGATTACAGAGATAGAGGCATAGTTTACCGAGTGAGACAGAGGATCCATTACGTGTTTAGTTTCATTTCTTTCCCCCGTTGCCATTTTAGGAGGTGAGAAGAGCCAGCTGAGGCGGGTATTTGTGTACACACATGAGTGTTCATTGGATGATGCAAATATTGTTTGATGACTGAAGAGACTATTTCAGGTAACCCGCGCTCTTGTTCCATTCCCTCTCCACCCTGGTGGGTCCCCGGGGTGCACACTGAGGCTTGCATTATGGTAGTGGTATTTTTCCACGCACATGGCACCTTTAGGTATTGTGGTGATTTTCTTCCACTTGGCACGTTGTGGAGATACGTTCAGTAGAGGCAGTTGAGATGCCTCAAAGCTTTTTCCACTGAGCACTGCATGGGCAATTTTGGGACACATGTAGATATAGGGAGAATAGAATGTTTAGTTATGTGTTTTTATTACTATTGTAGATAGACCCTTGTCCTGAAGCCGCAAAAAATGAAAGGCTGAAACGCGACTGCGTCGACAAAACTAGGAGTCGTATCAATAAAAAAAATAAATCCTAATAGTTAGGGCACCTAAAGATAGAAAGAGGGTAGGAGGTACGATATCTCAGGCGCATAGGTGACTTCCTCACAGTGTAGCACTCAGAATAAGGAGTGTATATGTGTTTGAATAATATTTAAGGGTTTTTTGTAATTGCTGTATATAGCGTGTTTTTGCATTATATTGTGATTATAAATTATATGCGATTTATTGTTTTGTCATATGTTTTGAACATATTATGTTTGATATCTATGTATTTGATTTTTTTGTGTATCCAGCGCCATCCTATGACATGCATATTATATAAAATCATTGATCCCTCCCTGCTTTTTTCTATACATACATCTTTGATGTTTTATGCCGAGGTAGAGGAAGGTGATTTTGGCATGCCCCCTCTTTTTTGTAGACTAGTGGGCCTGCAGCACTGATTGTGCCACGCACGTGAGTGGCCCTAAAAAGGTACCTCAGACATGCCATTGCAGAGTCTGCGCGCAGTTTGTAACTGTCATGTCGACTTGGCCTGTGCACACACGGGCCAGTCCCTAACCTTCCCTTTTCTTACATGTCAGGGACCTCTAAGGTAGGCCCAAAGTACCCCTGTTGGCTGGGTGCAGTGTATGTGAAAGGTAGGACATGCTCGGTGTGTGTGGCATGTCCTGATAGTGAATTACAGCCCATTACATTTTTCAATATTGCAAGGCTACCTGTTCCCCATAGGAAAGAATGGGAAGTTTGTTTATAACATCTTATAAACATAACAGGCCCTGGGACCTATGTGGGAAAATAAAATGTAGTATGCCTGAACTGAGAATCTAACTATGCATCTTTTAGTAAAGGTGATTTTTACATTCTGATTTTGAAAATACCACTTTTAGGAAGTAGGTATTTTCTTGCTCAGTCATCCCTTGTGCCTCTGTTGGAATGTGGATTGCCTGTCTGGGTTTTGGACGACAGATGGCTAGGAAGCAAGGGTGGCTCCCGATAGTCTAGGTAGGTCAGGAAAGGGCTGAATAGACCTGGGGGAAGAGGGAGGAGATTTCCTTGCACCTCAAAGGGCCTGGTCTGCCCCTGACAATGCCGTCTCCACCCACTGCCGGGAAATTGCACCAGAGAAGGCAGAAGTGGTTCTGGCTGGGCACAGACACCCTGGGCCCGATTCACAGAACTAACTTAAGACAAAATCCTAAACTTACTACCATTTTGGTATTCACAGAAGGCACTTACTAATTTCGGTATTCACAGAAGGCACTTACTCATTTCAGTATTCACCGAAGTTAGGAGTCCTAACTTTAGGACTCCTAAATGCCTTCGGTGAATACCGAAAGTCTTAAAGTTAGGATTTTCCTCATTTTAGGAGTAGTAAATTTAGGACTCCTAAAATGGAATACCAAAATGAGTAAGTGCCTTCTGTGAATACCAAAATGAGTAAGTGCCTTCTGTGAATACCAAAATGGTAGTAAGTTTAGGATTTTGTTTTAAGTTAGTTCTGTGAATCAGGCCCCCTCTGCCTAGAGATCAAAGGATTTTTGGATACAAATACTGGGGCCCATACCCCTGAACTTTAGAACTCTTTTGGATCAAGAAGACTGCCAAGAAGAAGAGCTGGAGAAGCTGGGAGGAGGGACTACCACTTTGCTGTGTTGGCCTACAGTGGCTGCTTCTTTCTTGGGCAGTGAAAGGACTGGAATGAACTTTCTGCAATCTACATTTGTGAGTTTCTCCAAGGGCTTGAGGTAGAGCGTGCCCCCTGTTCAAGAAGTCTCGGGAAAAGCAAAGACTTCAAAGCTCTTCTGTCCTCAGCACTGGGGACTGTGTGTTTTGTACTGCAACAGAAGAAAAGCAACCCGAGGAAGTCTACGACGCCGCTGCCGACTCCGTGTCCTGAAGGCACTGCAGAGGGCAACGCTGCACCGCGACCCTGGTCTCACCGACGCCACCTGCTGACGCCGCCACCGAGCTGCTGCTCGCACCGTGACCTGTGGGCACCGCACTCCGTACCGCCTTGCTTCACGACGCCGCCTTGGCAAAGGAGAGGGCACCGCCGCAACGTGACCCTGGTCTCACCGATGCCGCCTGCTGATGCCGCCACCGAGCCGTTGCTCACACCGCGACCTGTGGGCATCACACTCGCACTGCCTCGCTTCACGCTGATGCCTTGGCCTCCCCTAAGACGCTGTTCCACGCTGAAATTGACGCCGCTGCTTGCACCGTGGTTCGAGGGCACCGCTAGTAAAGTTACATGACGCACCGCCCTCATCCCGCACCGCAGCCTTGACCTCCCCACGCCGGCGCCATCGGCTCTAGTTCGTCAGCCGTTTAACAGTGCTTCAGCAACAACGACAACGCTACTTGCACTGTGACCTGCCAGCACTGTGACGAGCACAGCCTTCATCTCGCACCACGACCCTGTTCTCACCGACGACGCCATCTGACGTTGCCAGCGAGCCGTTGATCGCACCACGACCGGAGGGCACCGCACGTTGCACCGCTGCACTTCCCACCGCAGCACACAACGCCTGCCAACGCCAGTGCTCCTGAATCCAACAGAGAAGAGATCGACTTGCAACACGTATGACTTCGAGGGCCCCTGCCCTGACCTCCGGAACCGATGCCTGCAGACGCCGTGTTTTTGGATGCTCAAAGAGCGTGTTTTCGGATGCTCAACGAGAGGTCGCTGACACCCTGCATTTATAAAAGGTACTGTTTGTAGGTCTTCCCGACACCGTAGCTGGCCCGCGATGCCGCGGTCAGCCAGAACTGTTTGGATTTGTTTGCTCACGACCCATGATAGCCCCGGAAGGAACTGTTTTTAAAGCGTATTTTGATAACTGTGGATTTTTAAGTACTGTATTGTGGATTTTTATCGTTTTTGGTCTTGTCTTAAGTATATAAAAATATTGGATATTTGTATAAACTGGTGTGATGTCCTTTTGTAGAGCCTACATTGTATTACTGTTGGTTATGTTCAAATGCTTTACAAACTGCCTCTAAGATAAGCCTGACTGCTCCTGCCAAACTACCAAGGGGTTGAGCAGGGGTTATTTTAGGAGTGTAACTCCCTTATCCTGACTAGAGTGGTGCTTTCTGCCTGGCTTTGGCACACACCCTAGCCTGCCAAAAATCCAATTTCTAATAGTAAATATTATATTGTATTCACTTGCTGCCATTATAATCTCCATCACCTCTCCTTTCAACTATACATGTGTTCATACATGCCTCACCATTATTGCTTTCACCTTTAAATCCGCATACCTGGACCCACGTTCTCCTAGATTCACATCACATGAACACACAGTAGCCCAGGCATTATAATGCTCCATAGACCACTCCAAATGCATGACGTACACTTGAACCAATCTGGATAATTCCCAAAGTTGATGCGCTCAATTTTACAAATATATCCCCTTGTCATTTCCCTCCCCTTCCTTTTTCTTTCTCTCTCCCCCCTCACCCCACCTCCCACTTTTCAGACTCTGACAGGCATTTGTCTCAGGCTTTACTTGTCCTGTCCTGAAGATGATCCTAGAATTGAACTAAAGGATCAAAACATTGTCAACTTCACATACTCTAACATAAACCTGTATCATTTATCATGCTGTGCCTGAGTAATTTAATGAAATTTATGTTGGCCAAACTCTTGTATTTTTGGCCACAATTTATCAATTGCCCGAGTTCCCCTTTTTGTTTCACATGTTGTTTATATTCCTACTTGTATGTTTTTCTTTTAACTACTTACATGAAATGAATATGTCCAGTTGGAGCACCATATATAGATATCATTGTATCTCCATATAAAAAATCTATTGACTATACATTCTTTTGAGAGGGACCAGTGCTCCTACAAAATACTGAAGCAATCTGTACACAGAAATGACATGTAGAAAAGGCCTTGAAAAAAATAAATAAGACTAATCTCACTCACTCCTGAGCCTGAACGCCTTTCTTTGAGTGGCTTAATTCAATAAATGGATGCCAATGATTAACTCAGACAAAAGTGAATGTAATTAGTTTCAGCAACATTAAGCAACATATAAGTATTGCTCCAACTGAATGGATCGCATATGAATTGTAAAATGAATTTGCGTTTTTTTTACACCACTGTTTTAGAAAAACTAGTTCAGTTTACACTTTCACTTATTCATGGAACATATGGGAGATTCTTATCGTAATTGCACAACTGTTAAGTGTACTCATATACTTTATGTACCACATAGAAGCTAAAATTAAATATGAAGTTGAAAAAAATCCATTCAACAGAATGTATCCCCCAGGGCTTTAAATAGTACGGGTCCTGCCAGTGCTGAGCACTGGCAGTTTTTAAAAGGGATACCTATCGGGCTCTGTTTTTATGCCCTGGCAATACAGACTGGTCGACAGGCCTAACAAACAGGGATCATGCATCGCTACGTGAGTCATTCGTAACACTTTCTCTGCTCAATTGATGCATCATGGCTGAAATCACTTTGGAGCCTCTTCCAGCTACCAAATGTGATTATGTGTGGAACTGATCCCTCCTGCTATACCGTGACCTTTGCATTGCTGCTGGATGCGGTGTTGTTGGTAATTGGACCGGAATCATCACAAGGATAGATACGGCATCAGAATAACACGAGTCGCGGGTGGCAATTTGCTGGGACTGGCCAAGTTTATTAAGTGTTTTTACAAACCCTCATGTGTGAAGAAACCTTGAGACCCTCATGTGTGAGGAAACCTTGGTATTTGTCACCAGTGAAGTGAAGTCTGTCTTAAAGGTTATCCCGAGTGGCAAAGCACCGGGGCCTGAATGTATCCCTGCCGACCTATTCAAACATGAGCAAGACCTATGGGTCCCTTATCTGACAATGTTAGCCAATGCCCTTGCTAATGGAGCATCGGTTCCCGATTCTTGGCTAGGGGCAAAGATATTGCCAATCTACAAGAAAGGCGATCGCTCTGCCCCGGCCAATTATCGACCGATTCGCCTTATAGACGTGGTACAAAAGATCGTAGCCCGTCTACTTTTGGGACGTATACAGGGCTGGATGGCCGATTTTGACATATCAAAACCGCTTCCAGTGGGTTTCCGGTCTCATATTGAGACCCTTGACCAAGCATTCAGGTTTATGCTCCTGTACTGAAAAGAGGTATTCCTTGGGGGTGGCATGCTCTTCGCGGCCTTCGTGGACCTAAGGTCCGCGTTTGATCTTGTTCCAAGGATCAAGTTGTGGGAAGTTTTATTGGGGACGGGCATGCCCAAAGAGCTGGTGGCTCTCCTTATTAACATGCACGAACACACGCATGCCAAGGTTCGATGGGGCAAACCAGGGGAGGTGACTGAAAGGTTTGAGGTCTCTAAAGGGGTTAGACAAGGGTGTGTGCTAGCCCCTACCCTGTTTTCTTTGTTCATCAACGGGGTTACAAATTACTTTTCTAACCATCCGACAGACGCACCCTCACTTGCCGGTATGAAAGTCCCCCTGCTCATGTTCGCGGACGACACACGCTCTTAATATCTAAGACGAGACAGGGTTTACAGCTAGCTCTGTCTCGCTTTGAGCTTTTCTGCCGCGAACATGAACTGGAAGTCAACGTAGGGAAGACAAAATTTATGGTCCTTCGTGGACCAAGATCTGTAAAAGCAAGGGTTAATATGGGTGAAGTTATCCTCGACCAGACAGCTGCTTTTACTTATTTGGGAGTTACCTTTAGTGAAAACTTAATTTGGAAACCCCAGATAGACCTCCTTACCCTTAAGCATGCCCAACTTGGTGTAGCTCTGTTGAAGGAACATAGACACTCTTTAACTAAACCATTGGCTCCGCTGATTAAAATCTACGGTTCTAAAATTCTTCCAGCCATTATGTACGGAGCGGAACTGTGGGGCTTTAGCGACATGTCCCAACTTAAGGTTGCAGAGAATAAATTCCTTAGGTCAGCAATAGGGTTACCTCAATCAACACCTCGTATTCCCCTATTATTTGACCTAGGTTGTCAGCTCGTTGAGGACATGGTACGGTATAGACCACTGGCGTTCTGGCGATGTCTGTGGACGACACCGGAACTGTCCATGTATGCCAAGGCCCTACTAGAAGGTAAAGGGTTAAGGGGCTCGTCCAGGATTCCCTGGTTATCCGAAATAAAAGCCACTCTGATTGATATGGGGATGGGGTCCTTATTGGCCGACCCGGTCACTGCCGTTTTCCCCTCAAAGAAGCTTTTTAAGGAAGCCTATTGGAGCAGGATTAAGGCAAAGAGATTAGCATCTGTTCTGGGTAGTTCTATGACAGCATGATTCCTTGTTATCAAGGATGACTCCATTTATGAAGAATATTGGGACATTATAACAAAGCCATTAGATCGCAAACTGTATCATCAGTTTAGAGTAGGCTCTCTTCCGCTTTGAGGGCTAACGAGAACCTGGAATCTATTTGGTAATGATAAATGTCCCTTTTGTGTGGAAGAGGTAGAAACTGTTGACCATTTCCTCTTTTGTTGTCTAATGTATTTACAACCTAGACGAGTATGGCTAAGCCCCGTATGTCGTTTACTGGGAACCAGATCCGCACAGGCCGCTAGAAGAATCTTGAAATCTGACACTTCAAAACTTGTTATAGGTGTAACTAAATTTGTCAGTTGGGCCTGGATAATTCGGATCCGGAACATGAGTCCGTAATATAATAGTGTATATGATGTTGTTGGTGGCTTTAGCAATACTGTCTATTTTATATGAATACTGGTTTCGGTTTAGATGGTTTTATCGATTGTATCAGCCGCGAGTCTTTGTTATACAGATTTAATAACTTTTTACTTCTGGTTTTAACATGTTATGTATTTATGGATTTTATTGCCTATTTTATGACATTTTACTTACAAATTGTGCTGTGTATTGTATAGTATGTCTTTTATGATGTAAATCGAAATAAAGACCTTTTTGACTGACAAATGCACCACCACCACACAATGGGGCACAGAAAAGAAGAGAGGGTGTATATTCTGTAAGCACAATGGGGAGCCCAACAACATCTTCGGCACACACTCCCTGAAGGACGCATACAAGCATGTGCATTGCCGTGTCTTGCTGCAGTATATGTGCCGCCAGGGTACTGGAGACTATGCGCACACATTTGCGCTTCTATCCTTTAACAGAGAAAGTCTATGTTCCTATCTGGAATACTGGCAAGTGTGAAGTTCAGCACTGTGTGTGCCCACTTGATGTAGAGCAGGCAAACTGTTGTAATGTAACTTCTCTTGTACATCCTCCCTATGCTTACCCCTGCTCTACTGCTTGGCTCTTGATGATGTCATTGGAATGTTGGGATGGTTGAACAGTAAGGAGTTGTCAGTTGGCATGACGGGCTCAGCAGTGGAACTGCTCCTGGGGGGGTCTCTACTCTATCACATGGGTCTGAAGAAGAAATAAAGTTATGATCCTGAACTACACCTACAGACTACGGATCTTTCTTTATTGTAACACTGGCAACGATGTAAAAGAACCTGCGTGCTACTTCTATGGATTTGGACTTTGGACTTTCAAGAAACTAAAGGATTTGGATTTGAATTTGGAGAAACTTGGCACATCTAAGACCCCACCAGTGACCACATCATCGGTCGCCCTATTCATGTAAGTGCCAGTTTCTTTCTCTATGTTTAGGTCAGTAATGGTTTGCAGTAACCAGTATTGGATGAGCATCACTGCTCCTACTTGCTCCCTATCTTGACTTGAGTGACTGGCACCTGCAACTTAAACTGGTTTCAAGTGAATGTCTCAACACACCACGAGTGAGCAGTGATGTGTGCTGGGACTTGGCAGCAATGAATGGAGGCTGTGATACGTTTAGGAAGTTGTACGGAGATTTCGGGCTGATCCGCTTATGAGATCGCATCGCTATCGTTTTGGCTGCTTAGGAAATCAGCAATTTTATTTACTTTTTGGAGTAAATCGAGCGTTGTTGCTGCCATCTACTGGTTTAAAAAAAAAAATAGTAGAGAAATTCATTTATTGAGTTCATGTGGGTTTGGTGCTCAAGCAAGATAACTGCGTGATGGAGTTTACATGAAGGAGTGTTTAATTTATGTTTGGCCCTGTGGAGAAAGAGCGGCACATAATCAGCAACATGTAGTGTCGATTTTATTGACTGTTATTGAGTGCGCTGTACATCAGCAGTTCTACAGTGAAGGAGCCACATTGAACTTTGTGGATGAGCGCTCCTCTGGTAATGATTGACACGCTTGGGAAATGGACACGGAGGAAAGTCAGCGCTTTGACATTTGTTTGTTTTGAAATCCTAACGGCTACACTTACCGTTACCGAGCGCGCCCTGCTGCTCGCGCTGTTTTCACTGGCTCTGACTCCTCTCGCGCTGCTCTGTTTCCGTCATTGAGCATGCCTTGGCTCCTGCCTCGCTCTGCCTCCACTCGCGCTGCTCCGTTTTGCTTGCATTCGGCCATTGTTTCTATTGCTTCACTTAGCACGCTCTGTTTCCCTTCGTGCTTCATGACTGGCCGACTGTGCGTTATGCGTTTGACGTCACCACGCATAAACGTCACTTGAACACACATACCGCCATCTTGGTTTCCATGGTTACCGGCACAACGTGAGGAGCGTTCAGATTTCTTCAGCAGCTAAGTTTGTTTTATGAATATTGGATAAAGTGTACTGCAGCACACTTCAGGAGAGGCACTTAAATTGAACTTATGAAGTGTTTATTTTTAAGAGCTGTGTGCGTTTCTCTCAACATTTTTGTGGAATGGCTCGGGAGCATAAATCGAGCTCCGGTGTTTAAGACTATTTAAGGGCCAGGATGGTCAAGTCTGACCAAAGAGAAAGTTTTCATAATTTTGTAAAATGCTTAACTTATTATGTTAAGTTGACCTTATGTTGAAACCAGTCTTTTACAGTCTTTTATTACTTGTCTTTCTTCTTATGTTACATAAGCCTTTGTTGTTTGAGAAGCATGACAAATCATATTTTTTATGGTTGTGTATGGTTGGTCTCAATTCTTATTTTTTTTTTAGCCTTTTGTTTTCAGCTGTGCATGTAGTGTAAGACTTTATGGTTTTGCTTGTGATGCCTTCTTTGTGGTAATTCACCTATATACTATGTCTGGTTTAGTCTTTCTTTAATCTTTGTGTCTTTCATTTGTATTCTGTGTTGGTTGTTGGTGTATGTAATGGTGGGTCTTCCCTTGTCCTGCCGTTACTGTTTATGTATGGTGAAGGGAAAGGGTGTGTGGTATGAGTTGTTTTTCTTTTATGGTTTTGATGAGGGTCTGAGGTTTTAGTTTTCTTATTTGGTTGTGGGTACTTCTTTGCTTACCCCATGGGCAATGTGCCCCTTTTCTTGTTCTGGTTTGCAGAAGGGGGAGTATGTTGTGTCCCTTGTCCTGCATGCATATACTGGAGTTGGTTTTTCCTGGTTTTGCTGTTACTTTGGGTTGTGGGTAACTTATTTGGTTACCCCATAGGCTATGTGACGTTTTCTTGGTTGTGGGTGACATAAGTCTGTCACCCCGTTAGTATTTCAAGGTTTTTTGGGGGTGTTTTCCCCAATAGGGTGGTGATTTGCCCTATACAATATGCTTCTGTGTTTTTGGGAGGTGTTTTCCCAATAGGGAGGTGATTTGCTCTTTGCATTTTGTTTGTGTTTTTTGGGTGGTGTTTTCCCTATAGGGAGGTGATTTGCCCTTTACAATAGGTTTCAAGGTTTTGGGGAGGTGTTTCCACTAAATTTTGGTATTTTCCTATGGGAAGGAGGTGGGGTGAGGATGGTTTACCTCCGTTGTTGGATGTGAAAAATCTAGTCCCTGACTTTATTTAAATGTGTTTGGAATGTTAGAAGGTTTAGAACTTGGATGTTGAATCGCTGTGTTATTTGGCTCTTTGTTTCTGAATCTTCTTGACATTCTCTTTGTGCTTTTTCATCTTTGCACATTTACTTCCATGGGAATCATTTTTCATGTGTGCTAATGATTCATTTGTTGATTTTGATAAAAGGGAGATGTGTTGTAATGTAACTTCTCTTGTGCATCCTCCCTATGCTTACCCCTGCTCTACTGCTTGGCCCTTGATGATGTCATTGGAATGTTGGGATGGTTGAACAGTAAGGAGTTGTCAGTTGGCATGAGGGGCTGAGCAGTGGAACTGCTCCTGGTGGGGTCTCTACTCTATCACATGGATCTGAAGAAGAAATAAAGTTATGATCCTGAACTACACCTACAGACTACGGATCTTTCTTTATTGAAACATAAACCCATGGCTAGTTTTCACTGTCCGTCACTAGCGGTGACGGGCAGTGAAAACTGCAAAATGTCCCCTTCTCCATGGGATAAAACTCCCACGGTGAGGTGGGCATTGATTTTTTTATTTTTCAAAACTTAACCTCACTTTGGGTTTTGTTTGTGAAAATGGAGAAAAAGACATTTGTATGTTTGTTGTGCTGGACTGTCAAACGTATAATGCATTGCCAGAAACCGCTGTGACTATGGTTCCTCCCAATGCTAGAGATGCCAGTAGGGCTGGCAGACATCTGAGAATTTGGCAGACAAGGACTCTCTCAGGGTGATGGAGCACTTTACTCCGTCGAACCTGCAGAGTACACAACGTCCGCAAAACTCTATATTAGGCTGTTAGTAACAATAGATCCTGCAGACAGCTGCACTGTGCAGCCAAAGCTTAAAATCAGACCACAGTCGTTGCTTGCCAGTACTATTTTGCACGCAGGGGGGACAAATAGCCTGGCTTATGCTGTCACTTTTACTGTTGGGTCGCAGCTAGACAGAGCACATACTGCCTCGAAGAGACATGTTGTTTTCAATCTATCAGCTTCAGCCCACCCACAGGCATACCATTTGCTTACTCCATCATCGCTCTCATATACATTGTCCCAAGGCTTTAGGTGGGACAGGTCCTGCCAGTGCTGAGCACTGGCAGTTGTTAAAAGGGGGCATCGAAAAGGCTCTCTATTGGGCTCTGGTTTTATGCCCTGGCAGTACAGATTGGTGGACAGGCCTAACAAACATGGCTCATGCATCGCTATGTGGGTCACACGTAACGCTTTCTCTGCTCAATTGGAACAACATGGCTAAAATCACTTTGGAGCCTCTTCCAGCTGACAAATGTGATTATGTATGGACCTGATCTCTCCTGCTACATGCAGTGACCTTTGCATTGCTGCTGGATGCAGTGTTGTTGGTAATTGGACCAGAATCATCCCAAGGATAGATACCCCATCAGAATAAGATGAGTCATGTGTGGCACTTCGCTGGGACTGGCCAAGTTTATATAATGTAATGTGCCCTCCAACTGGACAAACACATTGACATGTTCAACCTGCTTGACCCCCTTCAATCTGGCTTCCACAAAGGGTGCAGCACGGAAACCGCACTTCTCAATATTGTTGATGATATTCACCTAGCCCTGAACAAGGGTGAGACCTACCTACTTATCCTTCTTGATCTTTCTGCGGCATTTGATACTGTTTACCACCCAACTCTACTTAACACACTCAAAAATCGCTTCGGCCTCAGTGGCACTGTCCTTAATTGGTTCACCTCCTACTTTCAACATAGAACCCAACAAATTAAAATTCTAAACTGCCTCTCTAGCCCAACCCCTGACTCCCTTGGTGTCCCTCAAGGATCCATCCTCTCTCCTGCTCTCTTTAACCTCTTTATTGAACCCCTTACCCCGATACTCAAACAAGAAAAAATCAACTACCACCTATATGCTGCCGACACCCAATTGTACTATAACATAAAATCCCATGCTGATATCCTGCACCTTAACATGGCCTTAACCAAGATCCAAACCTGGTTCCACAACAATCATCTTAAACTCAACCCTAACAAAACTGAGATCATGCTCTTCTCTCCCAAAAACAACCCTCTCCCCATCCAAACATGGATCGCCGACCTTAATGCGCTAAATTGCTCTCTCTCCCTCGCCGATTCGGTTAAATCACTCGGCATCACCATCAACAATAAACTCACACTAAATTCCCATTTCAAGAAATCAACAAAAAGTGCACTCTTCACTCTCCGGCATCTCAAAAAAATCAAACCTTTTATCCCAGCTGTAGACTTCAAATTAATTACCCAGTCTCTTGTTTTACCCAAAATAGACTATGGTAATGCCCGTCCCTCTGGCACCCCCAAAATCCACCTGGCGCCCATCAAATCCGTTCTCAACCTCGCCGCCAGGCTAATAACAAACTGTAAACACTTAGACCACATCTCCCCTGCCCGCAAGTGGTTCCCCATTGAAGGCAGATCCTCATATAAAATTGCCTGTATTACTCACAAAGCCCTTTACCAGAAGACCCCATCCTACCTCTCAACTAAACTTAAAAAAGCTGGCTTGTGCCCGAACACTGAAAAGCACCAACGCTCTTCTTCTCATACCCCCCCTACTCAAAAAAGCGGCTTCGAAATCCCGCTCCATCTCTGGTAAGGCCCCTACCATTTGGAATACCCTACCCAAAGACCTTTGATGCAACCCCTCTTACTCCAGATTCAAAAAAGAACTTAAAAAGAACTTAAAATTCCTTTTCTCACTAAATTTCGGGGGAACTAAATACCGGATCTCCTTTCTGACTACCTCTCCTCCTCCCCCCTCCTTAGACTATTCCCCCTTCCCCCATTCACCCCCCAATTTTTCTCTTGTTGCCTCCCTCTCCCCCCCCCTTTTCTTTACCACTCACTACCTACTATGTCCTTTGAATCCTCCTTGACATACTATTACATTTACTATTTACAATAACATTCTGGTTCCTGCAACTTGCTTCTCTATCTCTTCCTATATGTACCTTTTATCACTACTGTTTTCACTAAATTATTCCCTGTGTTTTTTATTGGTTTGAACACCTGTATAACCCGTTTCGGCCAACAACCATATTGTTTTATTGTGTACTTCCATTGCTGATGTAAAGCGCTCTGATATCCTCGGGTGGAGGTAGCGCTATATAAAACCTTCAAAATAAATTAAATAGCCAATGTTTCACAGAAATTAGAGAGGGCGTATGTTCTGAAAGCACAATGGGTAACCCAATAATATCTTCAGCACACACTCCCTGAAGTACGCACACAAGCCTGTGCAGTGCCCTGTCTTGCTGCAGTATATGTGCGGTCAGTGCCAGGGCACTGGAGACTATGAGCACACTTGGCGATTCTGTCCTTTAACAGAGAAAGGCTATGCTACTGTCTGGAATACTGGCTGGAATGTGACCGAGAGGTGCAGCTTGATAGACAGCCGCTCACCACACAACTAGGGGGCTCTACTCTCTCTTTCGAGAGCATCACTGTAGGGCGTCATGAAGCACAGAGAGTCTTGAAAATGAAATGAAAATAGAATTTCTAAAGCGCACTAATACCCATGGGTGTCTAGGCACTGATACTCCATGGGGGGAGAAACCGGGCAGCAACCCCAAACAGTGGCGAAACTACTGAGTAAAGGGGGAACGTGTTTGTTCTAATTGTTAAAAAGCCAGGTTTTTTGTGCTTTGTGAAAAATTAGCAGATTGTTTGAGGTTTTCAGGGTAAGTGGTATAGTATTCCAGAGTTTTACAGTGGTGACTGAAAAACTCTGTTGTCTCCAGGTGGCCCTCCTGAACTGAGAGGCCGAACTTAAATTCCTGGTTGGGATACAGCGATGGAAGAGTTTCCTAATGGATGCTGGTCCCTTGGAGTGGAGAGCTCTGAAGGCTAAGCATAAGGATTTAAACACAACCCTTTTCTTAACTGGGAGCCAGTGAAGTGATGGAAGAAACTTGGATACGGACTAATGTTTTGAGATCCCAAACAGCAGCCTGGCTGCCGCGTTCTAGACCAATTGTAGTTTGTGTAAGGCTTTCTTGTGGGTCGTCAGGAAGAGCCCATTGCAATAGTCAATTTTAGAAAAGACTAGAGTGGTAATCACCCCTTTCCGCAGGTTCAAAGGGATGCAAGGGAAAAATCTTCCTGAGAGATTTGAAAAAGAAAAAACAGGATGAGGTGATAGCGTTAGCGTGTCCCACAAAATAAAGTTTTCCATCAAACTGAATTTCCAGATTTTTCACCTTTGGCACAGGAGTGGGAATTGGACCCATTTCCTGAGGCCGCCAACTGCGGCCCCAAAATGATGGATTATTGCCAAACAATAGCACCTCAGTTTTGTCGGAGTTCAGTTTCAAACAGTTGGTGGACATCCATTTCCAAATCTGCAGCATACAGTCATGTGAACAGTTATCTGGGTGTCGTCAGCGTAAGAGACAACCGAAAAGCCAAGGCCTTTGATTAATAAGCCCAGAGGTGTAACGTACAGATTAAAAAGAGTAGGGCTCAGTGAAGACTCTTGTGGAACACCACAGGGATGAGTGAAAGAAGTAGATCTGTGGCTGTTACATTCCACATACTGTGTTCTGTCAGAGAGGAAAGAGCTGAGGAGGCTAGGTGCAGTACCGCCTACACCCATCTCAGACAGCCGGTTGATCAACAGTTGATGGTTTACAGTATAAAACGCGCCGACAGATCAAATAAAATTAAGGCAGCAGTCCCTCCTTGGTATAAGGTTGCTCTGACATACTCTGAGGCTGTAATCAGAGCTGTCTCAGTGCTATGTCGGCCTCTAAAGCCAAAATGGGAGAAATCCAGTAGATCGTGTTTCTGGATGTAGAGAGAGAGTTCGGTGTTCATGGCTTTCTCTATCAGTTTGGCCGCAAAAGGGAGTCGAGATATTGGCCTATAGTTGTTCGGGATGTCAGTGTCCAAGTTACCCTTTTTTAAGAGAGGGAGAATTGACGCAACTTTCTAGTTTTTGGGGAAGTAGCCTGATCGAAGTATATGATTAAATATTCCTAGAAGGTGGCCAGGAACTATGCTTGATCCCAATTGGAGAACTCTAGGCGGGCAGGAGTCCAATAGTGAAACTAACTTAATTTGCCTGAACAGATTAGTAACTTGATCTAACGTAAGGGGGGAAAAAGCCAGGAAAGCTGGGTTGTTAGATTGGGAAGGTATCACCATGTCTGGCTTTAGCAAAGCACTTCCTCCTTTAGGATCGTATATAACCCCGTGGTATGAGGGTTGTCAGATGTACATAGTCCCCCAAGGTCAGCACATGTGGTTAAGGAATTGAAGATCCCTTCTACCTTGGTTTTAAAGAAAGTAGCTAGGTTGTTGCAAAAAGAGGCATTTACATTCAGTTTACTAGCTGGGGAAGGATTACTAAGCTTGCCCACAGTTGAAAATAACTCCTTAGGAGTTTTGAGAGATAAGTTAATCTTATTTATATAAAAATTGGATTTAGTTTTGGCTAAGAGTTTTTTGTACTGTTGCAGTTTCTCTTTGTAAGAGACTTTGTCCGCTCTGTCGTAATTTAGCCTCCATTTCCTTTCTATCCTTCTACATAGTTGTTTGGCCAGTCTAAGTCTTCATTGAACCAGGGTTCAGATGGAGAGGTTCTCTTATTGTTTTCTCGTTTGGCCGGGGCTAAGCTATCAATAGAGTCGTTGTTCCATTTGTGGTAATCCAACCTTTGCTTGATCCAGGTTAGGCGCTAGTGGCATGATGGAGTCTTTAAGGGCCCTTGAGAAAGTGCCTTCTGAGGTCAAGAGCCAGGGTCGATGATTAGTCCTAGTTACGCGCGTGGGCTCTTTCAGATTGTGATCTCCTAAATTCAGGTAGAACATTTTCGCCCTATGGTCAAACCATGTTAGTGGTAAAGACTGGGTGACCTGAATAAGAGGACAGTCCGAAAAGATGCCATCCAGGGTATTGCCTGCGGAATGCATGGGGCTGTGGACTAGTTGTGATACCCTGAGAAGAGAGAGGGAGGTAGTAAGGTCTAGCGTATCAGGGTCCTCCATATTCTCAAGGTGAAAGTTAAAGTTGCCAAGAATAGTGAAATCGGAGGATTTGGCTTTTATGTCCCAAAGGGACTTATCCATATCGAGGAAGGGTTTTCTGGGGCAGGAGGTCGATAAATCAGTCTTGCCCCCATACCACCATAGATTCTTCTTGCCATTAGAGCACAGTATAGCAGACTCTGTGCACCTCCAGTGGCATAACGTAAAATGATGCCCCACCCTGCACAATGTGATGAGGGGCCCGCGTTACCCATATTTAACAGATATTCACTGGCCTTGGCTGAACGTCCCCATTAGTCAAAAGACAAAATAGTGCTCACCGACTTATAACGCAGACCTTGTCACACGTCAAGTAAAAGGTCCAGTTGTTCTGGGAGGTAGCAAATGCAGACAAGGCGGTACCAAGGCGGGACTAATAAGCCTATTTACGAATCAGAAGCCAGCATTTATGAAGCATAATGACACTAGCCAATGACAAATATGGGCAGAGCTTCCAGTGCACACTCCAATACAGCATGCCTCTAGGCTCAACCTAAAAAGATTTGCTGGAAAAATGTTATTGCATTCAATGAACTGTATAAAAGTCTATGTTAGATCAATTGAAAATTGAGACAGTCCTCTAAACCTAAGCCTGTGACTGTGCTCCTGGCCGCATTGTTTAATAAAACAAACTGTTTCAGTTTTGCCAAACGCCTCTTGTCTCTTGTTTTTTTTTTTTTATCTCAGAGAGGTATTACACAAATAATTACACCAAATGATTATTCACTGTACAATGTCAATTGCTTTCATTAACAACCTAATTCATTTTATTTTATAAATAGAAAATCACGTAATAACAGTTCTTGCATAGACCCAAAATTCATTGGGAAACCAGTTTCTCACATTCCTGGTACATTTACCCTACCCAAAGTAAGCCTGTTTGATATTGGGAGCCAAAGTTTCTTCCCTAATTTTTTAGCCTGATGACCCTTGAATTCATAGAGTGCTTGTTCAAATGTATAGATCGTAATAAAGCAAGCCAGCCACTCTTGGAACACAGAGAGCTCCAAGTCTTTCCATCTAGTTGCAATTATTAGCCTAATAACCGTAACTGAAATAAATACGATATCGATCTGGCCTCGGTCCAGCCCAATATTATTATCATGGCCCATCATCATAAGCGAGGGAGTCAGGCCCACACTTCTTCCTAGTATCTTCTCACAAAAATGTACCAATTCCATTTTTAACAAGTCTAATTTTGTGCAGTCGTAAAACATATGTATCGCCTCTGCTTGTCCGATCCTGCACCAGGAGCACTTATTGTTTTTTCAAGGTAGTCCATGGTCGATCAACACAAATGTCAGTGGATGTAATTAGAGGAGATACAATGTCAGCAACTGTTAAAACGTTAATTCGGCAGTTTGTTCTAGGGGTTTATACTTCATAAGACACCCTCCTTCCATGTCCTTTTCAACTCTTCACATTTCTTAAAGTTTCCCCATTACCGTTCAAATTGTTTCGGCATTTTTATTGTTATTTTCATGCACACAACATTAAACATCTGTCTATGTGAATATAATTTCCAACTTGTATTTGATTTTGTAATGCATAATTTAGTCTACCACGCTCACACGAAACACTACATAAATTATTTGGCTAAGTGAGAACACATCTGTGACTTATGAGCTACAATATTTTGTCTACATGTTCACTAAAGGTCTTTATTAAAACATTAGTTTATTGTTATTAGCCACACCATTTTGGGGCTAATTCGCAAAGCATACGATGTCTCAGCAGGCACATGCAACCTAATGCTTACACCTCTTGGGATTTCTGACTACTTCCCATTATTCATGAAGAGCACTGGCATAGTCTTGGGAATCTGCAGCGTTTCTAGATTTCCTGGAGCACATTAGGCGGACCCCCCCCCCCCTTAAGTCTACACTAGGAGGAATGTGCACAGGTGAGTAATTCGCAAGTCTACAGTTGCAGTATTTTATGTGATTTTTCTCCACTTATTTTTATTTCCGGTGGAAGAATTCTTCCTTCTACTAATCCATTATATTTGTGCTCCATCCCCCATCCCACTTGGAGAAAACGTACGCTTATCTTTTGCAGGCGCACTCTCTAGTGTGTTTTCAGGATGGGAAGCAAAGAAAATGATTGTGAATACCCATAAAGTTCCATCCTTGG
This sequence comes from Lissotriton vulgaris, assembly GCF_964263255.1. Classification (NCBI taxonomy): domain Eukaryota; kingdom Metazoa; phylum Chordata; class Amphibia; order Caudata; family Salamandridae; genus Lissotriton; species Lissotriton vulgaris. Next base: position 485,145,381 of record NC_141694.1, on the reverse strand, counting down.
GGGTGTTCTACACTTTTTTTGACCCCACCGCCTCTGCCATCACAAGCTGCTTTCATCCATTTTGCCAGCGCTTACACCTTTACATACTTTAAAAGAAACGCCCACCTTCTGACCTCCCCACAGGAAAGTGAACTTCTACATTGAAATCGGTTTTACATGTGAAAATCATACCTTTATATTAGCAGGCAATAGCCATCGGTGTAAAAAACTGCTAGTGAGGCCCATTATTTTTTAGAGGTGCTACATTTGAATTCAAAATGTTTTCATATTGAGGAATGAAAGAATCAATACATTTCATAGCATCTATGCCTGACATGGATGCAATGTGTAATAAATGCATATTTATTTTAATACCTTATTTAGCATGTCTAGGCAGACAGGAGGACTGATATTTTACATATAGCATAAAAGGAACAGATGGTGGTTAGGTTACAGGAGGAAGCAGACTAAATAGTTGAGATATAAGTCTGAAAAAAACAGTGCTGTGAACCACCTCAATGAATAGGTGGTGAACTTTCATATGTCCACCTGGCCCATCTAAGCTAAGTAGTCTGAAGGGATGAGTTTGTGTTGATGGGAATTACATCCTCTACAATTTAGGGTGCCAGAGTGAGAAATTGCAAGGACAAGGATGTTATTGGCAGCAGGCTGAACCTCGCAGGAGGTAATTGTGTGGCATAAGCAGGACACAAGTCAGAGGTACACGTAGATGGCAGCTACCCACTATTTTCACAGGGTGGACACCGTCCTCCCTGCTAAGAAGTTTGGCACCAGCAAAGGTTAATTTGTCCGAAAAAAATAAAGTGCTGGGGCTCTTGTCAGGAGGTTGATTGCACAGGCCTATTTTTTTTAAGGGCAGGCAGTGTTCCCTGGGACCACTGCCTGCCCTTAAAAAATTCAACGATAGCGTTTCATTTTTAGGTTTCGCCTGGCATCCACTGCGCAGCAGTGTTCGCGCAGGCGAAATCTTTTGATTTTCAGTAAGGGCCTTTCACCCGCCTCTGTCTTCCATTGGCTAGCTCCATAAATGGAGGCTAGCCATTGGAAGAGAGAACTGTCCGCAATTCTCAGAGCAGATTCGTGGGCGTTCTGGTGATTTTTTCTCATTCCGCCCCTTTCAGAACGTCATGCGGCGATGGGCGGATGTTTTTTTTTTTTTCTCTGCATGTTTTGGCCATTTTGGACGTGTGTTTTGCAGGGGTGGGTTGCACGATTTCAGTTTCCTTGATTTACTAGAAGGTAAACGGCATTTTGTACGTCCGTGGCTTGTCTTTGTTTTCTGGTTGTTTACTTTGTAGGTCTTATCCGTGTCCTGTCGTCTCTGTGTACTGTTCTTCGTGTCTGTTGGTTGTCGGCTGACACTTTGCGCCCCGTACTGTGCGTGGCATCTTGCCGGTACGGTGCGCATCGAAAAGACTGTGCGCTTCAGGAAAACTAACTGTACGCTTGGCAGCTCGCCAGTAACCTGTGCGCACCAATCTGCCCATCTGGACTGCCTTTAAAAAGAACCGTGCGCTCCCACTGTACTCAGCCGGATTATAAACTGTGCGCTTCATATTGCCTGGTGAACTGTACGCATCCGCTTCCCCCCTTTGAAAAGACCCGTACGCTTCGATTCTCATTGCGAAGCTGTACGCCACATACGGTTGCTCACGCTAGATGCATGAGCATTGGTAGGGGCCGTCCATTTCTCCCGTTCAGCTCGCCCGTAACCTGTGCCCACCATTCTGCCCATCTGGACTGCCTTTAAAAAGAATCGTGCGCTCCCACTGTACTCTGCCGGATTATAAACTGTGCGCTTCATATTGCCTGGTGAACTGTACGCTTCCGCTTCCCCCCTTTGAAAAGACCCGCACGCTTCGATCCTCATTGCGAAGCTGTACGGCACGTACGTTTGCTCACGCTAGATGCGTGAGCATTGGTAGGGGCCGTCCATTTCTCCCGTTCGGAGCGCACAGGAGCGCTACGAAGCGTACACCCTGCCCCAAACTTGCTAAAAGTAGCAGAAACGCAGGGAAAAGTATTTTTAAAGGACTACAACCTTTGCTAATTGACACGCTGAGAACTGAGCCGCTCCGGCGCTTTAATCTTAAAATGGTGGCTGCAACTGAGGATGAGAGAAATCCGTCTATTCAACAGCAAGTGAAATTAACCGAGCGACTTGGGTAAGCGCGTAATCAGTTGATTTGGTGTGACTGTAAGAGCGGCTGAGTGCAGCGGTTTGAAGCGGAGACCAGACCCAGCTGTTGTCTCAATCAACTAACTGTGCCTGACCCCGTCATGGCCGCCAAGTAAGACCGAGGTGAGCATTGTTTCTTTAGCGTCGGATCGGCGTTGAAGTCCCGGTTAACTTGTTGGGCACAGCGCATGAGTGATAAAGTCCTCGCTGCCAATCTACTGCTTTGGCCAAGTTTAGCCAAATGGTTGTCGGAAACAGATTTAAATACATTGCAATGGTGTCTGCTGCCTGAACTTTTCATGGTTGTCATGGCACTTGTCATGGTTAACTCCCCATTGCAGTCCAAACTTAGTGGGAAGCCCTCTCCAACATTCTTCCCAGTTTAGTGGTGTTTGTCCCTCGCAGTTACAATTCCAGCCTCTCTTGTGTAGTCAGGACATAATGTTTCTACTTCTGAGGTTTCATTTAGCTATTTAAGGTATTCTGAGAGTTGTTTTCGTTTGAGTGGCAGGCCGGATAGCAATGGTTTGTTCAGAATAGCCAAGCACTGGAAACATGGCTGTGCTTGCTTCCCTGCCCCCTGGCTGTGCTTGCTTCCCTGCCCCCTGGCTGTGCTTGCTTCCCTGCCCCCTGGCTGTGCTTGCTTTACTGCCCCCTGGCTGTGCTTGCTTCACTGCCCCCTGGCTGTGCTTGCTTCACTGCCCCCTGGCTGTGCTTGCTTCCCTGCCCCCTCGCTGTGCTTGCTCTCCTGAGTGTGTGTGTGGCTCTGGGTGGGTGTGTGTGGCTCTGGGTGGGTGTGTGTGGCTCTGGGTGGGTGGGTGTGGCTCTGGGTGGGTGGGTGTGGCTCTGGGTGTGTCTGTGTAGCTCTGGGTGTGTGTGTGTGTGTGGCTGTGTGGCTGTGTGTGTGTGTGGCTCTGGGTGTGTGTGTGTGTGGCTCTGGGTGTGTGTGTGTGTGGCTCTGGGTGTGTGTGTGTGTGTGTGGCTCTGGGTGTGTGTGTGTGTGTGGCTCTGGGTGTGTGTGTGTGTGTGGCTCTGGGTGTGTGTGGCTCTGGGTGTGTGTGTGTGTGTGTGTGGCTCTGGGTGTGTGTGTGTGTGGCTCTGTGTGTGTGGCTCTGGGTGTGTGTGTGTGTGGCTCTGGGTGTGTGTGGCTGGCTCTGGGTGTATGTGGCTGCTTTCCTCCGAGCAACAACGTGCAGACATAGGAGGGGCTTTTTTATATCCCCCTCCAGCTGGACGCAAGACTAGGATGATTTAAAGGCCAACAGCTCTCCTTTTGCTCTAGTACAATCCTGTCTGGGAGCTTTCTGCAGCCTCACACCTAAATGCCAGAGCAGTGGAGGAGAAACAAATGGACACAGCTAACCACTTCACAAGCATTTAAGAGAAACTACGATTTGGAAACAAGCTATTGACTTGGTTCAATCCCTATATACAAGACCATGCACTGTAAAAATGTCAGCTGTATCAGACTGTGTGACTATTTACATGAACAGGTAAACAAAGTAGGGGGAGCAGGAGGATGCAAGACTAGGTCGCCTCTATACACGTATAGTCAGAAATAAACCGGCCTCTGGCCCCTATGGACAGAGAAAAGGCCAAAGAAAGAAAAATTTATTTCTAGAGTCCCCTCACTCACCAGGGTTTCCCCACGGTGACATGCTTCATCATTGGGGCCATCCCAGTTCTCTACGAACTGGGGCGTGCTACGACTTGCGGAGTTACGTAGGAGCACTTTGTTGTGGAAGACTATGTGTGGTGTAATGTGTTGTGGAGTGGGTGTATCGTGATTAAAAATACCGTGCTATTTTGGCCTAAACAATTTTATTCGTGCTCCTAGGTTAGGTATGGTTAAAAATGGGGTTGACACTGTGTACCTATCTATAATGAGAAGGGATTCAGTGTGTGGTCGACATGTTTCGAGCTTCCCCTAGCTCATCCTCAGGACAACACATGGACCAGCCCTGTGTTTGCCACTCCTGTATTGACCTTAATAGGAGAAAATAATGAAGTTTAGTGAATAAGGGTGAACGAAGCTGCTAATAAAGCATGCGTTGAAATACATACGATTGCTAGTACTCGTCGTATATCTGAAATGTAAAGAATAAAGAGAAGGTATTAGTTATAACAGCCCCCCTCCTTTGAGAGGGGTTACACATTTGTTCTTCCAGGCTGCGCTCATACATGGGTGGATTGCTCCATATTGGCGCGTTAAGATTTTCAAGGCTCAAGTGGTTGTGGCAAAAATCTTTAAAAACAAGCAGGTGACTCCGCTCACTCAATGGAACACCCCACACACTAGGGGAATTATCCCCGCGTGGGTGTTCTGCGGCGGTTATGACGAGCTCAGCTCGTCATAAGCACAGATCCACTGTGCCTCATGACGAGCTGAGCTCGTCATGAGCGCCGAAAGTGTTAAGGACTTCTGCCCTTGGCATAAGATTATACAATTGGTCAGCAATTATATTAGTGGCAAGTAATACTAACAGCACACATTTCTAGAATGCAAATCATGCCTGGCCACGGAAGTGATATTATGCCAGGGATCTGCTGCAAGACACATCTCTTGATGTGGAAGTGATGGGGAATGTTAAGAGGGGTCAGGTCGAGATGCCGGCCCAGCACTGGCTTTTACAGCATTTATGTGGGCCGGATTGTGAACCTCTAGTCTTAAGTATTTATACGTGGTGGGCAACAAAGAAACATAGTGGAACAGCAGTGGGTAAAAGTCAGAGATGCAGTAATGCCTGGGGGTCAGGGGCGTAACTAACACCCCCACAGCCCCTGCGGTGCGGGGGCCCCCCAGTCTTCAGTGAGAGAAGGGAGCCCCTTAGCTCTTGGGTAAGAGCTGTGAGAGAGAGGCTTGCTGGAAAGCAAGCCCCTCTGTCTCTAAAGAAGCAGCTGCAGCGTGAGCCTGCCCTGAGCCCCTCGCTCTGACCCAGGACTGAAGAGAAACAATGTAACAAGTTACATTGTTTCTCTTCAGTCAGAGCCAGAGCAAGGCCCGGAAAGAAGATGGGGTGGGGCCCCCGAGTTACAGCAGGCCTGGGATGTGCATTTAGATGGGTCACTGTAAGTAGGCCTGTTAACCCAGTGATCAGGGACATCTTAAGGAATTTGGGGGCACTTGGGCAAACGGATTTTGGAGGCCCCTGTTCAGAACAGTTTTTAATTTCTGATCCTGTTTCAGCTCCATTATGCCATCTTTGGCCAGGTCACTGAAAATGCACAGACTCACTAATACAAATTCTAAATGTGTTTATTTTTAAAATTCAGGGACATTGCTGTTTGTTTTCATTATTGTACAGTGGCGGCTGGTGACATTTGAAAGTGGTGAGCGTAAAAGTTTGTGATGAGTGCCCTGTGGCGAGCAAGGGTAGCGAGTGAGCCTGACTGTCATAAGGAGTGTCGGGGGAGGGGAGGAGTTATCCCCTGGGAATATTTGGAAAAACAAATAGGCAAATGGTGCATTTTCAAGCAAATTTTAGAGCACAAAAAGGTTAATAAAGCAATTGTGATACTGTAGTTATGTCATCAATAAAAATACTTCATATGCTAACACAAAACACACATGTCTCAGGGCAGGTTGTAAACTGCTGTAGGAGGAAGTCCTTGATGAGTCCATTGGGAAATTTGCATTTACTGGTTTAATACATGTGCGAGCAGCAGGGGCTCAGATCACTAACATCAACAAAGAAAGCTTAGTGCGGTTTAGGAGAAAATCGAAAAATGAAAATGAAGGCCCATTGAACTCGAGGAGTGCATGATTGAAAAACGAAAGCGTGTCAGCACCTCACACGTGCATAGTAAGCGCTATACAAATGCTGCACTTAAATAGAATGTGCATGGGTTGTGTTCCTCCTTAGTGAACACACCCCGTCGTCCACTCTCTCCTGTGCCCCATCACCCCATCTTTTGCCGAGTCCTTTCATGATGGAGCGGAATTTCACCCTTGCTTTACAAAACAAGCCCTGGACAATTTTCCATTAACTGCGACTGAACCAGGGATGGGAGGGCCAACACCGACTTTCATGATAACAATCTACCAAAGTCACTGCACAGAAAGTTGGCAACAATGAACATTTGTAATGCCCCGTGCTATTCACCCCATCTCAGAGAGATGGCCCTTCAAATACAAACTGTGTTTCTGTGACACATCACATTTATGTCTGCAAAGCCCGTGTATGTGACCACCGAACTCAAACCTTTACAAATATCCCTTTGTAATAAAAGTCACGAGTGAGGGAACGTCCCTCTCGAGAACACACACAAAAGGGAATATTTGTAAAGGTTTGAAATACAAAATGAGTTCTGTGTTGGATGGCGCCTTTTAAAGAGATCAACAGGTGAATAGCAAGACTAGACAAACACAGGAGCAAAGAGAGGCAGAAAGTGTGGAAAGCTCGGAGGGGGTTAGAGGGAGAGAAGACAGACTGAAGAGAGAGGAAAAGAAGGAAGAAGAAGAAACAAAATACGTAGCGAAAAAGAGAGTGAGAAAAGCGAGACAAAAAAGAGAATAGAAAGGCAGATATTCGAAAAGCCTCACAGCGCACAGGCAAAATGGAATGTACCTGATGTGAAAGGGCAATATAAGACAGAAGCGGTGAAAACGTGCAATGTGATTACAGTTATCAATAAATGCAGCCTAGCGGCAAATGGTAGCAGCCTGAGGTGAGGCCAGGGTTACTGGTGCGCTGGTACAGTCGTTAACTTTTGAAACTTGGGCAGTGCTGAGCGTGCCATAGAATAAAAAGAATTAGAATTACGAAATACAGTATTTTGAAATAGTCACATCACATGCCAATAATACAGTACCAGCACGCTGCTGGGGCCGAGTCGCCGGGCACTACCAAACAGTACACACCTAAACAGCAGTGACCAACACAGTAACTTGTGTATATTCAATCTTGACATTTTGTAGTACTAAGTACTCACCAGACACCGCCGTGGTCACGAAGACAGTCCTAAGACTAGAGTCAGAGAGAGAGTGAGAGAGCACTTTTTAATTCCACCAGTGCTTGCGACTGTACGATGCCTCGCATGATCGCATCAGGCTTGGAGGCTTAGGCGACGAGGTCAGTCAGTCAGGCGGGTATGGCTGCCTCATCTATTTCTCTCTATGCTCCCCCAATATTTGTTATACTGGTGACTGTGTTCACACTCGACTCGGTTCCTTCTTTCGGGCCTCTGCTCTATTATTCATGAAAGTTATGAAATGCAAACGAGATGAGCCCGGGGCCCCCTCCAAAGCGACTGCTGCTTAACGTTTTCAAAAGCGAAACGTGGTTTCATCAGAAATGACAACGGCCAACGCCAGCCAATCACCACTACATGGAGGTTGCCAATGGCCACATGTGATTGGCCATGCAGTGCGGCAGGCTGAGCACAGCCACCCACCCACGCGCGGCGGCACCACCATCCTCGTGCGCTGTAACTCAGCCAATCCTGGCGCAGCATGAACATCGCCACTGCGCCAGGATTGTCTAAAGAGCAGGGCTAATACTGCCCATAATGAGACCCGGCTCCCCCGGGTCTCTGCCTTTGTGACTGCTAGGGGGGGGAGGAGGAGGGAAGGTACTGCAGCGTGTGTGCGCATGCGTGGGCAAGTCATAAAAATGACTTGTCATAAATGCGCACACTGCTGCTGCCCTCCCTGCCACGCTCCTATCTGCCAGCCTGAGCCTGCCACTCACTGCCGCAGGCCCGCCCCCCACACCCTTCCGCGATTGCGACGATGACGTCACTATAGTGACTCCGACGGTCCGACCTCCCTTAAATCATTATGACTGGCGGTGTCGGACTGGGTATTGTGGCTGCTGCGCTCGTAATTTTGGTGCGTGCACGAATGTGCAGTGACAGTGACGGTCGTCCATGGTTAGTGGGGCAACGCCCCAACGCCCCCAATGGATGAACCGCCACTGATATTGTAACACAGCAGCAGCTCACTAATATTACTGCAAATAATCTCTTGAGACCCCCGCCCATTTCTCATACATGGGATCTGGTTCTGATCTAAAAGAAAAATATTTATGGATGTTTGATGAAACCTAAACATAACATTTGTCTGCAAAATCCCCGTAATAGACTCTCACACGTCACCCACATTAAAATAAATAAAAGCGTGGCCCCCGCCTGCTCCTCCGCCTGAGGACCCTCTCTGCCGTCCTGCAGCACCCCCAGGTAACCCCTGCTGCTTTGCAAGCGTGGGTGTTGTGTTTCGCACCAGCTGAGCTGCTTCAGAGTACTGGAGGGCGAGGGGGAGTTGGCAGTAGATGAGAGGATAATCAGATGGCAGAAGAGAGAAAGGTTTGAGTGTAAAGTAGACACAGCCCCTTCCCTCTCCAATACCTAGCAAGCCCTCCTGACCTTGGCTTCGGTACTCTCTGCAAAACCAGAGGCATAACCAATTCAAATCATGCACACACGTGCCCCAGCCTTGCACAAACCTGCATGCACACTCGTGATCCCACCCATGAAACCCTATCTTCATATACCCACGTGTCTAACCCATGAAAACCTACCTGCATCTACCCATGTGTCCCAGCCGTGCACCTACTTGCATACATCGATGTGTCCCACCCGTGCACCTACCTGCATGCACCCATGTGTAGCATCCGTACACCTACCTGCATGTACCCACCCCACGTGTCCTACCCATGAACCCCTACCTGTGACCTCACCCCCAGGCCACCGCCTGTGGTTCAAATTTATGGCGTGTCCCCTGCCTACAGGGAGCAGGAGACACACTGTGCGCCCCAGGCTTAGCTCCACCCTCACTCCCGGGAGGGAGAGGTACTACCCACGCACCCTATGCAGGGCCTTATCAGTAACTAGGAAGTGTCTTTGAGGAAAAACGGAAGATGGCCAATCAACAAAAGCTGCCCAGGCACCAGTTGCAGGGGCACCCAGCCGCTCACTCCTCCTCATCATCATCCACACGGTTTAATAATCCTACGACCTTCCTGCTATTGGGTCGAAAAAATTGTTCAGAAGACAGCCATCCAATTGTTGGCCTCTCTGTATAGCGCACAGAGCAATTGGTCACTATTCCAGTTGCCATTTTGTGTAATGTTTGCGCTGGAGATACAAAGCTGTCCAAAGGCTGATAAGGCAAAATAAAATACAGTGTTTATAGATGAGTGGGTGTGTTGTGTGTTTTAGAGACTAAAACACTCTGAAGATCACTACAGACAGGTCCCACAATTTCATTGATTAAGCCAACACAGAAGGCATTTAGTTGTAGTAAAGTAGGATTTTGACTTAAGACAAACTTAAGACAGTCTGAAGACAAACTTAAGACAGTCTGAAGACAGTCTGAAGACAGTCTGAAGACAGTCTGAAGACAGTCTGAAGACAGTCTGAAGACAGTCTGAAGACAGTCTGAAGACAGTCTGAAGACAGTCTGAAGACAGTCTGAAGACAGTCCGAAGACACACTTAGGACACACTTAGGACACACTTAGGACACACTTAGGACACACTTAGGACACACTTAGGACACACTTAGGACACACTTAGGACACACTTAGGACACACTTAGGACACACTTAGGACACACTTAGGACACACTTAGGACAGACTTAGGACAGACTTAAGACAGACTTAAGACAGACTTAAGACAAAATCCTATCTTTGCTATTACTAAATGCCTTCTGTGAATACCAAAAGTAGTAAATTTAGGATTTTGTCTTAAGTTAGTTCTGTGAATCGGGCCCAGAAAAATCAGAGAGGAACCAAAATACTGATTGGTTGGCACACTATCAGAATCAAAGAAATGTAGTTTACTTCTTTAAGTCACACCCTTAATTACATAGACCACCCCCGTTTCAGACACCCCTGCTTTTTTGCATCCCACATAAAACCCTTGTCAGTGGCGTCAAGAAGGCTCCGCATGGGACTGGCTGCATCATTCTGTATTAGGCCGGTCCCTACACATTCTTCTGCTGTATCTCGATTCTTGTACATGAAGTCTTTTATAGCGCTTCGAAACCCACTTAATCAGCTCTAGTTAGGGTGACCAACTGGCATGGGTGCAAATTCAGGACAGTGAGTGTAAAAATTCAGGACAGGAAGTCGGAATTCAGGACAAAAGGTACGTTTTACAGACACATCAGAGGAGGTTGCACAAAAGTATAATCAGTAAGTACATAGACAACCACTTCAGTACAAGTGAAAATAAGTTTATATTAGGTTGAGCCAATTCTGCACTTCATGGTTTTTCAGAATGCGCAGCTTTGAGCAAATGTGCAGGTCTTTTTGTTGTAAAATAACCGCCTCACCCCACCTTTCCAGCCTCCCAGGGAAACGCATGATGCCCAGTCCAGCTTTGCAACCACCCTCCATTGGTGCACCCAATCTCCACAAAGACCCTCTCTCGTGTATTTAATTTATTTTATAGTGCTACTCATCCCGAGTAAGTAGGACAGGGTGTTGGGTGCATTACATCACACACATATTATATAGAGACAATGACTCAAATAAATGTGAAAGTCAATGTATAGGAAATGTTACTTAAGATAATGGGGGTTTTAAGGCGTAATCATTCTTTCATTCATCATTCAATCTTTCACCATTCATTCTGTCCGTTCATCTTTGTTGCCATTCATATCAATATTCAACCATTTGCAAACCTATCCATCATCTATCCTTCCATCCATCATTCCACTCATCTACCCCTCCATCCACCCTTTCACTCATCCATCCCTCCAGTCATCCTTTCACCCTATCCATTCATCCATCCTTTCACTCATCCATCTAGCCATTGAATCTTTCACCCATCCAGCCATACTTTCACTTACTCATTCATCCACCCAGTCACTCATCCTTCCACCCATTCACCCTTAGTCACCCACCCATCCTCCCTTTCTCTGTCCATCCCCTTTCACTTAGCCATCTATCCTTCCTTCCTTCCATCCACCCATCCATCTAGTCATCCACTCATGAATCCACCCATTGACCCTATCACTCATACATCCTTTCACTCATCCATCCATCCATCCATCCATCATTTCTCTCATCCATCCATCCTCTCTCTCATCCATCTAACCTTTTACTCCTTCACTCATCTATCCACCTTTTTGTCCATTTACCCTCCCTTGCACTCACTTATCCAGCCTTACATCCACCCTTTCACTCATCCATCCATTGTTTCATCCTTTGACTTATCAATTCATCAATCCTCCCATCAGTTCACTCATCCTTCCACCAATTCACTCGCCTATCATCCACCCTTTCACTCATCCATCCATCCACTCATCCATCCATTTACCCGTCCATCTACTCTTCTACCCACACATCCATGTATTTGCCTTCTCTCATCCATCCGTCCACTCCCTTATTCGTCCATCCTTTCTCTCATTGTCCATTCATTCGCCCTTTCATTCATCTATTCATCCTTTCAATAATCCATCCAGCCATCCACCCATCCCTTCACTTACTCACTTATTTACATTAATTATGAGCGGAGCCTTTGTCTGCAGAGTTGCAGACAGAAGGGGCCCATCAAGTGCTTCACCCCTGCTGTAGTTCCTAAAGCAAGGGGTGGGAATGGGGGAGGGCTCACTATACCCCTGTACATAGGCAATCAAAAAAGTGGAAGTTATGAGTCATGCATGAAGCACAGTACCACTGTGACATAGTCTTTTTTTCAAGGCTTTAAGTGGGATGAAAAACTGGGGGGTCTCTCCAAAGGGGGTGTTCGATGTAACTAAGGGCATGGCTTAAAACAACTAAGCTAAAAATCTGTGACTAGCATAGTGTGCCACCCCACTGGTAATTTGCTGCTTCTTTCATTGCATCTAGATGTATAACATAACAAGCAGAGTTACACCTACAAGCCAGAACTATTGGCTTTGTCAATGGTTGTCAGTTGCATAAAATAACAAGCATTTACAATGCAATGGTCTCGGCAATATTATAGGTAGAGCTATTGGTATTGCTCATTATTTTTTTATCTTTTTTGTTTCCCTAAATAAATGGCATTGTCATTACTATTGGCATTAGCTTTTTTTTGCATATGTGATACCTATTGCATTAGCAGATAGAGAGTGAGGTAGTGAGATAGAGTGAGGTATTGAAATAGAGAGAGAGTGAGGTAGCTAGAGAGTGAGGTAGGTAGCTAGAGAGTGAGGTAGGTAGCTAGAGAGTGAGGTAGTGAGATAGAGAGTGAGGTAGTGAGATAGAGAGTGAGGTAGTGAGATAGAGAGTGAGGTAGTGAGGGAGAGGGATGTTGTGAGGTAGTGAGATATAAGCATAGTGATGTTGTGATGTAGTGAGATAGAGAGAAATAGTGAAAGAGAGTGAAAGTGAGTTAGTGAGATAGAAAGAGTGAGGTAGTGAGATAGAGAGTGATTGAGGTAGTGAGTTAGAGAGAGTGAAGTTGTGAGCTAGAGAGTGAGGTAGTGAGAGAGTGAGGTAGTGATGTTTTGAGAGAGAGAAGTGAGAAAGTGAGGTAGTGAGAGGTGCCGAGCTCCTCGTCCCAGCGAGGCCAAAGTGTGAAGTCCAGCTGTTTGGCAGGGGGGATGCCATCCCCCCGATAAAATAAGTGGTGGGACGCTGTCCACCCGCGTGGTACCTCGACTTGAGCCCTGCAGTAACCCCCTAGACCTGTGTACCCTTGGGCCTCTAACGCTGGTGGTCTAACAAGGCTCCATAATCCGACACGCCATGCCGGGGCTTAGTGTGGCAGGCTCCAGACAGCACTGCCGGCTAGGTGACAGCTCGGTCTCGAGACAGATACAGAGAAAAGAGAGAGGAGAAGAGAAGAGAGAAGAAGAGGAGAAAGAAGGGAAGGGAGAGAGAGAGAATAAAGAAGGAGGTGAAGAGAGAAGGAAGAGAATAGAGAAGGAAGAAAAGAGAAGGAAGAGAAGGGAGAGAAGGAAGAGAGGAGAGGAGAGAAGGGGGAGAAGGAAGAGAAGGGAGAAGGAAGAGAAGGGAAAGAAGTAAGAGGGGAGAGAAGTAAGAGGAGAGAAGGAAGAGAGGAGAGAAGGGAGAAGGAAGAGAGTAGGAAGATAAGTAAGAAACAAGGGAGAAGGGATAGTGGAGAGAAGGGAGCGAATAGAGAAGGAAGAGAGAGGAGAGAAAAGAGAAGGAAGAGAAGAGAGAAGGAAGAGAGAGAAGAAAGAGTGGAGAGAAGGAAGACGGATGAAAAGGGAGAGAAAAGAGAAGGAAGAGAGGAGAGAAGGGAGAGAAGCAAGAGAGAGAGAGAAGGAAGACAGGAGAGAAGAAGTGAAGAGAGAAGGAAGAGAAGAGACAAGGAAGAGAGAACCTGGAGAACTAGAGATCTATATACGGCAAAGTGCATTCTGGAACATGTAGTCTCGCTTTTCTCCTTTCAGCCATGGGCAACAAGTCCAAGCGTGCAGAGGGACAGTAGTTATAAGCCCCAACCTGAAATCGTGCTGGAAGCTCAGGGTGCGACATATGGCACGTGGTCGCATATCATCATGCCTGATATTTCGCCCCCGACACCTGCGCCTGCTGTACAAGCCAATGGGGCGGAGGTGTCAGGTCTGCGGCAAATCTGCCCTGTGCATTACTTAACAATAAGGGGCACAACAGTGACATGTTTCTATATAGTGTCTGTTATGTAAGCCTGTGTCTTTGCAGCGAAGAGACGAAGGTGTGTGACAAACTCTATACCCGAGGATGCTCAAGCGGACACAATAAGGCATGCTATAGCGTCAATGAAGGCCGTAAGGAGCGGGGCACATCACCCAAGATCTGCTCTAGCGCCTTGACACGACTTGGCCCTCGAGACCTAGCGCGCCCGATACACCTCTGAGTTACACATGGCATCTGCTGCCACGTGCCCCTTCCGACCCCCCCCCCCCCCCCCCAACTACTCTCGCAAGACTCCGTGGCCACTCAAAACGCACATAAAAGTGACACCGACCAAGATACAGGTAAAAGAATGACCCCGAGCCGTACTGCTTTTAAAAGCACGAGAAACAGCATGTGCCGTGTACTGCACTCTCTTACTTAACACTGCGATAGAGTAATCCCTCCGGATTGCGAATATATCCAGTTTTGTGCAATAAAGCGCTCAATACTGACTCTAAGCGCTCTGTGTGGGCAGATAAAGGAAGTGAGCCACAATGGATGAAGAGATTTGCCCACGATCACTCAATGTGGCCAAGTGAAAATGCTGGTCGAGCCTCCTGGGTCCACAGTAGACATTAAACACATGCCAGCTCGCCGGGGACACCATGCATGCATCCCTCCTCACACACACACACGCACGCACACACACACACACACACACACACACACACACACACACATGCAACCCTCCCCACACACATGCACACACAACCCTTCACGTCACTCCCTGCAGCCTACGCTCCCCCGGTCAAGTGCCCCGGTCAACATCACTGACAGCTGCCACCCCCGTACCCCCAACAAACTCTTACCTCAGGGCCGGGGGCAGCTCCAGGGCCGGAGACATCAGCAGGGGGAAATAGAGCTCGATCACCGGAGGAAGAGCAGGGGGTGGGGCAGATGGACAGCGCTTAAGCTGCAGGCGGGGAGCGGGGCTCTTTTTACACAGGAGAGCCCCCGCTGGTGCTGATCTCTGGCCTGGTCCGCTCCTGAGACCGGAGCTGCGCAGCGGGGCACAACAGTGACATGTTTCTATATAGTGTCTGTTATGTACGCCTGTGTCTTTGCAGCGAAGAGACGAAGGTGTGTGACAAACTCTATACCCGAGGATGCTCAAGCGGACACAATGAGGCATGCTATAGCGTCAATGAAGGCCGTAAGGAGTGGGGCACATCACCCAAGGTCTGCTCTAGCGCCTTGACACGACTTAGCCCTCGAGACCTAGCGCGGCCGATACACCTCTGAGTTACACATGGCATACACATGGCATCTGCTGCCACGTGCCCCTTCCGCCCCCCCCCCCCACACACACTCTTGCAGGACTCCGTGGCCACTCGAAACGCACATAAAAGTGACACCGACCAAGATACAGGTAAAAGAATGCCCCCGAGCTGTACTGCTTTTAAAAGCACGAGAAACAGCATGTGCCGTGTACTGCACTCTCTTACTTAACACTGCGATAGAGTAATCCCTCCGGATTGCAAATATATCCCGTTTTGTGCAATAAAGCGGGACGGCGCTTAAGCTGCAGGCGGGGAGCGGGGCTCTTTTTACACAGGAGAGCCCGGATAGGGCTTTAGTCCTGCTCATTGATGGCTATTGAGATATTAGCCCCGTCCCAAATTTGGTATCGGGGATTTAGCCCACCAAGCGATAGTTCATTGTCTACACTGTCCATCAATGCTTTACTTTCTTTAGCCCGACCCACGGATGGCTACTGGGAAATTATTCAGACCCAGGCGTGGATACAACAGATATTCCCATGTCCATGGATGGCTATTGAGACTGTATGAAGACAATAGTTAATAGGGCTTTCATTTCCCGACTCTGCAGGTTACTGAGGCATTAGCCGCAATCAGCGATGCTTAGTAGTTAGTCCAATTTCCTAGAGGGTTATGGAGAATTTAGCATTCACCACAAATGTCTACTCTTGATTTAGCCATGCCAACAGATATGTACAGAGGATTTGCCCTTCTGGCAGCCTTATTGAGGTTAAACACTGCCCACTGGGGGGGCGTTGTCTGCCGAGCTGCGGAATGGCCGCTGTGTGAGCGAGTTCGGCCGGCCGAGACATAATTCTGAAATTATCCATACTTCTGAGGAGTCATAAACCTGCCTGCTTCACTTGCTTGGGAGCGCAACACCTGCGGCATCGATACTTGACAAATGTTATGTCCCGCAAGGCTTGGACGCCGAGATAGAAATACCGAAGTGCTCCGTGCGGAACCTTGGGCTGTGCTGCCGGAGGTGAGGAGCAGCGCTGGATACTAATTGAGCTCCCGGCTTCGGTTGCGGCGTGTGAGGTGCGGGACTGCTGGAAACCAGGCAATACCGAAAGACACGGCGGGACGCTGCTGGGACCCTGCTGCGGGGGAGTGGTGGCGGATGGAGGTGGTGCGTAGAGAAGGTGCGTGTCCAGCGGTGTAAGGCTGGTGCGGAGGGTATGCTTGCCTGAGGCCGTAGAGTCGGCGGTGGTCGGTGTGGGGCGAGATCCGATCTCGCAGTGCCAGAATAAAGCTCAGTGTTCCTGCGGGTAGGATCGAGGGCCATCGAGGCACGGATGAGGGAGAAGGCACCAGAGACAAGTTTTTTCCACTGAGGCCCATTGAATTCATAGCCGCCATTTTGTGTGTGGAGGCAGAGGGAGAAACTACCCCTTGAGGCGAAGCCATACCATCCGCTTACCCCAGGTTTGTGCTTATGCTCTGGATCTAGGGCTCTCTGTGGAATAGACCCTTGGTGAGGCTCAGTGCTTCCCGGGGAGCCAGCGCGGTTCTTCTGTCCGGACACCGGAAAACGACCAGGCCCCGCCCACGTCTTCACGGAGTCTGCCTGGCTTCCTATCTCGGTGGGCCGGGCCGCCAATAGCAGCGCGGCCCTGAGCAGGGAGGCGGGCACAGAGTCTCCTCCACGATCCCCGGGGCCGGCGTTGAATTATTTTCCTAAGTACACCTTACCATGACATCAATATATAGGGCTAGCGAGGGTACAAAGAGAGGGCCAGTGAAGGCTAATTAACACAGATCGTAAGCAACGGATGCACTGGCTTCTGAAATTTTTCGGATTTGGGGGCGTGTTTTGCTGTCCTGAGTGACGGGCGACGTCACTGTCTAAAGAACAGCAAAACTTACGCCCCCAAATCCGAAAAAGACGGAGCCTATTCGGAGGGACGGCTCTCTCCTCCAATGGCTGGCCTCCATTTAGGAAACCAGCCAATGGAAGAGAGGCAAAAACGGAGGCGGGACTAATAGTCCCACTAAGAAACATTAATTCTCGGACTTCCGGTCTATATTACCGAGACCTAAAAAAGCAGCAACCATGGCTTTGTTGAATATAACACTGAAAATGCGTCCGTTTTAAAATGATGAGACAGTGAAAGACCCATAACCTTTTTTTTTTTTTTAACTTGTTTCACCGCCTTCTTTTTGTGAACCCGATTCTCGTGTTACAGCATGGGCATTTTTGTGCATTTCTTCCACCTCACTGAATGCGCTGTCCTAGACCGAGGCTGCAGGAGGCTCACCACATGCATTAAGAGTACAGACTGTCCCATTGTCATTCTATATGTGGCAATCAGCCCCATACAGAATGACAATGGATGGAAGGGGGTTGCCTTGCGCTCCGTGCGCTCAGAGGATGAGTGCGTGGCGGCCCCATCAGGGAGGTGAGGCTTCTGGCAGGGGAACAGTGATGTTCCCCAATGCCCAAAACTATGGACAAAAGGCATCCGTAAAAGGGATCATCATGGACAACGGACGTGAGATCCAAATTACGGACAGTCCGTGAAATTTACAGACGGTTGGTCACCCTAGCTCTAGTTGAGTCGAGCGGATCACGTTTCTCTGAAAGTATATGCATTCTCTCTTTTTACAGAGCACAAAATGCAAGGCCCACCTGTTAAATGTATATAGACTTAGTCATTTTTTGGTAAAATGCAAGCACACAGCCGGTTTGCTTTTAGTTATTTAGGATCCGGTCTCCTTTTAGTTATTTAGGCTCTCACAATACAAAGAAGGGTGTTCGATGTATTTCTTCATTAGATCTGATATATTGTGCAGTTTTGATTATATTCCTAATTAATTTTGTAAATGCAATAGATTGTACCAACTCTGTTTTATGGAAATGAATAACATCTCCAAGAATGCAACATGCTATTGGCTCGAAGGTCAGGACTGTCTGGAGTTTGTCAAACCTGGCATAGCTGACTTGGTGGGGTGTCACAATTTTTTTTATTTTTTAATAATTGCAAAGCTTGGCTCTGTTCTCAATATCTATCAGATATACAATCTCCTCTTCCTCAGGCCCTTAGGCTGGTATTACTGTATAGTAAGTTTAACAGATAGGCCATGTCACCATGGGCACCCTATTCAGGGCCATCTATTTCTTCTACACAGCATTGCCATTTGGAATCTATCTATCTGGCCAGTTCAGGGAAATAAGGCTTTACATTTTAAGGATTGTATGTTGTATTCATCTTTGCAATCAAGACAACCGAGGAAAGTTTTTCAGAGCGTACATTGCCAGGATGAATATATTTATTGCACAAAACAGAAAGCGGCTGACAAAAGAACTTTCTGAAAGTAAACCGTTCTTATCGGCACCCTGTTTGCCTTCTGCTTTTCATTTTGATCTACCTTCCATGGGTCGCAAGGGGAGTGCCGTGGGTCGCAAGGGGAGTGCCGTGGGTCGCAAGGGGAGTGCCGTGGGTCGCAAGGGGAGTGCCGTGGGTCGCAAGGGGAGTGCCGTGGGTCGCAAAGGGAGTGCCGTGGGTCGCAAGGGGAGTGCCGTGGGTCGCAAGGGAAGTACCATGTGTTGCAAGGGAAGTGCCATGGGTCGCAAGGGAAGTGCCATGGGTCGCAAGGTGCGATCCCTGGCATCTTCTAAATGATAGTCCATGTCTGCATCCTTCTTCTTGGTACTTTTCATTGGCTCCTGCCTCGGCTGCAGTGCCGCACTAGGAGCCCCTGTCTTCTCCACTCTTCTTCTCAACCAAAGCTATTAATTTCGTTCTCTGTCTTCACCAATAGCAGGTTAAGAAAACCACAACATTTGAAACTCAAAATCACAACTTTCTGTTTACAAAGTGGAAGCAAAACTGCTGGAGTAAATAGGAAACTGAATTACTGTATGATGACCAACTTTTTTGTTAATTTTGTAGTATTTCTTTATTGCCATTTTAAAATATACTACATTAGACAGTGCAGTACCAGCATTAAGGAGTCCCTTGGCAACCGGAACATGCAGATATTTAAGTCAAATATCAGTTCAACAACAAGGCAAACCAGAGTAATATACATAGAGCACAATCAGTGAAGGAGGCAAGCAAGAATATCTGCCAGAGAGCTGTTTGGTAATTTAACAGCCTTCCCCATCAAGGGACTTCTATATATTACATCTTGCGACCAATAAAGTCACAAGTTTATAACAAGGAAAACAAACTGTTGTAGGAAACTCCATACTCTTACATCCGAACCCCCGCCACCAATCCTTTCCATTCAGCATTCCAGTAGTCAATGAATTGTAATGTTCAGCCCTGGTCACAGTTCCGTCACATGTAATCAATTAAGTAGAGTGGTTCACACTAGTTCAGGTGTAGGGGTCGAACCAAGCAGGGTCATTCAACTCTCTCCGCCCTCTCTTTATCTCTCCCTGTCTGTCCTCCCCCAGGGACTCCAGTAATGTCTGTCATGATGACCAACTTAAGAGTGACTTCAACGCCGACTACCTCAATTCTCAAACAAGTTGTTAATAAACAGATAGATTAATGTCGATATGGTGCAAACAGCTGGAAAACATCAAGAAAAACTTAGCGACATCAACAAATTATAATTTAAAAAAAAGTTGTTTTATATATTAATCATGGAAATTAAATAGTGTTGAGGCACAGCCGGTGCTAGATCAATGTAATACTCAGCAGAAGATCAGAATGGCACCTGCAGGGGAATGAGGATTGGTCCCCCAAACGGCAAATGCACCCACCTGCCATAAAAGAGGGACAACAAACTGCTAATCATTGCAGCTGCCCTGTGTCAAGGACTAGGCAAGATCAGTCTGGCATCAAACATGCTTTTTCATAAGCCAGACCAGTGGGAAGGAGAACACAATACTGACCTGGCTGTTCTTACCCAAATGTCCAGCGAACATTTTGTTGATTCGTTCATATTCTAAGAACACTCATGGAGACTTTCTATTTGGGACTGTGCACCCATTGCACTGGATGTCTGTGCACCCCTAGAATTGAAGCTTGACAAGTTACTGTCATGGAGATGTACTCAATCTTCCTTCTGTGTCATCACTGGCTCAAATAGAAAAAATGTTTTTTCTTGCCCAGAAGCATTAACTTCCTCCTCTGGCAACAGCGATTTCTCAAAAAATAATAATTAGTATTTGACTAATGAGGTCCCATAGAGCAGATGACTGACTGCATCTGACTCAGTGAATTGTGTGGGCGCATTCGATCTCTCTTGCGCAAACACCGAATTACACAGCTGCAGCGCCACAGAACTGAATGTATGTAAAACAACACCCTTCTATTATTTATTGTTATGTATGTAACTGGGCTGCACAAAGAGAACACATCCGTCTGACTGTGATTGGTAACGGTGGCTAAAAATGAGCCTGGGCTAGCGAGAACAAATTCGAAAACATACCCAGCTGTAAGCCATTAGAGTCTACAACAATTTAACAATTGCTTTCTCTCAGACAACGATCATCATTTCTCATTAGCGTACCGCACCTAAAGCAACAAAGAGACATGATTTGGGAACATGCTAGAAGAAACGCGCCATGGTTAGGTCCAAGCTACGTTACACAATGAAAACGAACGGTAAATTAAGAGACTGGAATACCACAATATCCTGTCATATTTTCTCGTCAATTCAATCATAACTGTGCAACTGTATCTTGGTATTAATGTTAATGACAACAGCAGATGGTAATTGGTCCCAGCCCCGGGCATTGCCACATTTGGACAACAAGCCTTAAGAACCGAGTGGTGAGGCGAGGGGGGTAGGCGTTCTCACGGTGAACTCAACCGTGCGCGACATGCTGCGTGCCTGACAGAGGCTCCCGCGCGCTGTCTCTTTTCTGAGCCTCCAGGCAGGGAGGCGGGTCAAAGTTCAAGGACAAAGAGAAAACACAACGGAAATAAATAAGGCACTGGAAAGCATTCGCCAGGACATCGCTTTTTTTAATATCACGGTGCATGCTTTTACACTAGTCTACAGATTGGGCTGCATTCGATGGCTTTGGTAACATTGCAACCAAGTAAGGCAAAATAATGAGTCATGTTTGAAGTAGCCCATAGGAAGAGCGAGTCCAAGGGCTTTAGCAGGGGATGTGTCTTTGAGTCAAGCAGCTGCACTAGTGATACAGAAACACATGAGAGCGTTTAATTGTAAGAATGCTCAGACTCGTTAATGGTTTACATTTTATTGGTAAAATAAAACAAATGCAGATTATGGTGCGACCACGATGCATGATTGGTTTGGGGTTAGGCGCCTTTACTACTCTTCAAAATCACCACAGTTGGTGAAAGCCTGGTTGAGAGACCTGGTGTATTGCGACATCAATGCGTCTCTACTGCCCCTCAACTCCCGCCCTAAAAATATTTGGCAGCCACTCAGCTCTTATTTGCTGCTCCACCCTCAGCTCACCGACTGATAGGTCTCCCATTGAGAAAATAACTATTGTGACAGCTAGCCAATTGTAACTAATTAATTTATCAAGATTCCCTATTGTATGTACCTGCAATGTTGCTTTATATTTTTTATTTTTTTTAGCCACTATCACTGTACATCTCACTTGCATGTCCTTCATCTTTGTTAGCATGTGGCTTCTGTTTTATCTTTTCAAAATTGCAAAAAAAAACAGTAAAAAAAAATAAGACAAAAAGTAACAATAAGTAAATTCGTCCAACAATCGCGCTCATTTACTCCCAGTGAGAACGTGCCGTTTCTATCCCCATTAAAAGATGTTCTCTCCGTCCTGCTGTCTGTCTCCCATCAGTTCTATCTAAATAAAGCTGGCATGTGCTAACTGAAGAGAAGCTAGATGAGTGTCACCTGCCGCCAACCTTTGTTTATAAGCAGCTGGAATATATATATATATATTTTTTAAAGACATCCAACCACACAGGTGACCAGTATGATTGAAATCACATTTCCCATGAACACGCACATCAGTTTTGCTAATAAATATGGAGCGCAGCTACCTAATGTTTGATTCCCTTTACAAGGCTGACACAAAGAAGCAGCATATAAAATGAGACATGCAGATAAACCACAAAAGATGAACTTAACCCCTTCACTGCGGCAGCTATTCCGCCGCAGTGCTAAGGGGGGAGGGCCGCCGAGCGGCGGGCGCATGCTGGTGACGGAACCACTCCGTCACCAGCCGCGGTTGCGCTGTGCTCATGACGGAGCGGTTCCATCACGGCCCCGCCCGCTCAATAGAACGCTCAGCGCAGGCGCGGAATCCGCGCAGGCGTACCGAGCGGGCAGTGACGGAATCGCTCCGTCATCAGCACAGCGCGACCGCGGCTGATGACGGAGTGGTTCCGTCACCAGCAGGGGAGGGGTTAAAGAAAGACGTTAATCACAGAGTACTGATGCTGAATTGCACTTCGGCCAGCATTTTTAATTTTTTTTTTAGAAAACATATCCTGAAATACATACAGCCAACTTTAATTATGATCAGGCACCCGTTCACTGATATATTTTCAAACCCAGTGTATTTTGGAGATATTTAGTTGAGAGGTGAGCGTTTTAGTATACATACACATGAAATAAAAATACAACAGTATTGGACAGGAGTCCTTCATAAATATATCAGTAAATAATTTTAAAATAGGAAATCTAAGACAGAAACGGCAGTTTATAGTTGTTATCCATTCAGAACACGATCAAGAGCAATTGAAAACATTAACAAATTCAAGCTGAGGAAGGCCTCCGTTTTATTTCACAGTTAAGCACTCATCATACCCCTGGTTGATTAAATTTAAATGCTTAATTCATTTTGAAGAGGGTAGATCTGGAGATGGGGCATCTGCTAATAGATATTCATATCCAGCAAAACAGCAATCTGGGGGCTTTGGTGTGCCAAAGACAAGCCTGTCTGCATGCAGCGTGGCACACGGTACAGACCTTTGCTTGCCCCTCTGGCATCAGGGTTTTAGGCCAGAGCCTCACTCTCAAGTAAATCCTCAAAAAGCTTTTTAATGTACATGGAAATCTGTGCTAGGATGTTTCCATTAAATTGCAAGGGGAGGGCTGTGAATTACTACTGTGACTTGTACTACCTGAAGCCTTCACTACTGGCTGATACAATGGCCTACTAAACATAGTACGCCACTCAGTCTAGACAGCTGGTCCAGAGCCATGAAATACCACCAGTGAGCTAGCCTGTGCCAACATTGCCACCTTATTCTTTCAAATGCGGTCTGTGATTATTGATGCTAGGTCTGTGGCCCTGCAGTCTAGCCAATTCAGAAAACTTGATTAAATAAAACTAATGGTCCTGTTAAACTTACCCAGCATTTCAGTGCTTTCACATAGATCAGACTTGCAGCAACAAAACAGAAGAATGGGTGAACTTTCTGATTAAGGGCAATCTTCTACACCCCGTTTCAATCAGGAAGAAAATGCTGTTTCTGTTCACTGGGTGCTTTTTGATCAAATGCGCTATCTTTGAACTCAACTACAACAGTTGACTTAACATTGGAATCCAAATAGGGTGTCATTTGAGGTGACTGACCTGTGATTAAGTCTCTCTATACTCATACTTCATAATGCCCATATCAAGTCTTTGGCTTATCACAAGTGATATATGACCATTCCTCTCATGCAAGCCACACATCTGATCTTACATTCATAAAACCTAATTAAATCACCCTATTGTCACTATTAAGTCTTATTGTACTCCACCACTGAGGCCTCTTCATTCCTTTTGTTGATAGCCTCTGTGGACATGAGTGCCAGGCTACAAGGCTCACATTTCTCAAAACTTATTGGATCCTACTCTTGTTGTTATTAATATCAATGGGGACTGGAGTGTATTCACCTTTATGATGATCAATGCCGTTGATTTGTGGGTCCCCTCAAATTTAAAAAAAGATATGTTCGAATTAAACCTGCTCCATGGTTTGCAGCTTTTTCTAAAACCTTAACAAGGTAGAAGGAACACGATGGCTAGATAGCTAAACTACCAGCAAGCCTACACAAATGTAGAGTAATCACAGAGAGAGCTATGTAGAAATAATAAAAATGTCTACTTCTTAACTCTTCAGATTAAGAGTTTTGGAGTTCAGGTAAAGATTCATGCTTGACAGCACTAAAAAACATTTAATCCTAAAAAAAATATCTATGTGTAGTTTAGAGTAGGGGAGGGCAGTGCAGCGCTTACTTTGTGTTCACACTTCCCGTTAATCAGAGCTTACTATGCGTTGACACTTCCAGTTATTCTCATCAGTGTCATTGAACAATCTCCGGCTTCCTCTCCGTATTTCATTGTTGTGAGTGTGAGCCTGCACCCAGAAATGGGCTTAAAGTGTAGGCTTCCCGGAGTTTTGCCGAAGAGAGACTCTCCTGGGGCTGTGTCATGATGAGCTTTTCTGGTGCAGAGCCGAGCGCCTGTTTTAAGCACCTGCAGTCAAAGTAAATTCATTTAAGTCGACATTTCTTAGTTTATGCTTTATTATCAGACAAGTACAGCTCGCAAACTGTAGGCAAAGTTTGCTTGTTTAAGTTTCTGAGCTGTCAGAAAATAAGGTATTGATGTAGAGAAATATTGCGTTAAATGAATTCGCTTTACACCCTGCAGGCACACAAAACATGGGCTCGGCGCTGCGCAGAAAAGTGCATCATGATACGTCCTCTTGAGACCCACGATGACCCAGATGGTTCCCCACACACCCGGTGGACCCACAGTCACAAGCCCCGACTGCAAGCACACACACCAGATATCCTCCTGCAGCAAACACTTAACTTTGCTCGTTATCACCACGCATCGCACAAAACTCCAAAACTCGAAAGCAAGAAAATAGAGCAGGACCAACCACCCCCCCAGCAGCACACAGACTTACCAACCAGCGAGACGCATATCGCTCTGACACCCCATCTGATATCTTACCCTGAATCTCATGAACGTTCTCCCAGTTTCACATCCCAGTTCTATATAGGAATCATTTAACGTAAGATCTTAATAATGACAGGATACATGTCCATTTAATGTGTGGATAGCAATGTACAATGATGTAACATGCAAGAAATGCAGTCAAACCAAATGTATCCTAACACAATCTGTCTTTGTAAATTAAAAATGCCAATAAAAAGATGTAAACAAAAAATGATAAGTCCTCTTGAGTCTTGGTTGCTCCGGTTCATGATGTTTCATCGTTATACGATCTTGTGTTGTGGCAAATCAATCAAATAATTTGTACAGCGCGCTACTCACCCGTTAGGGTCTCAAGGCGCTGGGAGGGAGGTGAGTCGCTACTGCTCGAACAGCCAGGTCTTGAGTTGTTTACTGAAGGAGAGATGGGTTGGGTCAGCCGTAGGGGGGTGTGGAGGGAGTTCCATATCTTGGCCGCCAGGTAGGAGAAGGATCTTCCTCCGGCGGTGGCTTTGCAAATTCGTGGGACGGCGGCTAGAGCGAGGCTGGCGGATCGAAGCTGGCGGGTGGGTGTGTAGAATGTGAGGCGGCTGTTGAGGTATTTGGGGCCCATGTCGTGGAGAGCCTTGTGTGCATGGGTGAGGAGTCGGAACGTGATCCTCTTGCTGACGGGGAGCCAGTGCAGGTCTTTCAGATGGGCAGAGATGTGGCTGTGACGGGGATGTCCAGGATGAGTCGTGCAGAGGTGTTCTGTATGCGCTGGAGTCTTTTCTGGAGTTTGGCTGTGGTTCCAGCGTAGAGGGTGTTCCCGTAGTCCAGTCGGCTGGTGACAAGGGCCTGGGTGACCGTCTTCCTGGTGTCGGTGAGGATCCACCGGAAGATCTTTCGGAGCATGCGCAGGGTGTTGAAACAGGAGGACAAGATGGCGTTGACTTGCTTGGTCATCATGAGGGATGAGTCCAGGATGAAGCCCAGGTTGCGTGCATGGTCCGTGGACTTGGGGGCGGTGCCCAGCGCAGAGGGCCACCAGGCGTCGTCCCAGGCAGGGGGGGATGGTCCCAGGATGAGGACTTCCATCTTGTCTGAGTTCAGTTTCAGACGGCTGAGCTTCATCCATTCTGCAACGTCTTTCATTCCTTCCTGGAGGCTGGCTCTAGCGGTGGTGGGGTCGTTGGTGAGGGAGAGGATCAGCTGGGTGTCGTCAGCGTAGGAGATGATGTTAAGGTTGTGTTGGCGTGCGATGGCTGCGAGAGGGCTCATGTAGACGTTGAAGAGGGTGGGGCTGAGCGAGGATGTTTTGAGCAAAAGCTCAAAACATGCTACATGGAATTGCATTGTACTCATCTACATCAAATATTAATTGCATATCATTAACAAACAGAGCACTGTAGACATGAAACTGTAAACTAACAGGGTGGAAGAAATGGGGTACTTGCTCATGTAGATACACTCTAATAAAAATGTCCATAGGGGAAGGAGTTAGAGGATTAAGTGTCTGTGAGTGTTTATCTTTCTTCCAACTCTCCAACCTGCATCAGTATTGCAGGATCCATGCCAGGCGTTGGTCACGGATATCACTTCTACCTTAATTGCCAACTATTAGACTACAGATAGTAATATGCTACTGCCCATAGGATGGTCTTCCTTTAAAGACCCGAATAAACTGGAATACAGTAGTAATATGAATACTGCCTGCCTCCCATCTGTTTAATTAATGAGTCACCTAACCCAATGGGTTAGTTTATTTCCCTTACAAAAAGATAAAATGTTGGTTAAAAAGCACATCCGCTGGCCACGGGCCTCTCCGATAGAATAGCGTTGTACGCGGACGACTTTCTTTTCTTCTTGACGGCTGTGGACAGGACAGGGCCACGGCTTCAGCGTATAATGTAGATTTTCGGGGAGACGTCGGGTCTCTATATGAGCCCCCGCAAACCCACGCTGGGGGTTCTTGGCAGGTAGACGAGGGTGGGCGAATGGGCGTCCACGGTTCAGTAGTCAGCGGGTGGATTGAAATACTGGGGGTAGTGCTTTCGGATGTACCGGCAGAAGCCTGGGAGGGTAATGTGGCACCTGTGTGGGAGCGGGTGCGGGCTGACATCAAGTACTGGTATCGCATGCCCCTGACAGCTGTTCGGTAGATCGGCAATTTTTAAAATGGTAGCGCTCCCCCGACTTCTGTACCAGCTGCAGAATCATCCGTAGCCGATCCCGGCTAGATGGTTCCGAATGGTGAACTCCGTGTTAGGGCAGTTTCTGTGCTAGGGCGGGAGGGTGCATGTGGCCGTGCATACCTGTTTCCTCTACTTATTGCGGGGGGTTGGCATCCCCGGATCTCCTCTCATATTATCAGGCTTCGCACCGGCTGGTCCACAATGACTGGTGGTTTGGGGACAGAGGGGACCTGGCGTACGTGCTGGAGCGTTGCCTTAAGGGCCAGCACACGCTACACATGATACTGTACTCGGCGAGGCTGCGGAGTGTACTGCCGCCGGCTACAAGGGTGGTGTTCATGATTTGGAAGCAGGCGCTGCGGCACATGGGCTGGTGGGGCGTTTTGACCCAGGAGACTCCATTGTGGAACGGGCGGCTGCCCCAGTTGGCGGCTCTTCCAGGGTTTAGGGGGTGGGACGCCATATGTATTTCCACCTTGGGCGATGTGGTGGGAGATACAAACCTTAAATCCTTTTGGGATCTCCAAGAGGAGTTTCATATGGCTCAGACGCAGTTTTATCAGTACCTGCAGTTTTTTGCTCTGTTCTCCTAGTTTTGCCTGTGCCTCGCCACGCCGCCACGCCCACGCCAGACCGAGCGCAACGAGCACGATACTGCTCGAGCAGGAAGCGAGGGAGCAGGAGCCGAGCCGAGCCGTGCGGGAGAACCGCGCAGAAAGTGCTGCGCCTTCTGCAGATATCCATCGGGATAGCTACCGGACGACCGGACGACCGCTTGCAGTCATCAGCGGTAAGCGGAAAGTAGCAAGGAGCGCGGGGAATCGGTGCTGGAGTTACAGTTCAGCCCGTGTTTAACAGATCCCTGTCACAGGCGGACAAGCGGGATAGCCGGTAACTGACCTCCTCCCCAGCCGCGGACTGTTGCGAGGCCGGCGGGGAGGAGCTGAGTGTGACGAGGGGAGTGGAAGCAGGAGCCGTGTAGGAGCCGCGGCAAGCAGGGAGACTCGCCATAAGAGATCCCAGCGGACAGAGTGCATCCAAGCAGCCCCTCCCGGGCAAAACGGGGACAATACGTTGTCTTAGCCGTGTCCAAAAGGCAGACCATTGTGAAGCCCAGAAGCTAAAAGCGGCAAAAAAAGAGAGTGGAATTTATGCCCCAGCCATTAAGAGAAAGTACAAACAACATCAGAAAATATCATTAGAGTAATATTCTCGGCAGTAACATAAGCGGGGCAAGGCAATAAGGCAGCAGGCGGAAGGCAACTGAGGTAGAACAGAGGTAAGTGAATAATTTTTTATTTCTTATTAAAAGTAAAAATCAAAATAATTTTTAAACATACCACCTTAGTATATCAGTTGCTGCTTAGAAATGGCACCCAAAAGAGGCCAAAAATTACCAGATGAACATGGAAGGAGTAATTCATTGGAAGGCTCAAAATCCCTTAATGAAAGCCAGGAAAGCCTTGCGTCTTCTATGGGAAATAATAAAGGGGCACGAAAGAAAAAGAAAGTCAAAAGAGCGACGAAGACCGCCCAGAAGGGAAAAAAAGGTGGTAACCAAACAACCATCAAACAGAAAGAAAACACAGAAGCGCTAAAATCTATAAAGGAATTCGTAGGTAAACACTATAGAACTTTAAACCCAGCAATAGTGTCTGTCTTAGATGAAGAAATAGCGGAAAGTGGCGGAGAAATCGGGGAAAAATTAGGCTTGCCAGATGAAAATCAGATTCAGTGAAACCAAGGAGATCCCCAGGAAGAAGCCAACCCTGTCAACGAGGAAGGTGGGGTGACCCATAGATCTTTAAACCTGACACTACAGAGCCAAAATCACCAAATATCGGCCCCTCGCTTATCATCTTCACCAAAAATGTTCTCCTTGATGTCAGTAGGAACTGAAGGCTACAGGGGAAACAAGGACCAGAACCAGAGCATCATCTGGGGAGGAGCTCCGGACCAACTTCTACAACAGCAACTACGACAAAATTCCCCAACACGGCAAGAGTGCTTAAGGACAAGCTATCCAGCAAACCCAAGCAGAAATATCACACAGGACTCGGTGCTCTCGGAAACCCCAACATCCTCCCTGATGGAGTTAATCTTGTTAATGCAGAGAGCGCTCCAAGGAATCCTGGAAGTAACCCTATCAAATAACGGAATAATGAAGGCACAGAAACAACACTTAAAGAAAATAGAAGAAGAACTTGGAGATATAAAGTGCCAATTGCCAAGTAGGGTAATACCAACAGACACAGTCCTACCTAATAAGGAAAGTGACAGGACAGTGTCGGAAGAAGAAAGCTTGGTTTTACTCGAAAGGATGCCCAAATCTGCAGAACAATCAGCAAAGGAGGTAGTAGAACCCGTAAACAACGTGTACATATCAAGAAGACCCATGCTGATAAAAAGGCGAGGAGGGTATGTTACACTCGGGGCTAGGAACAGGAAGGAAAAAACCAGGAAAATGAACCATGCCGAAACAAGAAAAGAGATGGAATCAAGGAAAGGGAGGGTGGCCCCAGGATTAAATGCCTTAGCCCCAATATTTATAACACAAAGATCTGTACAGGTGGCGGCAAAAACTCCTATGCCCCCTAAATCTGTGAGAGTACCAAAGAAAAAACAATCACATAGGGAGGCAACAGAGATCCCCCCCTCCACCCGTATGACGAGACAAAGCGTAAGGCAACGGGTTGTTCCGGCCACAGAACAAAGGGGTATAAGACCACAGATGCATGAAGAACCCAATATAAGAATCAAAAGCCGGAGAGAAGGAAGAACACTCACCAGCCATCAGCAGAACGAATTAAGCATGATCTCATACGAGAGAGATGACAACAAATGGGTATTCCTGGACCTGTTACCAGCAGGGAGGAAAGGAAAGTCTGGAAGAAACATTAACCCCCCGAATAGGGCACAGGTTCTGTCGGCATTTGCAAAATGCGCAAGTCTGAGGGGGATCGGCACTAAAGACCTGCAGCACGTCGGATTTGTAGTAAACAAGCAAGAAAAGGAAATAACAAAAATCACATTATATTCAGACCTGATAAAAAGGGCAATCCTGAATGCCACAAAGGAAATAACGCACCAAGGATTAAAGATTATCCCAGAGA
This sequence comes from Lissotriton vulgaris, assembly GCF_964263255.1. NCBI lineage: Eukaryota > Metazoa > Chordata > Amphibia > Caudata > Salamandridae > Lissotriton > Lissotriton vulgaris. Next base: position 485,115,212 of record NC_141694.1, on the reverse strand, counting down.
GAGATATAAAAACTGGGAAAGACAACAATTTCTTAAATCAACACGCCGGGCTCCAGAAGAGACAAGTAATCCTATATAAAGAAACAAAATGTGATCGAAACTCTCTGAACATTATAATCGAAAACACAGGTAATGATCCCTCATGGGGGAACTGGTCGTCTAACAGCACCCACGCGGAGGAAAGTATCGAAAGGAATACAGTGGCTACAGAAGAGGAAGGAGAGCTGAGTGACGTCGAATAGGATACAGGGGGTCCGCAAGACCTAGGTCTCTTGTCCTGGAACGTAAATGGGCTAGGCAATGAACAAAAATGGGAATACATAAAGGAATCCATAAACAAAGTAGACATTGCCTGCTTGCAAGAGACCTGGTTATGCGACGATACCCCAACCTTTGACGGTTATGCCCAGATACATCATCCGGCCATAAAGAAAAATCGTGGGAGGCCCTCTGGGGGCCTCATGACTTTGGTATCAACAAGAGTAATGAGGGAAATAAAACTGTTGAATACAAAATGTAAATGGGTACAATCAAGCAGAATTGAACTCTTGACGGTGGACTTAAAATACAAAATGATGATTTTATTAAATGTATACATGCAGTGGGAAAATGGGGAGGAGTATGATAGGGAAAGGAGGTTTTTTAAGGAGGATGTAGATAGTATTTTAGAAAAATACTCCGCAGACACAATAGTGATATTGGGGGACTTCAACCATAAATTAAACCCAAGAAAAGCAGACCTTTACAATATGGAACAGCTAGAGGCATACGGTATAAACCCGGCAAGGTTCCCAGTAGGGGAAACCTCGAAACAAGACCAGGAATTAATGCATATCTTAGGAGGCAGGGGTTTTCACTGTGTTAACGGAAGAATAGAATCAGATATTCCTGCAGGAAAAACGTATATTCAAGGGCAGCAGAACTGCCCAATCGACTATATATTCCTGCAGGCCTGGAATTTTCACCAGATAAGATCCCTCAAGTTAATTCAAAATGTGATGAGTGACCACAAACTCCTCCACATAGTATTAAAGGGGGGTAGGAAACTACAGAGAGATACAGTGATAAACCAGGCGGTTGAGTATCCCAAACGAGTGACGACACGTCTAACTGAGGAATATCTGGAAAAAGTGAAGGACACCCAAATAAAAATGGCACCTGCCAATTTTGAAAACAAAAAACTGGACTGGTTCATCTTAAAACTAGATGAACTGGTTCAATGCCTCAAGATAAATCTAAAAAGAGTAGATCCCAATAGGGTAAAGCAAAGAAATTATGGTAAAGGCTTCTCAGTAGCATGCCAAAACAAGAAAAGGGAGATAAGAGCAACTCAGAGGATACAAAAAAAGTTCTATACGCAAGAGAGACATGATCACCTGGTAAAACTGAAAAAAGAATTCAAGCAAATGGTACTCTCTACTAAAAGGATACATAAAGAAAAATGCTGGTTAGAACTTTTGGAAGCCATAGAGAATAAAAATCTAAGGAAATTCTGGCAACTAGTAAAGACAGCATCTGGCACTTCAGAGGGCGAACTAAACTGTGTGGTGAGTGAGGCAGCATGGGATACATACATAAGGGAATTGTACAGGGCAAGGACTCCCAGTCAGGAGATGGAGACTAAATCATGGCAAGATGTCTCTGAAGATCTCCTTGCCAAATTTAACGATGAACAAGTAGTGCTCACAATAAAAGAACTCAAGCTAACCCGGGCAGCAGGCCCAGACAATCTGCCTGCAATAATTCTGAAGACCGAGGTTACATGGTGGGCAAGTTTCCTGGCCAATATGTTTCAGGTAGTGCTAAAAGAAGGCGCAATGCCTCCAACCTGGAAGGGGGCCATAATCAGGCCGATATATAAGAAAGGGAGCAAAGAGGAGCCAAGAAACTATCGGCTGATTAACCTCCTAGATATTGGAGAGAAAGTGTTCTCTAAAATCGTCTTAAAACAACTGAATACATGGGTAGAAGAGTGCCAAATAATCCCCACAGAACAGGGTGGATTCAGAGCAGGCCACTCGACAATAGACCACGGGTTTGCTCTATGGGCGTTGGCGAGGAAGTCGACGGAACAGAACGGTAAACTATGTTGCTGTTTCGTCGACTTCAAAGCAGCCTTTGACTCTGTAGACCGGGCCTGCCTATGGGAGACACTAAAGAGACTAAATATCCCGACAGATCTCTTGACCATAATTAAAGAACTACACAGGGAAAACTGGGGGCAAGTAATTAAAGATACGAGAGGCTCCCTAACCCCCAAAATTCCCATAGCCAATGGGTTAAGACAGGGCTGCGTGCTGGCCCCCCAGCTTTTTTCTATCTATTTGTCAGATCTCCCGGCCTATTTAGAGGTAGAGGGCAGTGCCAGTCCAAAAATGGATGGAAACAAAATCCCATGCCTATTATACGCGGATGATCTGGTGATAGTAGATCAAACCGAGAGAGGCCTTCAAAGGAAGCTTAATGCTTTTAATACCTACTGTGCTGAAAATTTTTTGACTATCAACTTGGATAAAACAAAAACCCTATGTTTCGGGAAAAAGCTAAGTAGATTTAACTGGTACATAGGTGACCTTAAATTAGAGACAGTAAATGAGTACCGTTACTTGGGTATCTGGTTTGATAGGACTTTAAATTGGAACACCCATTTAGAAACGCAAAAAGCAAAGGCTCTCTCCTCTATTTGCGGACTTAAAAGATTTAATAGGGAATATGGTGAGATGTCACACCGGCCAATGCTCAGAGCTTTTGAGGCAATGATCCCCCCTCAAGTTCTTTACGGCGCAGAGATCCTTTATTTGAGCGGTAAGGGATCCTGGGACGTCATAGAGGGAAATTGCATAAAAAGGCTCCTATCACTTCCCAAATCTGCTATGATTCAAGCCATCAGAACAGAAATAGGCACAAAGTCCTGGGCGATATTAACCCAGATGGCTGTGATCAGATTTTGGAAGAGATTAGAAGATCCTGAAACAAAAAAAGTGGCATACTGGTGTCGCAAAGAAATCCAGAAAAGCGAGCTAAAATGGGCGAAGTCCAGTAGGGAGAAAGTGAAGGGAATCTGTAACACTCTTGAGCTCGACTGGGACCTTAGATCATTGCAAATCACTAGCACCAAAGGTGAATTGAAGCAAAGAGGGAAAGAAGTCTCGAAAATGCTTGATAGAGACTATTTAAGAAAGAAAAAATCAGTGGTACATATGTTAAATGCGTGGTCCCTTGATAATTGGTTCCCCTACCTCGACAGATTACCCAATCGTGGTTACAGGCAAGAGATCCTTAGAATTAGAATCGGGATCAACCCATGGTTAAAATGCAGAGACCTGAATGCAAAATTGTTAGATAAGGAAGGTCACTGCAAGTGTTACTTGGGGACAAAGGGAGACCTGCTGCATATCTTGTTAGACTGTTTTTTACTCCTAGACCTTAGGAAACTTTGGTTGCGTCCTATTTTCATAAAATATGACGTAAAAACAAGAGCACAGGCAGCCAGTCTCTTAACAGAAATCCCCTATATTGATATCGCAATTGCCCTCGGGAAATTTGTAAAGATGTCTCTGACTGCACTGAGAGATACAGAATAACATGTAGTACTGTATGAGTTTTTGGCAGATTGTAATCGTACGGAGTAATAAGATAGGAATAGGTTTTATTGGACAAATTAAGTTTTAAGATAACTGTAAAATTTTAATGATTTTTTGTTTTTTTGATAATGGTGTGTAGGAACCTCGTATATGGACAAAGTTTTAAAAGTAATAAGTCATACTCCATTCTGTGTTATCCTAATTGTATTGTTTAAAGACTATGGTCACAATAAACACATATTTTGACTTGACTTGACAGTACCTGCAGCTGTGGCATGCGTTATCCCCTAGCCTGCAGGGTTTGGTGTCCATCCCTGAGTTCAGTCCCATCGAGGCTAAACTCTTTATGGGGGATTTAGGGAAAAGAAGATTTCGCGCATATATCAAACCCTAGTAGTACATTGCTCCTCCACACTTCTGAAGCTCCATGGGGACTGGGAGGCTGACGTGGGCGGGCTGAAGAGGAGGACTGGGTGGGGGCCCTGGCAGCCCCAGGGGGGCGGCTATTGCGATGCGACTTCGCCTAGTCCAATTTAAATCCCCCCCAGGGTCTACTTTACTAGGACGCGCTTGTGGCGGGTGGGGATGATCTCCTCCCCGGTATGTGACCAGGCGGAGGGTACGTTTATTCACACAGTTTGGCAATGCTCATCATTGGATCGTTTCTGGAGGGGGGCCTTTGCTTGTCTCTCAGAGGTCCTGGGCTGGGAGCTTACCCGCACATCACAGCTGGCACTGTTACATGTCATGGAGGGGGTGAGGGGCAATATCTATAAACACATTTTGCACCTGGGACTCACCCTGGTGAAGAGGGACATTGCTCAATCCTGGAAAGCAACAAGGGCTCCATCGGTGGCAGCTTGGAAAAACAGCCTAGATTTTTGTATGGGCCTGGAGCAGCCCATTTTTATGGCCAGGGGGTGTCCTCGCAAACTTTATAAAATTTGGGAGCGGTGGGCAGAGTATCGGGGTCTATGGTTGGAACCCCTGCGATGGAAGAGCCCTTGTTGCCAGTTTAAGTAGAGGATTTCAAATGGATATTGAGGGTTGGAATAAAGGGGGTGGTGGACGGAATTGGGAACTTTTGAGCATTTTTCGTGCATGACTGTGGACAAGGCAATGTGGACTAGTACGACCTTTGGGCGGGGTGGGAGTTTGGGGGGGGGGGGTTTGGGGGGGAGTTGGGGATGGGGTGTGTTACTCTTTTATGCTCCGGTTTATGGGGCTGTTGCTTACAGGGGGATGAAAGACTACAAATCAAAAGTAGTTTGCTGTCTTAGATGTACTGAAATGCTTTGGCAGATGACTCTGGTTTGCAGGGCGCTGTACAATATATGCAACCTGACTAATAGAGTCTGTTAAAAAAAAAAGCACATCCGCTCATGCACCAGTTTTAACTAATCTCCTAATTTTTTTTAAATTACTTACATGGGACTTAGAGGCCTGCCATTTCATACAGCATATCTTGACCAGTACGTGCAATACATAACCAGAAGCAAAACCCAAATATCATTCTGGAAACATAAGCACTCAATCGGGTCCAGAGGACAGTCTACTTACTTCCAGCAAAGGACAATAAAGAGAGAATCATCAAATAAGGCCAGGGGTCCACTCATCCTCTCTCAGAACAACTATGGAGCACAATATATTGCTGAGTCAGGGACAATTCACCTCAAAGAGGCTATATACTTTGTTGCCTTTACATTGAGTTGTTTAGGTCATGAGGGATACAACAGATTCCTTAGAACCTCTATCGCTAACAAGGTGACCCCCCCAGTACAGACTTTAAATTACTTTAACCGTTGGGAAGGATGGGGGGGTTGGGATTCCCATTCCTACACAATCGCAGATCTACACCTCATTTTAAACGTGTGCACCACCCAGCCATCATAGTGTGTTTGTTTCTATCTATGGACTGCTTTATTGTTTTGGGCAAAACTATGACCTAATCAGCACACTACAATATACATAGTGGTCCTATCCAGTCCTGCCAATTTAAAAGATGAACACTGCACAATAGCTAATATATGTAAGGCAGTTGATGAAAATTAGGGACCAGAAGATAGCGTTGTATAAGAATTGGCGATTTATGAAAGTGCCCCATAATTCTTAGGCACTGGCCTATTCTGAAAGGCACTCTTTTGAGACTTTTCTTTCAGCTGTGTATACCTATGCTTTTTGTCAAATATACAAAAAGTGTGCTATAGCTCAGTTCCTACTAGAGGTCAAGGTGGCAATTTGGAACAATCAACCTCTCCATTCATGTCACTGCGTGTGTGGAGATGGGTCCAAGTGGGCAACTTTCATTTCCCTTTATTCTCAAATGAAAAGGCCCAGGTGAAGACTTTTCTCGAAGCCAAGGGAAATGACCTCAGTCATGCAGACTATGGCACTAATATGAGAGAGATAAGGTCCTATAATAAACTCTGTAATAGCATAATTTCTATATAGTGCATGAAAGCAGATTACAAGGTGTCTCAGTCCCCTGGATCCCATTACACACCTGGAGTTGCTTCAAATGGTTGACCCCCAGATGTCGAGTGATTTATACTTTTGAGTTTTGCATTTTATGGTCTCAATTTATTTATTTTTATACTTCGTTCTCTTTTAAAATACTTTAATGGTATCTGTCTGTATTGAGGGTATGAAACTTTCTGTCTAACATGCTAGATTAATCAATGCGAAATAAGCACATTTCATTTTTAGGTGTCGCCTACGGACAGCTTTTAGTAATGAGGAACAATACCAAGCCATACAGTGGGCTTTGGGTCAGCCTATGGCATACCACTGGTTGGGTTTCCTGTCAATCTCATTTGCTTGTTTCCTACTCAATGGCTTTCCTTCCTATTTTTGTCCCTTCCCTGGATGACCATAACCTTCCACAACTTATATTCAGGGAACTACTTTTTAGGTCTCACCTAAAGACCGTTTCAGTGGTCTGTTGTCTAAGACCTATTGTCACAAATACATTAAAATATATACATTTAGTATGGCGTTAGCTCAGCGCTTCCTCTTAATGGAATGCCTTTCTTGTCTATCTCTGTTCCCTGCTGCTTATTCAATGGTTTTCTTCCTTATTTTTAAATCCGCCTCTTGAGAATTTCTTATTTACTCTGTCCTGTATGGACTAATTGGATGACTTGTGTTTACCCACTTCTTGCAAACAGGTTGCCACTTTTTTCTTTGCTTTCCAGCACTCCAGGTTAGTGCATGCATTTTCTTGCTCGCTCTCTCTTTCACAATGTTCTGCTCCACCCTCAAATTTCCCTTCCCCACATCTATTTAATTACTTCATCCGCCAATTTTGTCTTTTTTTAATTTGTAACCACTCACTCCCACTTTTCCGTTGTCTGTCTACTCCCCTGCTGCCGTGCCATTTGGCAGTATTTCCCCTTTTTTTGTAGGTCCCAACAATTATAACTTGCTGAGGGCCACTCCTTTGTGAACCAGCAGTTTCAAGAATCATAAATCATTTTTCAAATTTACCACTTGATGATAGATGTCCACCCTCTTGAAATGATGAATAAAAAATGGTTGCTGCATCATGGACACATGCACAGTGATGCATATGCATATATATGTCATCATGCTGGACTACTGCCAAAGCGTCATAATGGATTTGCACACATGATTGATAATGCATGCGCACATGATTAATACATGCACACATACACATAGTTATGCTTTTTAAAAATATTTTGCCAATGCGGTCCAGCTTTGACAAATAACCATTATTTGTATTACTTTTAAAAGGAGAGATCAACAAGCTTTGAGAATACGTGTTACTTTTTCCATCAGCACTCATTGGAAGTGCATGTGTTTTCTTGCTCTTTCCCCCTTGAATGCTGCTTCTGCTTATCTGCTGCACTCTATTGATCCCACCACTCTTGCCACTCCTGCCCACTCTCCACCACTGCTACTTTTTATATGGAAAGCCCAGCAGATGCAGTTTGCTACCAAGTTGCTCAGGTCGTAAAGAATAAAATGCACTTCAACACACTTTTTATAATTCCTTATTTTCTTGCTCCAAGGTGGGTGTCCGCCAATCTGGAAAGGTACATTTAAACAAAATGGACACATCATGACCCATGAGCACAGATTCTTTACCACGCTGGGGCTAGACGTAACCTCATAATGCATATGTTGCATTAACGTGATGATTTTTTTGGCCGATACTGCTCTACCTTGGCAAAAAAGCATTTTTAGGTTTCGCCTGGGGAACGGAGCGTAAGCTCCGCCCCCAGAGAAATCTGTAGTTTCCAGTAAGGACTCTTGAATACGCCCCTCTGTTCCATTGGCTAGCTCCATAAATGGAGGCTAGCCATTGGAACAGAGATCTGTCCGTCAAGGCCGGACCAGATTCGGGGGCGTTCCCGAGATTTTTTCCATGGGCGTTCCCTCTGTGTAGTCATGCGGCGGTGGGCGGGGTTTCTTTTTTTTTGTCGTCCGTGTTTGCTTTTGTCATTCCCGGAAGAAGTCTTCCTCTGGTAAGTGCTTGCTGCGTGTGTCTCATGTCGTCTGTGCCGTTCCGCCCCCCCAGTTGTTGGAGTTGGCTGCAAGATTCGAGTTCCACAAGGCAATCAGGTAAGGAGTTTGTTTATAAATGTGCTTTCACTTTGTAAGTTTCCGTATTTTGTCCGCCGTTCCCGCCCCTCCCCCCTCCCGCTTCCGTGTCTTTCCCGCCCCCCCCTCTCACGCTTCCGTGTCTTTCCTGCCCCCCCCTCCCGCTTCCGTGTCTTTCCCGCCCCCCGTTTCCGTGTCTTTCCCACCTGCCCCCCCTTCCGTGTCTTTCCCGCCAGCCAGCACTGCGCCCGATACGGGCAGCGAGGCTGCACCAATGTGGGCGGGCCAAAATCGCGGTCAGGGGTTTGGCATACAAAGCTCCGTAGGAGATGCTGCCCGGCTTCCACTGTTGCACCACTTTCAGGGTTGGTGATGCTTTTGCAGGGGCTAGCCGGCAGAGGAACAACTGTGGACGGGAGCCTGAGGCGAGCTGGGCGGTTTCCACGGCATAATGCAGGAGTTGTTTGGGTAAACATCCTACAGAAGGGACCACGGCAACAACGTGAACGGGCAGAGATCGAGTGGATGTGGGGAGCTTCATGATTACTTGTGCGCCATTTTTAGTTCGATTCCAACCCCACCCCCTCCCGCTGTCCGGGTGCCCCTTCCGGCCCCCCCCCCGTCCGTAAATGCTTGTTTTGCTGTTGGTGACAGCGTGGGCACATTAATTCTACTGACGAACAGAAGTCTGCTCTTTCACTCTCGCATGCTGCCCACGCGCTGACGTCACAGACGAGGAATGTGTTTCCTGCGGCAGGGGTGGGCCCTCCGAGGGTAAGCACAGGGGGAGGGGAGCGGCAGCTGCGGGGAGTGTCAACGCCTTCCGGCCAAGCAGCGCGGTGTAGCCGACACTGCGGGCACACTTCGTACCTCGGCCGGACCGGGGTCCCGCAGACAGGAAAAGCCTGTTGCCCCGCGTTGGATGTTCCGCCGCCCGCCAAGGTGAGAGCTTGATCCATTGGGAAGAATGGTAGATCACTGCGGATCCTATGCCAAATATTCCCAAATTGTATTGCGGAAGGAAGATGGTGGTTAGTCTGTATTCACCAGTGGAGAGGTCTTTCATAGCAAGAAGCCGCGAGGCAAGAAGCTTACATCCTCCTCTTCGTTGCCATAGCGGTAGTGCCCCAAGACACGAAAACTGAGGTGTCTTATCAAATTGGTGTGGACCTTGCGTTTGGAAGGCTGTTGTGTCGGTGGCCTAGATGGTGTGGATATCGTGTTTGCGGATGGTATTATGAGTGCATTCTGACTTTGCTTAGCATTTTTTGCTTTGGGAAAGTTGGGAGCGTGTACAGCTTTGGGGTGTCTGTATAGGTCTATCCGTTAAGTGTGGCGTTGGGGGTGGGTTGTACACTTTTCAGTCTTGTCTTGCCCTCCGCGTTGGAGTGGGTTGTGCTTTTAATTTTGAGCGCTTGTGCAGCCTGAGTTGCCAGGTGGTTGTGTATGTGCAGGCCAGGGTGTTCCATTTGCCAGGTTGGTGTCTGGGTTGTTGGCATACCCCACCGACCTGCCGTGCTCGGAATAGGCAGTGAGCGCCTGAGCTAGGAATGGGGCTGCAGGCCCCGGGCGGGGCTCTGCTTCCTGCTGCTTCTATCTTGCCTGGGAAGCTGCATCCGCTGCTCTCTGCGAGTTACTGTAAAGTATCCGGCGCCCATTGGCCGCTCGCCCTCTGCACTGGAAGAGCTGACTGTAGTCTCGGCAATAAATAACTTGTACTGAAGAGGATTGTGTCTCCGTAGATATTTTTTCGCTGGGATTCCTTGCTTCTTTTTGTTGGACTATTTCTAACTATTAGGATATCAGTATTTTCATCCTTAGCTTTCTTACATTATTTTGCAGTTTTATAGAGCGTGAACTTGGCTCAGGGACGTTAGAGCGCTTTACGTGGACACTAGATTCCATGACGTAAGGTTGGGTGCATTTTTTTTGTTTTAGACTCTGGAAAGTTTAAGTGATTTGCCCAGAATTGCGGGATGTTGAGCAGACGACGGGACTTGAACCTGTTCCTGCTTTCCCGTTGAGCCTTAAACTCCGAATTCAGTTTAGGCAACTTTTGTAAGACGAGTCTATTTGGTGTTGCGTTGAACCTTTTCCCGAAGGTGCGAAACTACATTGGGCATAAGTGACATATTCAGCCGCTTCAACTATTCTGGGATCCAGCTTGATGTGGTATCCGTCACCGTCCCGCTTTTGGTTTTTAACCTACACCCCAGAGCGTGTTTTTTCCCCCCATTTACTTTTGTCTAGACTGTGTGAAAAGATGATCTTTCTGAGTGTCTCGTTTTAATGGGCCACCGGGAGTCGGATTGAGCGACCAGTAGCGTTCTTTGTGTCCTTCTTTTATGCCTCTCGTTTTCCCTACTGAGTTTGATATAGTAGATTAATAACACTTCTATTTTCAACCTAAATTGTTCTTGTAATTCATTGTATCGAGGGGCATCACTTTGCACCCGTTTGAAACTGGTTTAGAGCGTCACCTTATGCTTGCCACCTTTCTGTATTGTTTTAAAAAAGCGGCGTGTGTGCGGTTGCGTGTCTATCAGGCTTGTGTTTTTAGATTCAAGTCTTGCAGTGAATGTAAACTCCGAACTACGCCAATTAAAAGTTAACTTAGGAAGGATAACATTGTCCATATGGTTCTTTCGTGGGGTTTGAGCTGATTTGTTAAGTAGTTTTGCAGTGAAAGGGCTGTTAATCAATATCCTATGATGCTGCAGCTATTTTATTTGAAGAAAAAAAAAAATTCAGTTCCCGTAACTCGATCATGTTTACCCATTTAATATTCACGCAGATTAGTGGCGTTCGAAAGCTGTGCCAACCTGACAGGCAGCAAAAGCATCAGAGAAAGCTTCCACGCACAGACCAACAATTTGCGATCTCGTTATACTGCAAGCCACAATTTATTCACACATCTTTGATAGTCTTGGGCATATCCATTTCTTTAATAACTCCAAGCCCTTCCTTTTCAGTAGTACAATGTGTTTGCGTCACTCTGTGTACTGGCGCTGAGGGGTGAGAGGGGGCGGCTCCCAGGCTAAAGCTGCCGGACACCCTGCTGCTCTAAGCGCAATGCTATTTCAACTTTCACTTTTAGAAATCTAACCTCTCAACTCTCAACACAGGTTGGTAAATGGCAGCACAGAACTCCAGATTCATGGCAGCCTCAGTACTTCTGCCATTGGACGGGTGTGCCTGCACCTGTAGTGTCAGCCGTTGGCAATGTAAATAACAATGCCATTTATTTATAAGTAAAAAAAAAAAATGTCATGAGCAATGCCAATAGCTCGAACTTTTTCCAAAGGCGAAACCATTGCATTGTAAATGCTTGTTTTTTCTTTCAACAAAAAGCACGGGAAAATCCAAAAGTCGGGAAACACTATTGAAACCCAGACCTATTGACTATGGCACAGCTTGCTGCCCAATGGTGACACTGGGAAAGCGACACTTCAGATAGACAGAGGGGGAAAGTAAAGAAGAAATGGCACTGCTGTTTTGAGGGTATTATTTTTAAAAGCTTTATATGGAAAAATATATTTTGTTATTTCAATGCATATCCGAGTGGTTGGATTGGTCTCTAAAATGGTATTGCAGTGTCAAAATAGACGTGAGCTACTGCGCCAATGAGAATTCGAAACAGTATAGCGCAAGTTTAATACAAAGAACTGTAAGCAACTTTATATAGAGAGAGCAATTTAAAAGGTTTTCTGCACTTCATAGATTTTATTTGAACATCGCTTTATTGCTTTAGTCTAAAGTATTCCTTTGAAGAATTTTGCGATAGTAACACTCGAAATGATTTTGTTGGCTGGTGGCCTAATTCTCTGATCAGTACAAGGCAACTCCGGCATCTCAGAGGAATTGTGAAAGGACTCTGAAGTCTGGTGGTCGCACTACATTGTTAGATCAAAGATAAATTGCCCTTCATGCTCAGACTGTCAAATATCCCTTATAAGAATTTTTCAAAGCCAAGAGACAAAAGAGTTATCAATTTGTTATTGTTCGTGCTCATTTGTATGTGTATGAAGGAATTAGCATGGTAAATGGTTTTCAGACTTGTCATTTTCACTTGAGATAAGGAATTTAAAGACTGAAAATTATTTTTCAATGCGTTATGGATCAAGTCATAGAATAAACACACAATTTTCTTTGCAGGTTATTGAATTAAATGGATTCTAAGGCACATGAGAAGCGGGAATATCTTGCAAGGCGCACACTCTAACTTGACGATTTAGTGAAAGGGAGATTAAATTAGGAACGGATCAAGATTTATAGGGGATGTTGAATATGTTTTGCGCTCTACGCCTATGCGGAACGATTCTTCCCATGATGGGGTATGAACATGTGAAATACAAGATATATATATATATATATACACACATATATACATACATACATATATACATATATATCAAACACAAAGTTGGCTGTTAAAAGGAGGCCCAACGCAGGTAGGTACATTTTATGCCATCTTTACTAGTTCGTGGAAAACAGTGTTCAGGCGACCTGCAGTATTCAGCAACAAAAGTAAAGCCCAACGCATTGGAACAGGTTCGTCGCCGGTTGTGGAATATACAAGCATGACAGACTGCCACAGTGAACATCAAACCCACTTGGGATTTAGGAGTTGCATACAGCAGGTATTATACGGCCAAACACTGCGATTATCGTCACTAGGACTTCAAAGACCATAAAGCCACTGCTGTGGCCACGCCCTCTGGGGCGGGAGCAACACTTTAAATAACTGCCGTGATCCCTGTTCTGCATTTTACCCGCAGCCCCTGAGGAAGTGGTGTTCTACCACGAAACGCGTTGGGCTTTACTTTTGTTGCTGAACACTGCAGGTCGCCTGAACACTGTTTTCCACGAACTATTAAAGATGGCATAAAATGTACCTACCTGCGTTGGGCCTCCTTTCAACAGGGAACTTTGTGTTTGAGATATATATATATATATATATATATATATATATATATATATATATATATATATATATATTTCAGTGGAAAAATCGCTAAACATAATTTCCTTGTTCAAAACCAGTGAGAATAGGAATCGTTATACAGTTTTTAGTTTTCAGATACTTTCTGCTCCAGTCTCGACTAGCTCCATTAGGAGTAGGTTTAGAAAGATCCGATGTTTCAGGGAAATTAATACAAATGTTTGTGAATGGAGAAAAAGTTAGAGGCGATGAATCGTCATCTAATTTATCGTGCATTTACGTGCTCTCTCACGCTCCCCTAGAGGTCACGCAAATTTACTTGCCCCTAAGGAACTTACAACTACAGCTGGTACACTTTGCATACATTGCGCACTGGTAATTAAAATTTCCAAAAGCATCCTATTAATGCTTCTAACCCTATGCATAACTAATAAAAGATATAAGTGTGATTTGCTACTTACTCCATGTGTAAGTCACTTGTTATGTTATCTTACTGGCATTTGTAAAGAGCACGTTCAGACACTCTTATGGAATTGCAGTATTTTCGCAAGTCCTTTATTATTACATGAAAAAAGCAAGCAATGCAGATATCAACTCAGTCTGGAGGGGAATTCAAAAGTAAATTGATGCATTTTGGCCAGGTGACAGCAAACTGTAATTATAATGAAAGTGTTCACCACTGAGCTAGTCAGAGTTTTTGTTCAGCAGTAGGGCTACATGTTTGAAATCACACATCACCACGGAAAGAACCTGCTTCACACGCAACTTGAAAGACCGTGGCACCTAGCGGTCGTCACATGCTTGCATGCAGGTTCTGAACATCACATCTCTTTAATTTAAGCCTAAGCATTTTCTTTGATTCTACAATGGAGTGGCTCATGAAAGATCCCAAACCACAAATTATGGGTGGCAAAAGGCTGAGATACCGGGGGTGTGTGCACCTTTTTAAATGGAAGTAACAATTTGTCTTTCATCAATACCTATGATAAAACCATGACAGTGCATAAACGTGAGACCTGCCAACTAAAAAATAATATTTCACCGTGCGAGGAGGGGGCAGGGCTTTGGAGAGACAGATCATCGTGCTGAGAGCTACCTAAGAGGTACCCTTCTGTCCCTTTCCACCACTGACCTAACCAACTGAAAGAAGAAAAAACAAGCATTTGCAATGCAATAGGTCTCGCAATTGCGAGATTTTGAGCTATTGGCATTGTAAATGACAATGCATTTTATTTATGTGTTTAAAAAACCTGCAATAATAAAAGGCATTCAGCCAGATTCATCATCCAAAATTGTGATCGCAATAGCTGCGAATTAGCTATTGAGATCGCAATCCAAAGAAAAGCAATTCATGATTGAAATAAGTACAAAATTGCGAATTCGCAAATTATCCAGGAGGAACCCCTATAGCGAATCGGATATAGCGAGAATCCATGGATTCTGCGAAATATTTTGCGAACTCGCTAAATATTCGCTAACGCAATTCATGAAAAATCGCAAATTGCGAAAAATCTGAAAATCGCTATTTGAGACACGCAATTTAAGGAGAACCCAAACCAGGTGGTAACCATGAAGAAATTGAAAGAAAAAAAAATATTTGCCACAGGTGCAGGTCTGACCAAACACACTTAAGGAGACACAGTAGGAGCATGAGGACTCTCACAATGCCAGGACTCTACATGGTGGTCAGGCGGCGAAGGCTCCAGGCTGCAGCAAGGAACAGACGCAGAATCCAGGAGCAAATATTCCGCCAGCGGATCACCCTTCTCGGCCAAACTGCGGAGCAAATGTACTCCAAGTACCGCCTGAATGGGGCAATGATCACTAAGCTGATCCGTGACCTAGACCCCCCTGATGCAGCACCCAACAAGGAGGACCAATGCCGTGCCCACCCATGTCCAGGTTTTGTGCAGCCTGCACCTCCTGGCCTCCGGAAGCTTCCAGGGGGTAGTTGCCGTTGCAGGGGGGATCTCCCAGAGCACCATGTCCCGCTGCCTAAGGAGTTTCCTGGAGGCAATGCTGACCCGGCCTCACCATTACATCACATTGCCGACCACCCAACAGGACTTGAATCAAACTAAGCTTCAGTTTTACAACATTGCGCAATTCCCACATGTAATAGGATGCATTGACTGTACCCACAGCCACATCTGCCCACCTGCACAAACAGAATACATGTACCGGAACCAAAAGTCCTACCACTCCCTGTATATCCAGATGGTGTGCAATGCTAAGACAATCATCACGGACATAGTGGCACAATACCCGGGGAGCACACATGACTCATATTCCGGCACAGCGGCATGCACACACGACTGGCCAGGGGAGACTTTGGCGAAGGACACCTACTAGGTAAGTACACATGCCACCAAATCCTACATTGTGACCATGTATCTGCGCATAACAGGCACTCACCCTCTGCTCCTTTCATTCAGGTGACAGCGCCTACGGTCTCCGTGAGTACCTCCTCACCCCATACCTCAACCCTGCCACACCACAGCAACGGCGTTACAATGCTGCACACATACGCACAAGAAATAGTATTGAGAGGACATTTGGCCTTCTGAAGAGCCGATTCCGCATACTTCACAAGACTGGTGGGGCCCTCAAATACGAGCCTGAGGTCTGCTGCCGCATCGTGGCCTTGTGTGCAATACTCCACAACATTGCTACCAAGCGCAGGATACCTGTAGAGATCTCTGGCAGTGAGTCGGAAGGGGACAACCGCCAACCTGCACATGTGCGTCATGCACGCGTGGAGAATCCTGCTGAAGGACACAGGCGCCGCAACCACATCACAATTAACTGTTTCTAGTGCACCCACTCCTCTCACCCGACACTTCACTCATGCATGACAATTGAAATAATGACATGAGTCAGATGAACTGGTATTGAAAATATATTATTGTTTTCTTCACAATAATGTGGGAATGTTTCTTACAGTGACATGAGAGTCGTATTAAGTCATACAACCCCATGTATGTGAGGAGGGCATGCTTGTGTCATCAGCGTGGCCCTGCATGATAGAAAATGAATTGTCAATGACACCTCCGTGCGGACGCTCCAAGTCGCCTTTCCACCTCTTCCTCAGCATTTGCCCGTGAAGCAGCAGTGGGCCTGGTGCTGCGGCGGGGTACTGTCACCAGTGGCAACAATTGGCTGTTGTGGCTTGAATTGGCCTCACTTGTGTCATTACCCACACCTGCCTGGCTATGGCCAGTCGACTGCAGACCCTGCACTGCAGTGGTGACTTGCTCCAGTGCCCTAGCGACATCCTGGCAGCATTGCACTATTTGAATTTGCATGGCCAACGAGCGTCGTGAGAGTTGGGAGGTGGCATTCCCTATGAGGTGGTTAGACCTTGTGTACGCAGACAGGCGGGTCAGCAGCTGGCGGTGGCGCCGCCAGTTGACGTCCCGCTGGGTCAACATGGCCTCGGTGTTTGCCTCCACTGCAGCGGTCATCCTCTCCATTCTGTCAGACAGCTGTCCAACATTGCTTGCAGTCTTGTGCAGCTGCAGGTGAATGGCTACAAGATGACGGGCCTGCTTCTGGTGTATGCGGAGCATACGCCGCTCTATTGACAGGCCAGGTACACGCACATTCAACCTCCTGCCTGCGCGTGGTGTTGTGTTGCGCGCCTCCCTCACGAGTCCGCTGGACTGTGTTCTCACAGTTGCTGTGCGCCGTGTTTGTTTCCGTGAAACAGCTGTTGTTGGCAGTGCCACTGGCATGGGTGTCACACGGTGCGGTTGTTGCGCGCCTGTTGGTGCTGAGGTGGCCCTGTCCACAGGGGCAGGTGGTGGTAGTACTGATGGTGCTGCTGTTTGCCCTGATGGTCCTGGTTGAGGGGCAGGATGGATGTCTCCCTCGGTGTCCTCAGGATTTTCATCTATGTTCAGGGCCTCACTATCCGTGCTGGGTTCTTCAGCGCCACCTGTGATGTAAAGTGGACGTTGATTAATGACATGTATCTTGCACATGTAAGGTTGCTACATGCATGCAGGCTAGCATTCCCTGACTGGCTGTAGAATTGACTCTCACTAGACCGGTCTGGCTGTATGGGACTAGATGGAAATTGTGGTCAGACTACATGTCCCACAATGCAATAGGACTTTTCTGGTGTGCATGGACTGCATGACTGGGGTTTCTAATGGGTAGCTCTGGGGTCATGGCCATTGTTAGGGGACAGGGTCGCAGTCGCATGGAACTTACCTTGGGATTCTTGGGTGGGTCGGGAAGAGTCCAGCCGGGTCACCCCCACGCATGCCTCGGGATTCAAGGTGTCCTCCACGAGGTCCTCCAGTGGGGTGTTGGGTGGTACAGTGGGCTCTCCTCCTCCTGTTGCAACATGCTCCCCCAGCCTCTCTGCAATCCTCTCCTTGGCACGCCCTCTGAGGTCGTACTACCTCTTCTTTAAATCATCTATGGAGTGCTGGGTCACTCCCACGGAATTTACTTTGGCGCGGATGCGCAGCCAAATCCTTCTTTTGTCCGCCTCAGGCACCCTCCTTGAGTCCTTCCCAAAGAGCCAGTCGTGGTCTTTGCTCACTCCCTCAATGAGGTATTCCAATTCTTGCTCAGAAAACTTTATTTTTCGTTTCCTTCCTGAGGAACTGCCCCCTGCTGCTTCCTGGGACATTTTCTGCAGTGGGGTGTCTCCTGATTTTGAGCTGGAGGTGGTCTGGAGTGACGGTCCCGAGGAGCCCGGGCACTATGGCGTGTCATATAGAGTTGGGTCTGCCACGTTACTGATCTAGCAAAAGCTGAACCAATACTATTATGGCATAGAATCTGGAGGAACGATAAAGCAACTCTTACCCAGTCTATTCTAACGGACTGCCTAGCACTGGACAAGGCCTACAACTCTAGGTGGCTGTGCTACATAAAAAAGTTCTTGAAAGATATAGGATGGGTGAGGTACTATTATAATCCCTCCTCAATGTCCGAAGTCTCAAGAAAGGCACTAAAAACGAAATGCTTATCCCATTTAGAGGAACTGAGACTAACGAAAGAGGCAACAAAACCTTCAGTAGCAAGCTCCTTACAAATACAAATGACCACCTCCATTCAGCCATACCTTACATTAAACACTTCAGGCTACGAGAGGTTTAGGCTGAACTTGTTCAATCGATTGGTCACATTCCCCACCAGAAATAATTGGGCTAAAGACCTCCCGTTGTGTCTATGCGACGATACTTCCCCTCAATCGACCATGCACACCATCCTCTTCTGCAAATTTTTTCACGATTTCAGGAAAACGTGGCTGATCCCACTACTAAAACAAACTGGATACAGACAATGCCGTCTAGCATTTCTATTTCTGCAGCAGTTGGATGGTGAAAGGACTACCTATCTTGTTGTGAACTTTTTGAAATGCACGGTCAGACATAGAGCCTTTTTAAGGAGTCATCTATTGAACTTTCGGCGAACTTTTAAAAGTATCAATTAAGTTTTAAACCCAAAAGCGAGAACTTCCACGTATAGCCTTGTATTTTAACATAGAATAATAGCATCACTTTTTAATTGAGCTCCGTACCTGGAAGACTTGGTATGACTGTTTTTATCTCTACATATTGAATATATTGTAAATGAAATGTATTGCTATATGATTGTTGTTCGCTTTTTATGATTTATATTCTAAATCGAAATAAAGCTCAATTGACTTGACTTGAGCTGGTGGTGGTCTGGAGTGGAGCTCTGGACAGTGCTGCTTCCACTTCAGGCTCAGTATGCTGAATGAGGGTGGGAACTGCCTGCTTCCTGGTTGTGATGTCATCACTGTGCTCGAAATGAGACTTCCCGTTTTTGCGATCTCGCAATTAGCGAGATCGCAATTTGCGATTTCGGTAATTGCGAGATCGCAATTTCAACACGGAAAACGGCCGATTTTGCGATTTTTCTGCGATTTTGGGGAAATCGCAATCGGCAATTGCGACCGATTGAGATTCGCTTTTTTTACTCGCTGTTGATCATGAATCCCATTCTGCGATTTCTAAATTGCGATTCGGTATTTCTCGCAATTTAGAAATCACAGATTTTGGGTTTGATGAATCTGGGGGTTTGTCATTTACATTACCAATAGGACAAAGTTTCTAAAATGCGAAACCTATTGCATTGCAAATGCTTTTTAAATTCTCTTTGGTGAACAGTACCTCAGTATAACAGGGACCTAAGAAGCAGACAGTATGAATAATTAAGGTTTGTTTTAACGGGGGCAAGTTTTATAAGGGATGTATCCAACCACTTAATAAAAGCACAAGCTAAAGATTAATTATATGTAGGTAAACTGAGGGGCGATTCCGTAAGATGGAGGAAAGGGTGCTTAAATTGACTTTGACCCATTGTCTAAAGGACATTGTAAATGGGGCTGTGGTGCTCTTAATGGCTGTGGAAAAAGACTGGAAAAGTTACTACGAAACGACCCACCTAGAAAAGAGGGAAGGGGGTGTGTTCTCTGAATAGCACCCAAAAACAAAACAAAAACACACCTGATCAAGAAGATGGTGTACTTTAGGAGTCAGGCCTTAAACAGTAGATGGCCGTCAAGAACTTTGGCTACTTTACAACAGCTAGCTGCCTCACAGTCAGTGGTGGAATTCAAAAGCAACTTAAGGTCCCCAAAGAGCAGAATAGACTTTATTTATAAAGATTTAAGGATGCTATATGCCAATAAATTCAAGAGGTCATGTGTGAAATGTCCCATGAGGTTTGTACGCTACAACTCCAGTAAGTAGAGATAAATCTTGGAGAGGGAATCATGCCCTTATGAGAAAAGCAAAGGTTTAGATTGCATGGTACAATTAATGCAGTTGTGAGTAATAATAGCAAGGCATCGGCCTCACCATCACCATTCTGCCCTGCAAATCAATACCTTGCTGGAATGGCAGTTGCTACATCAGAGACTGTGAAATTGAGAAGCCAAGTTTCTGTGAGGAGCAGGATGTGTTGATGTACTAAAACTCCAGATGTCCAGGTAATAGTTGGAAAGGGACCAGCAAATAATTAGGTGTCTGTTGGGAGGATAATCTGATTTGGAGCAGTTGAAGGGAGGACAGATGACTGTCCAGTCAAGAGACTTACTGATAACAGTCGTGGGAGAATAGCAGCAGTAGTGGACAGATACATGCCAAAGGACCCAAAATGTTAGATGGCGCAAAAGGTAAGAGATGGCTTTATCTACTGGCATATATTGAAGTAATTCAGCCTGCGAATGGAGGTGTGCTCATCTCGGAGCGCCGACGGGACAGCATGCCTGGTTTGGTCAAGGCATAGATGGGCTTGCCTTTGGCCCATCACCGGTGAGTCTGCGTAGCCTGGATATTTATTTAGGGAGCCACAGGGTTATGGACTTGGCCTAAAACACACTTTAGCGAGATGTAGAACCAGTGGAATAGACAAAAACTGTAACTTAAGTGCCCTAGCTCGAGCAGTGGCTCCTGTAGGCTTAAATGAATGCAAACAAATACCAAATCAGGACATCTATAAAAGTGTGATTAAGAAAAGTGTGATAAATATTATCCACTGTGAGTTTAACTCTAAACATTTGCCATAATCTGAGGATTTTGTTGCTTTCTGCACCAAAAACCCACTTGCCTTTTATGTACCAGGCCTTTTCCACCACAAGTAAATTCCAACATGCTTTCCCAGAGATGTGGACTTCATCACAGGGGATCGATAATTACCACTGCACTCGTCATCAGGCCTCATTCACGTGAATGAAACATTGTATGCTTTCAACACACTACAGATCAAGCAGAAACAGTAGATGTACTTGCAAAAAGATCTACTGATGACACCAAATGGCACAGGAAGGGCTGATTTAGAGTAAACCCACAAGAGTTTGTTACTCTGTATAGTTAAATAGTTTTTAAAGATGAAAATAGCTAAGAAGACACTTATTTAACTGACAAAAACACTTTCTTACACTGAAATATGCAGTGTCACTTGAAACCCTTCACACAGGAATATGTAGCATAACCAAATGTACTTAACTAGCACTTGGGGTCTTGGGGGGTGATGGAGCGAGGTAAAAAGCAAAATTTTGTATACCCCTCGTGAAGTTACTTTCTCATAACAGTAACATGAACTAATCGTGTGGTTTGGAAAAAACTAACCAACATAGAATAGAATGCACACACAAAATACACGTGGGATACTAAATTGTTTGTGTTGCAATCATAATCGACTAACTGAGTGATAATGTGAAGTCTGAAAATAACGCAAAGGCTATAATTTAACCAAAAAGTGGCATAAATGTGCTTACGGTTTGTCTATTGTGGCAAAAACATGAAGACAGGTGAGCAAACTATGTATAAATGTGGCTTTATTTGCTAGGTAATAACTAACAGGGATACCTTAGTAAGGACGGAGGTAAACAGAAGGGCTATAATTCAATAATTAACGTTCAATTGTGTTTGTTTCTATAATAGTTCCCGTTGTGGCCTGTGAGGCCTAGTCCAAGATGGACGATTTTCCAGGACTCCGAGATTAATGTGAAGCACGCATGCGCTTGCTGAGTGGAGCTGCAGACGCGTATGAGCTGACTGTGCTGAATGGAACAGGTCAAGGACGATGTGCTCTGAAACTCTGATTGACTGCCAATAAAAATGGACATCCGTATTGTAAGCCCTGGGAAACAGGCTTAAAATTACAATTTAAAGGACACGGTGGAACTGGTAACCTTAAAGAAAATGGTCAAATTCATTTAGCTGACTCTGCGGAAGTCAAGTAATAAGATGACGAGGTAACGCTCATCCACCCCTTGAACCAACCAATCAGAATCGTCGAAGACCCCAAATGTTACTGAATTTAGATAGTTTAGCTAGGGGAAAAGGGTATAAAAGTATAGGTCCGGAGTTGAGAAAAAAGCTCTCTTTTCGATTTCTATCTGTGTATCCTGACATGCTGCCGGAATGCTGAATTTCCTTGGAGCGTAAAAACTTAAACTTTTCAACTTCAAATTTTGTTCGAATGAGTACAGAGTTTTTAGATGAGGGTAAATAGCTTGAGGGAATAGAGATAGAATTTGGGAACTATTATGTCTTTTTGCTAATCTTTATGTCCAAAAATATCAATAATAATGTGTTTATTTCTGAGTTTCTTAATTAAATGAAATTAAATGTAAGAGTTACATTTCTTTCCTTCTCTTATTTCTATTTGAATGAATAAAAAAAGAAAATGAATAAATATAGGTTATGCTAGAAAATCTCTTTTTAAAAAAAATTAGATAAATGAAGAACTAAGCTGGTCTTGTTCATCCTTAACCTAATTTTTACTAGCAGATCTATCGACAATCGATGGTGGTGTGTCTGAATAATATGTTGTATTTAAAAACCATGGTAAACAACTTAAACTGCAGATGTATATATTATAAATAGGTAGTTAAAATTTTAGACACTCCGCTATGATCCAGCAGCTCTCCTTTGATTCAAACCAAACCATGAAGTAGAGAGAAAATGTGTATGAGTGACTCGCAGTGTTATGGGTCCCACTGATG
The DNA here is from genome assembly GCF_964263255.1 of Lissotriton vulgaris. Classification (NCBI taxonomy): domain Eukaryota; kingdom Metazoa; phylum Chordata; class Amphibia; order Caudata; family Salamandridae; genus Lissotriton; species Lissotriton vulgaris. The sequence continues at coordinate 485,092,624 of NC_141694.1, read as the reverse complement.
AGTAAATGAATGATTAAATACTTCAGGGAAAGGTGATGAGATTTTAGAAATTATTTCTGGAGTAGCGCTGCATCAGTAAATTACTTGGTAGCAGAGCATAGGTTGCTATAGAATTAGCTAGGATAATGTATAGAGCGACGTATACAGGGTTTGATGTACAGAATTATGACTAACATCTGTTGAGTTTGTATTACGTTATATGTAGTCCGAAAAGACTTCCGGAAAGTGTGGGAAGCTGGTCACTCTGTCTGCAGGCAGAGGAAGTGTGGCAAGTGAAGTCGCACATCGCATAGTCTGTTTCAAAGTAGTGGTATCGTCTTATATCACAAGTGGTGTCGTCGTACATCGTAAGTTTAGGCACTTTACGTGTGAAAGGATAAATGTATAGCGACAACAGTCTATAAAATCTTTGCCTTCAAGTACAGGGATCATTGTGTATCCTGATTTAAAACTTACTGCTGAGAGAGTAATAGAGCTTAACCCGAGCTTGAGAGAAGGGTAAAGGTAGAGGTAAGAGCTGCTTTACCTGCGAGTGTAAAATTCTGTGGTAGAGAAGAGGTAAGCGCTGTCTACTGGAAATACAGAATACTTGTGCGATTGAGAAAACTATCACTTTGGTTTAGCAAAACAGATGAATGGAGTTGTTTTGTGTAAGTTACTAACCGATTTTGCAGTATAAAATGTAAATATGGCTTCTCGATATTCCTTGTAAAGGAGAAGTCAGTCGATGCTGCAGAAGCCGGAGCACTGCTGACGGTAAAAGTGTCGCACAGGGATTGGTCCACGTGACCAAGACATAGTAAAGGCTGATTGGTGCATCACGAAAAGCAGTGAGATTATTGGTTAAGCACTAAAATAACGTATCTTGTTCTAATTGGTACGATAGTGTGAACCGCGCTGTGATAGGTTGGTGTTGCTAAGCAGTATACGGAAGAGTGAGCAATATTTTGGTAGACAGGAAGTTTTGAACAAAAATTTAGTTTTATTATGGAGAAGAAAAAGAGAAACCTTCATGGTTTAAGAAGTTGAAAAATGTATTCAAGAAAGATAAGGCGATAGTAACAAGGGAGGGAAAATTACTTCTTCCACCAAAAGCGCCTGCTTCCTATATGATGTCGAAATATGGCTATCATACATGCATTTAGCTAGAGAATTGGGCTAGATATACCAAGAATGGTGGTGTGTTAGCATTTCCAGAAGTAGGATCATTTAGTTTGGCAGTTCTACAAAATTTGAGAGAAAAGATGATGAGACTTGAACCAAGACCTAGACCAACTCAGTTTGAAGCACTAGTTGAGTGGGAAGATTAGATGCATGCATTAGAACGAGAAAGAGAGAAAGATTTAAAAATAATCAAGGAGCAAAAGGTAGATTACGTGGATTATGGGGAGAAACACATGAGAGTAGAATGCGAAGATGGAGAAATGCTGACATTAGTGATGGAATGTATCCGGTTAGGTTGGTAGATGAAATGGAAAGGCGAAAATGCACAGAGAAAAATAATGTACAGATGGGAAAAAAGGATTATGGTGAGAATGAATCAGAGGATACGGTGCTGGAGGAGATATTAAATAGAAGATCACCACCATATCAACCGAGTTCTATATGGACCACTCCAAATGCTCCACCGATAGAGGATAGATTTACTGAAAAACCCCAAAACGATTTTCAAATTTTCAGAAAGAGTAGAAATGAGATATGACTCAACCACCCTATTAGTGGAAACTAGACTTACTGGTACTCCTAAACAAGTTAAGGAAAATCAAAGGAGTGTAGCCAGAGCAGAAAGACAAACCGAAGAACAAGCGAGTACTTCTGAATACATACGTTCAACAAATGAATTGACAGAAAAGATACAGGAACTTACTAAAAATATAGAAGCTGTAACGGTCCCAGTAACAATAGGTCCTGTAATTCCAGTCTTTGAAAATCAGAAAATGAAATAACCAACTTAAACGATTCCTTTAAATCAGAGTTTGCAAAAGCTAAGAGAAAAGATTTATCCAGATTTGTCTGAAATTAGACGAACCAGTAACATGACACCACCTGAATTGACTTTTAATCAAAGTCTACCATATAAGTTTCCAACCGGAGCAAAATCTGATTCTGCAACACCCGAAATAAAAGTAGAGAAAATAGATTCAACAAAGACTCCAGTCGAGGAGGAGCTACGACACCAATCAAGATGGCCGCATAGTCTCCCGGCTCCGCTGACCTCCGTCCTACGCTTCACTATCCTGTTGATAATCCTGCTCACCTGAACCGGATCCGTGTGGGTGATCCGTCCCACACTCCAGTGGTGTAATCCCGGAGCCTTTCCGCCGTCGTGGAGCGAAGATACGTCGAAGAACGTACTGAGGCCTAACCCACCTGGGAAGCCGGGATCTCTAGTGCTGGCCCTGCCGGGTCCGAGCTGAACAACAACGGGCTGCTGAACGAGGTTGGGCCCGGTCTCTGGTTCACTCAAAGTTTTTCTCGATTGTTTTGCTACCATCAGCTGCCTGGTGCCCTATAGCATGTGAGGCGAAGAGTGACGCACGGTACTATATCTTGAGGGTCCCTGACCGGGGATCAGGCATTCGCATCGCCGATCCCCCCGGGTCGGTGCCTTGCCGCGCACCACTGCTCACTGACCGCCGTTCCCTCCCAGCTTATTCCTGCTCCGCCTAACCTTGCCCCGGAGAAGGCGCCTCTCCGCGGGGACCACCATGCCTGAGGACAGAATAAGTTTAACGGAGCGGGTTCGACCTGGCCCGTCTTTGTTGGCGGTGCTGGAGGCACTTATGGCGCTTCGGGGCACTATCAAAGCCCGGACTTGCGACTTGTTGTCTGCGATGGATGAAGTCACAGGCCCGAGACCGGACCCCGACTTGACGCTTGCGACCCGGCGGCCAGCCTACTTTACAATGGATGCTTCGGAGGTGTATTTAGACCCGGCGGTGGAAACTGTATTTGCCCCTATTGTGATGGATTTTACGGACTGGAATGTGCCTGGACACCCAACTGAACTGTTTAAACCTTCGATTCTACACCCTTCGGAACATATACATGTCCCCACTATGGAATCATCTACTTTGCACTGTATGCCGTTTTGGACTGTGTCGCTTCCCCTCCTCCACCGGTCTTTCAAGATGGCGGATGGGACGAAGCTCGGCCTCGGAGATGGGGAGGGGCGACAGTGGTACCAGCAACCTACACCTATGCGCTCCTGTTCTGCCGATTTATGTAACATTGTGTGTAAAGGACTTCCCTTAATAACTGTTCTCAGTACATTTGATCGAAGGGGCCAGGGTTGAGATTCTTGTCCGGGTTTCTCGTTGTGGAACTATGGTCAACGGGATTGCTTTATTGTCCTAACGGATTCCGGGAGTCAGTAGTATTATGCCCTCCTCTGAATTTCCCTCTCGAGTGGGGTTTCTTTTCCTTTCTTTTCTTTCCCTTTCTTCTATATTTCGGGCTCTGGTTGCTGGGCGACAGGCACGCTGCGTGGGGGGTGGCCGTAGTCATTTGCAGGGGTGCAGGGAGGGGGGGTGTGGGGGTGGGTATTTCGTTTTTTTATCTTTGTTCTATGGCCTCTTTTTCTTCTTCTCTTCTCTAGCCTTTCTTTCCTTTTCTTTTCCGGGTTAGTGTAGTGGGTTCGGCTTTCTTTGCATCCTCATTTCTACACCTGTGCCTTGACCTCTCCGGGGCCTTGGGGCTCTTAATAATGTGCTGTTTATCCTGATGTCGCATGTCTACATACCATTGATTTCCATTGTAGCGAACTTGTATGGACACAACGTTCTTCTGTTCGCCCCCATTGTCGTGGTCCGAGACACTATATGATACCTGATCCTTTCTATTTTATATTGAAAAATGAAAACCTCCTATCCTGTTGTCGCATCGAACTGCACTCATAACTGCTGTGCTTGGTAACTTGAGTTACTATGCCCCCCAGGGACAATTGCTCTGAAACTGATTGTGATATTGTATTGAACTGCTTAGCGGCCAGCCCTGGGGGTTGTAGGCCCGGGTTTGTATCTGAGTGCAAATGTTAAATAAAGGTTTTCAAAAAAAAAAAAAAAGACTCCAGTAGGACCATCGGAACAAGAATTAAGCGATTGGCTTAAAATTCTGAAAGTAAAAGAACATGAATCAAAAGTATTAGATGTGGTTAGACTAAAAATTGACAAGGAGGAATTAATTATTGGAAAAATTGGGACAGATAGATTCAAAAACTACCAAGACGATGAATTGATGTTTATGTGTAAAAGCATTACCTGGAAAGCGAAATCTATACATGATCATTTAGAAGGATTAGCAAATGAATTGGATGTAGATTTTACGAAGAATAAAACTTTTCAGAAACCTTATAGAGTAGATTTTACCGAAAAAGACATTGAACACATGAATATTGCAGGAAGACTAACTCAAATAAAAGAACTAATTGTCTTACTAAGAAGATGGGGAGATGTGAACAAATGGAAAGCAAACTGGGCAAAGAAAAAAGAAGGTCAGTGATAAATCCACATTAGCATTCCCTGTGAGAGAGAAAGAAACAGTAATAAAAGAATTTCCCATGAGATAAATACCGGGAGGAGGGTATGTACATGTTCCTTGGAGTAGGCAGGACATATCATTCACTAATGACTTTCCCAGATTGAGAGAAAAACCAGTAGAATGGTACCGACAGGTAGACAGGTTTGTAAAAGTTTTAAAAGTATTGTGGGAGGATCTAGATGGATTGTTTGACATAGTGGTACGAGCAGATCTGTGGACTGAGTGCAAAATAACAGTGGACTGGCCGAAAACTGAATATTCGCGCGATAGAGTGACAGGTGCTCCTGGACCTGAGGTAATGCGGAAGTATGAGCAGGTAATAGTGTTCTTCAAAAATAAAATTCCACCAAAAGAGACAGATTGGGTAAAAATTGACAGGACATTGCAGGAATCGAAAGAATCTGTACATGCATTCTATGCATTCTATGAGAGACTGTTATTAGCGTTTAAGCAGTATAGTGGTTATCAAGAGCTAAATGAAAAGGATATGAGTCATTTTGTATATCATTTTGTGTTTGGATTGAGACCAGAGATAGGAGATATGATCAAACATAATTTGATGGGATGGCAAACATGCTCTGTGGATGTGGTATTAAGACACGCAAAATATTGCAGTGATGAAATAGAGGCTAAGCAGAGAAAACTCAAAGAAAAGGCAATGTGGGCTCAAGTAAAGGTAGCAGAACATCAAGCATCACAATTGGAGAATAAAAATACAGACAAGAGTTAAGGGAAATTGAAGGGAAATTTTAATAAACCAAAATTAGCGGAGAATATAGATGAGCTTAAGAAAAAATATCCTTGTCATAATTGCAGCAGGATAGGGCATTGAAGAAAAGAGTGTAAGTGCCCGCCAAGAGTTAATCCCGAAAATACATCATTGAATCCACAGGTGCAGAATGAGGTAACTCAACAGCAACCGCAACAGCAGCAGGTAGTTACTCAGCAAAGTCAGGTGCCACAACCGCCACTTCCACGCAGTGTAAATCTGTAGAGACAGGATTCAGCGGAGGCGAACAGGTAAACCGATCGCCCAGAGTGACTGTGAGTCAGCAATATTGGTTACAAGAGGATGGTGGGAGTGAGTCGGATGATAGTTTCTGACGGTGCCTGAGAGAGGAAGAAGAGTGTGCGCGTGGAGCCACTCTTGAGGTAGATCAGTCCGGTTTGTTTGTGAATGAAAAAGTGAATGATGTAAAAGTAACTTTCCTAGTGGACACTGGTGCTACCCGTTCTACTGTTAGATCAGTGGAAATTCAAAATCTTCCTCTCGCGGGTGAGACAATCCAGGTTGTAGGTGTAGCGAATTGACAAATTCAGACCTCCTTAACAAAACCAGTTGAAGTAGAAATTGGAAATTTCAAAGACATGCACCGATTTGTGGTGTGCAATAGCAGTCCTGTAAATCTGTTAGGCAGAGACATTCTATGCAAGATGAACTGTGCCATATATTGTTCACCAGATGGCATAGAGCTCCAAACTCCAGATGAAGACAGTCTGTATAAAATGACCATAGAGTCAGAAAAGAATGAATTATTTCCTGTATTTGATCGAGACAAGATACCTGTTGAGTTGAAAGAAGCAGTAACAGAGCAAGTGTGGGATTTTTAAAAGTTATCTTTTTATTAAGCATCAAACATGACCAAATACAAAAGACATCCTTTTCAATGGTACAAAAGGCGGGCAATTGCCCGGGTAGCAACATAAGTAGCTATGATGATTTCAGCTTCGCAAAGTCCCCAGGCGGGTCCTCGTCCTGTACAGTTGAATGATGCCCATTTTCAAGAACAAAGAACCCCCCCCCCCCCCCATGGAACCAACAGCCAGGAAATGTACAGGGGTGACCAACGCTTGCAGTCTTGTTGGAACTGGGCCAGAAGACGTGGATAGTTCACCTAATATAAATCGCTCAGTTTAGCCGTGAGATGTAATCCCAAGTACAGTAAGGAATGCTTCGCCCATTGAAAAGGTGTCGTAATTTTTAGGCAAGAGACCTCCGCAGGGGAGAGTGTAAGATTAAGTATGAATGATTTTGAATAGTTTACATTGAAGCCTGCCACTTGCTCAAAGCTATGCAGTTCTCCCTGCACCGCTCGCAGCGACTGTATTGGATCGATAAGGGAGAGGAGGATATCATCTGCGAATAATGAAGCTTTATGCTCCACCTCGCCAAAAGGAATGCCCCAGATCTCATAGTTGGCTCTGAGTTTAGGCGCCAGGGGTTCTATGCTTTGGGCAAATAATAGTGGCGAAAGGGGACACCCCTGTCGCCTGCCTCTACTCAGCGCAAAGGGTGAGGAGGAGCAACCATTAACCATCACTTGTGAGGTAGGCTGATAGTAGTTGGCCTTCGCCATGTTAATAAAAGGGCCCCGAACCCGAATATCCACATGGTTAAAAAAAGAAAGGCCCAATCGACCCGTAAAAAAGGCCTTTTCCGCGTCAAGACCCACCAGCACTGCGGGGATCCGGAACCTCGTGGCCTTCTCAATCAGATGAACTGTGCGTCTGATGTTATCATGGGTCTGTCTGCCTTTGATAAACCCCGACTGGTCGGGGTGTATGAGGATGGGCATCACCACTTCCAATCGTGCCGCTAGAATCGCAGAGTAAACCTTGGCGTCCAGATTGAGAAGCGCAATTGGCCTGTAAGAGCCACATAATTGCGGATCTTTACCGGGTTTGGGGATTACGGAATTCACAGCTTCCGCCATTGAACTGGAAACCTGTTCATCAAGAGCAAACACCTGAAACAGGGCCGCAAGGTGGGGAAGGAGCTCTGCCGAGAAACACCAATAAAAGTTGGCCCTAAGGCCATCAGGACACGGGGCTTTGTGTAGTTTGAGCCGCGAGATGGCCGCACCGACCTCCTCTTGGGTGATGGGGGCATCCAACGTAATTGCCGACGCCTTCGGCAATTGCAGGAGGGCCAGGCTGTCTAAATAGCGGTGCTGCCTAGACATGTCCGGTGAACTGCCCTGACACAGTTCTCTGTAGAATTCCCCAAACACATTGTCCTTAGCAGTGTCTGAGTGGGTGATATGACCCTGGTGATCTAGGATCCCCCAATGAAGTTCTTTTACCTTTGTACACGGAGCTGGCGGGCTACGTGGGAGCCCACCTTATTGCCCTGCAGAAAAGAGGACTGACGGATCTTCAGTAGGGCGAATTCCGCCCGGTTAGAGTATATAGATCGTAGCTTGCCCCTGAGAGCAGTAAGCTGCCTCTGCTGAGTTTGTGTTAGGTTGGCCTTGTGCACATGCTCAGCTGCCCCCAATTCTTCCTCTAAGGCCACCCTTTCCCTCGCCCTTTGCTTGTTTAAATTCGAATTTAATTGGATACATTTCCCTCGAAGCATTGCTTTAAAGGTATCCCAGTTATTCTGGGGGGTTGCATCCTGCAGGTCATTGTGCGGAAAAAAATCTGCAATGGCTGCCCGCAACTCTTCCCTGGCAACCGGGTCTCGAGTCAAAGCTAGCAGAAAATAACATCTAGGAGTTCTGTGGGAGGGCCCGGCCCAATGAAGACCCAGGGAAATCAAACTATGGCCCGACACTGATATCGGCAAAATATGAGCAGCCTGGAGAGCCCCCAATTAAGCTTGACTAAAAAATATATAATCAATCCTCAAGTATGTCCTATGTACGAGGGAAAAGTGTGTATAGTCCCTGGTGGTGGGGTAGAGTGAGCGCCAGGAATCAAGGAGCCCCAAGTCAGTGAATTTTTGTTGCACCCTACGTGGGAATGTACTGGTGGCCGTTCTGTTGGAGCTGGAACTATCCATGGACCCCTGCCAGGTAAGATTAAAGTCCTGCAACAATACAATGACACCTATCGCAAATCCCCCTATTAAGGCAAGCGCTTGTAAAATAAAGGCAGATGGGCCCGAATTAGGCACGTATAGTGAGACAAAAGTACAGGGCGTGCCTCTCAAGCGGCCCCTGACTAATAGCATCCTACCCTCCTTATCGGATTGAAGAGACTCAAATTGGAAATTCGCTGAAGTATGGAACATCAACGCCACCCCATTGTGTTTCGAGGTGGCAGAGGAGATGTAGATCGTTGGGGAACTCCTATGGTGTAGCCTAGAGACTTCAGCCCTCAAGATGGGTTTCCTGTAAGGCTACCACGTCGAATTTAAGATCATTCAAATTTTTCCAAATCTTTTGGCGCTTCTGTGGGGAGATTAGCCCCTTAACATTCCACGAAGCAATGGTAACCATCAGACTAATATTCCACCCCGGCCCCTGGATCGCTCCATGTATCCCCACCTCTTAGCAGAAGCCCCTTTACCCTGGAAATAGGACCACCTCCGTCCCGCCCCTACTCGTCTCATCACTGGAAAAGTATATACCTGTCTCACAAAAAAGAACCAACAAAATACAAAGAACCAAACCCCATAGTCCCCACCGGAACCCCCCGCCCCCCTGAGCCACTCTCCAACATCCCCAAATCGCTAAAGCCAGAGGATCCGAAGAACCTCGGCGAAGATTCCCCCCAACTCTAAAGGAGGAATACTGGGAATCATGGACAAGGCCCTGACCGTAAAGCTAGGATAAACTGGGGAACAGTGTAATAACAAATACACAGAAAAAATAAAAACCTCAGTCTCCTTGGGATGACAGAGCAGATAAACAACCACTCTCCTGTGAGCACGCCTCTCCATCCGGATGAGTCATGGCGTCATTCAGAACTTCAGTGTCTCAAAGAGGCCACAAAGTGGTATGGCGAGCATACAGAGCCCAATCAAATGGACCCAAAGGCTGTATAGGCACCAGGCAAGCTTCCGGACGTGGGTTGAGAGCCAAAGACGCTCCGGAGCCTCACTGATCACCACACGTGTAATGGTTCTAGGGGACTGGACAGGTTCAAGTGTAGCAAAAAGGGAACATCGGGCCGTGAACAACAGCGTCAGCAAGATGTGGTCTTATCGGGCCCCAGCCGAAGACCCCGTTAGCCGAGGAATCATCAACCCCCGAGAACGTGTGGGAGGCACAGTGTTCATGTAGCGGACATTTCCAAAGACAAAAACAGGGCAAGAACTTTCAACGGCGTCTGGTGACAGTGTGCCATGCATTCGAGCCGCTCCGCAGCGACTCTGTCGCCTCCATGCAGCCCGAGCTGTCTGCATCCTCAGGAAGCGGGAGCCCCAAAACCTTCAGACCTTCCGTCAGGTCAGAGACGTGGTGAGTTTTGTTGCCATACTCGAAAATGAGACCAACAGGAAAAGACCATCTATAGCAAATCTTACCTTCCTGTAGTTTAGCGGTGATAGGACGCAGCATCTGTCACCGGGCCAGGGTCGCAGCTGCCAAATCCTGGTAGAGAGAGCACCCATGCCCCTGGAAGGACTCCTCCTCCAGCTTTCTGGACGCCGATAGAATAGCCTCTTTAACCTTAAAAGAGTGCAGCTTAACCAGGACATCACTGGGACGCTTGCGGTCCCCGTCTGCAGTGCTCCCACCCAGTGCACTCTGTCAATCTTGATCTTAAGCTGCTGGGGGGCAAGGATCTCAGCAAAGAGACCGGACACAAAGGCCTCCAAGTCCGGCCCCTCCGCCCCTTCTTCCAAGTTCCGGATTCGAATGTTCTCTCTCCGGGACCTGTTCTCCAGGTCTTCCACTTTAAGCTGGGCCTGCTGCGACTGGGACTGGAGGGACTGTTGTGCATCCTGCATCGTGGCCTGGGTCGGCGTCAGACTCTGTGCCTGCCCCTCAAACTCGAGTAGTAGGGATCCTACCCCTTCCACATCTTGCCGCAACATTGTGAGCTTCTCGGTGAGGTCAGCCTTCAGTTGATCTACTGAGGTTCGCAGGTCTTGTTTATATTCTCGGGAGAGCTCCACCTTAAACTCCCGTAGAGTAGCCACTAAGTCCTCGCGCGTAAGCGCCATGTCTTGTGAGGGAGCAGGATCGTCCCGTGAAGGCACCCGTCCAGAGGCCCTGAAATATGTGGAAACTTTGTTGGTCTGCTTCTTGGGAGGCATATGGGTCCTCCCCCTGGCGCTGTGTGATGCCTGCTGGGAGCCCAAGTCAAACCAAGATCAGGAGGGGACCAGGGCCACCTCCCGCAGGGTGTTTGGAATGTCTAGCGTGCGAGGGCCCCTCAGCAGCCGTCCCTCAAAGCCCAAGGGTGCAGCTGTGTATGGCAAGTGCTGATCTGGATCACCGCCAAAGAGTAGAACCCCCTTCAGGCCAAATTGCGTCCACGCTGCCAAGATCGATGTCCGGTCTCACCACAGCAACACTCCCGGGACGTCAACGACTCCACACGTCTCAGCCCGCTGCCGCCATTATCGGGACCTCCAGCGCCGCCATGTTGGGGTCAGGCCTACTGGCGTGGTGTCCCTGAAACGCCGACAAAGAAAGGAGCCCCCTGCAGGTCAAGGTGAGTCCCCGCTGCTCAGTCCACCATCCGGTCCCACCACATCAGCACTCGTGTAGGGTCAGTGATTCCAAATTACTCGCCCTGCTGCTAGCACAGTCGGGACCTTCAGCGCCGCCATATTAAGGTCAGGCTTACTGGCGCATCATCCCGGAGGCGCGGAAAGGAGCCACCAGGATATGCCGCCCGGGACGCGGTGAAACAGCGCAGAACCACCAAGTCTTCCAAGAGAGGGGGCCCGCGCCGCTCCCCCCACCGCAGCTCCTCACCAATTTCACTGCTGGTCCCTTCGGTCCGCGGACCGCTAGAGCCGGGCAAACCACGCCGACTTCATCGCCTCGCCTCGGCAGCTGCAAAGCCGGTGCCAGCCGCTCCTCCCCAGGTTGTTGTCTGCTGGGGGTCCCCCCCAGCAGACATCTGGGACCTCTCGGGTTCGTCTGGTGCACCGGTCACGGCGCTGGCCCGCCAGCTCAGTTCGCCACAAAATGCCGGAGGGGGTCCGCAAGGGCCTCCGGGGCTCCCCTCCGATCGACGCCTCATCCGACAGCTGGCCTCTCAAGTGTCATCCGTCACACCAACGGCCCCTAGAGACCTTCGGACATCAGAGGAGCAATGCTGTCCGTCCCCAGAGCGCAGGTAAGGCCTATACACGATCGGGCGGGCGCGGAGCTGAGCGATTTCATGACCGCTCGGCCATCTTACTTGGCCACAACCCCCCAAGTGTGGGATTTTACAGGAGAAGATATTCGATTGATGAAAGGTGTAGATCCTGTAAACGTTTCTGTAAACGAAGGAGTGAGTGTCCATTGCTTGTACCTGCCCGCGGAGTCCTTGCATCTCGTTGCTGTTGCCCACTTGCCTGCAGCCGCCCAGCCGCCCCAGTGACCGGTAGTCCTCCTGCCGCCGCAATTCCATCGGAGCGGCCGCCGAGTGGAGGACTACCATCCCCAGGAGGCAGTGCGGCGCCACGTCATCTTGCGCGCCCGGAGGCGCCATAAATCTACAGGCACACCGGGGAGCGAGTGTGTCCATTGTTTGTACCTGCCCGCGGAGTCCTTGCATCTCGTTGCTGTTGCCCACTTGCCTGGAGCCGCCCAGCCGCCCCAGTGACCGGTAGTCCTCCCGCCGCCGCAATTCCATCGGAGCGGCCGCCGAGTGGAGGACTACCATCCCCAGGAGCCAGTGCGGCGCCACGTCATCTTGCGCACCCGGAGGCGCCATAAATCTACTGGCACACCGGAGAGTGAGTGTGTCCATTGTTTGTACCTGCCCGTGGAGTCCTTGCATCTCGTTGCTGTTGCCCACTTGCCTGCAGCCGCCCAGCCGCCCCAGTGACCGGTAGTCCTCCCGCCGCCGCATTTCCATCGGAGCGGCCGCCGAGTGGAGGACTACCATCCCCAGGAGGCAGTGCGGCGCCACGTCATCTTGAGCGCCTGGAGGCGCCATAAATCTACGGGCACAACCGCGTCGCAGGAGCGCCCGGGGCAAAGCCCGGGCAAAGGGCGCGCCATTTTGTGGCCCTTCGGGGGCCGTAGGAGGCCGGGCTGGGCCACCCCTCTTGGTCACCTGTTGTCCCTACTTCGTCGGACTTCACTGCTTGATCAAGTAAGAACTGAACACATTGCTTACTGGAACTACTGTTTCTCATTAATCTTATGTCAGCCAACATGCCCCCCTCTAAAACAGCTAAACCACCCAAAACCAATATACAATCCCTTACAGCTATAGATCGTATGTTGCAAAGGACCATTGGAGTAGTGACAACCGCCATAGAGCATACCGGATACCACTAACATTTCTCAGGACTCTTATGTATTGCCATTGTTTGTATCCCTTCCAGGTATCCCACCTATTTCATCTGTAACACACTCACAATCCCCTCAAAAGGATACTAGCATAACGGAACCCCCTTCCCTGCACTCCACGGCGTTATCTCCATCACTGAACAATGATATAATGGATTCTGTAGGGGCAGTCAATAACGTTACCCCCCCTCAACACCATCCTGTCACACAGGATAAGGTGGGAGATATCAGCATTCCCTTCCAGTTACGTGAACAGATCACGTCACCCATCTCTACCATAGATCTAGTAGGAAACGAGGCTCCACTAGAAGGGGCCTTGCCGTCATTGCCACAACCACAACCACTTACCCTTTCACCTATAACTTCCAAGAATCGTCTTGTCCCCAGAAAGAGGAAACGGGAGGCAGAACCACACCAAGGTAAAAGCGCTAAGTCCAGGAAGAGATTAGACTCCAAATGCCTGAATGCTAAGAAAATCCAAAAAGATTCTACTTCAAATGAGATAAACACCTCAAATAAATTCGTAGCACAATCCCCTACAATTAAAGAACTGGTAGAGAACTTTGAGCACTTGGTTAAATCCCTAATTCTACCGTTAGTTCACAGTTTAAAAATCATCTCTGAAAAATTAGGCGAACTAGAGAGCACAACACAAACTAATGTAGAACTAACTAGAGAACTTGTTAAGCAGACATCTAAGAACATAGTATGCAGGAAACCTACCATTACTTCAGCTCCCCAGGAGAAAGCCACTAGACCTGCGAGTAAAATGATGAAAGGACAAAATAACCCTAAATCTACTTCTGACAAAACCGTGATGGCTCAACCCTTACAATCAGGCCAGGCCCAAAATAATCATATACATGTACCTCAAATCCAACAAGGCCCAATAAATACAGGGGAAAAAACGATAAGGGTAGATACCGTATACAAAGACCCCAATAAAAATAAAACAGACACTAATGGGCCCAAAAACAACTCTAATACCACAACTTGTAAAAACAATTCTACGGCCCAAAATATGCCAGAAACCGGAACTCGGCGGGAGATTCAAATCACACTCCCCCTAGAATCAGCCCCATTTGTTGCTGTGTTGACAGGGGTCCCTGAGTTACTTCCAACCCAATACAAGGACTATGGGAGCCTTAAAAATAAAACAATATATTGGCTCAAAAGGAATAGACCCCTCCCTCCAAAAATTAACGGAGAGATCCTCCACGTTAGAAGGGAAAAATGGTTGGGTGTTAGACCAAAAGACATCAGTGGAGATGTCATAATCATCAACTTTAGAGACTACAGAGTAATGAACCATTTAAATGAGTGGTACCAGGAAAGGGATAACTTGGGTATACAGCTACAGCAATTAAAATATTTCTACCCTGGGACACTGATACTTCCCAATCGCCATCAGGAGTCTGTACACCAGAGACAGCAGGAGGATTATTACTACTCACCTACCTTAACAAATAGATATCATGTTTCCTGGGGTTAGATGGTGTAGATTGACGTACCCAGGGATCCTCCCCCAAGTCAACCTCCCACTTTTAACTACACTGTAGGTTATCAATCACTAGTTCAACCTACCGGCTTTGGAATTCTCTCCCGGTAGAAATCCGTCTGATGGAGGATCTCTTGCTGTTCCGAAAGGCTATTAAAACTCTATTTTAAATACTGTCCTGTAGCGGTACCCTTTTTTAATTCTTTGCTTTTAGCGGTACTGTGTTCTACCTTGTCGTGCGCCGGGACGCTCCTTTGCTGGAGCATCTGTGCGCATTATAAGTACCCATAGCATAGCATACATTGGGAGTCTCTAAGAGAAGTGTAATCGAGCCACTCACCCAAATCATTAATACTGAACAATCTCAAACCCCCCAAAATATCTTGTCTTTTTCGCCAAAGACTGAAACCCTGGCCTCTGTTATCACATGGAATGTGGCGGGTCTAGCTGTTAAAATAGAAGATACTCACTGGCAGGCAATAACAACAACCCATTCTGTCATTGCTGTTCAGGAAACATGGGCAACCGAGGCACTCCAACTTCTGGGATATAAAACATTTTTCACCCCAGCTATACCCAGTAGAAGAGGCAGATCAAAGGGAGGACTATCCCTATATATATCAATAACTACTGGTCCAACTATTTTAAAAAGTTACATGGATAATAGCTACTATCAAATTTTAATCTCCACCTGGGGTCCTCAAAAAAATCTAATCATAATAAACTTCTATAATAATATCTCGCCACCAGAAGTGGAAAAGGTAATTAAGAAATTGCTTACCGCTCTTAACTCTATCGAAGAATCCCTAACCGGGGATATGACAATCATTTGGGTAGGCGACTTTATTTGTACCATATGCCCTACGAGTTCAAAGAGGGTGTGTGGCCTAGAAGGAGAAGATCATGGGGCAATACACCACCACTTCTGCCATACAAAGATTGGTGATTTAATGAACAAAATAATGGGAGATTACTCCCTGGCTTTGACGAATGAGCTCTGTAACCCGCCTAAAACATTCACCCCAACCTTTATTGGCAGAGGAGCAAAATCAATCATAGATTTTGCTCTATATTCAACTCGGTATGCTGCCCAGGTAACCGATTGGCTCACTCTCAATACAGCCATGAGCGACCATTACCCCATTTCGGTCACCTACAACTTTGACCTTAGCAATCGATTTCAATCCCTTGACACACACTATTATCTCAATCCGATCCTTGGGCAAAAAAATGGGTTTACAATTAAATGGGAAAAAGTAATCCCAGAAAATTTTATAAAAAGTCTGGTGAGTTCTACTCTTGATGACATTAATGTTTGCCTGTCCCTAGAAGAAGACTCAACTTCTGTTCTTAGATCTTTTGGTAACACCTGTTCTAGAATTAAAAATCTTCTGACAAGAACTCCTCGTAATACCACTAAAGGCGCCCAGGGCTGGTTTGACAGAAATTGTAGAAGTGCACTTACTGCACTCAAAAACATCCTTCACACCAGTTCATCCACCAGAACACAGATTAGAACTGCTAGACGGAACTACCGCCTTGCCCTAACTTCCAGGAAAAAAGATCTTAAATTAAAAGCTTAGGCCAATCTGCACGCGGCGTGTGAAAAAAAGGACAATGTTGCCTTTTGGAAGGCCGTAAATGCACCATTTTTTCAGGAGCGTTGGGGTCCTTCCATAGACAACGCAATCTCCGCACAGGAATGGGTGCAACATTTTCAGGCACTTTACAGTATCTCTGTTCCCTTAGAAGACCCTATTCATGTACGATCTACAACTGAAAAACGGGGAAGCACTTATCCAATAGATATTTATTTTGAAGTAGAAGAGGTTCAAAAAGCTTTAAAGGAAAGTTCAGCGCCTAAAGCCCCTGGACCTGACAAAGTTCTAATTGATGTTTTTAAAAATTTTCCTGATCTCTGGGCCCCAATTCTTACAAATGTACTTAATTCCTCTAATAAAACTGGCTTTATTAAGACCTGGCAAGAGACAGTTCTGGTTCCCATATACAAAAAAGGTGATAGAAATGATCCTGCCTGCTATAAGCATATTTCGCTTTTAGATGGCTTAATGAAAACGGCAGGCAGGATCATTCTTTCCCGGATACAGGAATGGCTCGACGAAAACGATATTCTATCCACACTGCAATATGGATTTAGCCGAGGAAAGGGAACGATAGAACAAGGTCTAAATCTTGCCCTTATTATGTCAAAATATATACATGCTAAAAAAAACAATCTGTACGTAACTTATGTAGACCTTAGTTCTGCGTTTGATTGCGTTAGGCATGATATTTTGTGGCAAACCTTAGAGGATATTGGGCTAGACAACAGGATCCTTATTTTTATTAAAGAACTTTATTTTGGGGCAGGTGCTCGTGTGAGATTTGGTAAAAAAGGAGAATGTTCCAATTTCGTCCTTATCCACAGAGGAGTAAGACAGGGGTGCATTCTTGCACCCCTGCTTTTTAATTTGTATATATAAACGATGTGGGTACTTTCCTAGCAAAACATTATAATGACTACCCAGTAATTAAGGGAAAATCCATACCCATACTCCTCTATGCCGACGATGCAGCAATTCTATCACAGACTAAGAGGGGCTTACAAAATGCGGTAGACACATTCTCACAATACATGAGTAAAAGGGGGCTCCACATAAACGTCTCTAAGACCTTTACAATGTCTTGTGGCCCAAGGAAAGACAGAGCACCTTGCAATATAATTTTAGAAAATAGACGCGTTGACCTAGCAGATATCTTTTGTTACTTAGGTGTCCATTTTGACAGACGTGGCAATTGGAAACCTGCAGTCAAAGCGAGAGCCTTAGCGTTCACTAAAGCAACAGGAGCACTTTTAAATTTTGCAAAAAAGATAGGACCAAGGCCACCCAGGGAGCTCCTCCAAATTTATAAATCAAAATGCGTCTCCATAGGCACTTACGGTGCAGGCCTGTGGGGGTCGCAGTCTTAGGAAACTATTCAACGAATAGAGAACAAATTCTTACGATATCTACTGGCAATGCCTAACAGCACATCAACATACGTGCTCCATGCTGAGCTTGCCATACAACACATCTCAGATATCATTAAGGTGGCACCTATTTTATTATGGCATAACATCTGGACCAACCCCGCCACAACACTGAATAGAACTGTAATAGAGGATTGTTTGTTGTGCAATGGGGTAAAAAACATCACATGGCTTACCTATATAAAGAACTCTCTCTCTGATATTGGTCACCCGGAATATTTCTCTAGCCCAACTACAATGGACTTTGTTTCCAGATCCAGTCTAAAAAAACTTTGTTGGAACATTTTGAATCGAATAGATGGAAAAGAAAGAGGTCCAAGATATCAGTCATAAATCACGACGAAGTTACACTGCATAGAAACATTCAGCTGTACCTTGATGTCGACCAACCCTTCTTTCACCGCAGATTATTAACATCTTTTCGACTCGAAACGTTTTTTAGATCAATAACCCTCCCAAGGTGTAACGATTGGTCCAAGGATAAACTTATTTGTCCCTGCGATGAGATATCAATTCAATCTAATATCCATTGTACATTATATTGCACTTTATATTCATACCCAAGGTGACAAATATTAAGACCTCTCTTGCTATCATGGGGAATAAGAAAGTCGCGAGAGGCTTATAACAAACTACGTACTTTGGAAGATCACTATACTATTAATACCGTAACAATGTATTTAAGAGCAATAATCAGACTAAGACGGACCATTATATTCGAATAATTTTTGCTCCCTTGATGAATTAACCCTAGCACTTGTTATTTTTAATCTATGTGCCCCTATTGAAAGCTCATGTTTATTTTTTTAAAATACTAGGAATATGGATTTTAAAATTGGTCTTTATTTTTTAACTTATAATTGTAACCATAATGAATTTCAATGATTGTGATTGTTTTGTATGCTTTTATGAATTGTTTTTACATTTCGAATAAAGCTTTTTGAACTTGACTTGAACTTGAGTTACCCAAACACTCTCCAGTATTTAATGGCAGCAGAAATAATTGAAGGAATAACGCCAG
This sequence comes from Lissotriton vulgaris, assembly GCF_964263255.1. Classification (NCBI taxonomy): domain Eukaryota; kingdom Metazoa; phylum Chordata; class Amphibia; order Caudata; family Salamandridae; genus Lissotriton; species Lissotriton vulgaris. Next base: position 485,074,346 of record NC_141694.1, on the reverse strand, counting down.
TGATAAATAAAATGATTGAACAAGGTATTTTACGAGAAATAGAAAGCAGTCAAGGTAATTCACCGATAATGGGATTGAAAAAGACAAAAGGAACATTTAGGATTGTATAAGACCTTAGAAAGGTTAATAAGATTGTTGTCCCATGTTGTCCGATAGTACCAAATCCAGCAGTAATTCTATATCAAATTCCACATGATGCAGAATGGTACACTGTAATTGACTTGTGCAACGCGTTCTTTACTGTTCCATTGCACCCAGAAAGCCAGCCAATATTTGCGATCCGGTTTGGAGATCGTATTTTGGCATGGTGCCGAATTCCTCCGGGGTACACTGAGAGTCCATCCATTTTTAATCAGTTGCTAAAGAAGTCATAAGAAAGTTTGAACATGCCTGGAGAATCCGTATCAAAGACAAGTTACTGCAGAAAGAATCAAAATGATACAAGGAATGCAGCCCCCGAACACACAAAGACAAGTTAGAATGTTCCTAGGGATGGTGGGTTACTGTAGACAGTGGATAAGTGGATTCTCACTAATAGCAAAACCATTGCAGAGACTAACCAAAGCAGACATAAGAGATCCTATTGTACTGAATAAGACTGAAATGGAAGCATTTGAACAGCTAAAAACAAGCTTATGTGAAGCTCCAGCTTTAGGAATGCCTGACTATGAGAAAGAATTTGAGCTGTATTGCAGTGAGCGAGAAGGATGTACATTGTCAGTATTAATACAGAGACATGGAAAACTGAGGAAACCAATTGCATATTTCTCAACTGTTCTGGATCCAGTTGCAAAAGCTTTACCAGGTTGCTTAAAGGCAGTAGCAGCTACATGTGTAAGTTTGGAACAAAGTGAAGGAATAGTGATGGGATTTCCTGTGAGGGTATATGTACCTCATTCTGTGGAGATTCTCCTCACTAGAACAAAAACACAGTACCTTACGAATAACAGAATGACAAAATACAAGAAAACTATTCTAGGTACAGACAATGTGACAATCTCATGTTGTGTAAACATAAATCCATTCACCTTGTTTCCTGATACTATGGAAGTTAAAGAAATGAGGTTGATCACAAATGTTTGGATGTTCTTGAGTATTGTACCAAACCCAGACCAGATATCAGAGATGAGCCATTACCAGAGTCAGATTATGTAATGTTTGTTGATGGTTCGTGTCTGAGAACAGAGGAGGGTGCTTTAAGTGCTGCATACGCCGTATGTACAGTGGCAGATGTCCTGGAAGCATCTTGTCTGAAAGGAATTCATTCTCCCCAAATAGCAGAATTGATTGCTTTGCTTCGAGCATTGCAATTAGGAAAGGAAATACGAGTTACCATAGTGACTGATAGTCAGTATGGATTTGGGGTTGTCCATGATTACGGACAATTGTGGTCCCAAAAAGGTTATTTGACTCCTTCAGGATCCCCCATTAGAAATGCTGAATTTGTAAACATGTTGATTGATGCTATTCAGTTGCCTGATAAGATTGCAGTGGTGAAATGTGCTGCTCATAAAAAAGATGATGACTACATTACCAGAGGCAACAGGTATGTGGATTCCATTGCAAAATACTGTGCCAAAAATCTTGCATCCATAAATCGGGACAGGAAAGAAGAACATGTTTCAAGTCCTTTAATGCTAACCACAATAGTTGAAACTTAGCAGGTAGTAAGACAGATGCAGGAAGAAGCTAGTGAAGAAGAGAAAAACATATGGCTAAAAGCAGGATGTAGACAAAGAGAAGAAGATGAAATCTGGGTTTATAAAGATGAAAGACCAGTAATGCCTGATAGCATGATCTCAAACATGGCCCGAATGTACCATGGTCAAGCCCATGTTGGGAGAGACGCGATGATAAGGTTGTTCAGACAGACATGGTATAATCCAAAGTTTAGGATGATAGCTGAGAGTCTATGCCAGAGATGTCTGGTATGTCAACAGTTTAATCCCTATTTAATCAAAAGGAGACTAGCTCATCAACTACTAAGTTAAAGGACTCAAATATGTTTTGTCAGGGGGTAGGAACACCTTGGAGGTGTGTTCATGAAGCCCTCACCCACCAACCTAGTTGGTGGCATGCTTCATCATCGGGCCCACCCAGTAACACCTAGCGTGTCCCGGGTGTGCTTCGACGCCTGATTACAGCGGAGCAGGTATATTGCTGAGTGTGCAGTGTGAGGTGTAAGGTATAGTGATGTTAAAACGGCTTGGCGGGGGTCCCAGTACCCGAGGGTAAATTAAACTTTAATAACTGGGCCTCCGTCAGCGGTTAAAAATAAGGCTTTTTGGATGTAGGAGGTGAGTTACGACCTCTCACATCCAGTGGTGGGTCGACATGTTTCAGCCAGTGCCTTATAACTATGCTGGCTTTCTTCAGGACCAAGATAAAAAGGTGTAGGTGTGAATTAAAGGTAATGGGTGTGTAATCCAGACTATGTGTATACACGCCCTAAAGTGTTTATCTATGTGTGAGAGGGGGATTCCCTTCTCAAAAACACCTGTACATGTTACATATAGGGGACAGAGACAAAACATACAAGGAAAAAAGAGTCACTAGAGTGTATAGTGTCATACATATCAAGTTGCCGGCACTATAGCGATAGAGGTGCTGACTATAGACGGCTACGGTGTAATGGTACTGGTGGTACCATTATGGTGAGGTTCGCACTAGTAATGCGGGCGTGGCGTGGCTAAAACACGGGTATCACATAAATGGTGCATAAATGTGATGAGGCGCAAGAGGACCTTCTTACGCTAGTTTTAGCTGTATATGACTTCAAGGTAGAGAAGTGGCAAGGGGATGACCCTGTGGGAGAAAAGGTGGGCCACTTAGATTAGGAAACCTGTAAGGAAGGAAAAGATAGCGCTTACCAGTGGTTGTAGGTGTAGTATCTCATACTCACAGCTTTTCTGGGCAGAGCCTGCCTGGGACCTGTTATGCCTCCTTCGCATACCGGTGGTTTGTGTCCGGTTTAGCAGCCTGTTATATACTGTAGAAAATTGGCTGATCGTGTCCACCTGAGTAAAGGGAGCAAGGGTAGAGAGACTCGAAACCGAGTGTTTCGCCGAGTCATTGGAGCTGGTAAAGCGGCTGAGTGCTGCGGTGCCGCTATTCCGTTCAAATGCGCATGAGCAGTTTAATCCCAACAGAAAAACAGTTGTGAGTTTGGGAACCATAGGACGGGAGGGAGGTCCATTTACACAAATGCAATTGGATTTCATCGAATTATCTCCTTGTAATAGATTCAGATAAGTGTTTGTAATCATTTGTCTGTTATCTCGGTGGGTGGAAGCTTTCCCCACCTGGAGAAATGATGGTCGAACTGTTGCAAAATTGCTTTTGCGTGAGATTATACCACGATACGGTTTTCCAGTAACAATTGAAACCGATTGTGGGGGCCATTTCCAGAATGAACTGTTGCAGATGATTTGTGAAGCATTGGATATTCGTCAGAAACTGCATTGTGCTTACAGACCAGAGGCGTCAGGGGTAGTTGAACATGTGAATGGAACAATAAAAAACAGAATTTCAAAAATGTGTTTGGCAACAGGACTAAAATGGCCGGACGCATTACCACTTGTTCTGATGACCTTAAGGAGTATACCTGACAGAAAAACTGGGCCACATGAGATTTTGATGGGCTGAGTGATGAGACAAGCATTTGTACCAATTTATAAACTGTGAACTATAAATTATGACATCATACTGGATTACTGCAAAAATCTGTCTGACTTGGTAACTTCTGTGTGCCATCAAGTGGGAACGGAGTCAAACACAAAAGAGAAAAATCCAGCTCATGATCTAATTCCTGAAGATTGGGTTCGGATAAAGGTACACCGAAGGAGAAACTGTTTGGTGCCTCGTTGGCAAAGACCAAGACAGATCATTTTGGTCAGCACAACTGCTGTTAAATGTGCTGGAGTAAAGAGATGGGTGCATTCCAGTCACACCATTTGTATACTTGAGCCTGAAAATCCACACGAGGAAGGTGAAAGCACAACTGATTCGGATTCTGAAGGAGAACCAGAGAGAAATCCAGATACTGAAGCTCGACAAGAACGTCGACATCTGGAGGTATCGGATGCTAGCTCTGCATCCGAAGGAGAAGGTGGAATTGCGGAAATACCAAATTTTGAAGATCGACCTGAAAGTCGAGATTTGGTAAGAACTGATACCAGTGAAGACATTGAGCAAAGTGAAGATAAAACTGGTAATCAAGAAAATAGTGAAGAACAATCAGAAAGCTCTGAAAGAAGGAACCAAAATCCTGACGCTGGAAAAGAGGAAATAACTCACAACAAGGATGAGATTCCAAGTACCAGTTATGGAGATGTTCCTAACAGAGTTAAAGTGCTGAGTAAAGACAAATCAGATCCTGAAAAAGAAACCGACATTATAAAGTTCATAATAAATTATACTGTTGAAAATACTGAAAGTTAAACTGATGACAGTGGAGATGAAACTCAATTGAGAAAGAGTTCAAGAAAAAGGGCTTGGAGAGTGGAACATAACACTACAGAGCCAAAGACAAAGCGAGCTTGTAAAGGAGATAATTGGCCTAGAGAAAATGATGGACTAAGAGTCAAACTGGTTAACAGAGCAAGAAAATTAGAAGATCAAGTACATGAGATAACAAGCCAGAAAGAATTATTGGGAAAGAAAATAGAGGTTGTTCAAAGACCAAAAATAGTGAGAAGATCAAATCAGAAATATAAATCATCTGAATGGACTTACATGTTTTTGCCAAGAAAACCTGAATTTTGCAAGTCAGGAAAAAGAAAGTGAGTAAAAGACTGAAACTCAAAGAAAGAAAAGAGATATTTGATGTGGAATTACCAGGTAAAAGGTCAAAACTTTAAGTACTGGTTTATGACAACTACAGTGAGAGTAAACTGAAATGTATTTGAGACAGAAATCTGAATAAAGAAAATTGTAAAAACAATCGCTGTGTAAAAAATAAAATATTTAGAAAATGGTGCAAAATGTGGTTCATATGTACTGGATTATTAATATTAGTATGGCTGATGTTAGCTATTATAATTCCTTTTAGAGAAAATTTTGAAAAAATGAAATCTAATGTGACTATGAATGGGAAAAACAATGAATTGGAAGTTGATAAACCACATGTATATAAGCCAGAAATTCATCAGGATAAGTCGATTAGCGACTTTTCCAAAAACACGTTTTCAAGATTACTGTCTGAATGTGTTAGAACCATGGACGCAAGCAACTGCTACGTCTGTGTGAAATTGCCAGCATCTGTGTTAGAGGGGTGACCGATCACCACTTACCACTTACATATGGGATCACATGTAGCGTAATAGCAAGTTTGTTTTATAATACAGGGAAATTAGAATATTATTATTCAAATTCTAATGATGTTTTTGCAAGATTGGGGATTGTAAATGCTATGAACAAAGTTAAACCTGCAAAAGTTATGAGAGATTTTTTCTTAGAAACTCAAGAACTGACCCATGATTACGCCTTTAAACATAATGTTGTTATGTTATGTTATTGGGGGATTTTTATAGCGCGCAGCTACTCCGGAGAGTGTCCCTGCGCTTTAAGATCCTCGGTGGTACCGAAAGGCGAGCAGACGCAGCTTACTGAGAGAAGAGCAGAGTCTTGAGATCCCTCCTAAAGGCCAACAAGTTATCATTGGTTCTAAGGTAAAGGGGTAGAGTGTTCCACAACTGAGGGGCAAGGCGTTTAAAGGAACGTCCGCCACATCGAGCGCCCCGAATTGCAGGTACGACGGGCAAGGCCAAGGTAGAAGACCTGAGTGATCTGGAAGGTTGATAGAAAGTCAACCGTTTCTGAAGGTACCTGGCACCCAAGCCGTGCAGCGCCTTGAAGGCAATTGTCAGTGTCTTAAAAACAATGCGCTTTCTGATTGGCAGCCAGTGAAGAGATTTGAGCAAAATGCTGGCACTTGCTCTCCTGGTAAGGCCGAAAATGGCTCGCGCAGCAGAATTCTGGACTACTTGCAGGCGTGAAAGGAGGAATTCGGGAAGGCCCAGATACAGTATGTTAGCGTAGTCAAGGCGGGAGCCTATTAACGCCTGCACCGTTACTCTTCTATGGTCCGGCGACAGTAAGGGCAAATATTTTCTTGTCATCTTAAGGATGGCAAAGCATTTGCCGACCAAGCCGAAGACCTGAGTTTTAAGAGAAAGAGCATTATCGATTTGTACTCCCAGATTTTTTGCAACCGTCGAGTCGCTAGCAGGAGGAAACATGGCGGATGGCCACCAGACCTTCCACCTGGGATCAGCAGGGCAGCCAAAAAAGAGCACTTCCGACTTGTCGGAGTTGCACTTGAGGCTGTTCAGCTGGAACCAGCCAAAAACAGCCTCAAGGCAGCCCTTAATGTTCTTGCCATTTAAGTTGGAGTCTCTGTCGTATGTAAAAAGGAGCTGGGTGTCATCCACGTACGACACGATCTGGGCTCCGTAGGCCTCCGCCAGTGCCGCCAGAGGGGACATATAGATGTTAAAGAGAGCTGGGCTCAAAATAGAGCCCTGAGGAACTCCCACCTCCAGAGGCGGCATCATGGCAGAGAAAGGAGGAGCCCAGACCGTTTGTTGGCGATTGGCCAGAAATGATTTAAACCAGTCGAACACCGACCCCCTCAGACCAATCTCCCAGAGTCTAAAAAGGAGACGGTCGTGGGGTCAATTTACATTGACTTGTAAATTGAGAAATGAGCAAAAGGCATTTTTAGATATGGTGGAAGAACTAAGGAATATTTATAAAAGAAATGAAAAAGTGAAGCATGCCAAATCTAAATATTGTGAATTTGAGGATGAAAATCTAGAGGGACGAAATGTGAATGATACTCCATCTTTAGGGAAGTTTGGTATTCGTAGAGATAATACAGTGTATTATAATTATTTTGTTGGTGCGAGTCAATGTGAAGACACTTATCGTATAATAGGGGGTTGGGGATTTAAAGATGGAAAAGATCCAATTTTTCCTGGAATATATTTCGTTTGTGGGAACAAAGCTTATTACAAATTGCGGGACCACTGGTAGGGGACATGTTATGTAGGCTTGGTCTTTCCTAAATTTTTTCATGTAGATAGGGGTACTAATGGAATACATGAGATAGGTAAAACATTAAGTCGTAGAAAAAGAGAGAGTGCAGCAGAAATAATAGGTGACATTTTTGGAGCACTGATACCAATGGTGGAGATATCTTTTAATGCAAACAACATTCGGAAATTGTCAACGATAGTAGATCGTTTGTCAACAGACACTGCAGGCGGATTTTTAATGGTAAATACTGAATTAGTTGCTATGAGAGCTATGGTGATGCAAAATCGTCTTGCTCTTGATATAATCTTAGCTAAAGAAGGAGGAGTTTGTGGAATTTTACATGTACAGCACTGCTGCACATATATTCCAGATAAGAGTCAAAACGTTGAGAAATATATTAAAAACATTACAGAGTTGCACAAAGAAATTGAACCACTGGAGGTTGATGGTGTTCTTGAACGAATGGGTAAAAGTTTTTTAGCAGTTAAACATTGGTTACACGAATTAGGTAGTTCTATTATAGGTAAAATATATTTTCCAGTGATAGTAATAATAATAGTAACTTTGATATTAAGATTATGTTGTATGATTAGAAAGAGAAGGGATGTTAAGAGATCAAGAAAGAAAGCAATCCAGGAAGAAAAAGATAGAAAACGAGAAATGAATGACATAGAAATGGAAGAGGTTTAAGAGAAACTGCACGAAGATACCAGAAAGATAGAAGAAACTAGAGTATAACATTTCATACCAATCAAAAGAATTTGAAACATGTTAAGATAAAAAAAATTCTAAAATTTGGGAGGTATTTGGTGATAAATCACCAAAGAAGGGAGTTGATGAGTTGAAAAAGCAAAATTTTGTATACCCCTTGTGAAGTTACTTTCTCATAACAGTAACATGAAATAATTGTGTGGTTTGGAAAAAACAAACCAACATAGAATAGAATGCACAAAATACACGTGGGGTACTAAATATCTTGTGTTGCAACCATTATCGACAAACTGAGTGATAATGTGATGTCTGAAAATAACGCAAAGGCTATAATTTAACCAAAAAGTGGCATAAATGTGCTTACTGTTGGTCTATTGTGGCAAAAACATGAAGACAGGTGAGCAAACTACGCATACATGTGGCTTTATTTGCTAGGTAATAACTAACAGGGATACCTTAGTAAGGGGAGAGGTAAACAGAAGGGCTATAATTCAATAATTAACGTTCAATTGTGTTTGTTTCTATAATAGTTCCCGTTGTGGCCTGTGAGGCCTAGTCCAAGATGGACGATTTTCCAGGACTCCGAGATTAATGTGAAGCACGCATGCGCTTGCTGAGTGTAGCTGCAGAAGCGTATGAGCTGACTGTGCTGAATGGAACAGGCCAAGGACGATGTGCTCTGAAACCCTGACTGACCGCCAATAAAAATGGACATCCCTGGGAAAAAAGGCTTAAAGTTACAATTTAAAGGACACGATGGAACTGGTAATCTTAAAGAAAATGGTCAAATTCATTTAGCTGACTCTGCGGAAGTCAAGTAATAAGATGAAAAGGTAACGCTCATCCACCCCTTGAACCAACCAATCAGAATTGTCGGAGACCCCAAATGTTACTGGATTTAGATAGTTTAGCTAGGGGAAAATGGTATAAAAGAATAGGTCAGGAGTTAAGAAAAAAGCTCTCTTTTCGATTTCTATCTGTGTATCCTGACATGCTGCCGGAATGTGGAATTTCCTTGGAGCGTAAGAACTTAAACTTTTCAACTTCAAATTTTGTTCAAATGAGTACGGAGTCTTTAGATGAGGGTAAATAGCTTGAGGGAATAGGGAGATAGAATTTAGGAACTATTATGTCTTTTTGCTAATATTTATTTCCAATAATCTCAATAATATGTTTGTTTCTGAATTAAATTAAATTAAATGTATGAGTTACATTTCTTTCCTATTCTTAAATCTATTTCTATTTGAATGAATAAAAAAGAAAATGAATAAATATAGGTTATGCTAGAAAATCTCTCTTTAATAAAAATTAGATAAATGAAGAACTAAGCTGGTCTTGTTCATCCTTAGCCTAATTTTTACTAGCAGATCTATCGACAATCGATGGTGGTGTGTCTGAATAATTTGTTGTATTGAAAAACCATGGTAAACAACTTCATATATAATCTTTATTTGGATATAAATTATTTTTAAAAGAGCACCTCAAAGATTCCAACAGCAATACACGTTATTGAGAAAGAAAAAGGAAAATCAATTAAACAACAATGAGTAAATCGCATTGTGCGGCTTCTATTGCATATGGGTGATTAAAAAACATAATGTGCAGAACAACAAGGGCAACATAGCATTAAAACAGAAGAGGTATGTGGTACTAACAATTAGCAATGTTGGGCTTGTAAAAATAGTCTAATGTTCAGCAAATAAAAGCGGGTTATGATAAAATCGGATCAGATATAAAACAGCAGCAAACAGATCAATAGCAGCGGGTTATGATAAAATGCGATCAGATAAAAAGGAGTTTTAGCAGCATAGAAATAGAATGTAGTTTAATATATACTATTATTTAAAAGGAAGAGGCATTGGCAGGCCCTTCCAGTTGCTGAGTGAAATTACGGTATGCATGACGTATATAGGTTGTAAGGCCTATGTTTAAAGCTGTATTTTCAGGGCTCAGAGCTGCAATAATTGCCTGTCTGCAGGTCCGAATACCCAACCTATTCCACTCAAGTTTCAATTTACATCTACGCTGTGACATAAGGGCGGGGCAGAGGCAAACCATGTGCTCCAAGGTTTTAGCCGTCTTGCCACACCCTCTACACAATAAAACTTCTGACGTGCGACGCCAAGAGTGCAAATCTTTTAGAAATTGCCAGTCACCCAATCTGATAGCCATAAAGCTGAGTTTTAAGTAGAGGGAGTAAGTGCAGGACAGGTAGGTAGCAGGAGATATCTGCCCATAAGAATTCATAATTGCCCACGCATGTCTGCGTTTAGCGAAATGGGCATAATAAGGGAGCTCATTCCGACACGTTTCTTAATGCTAGTTTTAAATGCTGTCGTGCTAGGGTTGAGGGCCCATAGGTCGCCCGCAGCCATTTCGTGGATGGAATCCTTAAAAAGGCGACCATACAAGCCACCTGTATTTTTCTGGGTGATATCCAACCAAACTAATGACTCTAATGAGCCTATATCTGCTTGTCTAAGTTTGTGGCAAAGATTTAAATACGTGCCGATGTTAGAAACTTCATAATTTAATAAGCCCAGTTCTAGTCTGATCGGGGCAGCAGAGCCAGTTTTAGGCAAATGAAGGACTTTTTTTGTAGATTTTGGCACCGTGTTGGATTAAATTGGTGTTTAGTTTACCCCTGAAAATCTCAATGCCGTACGACAAAGTCGGCCCGATTTTTGCTCTCCTAACTTCAAATAGTGGTCATAGACTTCGGCCAGACAGATTTTTTGAAAGCTTAGAGAGGGTCACCTGAAGGGTCATGGCTTTTACTGAAATCTCGTTGCGCTGTTTGGCAAAGTTACCCCTAGTGTCAAAATTGACCCCTAAGTATTTATATGTGCTTCCTGTTGCAAAGGCTCAAATTATCGTACAACTATCCACCACTGACGTTGCGTTTTCTTCCAAAGGTAACCGATTGGGTTTTCTTTAAATTAACCTCTAACCTATTCACAGTGGTGTAGCTGTGTAATTTGTCCAAAAGACTTTGCAGCCCTACCTGTGTAAGACTGAAAAGAACCAAGTCGTTGGCGTATAGAAGGTTGCCTTTTGGCGAACCTCTCATCTTGGGTGGGTGACTGTTTGTTTCTTCTAGAGTAGCTGACAAGTCTGCTATGAACAGATTAAAAAGAAGTGGGGCCAGCACACATCCCTGTTTGACACCTCTAGTTGTTATGATTTTCCGAGAGAGATGTGTGCCGGACCCCAACTTCACTTGAACCCATATGCCTGAATGCAATTGGATAATCGCCTCCAGGAGTTTTTCTGGGATCCCCCATTTTTTTAGCTTTTCCCATAGGGCAGCCCTGGGAACCCGGTTGAAGGCGGCTTTGAAATAAACAAAACACAGCCCTAGATGTGGAAAATGCTTTGTCAACAATTATGGACAGTGTCAGTAAGTTAGTCAGAGTGCCAGTGTTGGCGGTTAAACCGGTTTGGTTCATTGGAATCAGGTTATTCTGCTCTGCCCATGTTCTCAGCTCCTCCAAAAGAATACCTGCATAGTGCTTAGCCTCGATGTTTAAGAGGTCAATTAGTCTATAGTTGTTTGGAGAGGCGTGGGAGCCTGATTTATAGATTGGGTGAATTATTGCGCCGCGCCAAGAGTCCGGTATGGTTGAGGTTCTTAGTGCAAAGTTGAAAAGGTTAGTTAGGTATCCCGACCAAAGTGCTATATTAGATTTAAACAAGTTCTGTGGTAGGCCATTTGGACCCGGAGCTCTGTCTGTTCTTGCTTTTGACAATACTTTGGTAACCATTTCTTTGGTGGTCTGCAGGCCTTCACTCCAGAGATCTAAACGTCCAGTGGGGCTGCTCCACCTCTTACTTATTTCCGTCAAGTTAGGAGCGCATGTGTCTATAGGCACTGTTCCCTCTGGAGACCTAAAGTGGTCAGTCAGGAAGGCGGACCAATCGGCTTCTTGAATGTTTGCCGACCCAAAGTTGGATGAACTGGAGTTGTGGCGATTGATTAAGGCCCAGAATTTTCTTGCATTGCGGTTTTTACTCTCCCATAATAGTTTGCACCAGAATTGGCTTAGGTGGAATCGTTTATTTTTTTGTAGAGCCTGCCTAAATGATTTGTGGGCAGTTTTGTACGCATTCAGGAGCTCGTTGTTTCCTGGGGATATCGTAAGTGTCCGCAAGGCGTTGTTTCTGGATTTCTTCAGCACCCTTGTTTGGCTTGAGATTAAGAACTGGCGACTAGAAGAAGCCTTGTGGGGATGCTGTTTAGCTGGAAAGAGGGTTATCAATTGTGAACAGAGCATCGACCATGCAACAGTGGGAGAGACCGCCAGGTCAGTACCTCCTGTTATGATAGCCAAACTTGCCTTCATGATGTTGGGGCTTATGTCTTCGCTCCATCTTAGACGTTTCAGATTTTCAGTGTAAGTTCACGTGCATGTTGTTGAGGCAGGTTTGTGATACTCTGGCTTTATGTTGAGAGTAACGATCTGGGGACGGTGGTCGCTTTCCAATCGAGTATAAATACTGAAGTTGCCCAGGTGTTGGAGCAGGGCTGAGTTGCACATGGTATAGTCCAGGTAAGATTGTTTATAGCCATTTGTCCAAGACCATTTTGGTGGAGTATCATTCGTGGATCTGCCGTTTATTACCAAAAATCCGGCACTGTAAACTTGCAGCACACAATGCTCTCCCAGACCGCAGTAAGGTTGATTCGGTGGTTTGGACTGTGGCTCTACCTCAGTTAATGTAAATAGGAAAAGCCCTTCGTAGTCAGCAGGGTTACCCTGAAAGAGGTAGGTGTTAAAGTCCCCTGAGATAATACAGTCAGAATGAGGTTGGTCCGCAGCCAGGTCGCACACAATTTTCATTAAACCTTTTAGATGGTCCTTTTTTGTGCGTGTGCTCGGATTAATGTAGACGTTGAGAAGTAGGGGTGGACGTTGTTTGCTCCATGATTCGATTTTAACACCAAGTAACCAGTCTTCGTCAAAATTTAATGGCAAGATCGGGCCTTTTAGGTGGTTTGAAACATAGATCGACAGACCACCTTTAGGGTGGCCATAGGGGCAGTCTCTAATTGCCGGTTTCCAAAATTCAATAAAGCCAGTCACAGGACAATTTTGGGTAGCCCATGTTTCTTGAAGGGCTATTACAACGTGCCCAAATATGAAGGAGTGCGTCTCCAAGTTGGTAATTTTCTGGTGGAGACCACTGATGTTCCATGAACACAATGTAAAAGAGGGCTGCGGCTGGGGATTTAAGAGATTTGCGGGTGGAGATGGTTGGGAAGTTAATTGGGCCAGGACCTTGCAATTTGGGTCTGCAAAAGGTGTTTTGCATGGTCAGTCTATTTTTTTATAAGACAAGGCAGCCGGAAGCCATCCCCAATCTTGGGTTTTGTCAGGATTCAAAGAATTTTGGGTCAATTGTGTTGTTCCTAAGGCATTTTTTAAGATTGAATATGGCCTGGTTTTGACTCCAATCCTAGGGCATTCAGCTTTTAGCAGGGTGGCTGGCTGATTCAATAGCACTGTGGGGTAGCCTGGAATGGAATAAGGATACATTTTGATGCTCCATTGCCGAAAAGTATCCTTATGATCTAAGAATGCTCGTGCCCAAGTGGCGGACCTGAATGACACCAGAGTTACCTCGGAGGGTTGTGTGCCTCTTGGTGGAAGGAATTCGATGGAGTCAATATCATCCGATGTCAGGACCTCAAAACCCGGGGCACAATTCACTAATTTTATTATGTTTGACCTGTTGAGGGTGTCATGCCGACCTTTTGATTCATATTCGGGGGCAAAGAGTATTTTGGAGCACTGTGGATCGCATTTAGCACTCTTGATACTTGAGCTTGGGTTAGGCCGAGTTGTTTTGTCGATTGTGGAGCCTAGGTCTAATCCCAGTTGGATTTAGGGAGGGTCTCGTGGACCTCGCCTCGATATCTGGGTATTTATAGATGAAGTTGGTATATTATTGTAAATTACTTTTGAGAGGTTGGATCCAGTATTTACTTTTTCCGACCGGGGTGAACTTGAAGGAAAAACTAGTTGAGATTGGGTTATCGTGACTGTCGTCATCGGTGTGATTGATTCGTTAAGTTTGACCCTTAGTTTTTCAATGTCGGGCTGAGGCTCTAGTGCCGCTGTTTCTGCAGATGTAATATTTCGGTCGTGGCTACAAACAGAAGTCTGTTGACTGGCACTTGAGGTTGAGTCTGCCATGGGAAGACTTTGACAGGGGTTTGTAGACATTGGTGGTGATTGTGGGACGCTTAGGACTTTTTTATTGGCAGCAGTTGAGAACAACGGGAATAATTTAGGAAGGTCGACTGTTGGATTTAATCTTAATTTATTTCTTTGTTTGCGCTGACGTTTGCGCTCTCTCTTGCTACAGGGTGGCAAGGGGCAGAAATGTTTCAGGGTTGGGGGCTGAAGCAGCGGCTGGGTTGACAGGCAACCGTGCCACATTAGTGCCGATGGTGTGTGTTTGCCCCTTGCTGACCAAACATTTAAGGCCAGTGATGCAGTCGGCGCTGCTGGGATGGAAGGGCCTTGGGGTTGGTGGGAGTCTTCTTTATGGTCGGTCGGAGTTGTTAAAGATTCTGGTTCCCCACTCGGCTGGGTCCCAATTGCAGGTGGGATCAAAGGATTAGCTAATTCTGAGTTGGAAATTGGGGTTTTTTGGGGTAGCTGGTAGGGACATTCAGATAGATTGCCTCCCTTGAACTGCTTAACCTTCGTTTATGACGTGGATAAGAAGGCTGGAAGCGAGGAGAGTGGGTCAATGATGGGTGAGCAGCAACAAACTGACTGTACTAGTTTTGAGGACGTTTGTGCTCCTATAATTAAGTTGTTCAATTTGTCGAGTTTGTAATCGATCCTTGCTGTGATCAGTGCCAGGGTGTTCAGTAGGTCAACCTGCGTGTCTAATTTGTCGGAGTGATAATTTAAAGCAGTAACTGTCGATTGAAAGGTTTGAAGTAATTGAGCCCAGACGCTCGATATTGTAGAGGCATCTTGATGTGGCACTGTTTTTGCTCTAGAGTTGGGTGAATTTTGAGGATTTTTGAAGAAAAAGGACAGGTCCGCTAACAGTTGGTCATTTGGATCAGTTTTTTGTGGGGATTTTGGAGAAGTTATTACTGCTGCTGGTGATGAGTATTGTTGGAGATTAATCGAGTCTAGGCTCCCCTCTGGATGGCTTGAGACATGTAATAGGCGAGGACTAAATATATGAAGGTTGGGTGCAAGATCTTTTTGTGCGTGGATTTGTGGGAGGATTAAATGAGAGTGATGCACTCCCCCCTGCAGATGCGACATCCGCAGCTAACCAGGTGGGGTCGCACGTAGGGGGGGTAGTAAGTGAGCCGTCACGGCCCAGTTCCAATCAGGGTAGCGGGGCCAGCAGTGGTGGCAACGGGCTAGGGTGGTTGGAGGGGGCAGGGGGAGCAGAACCAGAGCTGGAAAGGCCTAGCTAGCTAGCGCCCTAAGCGGCTGACCAGCGGGAGGAGGTGGGTGGGGGGAGTATGGGCAGAGCGGAGCGGAGCGGGAACGCGAGGCAGCCGAGACCGAAACTAGGACTGTGGCCGCTAAGCTGAGCGCTGAAGGCGGCCCTGCTAGAGATGTTACACCAAGCCAGCGACTTGGGTAGAGCCAGAGGAGAAGTGATTCAGGGGCAGACTAGGTCAAGACCAAACGGGGGGACACAATGCGTCCAGGGGGGAGCGAGGTCTTGGTCTTAAGAGCGGCTCAGGGGCTCGCCTTGACTCGGAGCTGTTGCAACCAGACCACAGCTGTATAACAGCAATACAACACCACCGCTCACCAGCTCACTTGGACGACTTACTTGGTCCCGTCTTCACCGCGTCCCCCTTCGCTCCCTCCACGGCTCACAACGGCTCACGGCTCACAGCCTGCACCTCAGCCTCAGCCTCAACCCGCCGCAGCTACTGCACCGCTCACTCGGCTCCTCCCACAAGCCGCGACCTCGACCACGTCAGTGCCCACGTGCACGCTCAGCAACCCTCCGTCAATCAGTGGCTCGCGGCCTTGAGACAGTCTCTAACCAGAAACAGGATGGTTGTTCTTGGGTAAACAACTTAAACTGCAGATGTATATATTATAAATAGGTAGTTAAAATTTTAGACACTCCGCTATGATCCAGCAGCTCTCCTTTAAATCACACCAAACCATGAAGTAGAGAGAAAATGTGTATGAGTGACTTGCAGTGTTATGAGTCCCACTGATGAGGAAATGAATGATTAAATACTTCAGGGAAAGGTGATGAGATTTTAGAAATTATTTCCGGAGTAGCGCTGCATCAGGGGTGGGGGTCTCGATTTTAAAACGCCAATAGGTAGGCAAGTCATCACCTCTAAAGCACCTTGGCCATAATAGTAGCGAAGAACCTATAAGTCTCAAGCCCTCTCATTCACACATATGACAATTTTACATCTACATGGACATCTGACCGCATTAATTAGCCATACAAAACAGCCCCTAAAATAATGTTTTGTGGGTGTCCTAGCACACTATTATGGGACTTGCAGTTTCAATAACAAAACTAAAAGGTTCCAAACAAGCATGCTAAATGGGGTAAGCTAAAAAGCAAGAAATAAATGGTGGCATTACACATGACATGGACTCGCACGCAACATCCTTGACTACTATTGGCCACCTACTGCAGAGCAGGGAATGCCCGCCTTGTGTTCATTTCATTTTTGTAGGTGCCCTGGCACACTATTATGGGACTTGCAGTTTAGCTATTAATATTATAATGTTTCAAAAAGACATGAAGTGATTCAGGCTAAAAAGCAATAATGAAATGGTGGGGTTACAAATGACATGGGCTCACATAGCAGCCTTGTTACTGGACGCATCCTGCAGAACAGGGAGCAGACCATAGTGTTCATTCCATTACAAGAAGTACAAATGCTTAACATTTGCGCTGCTCTTTCTGTGACTGAGCATAGATAATATGCTAAGTAATTCCTTAATCCTGTTCATACTCAATCACCTTAGCCCCTACAATCACATTTCTCAAACTATACACACTAAACTTCATGAATCGTTTCCCCCTCATACCACTATTCCCACCATTGCCCGCTTAAATTACACACATCTCAAGAAGAAAAACCCACCCCTAAACAGTGCCCCCTTTTCAATGTTGTGCATCCACTTACAAAACCCACTCATCCCCTGCAAGGAACTTTTCAACATTGCAATACACCCACTCCTAGTATTTGTTGTTTCCTAAACAGACTGCCATACGTCATAAATAGCACCACCGTTACACACGACAACCAGTTGCTGTTGCCCGCTGCCATGATGCTGTGCAGGGACCCCAAACCTTCCATACCCCCAACGCTTCCGAGCTCCTCTACTTACACCACCGCCCGGAAGAAGTCTTCATGACCCTCCTCAAGTGACTAAATAGGCGTGGAGAGAAGGAAGTGGAGGGTCAGTACGTCAGCAACCTGCATGGCAAATTAGAAGAACCGTAGAATGAATGACGTAGAACGAGTACTACAGAAAACTTGCTACACGAACGGGGACTCTGAAAAGTTAAAACGTCAAAACACATTTTTGAAACCAAAGTGCACAATTGACGTGTTCTTGATAAACACAATTTTAAGAAAATGATAGCTTTCGAGTGAATGGTGGAAGGGAAACAGGACAACTTGAAGAGGAGCAGCGCGCATGCGCTGCAATGCTAGGCGAGTGGGCGGGCCTAAGGGAGACAGGGCCGATACAAACCCCACTTCTAAAGAAGCCCGACACAAAACCAACAACAATATATCAAAAAGGTGAGCAGCGTGCGCTGCAACGCTAGGCGAGTGGGCAGGGTCTAAGGGAGACAGGGTGGACACAAACCCCACTTCCAAAGAAGCCAGACACCAAACCAACAAAATGTGAAGAGACGCAGCGCACATGCGCTGCAACGCTAGGTGAGTGGGCGGGGCCTAGGGAAACAGGGCGGACACAAACCCCAGTTCCAAAGAAGCCAGACACAAAACCAACAACAATAGATCTCGACAAGGCAAGCAGCGCATGCGCTGCAACGCAGGTGAGACCTAAAAAAGATGCTGGTGTCGGTGTCCTGGGATGTTTTCACACCCCTTAATGGACATCCACTGTTCAGTGCCTCAGAAAACATGCTGGAAAATAACTCTGTGTCATGATTTCCAGCTTGTCTTTTCTGCAACTGTGTGACATCGGCTCCTAACTGGTTGACAGTGTGAAGGGAGCAGATATTGTGTGTCACTGTTTGAGGGATTAGGTCTGGGAATTCAAAATGTTATGTTTGCTTTGCTCCTAGATACCGGGCAGGCTGGGATACTAATACCCAAAGTAAAAGATAGGGAAGTAAGATGCTGAGCACAAGTACATCGAAAGACTCAAACAGCGAGAGGAAGCAGAAGACAGGAAACCAAAGTGTATGAGGACTGATTAGAGAGCTCCTTTTTGCATTCTCCGTTCTGATAAGAAGAATTTAGTTGGTAGGAGTGAGAATAATTCTCTGTACTCAAAAGTTATGGTCAAAATCCTCAAGTGATGGGTCTTTTCTTCTTGTGGATGGATGATTAGTCATTATATAGCCTTAGATAGTGAGTGGAATCCTGCCATGGTGCCAAATTCACGTATGCACAGCGGTAAGATAAAATGATGTTGCTACCATTTTTCTTGCACACTAAGTGAAGGGAGTAGGACAAGGGCTATAGAAGGGGCCTTAAAAATGGATTACTGAGAAGTCTTGGTGAAACGCAACACTGGATGTGAGACCAGGGTTACGATCTCATAATTTAATGTGGGTCCATCATAGACCATCATCTGTGACAGCCAGCCTCCATTTTGTGTGATCTGGATTATCCTTTGATTTTTTTCTGTTCACTAAATTCAAGATAGTAGATCTGAGGTTATTGATGGGTGATCTTTAATGCAAGATTGCAAGACTCTGCTGGAACATGAGATGCTACCACCCATTGTGAACATTGATTAATAACCTCTCGCCCCATCAGACAAAATGAAGAATGATAATTCGGGCAGCTGTTTGACAGGCAGCAACATAGGAGTTTTTACCTCTAACTTGAAGATACCGACAACACCAATGTACTGGGGCAATGTCACAATTGACCAGAATGCCTGGGTTTACACAGTGATTACTGATCAGAGATTGCCTTAGCATGAGAAGGCTTACCACAATGGAGGAGTCTCATGTAGCAGTCAATAATCTAATTTGTCTGATCCTTCACAGGATGTGAATGTGTGAGCAAGTGGCATCAGACGTATTACAACTTCTAGTTCAACCCCTTGCCCTTGCACAAGAGGATATCGATGTGATCAAAAAGAGGCTTGTATGCAATTACTCATGCTTATACTCAGATAGAATACTGTCCAATATATAAATTGATAATTATTATTATTATTATTATTATTATTATTGCATTTATTGAGCGCACAGCTACCCGGAGGTTTCCCGGCGCTTGCCTTGGGAACCCGTCCTGGCTTTTCCCTGTGAGATAGCCCCTACAGGGCATCCCCAAAGTGAAAGCCAGGCATCCCGCCGCGGGGGGGCCGTTGTGGAGATTAAGCAAGCTTAATGCCCAGAGTTGCAGAGTGAGAACCCATGATTAGAGCAGGCACCGAAGCGAGAATTATCGAGTCCGTGGACATTTGAGCTCAAGACCCTGCCGCGTCGGGAATTGAACCCTGGTCCTGGGTCTGACCTCAGCTTCCGGGTCTGCCTGCTCTACACTGTGAGCCACACTTCTCCACATTAATATGACTAAGAAGGAACACTGTAGCCCATACTGATGTAGAAAGCATAAATCACGTGGCAAATATACTGCAGGAGGTTAATGTGCGTGCATGAGTTAGAAACACGGTCTGGAACAAATCTGCAGTAAATGGCAGTCATAGAGAAGCTATGCACAGAAGCACTGGAGAAGCATCTGCCATGGAGGAGCAAAGAGACTGAAAAATAACTTGGTGGGAGTCCAAGGGCTGAATTAACGACCCTTGACAGACACATGCCCCAATACTGCATATACACAACAAAAATATGTCTGTGGGTCAAAAAAGAAGAGATAGGGTTCACCTGTGTAACCAAGAAAGTGGCGCAACTAAAACAGACCAAAAAGTGACTAGTGCAAATGTGTAAGAGAAAGCACTAAATTCCTTAATTAGGGAAAAAGTGCCCATCAGTTCCCGTCCGGTACCGCCCTGTTCATCATCTGTGCTCTCCTAACCCAGGAGAAAGTGTGGTCTGCCACTGGATGTAGTGTGTGACAGATGAAAATTACTTATAAAGGGAGGAACCAGAAAAATTAGTACACCAGGGTAACTGAATTGCAGTGCAAGAGTATTAAGGTAAAAAAAAGGGGATAAGGTGTTTGTAAAATTGGGTAGAATAGAGTAGAAATAAGCAATTTTAATAGTATCTCTCCATTCTCCCAATATTAAAAATATAAATCACTGACAGATTGAACAAAATATCTGCCTGCAAGTAGGGTCAAACCCTACTTGCAGGCAGATATTTTGAGGAATCAGGGGAATACATGATGAAATTACCCCAGCAGAGATTTTTAGCAGCGTACTGAAAGACACCTTCTTTCTTGTAAGTCCCGAGCCAAGGTCTGTAGTTTCTCCCTCCTTTCCAGAGTAGGGAAGGCTTTTGAGAGCCTTGAATCCAGGATTGCTCCCAGGAAACTATTTCCTGGACGGGACCAGGGATGACTTTTCTATGTTTAGAGTGAGTCCCAGATTCTGAAACAAATTTGTCAAGCCTGAACAGCGCCAAGCGCTGCTTCCCTGGACGGGGCCTTCAGCAACCAGTCATCCAGGTAGGGGAAGACCTGAAAATGGTTTCTTCGCAGAAATGCTGCTACTGGCGCCAGCACCTTTGTAAAAATCCCTGGGGCTGAGCGGAGTCCAAAGGGTAAAACCCTGAATTGAAAGAGGCTCTTGGCTACTGTGAATCGTAGAAACCTTCTGTGTGCTGGGTGAATCGGGACATGGAAGTACGCGTCCTCGAGATCGAGCGTGGCCATGAAATCCCCCGGGCTGATGAGCCTCAAGATGTCTTGGAGAGAGACCATCCGGAAGGACAGGGAGATGAGATAGGTGTTGAGCTCCCTTAGATCTAAAATGGGGCGCCATTTCCCTAACGTCTTCCTTACCAGGAAGAACCTGGAATAGAATCCTTGTCCCTTTTGATTGGAGGGGACCGGCTCTATCGCTCCCTTCCGGAGCATCTGTTGGACTTCAGGCCGCAGGAGACGCAGGTGCTTCGATGGAAAGCCTGCTGGGGGCTTGGGTGGAGGGACTTGCGTAAATTCCAAAGTATGCCCTTTCCGAATGATGTTGAGCACCCAACGGTCCGATGTTATCCTGGACCAGTTTTGAAGGTATTTGGTTACCCTGCCTCCAACTGATGATTTCTTGGAGGAGGGTCTAGTCGGAAGAGCCAGGAGGCCGCTATTGGCGCTTGGACGAATCTCGTCCTCGTCCAGCCTGTTTCAACTTATTGTAAGGCCTGGAGTAATTCGAAGATTGGCCTTGTCTCTGTTGATAAGGCTAACAGTATTGCTGGGAACCTGAGCCCGTGGATGACCAGCGCTGCTGTTGATAGGATCCCCTGTAGTTATTACCTCTGCCTCTGGAACCCTTAAAAGGAGACTTGCGGTATTGATGGGTACCCAAGGATCTGGCAATTTCTGTATCCTTTTTTATTTCCTGAAGAGTGTCATCGATCAGTTTTCCAAATATTGCCTCCCCATCAAAGGGAAGATCCAGGACTTTGTTTTGAATCTCAGGCCGAAACCAAGTAGCCTTCAGCCACCCCCGGCGAAGGCGGACTGCTGCCCCAGCCAAGGAACGAAACGCTGTCGTTGCAATGTCCATGGCACAGTCAATGATCTCCATTGACGTCGCTTCTCCCTCCTGCAAGATCTTTTTCGTCTCTGATGTTGACTCTGGAGGTAGCTGGTATAGGAACGGAGCAACATCACACCAAAGTTGGCGGTCGTGTCTACCCAAGATCACCAGGGCACTGGCAGCTCGCACTAGAAGACTCGCCATCGACGTGAATCTTTTCCCTGCATTATCCAATCTCCGCCCTTCCTTGTCCGGAGGAGTTGTTAAGGGGGCAGAGGGGTTAAGGGATTTCCTCTGCGCTGCTTGTGAAATAACTGAGTCTGGTTTGGGATGGCCCGTTAAGGCCACCGGTCCATTGTCAGGTGCTCTGTATTTCTTCTCCAGACACGGTAGCACAGGGACCACCGTTGCTGGGTTCTTCATAGCCTTGAGGCCCTCCTTCCACAGATGATCTACAATAGGAATGGACCTTGTTGTCTTCCTGAAGGGTTCCTTGAAGTCATACAATAAACAATCCGTAGCCACAGCAGGCATGGCCAATTTTAACCCGCCAGCTGCTCTTTCCATCAGCTCATGGAAACCTCTAATGTCCGCTGGTGGGGAATCAACTGGATCCGGTACTAGAGACGAGGGATCCGGAATGATATATTCATCCCATTCAGTTGTCCATGTACAGAGTCATGATCCGAATGTTGATCCTCATCCGAGGAATCATCAAGGGCATCTGCCGGCCCGGAAGGATCCTGTGGAAAAGATGTCTGAGGCTGAGGGGATACCTGAGTAGGTAATCCAGGCATAGCCGTTGAGGCAGAAACCAAGGCAGGCGTAGCAGGCGCTGCCGGAACCAGAATTGGCCTAATCGCCTTAGATTTGTAGTCCTGCAGCATCTTATGCAGGTCCTGAAGGAAAGAAGATGGTACTGTAACCATATGCTGCCCAGAATAATGTTGTGACTGGGCCGCCTGATGAAGTCCACCATCCTCGTGGTCATATCCCCCTTCAGAGTCTGTCTCTTGACATTTGACCAGAAGTTGAGAGATAGTTGAGAGATAGCTATTGGTACAGCTATACTAGTCTTGGTCATCCTCATCAGACTCCCCGTCCTCAAAGAGCAAAGCTGGTGGCAAGGGGGTCACTCTCCTAGGTAATTCTTGTAACTGAAATTGTAATTCTCTTTTCAGAGGACAATACCGTCGACGGTTCCGTCGACGACGGTTGCACACACGTCCACAAGATTGGTGTTGTCTATGTCGTCGACGATGAAACGGTCGACAATCCAGCTGTCGTCATTGTTAAAGTCGTCGATGCCCTCGTCGACGATGTCGTCGTCATCATCATCGTCGGCAACGCTGTAACTCTCGTCGTCGATGCTGTGATACTCGTTGACGCCTTCATCGTCAACGCCGTCGTCGGCAAACCTCCCGTCGACGCTGATGAACCTGCCCGTCGACGAGCTCGTCGACGAAACCAATTTTAATTTTATCTTTAATTTCTTCATCGACGGAAACTCCGCCGTCGACGCCTTCGTCGTCGAGGACTTAGAACTCCTCTCAGAAGACTGGGAAGAGGGTTTCTTGAAGGCTGAGTCAGTCTTCTCACCCTTGGAAGGCGTAGCTGGTCCTACACTCTCCTTTTCACCTCGGTGAGGAGATTTGCTGGGACCCTGGCTCTCAGACTCACTGGGGGTCTTTTTTTGAGGCCTTAGTAGGACGCTCCACAGAAGGAGAAGGGGAACCCCTATCCCTCTTCACTGACCTTCTTGAGGAAGATGCAGATGCTGTGTCCTCACTGTCACTAGAGACAGTACCCTTCCTGGATTTCAGCTTCTGGAGCCATGTCAGAAGCCTCCCCTCTCGGTCCCGGAGGGTCTTGGTCGAACAGGTGCGACAGATTTTACAGTCCGCAGCCTTGTGGTCAGGATAGAGGCAATAGATGCATTCCTTATGCTTATCCTCCACAAAAAGCCTTTTCTTGCCACAGTTGGAACATGGCTTGAAAAGGGCCTTTTTCTCCTTGTCAGACATCCTGGAAGGCAGCTAACAATTCTGAAGTGAATCTGAAAGAATCTGAAGAAAAAATCTTGAAGAAACTCCTTGAAGAATAGAAGTTGAGCAGAGCTCAACGGAGACTCCCTAAGCACAACGTGTGGTAGAAAATCTGAGGCTCTGAGGTTCCTTCAGGAGGGTTCTAAGGGGTGAGGCACTTCTGATTGGCTGATGCCTAAGTTTGGTCTCTTTTACAAAAAGAGGGTGATATGCTACAAAAGGGAATGAGGCCTAGGCCTTTTTCTTTCTGTTTTGTACCTACTGCTATGGTATTATTGTTACCGAGACTCCTATTCCGGCGACGGGGAATGATACAAAAGTATGGGAATCTATGAAAGTTCCAATACTGGGGCAATCCACAAATCTATTTAGGTATTTCCTTTTAATGGAGTATAGTATCCTGCTTTGTCACAAGGACAGCATGAAGTTTGGCAAACTAAACACCGTTTTTCTACCAAGGTTGGCCGCTTGGTTTCTGAGGAACTGGATAATATGAGGGGGATCATTTGGTAAACTGCTGACAGTGCAGTAACCAGTCTTTTGCTGCAGTTTAGCTTACAGGCATATTCGCCATACACTATAGCAGTCAGAAAACCCTCTACCGTATTGCAGGTAGGAATGAGATATCAGATCACAATAGCAAAATAAGTGGGTCCATTACCCCCAGTGGGCACTGAATAATAATCCTTTACTCGCATGTTTAACATGATCTTGGTTTTCAGCTTATGCTATGAGTGACCAGTTCCATTGTGAATATATTCAAATGCAACTGGGACTCAGACATACCTTTGACATGTTTCTTGGGAAGGCCAACTCTACTTGCTGTCAAAAATCCATGAGTAAGGGCTGTAATTCTCCGTAGCACAGAATGACAGATGGAATTAGGAGAGGCGTTGCAACCCCTCCTTCCATGCCCCAGGGGTCTAAGAAGAGTTTTTGGGAAAGCAACACAAGTATTCTGTACCAATAGTTCAGATCCACTTCAGGAAAGTCCTCTGAAACCAAGGATATTAATTAATTAAATTACAGTACACATCCCCTATTATTTTAAATATGCCCTTTATTATTATTACATAAAAAAATAAAAAGAGTCTAGCACCAACTAACTAAACAACCTTCTAAAAGGTTAACGTTACCAAAACAGGCGAGGCACCATCAACCAAATTGCAGCAACAGATTGTTAGAACTGGCTATTTCTGGTAGGCTAGGGCTGACGCCAAAGCCAGGCAGAAACCACCATTCTAGTCAGGGCAAGGGAGTCATACGCCAAGTTAACCCCTGCTCACCCCCTGGTAGCTTGGCACGAGCAGTAAGGCTAAACTCAGAGGCAATGTGTAAAGCGTTTGCGCCAACACACAACAGCAACAACATACTAGGCAAACCACAAAAGGAACCCCACACAAGGTTATTATAAAATAACTTTTGTATTGTAAAAACACATCAGATAGTATCACACAAATTACATGGTGCCAACTGGCACGGGCAATATTCACAAGGGATTATGTACAGGACAGGGCCACATGGGCCAATGTCAGAATCAACACTTAATAGAAATTAGAATAAGTATAGCACAAAATAACAATTATAGATCACATCCAGTAACTACTGGGAACAGGTGCCAGGACCTCACTAGGACCACCTGTACTAAAAGAACGACCACCTAAGTATCACACAGCACCTAGGGGTATAAACAAGAACACATTAACCATTATGCATGAAACACATTCAGAGGAGTAATAAAGGAAAACACATGATGCCTAAAAACATTCAGAGGTGTAAGACAAGGCACATGATGCATCACAAACACATTCAGAGGTGCAGCGCTAGGAGGCACATGACGCCTAAACATTCAGAGGTGCAGCGCAGGGAAAGAAAGACACATTATGCATAAAAACATTCAGAGGTGTAAGGAAGGAAAAACACATGATGCATAAACCTACACATTCAGCGGTGTTCAGAACAAAGCACATGATGCAATAAACTACATTCAGAGGTGCAGCGCAAGAACACACATGATGCCTAAAACATTCAGAGGTGCAGCGCAGGGAAAAGGAAGACACATGATGCATAAAAACATTCAGAGGTGCCAGAACAATACAATAGCGCAAAAATCACATGATGCCTAAAAACATTCAGAGGTGCAGGAATAACACATGATGCAAGAAAACACATTCAGAGGTGCAATAACCATACAATTGCGCAAAACTTACATAAGCCATCACCTGTGGCAGTCCCTAGGCCAACTGGCTTTGTTGGGGCTAGGACGCCCTGTAGTCCAAAAGTCAGGGGCCTAAACGGTGCAGGAGCCCACTACTTGCTGGGCACCTGTGGACAATCCCAAGCGCCTAAACGGTGCAGCTGCCCACTAATTGCTGGGCAGCTGGGAACTTCAAAATGCGGCAAGGGCTCTCACTGGCCATAGGCAAACTGCGCCGCAGGGGTTGGAGCCACACAGGCTCTCCAAACACATACGTCCACGTTGGAGCCACACAGGCTCTTGCACTGGTATCCCCCAAGAGCCTCTCTGGGCTCTAAATACAGTAATTGCGGCCACGAGCCTCGCTGGGCTCTCAACACCAAGTAATTGCGGCCACGAGCCTCGCTGGGCTCTTAACATAACACTTGTAGGCAGGAGGGGGCGGGCACCGGCAATGTGCCCCGGCGCCCCCTCTAACTAAAAATGGCCCCCAGAGCCATCTTAGAGCTCTACAACAACCAAACAACTACTGGCCATCGTGGGAGCCACGGGGCTCGGTAAAGGATTATACCCCTCGTTGGAGCCTTGCAGGGCTCAAAAGAAATGTCACGGAGCCTCTCTGGGCTCTAAACTGCAAATGCCCAAGAGCCTCTCCCGGGCTCTGCCTCACAAGTGCCACCAACGGCAACACGTCATCTGCCCGGAGCTTCCCGCCTACCCCTCCAGCCCTTTAACACTCACCGGGCTGGTCGGGGCGGCTCCGCTTCACTCGCGGCTTCTTCTCCTGATGCGGGCTTTCCGGTCAGCATCTCCTCCTCGTGCTGCAGGGCTCCCTCAGCTCACGGGAGCCCTGTCGCCCGCCGCCATGCTTCTCTTTTCTCGGGGCTCCCTCTCAGTCACGGGAGCCCCGCAGCAGCCGCCGCCATCATTCTTCCTCCTTCCCCGGACCGGCAGCCAATCACAGCGTGGCCCGGGGAAACATCAACAAGCAATCCTGGACCGGCCAGCCAATGGCAGCGCGGCCCACCGGAACGAGCCCCCAACAGCGGGCCAATCCTAGCGCGGCCCCTTCGGTGCTTCGTCCCGGGCAGCGGTGGTGAAGGGGGGCAAATGCCGGGTGGGCACCGGCTTCCTTAAAATATTTAAATAAAAACGGGGTGGCACCCGTGAATCATTAAATAAATACGGGCAAATATGCGGTGTGGTCAGCCGCCGGGCACATCAGCGCTTCCAAGCGCTAGGGGGCTGATTACAGCGCTCCCAAGCGCCTCATAAGCAAAATAAAGCGCTCCTTAGCGCTAAAGGGCAAGAACACGCGCCCTCACGCCCAGGAGTAAAAATAAAGCGCTATCAGCGCTAAGAAACAAGCTACAGCGCTCCCAGCGCTATAAGGACATCCAAAGTCCAGCAAAGTCGTTCAGGGGATACAGCAAAGTCCTGGGGGGTAGGAAGAAGGTCCAAAGGATCCCAGGGCAAGGCAAAGACCTTCAGGAGTCCAGGGGCTGGGCAGGGCCCAGGGATTACCCTGGGCCCAAGCAGCAGCACCCCCCTGGCAGATTCAAGTTAGCAATAAGAACAAATTGGAAGGGGACACAGCCTCTTCTTATACAGAGACAAGTCTTTGAAGTCTTTGTGCAGGCAGTGTGAGAATCAGCTAGAACTGGTTATAGGGAACTCTCTTCAGTGTCCGGGACAGAGGTGACAGTCGCCCAGCGGGAGGTGGAGCCAGCATTGTGGTCAGGCAGGCACAGCACTGGTCACTCCCAGGTGCCATCTCCTCCCACTTCCCTGGCAGCAGATGCAGCCTTTCATACACGGGCTGACTCGGACAACCTCCTGGGGCTTCCCAGCCCCTGCCACCCTCAAACCAGACAGTCAATCCACAAGCAGGCCCAGGCACTGCTGGACCAGGCTCACTAGCCAATCACACGCCAGACACAAATATGCCAACTTCTAAAAGTGGCACTTCTACACTAGACACAGTCATGCCGCATATATCATTTCGCAGCATTCAATCTCACGAGTTCGTACATATCAAACTCGACCCTGCACTCCCCACACATCAGGAACTACCATGGGCATACATATTCCCCATTCATTTCTATGGGAGGGCAGGTCACTCACCACACATACAGAGAGCTCAAGCACTTTACACTGTACCACAGTGAAAAAGTGCGCAGAGGCCTAAAATCACCACCACCAGGTTCCAGAAACAGGCTAGGAAAAAGCAAAAAGTCTCGGGGTGAACCTGCCTAAAAGGCCGGGTCCAACACAACCCCCTTCCAGCCAAAACGCAGGGTAGACCAATCACTCCACTGATGGGCTTCCTTGCTTTGGGCGACAAAACACGGACACGGACCCGCACAGCAGGGACACCTTCCGGTTCTAAGCCACTCTGAACCCACCTGGTTACCTCCAAACCAGAACTCTCTGACCCAACTAGGATACCCCACTGGTACACACTAGTCATCCACAGCCAGGACCAGGCCCTAGGCCATCCAAATATCACAGGTCCTAATTAATCCACAGAGCGGGGGCAGTAACCCCTGGCACACAATAGCCATTCTCCACTCTCTCTCTCTCAGTGTAGCTACAACTACCACTGATCCTTCAACCTAGGGTCCACACCCCCTGGCTGACCAGAGGTCACGGGCAAGAATGCCCCACCCTACCTCTACTTCTGGGTTCCCGCACCCTCACAGAGAAGCACTCACCAGAACACAATTCTCCTACCAGGTCAGGACCTCACTCCATCACTGGTCTACCACCTGGAAACTATTCCACTTCTGAGGTACAAAGCACACAGCACAGTTCCTCTTCAAGCAGGTGGGGGGACACAGCAAAGTCCCCTTTCAAGCAGGTGGGGGACACAGCACACAGAAAAGTCCCCTTTCCTCTACCTTAGTGGAAACAACAAACTGCAGGTGAGCCCCAGATCACACAGCAAGGGCAGCCCCTTCAGTCTCTTCAGCTGATCCACTTTGGCAGAGATTCCTCTTGACCTAGAAGTTTCCTAATCTCCCAACCTAAGATCTAAACCCTCAGGTTGCACCG
Organism: Lissotriton vulgaris; assembly: GCF_964263255.1. NCBI lineage: Eukaryota > Metazoa > Chordata > Amphibia > Caudata > Salamandridae > Lissotriton > Lissotriton vulgaris. The sequence continues at coordinate 485,045,451 of NC_141694.1, read as the reverse complement.
GGGTCAGAAGTAAGGACACCGTCCCTCTGCACCCCCTTCCAGTTCCATGACTACAGGCCCAGTATGTCCAGTGCTTAATTTGTAAAATATTAAGTGCAGGTGCTCTAATTTTTTTGGAGGCCACACCCGCCTCCCCGGCTCCACCTACTACCTCCACTGGCTCCACCCACCTTTAATGACTCCACCCACATCCACAAGCCTCAACACATCAGAGCCACCTCCTCACTTCTTGAGTTCTGCAAGAAGCTGAAGACCTAGATCTTCGTATAAGCACCTCAGGGACCTTACACCTACTCACCTGCCCAAGCATCTGAATACCCTCTCGGTTGATAAGTGCACAATATAACATAACATGATATATGAACAACAACTCAGAAGTGAACTCAAGTTAGAGAATATGTGTATGTCTCAAAATAGAGTTTTTGGAAAGGTCATTTGAGGACTTGAGGCAACTTTGCAAGCTAAAGAAAATGTGCTTGTACTGTTCTGTTTAAAAGAAAGGAAGTGATGAAGGAAGGGATACATCAAAGAAGGCAGCAACAAATTAAGCCAGGAAGGGGGGTACTTGAGTGAGGAAATTAAGTAATGGATGAAAAAAGGAGGAACTAAGAAAAGAATGGGAAAGGAAGAAATGAAGGAATAGAGGGAGAAAGGTTGTGAACGATGTGTGATGGATGAAGAGAAAGAAGAAAAGCAGAAGGAACGGTTTAATATATGAAAAGAAGAAATTAAAGAAGAGATGAAAGAAGGAACAGGAAAAAAGAAAAGAAGGAACTAATGCACCATGGGAGGAAAGATGGGGAATGAATGAGGATGTAAGGAACCAAGAATGGAAAGACGAAAGGAGGCATGGCTGGAAGTGCTGAGGAATAGAAAAAGAAAAGGAAAAAGATGGTAAAAAAAGAAAGAAAGGAGGTCAGGGGAATGGATACAGGTATGAAAGGTACTGGGTCAAAGAGGGACAGAGGGGATAATGACAGTAATATTGCAAAGAAATTCAAAAACAAAAGATTAAAATAAATGTCTGTGGCCTCACCAGACCATGTATGTTGTAAAGCACATTCACCAGAGAGGGTCTTGACACCACATAAAAAATGTTGTTATCCAACTCCATGGCACTAATTTTAGAAACCTCAGAAAGATGAAAGACTGGGTGGCCACACCATGATTTAAATTTATGACCCTGAGCTCAAAGTAGAGATACAAAGGCCATTCATGATCACACATGGTAAGTATTCAAACACCTGCCATTTAAACGTAATGCTCCCTAACGTTCCTTTACCCAGCGCTGTTCTCTGACCCCATTTTCAGCTGGTCTCCCAACCCTTGGAACCCATCAGTGGTCGTGCCCCTCCACTGCCTTGGGCCAGGCACTTTCCCCTATCTCCCTTTTTTACCCTGTGATGCACTCCCACCCATCTGGACAATGCAGTGTTCTCCCCCATCCACCGTCCTAGGCCTGGCAGTGTTGTCTATCCCCTTTAGACCCTGTGCTAATCTTTGCAGCATTCTAGTGTCTGCCCTTTGAGCCCTCTTGGCATCCTGCAGCTCTCTGTCTCTCTCTGCTCCTTGCTGCCCCTTTCTTTCTTTCTGCTGCTCTCTGCTCCTGTTTGCTTCTTTCTGCCCCTCTGAGCTGCCCTCTGCTCATCTCTGTCGCTCTCTGCTCCTTTCTGCCCTCTGTGCCGCACTCTCTGCTCCTCTCTGCCGCCCTCTGCTCCTCGCTGCTACTCTCTGGTTCTCTCCTGTGTTGCATCTTTAAACCTGAGCTGCTTCACCTTTCATCTTCGTTGGACCCTGCACAGGTCCGTCCTCCTCACACCCTGAACTGCTTTCGAGTCAACTCCACTCCAGACCCCAGTCCACACACTGAATGTGGCAGTGAATTAGCCTTTGTACAATGAGGAGAAATTTACTAAGCTTCACTAACGGATAATCCATGCATTGAATGGGCAGCATCAGTGGTGCTGCATTATGTGAAGAACAAAAGCATCCATTACTAACACGTGTGCCGCTATTATTATAAGCTGGCAATATTAAAAAGCCTAATCTATTGGCATGACAATGTGACTTAAAATATTACGTCTGAGGCTAGCTGGTTTTTAGCACTCCGAGGTTTGTTAGATATCTGATAATCGATACAGTGGCACAGTTGACCAGGGCAGGAAAACAGGATTTGATAACGTTGGATCAAGAGCCAGCAAATGGGCCAAAAACAATCCAATCATAAAACAAATATTTATATGTGAGTCACACACTGGCACTACTTTGTCTTGGACATAGAAATTGGTAACACAGTTGAGTGTCAGAGTAAATGGTAGTTTTTAAAAATTATTATCCAAATGAAAAAAACGCATTTATCGATCTTAGAAGCATGATAGGCTGTGCTATCACAACGAGATTCAAACGTGCGACGTGTCGGCTGTCCTCAGAAAGCAGTACAAAGTTGGTACATAAATGCATCTGTAGAATACTAGCTCAAAGGGTTAAAGTGCCCATTGCAGCAACTGGTTTGTATGAAGCAGGTCTCTTCCCTTCTGGTAACATAGCAAGGGAGGTACACGCAGATACCTGTGTGGAACCTGCTTATCATAGGTTTACATCCTCATTAAAAAGCCCTTGAATGTTCACATGCCTGCTGCTGAGGAGTGTGAAAGAAAATGTTGTGCACCATCATCCAAGTATCATTGCTAGCTAAGCAGGTTCATGTGCTTGCTGTTGTAATTCATACATAGCTTTCATATTAGGAGACACACACTTTAATCTTTAAGGTGCTACGTCAAGCTTTCATTTATTTCAATGTTAGTGAGTTGGAAACCAAATACCATCCACCGAAAGTGGAAACAATAGTGTGGCCTGAAAATCTACTTCTGCAGATGTAGAAAGGTGTTCTACAACCGCCTTACGGGCCCCAACTGATAATTAAAGTAAACAAAAACAGAAAGCCCATATTAGAATTAGTACCTTTTTAGAGACCTTTTTGTATAACGTTTTTCATAAGAATATCGTCCAGACCTTTATAGAATGTAAAAACATGAACAGATCATTCCTTTTCTCTGGGAAGGTTAACCACACAAGGCGAAGTCAAGAAACATGAAATGAAAAAATGAAGCCAGCAGTACGATTTACCTGATTTCAAAGCCGGAAGGCGGAGCACAGGCTCTTGCAGCACCCCTGAGTGCAGTGTGGACGGAAAGAGCGTCTGAAGTTCAGGCCATATGCTTTACTAGCAGTAGAACAGTACAGCTCTTCAGTTTCGAGTGAAGGCTGGTACACGGAACTGTCCGTGAACCTAAGCTGTTGCGTCAGTTCATCCACTCAACGTAGGAAGGCCAGGCCAAATCCGCTCCTGGAAGGAAAAGCCCGGGCCTCCTGCCTCATGAAACCGATACATTTTGGATTTCTGAAATAACGTCGCAAGACCCTACAAACAGTTTTTTCCCTCAATCTCACTGCAAGTTTCCACTTCCTTTCGGAGGCGGAGACAATACTGTGGAATGCGAGAGATTGAAAACGGACAAGGAAACCATACAGTGTACTTCAGCGGCCATCAAGCATTGGCAGTTACAACCCGTGTCCTAAGTTCCATAGACCCGGCCCTATGAAATAAGTGCTGGTGCTGAGCACCGGAAAGCACCAACACAAATTAAGCACTGAGTATGTCTCAGGCTAGACAGAGCACACGCCAGCGGCGTATCAGCGACACACTCTCCTCCAGTACTCCCTATCACAGGGTAATTCTCAGTATGTCCCAGGCTAGACAGAGCACACACCTGCGGCGTATCAGTGACACACTTTCCTTCAGTACTCCTTCCAGGTCAGGCCACAACCCCAACCTGGCTTTCCCCCCTCATCGGGGAACGACCTCCAGAGGCCCCACAAATGGTCAAGCACTCTAGACGGTCAAATGCTCAGCGAGCCAGGACTTCTGCACCCTCCACTTAGGAGCGGTACTGCCCAACACTAGGACCGACGGAGTTCTGGTTACAGAAACTCCCCGTCCTCTAGACACAGGAAGATCCTCCTCAAATGACCTGTATGTACGGCCTAGTCCCCTGACCTGGCGCTCCCTTAGGGAACCCTCCAGGCCCTGAGATAGGGTTTCGGGCCAACGTGGGACACACCGTCCCACACTCACTCCGCCTCCACTCAGACAGGGCGTGAGCCCCTCCACCCCTACCATCCTACTGGGACCTAGCTGGGTTACACATGAACCTCTTCCCCTTCACAGGATCATCAGATACACAAGCCACTACTTTTAGGTTCACTTCCTAATACCTCTGCAAGACATCTAGCACACCGCCAGACATCCACCTTCTTGTCCAGTGCCTCTGCAGGACCTCCTGCACACCACCAGAGGTACACCTCACGTGCAAGCTCCTTAAAAAAAAACTCACACCAACTCCTCCAGTTCAAGACACCACTCTTCCACACGCTCCCCCTCCAGACTGGTGAGACATTTCCTCACTGCCTCTGACTCTCAACCTGTACCCCTCTTACTGAGCACCAGGCACCATACTCTGGGAACTGGGAATGGGACTTCACACACTGGACACATTTAAGCTGCCACCACTGGATCCTACCATACTGGGGAATCCAGACACACACACACTACACTCAGGCGATAACCACCCTCCTGAGCTAGTCATTTCTCCTCCATACTCCCTCTCTTCCATCTACCCACACAGGAAAAGGAACAGGGATTGGCCACTGGACCCAGCAAGGGATTCCTAATCTATGGGAACCTCCCCCTCTACTGGCGACCCGCCCTGTCAATTTCTCTCATCTGCCACTAAACATAAAGCGCAGAAACACATTTGAAAATGACACTCTTGAGGAAAAACAAAAATCAGAAACAATAATCCCAAACATGTGACTATCTGAAAAAAATTGCAGAGTTTTGTAATGTAGCCAGTGGTCGCTGTGGCACTGCGCAAACACAAGTCCAAATCCGCACCGCTGACCAACAATGTTAGAACTGGCTATTTCTGGTAGGCTAGGGCTGACGCCAAAGCCAGGCAGAAACCACCATTCTAGTCAGGGCAAGGGAGTCACACGCCAAGTTAACCCCTGTTCACCCCCTGGTAGCTTGGCACGAGCAGTAAGGCTAAACTCGGAGGCAATGTGTAAAGCGTTTGCGCCACCACACAACAGCAACAACATACTAGGCACACCACAAAAGGAACTCCACACAAGGTTATTATAAAATAACTTTTGTATTGTAAAAACACATCAGATAGTATCACACAAATTACATGGTGCCAACTGGCACGGGCAATATTCACAAGGGATTATGTACAGGACAGGGCCACATGGGCCACTGTTAGAATCTGCACTTAGTAGAAATTAGAATAAGTATAGCACAAAATAACAATTATAGATCACATCCAGTAACAACTGGGAACAGGTACCAGGACCTCACTAGGACCACCTGTACTAAAAGAACAACCACCTAAGTATCACACAGCACCTAGGGGTATAAACAAGAACACATTACCCATGATGCATGAAACACATTCAGAGGAGTAATAAAGGAAAACACATGATGCCTAAAAACATTCAGAGGTGTAAGACAAGGCACATGATGCATCACAAACACATTCAGAGGTGCAGCACTAGGAGACACATGACGCCTAAACATTTAGAGGTGCAGCGCAGGGAAAGAAAGACACATGATGCATAAAAACTTTCAGAGGTGTAAGGAAGGAAAAACACATGATGCATCAACCTACACATTCAGCGGTGTTCAGAACAAAGCACATGATGCAATAAACTACATTCAGAGGTGCAGCGCAAGAAGACACATGATGCCTAAAACATTCAGAGGTGCAGCGCAGGGAAAAGGAAGACACATGATGCATAAAAACATTCAGAGGTGCCAGAACAATACAATAGCGCAAAAATCACATGATGCCTAAAAACATTCAGAGGTGCAGGAATAACACATGATGCAAGAAAACACATTAAGAGGTGCAATAACCATACAATTGCGCAAAACTTACATAAGCCACCACCTGTGGCAGTCCCTAGGCCAACTGGCCTTGTTGGGGCTAGGACGCCCTGTAGTCCAAAAGTCAGGGGCCTAAACGGTGCAGGTGCCCACTACTTGCTGGGCACCTGTGGACAATCCCAAGCGCCTAAACGGTGCAGCTGCCCACTAATTGCTGGGCAGCTGGGAACTTCAAACTGCGGCAAGGGCCCCCAAGAGCCTCACTGGGCTCTAAATACAGTAATTGCGGCCACGAGCCTCGATGGGCTCTTAACATAACACTTGTAGGCAGGAGGGGGCGGGCACCGGCAATGTGCCCCGGCGCCCCCTCTAACTAAAAATGGCCCCCAGAGCCATCTTAGAGCTCTACAACAACCAAACAACTACTGGCCATCGTGGGAGCCACGGGGCTCGGTAAAGGATTATGCCCCTCGTTGGAGCCTTGCAGGGCTCAAAAGAAATGTCACGGAGCCTCTGTGGGCTCTAAACTGCAAATGCCCAAGAGCCTCTCCCGGGCTCTGCCTCACAAGTGCCACCAACGGCAACACGACATCTGCCCAGAGCTTCTCGCCTACCCCCCAGCCCTTTAACACTCACCGGGCTGGTCGAGGCGGCTCCGCTTCACTCGCGGCTTCTTCTCCTGATGCGGGCTTTCCGGTCAGCGTCTCCTCCTCGTGCTGCAGGGCTCCCTCAGCTCACGGGAGCCCTGTCGCCCGCCGCCATGCTTCTCTTCTCTCTGGGCTCCCTCTCAGTCATGGGAGCCCCGCAGCAGCCGCCGCCATCATTCTTCCTCCTTCCTCGGGCTGGCAGCCAAACACAGCGCGACCCGGGGAAACCTCAACAAGCAATCCTGGACCGGCCAGCCAATGGCAACGCGGCCCACCGGGACGAGCCCCCAACAGCGGGCCAATCCTAGCGCGGCCCCTTCGGTGCTTCGTCCCGGGCAGCGGCGGTGAAGGGGGGCAAATGCCGGGTGGGCACCGGCTTCCTTAAAATAATTAAATAAAAACGGGGTGGCACCCGTGAATCATTAAATAAATACGGGCAAATATGCGGCGTGGTCAGCCGCCGGGCACATCAGCGCTTCCAAGCGCTAGGGGGCTCATTACAGCGCTCCCAAGAGCCTCATAAGCAAAATAAAGCGCTCCTTAGCGCTAAAGGGCAAGAACACGCGCCCTCACGCCCAGGAGTAAAAGTAAAGCGCTATCAGCGCTAAGAATCAAGCTACAGCGCTCCCAGCGCTATAAGGACATCCAAAGTCCAGCAAAGTCTTTCAGGGGATACAGCAAAGTCCTGGGGGGTAGGAAGAAGGTCCAAAGGATCCCAGGGCAAGGCAAAGTCCTTCAGGAGTCCAGGGGCTGGGCAGGGCCCAGGGATTCCCCTGGGCCCAAGCAGCAGCACGCCCCTGGCAGATTCAAGTTAGCAACAAGAACAAATTGGAAGGGGACACAGCCCCTTCTTATACAGAGAAAAGTCTTTGAAGTCTTTGTGCAGGCAATGTGAGAACCAGCTAGAACTGGTTATAGGGAACTCTCTTCAGTGTCAGGGACAGAGGTGACAGTCGCCCAGCGGGAGGTGGAGCCAGCACTGTGGTCAGGCAGGCACAGCCCTGGTCACTCCCAGGTGCCATCTCCTCCCAATTCCCTGGCAGCAGATGCAGCCTTTCATCCACGGGCTGACTCAGACAACCTAATGGGGCTCCCCAGCCCCTGCCACCCTCAAACCAGACAGTCAATCCACAAACAGGCCCAGGCACTCCTGGACCAGGCTCACTAGCCTATCACACGCTAGATACAAATTACACAAATATGCCAACTTCTAAAAGTGGCACTTCTACACTAGACACAGTCATGCCGCATATATCATTTCGCAGCATTCAATCTCACGAGTTCGTACATATCAAACTCGACCCTGCACTCCCCACACATCAGGAACAACCATGGGCATACATATTCCCCATTCATTCCTATGGGAGGGCAGGTCACTCACCACACATACTCAGAGAGGTCAAGCACTTTACACTGTACCACAGTGAAAAAGTGCGCAGAGGCATAAAATCACCACCACCAGGTTCCAGAAACAGGCTAGGAAACAGCAAAAAGTCTTGGGGTGAACCTGCCTAAAGGGCCGGGTCCAACACAGATCAAGGGCGCAAGCAGAGCCCCGCCGCTAAAAATACAATAAAATATTATTTACCAACACAGCGAAGAGCCACGCCTCACCCAGGGGGGATCGCCAGCAAGAGCATGCTCCTGCCCGACACATCCGTGAGTGCCAGAGTAGGCGAAAGAAAAGGAAAGCGCAGAAAACAAGCCCCGGAATCAGCCTCAGGTACATAAACGGCAGCGGCCTTTGGCAGCCATGAGTACCGGCGCGCTCCAGCTTGAAAAATTCAGAGGTGGGGAGGGGGCCACATGCTTACTTCTGTTGGCCTTCATCCTGGGCTAGTAGAAGCCATTGCCATTCATCCGGTTTAATATATGGACATGCATTAATTTTGGAAGGAAAATCAACACTGATATTAAGATAAAGAATGGAGGTACTGAAGTAGAAACCGTTTTGCAACCACAAAGCTTGACATTAGCAAACCCACACAGTTTGTGATTGGAAAATGATTTTTTTAAACGTATTAAGCCCATGTTGCGATTCTTTAACATGTTAATATTATGGGTTTAGAAAGTTATAACAAATCGGTATTTGGATTGGTGTGCTTAGGGCATTGCTCCCAGATATCAATACGTTATAGAATGTATCAATGTTCTACAACTGTAACCCAGCCGCGAAAAACGTAAAAGTTACTGACTTTCGAGTTGGGGTAGTAAAACTTTAGGAAAAGGGAAGAATTCCTTTTGGAACTCTTCCCCTTTAAGAATGTAAAGAAAATGTTGGGAAGTAGGCAGGTCCAGGGATCACAGCCAACTCTCAAACAACATTTCAAAAAAACTTTTCTTTTTAAACGCAGCCCTGATTTCTTTAAAAAAAATTGTTTGCATTAGAAAATTAAAATTACTTTATTTAAATCCGACTATAGACATGATGGTCTACTGGTCCAAGCAGGCCAACATCCCTATGATGGCATTAAATCGTAGTGTATTGCAATTTGTGACTCATGAAAAATTTTGGTAAAGGAGGTCCGACTGCATTGCACTACGATTCAGAATTTGGGGTACTAATCAGGCCCAGAGTGCGCTAAGAATGAACATTGGGACTTATGAGGTATAACCAACTTCTTGATATCTCGGATTCTGATCAAGTTTATCCTCTGTCATGTCATGCTTGTCCCCCAGCCCAATACTGTCATATGTGAACAAAACAATTTGGATTATAAAAAATAGTCTTTCAAAGCTTGTGACTGCACTTCATTTATTTAAGGGTGCTTTTCACCAGTGTGCACAAATGTAAAACGATGGTTATAGGCAGAAAGCTGAGTCACTGTATTAAACACACAACAAATTGTCAATATGCAGGGATAGTGCCATATTTTGACTATTTGGGCATTTTCTTGTCCCAGATGGGAAGATGAGCTAAAGAGCTACAGGACACTGATCTGCATTAACTGTGCAGATCCATCAAACCAACAGTGCCTGTTTTATTTCAGCTGCAATAATAGTTCATATTACAAAAAGCCTTAGCAGTGGGGAGGGATGTAGCTAAACTGTAGGGCGCAATCTACAATCTAGTCTTTGTCCAAACGCTGCTGAAAGAAAATGCCGATCCTGGGATCTGGTAAATAACTGGACATTAATTATCATAAACTCAGCTTGGTCGCCATTCAGTCAAATTCAGGGTGGGAGTTCTCCAGGGTTCTAGGTCTAAGCTTTGGACAAGACGTACAACTTAAAGAACGCGTTTTTGTTGCCGCCAGCTGCAAAATCCCTCTTCACTTCATTTGACTATTTCCCGTTAAATTAAGTGATCATGCTGTGCAGCTGTGTTAATCAACAGAGGACATCACAGTTTGCTTAGCTGTAGCCGTTAAACTGAAATAAACAGGAGAAAGCGAACTTACAGCTTGAAAATATAGCTAGGTGTTTTTGCTTCACAGCGGTTTTACATTTTTTCATTTCGATTGTAATAACAGCACACATCAAATTGAGTTTCGATAACGTGGACCTCCCCGAAATAACAAGGTGTGAGCTTTGAAATTATGCTGTCAAATATAGGTCCTGATAACAAGAATACATTCAAATATAATAGCTTGACTTTTAAATGATAGATTGAAATCGTTATGACATTTTAAAATGTAACCTAATTAGTCGAGATCGATGTGAGTCAGTCGTAGGAAACATTACAATTGATTCGCCTTGGCCATGAATAAGTTCAAAAGTTATTAACCTTTTTTAACAGAATACACTTACGGTCGTGAAAGGGTGATATAGTCTTATGTCGAATATAAACAAAACGCGTCTGATGTCAGTTGTAAGGGAGGGTTATTTCAACTCCACACGTCCGCTTGTAAGTTTATCCGCGTGTAGACTGTATTTACTTTAGTGCGGCCCTCGATGACAATAGGTTTTGCAGATAAAAGTTTCTGTATGAGTTAGAAACTATCTTGGCTTGATCCCCAGACCCTCCCAACCTATATTAAATGTATTTAGCAGTAAGAAAGTATAGATATCGTGAGACTTGTTGCTACGTACCACAATCCACATACAAAACCTGACTCTGGCTTGTAACAGAATCCTGGAACAAGGGCAAAGGGTACCTAATCCAACTGGTGCTGTGAGGTGATACCAATGCAGAATGGACGCCATAAAAATAAGTGTAACAAGCCGTACCTGCTCTGACTGCTGCTAACCAATAAGCACTCTTACCATTTAGAGCATTGTTCCTATTTAAGAACTTTATAGTAAGGTGAATCAAACATTGGTGTAAAAAATGTGATTATAAATTTCGCAGGGGGTACCTATACCAATTCTATGGCAGGACTGGAGGCTCGGATTATGCTTTTCTTTCTCCACCATTTATTAACAATACAAAATCACAGCAGCCCAAGAAAAGCTCTTATAGGAACAAAATTATCTTTTTCCAAGAAAACTTGAGAAAAAACACCAAGTATCATAAATTTAGCACAAAAGTCTCTGAAACCAACTACAAGTCCCAGTAATCTAACTTGTAAGGACCCAAGGATAGTCCCTTCACAGTGTCCATTATCCCTAGATAGGAAGTCCCCTCTCTCTGTCCTTCCTCTTTCTTCGCTGCACACGCAGGCAGTTAAGTGTTTATCTTTTACTCCTGGGGTGATGTAGTGTTTCTGACTCAGGTTGGGGGTTTACTGTGTGTATTTTGGGGTCTGTTGGTGCGCTGTTACAGCTTTTGCCTTTCAGAGCCCCGAGTGCGTCGCGGGAGCGGTTTTCCGCTTCTTTCGCGACTTTTATTCCCATTTCGCTGCGCGGCGTGTATTGGCCGCTAGAGGGCACTGCGGCGTCTCGTTGGTCTTCAGCGCGGTTTCTCCTCAGAGGAGCCGCGCTGAGGAGACCAACGAACGCGGAGCCTTGCCCTCGTGTCCCCTCACATACGCCCCGTGCTGTCTGGGTCTGTAGCCCTCACTTTAGTGATCTTTTGTCACATTTGAACGCCCTACAAAGGGTCTGTATTGCGGTTCTACCGCGTTTATTCCGGTTTTGCCGGTTTCAGCACTCCATAGCTCCTGGTGTGGTAGCGCGCTGTGGGGGGGGGGGGGGGGAGACCTGGTCCCTTTGGTGGGTCGGAGCGCTGTGTGGGGTCTGGGTGCGCCCCGATTGCTGTCAGTCCCTGACGCCCAAAATCTGTGCAGTACTTTGGTCTGTCTAAAATCCTGTTGACCTCCACTCCGTTGGGGCAGTGTTTGTGAACCCATTGGGTGTCTCTAGTTAGCGATAACTGTGGTGTTGACTCCCAGGGTGGCTTTAGTCATGGAGGATGAATATTATGAGGAGTCCTATTCATACCTTAATGATGATGAGTTCTATCAAGCGGTTGATAGCTCCATTTACCGGTGTGTGACTGAGGTGGTTGGCCCTATGGAGGACCGCCTTTCAGCGCGCATTGTGGAGGAGTGCGCCAAGTTAGCTCGCGCTGACCTCCCAGGCCCTTCAGGGGAGGGCCCCCCTGCCCCGAAGAAACCTTGCAGGGAACGGTCTTCAGAGGGTGTCCAAGTGGTGGATAAGGGTGCCTTCGAGCGTCTTTGTGACGCTTTCTTGGCTAAGGCGACCGTGCCCCCCGTGGAGCAGCCCTCTGCCCCTGACCCGGTGGCGCTTTCTGAGGTTGCCCCTTCCTCTCCTGACAGGGATTCCCCGGATTCGGATGAGGATGGTGAGTCTGAGCGTTCCTGGCGATCTTCGGGCTCGGTTGCTGAGTTGCCTCGGGATAGCTCGGGCATGCTGGACCCGGATGAGATAATTCTTCCGCGGTCAGCTGCGTGGGTCCCGGGCGACAAGGTGGCCAATTTCGTTGCGAGCCGGCTGCGCAAGCCACTAGAAAAGGAGGCCTGGGGATGTTTACGGGGGGAATGCCCTAGACCGTCTTTAGAAGGCAAAGTGGCCATGACACCAGACCTTGATGCCAAGATGGCGACCTTTTTGTCAAAGTTCATGAAGGACCCGCGCTAGGGCATAGACCGTTCTTGGCGGTCTTGTCAATATAAGTTGCTGGACGCAGTGGGTCCGATCACCAAAATCCTGGATATGGCGGAGGAGGCCAAGGTCACGGGTGCAACTATTTACGCGGAGGTGCTGTCGAATTGGGCGCAGAGGGTGATTTTCTTGGGTAACGCCAACTGCGCCCTATCGACGGAACGCCGAAGGTCCTTTTTAATTAAGCTTGACCCGAAGCTGGGGGATTTGGCCTCTTCGGAGGCAGGTGCTGTTGCCCAAGGGGGTCTCTTTGGGGAGCCCTTTATTAAGGAATTGGGCAAGTTTGTCTCAACCTTTACCTCGCTGGATAAGGCACAATCCAGCATTAAGCGCGTTTTCCAGCAGCGTTTTTCCTCCGGGGCTGGTCGCAGCAGGGGCCGTGCGACCGGCCGTGGCGGGCAGAATGCCGGCAACAGAGGGCAAGGCTCCGGACGAGGGCAGTATAATACATCTGCCAACTATACAAACTTCTATCCCACAAGAGGACAGCGCTTTGGAGGTCGAGGCTACAGAAAAAATGCCGGAAACAACCCTGCTACCGGTGAGTGTGCTTCCTGCGGAACAGGTTCGCATTGGCGGCCGTTTAGCGGCCTTCTGGGGGGCGTGGGCACATCTTACTGCGGACGCGTGGGTGTTACAAACCGTCCGCAGGATTCCATATCGAATTCTACGATCAGCCTTTTCAAGTGAGTGCCCCACCTCCGATGGTGTTCTCAGAGTCCGATGCGTTGTTGATAGATGAAGAGGTCGCGGAACTGCTTCGCAAAGGGGCCATTCGTCGTTCAACACGTCATCCCTCGGGGTTCATCAGCAACCTATTTCTCGTGGACAAGCCCGGCGGAGGCCTTCGTCCAGTTATGAATCTCAGGGAATTCAACGGGTGGCTGGTGTATCGCTACTTCAAGATGGAAGGGATCCATCTTTTGCGCGATATCCTTCTTTCACTGGATTGGTTGGTGCGGTTGGATTTAAAGGACGCTTATCTGGTAGTCCCCATTCATCCCCCGCACTGCTGTTTCCTGTAGTTTGTCTGGAAAGGACAGGTGTTCGATTTCGCGGCCCTTCCTTTCGGACTGTCTTCCGCTCCCTGGTGCTTCACGAAAGTGTTGCATCCGGTGGTGGAGTTTTTGCGCGGCCAAGGCATTCGACTCATCGTCTACTTGGACGACATTTTGCTTTTGGATCAATGCCCTCAGAGGTTGCGGGTACAGTTGCAACTGGCAGTGTCACTTCTGCAGAGGCTGGGGTTCATTATCAACGAGGCCAAGTCGATTCTCGTTCCCTCTCAACAGATAGAGTTCTTATGTTTCATCATAGATTCTGTCGAAGCCAACCTCAGTCTGCCGGCTCGGAAGTTGTCCAAGATCCGGCATGTGTCGCGACAGACGGTGGGGAGGTCCCACACGTCCTTGAGGCAGATCGCCAGAGTGGTTAGCCTTCTGTCGTCGTCCATTCAGGCTATTTTTCCAGGGCCCCTTCATTATAGGGCCCTCCAGCGCCTCAAAGCCTTTCACTTGCGCAGGGGTTTGTCCTACGATCAAGTGGTTCCTCTCTCGGAAGAGGTGAAGGAGGAGATGACGTGGTGGCTTTCACACATGGAGGCCTGGAATGGTCGGGCGATTTTTGGTTCAGTCCCAGATCTGGTTATCGAATCCGATGCCAGCAGGGCCGGTTGGGGCGCACGCAGCGGAGATTTTTCCACAGGCGGCACCTGGTCGGCGGAGGAGCAGAAGTTGCACATCAACTGTCTGGAACTTTTGGCGGGGTCCTTTGCCGTACGTTGCTGGACCAAGGATTCAGTGCAGTCGTGCGTCCTGCTGAAGATGGACAATGTCTCAGCCGTGCGTTATGTCAAGCATCTGGGAGGTCCTCGGTCTCGTGCGCTAGCGAAGGAGTTTTGGACCTATTGCCTGGACAATCATGTGTAAGTGCAAGCGGAGTACTTGCCGGGCCAGTCCAACCAGGTGGCGGACTGGCACTCCAGATATCTTCGGGATTTCAGTCAGTGGAAGCTGGATGTTCAAGTTTTTCAATGGCTGAACGGCCTTTGGGGTCCTTTTTCAATAGACCTCCTTGCGTCTCGGTTAGACCATCAACTTCCGAGATTCTTCAGTTGGAGATCGGATCCGGCGGCGGAAGCCATGGACGCATTTCTTCAGGACTGGAGCCAGGAGTCTACTTATGCGTTTCCTCCCTTCTCCATGGTGACACGGGCGGCGGCACAGCTTCGCCGCCGAGGGGGAGAGCTGGTCCTAGTGACACCGCTCTGGAGGTCTCAAGTGTGGTTTCCAGTTCTTCTGGAACTTTCTTGAGATTCTCCAATCCTACTCCCCCAGTTTCCTCACCTGCTTCTCGGCCCGGATCAGAAGCCTCATCACCTCCTCGTGCAGGGTTCTCTCCACCTCATGGTATGGAGGCTTTCAGGGGACGCTGGTCGCTCCCAGGGCTTTCGCGACCGGCTGAAGGACTTTTGCGAAAGGCCTGGGCTCCCAGTACGTCGAAGCGCTACAAATCCGCTTGGACTAAGTGGGTACGTTGGTGTCTTCGACAAGGCCTGGATCCCTAGGTCACAGGAGTAGTTCCCATCCTAAATTTTCTAGCTGAATTGGCTACGGCAGGTTTGGCATATTGCACGATTAATGCCATGCGCTCAGCGATTTCGGCTGCGCCTCTGCCGGTGGACGGTTCTCCTGTGGGTGAACATCCTTTTGTATGCAGGCTTTTACGGGGTATCCGGTTGTCCTTACCGCCGGAGGCTCGTTACTCCGTCCTCTGGGACGTGAATGTAGTGTTGAACCGGTTTCTGTCCTGGCAGTCTAATAGATACTTGTCTTTAAAGGAACTGTCGGCTAAATTGGCCATGCTTTTATGTTTGGTGCCCTGCCGCAGAGTGTCAGATGTACGGGCGCTGGATGCGTCCGCACGGGTGTTTTCGCCGGATGGCGTCACCTTTACGATTGGCCGTCGCATGAAATCTGGCTCCAGGACGATTACGTATCCTGCTTTTGGGGATGTCCTGAAATTGTGTGTAGTGCATTGCTTGAAAGCGTATGAGGACATCACTTGGGATCTCCGCCCTCCGGGCGAGCGTCAGTTGTTGATTGCCTTGCGAAAACCACACCATGCAGTCTCTTCCCCCACCATAGCCAGGTGGGTGCGCTGGATCATGCAGGAAGCAGGCATAGATACTAAACGTTTCGGAGCTCATTCTGCCAGAGGGGCCGTGGCCTCTAAGGCTTTTGCAGTAGGTGCACGGTTGGAAGATTTGATGCGGACGGCGGATTGGTCCTCAGAGTCCACTTTCAAGAAGTTTTACTTCAAACCAGTGGTGAATGTTGCCCGTTTGGTGGTGAGTAAGCTTTAAACTAGCATAATCCGAGCCTCCGGTCCTGCCATAGAATCGAAATTTGCCCAGCTAGTGTAACGGTATTAAGGACACGGAGGCGAGGATTATCCCACCCAGATCGTCCACATGTGACGTCCCACCCGTATTTCAGTAAGTACGTAGGTTTTCTAGTTTTCTGTACTGTTGGATTCATGTCTGAGGTTGTCTCTGCTTCTGTTTGCTGACATGCATCTTGTTGTACAACGCTGACGTGGTTGTGTTTTTCCACTAGGAAATGACGGTGCCAAGCAGGACCAGTGAAGATGAAGCGTAATTCGCGAAGAAAGAGGAAGGACAGAGAGAGGGGACTTCCTATCTAGGGATAATGGACACTGTGAAGGGACTATCCTCGGGTCCTTACAAGTTGGATTACTGGGACTTGTAGTTTGTTTCAGAGACTTTTGTGCTAAATTTATGATACTTGGTGTTTTTTCTCAAGTTTTCTTGGAAAAAGATAATTGTGTTCCTTTAAGAGCTTTTCTTGGGCTGCTGTGATTTTGTATTGTTAATAAATGGCGGAGAAAGAAAAGCATAATCCTCGCCTCCGTGTCCTTAATAGAATTGAAACTTACCGTTACACTAGCTAGGCAAATTTCGATTCAATAATACAACTGCTGTTAGGTCAAACACAGTCCTGTGAGAATCTCTGCTCAAGCTCAACTCCTGGTAGCTATGACACAAGTAGTAGACAACACCCCCCCCTCCCCCCCCCCTTCCCCCCCCCCTCCCCCCCCCCTCCCCCCCCCCCCCTCCCCCCCCTGAGAAGTAGCGCTTAGGTCAAGCAGTATCAACAATTTCAAAGTAAATAGCACAACACAATACAAGTTCCAAACTAATGAAGAAAAACAGATAAACATTTTAGGAGCAAAAAGACACCAGCTCCTCAAAATAGTAAAGGGGAACTAGAGATGATTTTTTAAAGTTTTAAGTTAAAAAATGCTAAGAAAAAGTCAAGCACTATGGAGAAAAAAAACATGTAGACCAGGATCTATATGCAATTTCAGGCCAAACACTATGAAGCAGAGGTCAGATACACTAAGCAGGTTGACCCGGTCGACTGTCTTTTATGATCTTGGTGACCGAAATAAAGATTATGAACTGAACGAAGATTATGACATATAAAAGCAAATTAATATTTCATACCACCACCATCTAGTCAAGTATTATAGAAGCTGAAACTTTAAAGAAAATAAAAAACACAATGTGCACACTACAGGTAAAAAATTTATCTGCTTTTATAAACTTAAAAACGTACCTGGGTTGTGGGAGCGGAGGATGCTGGTAAAGGATTAGACATCATAGGACCAAATATGTCCAAGTCATCATTCAGTGAAGCTGCACTAGTGGTACTTCCATTTGTAACATGTGCTTCTGCTGGACCATCTACAAATTAAAGCACATAAACGATGTGACGGAGAATTATAACCCATGCCAGAACATATACAACACACCAAAAACTTTACACATCAGTTTAAAACATTGGTAGAATTTTAAAAAAAGCATTAGTTGAACATGGGGCCTTGAAAACCAACAAAAATGCTAAGATACATGTTTTAGAATTCACATTTAATGCTTTCATTTCATAGTGTCTACAGATAAGGTAAACAGGGACGTTTTTAACATAACCTCTCTACATTGTGTATACGGTTGATGGTTATCAAATTCCCAGACTGACTCCTAAAAGAGATGAGGTGTTAAATAGGATGATCATCCTGGTCCGAAGGCATAGTGAACTAAAGCATTCACTTCAGGAGTTCAGTGTGCAGGGACAGTTGGTATTAAAGTGCAAAGTAATAGGGCGATGCCCTACTAACAAATAATAAAAAGAAAACCCCACTGAGCTGCTTTAACAGCAGTAACCTGAAACTTGTTTGGCAGGGTGAGTGATGAGAATCCATTGAGTGAATGGTAAGACTGTATGAGTGCAGGGTGAAGGCTGTGAATGTACTACTGCAGAGTGCACTACTGCAGAGTGAGTTGCACGACTATATGAGTGCAGGGTCAGCAGTGTCTGAATGAGTGCAGGGTCAGTGGTGCCTATGTGGAAGTGCATGGGGAGTAATGAGAGTCCAGTGGGTAAGTGATGAGCCTGTGTGTGTGCAGAGTGAGTTGTGTGACTATATGAGTGCAGGGTCTGCAGTGTCGATGTATGAGTGCAGCGTGAGTAATGAGAGTCCACTGAGTGAGTGGTAAGACTGTTCGGCTGAAGGGTGTGCCTGCATGAGTGTTGTGAATGGTGTGCCTGTGTGAGCGCAGAGTGAGATGTGTGATTGTACGAGTTCACTGAATGAGCGGCATGCCTCATGAGTGCGGAGTGAGTGGTGTGAATGTCCTGGATGAGTGATGTGCCCTTGTCAGTGCAGGGTGAGTGGTGTGCTTGTTTAAGTGTAAAGTGAATGAAGCAGAGTGCGTCTGCGGGTGCAGGGTGGTGTGTCTGTATAAGTGATGTGCATGAGGGACTGTAGGGAGAGTGCTGAGTCTTTGTGAGTACATTTTCACTTTTCTTAAAAAAAAAAATATATATATATATATATATATATATATATATATACGTAAATTCGCCACTCGAACTGCAACAGCCGCTCCAGCTCAGAACTTCAATGACGAAAGAACAGACCCATTAGTATTTGCTTAATCAAGGTGTTTTATTTTCTCCAGCAAGCCTGCCGCCGCCATTACGCGTTTCACCTTTCACAAAGCTTGATCACATGGCTATATATATATATATATATATATATATATATATATATATAACTCTGCACTAGCTCCCCCCACCACACCGAGTTTAATTCAAGTTTGCTTGAACTTTATATTTAACTTTCTGCCTCAACACTTTTTAAAAGCACCAGCCGTCACTGTTGGTTTGATCCCACAGTTGTTGGTTTGAATCCCGAAAGGGCCACGCTGCTTTTCATCTTATCGCGGTGATAACATGAGTACTATTTGGTTGGGTAAAGATCTGTTTTCAACACCAAGATGCCCATAGCGGATGAACGTGCATGTTATTTTTATATCATGAGCGAGACTGTAACTATTTCTGTGTT
Source organism: Lissotriton vulgaris (assembly GCF_964263255.1). Taxonomy (NCBI): domain Eukaryota; kingdom Metazoa; phylum Chordata; class Amphibia; order Caudata; family Salamandridae; genus Lissotriton; species Lissotriton vulgaris. The sequence continues at coordinate 485,026,422 of NC_141694.1, read as the reverse complement.
TAATTACACCTGTGGGGAGGCAGGTGAAACTGACATGTGAGACATGAGCTGAGATCAGCTAGGTCCAGGGATGAGGAAGCTTGTAACTGACTGGCACAGCCAGAAAGTATCCCAGTGACAGCAATCTGACGAGACTGCTTTCCAAAGGGGAGCTTAGGACGCCCTCAGCTCAGGCCAATCTGACGAGACTGCTTTCCAAAGGGGAGCTTAGGACGCCCTCAGCTCAGGCGTTGCCTTACCCTACAACATCCAATAGGCTCCAGGTGTGTCACGCCTAACTACCCTACTGAAGGCCCTGATATCAATATATCTTTCCTTAAGCACCGTTTACAAATAAGCCACCAAATCGGGAGTATCAAGGTAACTCTTTAAAATGGATTTTAACTGCCCCATTGATCATTCTATTTTCTGTTTCTTCTGTTGTACTTTAGGCTGCCCTAAAAATGTCACTAAGTGCAGAGGAGGCGAGGCAGGAGAGATGCAATTAAAGAGAGAAAAGAAGGGAAGGGAAAAGTGAACGAGGAAGGAATATTCCCCAAAGCGCAAGTACTTCACAAGGCGAAGCGATAGAGTACTTTGGGTAGCCAACCCTGGTTATGTGGTTATAAAGAAGGAAGAGTTAATAGAAGGCTGCAGCAGGAGCGTAAAAAATAAAATACAAAATAATATGAAGCTCCCAACACAATATTTTTAAAATAACAAACAGATGCACCAAGTGGCTAAATTGCCTCTGCTTATATATGTGTGGTAAACGTGTTTTTAATCAACAGAACACGCGATCACACGACCTAGGGATGACTCAGGACACAGGGATGAGTAACTTTGATAACTAGACTATTCTCAGGGACAGGGCAGTATGATAAACTCATTGTCCCACGACGTAGCAACAAATAATGCATAGCGGGCTGGACTGTCCTTAGAAATCACAGGGGAAACAACGCAGAGAGAAAACATTTGCCTGAAAAAAAACTGTGTGTTAACTATTTCAAGGATACATTCACAGCATGGCAAAGCATTCTGGTCTGCCACAGAATATTCCAAAGAAAGTATTTTGGTAGCCTAAAGTAAAGATTTGCTACTTACTTTGGACAAGTACCTTTAATTACTTCAATTTTCTTTATACGGCCCAGCAGAAATGGCAGGTGAAGATTGCCACCTGTGTGCCAAGTGGGCACCTTAATAAAAGCGGTGAGAAGGTACGATCAGCCTATAGAGGACACACTGGCTTTCTGGACTCCATGTCAGCAGATATTTTAGACTGAAGACTATTTCTTGGAGGTTATTTGGAAAAAAATGTTCCTCCTGTTATTAACTCCTCTCCTAGTTGGTGACTGGGTCTAGCAGAGAATGCACTACTGGCAGTTGGACTAAAGACCTTTTCTTGAGGTTTCATTAGAATACTTCAGTTACGCCTTTGCATGCTTACTAGCTGACGAGAATCAGACTTCAGGAACTGCGGGGCTATTCAAAATAAGGCAAGAAGGCATGCTGCTGCAAGCTGCTTCTTCTATCAAAGGGTTCACCTTCACAAGTTGATTGGGACCCATTCAGAGGTAGACATGTGATTTGATTTTCTCACCTCCAGTGAAGTTAGTCAGCAGCAGACCCCTGAGCTCAACCATTCCAGGTGGATTAATGTGTTTTTGACTACAGGCACTGAAATGTTCTATTCCTGACACCCAGGCAGCAATGATATAAGCTCCGGTTGATTTTAGGTTCACTCCCATAAAGCCAGAGAGTAAGCAAATGGGCCCGGTGCCTGGTTCAAACTTTTATAATGCTATTGTGAGTGTCAGATTCGGCAACCGCCATTGGCTCAACTTTAGACATGGTTTCTTAATTGGATACGGTGTGGTATCACCAGGTGACTTTTGGTGACCCTAATGAATCACTTCTTAGCTGTATACTTTACGGTGGGTAGAAGCAGGACAACTGCAGTAAATTTGCATGGCCTCCAGTGTTCTGAAACCTCCAATACCTGTTGCGGTTCTTCAGACTAATAGTTTCTGTCAGTGGCCACACACAATTTCAATATCTCTAATTGGGCATGTGCAAAGTTTACATTTTCACTGGGCATGTGGAAAATGGTAATGCATGATACTGGGCACATGGAAACTGGAAATATCTCTTAAAGGGGATGTGGAAATTGGTAAGATCTTCTCTCCTACTGATAGTTTTGAAAATCAAGCAGAAAAAGTAAAATCACATTTCCCAGCAGCCCTTAGAGGGAAAAGAAAACAAACATGGGAAATTACCTAACAATTAGCACTCAAGAATTCGTTTTTATGAAGTTAAGGGGGCTCCAATGAGGGACGATAGCTTCAGCAAAGTGCTTCAGCGGTATGAGATGACTGGAGATCATGGATAACATAATTCCTATTGCGTATGACTTATCTGAGGGAGTCACAGTTGAGTAAGATTTCCGCAAAACTCTTCCCTGGCCAAAGGCAAGTTTTCCCATTGTTTCAGACAGGGCCCTGTAAAAGGATTTGTTTACTTTGGTTGTAACACAGCTAACTTGCACCACAGTATCAGGATCCTTCAAAGGGGTGTGAAAAGTTCATGTAATTTGCTTTTGCGTAACTACCTGAAATCACACAAATCCGTCATTTAGCGCTATATTTTAGCACACAATGTGATGGTGCAGTTTGACCTAAAACAAAGCAGGAAAAAGAGAACTTCTGTGAACAAAAGCTGCTTGCGTTCTGGCTGTTCACATTGTTACCTTGCTCCCACGCTATAATTTTGCCAGGAACAGAGGAGTGTTTATCAAAAATCACAAAATTAACAGTTTTTTCGCAGATCTTTGGGTTGCCCATCTGCTTTCTTGCTCAGTAGAAGTGAGTAGCAGGCATGCTTTGCCAGTCACTCAGCAGCAGAGATATTTAGCATCTAATGAAATATCCTTACCTCAAACAAAATGACATTTGAGAATCCTATTTTCTCGTTTAAACTAAATAGGAGCATTAGGAACACCCTGGTCCATACTGATAGTTGAAGACCCAAAAAAGAACACACAACTCACACTATGGAGCCAACCGCAGGTGAAGGGCCATTACTTGTGTGGCTCTTGGGTGGTATGTCAATTCACGACAACATACGAGTGTTGGCTTGGGTCTGACGTATGTATGGGAAAAAAGGGACCACACAAATTGTAATACTACAAATGTAATATACATGATCACTTGCCCATGCAGAGGAAAATTCATCAGCATGACCACTAGGAAGGTAAAAGTACGAGTCAGTGTGCATAAGAGTCCTATCAGGCAAGCGATCATTGCCACCAGACTCACTGCCCACTATGTGGAAAAGGGACACACCAATATTGACCTTCCATGGGCCATCTGTGAAAGAATAAAAGATGGGACCAATATATCCAAGAGATTATTAAAAAAAAGAGCAACTCTGGGTCTATAGACTCCAGACACATACTCTGGGATTGAATGATTCTATTCCCTGCAATCTACTGCACTGCAGGTAGAGAGAGAGAGACTTAGATCCCCATGTCCTCTCCACACGTATAAAACGTAACGATGGTGCTGTCGCCTCGAACCCGTCTCTTTCCCACCCCGTACAATTAATTGGACCCATTGGGTGGTGGTGATGGTTAAATTAAAGGCCTTGTTCTGAATTAAATACTCCCAGACTGGTGTAACCGAACTCTCTTTAGGGAGTGGGAATGGTAAACTCCTTTACTAGATGAGGCGCATCAACCTTGCTTCAATACTGATGCCCCGTTGTGTATATTTCCCATGAACCCACTGTCTCCAATGATAGACGACTGTACCGGTGTGCATCAATTTGGAACGTACACCTCACAACTCCCATGAATCTGTGGGCCTGTGGTAATCTTACTTAGGCCTTGCTGCAAGTGACTGGATACACTCGTGGCAGCGCCTCGGTCTTTAAGCCCATTCTCACATTGGACCACAATTCCCATGAGTCCACAGGCTTTTTTGTAGTCGTGCTGAACACTCACAGGAAGTGACACGAGTCATACACGCCTGAGACGGGGACTGATCCTGGCTGGCACAGAGATGCATGGAACACAACTTTAAAAGCTGCGCTCCCAGCAGAGAGAATCACTAATGCCAGGTGATGCGGGACCAAAGTAGGTGTTATGAGGGGCAGGACCTTTGACGAAGTAAGTGACAGTGCTTAGCCCTCTAAAGGGAAAGGGACCTTAGTCTAACGTGATAAAGTACTATGGGGATACATTATTTGCTAACATCTTATTTCACCATTTTTTACCCTGACCACTGTGCAGCGTTTGACTACAACGCTACCCCTTCTACGCTCCCCTTGAGATACGAATAATCCTCCTAAATAGGGTAAGAATTGTGTGATATGTATATCAGCGCAAATAAGGATTCGCGATAGGAGCACCATCGGTACCAAGGTGGGTGACAGTTGTGTGTGTGTGTGTATTATATATATATATCTATATATGTGAACAAGGGCTTGTAGCCCGAAACGAGTTATGCATTTCCTGCAAAAAACATCTAACCTGGATTAAAGAACTGTTATCCAATCTGGTGGTCCGTCTCCTGCTTAGCGCTTCGCCGATCTGTGTGGTTGGAAGTGGCGTTGTGGAGTTCCTCGTGAATATATATATATATATATCAATATAGTGATGTTGGTGTAATGGAGTGCCTTAAAATCATACTATTCAAGGACTTAAAATCATACTATTCAAAGACTTACAGAAACAATGCGAGAATTGGCCGCATTCTGCGAGTGGCAGTCATATAGGACTGTGGCACCCATTAAGAGCTCTATTTCTCTGGTCACAGATCACTGAGTTAATGGAGTGAGAGCACACTGAGTGCATCGGTGAAATGTTTGTAAGTTAAAAACTGCATGTTTCTTCTCACTTTTTGTCTTACAGGCGGATATATATCTTAAAAATACTGGATGGAGAGATAAGTATACACTCCATTCCAATCACGAGGGTGCAGCTTTCTGCTTCCCCACCAATAAAATATAGGAAAATATCCTTTATTAAGACCCAGGGAGGGAAACTCTATTTGCCCTGAAGAAAGCCCTGTCAAGGGCTGAAACATGCTGGCATGACACAAGGGTCATAGGACCATCACCTCCTGAAGACACCTTGTAGATAGTATTTTTAATATCCACTACATCTCTATGAATACCTCGAGAACTTAGAAGGATTTTTATCTTTAGACCCCATGGCCTATCTCTCCTAAGTGCTCCCTGAAATATGGTCGAGTCCACCCTGACCTTTGGGAGTCAGGGTGAACCCTATGATGAAGCATGACACCAAAGGGTGTGTGAGGGTTACCTAACAAGAAGGAATTGCTTCCTTTCCCGCACCTGAGCGGTTGACCCCAAGTGAGGCTAGTCTCTGAGCCTTTACAGGTTGGGATACCTTTGGTTAGTAACAAACGACTTGGGAGGACGTATCCACCTCCTGGAATACCTCTCTCACCCTCCGGCCTTGGTAGAGAGATCTCTACCATAGCCTATAGTGTAGTGGAATTTATATACCGCCAGGAAGGAAGGAAGGAAGGATGGATGGATGGATATATATATATATATATATATATATATATATATATATATATATATATATATATATATATATATATATATATATATATATATATATATATATATATATCGACCAAACCAAACTTTTCATCAAAAGAAGGCGCTGACTCCGTGAATCATAATCCAAACGATATTTAATTGCTCAGTTTACTGCTTAGACGCGTTCCGGCGGCTTGCTCCCGCCTTGTTCACTACATGTATATAGCGTGATCAAGGGCATAACTTGCCAGAAACGTGTAGCTGATCTCTGTGGACATAATAAACTCACTTATGCTGATTCGTTGTGGTCCGTCTCCCTTGTTTGCTGGTGTGCGAGGCTGTGACCTGAGACGCCTAGAAACTTGAGGAGGAGCTACATTGGTATATATATATATAAATATATATATATATATATATATATATATATATATATATATATATATATATATATATGAGGTATGTCCAGTTCCCAACGAAAGTAGCGCAGCGCAGTCAGCCACACCGACAAACAGGAACCAGCGAGACCCAAAGTGGTGCAATTTAATTTTATTTAATGTTCAGCCCAGCACCAGTCCGCCATGACGCATTTCGGCTAGAGATAGCCTTGATCACATGACGATGATATACATATATACATACATATACATATATATATATATATATATGATACAAGCGCCTCCTCTCGCAGAAAGAAGCAGAAGCCACTGTGGCCCTTGATCACATGATGTATATATATTTATTTCCTCTCAACTGTTCCCGTCGCAGAGGGAATCAGCATGTCGGTGCCCGCGTTCGAGACCGGGAGCGTGTCTCCGTTTAATTGCAAAAACAAGAAATCACGTGACACACTTCTTGGCAGTAGATTTTTGTTTATTTTCACAGGTCTAGCGCAAAACTCCTACGCGTTTCGAACAAACGTTCTTGGTCACGGCAGTGTTCTACATTAGTCCTTTTTTAATTTCCACATTTTATACTCTCACTCTTTAGCTTTCAGGGTAATGCATTATGGGCCATGAAGTTATATCAACATAACTTTATTTGTTATTGTTCATTTTTAGTATGTTTCAGCTGGGATTATTGTGGGGGTGCTTATCTAAATTGATACTCTTTAACACGTATTGTACAGGGGGAACAAAAAGCAAGATTGAAATCAAGATTGGAAACACTGAATAAGGGGAATATAGATGGAACAATAACAGAATCACAAAACAAAGAACAGCTTATGCAAACTGAACAAGGAAAGGAAGAACGACCACAAATGATTGCAACCTACAGTAAGGAAAGTTACAAAATTCCCAAAAATTCTATCAAAATACTGGCATGACAATGATTGTGCGGCAGTACAATCAGTGACATTGACCTAGCAGTAAGAACTTACAGTTCAGATTGCCTGCTATTCTAGTGGCTATTTTGTGGCATTATGGGAATGGTAGTTCCGTGGAGTTTTATAGCACGTGCTTGCAATTTGGCTTTCAGTAAATACATCACTCTCTGCATGTACGGGGCCCCATGGTGAAGTTCAGTCATCCGTTCCTGGTGCCGCATGAAGCTTTAAAACAACAACTGTATTATCAGGATTTTGGCAGTAACACAACAGGTTTGTGCAATCATGGTCAGAAGTCACACTTCGGAGCCTGGGTTATCAGCCCGGGAGAGTTGGAAACGGGACAATGGCAGTCATCATTTTAGTATAATTAGTGACATTGAGCAGCATAATTTTTAAAGTATGTTTTACATAATTGTGTAAATCTGGCTATACAGGTTGATGAGTTTGGCGGTGCAAAGTTTAAAAGCCAATCTTTTACCATGGTGGATGTTTTCAATATTTACATGTGCATTTAATTACTGATACTTCTTGCCATAACGATTTTTCCAGCTAAAACTCAATATTGCATTATGCAATGTATTGTAATATTGTATATCTCACCTGCAACAACGCTGGTTTTTAGTTGTAGTATATTATGTTATGGCGCATTCTGAGTTGCACGTTGACTGTATACTCGAGAGTATGCTTTCTATGTTTATTAAGTGATCCAATGGGAAGGGCTATTTAATGTGTTTGTATTCTGGCGCCAAACTAGATTGATGAAGGCTTCTTGAAAGCCGAAACGCGTATCTCTTTGCCTCTGGGATTGAGGGCAACCTGACTGAATAAATGAATGCTGAATTTTAACATTCTGCCATAGTTTCTGTGGGAGATGGATTTTGTTAAATATATATATAGTTTTTGCCCAAAGCCAACTCCGCGACTTAACCTGGCACCGCAAATACAAATTCAGCAACACTGGCAGTTAGGACACAGAAATGCATCTCATTTTACGCGTGAAAGTCATACACAAGTCAAATGATTGTGTATTATAACATCTAGTTAGCACATTATCTGTTGTAATTGTTTTGTGAAGTTAATAAAACCGCAACACAAAATACTGGAAGGTTCACTCAGAGTGTTGCTTGGGAATACTTGGAAGGGTTTGTTTTATAACTGTACTGGTGGACACAGTTAAGCACCTGTGCACCAATGGTGCTGCAACAATTTTAGAGTGGGTGTACTGACATCATTGTCATAGGAACTGTGAAAAATCCTAGCTATGCACAAAGTGTAGCAACTGTAAGTAGGAGGGTGGTAAGGATATACTACGTGTCTATCTGGGATGAGGTATTGTTTATGTTTGGCAGCTGGAGACCCTTAGGCGGAAACATTGTCTTTTTTTCGCCTCAAATCTCTCACACATGCCTCCTAACCGAATGAGCCCTTTATTGGTATTTTTGTTGACATATATTAACATATATTGATACAATGTTCTGAAATTCCTTCCCCTAGACAATTGTTTACCCTATCTTGTCGATGTTGTATTCTATTACTTCCTACGCTTTTTGCCACCAAAGATGGCTCCTTATTTGCTTTCACATGAGCCTTTGCACATCAACCTTCATAGAAACTGACAAAGGACTACCTTAACCTATTAGGTAACTAAAACGAAAAAGGGCCTTCCCAACTTCTCTTTATTGTAGCTTCCACTCCTGCTTTCAAAAAGGCAGCCATCTTGGAAAAGGTCCCCACTGGGCGCCCACTTGCTTTCCATCACTTCATCAGCCAGCATGGAATCATCCAAAGACAATAAGATGGACCTTAGTGCGGCTATCGATACCATCTCTCATACACAGCTTATTCACACTCTAAGATCCTTTGGCATGGAAATCAACCAATCCTCTGGATTGGTTGATTTCCTTTTTGGACACTCGTACATTTCAATTTTTTTTAGCCACAGCTTGCTCTAAAACTCACACATCACCTCATGGGGTGCCTCAGGGCCCGATCCTTAGCCCACTGCTATTCAACCTGTACGTAAGACCTTTGGCTGACATCGCGGACCAGGCCGGTCTAACTCTTTTCACGTACGTTGACGATTCTCAGATTATTTTTTCCCTCTCTAATTCCAACTCCCTGGCACCCTCCTGTCTAAAACAAGGCCTCAGTAACATTTCCAATTGGATGACCCAAAATCACCTGAAGCTTTATGGTGAGAAGATTGAGGTTATCATCTTAGGTAAGCAGAAAAACCTTTGGTGTCCTTCTCTCTGGCCGGATGAGATGGGCAACCTCCCCAAACCAACTAGCCATGTTCGGAACCTGGGCGTCATTGTTGACGACTCACTGTCCACCTACAAGCAAACCGTTAAAGTAACATCGTTATGCTTTACCATCCTGAAATGGCTCAGGAAAATTCTATGGATGTTGCCTATCTCCACTCAAAAAACCGTGGTCCATGCCCTCGTTACTTCACGGCTTGACTATGGCAACATCCTATAGCTGGGCTCTAATAAGGCCGTGATCCGCAGACTTCAGGCAGTCCAGAATTCTGCAGCAAGACTCCTCTGCAGAATCCCCAGGGCCTCTCCCATTTCTGGACACCTGCGGGACTTACATTGGCTCAGGGTGGAGAACCGTATTAAGTTCAAAGCCCTGAGCTACATGTTTAAAATCAAGGCAGGCACTGCCCCTCAATATCTCCAAGCACTTGTCCGCCCCTATGATCCTTCCCGTCACTTACGATCTAAAACCATGGGCATCTTTGTTGCACCCAGGGTCAAACTTTCCAGAATGGGGGGGGGAGGGAGGGGTGGTGGGGGGAGATCTTTCTCCTACCTTGGCCCTTCCCTCTGGAATACTCTGCCTTCTAACATTCGTAAAGAAACTAACTATACCCACTTTCGCAAAACTCTTAAGATCTGGCTTTTTGATCAATAATTCCATCTTACTGCCCCACGCTCTTGCTCTCTGTCCGCTATGGTGCCGGGAAACCCTTTTTGGGTAGCTGAGCACCTTACAAATCCAATAACTAAAATAAATAAATAAGATGAATGCCTTTTGTCCACACCAGGAATCAACTTGTTCAGAATAAACTACCCTCCTAAACTATCCAAAAACCAATAAAAATCTCAAACATAACATTTTAAACTAAATAAAGAAACTCTAATCACAGAACCCTACTTCTGCTACAACAAGGGTAATATATTGAATTGCCTCACCTTCATTACCAATCGGCGTTTTAAATGGAGGAAAGTGTTATTGTCTCTGCTCTATACCACAACCTTCAAGGAAATTCCACATGGCCAGAAACTCCCTATCGTTCTCTCTCCTTTGTACAATGCAGAAGCCACCATCTCCATCTAGAACAACAGCACCATGCTCATTCAATCTTTTTAGATTGCAACGTGTAAGTCTTTGTCAATTTCTTCACCTAAATCAAGAACAAATTAGACTTGGCCACTGCTCCGCCCATCCTCCAGAAAACAACCCACTGGCTCTTCTCCATGCAACATCTCCCCATCCCTCAAAATCTCCCTTCCCAACTCTCTCACTGGACACCAACTCCTCCAAGGGTTTAATTGCAGTACATCTTACTCTTTCCCCAATTGATAATTCTGGAAAAGCCTTACGACAGCAGCATTCCTCCAACACTTCCTACCATCTCGATAAAGAAGCATATACAAACTCTGCCATCACCCAGAATAGTACATGCCCCAGTCCCTATCAACCAGCCATTACCAGGACTGCGACAGTGTATTCTACCTACGTTTGCACCCCCAAATATTATTCTGACTCGAATAGTTCACTATATCCAAGTGCTCCAATCAGTCAGAACCGCTTTAGGAGCCGCAACACTCATTCTACAATGGGTAACGTAAAATCTGATTTACTGCAGATAAGGCCTGACATAATTAAAGTAGTACATATCACCTCCAACCTAGAACATACTTGGTGCGTACATCATCACAACCCCCAAATGCTACTCTGGTGCCAGCCCTGCCAATACCGGTGTACCACAACCCAGATGGAGTTGCAAACCAAATCTTGACCATTATTCCGGACACAATAGGCTAGTCAGAGAGCTATTGAATAATGATATCCTCTCCCTCCTCCCCACTTATAACCAGTGTTGGAATTAGGTAGCCTGGCCTAGGGCAAGACTAGCATAACAGAGGCACAGTGTAAAGGTTGCAGTCCACCCAGAAGTAATTCCACGCAATAGCACTCAAAAGAAAACACTACACCAAAATTATGGGAAAATACGTACTGCTTTATATAAAAATAATATTCTCTCTGGCTTTATCTCTCAGTATTCACACAAGGAAATTTACATTTAGTTCAGAAGGACTTATCACACCTGCTTGACTGTGGAAAGAGAATTTCAACGCAATACATTCAATTTGTAAATCCCTTAGACTTTCACATTTACCAAATTGACATCTTATGCAGGTTTACTCTTGGAGATGAAAGCACAATTCTTATCAATCAGGAAGTTAATTCAGACTCTGCCAAGGTGCTCACCTTAGTCAACTACTTTGCATTACTAGCGTTTCTAGCATTTAATTAGGCATAGTTTCTACATTTGACCTGTACCCTTCACCTGGTTTAATAAATCAATTACGTTTCTGACTGTTGCACAGGTTATTATTCAGTTACCCTTGATCACTCTGCACTTGGTTCTAGAAATATCGAGTGCGCGCTTGGCTGTGGCACAGGTTAATATTCAGTTACCAATAGTCATTACTGTACAACCTTACTCCATCAGAGGGGGGGAAAAACAAGCTGTCTCAACCTGTTAGATATCAGGGGTCTTGAAGACAGTTAGTTTACTTGTTCCTTAGGCCCTCCTCCCTCTTTCTCCTCGCTTAGTTCGGCACTGAGTGGGGGAGGAAACCAGACGAGCAGGAGACCTTACCGGAGCTCCCTCGCCCTCCCTCACTCTTCCCAGCTTACTTGCATAGGCGGTCAGCCGGCAATTCCTCCGCTCACCCCCTCAGCGCTCATACACTTCACCTCAGGCGCTCGGCCTCCTCGCTCCCATGCAGCGGAGCGGAGGCCCTCTTCACTTCAGTTCGGGCCGCAGTCGCGGTGATTCCGCCACAGGAAGGATCTGTCCCACGTCGTGCAGAGCGGTCGTCAGACGCTCCACGGAGACGCTTCCCGGAGACACTTCCTGTCGGCGCTTCTCCTCCTGTCAGACGCTCCCTCGCCGGACATGCGCGGAAGCGCCCGCTCTACTCCCGCCTCTCCCGGCGGCCGCTCCCAGCAAGGACACTACTCGCCTGGGCCTGCTCGGTCCTAGGCCCCTCCTGTTGGGTCTACGCTCGCTTCAACGGGCATGCGCGAAGGCGCTTTTGCGGAGTGTCTCGCCCTTCCCTCTCCAAGGGTCACAATCCACTTCCAGGCAATGCGCCAGCAGCGCGGAAGGCGCTCCGGGGGTCCCGTCCACAGAGAGAAGTCTCTCAAGCTCAGTGGATCCCGGGGCAAGCGCTGCCCACAGAAATCGGCTCCCTTCGCCCGGCACTCCAGCGACCGGTCAGCTGCTCTCCTCAGTGGCGCTCCACCACAACAGGTGAGAGATGACGCTCCAGGGGATTATGAAGTGGGGAACAACCTAGGCAATTTACCAGTCTCTGGACTCTTTATACTGGGCAGAGGACTGCACACCACAGCGCCGCAGTCTCCTTCTCCTGAAGCTGTCCCTGTATGATTTTAGACAAGGGGTCAGCTAGGCGCCCAGGGTCTCCAGTAACTTCCCACAGCGGGGCCAAGACAAATAACTAACAGGGGAGTTGGGGGTTGGACCAAATAGGCAGCTTCCCAGTTCAGGAGGTCAACCCTAAGTCTAACCTTTTCCCACCCTTAGCTACCACCTGTCCTCCAGCTGACTTCCACAGGTAGACAAAATGGCTGCCCCGCATTCCGCCTTATATAGGCTGCCCTTCAGTGGTCCAGAAGGTTCTGGAATGCCCTATGTTAGGCTATGGCCAAGTTCTGTTGGTGACAGTTGGGGCAGTTGGTGGCCACCATTTTAGGTGGTGCCAACTTTCCTGTCAGAACAGGCCTCTGGACCTGAGGTAAAAAACTATGAGGGGGAGAGGGAACACCTATCCCCCTGGCCAACACCTACAAAAAGTCAGTAGACACAAAAATTAATAAGGGTTTGAGGGGCAAAAAGGGGACAAAATAAATAAAAATTAGGAGGGACTTCGCCAAAAAGCCAGACAGGTCTAACAACCAGGCTCCAATTGTCCAAGTGGTACCTGCTGGAAAAATTCAAACTATCACTCACCCTTCTAGGGAATCCGACCCTAGCTCTAGATATATTAATAACAAGAACCTCAAACAGGTTCCCATATCACACACTTCTAGTACTACCACTAAAACATTCCTTAAATGCTGGTTACTCAATTATTGCTCAGCTGTGAAACAAATAGCTGAGATAGCTGAACTTATACTTGACATCCTTATATTCATTAAAACGTGGCTGAACGAACCCTCCTCCCCAATTCTTGACATTAGTCCCACCCAGTCATGACATCATCAGACTAGATCGTTCACGCCTCTTCGGGGGTGGACGAGCCTGTATACACAGGTCCACGCTATCCATGATTCACACACATTCTCCATCACTGCCCTCCCGCGAATACCTTCACATCAACTTCAAAAGCAACGTACTCTCTTCACATGATTACCACCCTTGTGGTGATACCCACACATTCATTGATCAGCTCATGGAGATCAACTCCTCCAATAGGTTAGAGCGTAACAACCAGATTATTCTTGGCAACTTCAACATTCACTGGAAAAATTCCAGTGACCCTTTGGTGAACAGTTTTAAATCCTTCCTCCTGGACCTCAACCTTAGCCAAGCATGCAACAGCCCTACCCATAACAAAGATGTCACTTTAGTTTAATCATCTCAAATTAAGACACCGTTCAAATCGATTCCATCCTTCCCTGTGATTGGACTGACCACTACTGCATCTACTTCTTCATATCTGAAAGACCCAACCAATGAAAGCTAAACATTGGGTCAGAGACACCCATAACATCAACCCATTTACATTGTCTGCTACTAGTAACCACATCCTGCTCCCCCCTCTATCATGCATGACGCTTATGACCTCACTGCTCACTACATCAACTTCATGTAAAAAGTCATGGATATCATCATTGCCCCCAAACAACTAAAGAGAGTCCTATTCAAAAGATCCAACCCTTGGTTCAACTGCAACCTAAATAAGGAACACCAATGCCTCAGACTTGCGGAATCAGCTTGGATAAACACCCTTTCTATGCTTAACATCAAACGTCTACAGCAAAGACCTGAAATAGGCAAATAAGAAATTCCAAAGCAGCATTCATTCAAAACCAACTCGATACAGCAATTAATCATCCAAAAAACTGTTCAAAATGGTCAAAAACCAAACGAGCTGGAAAAGCAATGCTCCATCACTAGACAGAATAACCAAACCAACTTGCGTACATTTTGCACTCTTCTTTGCTGAGAAAAACACGCTAATCCCCACTGAGATACAGAGCGCCTTGAAGCTCTTACTGTGCATACCTCCCACACATTCTTTACATCATGTTCAAGAATACCCGATCACCTCTCCCCAAAAGCCTAAAAACAATGCAGCCTAAGTCATTAACACTTTTGATGAAAATGAAACAACAAAACGTCTAACTTCTCTGAAATCCACCAACAACTTTAATTATCCAAACTCCTCAATGAGTGCATTCACCTCCTACTCCCCTTATGGACTACGAATATCAATGCCTCTCTGACCCAAGGCTCCATACCTGACTGCTAAAAAGTGGTCAGGTTAGTCCTATCTTCAAATAAAACCAACTCCAACAAGCCTGACCCCAACAACTAGAGTCTTGTCTCCAAAATTCCAACTTTGGCCATCCTTTTTGAAAATTGTGTGCAGCTACAGCATCGCAATCACATCAAGCAATACAACTACTCTATCAATACCAATATGTTTTCAGAATGAACCAAATCACCAAAACTGCCCTTATCCACATTATTGACTATGCTCTATGCTCACTCGATCAGAATGAATCTTACTTACTGATACTATGGACCTGTCAGTGGTGTTCGACGCAGTCAATCATGAAACCCTTCTGAACCTATTAGAACTAAGAATGGATCTCACAGGTACTGAGCTAAAATAGTTTGCATAATTTTTTCAAAACAGATCTCAGCTGTTTCTAATCAACCTCACTCTTTCCAGTCATCCGGCAGTTATGCTAGGTGTCCCCCAAGGTTCCACTCTCTCCCAGAGATTGTTCAACCTGTACATGGAACACCTGACTGAAATCCTCGAACTCTCTCACATCTCTACCATAAGTATGCAGATATTTCTAAACTCTAAATGAAAATTGCATCTACTGAGGACATCAGCATCCTTCATATCACCTTGACTAAAACACAACATTGGCTGACTCATGACCACCTCAATACTTAATGCCCTCAAAATAGAATCTCACTGCCAAGTTCGCCCCTAGTAACAAAGACTGGCTCCCACATCTTACTGCCTTGAACTGTCCCGCACACATCATTTACTCCGCTAAATCCCTAGAAATAATCTTGGACTGTGCGCTTTCCATGCAAAATCACATCGGGCTGCCACCAGAGGAGCTAACCACCAACTACATGCATTAAGGAAACTAAAACCTTTCCTTCCCACAGCAGATCTCCCAACATTGGGCAATCACTTGTGATAAGTACACTAGACTATGGTAGTGCAACCCTTGTGTGTCTACCGAAAAGCAAACTTTCACTGGAACTCCCTTCTTCCGGAGACCAGGTTCAACCCTGAGGAAATATAAATTTTATGGTCAAGATTGTGTTCCCTAGCGTGTACCCCACCGACTCCATGTACCAGCTTAAAGTGCATGTAACTTCCCTCCTGTGCCAGCTATGAAGACGCAAATACATTTGCGTCTAACGTCAACATGTCCTCTTTCAGACCCACCCTGAATGGGTTGAATAGTCCGTTCCTAAGTATGCTATGCCAACGTCTTTTTGTAGTGTACCTTACACGTTTTTCAGCTCTGGCAAAGTAGGCCCTGAATTTCTGCCATTGAGCCATTTTTCTGGCTTCTGACTCTGAAAATCTCAGCCCAGGCTGCCTCTGTACCCGTGAACTCTGACTTACTTCCAGTGCGGCCCACCGTGCTCAGCTCAGCCTGCTGCCTGCCAAGACTGACTATAACCTTCGAGTTATCTGTTCCGCTCCTCGAAAATACATTCCTGCCTACTAGCTTCAGTAAACATCCCCCTCATCTGCAGAGCAGAGGGCTAACCTGTTTCCGTGCAAGTAATTCATAGCCTCTGTTACCATGCTCCCATGGAAGGCCCATGCCCCCACGCTTCTCATGCAGACACTCAGGCGCTTATACACGCACTCACAGTCAGTATAGAATAGCTTCTGCCCCAGAGACCTTTCCCTCCAGATAGTATGGTTCCCAAACATCAGATATCAGATATGATAGAAGTACAAGTTGATCTGACATGCCAGACTTCTGTCTCTTTCCGTCAGTGTAAATGTCAAGTCCCCTGCACCCTCCAGTTTCACGTCAATCACACGTCATGCAGCTGCGCGCGCATCCAAGCTTCCGATTTCTGCTGACATTGCAACATTTCTGTTAGTACCACCCCTTCTGTGACACCTACCTGGTGACGTTTCTAGCACACACCTCTAATTCACGCCTAGTCCACGCCTTCTGATTACGTATTGCTAACACGTGGATGCTGTTATCTTGTCTTCTCTCAGCTGTTACGCCTACCATACGTTTTTCTATGACAATGAATTAAGTATATAAGCTATGTACTGTCAATAAAATGTAGCGTGCGCTCTTTCTATCCCTTCCTGAACCCTGTGTGGTTGCGGGAACATGATAGCCAAGTCATGACCATTCCTTTTTAAGGAATAAAACCCCTAAGAACTCTAACACCACGGACTCTGCCTCTTTCTTTCCGATTGAGTTATTATTGATTAAGTACTTACCTGCATCGAAATTATGATAGTAAATTAAATATTTACGACATTTTGGCGCCCGATTAGGGACCCCTCCCCCACCTCACGCGCCGGTTGGTGCATTGCAAGCTCTGTACCCTGCCATCAGCTAGACGGAAACTACGCGTACTGGCAGGATTTCCTGCATCTCCCTCTGGCCCACGGAGGTGACGAAGACTGCGATCAGTACCCAGACGAGGCGGTGAGGAGTGCGGAGGATCCCGACCAGAGCCTAGCCGAAAGAAGCAAGGTCCGAGGTGTCAAGAGGCCCACCAGTTTTCCGAAGTTTTCCGAAGTTTTCCGAAGTTTTCCGAAGTTGAGCCGAGTCCAGTCCAGTCGAGTTTTCCGAGGCCTTCCGATTTCCGTGCTTCCCGGTGAGTACCATTGCTGGGTTGTATCAAGACGGGTTTGGGTACACAAGTCCGGTCTGCACTGTTTTTAGACAGTGTATCTGTGCTGTTTAGCAGTACTTCCGTTATTTCAAGGTCTGCACTGTTTTTAGACAGTGTATCTGTGCTGTTTAGCAGTACATCAGTATAAAGGGGTAGTCATATATGTTTTAAATGTTTTTTTCATGTAATTAATGTCGTGGTATGAGTGTGACTGTTTTTAATGTGCATTATTGTGTGTTCTTGTATAAATAGCTGTATTCAGTATTAAGTAGGTAAAATCGAGTTTTCAGTACTAAGTCGAAACAAGATGCCGTTTTTCAACAAGTTAAAGCAGATAGGAACTAGGAAAGGGATACTGGAGGAAGAAATTCCTATCCCCCCTAGGGACACTCCAGGAAACTTCATGTACCACAAGCATGGCTTAGATGCCATATTGTATCTAGATTTATGGGCCGATTATACAAAACATCTAGACGAGAGACACAGATGGCCAGTTACTGGAACATGGGATGCTGAGTGCATCATGAAAGTAGAGGAAGCACTATGGAAAAAGAAAGCCAGACAATCTCAGAAGGACGCCATAGAGTTTTGGCGTAAGGAATCACATAAGCGTGCTGAAAAAGCACTACGTAGAGAAGACAGACTTAGAGAATCAGATAAAGCCCAAGAAAACGAATTAGTTACCGAAGGGATCCGAGTAAAAACAGAGCAAGTAGACCGTGCACGAAATAACCTCGTAAACGGTATGTATCTCGCGGCCGAGGGTTCGCCTGAGGCCATTTCAGAAATACCGAAAAATCTACCGCCACCATTAGTGCCAACTAAAGTAAATCACAGGACCACTAAAGACATATTCCTGAATTCCTATCTAGAGGATGTAGCACCCGCTTACACCAATCTGCCTGTCCGCGCCCTGCCTAACGACAGGGATGGGGGTGGTAACCCGCCCCAAGATCATATTCCGCCAGTACCACAACAGATTCCTCCACCTCCACCACTTCCCGCAGTTAAAATAGATCTACCAAAACCACGTCTACCTGACGCTACCAAAGGACAAATTCAAGTTCAGATACAGACTCCACAGAGAGATAATGCCCAAGCTTCCGCTTCAGGAGGTGCGACGGGGGGTCTTCACACCCCACCATTGACACACAGAGTAAACCTTAGGGATATGCAGAGTCCTCTCACGTTCAAGTCACCCCGTCTTGACATACTCAAAGAAAAACTTTCAGTTTGCAGGTATGATCCAGTACCCGGCAAAAACGACAGAATGATGATGGCCTCACTACGGTTAAGATCTGCTACTGATTTCCTGCTGTTATTTGCAGGGATGAAGGAGCGCCTAGATAGAATATATCAGTTCATTCAGACTGGTAAAGACCCTGACAGTGTTAAGGATGCCATGGAGCATCAGAAAGTTGACATTCAAGCACAGATACTACGTTTTTTCATAAATTGCCTAATAAGAGAAAGAGATAGGCCTGGGACAGATCAGAGCGAGTTAGATGCACTAAACAAGTGGGGTCAAAATATATCTGAAGGAAAACATGATAAGGGGGCTTGCATAGCCAGTATGTACAAGAAAATAAGAAAAGCAGTGATAGAAATGCACAAAAAAGAGAAAGAAAGGGCCTCCTCCGAGGAGGAGGAAGAACTTGAAGAATCAGAAAAGACTACAGATACTATAGCGTATGTAGGTAAGGGAACTTACCTTAGGAAAGGTATCCGTCCGGAAAGCAAGAAAGTTTTTCTCTCTGCCTTAACCAACCCGAATTCTTCTGAACACCAGTTCCAGGAGACTGATAAAAGACTCCGAGACCGAGTGGGGTACCACATACTAAATTCAATGGATGAACAGGAATTAGCCCGGTCAGCTATATTATGGGCTGAAAATCCGGATATGTATAATGATGACACCGTAGCACAGACATTCCTGAACCTCTCCCCAGACGAGCAGAAATTAGCAGGTGTATACATGATGCAGCACCTCCTCACGAAATACAGAAATAAACATTCCGATCCAGGTCCCTTACACGAAACTCTAGAAGCACTACTCATGGATAGATGGAGAGGTCTAAGTACCAAGTTAATACAAATAATTCTAGAACAACGACATAGATATGACACTTTTGTAAGCTCTGAATATGTTCCCGCTCCACCCCCAGAAAGAAAAATGTATCGTATGGAATGCCTGAGTGGCATTGAAAGTCAGAACCCCTTACGAGAAGTACACCCAGTTATGGGTGAGGATCATCTCTTGAAACGCGTGTATGTACACACGCCACTGACTAAGTTAGAACTGTTAGAAATGAAGAAACTAGTACCGAGCCATGATAAAGACCCTGCAGGTTTCCACAGAGAGCTTAAAGACATGTTACTGATGGGGGATTACACATATGAAGATATCATGAAAATGTTAAAGGTACTGCTGCCTACGGGCATATACGAGAAACTCAAGGAAAAGGAATGGGAGGTGGGAGACAAAAAGATTGTATGGGCAGAAATAGAAGACGAAGAGAGCAAGCGTGTCCCAGGGGTAGGCCTCGGGGACAAAACTAAAGCATTACCAGGTTTAATAGTACAGGTTCTGCCAAGATTACTAGCAACTAGAAAAGAAGACTGGGATGCAATCTCAGCATGTAAACAGAAACCCGACGAAGATACTAGTGACTTTTATTCAAGATTCGAGAAATGTTTTATTATTAATAGTGGTCTTAAACCAAGTAGCGAATCGTACCCGCATCTTTTTGTATCAAAGCTAGTCGAGAATTCCCTGTTAGCAGTTAAAAACCGTGTATACAAGGTCGAGAGTACATGGCAAGCAAATACGCCATCACAGATGTTACAAATGTTACAATACCATCAGAATAGAATTAGAGAAGAACAAGATCAGGAACAGAAACGTATGAAAGACACAAAAATGAAAATGTTAGTAGCCCAGTCGGTACATACCGACGGAAATAGGAAAGGTACGAATCAGACAAATCATTCCGCAGGTCCTGTTAAAGGGACGTGCAATTATTGCAAGCAGCCAGGTCACTACGTACATGAATGCCCAGTTCTGAAACACAATATAGCAACAGGTAAAACCAAAGAGAGACCGCATCCACCAAGACAAGATCAGGGCCAGCAACAGACTCCACAGAATGTACAGACCTCACAGAACACACAGCCTATGCATGCTTCATCCCATACAGCACAGACAGTAGCGGTATCTCAGCCACAGCCTCTTGCCGCGACTCAGCAAGTTTCCCAACAAATGTACCAGTATGCCCAATCTGCTTACCCCGATTACCAGCGATACACATGAAACAGCCTAGAGAGGGAATTTGGCTTGCCTCTTATTGAAATTCCTGTAGATCAAGAAGGTCCTTATGTACACAGTCAAGTATTGGGAAAAGATAGAAAGTTTTTAATTGACACAGGGGCAAGCTGCACCACAATCAGTCATGACGAAGTCCCAGGGGCACCCCTCTCAGGCTCACAGAATGTTTCCCTTGGTTTTTCAGGACAGCCCATTATAAATGAAGTATCAGAACCAGTTCCCCTGGCTGTGGGTCCATTATCACGTATTACAGACTTGTTACTTACGAAATCATGTCCAGAAAATCTGTTAGGAATTAAAACATTGAAAGCTCTAGGAGCTATAATATGCTGTTCCCCGGAGGGGGTTAGACTCTTTCTGCGGGATTTCAAGGGTCATTATGTTTTGCGAGAATTCGATGTCAGATTGAAAAATGTACCAGATCACTTGTGGGCAACAGGCCCAACTGATGTAGGTTGTATGCATATCACACCATACCGTGTTACACTCAAGACAGGAGTTGTTCTACCACGAATCAGACAATACAAGTTACCACCCGATGCTGTAGTGGCTTTACTGAAAATCATTGAAGAGCTCATTGCCCAAGGAGTGGTCGTGGAGACCGACTCCAATATCTGCAATTCCCCTATCATTCCAATTCTTAAGCGTACTGATCCCAATGCACCGCCAGTATATCGGCTGGTGATTGATCTTCGAGAGCTGAATAAATGTATTGTACAACAGTACCCTGTGGTCCCCGATATCTCTTCTCTATTGACTGCTATTGATTCAGAAGCGACGTTCTTTACTGTAATTGATCTCAAGAACGCCTTCTTTAGTGTACCGATTGATCCAGAGAGCCAATATCTCTTCGGATTCAGTTTAAATGGACGAAGTTTCAAATTTTCCCGCGCACCTCAAGGATTCACAGAAAGCCCCAGCATCTATAGTCAAGCACTGAAAAGACAACTAGATTGTATTAAAATGCCAGTTAACACTGCTTTACTGCAATACGTCGATGATCTGCTGATCACCGCACGAAGTGAGCCCGAATGTGAACAAGCATCACTGACAGTTTTACATTTTCTGGCCGACAAGGGACACAAGGTGTCTCCTTCGAAGCTGCAATTCTGTGGTCAGCAAGTTGTATACTTGGGTCACTTGCTGTCCAAAGTGGGGAGACAGCTCACTCCCGATCGCATTCAGTTAATTGTAAATATGCCACAACCTCAGACACAAAAGGAAGTGCGGGCCTTCATAGGCCTCACCTCGTACTGCAGACAATGGATTCCTCAATATGCATTTCTAGCTAAACCACTCATCCAGTTAACAACACAGGAGGCAGCGACTTCGATTGTCCTCCCTTGGACTCAAGAACATACACAAGCCTTTGAGGAACTAAAGAAAGCATTATGTCAAGCACCAGTTTTAGCAACACCATGTTACAGCAAGCCGTTTACACTTTTTGTTACAGAACGTGATGGTACAGCATTGTCTGTCCTCACTCAAGATCAAGCAGGTTCACATAAGCCTTGCGCTTATTTTTCAAGTACATTGGATTCAGTAGCCCAGGCACTCCCTGCGTGCTTAAAGTCTGTAGCAGCAACAGCATTAGCAATCAGACAGAGTGATTCAATTGTCCTAGGGCACCAGTTAACAGTACAAGTTCCACATTCTGTAGAGGTTCTTTTAAACAGAACCCAGACTCAACACTTGACTATAGCACGACTGACAGGTTATGAATTGACGCTATTCCAGCCTCACATAGAAATCAGACGTTGCAGCATTCTGAACCCCGCAACACTGTTACCTACAATTATGACAGATCCAGCCCCGCATGATTGTATAGAAATCATTAATGCAGTAACAAAGCCCCGACGAGACTTAACAGATGTTCCACTGACAAATCCAGACCTGACACTTTATGTGGATGGTTCATGTATGAGAACAAGTACAGGAGAATTAGTGGCCGCCTATGCAGTGACCACTGAAACCGAAGTAAAATAAACACATCGTATTGACACACTGTCCGCTCAAGCGGCAGAGCTTATTGCTCTGACCCGAGCCTGTATTCTAGCCAAAAACAGAAATGTCAACATATACACTGATTCCCGTTATGCGTTCGGAGTTGTACACGACTTCGGCATGTTATGGCAAGAACGAGGTTTTCTGACCTCTCATGGTGCCAAGATCCAACATGGTCCCCTCATTCAAGCACTGTTAGAAGCAATACATCTGCCTTCAGGCATATCCGTCATGAAGTGTAAAGCACATACTAAAGTTACAGATTCTGTTTCCCAGGGTAACGACCTGGCAGACCAGACAGCAAAACATACAGCATTGACTCACACTCAGACAACTGATATGACAAAGACAATAGGACCGACAAATTGTATGACAGTCAGGGATCCCACACTAGATGTAATCGATATTCAGGCACATGCTACTCCAGATGAAATAAAGAAATGGACTGAACTAGGAGGGATTCAAACAGAACAAGGTTGGATGACGAAGGGAAAATCTACATGGTTTCTCCCTGATTCTATGGTTCAAGTCATGGTTAATACAGCACATAGTCCAGCACACCTAGGAGAAAAAGCAATGCTAGACAGTTTACAAAATCTTTGGAGCAATAAACACTTACGAGCAGCAGCAAAACAGAAAGTGCGTACTTGCATGATCTGTTGTCAGTTCAATCCAGGTAAAAGCGTCCCTGTAGAGCAAGGTGGATTTCATCCTCCTGATCACCCTTTTGAAGTCCTCCAGATGGATTATATCCAGATGGACCGTTGTCGAGGATTCAAATATGTCCTCGTAATTGTTTGTGCACTGTCCCGTTGGACCGAAGCATACCCAGTCCCAGATTATACTGCTCCGACCACTGCCAGGCAGTTGGTTCGTGAATTCTTCCCACGATACGGCTTGCCTCGTGTCGTGTACTCAGATAACGGTCAGCCATTCTCATCTGAATTAATGAAGCAGGTTTCCCTACTGCTAGGATACCAGTGGAGATTCCATTGTGTCCGACATCCCGAAGCCGCAGGCCTTGTAGAAAGGCATAACCAGACATTAAAGACACGCCTTGCAAAAATATGTAAAGAGAAAGGGGTCGACTGGATAGTCGCCCTGCCCGTGGCACTGTTCTACATGAGGATGGTTGCCCACTCGAGATCAGGACTATCCCCGTACGAAGTGGTCTTTGGTAGACCACCGAATATGTGGGGGACGCCCATTCCGAAGAAGATTACTGATGTTGATTGTAATATGTTGACAGATTACCTTGCCTCCTTGATGTCTGCACTCCAATCATGTCGTTCACAGGTTGCCGCAGCTTTCCCCGACAACACTGATGTAAAGCCACATGATGTCCGTCCTGGGGACACAGTTTTAGTACGAAACTTCGACAGGAAGAGTCCGCTGGAGCCCCGCTGGAAGGAGCCAAAGACCGTCCTTCTTACAACGAGGACCGCAGTGAAACTGGAAGGCAGAAAGGGGTGGGTCCACACGAGCCATATCAAAAAATATAATGAACTGAAACCAGATCCAGGCTCGTCCACCCCCACCAAAGACTGTATCAAAACTAGTGACTTTAAAACTTCCGAACGAGAGAAAACTCCCCAAGAGGAATACAGACTTAAGCTCCGATCTAGCAAGTCAGACAGTTTAATTGTTTAAGTCCTCCCCTAGGTGAATCGGTTAAATAGTTTCTGACATGTATCCCCTAGATCGAGATAGAGAGAGAGAATTAAAGAAACGTACATATTGTAAATCACTACGTAGTCACTGTATGGTGACATTATTAATTATGTTTTTTCTAAGTGCTCTGATAATTATTGCGAGTATACTGCTCCCCATCTATTATCCTATTTTCAAGCGTGAACAATCTGCTTATAATGTTTCTGCTGAACATTCTTTTAGTAAATTACCTCCACATGAACTATCTTACAGACTTGCGCTGCGCAACAACACATTCATTAGTATGTTACATCATTCCCATCAGACTAAAAATGCTACAAACTGCTGGATATGTGGCCGACTCCCTCCCTACCAGAAGTACAAGGGAGCTCTGCCCCTCTTTCCGTACCCGTTTACTCACAACGGTTCCTGTGGTGCCTGGTTTAGAATAATAAATTCCGTAGATCCTGATATTGCTGTTTTCAAAGGGAGCTGGGTTTGGGGAAACTTGAACTTAGTTCTGCTTAATGCCTGTTATCCTGACAAGAAGGGACTCCCCATTAGAATAGGAACTGATCTAGAAAATGAAGTTTATGGATTAGGTAATTACACAATTAACCTTATGATCCTTACAGTTGAATCCGAACCTGCTCCAGTTCTGCCCGCTATGTCAGTACTACCAGTCACTGGTGAATTATGTGTCAGCAAGAAAGGTTCAGTACACTTAGGCCATAGTAAATGTACTATTGTGGTCGAATTCAGTGATCAAGGCAAGTCTTCTTTTAGAGCTACCCGTCATTCCTATTTTGTTTGTGGTCATACCGCATACATACGCTTACCTCCAGATTGGGATGGTACCTGTTACATTGCATTCCTTCTGCCACCTGTTTTTCTAGCTCCTCCTGACTATCACAGAAATACAAATCTAGTAAAGAATAGGCTCCGAAGAGATCTCTCACTTGTCGACTATACAGAAACAGCATGGGAACAATACACCGATTTTAATAAAGGATTCTTTTTCTTTTTGGGTCCCGTCCAAAATAGTAAACTAATACGCAGATTAACTAGAACACTTGAAGCAGTAGTGAATGAAACTGCCTCCGCCTTAGGTAACTTAACAGAAGAGCAGTCCGCCATGCGGGTTGTTGTTCTTCAGAATCGTCTTGTGATTGACGTCATCTTGGCAGATAGAGGTGGAGCCTGTAAGGTCATCGGGTCAAGTTGCTGTATTTTCATTCCACAAAACGCACCATCTGTATATCAAGCTATTACACGTCTTCATAAAATTGCAAATCTGATACATCAGAATCCAGGCACCTGGACTTGGTCCGGTTGGTTCTGGACAACGTTAACCGCTTGGGGATGGAAGATCCTATCCTTCCTAGGCATTGGCCTAGTCCTAGTATTCAGTTGCTGCCTGTGCCTACAGTGTGGGCCAGCGATTTGTGGACTGTGTGCCACATCGTGCATTGAACATTCCAGTTCCCTCTCAAAACGTGAAAGAAAGAAAGAAGAACAAATGATGTTACAAGAACAAACTGATCGATTCATGAGGATCGATATATCATGAAGGGTCCGTAGGGAACAAGGAGGGAATGAGGAAATATAAATTTTATGGTCAAGATTGTGTTCCCTAGCGTGTACCCCACCGACTCCATGTACCAGCTTAAAGTGCATGTAACTTCCCTCCTGTGCCAGCTATGAAGACGCAAATACATTTGCGTCTAACGTCAACATGTCCTCTTTCAGACCCACCCTGAATGGGTTGAATAGTCCGTTCCTAAGTATGCTATGCCAACGTCTTTTTGTAGTGTACCTTACACGTTTTTCAGCTCTGGCAAAGTAGGCCCTGAATTTCTGCCATTGAGCCATTTTTCTGGCTTCTGACTCTGAAAATCTCAGCCCAGGCTGCCTCTGTACCCGTGAACTCTGACTTACTTCCAGTGCGGCCCACCGTGCTCAGCTCAGCCTGCTGCCTGCCAAGACTGACTATAACCTTCGAGTTATCTGTTCCGCTCCTCGAAAATACATTCCTGCCTACTAGCTTCAGTAAACATCCCCCTCATCTGCAGAGCAGAGGGCTAACCTGTTTCCGTGCAAGTAATTCATAGCCTCTGTTACCATGCTCCCATGGAAGGCCCATGCCCCCACGCTTCTCATGCAGACACTCAGGCGCTTATACACGCACTCACAGTCAGTATAGAATAGCTTCTGCCCCAGAGACCTTTCCCTCCAGATAGTATGGTTCCCAAACATCAGATATCAGATATGATAGAAGTACAAGTTGATCTGACATGCCAGACTTCTGTCTCTTTCCGTCAGTGTAAATGTCAAGTCCCCTGCACCCTCCAGTTTCACGTCAATCACACGTCATGCAGCTGCGCGCGCATCCAAGCTTCCGATTTCTGCTGACATTGCAACATTTCTGTTAGTACCACCCCTTCTGTGACACCTACCTGGTGACGTTTCTAGCACACACCTCTAATTCACGCCTAGTCCACGCCTTCTGATTACGTATTGCTAACACGTGGATGCTGTTATCTTGTCTTCTCTCAGCTGTTACGCCTACCATACGTTTTTCTATGACAATGAATTAAGTATATAAGCTATGTACTGTCAATAAAATGTAGCGTGCGCTCTTTCTATCCCTTCCTGAACCCTGTGTGGTTGCGGGAACATGATAGCCAAGTCATGACCATTCCTTTTTAAGGAATAAAACCCCTAAGAACTCTAACACCACGGACTCTGCCTCTTTCTTTCCGATTGAGTTATTATTGATTAAGTACTTACCTGCATCGAAATTATGATAGTAAATTAAATATTTACGACAACCCCCTTCAACTTCCATCTTAAAGAAGTAAAACTTCTACTATCCAAAAGATTTCGCTCACATTGAGGTCACACCTACCATTCCTCAGTCGCAGAGCGTACATGCTTGACTAACGTTCTAATGTATCTCTCATTCATCCATATAACAGAGATTCAAGCTGTTTCTCTTGTTCCCAATCTTCTACACACCCCCTCGACACCCATTGGACACCGCCCAAACCAGAATTTACAAACAACTGTGCTCCGGTCTGTCTTACTATTATTTCCCTATGTACCTATACCTATTTTATGTATGTTCTTCGATGTATATGCGATATTGTTTGTATCATAACTACCTTTCATTATTATTGTAAAGTGCCCTGTCACCCGAATGCGTCTTGTTCATGCTAGATAAAACTGCCATTAAAATAAAAAATTGGGTGGTGCATTTTAAAGCACAGTGTTGCAAATATATTACTAAAGCAACGTGCTTCATTTAAAGACAGCTCATTTTCCATTGAGATGGCACTAAATTTTGACAGCTCATTTTCTACTGA
This sequence comes from Lissotriton vulgaris, assembly GCF_964263255.1. Taxonomy (NCBI): domain Eukaryota; kingdom Metazoa; phylum Chordata; class Amphibia; order Caudata; family Salamandridae; genus Lissotriton; species Lissotriton vulgaris. The sequence goes on along the minus strand of NC_141694.1, from coordinate 484,998,793 downwards.
AATGGCCACTAAATTTGCACAGACATACAGTTTTACTGATAAAAGTATATTGCATAGAAATCAGGTTTCAGTGAGTATTTATCATTTGTGCATCACCAACATGATTTAAATTGATCCTATTAAAATATTTGTTTCCATCACGCTTAGGAATTTCAAGTGTTGCAAAAAATGACATACTACACTGAGCCTTTTCTTTTAAACTCTCTGTACCCTAGCAAGATTGTCACATAATTAATTTTACTTTTCTTTCTTTGACGGCAAAGTGAGAGGAGTTTGTAAACACCAATCACCATGTTAAAAATCATAAGGAGCAATCTGTCAGAAGGCACAGCCTGAAATTTCACCTGCCTTTAAAGTGAAGCAAAAGTGACAAGATAAATACAGAATTTAAAGGCATCTTTGTCTACTGATTGTGCGACCAACCACAATCGGCTTGCGACCGTGACCTATAGTTTGGGAAACATTGCTCTAGAGCCTAGGTTGTGGACTTAGAAACCAGTGTTATAATACCAGTTTTGTATGAGAATCTTGAGAGAAATAAAAAATAACCATAACTCGGTCTAAACTGGGGTGGCATGGTGAGCAAAGAACAATAGATTTAACCCAGGTCTCTTGACTGGGGGTCAATGTCAATTTAGCATTCTGTCCATCATCTGTTTGTGTAGCACTTTTCACCCTACGTGGGATGGGTATGCCCAGACGTGGGTCCCTTGCTCACTGTGCCACTGGATTCAAGCTAGCCTGGCTGATGAAGGGTAATACCCAGAAACCGGTCCCAGGATGCTTGTTTCCGGTCCAGGGAGGACCTGGCTTGGCAGTTCGGTCTGGACTGTTCCCATGAGGCACAGGGTCAAGACTGATTTGCTGGGTCTAAACTAGGGTGGCATGGTGAGCAAAAGAACAATGAATTTAACCCAGATCTCTTGACTGGGGTGAATGTATGATTTTTTCAGCAGTCCCTCCATCATTTGTTTGCATAGCATATAACTGGAAAATGGCACTAGCTCTCTTGACAACTGATTGTAACCAACAATTATCTTATCTAAGTTTGCAAAAAAAAATGGCGGGCTTTCTGCACAATTCGTAGAAGGTCTCCTGGAGTTCCCGCCACTTGAGAAGTAACCAACAGATTGTCCCCTCACAATTACACAGAAGCAGAGTGGGCATAGGGTTCAATGAAGGCGACCTCCCTGCATAGTATGGGCCCCTGGGCCATCTTTACATTCATGACCTAATAACTTAAGATGCTGAGTAACCCACCCAGGCTGAAACAAATATATGCTATTTCTATGTATATGAATAGTTGTATGTTTTACACAGTGACAGTCCCCCATATAGCAGTTATAGTTAGGAACAGTTAGGACCAGCATTTTTTGCTTTGCCGATAACGTTGACATATATATGACTAATCTTCACAAAACGTTTTAAAAGGTTCATTCACCCGGCTCCTTTCTGGACAGTTTTGGAGCAATCCATCAATCACAGGTAAAGAAAAGAGGGTGGGACTGGGGTCTCAAATTACATTTTCTCCATGCAATTAATCATAGGATAATTAGACAGCGGTACAACCAAAACAGCGGAACAGAATTGCACCAAATTCGGCAGAATGCTAGACCTAGGTCCACAAAGGATGCTTATTGTAATTTGGAATAATTCCGATCAGTAGTTTTAGAAAAATTAAGTTTCAAAATTGATGTATATTTCACACTGCGGAGGAGCCACAGAGCTGACAGATCTCAAGATAAGATCCGATTGGATGCCACCACATCATATAGGATGTGCCAACAGCCATTTTAGGACTCAAGGAGTCAGTTCCCTGTTCTGGAAAGAAACAAAAAAACATAGGGGGTATTAGGTTATAGATACCATGACATCTAGGCCTGGTGGGGGTCCCAAAAGGACCAGCTCAACCCTCGGAGTTTGGGTAGTCTCTATGCAGGCAGGCTCCTGCTCTTTTTTATAATAAGCCCCAGGCCAGGGCCTTGGGGGTCAGAGGAATAAATTATTTGGGGGAGGGGGGCACGCGGCCTCCCTCAATGAGCCTCTTAGAGGCCTCGAGAAACCGATTCCCCGGAACACTGATCTTAATGAGGGAGGGAGCATGCAGTCTCCTCCCTGAGACTCAAAGGTCCTGTGGACCCATCCCCCAGGACAGTTAATTTTAATTGTTTTAGGAGAGGGGGCATGTACCCCTCCTCTACCCGCATAGAGGACCTGGGGACTCCATCCCCCAAAGCTAAATTTTACATATTGGTGAAGGGGAACATCCGGCCCCCTCCATGTGCCCTCCACTGGCCCTGAGTACCCATCCCCATAGGGCCGGATGATTGGCGCAGTGCCCCGCGGACCCCATCCCTGGGGACATTGCTGTGAACTCTGCCCGGTGAGTGTGGCCAGTTTATTCCCTGCCCGCATTCTTCCAGGCAGTGATCACAACTTTGCTCCCACCCAGGCAAGAGCAAAGTAAAAGAGCCTGCCCTCACACGCACCCAGAATGCATGAGTGCTGGCTGGGAAAGCTGGCAAGGACTGCTGGGATTTGGGACTCCCTCCACAGTCTCCAATGATTGGGCTGTCATGGGTGTCCCACTTGGGGACCCACTTTAAGAATAATAAATTGCTGCATCCTGTCAGCACTCAGTGCCGGCTGTGGAGTCAGAAGGAGTCATGGGACGTTCATTTATTGTCTACTGCTCCTTGCAAGGAGCACCACACAATGCCCTGCAAGTGCTTTTAAATAATATTTTTGGATCCTGGTGGCGTCCTTAGAAGGAGCAGGGGGACCACCAAGTATTTTGTTTTGTTGCTATGGGCTGCAGGGAGCGCAGCAGACCCCTAACAACATAAAAAAAAACACATAGTCGTACTTTCGGGTCATTGTATTCATGACCCCAGGGAACTTGCCATACTTTTTTAAAAGCACTCCGATCTGCTGGACTCAGATATTTAATTTTAAAAGCACTCCGATCTGCTGGACTCAGACATTTAATTCTTTTTTTTTTTCTAAAGGCTTTATTGATAATATTTATGACAATCTCGGCTATTAAATATTGCTGTGTGTGAATTTATCAAAATATACATTTCATTATAGTTACTGGTGACTTTTTGACAAAGACAAGAGGTCTGCTTTATGTTTTGCTGATGTGCTGCCCATTTATAAAGCCATTAGGTCTGATTTTCATATTTTGGTGTTCTGACCGTATGACAGTTAGTAAGTTTGCTTTTGTATCATAAAATGACACAAATTTGTTAGAGTTTTGTATAGCGAGAACTAGACGTACCAGAGCGCTTTACATGAGCACCAGGTTCCGTTACAGACGGACGCATTCATTTTTTTTGTTTTTAAGGCACCAGGAGATTAAGTGATTTTCCCCGAATCACAGGATGTTGATAGTCGTTGCAGAGACTCGAACCCGGTTCCCCAGCATCGAGGTTGACCGCTCTAGCCGTTAGGCCACATCCTCTCCCAATCTCCATCTTGAGGGGGCAGAATTGAAACAACGGACAGGCAGCGTTCATTTTCCAGCTGACCATGAGACATTCACCTGGGAGTCCAGGTTTTTTCTCATGACTTCTCCATATTGTCAGATTTTGTAAACCCCAAATCAAATAGATGGTTCCTCGACTCGTAATACTACACCTGACCCTGGTATTCTCTACTTATTTATGGAACCTTTTGGCATGTGCATTTTCATTACACTTCTGCATTTGTATTTTATAGTAAGTTAAACATCTAAAGTCTGAACGACCCGCTAATCTTAACCATACTGAGACGATAATGACAATCACAGCTTTCTTTAACAACTTGAAGCTCGGGCTATTTATACACTCTTCTCACAGGGCCCCAGTACTTTGCCGGGGGGCACGGATTCGTTCTGGGGGCAGGGCGCCATTATCAGACCATCAGCATTAAAGATTCAGTGATAACGTGGGAACGTATGCGTGGTTGCCATAGCAAAAGGAAGAGACGGAAAAAGGTGGAATCACAGTTCTGTCTTCCTTCTGCCTGTTGCTGTAGGTGTCAGGTTGGTTCTATAAGTGGATCAGTGTTCAGTATTGTTCAATTAGAATTAATGCAGTCAAACCCGCCACCTTCATTTGAACAAGCCAAAGGCTTGAATGAACTTTGTTCTTTTTCAATAGTAACCATAAATTGTTAATACCTGGTAGCAACGTTTCTTTCTCAAGACATAAGCGCTAAAAGATTGAGAGCGTTTGTTTGTTCGGAAGAGGTACCTGAAAGAAAGTAATGCATCCTTCGGGGTGACATCAGTAAGCAAGGGATTGTTGCACAAGATAAAATAAGCATTGGCAAAGCCAACAGGTCTTGCTTCTGAGACCTATTGGCATTTCTAATGGAGTATAGCGATACTATACAGTATTCCTGATGCTGAACAGAAAAAGTAAATGTCCATGGCAAGGTTGCCCACGTAATTTTGTGGGTGTGTGAACCAAGCAAGTGAGCCTAAAAAATGATACACACATTTGGTTTACTTTTATTTATGTGCAAAAGCGCTTTTTTGTAAAGTGGGCGGGATGAAACAACATGGGGGAGGAAGGGAGAAAGCGCGGGGGCCAAGAGAGAGGCGCAAGCAACACAGGGGGCATTGGTGGGGGGAAGCAACAAGGAGGGGTTGGACAAGGGATTAGAGAAAAGCAAATAGATGAAAGAGAGCAACGTGGACAGCTAATGGAAAAGCAAACGGGTGAGGGAGAGCATTGGGATCGGGGAGGGGGGACGGGGGGAGCACACGGGCGAAAGCAATGCATGCCGGAAGAAACACCAATGAGGGCAACAAAAATAACCCCTTCACTCTGCCCCACTCCCACCTGTGGATACCCTTACCTTTTCATTTCCGTACTTCCCCTCCCGCCAAGAAAGCCACTACACTTCTTGTCTTGTGGTGGTCATTTGTTGGCCGCAGTTTATTAGGGTCACAAGGAAACCGGTATATCTTTCTCATTTGCATTTTATATCATTATACATTTCCCTGATATTGTCTCTTGGCCCTTCTAGGGTGGTTCTTTTTGTAGGTTGGATTTTCTTGAGCCTCATTTGCACGGGAAGGGGATATCCATTGTCCCAGAGTTACCTTGTCAGACTTTGTTGTGCTCTGCCATCCGGCGGGGGCTGAGCGGCGAGCGCCGTCTCTGCTTGCTACCCCTTCCCTTAGTAGCCATGTCACCCAGCCGTGAGGCATCCCAGAGTCGCTGTCCTTAGGCCACCTCACCAGCAGTGCGGCATTTGAAGGTGAGTGGACCTATTCTGGCGCACCGCCCTCCGGTGTGCCTCCGTACCAACCGTTCTCAGAGTAGCCCTTTACCACGCCGTCAGGGAGGCTGCCATCTTCCTGTGGCTCCCCCCCCCCCATGCCCTCCCTGGTTTCGGACAGCCTGCCAACACCATGGCGCCCCACAGGTTGCTCCAGAACATCTCCATGCCTTCCTCAGAGAGGTGCACCCCGTCGCTGGTGTTGTATTCCGGGCGGCCCGTGTGTATCAGCCCATGCCTGATTGATCCCAGGCTGTTTGCCCTGCAGAACTTGCTCACTGTGAGGTTCAACTTCTTCCTTGAATTCTCCACCCCTTTGTACGATTCCGCCCTTCGCCATTCCGGTCTGCTGATCAACTCGGACCAGATTATTGTTGTGCGCCCGAACGCCCTGGACATTTCTATGAGGTCGTTTTGTATCCCAAGAAGGAGGGCCCTCCGCCCTATACCGGCCAGGTCGTTCCCCCAAGGTGTATGATCAGGACGTCCGGGTGCCGCCACGCCTCCTCCGGTAGGCCTTTGAGGGTTGCCGCCAGTTGCTCCCATCGCATGCCCGACCGGCCCAACCAACGGATGCATGTGCGCCGTGGTCTGTCCCTGAGCGTGCGGCCCGTACTTTTCCACCAGGCATCCATCCGTCTGATAAATTAGTGGGCCACCACCCATACTAGGTGCGGTCTATTCCCTGTCGAATCAATGGAAAAACATCCGGTCACTCTCTTGTCTGCCCTGCGTGTCTTCTAGTCATAGCAGCTGGGGCCTCACGTACGTCTTGTATGCGCGCAAGCGCCACCTCCCCACCGCCTGTATCCCAGCCTCAGTCATCCCGTGTTGTTCTGCAGTTGTGGCAGCCTCTATTTGGAATGAATGGGACCCAAAGCTCCATGGGGGCAGGCCCGCCCTGCTGAGGGTGAGGCGCATTACTGCTGTGAACTGGTACTTGCTCAGCTGGGTCCCGTCTTTGTGTTTGAACAGTGGGCCCTCTCCTGCTGGACGCACTGTCATGAATGCGAACAGGCAGCATACCACGCAGAATCTCTGGTCTTGGATGCAATGTAACCTGACTATGGGCCCCTTGCCAGCCTGGTCTGTTTTCGACTGCCGCAGCACCATCTCCACTCCCTTTGCCTTTGGCGTTACGTCGCTGGCCTGTATGCAGAGCTCGGCCTGGCCTTCCCTGACAGGGGTCACTAGTTCGCTGATGCAGAATGCCCCAAAAAAGGCCGTGGTAAACGCCACCCTGAAAAGCAGCAGCTTGTATCCGTCTGTCGCTATGCTCTCCAATGCCCCCAGCAGCACCCCTAGTCTTTCGAAATCTATTGGGCGTCTTGAATCCACCTTTTTTCCATCTTTCCTCCTCCAGCCCTTCATTGCTGTCTTTATGTAGTGGGATGCAATTGGATTATGCCCTGTTTCTAACTTTGCATTGTGTGCTACGGCTGCCAGGTTGGCCTGCGCCCAAAACCTAGATCTCTTGTCCTCGTAAGCCCAGCCAATGAATTGATCCTGCGCATGTCTCCCGGGTTAGCCGGGGATTGGATGCCCCCTACTCTCATCACTGTTGATACGTATGTATTGTAATGTTTCGCTGCACCGGGGGTGAGCGCGTGTTCGATCTATTCTGAAAGGTCTACCCTGCCAATTTCCACAGCTGCGTCGGGAAGGGGGTCATGTTTGTTTCTGCCCTGGGCGCCAGTTCCCTGAATTTGCTCATCTTGGCTCTGGATAGGGCGTCCGCTATTTCGTTCTATACCCTTGGCACATGCCTTGCTCACAGTTCTATGTGGCCTTCCAGCTGTAAGGTAACCAGACGTCGCATTAGTCTCAGTGTGTCCGGGCACCTGGCCGACACCCTGTTAATCACTTGCACTACGCCCTTGTTGTCAGACCAAAGGGTCAACTTCATGTTCCGTAACTCCTCCTTCATATTCACCAGAGCCACAACGATCGGGAAGAGTTCCAAAAATGTTATATTGCCCGTTATGCCTTGCCTATGCCAGCTGCTGGGCTACTGTCCTGCGCTCCACTTATCGCTCCAGATTGCGCCAAACCCTGTGCTCCCTAACGCATCGGTGTATAGCTCGATCTGTTTACTGGTCAGCCAGCCTTCCCTTCATATCAGTACCGCATTAAAGTCTGCTAGAAATGTGTCCCACATCCTGAGGTCCCTTTTTACTTCCGCCCGAGCCGGACGTGGTGGTGTTTCTGGCTGTGTCAATCGCCTAGCGAACACTCTGCCTGCTGGGATGACTCTGGTTGCGAAATTCAGTTTCCCTATGAGCCGCTTTATTTCCCTCAGTGTGGCTTTTTCGCGCCTGCATAGGCTTCAGATGTCCTGTCTAAAGTCCTCTACTTTCTCGGAGGGGGAGGAGCCTAGATTTCCCGTAGACCGAGTCCAGCTCGATCCCCAGGAACGTGATTTTAGTCGTTGGTCCCTCCATCTTGTCTTTGCACAAGGGGATCCCCAGCTCTCCTGCTAGCTTAATTTTTTTTTTTTGTAACATCGTTTTTATAGCAGTACTAAAAGTGATTGCATAGACATTACAATAATGTATAACATATCATTACAGCAGTATGGTATATAATCATTTCGTTATCACAAACAGAACGCACGGGCTTCCAGATAGAAAGCCGATCGGCGAGTGCTGGAAGTCCATTCTCTGCTCCATCGTCCAATGTCCGTTTCTGAGAGCACAGGAGGACGCGGACTGCTTTTAAGTTTTCACCCCTCCCCCACCCCCGTCAACTCCCCCCCCTAACTCCCCAACTCCCCGAACTCCCTAACACCCCCCCCCCGTGGCAGTGCTGCAGTAGAATCATAGAGAAAAGTAAGGTCTAGTGTGTGCAAGGAGGAGTGAAACATCCGCTAAAGGTGCGCTCCTGGTGTGCTAGTGGGACCAACCACTTCAGAATCCGTATCCTCTCCTTCCCCCTCACCATCATCATCCCGAAGTGCCTGCACTATCATTTCCCACGCTGTTGCCCTCTCCATGGCCTTCTCATCAGCAGCCCTTGTTGCTATTTGGTATCGTAGAGTGCTTTCGCATGATGCCCACTTCAAGCATTCACCATACCAGCGTTTGTATGTGGGTTCCACTTTTGATTTCCAATTCCTGGTGATTTCCCTCTTCGCCAATATCAACGCCATGTCTATGAACCTGCTGGTCGTCTTATTTTTAGGCGTGTGTGGAAACCAATGCAGCACCCCCACCGCTTTAGTGTATTGTAGCTCCCTATCCGTGGCATTATTCAAAGCCCTCCCGACCTCCTGCCAGTATACCCCCAGTGTGGGGCAGTCCCAGAGCATGTGTCCCAAGTCCGCCCCCAGTGTACCACATCTAGGACAGGCTGCCTGCTCCACTCCAAAGTACTGCTTCAGTTTCCCCGGCGTGAGGTATGCCCTATGGATGATATAAAAGTGTATAAGTTGGAATCTGGCGTTCCTCGTGCTCTTCCGTGCTCTCCGTAGTAGTTGCCCCCAAGTGGCGTCAGGAATCTCCATCTGGAGGTCCAATTCCCACTTAGTCTTTAGAGCAGTGAGCGGCTGCAAGGCCTACCGCAACATTCTGGAGTACAAACAGGTCACAGCCTTAAAGGTTCCCGCCGCCATCATCACGTATTGACACGCCATAGAGGTCGGGGGTTCCTGCAGGCCCTTTCCCCAGTGGTCTTGCATGGCGCCCGTCACCGCCGCGTGCAGGAGATAATCGCCTCGTGGAAGGTCGAAACGCTCCTGTAGCTCCTGGAACGGAAGCAAGGCTCCGTCCTCATAAAGGTCACCTAGCATCTGGACCCCAGCTTCCTCCCAGCCCAACAGTCTCGACCAGTCTCCACCATGGGGCAGGGCCGTGACCATTCCCAGCGGGATCTCCGGAGCATACATGCGGCGGACTCCCGCCCGTTTACTCGCCCGGTTCCAGCAAAGCCGAAACGTCTGTTCTTCCACTGTCAGATCTCTGAGCAATAGCTTCTGATGAAGCGAGATATACGCGAGCACATGCCGCGGGGTGCCCTCATCTCTAGTGTGTTCTGAGCCCCGATATACTCTCGCGACCTCTTGCGTAAAAGTCTGCAACTGAGCCGCTAGGTAATAGCACTCAAAATCAGGCACCGCCAAGCCTCCCTCATCTTTGGGCCGCAATAGAGTGTCTAGCGCTATTCGCCGCCGACCCGTGCCCCACAGGAACGCTATGACCAGTGATTGCAGCCGGCGAAAGACTGAGCCGGGTATCCATATCGGGAGGGTCCTAAAATAATACAGTAGCCTAGGTAAAGCCACCATCTTCAGCAAGGAGACACGACCTGCCAACGAGAGTGGGAGAGTGGCCCAGAAATCCATACATCCCTTCAAGGCGTTAATACAACGAGTGATATTACCGTCCAACATATCTGCAGGGGTGTGATATACATATACGCCCAGATAATGCAGACAATGAGGCTCCCACCTGAGCTCCTGTGCGGTGAGAGGGCATGGCTCTCCCCGTTTCAACGGGTACAGGCAAGACTTGGTCCAGTTGACCTTCAGACCCGACAACCGCCCGAACAAGTCTAGCAAACGTCTCGCTCCCATTAATTCCTCCTCCGCATCGGCCAAAAACATCAACAGGTCGTCCGCATATAACGAGATGGCATGCGGCCTAGCCCTATAGACCAGTCCCTGATAATAGCGGCCAGACCTGGCTTCCGCCGCAAAAGGCTCCATTGCCAGCGCAAACAAAAGGGGGGAAAGCGAGCACCCCTGCCTAGTGCCGCGCCGCACCGGATATTGGCTCGAGATCAGCGAGTCCACTCTGACTCTAGCCGTGGCTTCAGTATACAGGACTTTAGTCCAGTTGATATAGCCCTCTCCTAGTCCGAAACGCCTCATCACTTCATATAGATAATCCCATTCTAGACTATCGAAAGCCTTCTCGATGTCTATGGAAAGCACTAAGGGCGTAGCCCCCTCCGGCAACCGAGTTCCGAGCAGCCTAGTCAATCTGCGGATATTGTGGGTGGTGTTTCGCGTTGGGATGAAGCCGCACTGATCACTATGGATCAGGCCTGTCATGTGGGTCAGCAATCTATTCGCTAGGATTTTACTCAGTATCTTGTAATCCGTCGTGAGCATAGATAATGGGCGGTAAGAGGAAAGGGCGTCACTCGCTCTACCAGGTTTCAACAACGGGATCATAAGGGCCTCACACATTGATCGCGGCAGTCTACCCCGCGACTGTGCCTCGTTGTAGACCAATTGCAATTGTGGGGCCAAGTGCTCCAAATATTTGCTATAGAACTCAATCGGCAGACCGTCAAGCCCCGGGGTATTATTCCTAGCCATCTGCTTCACCGCGCACCCTATCTCTCCGACCATTATAGGCCGACCCAGCTCCTCTGCCTCTGATTTATCTAGTTGCGGTAACTGCAGCCCTCCAAGAAAGGTGTCCAATTCCTCCGCCCCGCCCGTCGGCCCGCTCTCATACAGGCCCTCATAATACGCCCTGAACCTATCCAGGATTCCAGCTTGGGTGTGGCAGAGCCCGCCTCCCTCCTCTTGAATAGACATGATTGGAGCACCCCGCCGGTGAGGATTGGCAAGCCAAGCCAACATCGCCCCCGCCTTATCGCCCTCCGCATGCGCTCTCGTCAGATAGACCTTGTGATCGAAACTACGCAACCGTTCCAACTCCACCGCCATTGCTTCTCTGGCATTACTGACCCCCTCTTGAAGCTCAGGATGATTTGGGCGCTCTCTTTCTTTCTCTCTCAACCGCCGCTCCGCTCTATCAAGGTCATCCAACAATGTCTTACGAGTACCTGCAACGCTCCCAATACAGTGCCCCCTGACCACTACCTTAAACGCGTCCCACTCCACAGCCCTAGTGGAGGTGGAACCACTGTTCTCTTCGAAATAGCACGTCACTCGCTCCCCCAGGGCCTCCCTAAATAGCAAATCATCTAGGGTATCAGGTTGTAACCGCCAAGTTGGGACACAATTGACTTCTACCATCCAGTTCAGGGACAACAACAGAGGGTTGTGGTCCGACAACGTACGGGCCAAGTACTCCGCATGTCCCACCGCTGCAAGCACAGGTGAAGAGCACAAGAACACATCCAACCTAACATGAAGATCATGTAAAGTGGAATGAAAGGAGTAATCTCTCGCGGTAGGGTGTAGTGTCCTCCATGCATCTCCCAGGTCCCAACTGTCCTGCCAGTCTAACCTTCGTTTCGCCACCCTGTGTATCGGTGAAGAGTGCAACGGGGGATGAGACCTATCCAAAACAGTATCCACCACCGAGTTGAAATCCCCTCCCATGATCATCGGCCCTGCCAAGTAACTCGCCAGTTTGCCTGAAAGCGTTGTCAGGAAAGCGGGCAAGTCCACATTCGGGGCATATACACTGCAGAGAGACACTATTCGGCCCCTAAGTCTCCCCTCCACAGCCACAAACCTACCCTCTGGATCTACCACCTTTTTAGTGACCTGGAAGGGAACCCCAGCTCGTATCCAAATCAAGGCCCCCCTCGCAAAGGCCGAATATGTTGTGTTAAATAGTTGCCCCCTCCACCTTCTCTGCAGCGCTACTCCCTCCTGCTTGGTGAGGTGCGTCTCTTGAAGAAAAGCTATATGCACTCCCCTACGTTTCAGATATGCATGAACCTTGTGTCTACGCACCATGGTGTGGAGACCCCGCACATTCCAGGTCACACATTTCAGAGCCCCCGTACTAGCCATACCTCCCTGCACCCAAATACACAACAATAACAGCCATTGACCATGCGCTCATGCCACCATGCCGACCCCCCCTCCCTCTCCAAACAAATGAACCCCACATCCCTCTGAACCCAACCTGAGCATCCCCAACTACTCTCGGTTCCCACCCCCCCAGGACAGGACCCCCCACAATTGGAAGTGAACCCATCCAAACTGTTGTAACTAGATACCCCCCTTAAGGAAAGACACCAGAGCTCGCAGTCTCCACTGCGATGACCTTAAGGGCCAGTAGGGCGCGGACCGCTACCGAAGGTGTTCGTTAAACCAAATCAGGCCCGCGCATCCCGCCCCAAGATCCCCCCATGAAAACTCACGAAGTCCCATATAGCGAAAAGCTGCGCACACGGGCACAGCGCCCCAGTGTCTGACAATCATGCCGTTCCTCAAGTCCAGCGCCTCAGGCCTCGACGATCTCTCCAGACGTTTGAGGCGTGACAATGGGGCCCTTGGCCCCCCCAAATTCTGAGAGTTCCGTCTCCGATCCCGTGCCCTGCTCCTCCGAGTCTGTGCCTTTCCCGGACTGGCTCCGCGCCATACCAGAGAGATCCACTACCGCCTGCAGGGCAGCCTTCCTCTCCGCCTCAGTCTGTGATACCGATGGTTTCCCAGTCCTCCGCCGATTCTTGCGAATGCGTTGTGATTTCCTAATCGGCTGTTGCACTTGAGCCTCCTCCGCTCTGGCTTTGGCCCCGTCCGTTCCAGCCTTGTATGTGTCCCACCAAGCCCAAGCGTCCGCCGAGGAAGTAAAGAAATGCGACTTGTCGTCCACTACCACCCTCAGCTTCGCTGGGAAGAGAAGGGAGTATTTGATGCCCTCTCCACGGAGCTCTCGCTTGAGCGACAGGAAACTGGCCCTGAGTTTCTGGGTCTCAAAAGTGTAATCCGGAAACAGGGTGACTCTGCTGTTATCAACTTGGAAGGGTCCTGTTTCCCTCGCCCTCTGTAGTAGCCAGTCTCGGTCTCTGTAGTGGAGCAGCTTAATCACCACCGGGCGAGGTGGCAGGCCCGGGGCTAGTGGCCGGGCCGGAACCCTGTGGGCCCGTTCTAGGGAGAAGAAGGGAGAAAGCCCTTCTGGCGCAACTTCAGTGCGTAGCCAATTATCGAGGTAGCCAACCATGTCATCACCCTCAATTTTTTCCGGAAGGCCCACCAGGCGAACGTTGTTGCGCCTACTCCTATTTTCCGCGTCCTCGGCCCTCCTCTCCAGCACCTTCAATCTGTCCAGAGCATCCGCCATCTGTGCCTTCACCGCTGCGTGAGAGGGGGCCAATTCTTGTATGGATTCCTCCATATTCTTGACTCTGTCCTTAAGCTTATCATGCTCCGCTTTCAGGAGGCCCAGGCCCGTCGCTACCTGGGCGATGTCCTGCTGCAGGGCGTCTTTTGTGGTCGTGATGGCCTCCAGTATACGGTCCTGCATGCGCAGGAGAGCAGGGTGGTCGCGGTCCGCTCCATCCAGCGTTTCGGAGTCAGCCGCTCCATCTCCCTTTCCCTTTGGTTTCACCATCTCGGCCGCTGCAGGTATTGGCCCCCGGAGGCCCGATTACTCTCCTCCCAGCCGTCCGCAATGCAGGACCCCGTCACCGGACAGTACCCCGAACAATGGGACCACTGCGCACTGTCCTGAACTCACTCACGGGGCCAATTTAGTTCTCGGGAGTCAACAGCTATGACGGGGCCTCTAGGTTCCGATTCATGCGTGGAGAGTCGGAGTCGCCTTCACAAAGCCGTCGCCATTTTGGGGGACCTCCCCGGAGAATCTTCCTGTATCCTCGTGTCCTTGCCAACTCGCCGCCAAAGCGAGGAAAAGGCCACCCGCACTTGCCCTCAGGGTTTAGAGAGGTCCTCCGGTCCGGCGAGCTCCGCCAGTACTAGGTCAACAGGATAGCCGGGCCAAAAGCCACCTCCGCCTTCTGCGACACTCGTCCAGGCCTCAGGGCGCCATCTTAGATCATTGGCTATCACACACGAGGCTCTTGCTAGAAGTCGATTTTTCAGGACGATAATCGGCCACAGGTCACCCACTCCGAGTGCCGCTGCTTCCGTGACACCTTTAGATCACGGATTGTCCAATTTTCAGTGGAATTCGCGTGGATAATCAGGATGATATCTGGGATCGGGCGCAGAGCTCCGGGCTCACGCTGCCTACCTCCTCGGCATCCAAGCCACGCCCCCCTCTCCTGCTAGCTTAATGAATGCCCCCAGGGTTTCCTTGCACTCAGGGGACACCGCCGGGCCGGAAACAAGAAATCGTCTAGGTAATGTAGTTTCCCTGCCGCCAGGTGGCTATCATGCAGCGCCCATTCAATGAACGTGCTGAATAACTGGAAGTATGCACATTACACTGAACATCCCATTGGCATTGCCTTGTCATGATAGTATTGTCCCTCCCACTGGAAGCCTGAGAGGTGGAAGCTGTCGGGGTGGACTGGGAGCAGGCGAAACGCTGACTTGATGTCTGCTTTCGCCATGAGAGTCCCGCTGCCTGTAGCCCTTATCAGGTCTATTGCATCATCGATCATGGAGTAGCTCACCGAGCACACCTCCGATTCGATCTCATCGTTCACCGACAAACCATCCGGGAATGACAAGTGGTGGATCAGCCGAAATTGCCCTTCTTCCTTTTTTGGTACTACCCCCAGTGGTGAAATGAGCATCTTCCTGCCCTCCGCGGCTGGGAGGGGGCCCTCGATCCTGCCTAATTGCCTCTCCTTCTCTATCTTTTTAGTTATCACCCCCGGGTGCTGCATTGCTGATTTCAAATTCCTCTAGCAGCTGGGGGGAGGGGGCCTCTGAACGGGATGGGAAAACCTTTCTCAAATCAGTGAACCAGTATCTCTGCATCTGTCTTATTATGGTATCTGTTGGCTAGTGCGCGTAATCTTTGGGTGTTAATGGGGGACCATGCTAGCGGGGCGCTTCCCAGTCTCGACCCCCTCACTGACCTCTCTGCCTGCATCATTGTTTATTTTTCTCCCATTTATCGCGCTTTGGGTCATCTTTGCGCCTACAGCTTGCCACAGGGTGCCCCCCCCCCGCATGCTGAACATGTGTGTTGGAATTTACATGCTGCCCCATATGTACATTCGTTGGCCTCAAATTTCCAGCATATTGCAGGTGGCCCACTTGCGTGTGTTCCCTTCCCTGCGCCAAAGTGTTTGTACTTGTGAAAAGGCCTTCCTTTCCCCCTTTGAAAGGACCCACAAAAGGGGTGCTCGCTCCTCCCCCCCATGTCCTGACTTCTTTCGCCACCATCATCTTATGGATGAACCCGGAGACGTCCTCCTCATTCCACTCCATTTCCGGGTGTGTTAGCATTTTCAGCCTGAAACCTTTATCGTATTCTAGCCACGTTTCGCCCTGGAACTGCCTCTGTGCGTTGTGTATGTTTGCCTCGTAAAGCCAAAGGTCGGCAGCGCAGCGCGGGAATTTCTCCACTATGATGCATGCCATTATCCTGAATGCGTCTAATCAATTGTCGAATGTTTGTTCCTTGCGCTCCCTCCTCCTTTCCCTCTTATCTTCCTCTTTCTTGCCGCATGTAGTCAA
The DNA here is from genome assembly GCF_964263255.1 of Lissotriton vulgaris. Taxonomy (NCBI): domain Eukaryota; kingdom Metazoa; phylum Chordata; class Amphibia; order Caudata; family Salamandridae; genus Lissotriton; species Lissotriton vulgaris. Next base: position 484,983,216 of record NC_141694.1, on the reverse strand, counting down.
GTCTAGCCCCTCTAACTGTATTTCCAGTAAGGAAAAGATATCTATGAACTCTTTCCACCATATTCTCTCTTTTACCACTAAGGGTATGAGGCTGGATAAACCTGTGGCCCTGGTGGTCATGGATGCTGGGCCTGACGAGGGCCGCGCGTACGCCTACTGCCACGGGAGTCTGCTTGTGGGCTGGGTGTTCCCCATTCCACCGTGGGTGACCCTACCTCCCCCTCTGAAGTTGCTGCGAACTTCTCCCCTATCCGGTGCTGTCGCGCCATGCCTGGGTTGAGCAGGTGCCAGCGTACCCCTGTGGCCTCCCTTCCCTGCGGGTTCATGGCTCCCTCCATCTGCAAGGACCCCTGCTCTGCATGCATGCACCCCCGCTGACACTGCTTTCTGCACCCCCAACCCCATTAATACCAGTGGCGCCATGGTCCTGCAACATTCGTGAATGATCGCGCTAATATGCACACCGTTGGTTGATGTCTCATTGTTCCTCCTGTCCGGTCCAGCCGCCTCTGTGCTGGCTGCAGGTGGCTGGATCCGCTGTTTCGGTGCCTTTGTGGTCTTTGCCGTCTCCGCGAGCTGCGCTGGCGCCCTCGCACCCCTTTTGGCCGCCGGTGGCGTGCTTGCGTTGGGCTGCTGCCCGCTCGTTCCCTCTTCTGGGTTGCGATGGATATGTTCCTGCAGCCAGTCGTCCCCATGCACCTCTGAGGCCGCATGTATTCTCGTCAGCAGGTCGTTCAGGTCGTCGTGGCCTTGCCGCGTGCTCCCATTTTTAGCCATTCTTCCTGGGCGGTGTGCCGCCGCTGCTGCTGTGCACGGACTGTGTGGCTGGGCGGGGTGCTGCCGCCAATGTCCCTGCACCAAACTTGTCTGCTGTGGCCATGATTGTGCACCAAAAAGCTAAAAAAGCCTCCAGTGGTTGCCATGCTTGTTGTGTTTGTTTTCTTTTAAAACATTTTTTTTTACAGGTATTCGACCTCCTCTCCACTAAAGGGCGCCTGGCGTCGTTTTCTCTGTGCTCCCCAGGCCCGAGGGACCCTCCTTTCTTGGCTTGCTGGTGTCCCTGCTCCCTGGCCGGCCACGAGCCTCGCTGCCGGTCTCCTGGGCCCCTCGCCTGCCACAAGGTGAGAAGGGAGGGGGGGCGCGCTGTACCAGAGCCGCCGGGGGGGGGGGAAGGCTTGAGACGCGGCTCCCTCGCAGTCCCGCACTCACCGGGTAGGCTCCGGGTGCGGCGGGCGAATCTCTGCGATCCAGCTCTCACCGGGTAGGCTTCAGTTGCGGCGGGCGAATCTTTGGCGATCCCGCACTCACCGGGTAGGCTCCGGTTGCGGCGGGCGAATCTTTGGCGATCCCGCACTCACCGGGTAGGCTCTGGTTGCGGCGGGCGAATCTTTGGCGATCTCGCACCCCCCCGGATGGGCTCTGGTGGTGCCGGGCGGCTGGTTGGGGCGCACCGGGTAGGCTCCGGTGGCGTCACCGAGGCCGGTAGCGTTGCCGAGGGGCTCAGTGCGCCGCGGGGTAGGCTCCTGTCGGACGCACCTGGTGCAGCTGGTCCTTCACGCTAGTTGCAAGGCAACGTCACTGTCTTTCCGCCCACAAGATTTCCTTTACGCCGTGCAGCTCCCCCCGCTCCTTGTAGATAGGAGCATACCTGGGGGAGCGGCGCTTATATGCCCCCCAGCTCGCTATCGCACTTCGCGCCTCCCCCCGTCAAGGTGGGGTTTAAAAATCACCTGCCCCCCTCATTGGCCGCGATGCAAGGGGGGGGCACCTTTGGGGGCTTACCCTGCTCTTTGTTTTGGCGACCCCGTTTTCGCGCCAAACTGTAAACTGTGGTCCCCTGCCCCCGTCTAACCGGGGGCTCGACGCCGGGTTATGGCGCCGGCTCCTGAGCCTCCTTCGGTTGCCCGCCTCTGCGAGAAGGGGGTGAGGGGTGGGTGGAGAAGCCCAACTGGGAGACAGCTGAAAATACATGCACTCTTCTGGAATGCTTAAGATAAACGAAAAAATAGTTCCCTAAACAGTAAGTGGTGAAAGGACACATGTAAACGGACGATGCTCCAGGGGAGCAACAGGCATAAAATTAACAAGGCAAGTCATTGAATAAGAAGCCAGTAAATTAGAGTGACAGTGAAGCCAACCAATGATAAGCAATGAGTGGGCCAGAAGCCTCTCTATGTTGCTGGTAAGTCCACAATGTCTTTTACCACCAGAAGGCTCTACTGCTTGGTAGGCATGACCTAAGAACGGGCTGTCTTCTGGTCAAACTTATTTCGAACATAAGAGAGACTGCCTCTTTAAAATCTTCAATTCACTGTTTAAAAAAACTGAATATTCTGCATAAAAAGATCTAACATCAAAGATAAAATGTCGGCTTGCGTTCCAAACTTGTATGCAGTACAAGGTATGAAATAATTTATTTTCCTTGAAATAAAGGCTGTTAATTGACTTGCCAATTTATTCTCAATGTTTTTAACAATTAAAAGCAAATACTTTAGTTTAACTTTAACACACAAAATCGTGCTAGAATGATGTAATCTGTATATTTTGACACAATGCAATTTAGAAAGTAAGTGCATACTCTGGGTTTCGTTTCTCAGAATGTGTTAATCATTCCATTGTAAATCACTCCATGGCACACTGATGTCGTCCGCCCTATATTCAGCCCCAAATAAATAAATTCCTAGTTAGGGTTCTACTCTTGCCCTCCTTCACGTTGAAGGGTGGATTAAGGGAGGGTCTAGCATTAGAGGAGGGCACCATAACCTCTATTTGTATGCGCGGTGTCATGATATTTTCTCCAAACACCCCCTGTGCAACCCAATATCCTTGAGCAGAAAACAAAGTAGCGTGCAGAGAACAGTCAGATACTTCTATGACACCTATTAAAAGAGCACAGTCGTGGTTGCCGACTCAGATAACGAGCGAGTATAAGTTACTGGTGGGCACATGCATCAACCTATTTAGGAAGTGCAAACGGTGCGAATCGGTAAATTCGGCCATTTGCGCTTCCTAAATACGTTTTTGGGATGCATGAAACAATTTTTCAAAATTCGCTTTTTTTTCATTTCCTAAAAATGCGAATGCATTTAAGGAATCGCATTTGTGCGATTCCTTAAATGCAATGCATCAATTTTTTTTAAAAATGCGAATTTTGAAATAGGAAGTGCAAATTAACACGAGGTTGACCCTCGTGTTAATTTGCAAAATTCTTTAAAAAAGCACAAAAATGCATTTTGGAAAGTGTCATGTTACAGACACACATGTCCTTAGGACATGTGTGTGTGAAACATGCACTTTAAAATACATTTCAGGGGTGCAGGGGGGGTCCTTTGGACCCCCCCTGCACCCTTGCAATGCATCAACAAATTGCGAATTCCAAAAAATAGAAATGCAAAACGGCATTGATTCCTATGGGCCTCTAGGCCCATAGGAATCAATGTAATGCCATTCCTTAATTGCGATTCGCAATTAAGGAATAGCAAATTCCGAAAATTAAGAAATCCTAAAAAATGTTAGGATTTCTTGATGCATAGGATTTTGCAATTCCTAAATTGCGATTCCTTAATTTTCGCAATTTAGGAAATGCAAATTCCTACAATGATGCATGTGCCCCTGGGCAACTAGTGCTGCGTAGTTGTATAGGGTGTATAGGAGAAAAATGGAACATATGTTTTAAGATCATTTTCAGCTAATAGAATTGCATGTTAACTTATATTCTGCATCAGGCAGAAAAAGAAAAAAACAAATAATTCTGGAATGCTTTAGTGAGTGACCAAGGACATGATCATGGGCCACGGCGTATCAGGAGCAGGGCTTGAAATGGAAATACTAAAGTGCAGGTATGTGCTACCTCAGAATATCTGTTTGCTCCACAAAAGTGCCGGTATTGATACTCTTCCATTAAAAGTAGTTCACCACTGCTGAGAAGTACAGGTACTATACCTTTCAATTTTAAGTGAGTGCAGTTACTCAATACCCAACCATTTAATAGACAGGAGGCAGGATGGCCTGGAACGAAGCCGTTACAAGATGGTTTTCTAAATTCACTGGGCCTAGGCAAACAAAGCAAAGAGCACGGACGAGACCTGCTCGCTGAACCCTTACTGAAAAAAGTGAAATGTCTATCATTTTACTTTAAAACTGTAGGCTGACAGCCTAGCAGACTACATAACATGCTAAGGTTCATTCATCCTTAGGCGTCCCTTTGTTCAGGTAGTGTGTAAGATCAGTTGCAGATCAAACTACGGCTGGCTTCTCTCCTGGTAGCCTAAACCCTGGTTGGAAAAAAGTTAAAGTCTCCATTGATGACGGACGGAACCAATAACTCTGCAAGTCTTGTGCACAATGACAAATGCCATTGCAATTAGTACGTTCTGTAGAGGAAGACAATGGTGACAGGAAAAATCTACGGAAATGGAATTGTGGCACTAAATGCATTAGTCTGTGCCATATGCAGCCATTGAAAACAACAAGTCAGTGAGCCGAAATTAAGGGCACCGCCATAATCAATTCATGATAAAACAAGCATTGGAAATGCAATAGGTCTCGCATTAGGAAAGTTTGAGCTATTGGTATTGTAAATGACACTTTTTTTTATTTATGTGTTGGTTTTGAAAGTAGCAAAATTAATAGCTTTGTCAGTTACAATGTCAATAGTTTTAACTTTTGCAAATGTGACACCTATAGCATTTGTAATGCAATGTGTGTTGTATTTACGTGACTTAGATGTATTGATATTACAAATAACAATGGCTTTTAATTTTGTAAATAATTAATACTTAAATAAAAGCTATTGTAATTTATAATGGCAATAGCTTAAACGTTTGTAAATAACTTTTGTGAAGATTATGTTCAGTGTATTTTATTGTGACGACAATCCAAGAACACCTAGAGCCACACTTCACTTTAATTAGTCTTTATTCGATATATTTCAATCATAAAAGACATTTTACAAAGAAAAAAAAATTGTTGTTTTTAGTCCCACCCCCTCCCCCCAACCCCACAGAGGTACAGGATCCACAATGATTTAATACAATAAAAAACAAGATTAAAAATCTCCCTATCTCATCCTATTTACATTTTTACATAGTCTTAAAATATCTGTTAAAATAAAGGAAAATAATTCTTTTCTTTAAAAAAGAATTTAAAAAGCTAAATTCATTAGTACCAAAATACAAAAATAACAGTTACTTATACAGCGTACATAATTAGTCATTAATTGATACAGATTGCCAATTCAAATAAGCACAAACAATAACGACAGACAGTAGCAATCCTACAGTTACTCCAGACTCATTTTGCGTGCCCGAATTATCCACATCCAGTGGAGGAATTTTGCCATGGCTATAACAACGGGCTGAGAGGTATCTGTTCTTAAAATCCTAACAGCCTCGTTTGCTGTTCTTAAGCCTAACTGGATGCAAATTGGTTTTAGCCATGAACATCTAGGCATTCTATATGCGGGACAGGCAAACAACACATGTCCAATGTTTTCATTATGATCCGGACAGAAAGGGCACCTTGAGGATTGTACCTTATTCCACTTTGCTGTTAAGGCATTCAAAGGTAGTGTCCCCACCCTCAGCTGATGGTACCTCTTCCGGTCCCCTGGGACCGTGATCCAGTCCCAATAGGATTCTAGGGCCGGAGTGTGCTTGAGCTCTAAGTAATCGTGAGTAAAGGAACGATCAATATGATTCCTAAAACACTTAATCTCTAGCATGCACCAATAAAGCTCGCGGAGTGTCTTTTTAGGTGGAAAAACATTATTTAGGGGATCATCCCACAAATGAGATAACCCAAGTGCCCTATATAAGAGTTTAACTTCTCTCATCCAGACTATCTTACAGCCAGTATCCAGGGTTCTCACTTCTAGGAAGCCTTGGGCATATTGGGAGAGTTCTGGGGTTACCCATAACCTTCTCCAGTAGGCCACTGTTCTATACCTAGCCAAATCCATAAAACTATAAAATCCCAAATCATAATTTAAAGGTATCAATGGGGTTGACATAGGTAAGCCAGTAATGTTGCGGAGAAATTTGTTCTGTGCTACCGTCAACTTAGTAAGGTTACTGGACCCCCAGAGTTCAGCTCCATAAAGAACTGCTGCTCCAACCTTAGCATTGTAGATTTTTAGGACAGGTCTAATTGGTTTAGAATGAGATGAAAAGAGCTCCTTAGTGAGAGCACCTGTCAGTTGAGCATGTTTTGTGGCTAGCTCATTAGTGTGCTGTTTCCAGTCTAGGTTGTAGGACAAATTGATACCGAGGTACTTAAAGACCTGGGTCTGTTCAAGCTGGACCCCGTCCATAGTAACTCTACCTCTAATGTGTCTCCGTTTGTGCATAACCATGAATTTTGTTTTGCTTGTATTAATAACAAGTCCATGATCTGTGCAAAACGATTCAAAAACCCCGATGGCCCTCTGGAGTCCCTGCTGGGTCTTAGATATCAGCAGGGTGTCATCCGCAAACATCAACAGGGGGATCAGTCTTCCTGCCAACTTTGGGGCATCTGTGGGCTGATGTTCAAAGTACCTGATCACCCTGTTGATGTATAGCGAGAAAAGCGTTGGTGCGAGTACGCATCCTTGGCGTACTCCCCTCGCGATGGGGAATTTCTCAGTGACACTGCCTTGCTGGTTCCACCGTACTTGTGCAAAGTTATTTTCATGCATTCTGCTCAATAAGGACAGAATTTCTTTTGGGATACCCTGTTCTTGTAGGATATTCCACAGCTTGTGGCGGGGAACTAAATCAAAGGCTGATTTTTTTTTTTTTGTAAAATGTTTATTTTGAATTACAGAGAAAAACAAACATGGGGCTGCGGAGGCGCAGCACAGTACCCCACACGGGGGCCAAATCAAAAAGGCACATATCAATAGTGTCCCAAGACAACATAAGCAAATCCATTCCGAGGGCGAAGAACCATAGCGCCAATGTGGTAGTGTAAAAAGTCCCGGAAAGCCTGACAATTGGGCCAGTGCAATGCAGATAGACAGCATAATAACTGGCCGGCCCTCGAACTTGCATATCTAGGTAGTCAGGCTATGCACCCGAATAGTAACACCACCACAGCCCGGAAACCAACACGTTAAACTCCCCCCCCCCTCCCGTTCCCCCCCCAGGTGGTGACGCCAATCATACCAACATTCATACCGCAACCATACTATACTTGAAAGAGGTGTAGTGACCGCAAAGACGTAGGGCATACAGCCGAGGGTAATCCCTTAGAGAGGAAAGTAACCAATGGACCCCATTGGTGCTGGAAGTTCTTGAATTGGCCAAGGAAGATGTCCGCCACTCTTTCCAAGCTGAGGAGCCTCCAGAGTCGCGCATGCCACAAAGAGATCGCCGGTGCTTCTTTCCTTTTCCAGGCAGCAGCCAATGTGAGCTTAGCCGCCCCGAGGCAGAGCCACAAGATCTTTTTATCCGCCCTGGTCTGGTATTCAAGTCCAGGCTCCCGCAGTCCCAACAGGACATAGGCCATGGAGTCCTCAATGGGGTAAGTAAGGATGTCCCTGATGTGCGAGAGAATCTCCTCCCAATACGGTCGGATCACCGGGCAATCCCACCAGATGTGGCGGAAGTCCCCTAGGAACCCGCAGCCCCTCCAGCACTTATCAGAGGTGGCCGGATAAATGCGGTGTAGCCTGGTCGGGCACATATACCATTGCATGACCGTCTTGAGATGAGCCTCCCTGAGATGCAGCGAATGGTTAAAGGTCGTCAAGTCCCGCCAAAGCGCCGACCACTCCACATCCGACACCTCCCTCCCCAACATCTCCTCCCATTGCCCCATATAGCGAGGACGGGGCGCTATTGTCGATTTGAGCAGAAGCTGATACAGGAAGGAGATGACCCCCTTCATGGCAGAAGTCCGCAGTATGAAGGCCTCAAAAGGCGTCGGCGGTCTCGTAGCCGCCTCCAACACCCCAGGCGACGTGGCCCAGTGAAGCAGCTGAACATGCCGAAATTGCTCGGTCCGGGGGACTCCATAGTCCCTCATACAATTAGCAAACGTGAGAGTGTCCTGGCCATGAAACAGATGGGTCAAGGCCCTGCAACCCCCCTCCCGCCACACGTCAAACGGCCCCTCCCGCAGCGCCGGTGGAAATGCCGGGTTGAAGTGCAAGGGCGTGAAGGGCGAGGGGAATGTGGTCCAGCGGTCGTCCGCGGCGAGGGTGTCCCAAACCTTCAATGTCGTACTCGTAGGAGTACTAATATACGCGTTGAGGGGGCGGTCCTTTTTTGGTTTCCAGGCCAGGTCCCAGATCGACCTGCCTGCCACGCTCCGTTCCATATGCAGCCAATGCTTCTCGGATGTTTGCTGCGACCATTCCACCAACACTCTGAGCTGAGCCGCTTTGTAATAAAGCTGTAAGTCAGGAAGGCCCACCCCACCCTCGGACCTCGGCCGAAGCAAGACCGTAAAGGAGAAGCGCGCCTGACCCCCCTGCCACACGAAACGCAGTATCTGAGTCTTGAGCCGCCGGAAAAAATCGCCGTCCAAGGGGACAGGCAGTGCTTGGAACAGATAAAGGTATTTGGGGAGGAGAACCATCTTTACGGCATGGATCCTGCCAAGCCAGGACAAAAATTTAGGTTTCCACCTATCCAATTCCGCCCGGGATTTCGCCAGCAGGGGTGGGAAGTTAGCCGAGAACAGTCCGCCCACTGTCGGAGTCAAATGGACCCCCAAGTAGACGATCGATCCGGCGGCCCAAGCCAGCGGCGTCAATGACCGCACACGAGCCACCTCGGTCTGCGAGAGAGTAAGGTTCAGGATATACGACTTGCTGTAGTTGACCTTGAAGCCGGCCACCTCCTCGTATTCCAAGAGGACCTCCCTAACACACGGCAGTGAGCGCTCCGGGTCAGCTATAGAGAACAAAATATCGTCCGCGAAGAGCGAGATCTTATGCTGCTCCCCTGTGAATGGCAAACCCCGGATCCCCTCATGTTCACGCACTGCCACCGCCAAAGGCTCGATGCTCAATGCGAACAGGAGGGGGGACAGAGGGCACCCCTGTCTAGTGCCGCGTGAGTGCGGAAAGAACGCCGATAAATGGCCATTCACCGCGACCCGTGACCGGGGGCAGCAGAAATTAGCCCTCACCATTTTAATGAATGTCGCCGAGAAGCCGAAGGCCGTCATCGTATTGAACAAGAAACCCCAGTCCACTCTGTCGAAGGCCTTCTCGGCGTCTAGCCCCACAAGGACCGCGGGAATATGAAATCTGTCTGCCTTTTCGATGAGATGCACCACCCTGCGCGTATTGTCGTGGGTCTGGCGCCCTTTGATGAACCCGGATTGGTCCGGGTGTATGATCGCTGGCATTAGGTCCTGTAATCTACGCGCCAGGATCGCCGAGTAAAGTTTGGCATCTATATTAAGAAGGGCTATCGGGCGGAAGGAAGCACACTGGGCGGGATCCTTCCCCGGTTTAGGCAGAACTGTGATTACCGCTTCTGCCAAAGAACCAGCAGAAGAGCCGGACATGGCCATGTCGTTAAAGAGGGTCACCAAAAAATCACAAAGGTCGGAAGCGTATGATTTATAAAAAGTGGCGGTATAGCCGTCCGGCCCAGGAGCCTTGTGAAGTTTCAAGTTCCTGATGGCATCGAGTACTTCCTCCCTGGTGATTGGGGCTCCTAACAGCTCGTTCCACTCCTTTGATACCTGTGGAAGGGGCAGTCGCTCCAAATACTCCCTTTGGGCTACCGCATCTAACCCGTCCCCCGCGTAGAGGTCCGAATAAAAGCGGCCGAAAATGGCCGCCTTCGTTTCATCCCGGTGTTGCAACTCTCCCGCCGCATCGCGGATCCCGCCGATATATTCACGCTCTCTCTTATCGCGCAGTTGGCGGGCCAGGTGTCTTCCCACCTTGTTCCCACAAGCGTAGGATTGGCGACCTAACCTCAACAGGGTGAATTCAGCCCTGTTATTATAATGTGCTCTCAATTTCCCCCGTATCGCCGTCAGTGGTCGAAGGGTCACCCTTGAGGGGTTGAGTTTATGCGCCTGCTCGAGGGAGGCCAGCTCAGCCTCCAGGTCTTCCCTTTCCTTGCGCCGCGACCGGTTGAGTTGCGCATTGAGGCCCAGGCACGTGCCTCTGATGGACGCCTTAAAGGCGTCCCAGGTATTGGGGACTGAGGTATCCGAAGCCGGGTTGAGTTCAAAGAACTCCCTTATAGCTTTCCGTAATGCCCTATTAGAGGTATCGTCCCGGACCACCGAAGCCGGGAAGTACCATTTTCGCTGCCCGTCGCTGGTCGAAGACCAACGCAAAGTAAGCACCAGCAAGCTGTGGTCAGAAACTGAAAGAGGCAGAATGGCAGAGTCAAGGACATCTCCTCTAAGAGCCTGGCTGAGAAATATATAGTCCAGTCGTGAGTATGAGTGGTGTACATGAGAAAAGAATGTCTAGTCCCGTGAGGTGGGATGGAAGAAACGCCACCCATCCACCAGCCCCATCTCCCCCACCACCTGCTGCGACACAGTAGAGAACACACCAGTATCCGCCCTGTGAGCGCCGGACCAGTCCATCGCCCCATCCCATACCAGATTAAAGTCGCCCATGAGAAACAAGTGCCCGTCAACAAAATCACCCACCCTTTGCAGCAAGCCCTGCAGGAACTTATTTTGACCGGCATTGGGGAGATACGCCACAACAAAAGTACACAACCTCCCTTGTACAAGCCCCTTCACCATCAGCCAACGGCCATCCTTATCGGTGCGTATCTCTATAGGTTGAAAGTGCAGCGCAGCGCGGAAGAGGATAGCTACCCCTCGATGCTTCGTGGATGCAGAGGATCTGTATATTAGGGGATAAGCCCTATGCTTAAGGCGCAGCTCATCCTTGCGCGCTAGATGAGTCTCCTGGAGCCCCACAACATCCAATTGGTGGTCAGTTATGTATTTCCACACCTTCTGCCGCTTTTGTGGAGAGTTCAGCCCCTTAACGTTCCAAGTCCCTATGCTAACAGGCATAATAAAGCATGAAACAGGAACTAGCTACGGACACCTCGTCAGACCCCCCTCCCTCGTCGGAAGGTCCCCCGGCCACAAGCAACACAGAGATGGATCCCCAGACACCCCCCCCAGCCCCGCAAGCCCAAATTCGAAGCAACTGCAAGACCGTCACACGCCACCCCCACCACAGGGATACCACCCCTTCCTTCACACAGTCACACATCACCCTACACAACTCATCCGCGTCACCACCTCCGGCACACCCTTCCCCCGCAACTCCCAAAACCAGCCCCCCAAGGCCCTCCCCTCCCCGAAAAACCCCCCAACACAGTAATACACAAACCAAACCACACAAGAATGAAGGACCAAACCTCCCGGAACAGATTAGAAGTTCCAAACAAGTCCTCCAGGAGCCGGGGGAGAGACACCAGCCGGTGCCTCCCCAAGACCACATACCGGGGTGTCTTCCCACAAAGTACAAATGGACCCACGGTACCTGCTTGGTCGTGTCCCTCCGGCGTCCGACAAGTCACCCTCCTTCAATCACGCCGCCCCGGAACCAAGCTGGGAGGCCGAGAGCGTGGCAGAGGCAACCGAGGCCACCGCGTCAACCCTTTCTTGTAGCCTGGTAGTCCTGTCAGGCACCCTTCTCCCCGCCTCCCCCCCCACCCTGTGCCACGAGGGGGACCTCCGCCGTCCCCTCGTAGAAGGGCTCTCAGTGCCCTGCGAAGATCCCGGCTCGTCGATGCCCAAGAGATCCTTTGCAACCTGGAGGGACCTGATCTGTTCAAGCCTGTTTTGCCATCTGAATATGATGCGGAATGGGTGGCCCCAGGAATAGGCGATGTTGCGCTCCCTCAAGAATGCAGTCACAGGCCGGAACTCACGTCGCTTCCGCAGAGTGGTAGCAGCCAAGTCCTGGTACAGCTGAGGGTGATGACCACGAAACTGGAGTGATGGAGCCTCCCGTGCCTTCTTCAAGATGCGCTCCTTCAGCTGAAAGTCGTGGACGCAGACCAGTATGTCTGGTGGAGGGCCCCCACCACGCCTGGGAAGCCCAACCCTATGAGCCCTGTCCATCTTGATGTCGCCAACTTCGTCGTCGCCCAAAACCTGCTGAAACAGCGCTAGGACATAGCCCCTCAGGTCGCCAGACTACCCGTCCCATGGCACCGACCTGATGCGGATGTTGTTCCGCCTGGAGCGGTTCTCCAGGTCCTCCGCATGCGCCTGCAAATCCAGATTTTGTTCCGTGAGGCGGAGCACATCCTGTTGCAACTGGTGCACGTCATTCGCCACATTAAGGTCATGGTCCTCTAGGGTGGCCACCCTCTCGCCGACACCATCCAGATCCCGTCTCACCTCCCTAAGGTCTGATGCGAGTTGATCTCGCAGGTCGGAGATGTCCGCCTTTATGGATGCGAAAAGCTCTGTCATGAAGGCTTTGGTAGCCGGCGCCTCGTCGTCCTTTGACGCGGACGAAGAGCTCGCTCCTGGGGACGGCGGATGCTGAAATCCCCTGGTCGGGCCGTCCTTGCCATTCTTCCCTTTCCGCTGGTTGCCCGCCATCCTGGGACCCCAAGGCTCTGTGACGCTCCCCCGGTGGCGGACGTGCGCAGCCTCACCGAGGCGTATGAGGACCACAACGCCAGGCGAAGCCCGCCAAGTGTTCCGGGGCCGTGCCAGCCGCCGTGTGGGTCTCTCAGCCGTCACACCCGAGCCCCACCGTATCGCCTCCCAAGTCTCCACTCGTCGGGGCGTAGGGGCCCAGCACGTGAAGGGGGTCCACCTGAAGCTATGCCTCCTCCGGCCCTCACTGTTGTTGGCGCCACGTGCGCATAGGGGCCCAGCCCGTAAAGGGGATCCTCTTGAAGCTGTGCCTCCACCGGGCCTCACTAGTGTTGGCGCCACGTGCGTAGCCCCCGGTCAAATGTGTGGGCCCAGGCTGCAATGGCGGCTACCGCTCCCGACCCTCACTTCGCAGCAGCAGGGAGGTCGTGGCGGTACCCCCTCGATAGCAGGTCCTGCCTGTCCTTGGAGCTCCTGTGTTAAGGCCTCTCACGGCCGCAGTCTGCCTTATGCCCCTCAAGGACGGCTGCCCCCACCGGCACTTCCCACGTGGACAGCCCAGCCAGATCCAAGTTCCGCTCCTACGGAGCGTCCGCCGCGCGCCGCAGGGGCCCCCACCGCTCACCAGGCCGGGGGTGTGTGCTCCTCCTGACCCCCTCCAGGCCGCTCACCTCCGCCCGCTCGTAGATCCCTCCGCTCCGCCGAGTTGCGGTCCGCCGCGGCACGCTCCAGCACCGCGGGGGCCCCGCACTGCACCGCACTCCAGGGGTGGGACGGGGGGGGGGGGAGAGACCGCCCCCCAGCAGAGCCGCCGTCTCCTCAGGGTTCCGCGCTGGCCAGCGGACCCGGCCTCCGTCCTGGACGTCTGCCGCCGGTCTGCACTTCCGGTCCGGCGGGCTCGGCAACGCAAGTCCGGGGTCAGCAAGGCCTTCCCCTGCCTCCTTCTCCGCAGCGGGTCTCGCCCTCCAGATGGCCCTGAGGTGCGTCCGCGGCCGCCAGGAACCTGCCCCCGTGCTCCGGTTCCTCTCAGTAAGCGGACCCGTCGGCAAGGTACGGTTCCGGGGGTGCTATTCGAAGCTATTCAGAGGTCGGCGCCGGAGGGACAGCAAGGTGCGTCTCACTCCGTCGCCATCTTGGCCACGCCCCCCCCAAAGGCTGATTTTAAATCAACAAAAGCCGCAAAAAGCATCCCACCCCCTAGTAAAACTACGCGCCAATATAATAAAACAAATCTAAAGACTTGGTCAATGGTACTAGTATGGCTACGAAAGCCAGCCTGTAGGGGTGACAATATATCCTGGTCGTCTATCCACCCATGTATTCGCTGTAGTAGCAATCTTGCCAATACTTTCTGTATACATGCGATCAGGCTAATAGGCCTATAATTGCCTGGATCCGAGCATGCCCCCTTTTTATAGATGGGGATGATCTCGGCTCCTTTCCAGATCTCAGGAATAGGCGAGCCCTTTGCAATAGCATTGGCTAACAGCTGGATGTAGGTGGCCCATAGGTCCTTGTCATGCATAAACAAGTCTGCGGGGATAAAGTCTAGGCCCGGTGCTCTGGCTTTAGGTATATTATTCAGTGTTTTTAAGGCATCATCTTTAGAGAAGAGTAAGTGGCTCGTTGAGGTATCTACTAGGGCCACACACTCCTCTTCACCACCGTCTTTAACAGCAAACTGGGTAGCATAGTGGGATACCCATGCTTCTGGTGACACATGATTCATGGGTTCTCCTCTTATGGCCCCCCTTCCCCATTTGACAATGTTCCAAAAGGGCGTCATAGATCTTTCCCTACTAGCTGCAAGGAGATCCTTCCAATAGCCTTCCTCCCAATCCCTTTTTGCACTAGTTTGCACCTTTTTGTACAAAGTTCGTGCCTCCCTTATCTTGTTTTTATCTTTAGTTTTTACAGCATCTGACAGGGACCTATAGGCAACCCTACAGGTTTTATCATACCACTGATCCTCCTTTTTGGTTGGCCTACGCTGCTTCTTCTTAACTTTTTTAACAAAAAAAGGTTTTAATTTATTAAAAAATTCATCATGGATCCTACTAATTTCAAATATTGGAGTATCCTTATCGGTTACACCCTGAACTTCTCTAATGGCCTGGGTTGTTAAATCCCTCAAGGCTATTATACTTTCCTCGTTGGCTGCACAAGTTGACCATCTAATGTGTCTTTGATCATTTGAGAGGTTTATTTGGACATTTTCCCTCTGTTCCTCTTTTGTCACCAGATCAAACAGTTTAAAAGTTAAAATTAATGGGTCATGGTCACTTTCCGCCCTTGACTCAATCCACATGTCAAGAACATTAGCCCAGTTCTCTTTGTTAGTCAAGATGTAATCAATACGACTATGTGTAGTTCCATTAGAGAAGGTAGGGGCGCCCAGTTTGTCTGACCCTGTTCTTCCGTTAGTGGCCCGCAACCCAAACTCGACACATAGGACTTTTAACTGTAAGGCAGCCTCAGACCATTTTTTAATGGGTATCAGGGAGAGCTGAGGGATTTCCCAGATGTAGTCCTCTTCAGTCGTGAGGTCTACGTCCTGGTTATCTAGCGGTTCAAAACAACAATTAAAATCGCCACCAATAATAATGTCAGCATTTAGACAATGTTGGTTCAGTAGGGAGTCCAACTGATCAACTGCCTCAGTAGGTTTACCTCCTGGTAGTCCCCTAGAGTAGATGTTAAAAATAAAAAGATCCTTACTGGACGGTCGCTGTAGCTTGACCAACAATATGTCGGAACTATTGGTGCCTATTTGAAGAGCTGAATGATCGTTGTTCTGTTTAATCCATGTCACCAGACCACCTTTGGCCCTTCCCCTTAAACTCGGAGTGGCTGGAATGAAAAAATGTAAATATCCTTGAATTGGATCTGGGTCTAACTGCCAAGTCTCCTGGAGAAGGATTATGTCCTTTGAATCCAGGAAGGTTAGCAAGTCATGTGATGGTATCTTATTTTTTAACCCTGCAACATTCCAGGACACTAAGGTATGCTGGGCAGTGACATTATCATTGGTAGATTTAATACTACTAAGTTGGCCCTCCCTCTGTTGCTGGGTGAGATCATATTCACTTATATTATTCCCAATAACAGCCAGTTCAGGAGATACGTTTTCATTTAACTCATTTTTCTCATTATTATCAACATGGTCAGAGCATTCATTACAATTGTAAACATTATTCATGGCACCAAGGTCACCCTGTATATTAGTTGCATTAATCAAAACATCAATTAATTCAGTATTTGATTGGGTTTCCATTTCCCTGCCAGCTTGATCACCAGTGAGAGTTGTAAAATCTTTAGAACTTCTACCCAGTCAATCACAGTCATTAAGCCCTGATAAGGCTTCATATCTGTTGCCTAAGACCATGCCCCATTCATTCGGAGGAGCCCTTGGGCCTCTGTTGTTTCTAACGGTATTCCACAATGGTCCCGGAGTCCTTGGAAAAGTTACATTCTGTTGCTCCCCGTAAAAGAATTTTAGGGTGAGGGGAACGACAGATCCTGCTCTTCTTTGAGGAGGGTAGATGTAGTTTAGGAGATTAGGCAGAACACCTGGGTGGCAAAAAGTCACTATGACACAGTCTCCCTTAAACCTTTTCGGTCGATTTCCAATCCAGGCGACCCTCTTTACGGACTTGATTTCAGATGCAAGCTGATGTTTACCTCCCGGAGCCATTTGCATGTTGCTTGTTAACCAGTGCAATGCCTTGCTAGACAAGGATGCTGGCGTTTCAGATTGTGCATCCGTTGGCGGGGGAACATTGGCCAGCACCAGTACCACTGGGGAGGCTTCTTCAATGAATTGAAGGGGGTCTATTTCCTGGCAATTTATTGGTGCAATGGTTGTTGGCTTTGGTGCGCCAACAGGATTCAAGGACTGATTGATAGGGTGAGTTTCATTACGAGCTGAACTTGCTGGGAGCGTTGGACTGCTCTCTTTTTCAATAAAGCTCCTCGCCTTATTCTCGGTTGATTTCACCATTTGTGTCACCAAGGTATTGACCATATCAACCCCATCCACAGCCTTGGCCTGTAGACCACTCATCCTTTTTACCTCCGCATTCAATTTGTCGATTTTGGCGACTAAAGGCTTGATGATAGTTTTAATTTTGGAGTCAATGATGTCTGCTATCTTCTGGAGCAAATCATCCTCATTATAGCTTTTATCATGATAGCTTTTATCAAGAGCATTGTTATCATCATCATCGGTAGTTTTTGCCTTGTTTTTCCCTGCTGGAGTAGCTTTTTTCCTCCTGTTTCCTGAGCGTAACCCCGTCCGCTTTTGCTGGGTTTTTCTATGTTTTCTCATAGGTCGAGTTTCCTGCTCAGGAGATGAGAATTCATCAAGGTTGTGAACCAAGGTCTCATGTTCGAGGTCGATAGTAACTTCTGGATCCAGTGGCACTGTATTGGCTACATTGTCCAACATAAGACTGTTCTGGTCATCTGGATTTGGGTTTGGATGGACCGTAATGTCTATAAGGTCGATAGAGTCATCAGGCGCTAGAGAGACTGACTGTTGGGGGCTTTGGGTCGGGCTTGATAGCTGTAGGTTGGGGGATTGACTTAGTCCCAATGATTGCCTTCTTTCGTTGTTTATTTTAGCAACAACTTGGAGCATATAGTTTTCTATAGGCTTGGTATTAGTAGGTGGCTGTTTTTTGACATTTTTTTAGACATGTCTAGGGCTACGTTGTTGATTTGACCAGTGTAAAGGAGAGTAGCACACGTACACGCCGGCTCAACAGACCTGCTAAGTCAACTAAAATTTAGAGACTGCAAAGTACTATATAGTCTTTTACCAATAGTCACTTGTCACTTTTACACAATCACGGGTGATATTCAATTTAGATTAGAGGCAAGCAGTAAGCCACTCACTTTGACAACGCATAGAGGGATTAGAAGAAAGAAAGATGTTTTCTTACTTGTTAGGGGGGTTGCCCAGTCCAGTCCCGGCCAGTCTAGGACTGTCTAAGACTGTCCCGCCCTTGTCCCGGGCTTCTCCCGGGCTGCTCCCGCGCGCTCCCGCGCCGTGGGATACTAAGTTCCTTACATTATGCCACAAGTTGGGGGCGTGCCGATGATCCGGGCCAGGTGTGGGAAATCAAAGGGAGTGTTGGGACTCGTAGTCCCCTGGAAACAACAGCGACGGTGTAGGTAGCGCCTCTCTCGCTCAGGGCGCTGGACACAGAAGATAACACTCCCGTCGGAGCTCAGGAGCAGTTTTCCCTTAGTCCCAGGAAAGTTCGCCAGCTACTACAGCACACACCGCAGAACCAAGCCACAGCCAGCAACAGCGCTGCGGGACCCGCGATAGCGGGTTCCGCGAGGTCTTTTCAATGCGCCTCAGGCTGGGGACGTGCCGATGATCCGGGCCAGGTGTGGGAAATCAGAGGGAGTGTTGGGACTCGTAGTCCCCTGGTAACAACAGCGACGGTGTAGGTAGCGCCTCTCTCGCTCAGGGCGCTGGACACAGAAGATAACACTCCCGTCGAAGCTCAGGAGCAGTTTTCCCTTAGTCCCAGGAAAGTTCGCCAGCTACTACAGCACACACCGCAGAACCAAGCCACAGCCAGCAACAGCGCTGCGGGACCCGCGATAGCGGGTTCCGCGAGGTCTTTTCAATGCGCCTCAGGCTGGGGACGTGCCGATGATCCGGGCCAGGTGTGGGAAATCAGAGGGAGTGTTGGGACTCGTAGTCCCCTGGAAACAACAGCGACGGTGTAGGTAGCGCCTCTCTCGCTCAGGGCGCTGGACACAGAAGATAACACTCCCGTCGGAGCTCAGGAGCAGTTTTCCCTTAGTCCCAGGAAAGTTCGCCAGCTACTACAGCACACACCGCAGAACCAAGCCACAGCCAGCAACAGTCCTCCTAAGTCATTCTTATCCCCAAAGGACAAGTGAAAACTGGACAGATAAATATTGTTTCTAGTGTAACAGCTTTCACTCAAAATCAGTACCATGTAGATGTGGTGGATCTGGGGGATATGGTGGTGGTGGATATGGTGGTGGTGGATGTGGTGGTGGTGGATGTGGTGGTGGATGTGGTGGTGGTGGATGTGGTGGTGATGGTGGTGGATGTGGGGGTGGATGTGGTGGTGGATGTGGGGGTGGTGGTGGATGTGGTGGTGGTGGTGGATGTGGTGGTGGTGGTGGAGGTGGTCGATGTGGTGTTGATGTGGTGGATGTGGTGGTTGTGGATGTGGTGAAAGTGGTGGTTGTGGACATTCCACAGAGGTCTACTTTATTTAGACGTTAATGCCCTTCCTCTGATGGAGGGGAAGACAAGTTAGAACTAACAGTTGATCATTATACCTGGTCAGGTTGAAGCTTGTTTTTACAAATTTTATATGACAGATTGTCTTACCAATCAAAAACTGAAATTGATGCATCTTTTATGTTCCCACCTTCAGCCTCCTTGTGGCCCCTGCCATTCATGATAATCCTCTGAGCACCATTAGCATAGTTCATTGTAGCTTTATTAGCAAACTTCTTCTCGTTCTGTCTTTTGATATTATATGAGAGAGAGAGAGAGAGAGAGAGTGTGTGTGTGTGTGTGTGTGTGTGTGTGTGTGTGTGTGTGTGTGTGTATGTATGTAAGTAGGATTAATTTTCGTTCAGCCCTTGGTTGCAGCTCTTGCCTCTGATTTCTATGATTAGTACAAGTATAAATCGTAGTGTCTGTTAAATGCTAATTGTTAACTGGCTATTGCATTTGTGCACTATAATGCGACACGGCGGGCAGGGGAGGGGGCGGAGCGGGTAAAAAAAAAAATAAACAAGACGGAGGGAAGAGAGAGAAGGGGAGGGGGGAGGAGAAATGCGACACAGCGGGCAGGGGAGGAGGGGGCGGAGCTGGGGGAGGCTGTGAGATGTGCACTATATGTTTTATATTGCTATTCGAAATGTGACCCTTTTTGAAAAAATATATTTGTTGTCTTATGTACAAGTAATGATGCAGGAGTAATTACGTTCTTTGGATTTGACAATGGAAAACGCTAGTCTGCTTTCTGTAAGTGTAACCTGGGGCTAAAGTCTTTCATCTATAAAATCCAGGGATCACATGACAATCTGCTGAACGTTTTCATTGGTGGTTAATATTTTAAAATGTGTTTGTTTCTAATCACTGTTATCTGGTGAGCAAGGCGAGTGAGTTCGCCGAAAGGCGTCTGGATCGGGGCACTCCGAATTCACTTTTAAAAATGGAATAAAAAGATTTTCTGCAACACGCATGCCGCAGTGAAGTGTCCGTTTCTCCTTAAAGGTGCTGTTTTCAACAGCAAGCTTGTCGGAGCGTTGATGGATGTCAATTAGAGAGGCACGACTTGGCTTCTCTCCAACGGACCCCTTCCCGCGTAGAGGCTGGTTTTTTCTACAAGTCGATTTGGAATTTGAGCTCGAGGAGAGTTATTTGGAAACCAGCCCCCTGCTCGGCACACAAAGTAGGGGCCCCGCGGCGGACGCCGTGTCATACCGGAAAGTCGGACGACTTGGAAAGGGTGGCGTGCAGCTCTGCAATAAGTCGGTTCCCGGGAATTTTGTGCATATCAAGCAGGAGGGGAGGTGGTTAGCGTGTGCAGTAAGAGAATTTTGTGCTGCTCGATAGCGGTTTCATATATAAATAATTCAAGTGAAGGAATCAGAGTGCCCCGGTATGGAGGAAACTTTTGCTAATAGAGAGAAGGTAGCAGAGGAACTGTTTTAAATATGCCGTCTATTGATGAGCGTGTCAATCGGAATGTGGAAACAACAGTACAGAATGGAGATTTGAGGAGTCTAATGAAACAACTGGAAAAGCACCACAAAAACGAACTTACAAAATGGTGGGAGGTAAAGTCACTTGAAAAGTATCATGAAGCAGGGCGGGTGCCGAGGGGTTTGCGTATTATGCTGGCGCCAGGACGGAGGGAAGAGAGAGAAGGGGAGGACAAATGCGACACGGCGGGCAGGGGAGGGGGCGGAGCGGGTAAAACAAGACGGAGGGAAGAGAGAGAAGGGGAGGGGGAGGACAAATGCGACACGGCGGGCAGGGGAGGGGGCGGAGCAGCGGGGAGAGGGTGTGAAAGCAGCAGGGGCCTGGAGTGCGGCTGAGGGAACTGATGTGCACGCGCTTTTAAGCTCAATGCGCATGCGCATTGAGCTTAAAAGTCACGGGCACTGCAAGGAATCGCCACGATTCCTTGCAAGTTAGTTAAAGAGTGGTTAAGCCCCCATAGTCTCGCAAGCTCGATGCGCATCGACAGGCGAGACCTAAAAAGGTGGCATTACCTACGATTTCTTTACATCTAGACAAGCACAAGACTCTTCTTCACAGGCTCCAAAACATGAAGAAAATGCTATTCTAATTTGGATTATGAGAGAAAATGCTGTTCAATTACAAACCAATTCATGTTTTCTGAAGCACATGGAATAGGAATAGCACTCCACTTGGAGAGGATGAACTATTAAAGTTTTTATAGGGCCTGTCGTTTTAGCTAAGTGAATCCTATATAGACCCAAGACGAATGGGTATTTTTTTTTTAAGGACAACTATAAATCACAGTATTATTTTTAGGCAGACTACTATTTGATGCTGGTTTTGCTCCCCATATATTCTTGTTTAATAATCTGAATAAGAAATGAGAATAAAGCTGGTCGAACATCTGCAAAGGAACAACAAATTCCAGGCAGGAGAATGAAACATGGGCAATAATATTATATGGAAGGGGCCCATTTTATTCAAGTGTAAAGTTTGTGCTTCTTTTCTTATTACAGGTGCGTACTGTCTCCAGAATCTGACAATAATAACAACATGCAATAGTAATAGTAAACCATTACAAGCAAGTAGTGAGGTCACATAGCTTTTGACTTAATCGGATCCACCACTAAGAAGGAATGAGATGAGTGAATAGAGGGTACATTACATATACATAATGTCCATCAGGTGCCACCAACATATACAGGAGCCCTGGGAAATCGAAGAACATGATGATGTCTAAATTAACAGTCTTGTCTGAAAGAGATTAACTCTTTAGATCCATTGTTTTAGTTCTAAGACACTGGATCCTCACGAACACTTGATGTTAAGCTTCATCATCGGCTCTGCTCCTTAGTGAGGGCACATGTCTAAGGTGGACTTCACCGGAACTCGTTTGTTACTGTGAGTTGGGTGAGGGTTCTAGATCTTGGGCCCGCCTGTCTAAAGGTTTCAAACGAAATGGAAATGTATTTACAATTGATTGTGCAGTTAGAAAACTTAAGGGACGATGGGTTAAAATTATGTTAGTGGGATGATTTATTATTTTATAGATATCTGGCTAAAATAAAAACAAAAAGGTTATTAGAAATCTATCTAATTATTGGTTGACATGTTTCTGCCCCTGAGAATGTCCAAGTCATGCACAATCCTCAGGACTGAGAGCCTTGTACTTTCTACTAATCTCATTTCCTATTGTGTATTTAAGTGTTGTGAGAGTGGGAAGGATAGAGAAACAAAAAACAGGTAAACCTGCTGCCTGAGTAAACAGTTAAAGTTCTCCTAGAATAGTTGGTTAACATATAAATACAAATGGCGAGAAGAAACAAATCACAGTTAATCATATAACAAACTCAGCAAAAAACAGATCATGAATACAATTGAACGATAATGTAATTGAGGAAAAATTAAATGATAAGGCTATTTCTTTCAGATCTGATGCATTTTTAAATGCCCATTGAAAGCGCACTAGAATACCTTGTGCAAATGTCCACATTTCTGTGCACCAGTACATAGAACTGTACACATGACGTGCAATGTTTGTTGCTTAGGCAAACCAGGCATATTTGTGGCCCAAACAATCCTTACATCCGAGGGCACCCTTACCTCATATCTTTGGCAGTACTCTCTGATCTCACTGAAATTCAGGGTACCTGTGAGACGTTACAGAAAGGATCTGGCACATGGAGTAAAATAACCACCAACAGGGGAATATGCAATATTAGTGGTGCTCCATGCAGATAGTAATATTACGTGATATGCTGATTCCGTTGGTTGCCTCTGGATCCTGGTTAGACCTTCTCAATTGAAGAAAACAATTCCCCGGACTTAAGTTATACAGCATTGGTATCTTTCATAGATTAACATGTTTAAATAACTGCCGGTGAGTGAGCTGGGGCCCTGTAGTAAACTTCAAAACGAGGTATTCCATGACAAAGGCCTGAAATGGCCATACACACGGTCACTTTGATAACAAAGTTCCTCAGATTTCTTAGCACAGGTGTAAAAAGATGCACAGATTGTGTGAGCTTCAGACAGAGAGGGGGTAGGCTGTATGTGGATCTTTGATAGATACCAACAGCGGTAAACTTTGACGGGGTAAGTACTTGTTACTGATCTAGCAATCGTGCTGGCATAGATTCAAATGCTTAAATCAGAGTAGTAAGCAGTATTTAGTAAAGGTTAAAAAGCTCTTTTCATCATGATGTATAATATATTAACATATTTAAAATTGTTAGAGTCACTTGATCCAACTGCCGATTCTCTAGATGATTCTGTATCCTGTCAGTACTCTTTTGTTAAAGAGTGGTGGCTCCTTCAATCTCTGCCCTGCAGATATCTGCCAAAGGTAACCCAGCATAGACTGCTGCTCTCGGACCATCTTTTTAATCCAATATGCTATCCCTCTATAATTAAGAGGCTGAACAGCTTTTGCATGAGAAAGGGAAACTGCAGATTATTCCACCTTATGAATGTGTACTTAGAAAGAGGATATCTTTTTTTGAAACTGACCAATAGGAGACAGAAGGTACTGTCAATGTAGAACAGAGGTATCTGTGAATATCCAAATAATGTCGTGACAATTCTGTCCCATTTGTTGTTGATCAAATGAGTCAATTCAAAATTATGGGTTTTTTCATATAAAGTCGGTTTAAGAATGGCACGTAGCACTACCAAGTCTTATAAAATCTCAGGAATGGGGTGCTCGTCTTAAATGTTTGGATCTCATCACTCTCAGAGCAGATGTTAGCAAGTAAGACCAATCACTTTCAATGACAGGCATCGAATTTCCACTTTTTGGGACTCATTGAAACGTTCTTTTTATCAGGTGACTTAAAGAGTGTTAAGTTCACACTTAATTGCTGGAACTTTTACTGGTCTAGAACAATCCTTTTAGGAACAATTTGAGGATTCTGATGACTGAAAAGTAAATGCTAAAGAACGGTGTCTGAGTTTTGTCCGGGATACCAGCAGAAGATATGGTAGGTTTTGCTGTGGTTTAGAGGCACCCTTAGGTGTGACACCAGGATTAGAATCTCTTCCACTATGACTGATAGACCTTGCTATGGTGAAGGACTGGGCTATTCTAAGGCCCAGCGGTGCCAGGGGACAACACCTGAAACCTTCGTGGGTTACCTGTTCCGGCGTACAAATCACAGAGACACGGGACACTTCCTTCGGCGTCAAAGATCAACGTTTATTTACTGCAGGGATACAGAGATCGCAAGAAGTACAGCTAAGTGTAGGTTCTGAGAGTCTGCTTCAAATTGCAAAAGTGGATCGCTCCTTTTATACACATTTTCGTCATTACACGACATGACGAACAAAAGGTTACAACTCAGTTCCCACAGTAAACTTCAAAAGGGTTGCATTCATGTTTTCAGAAGCCCGGAACATAATTACAGTAGCATCGCCGGTTCCCAACTGTAAAAGCACGTTATTTCCACATTAAGCACATTCCATTCTGGCTGTAAACGAGTTAAGAAAAAAGGGACAGAAACAGGTGCAAGAAAGACAAAGACAGACAACAGATTGAAAAGAGTGTAGGGGGCAATATCGGAAGCGTGATCGCAGGATCAAAGGATTCATGCCTAACGCATGCACGGCTGAAACAATAGACTGGCACGGCAAGATGAGCCTCGAGCAGAGCCATCTGCCTTTGCCGTGTCATCCCCCTAGTCATAAAGACACACTCAAAGGGACATGCGTCTTCCGCAAGAGCTTGGGAAACCCAGGGTCACGAAGCGGACATTGTCCGTTCACCGGCTACGTGAGGGCAAGAAACAAAATGGATGCCGTATCTAAAATGGAACCCGTGGGTTCAGATGAAGAAACCCACGAATAAGACGAATGCTGCAAAGTAGAGTAGCGAAAACGCGTACACCCACTAAACTCGTCATTTGCGGTTCGTAGATACCGAACTCGTCCATATTTGAACAAGCCCAAAACATCATTACGATTCTTACAGAACCTCAGACGCTCCTTTTGCCCTCATGTAGGCAAGCACTAGTCGATATCAGAATTGATTTCGATATTCATCAGATCGTTCAGTTGTTGCTGGAACATCATTCTATCCATCAATGTCTCTTTGGTAACAGATGGCCGTCTTATACACGTTGTAGCACAGAGGCCACATAAGGCTGGACCACACTGCACACAAAGACAACACGTGAACAGAAACGTCACGACAACCCCTACAATCATCAGAATCTTCCAACCCCAAGTCGCCATCAGACCCCAAAACCATCCTAGTAGCGTCCAATCCCCTACGTCCACGTGTATGGACTCGGAGATTTTGTGCAACTTCGAGATGGCTTGATAAACAGTTGGAGCGTTATCAGGTATGAAAATACAGCAGCTCGAATGGATCACCTTGCACACACCACCTCTATCTGCGAGAACAACGTCTAGAACCATACGGTTCTGTAACGTCATAAGTCTATCCGCCTGAAGCTCTGCTGTCAGATTACCAAGAGCACTTGCAGTTATGTTAGCAGTCGATTCTACCACACGAGTCAACTGTCTCAGGTTCCTACTATTAACCATAGGTCCCCAAAACGGCAGGAAACCCTTAAAGAAGTCTCCGGCTTCTTGACCGGCAGTATCCTCTTTGCTAATAACGCCTCTCACAACTCTGATCTTGTGATAGTCTGAGGCAACTGTAAAAGTCGGTGGCAAAAGATTCGCAATATAACAGGTGCCCGAGAAGTCACGGGGCAACCACGTATATGCGCGATCATAACATACAAAATAGGTACCCTTGGCAGTCAGGAAAACAGGGGAAGAGAGCATTGGTAAAACATACGTTTCAGTACAAGCACTCTTCCCAAGCTAAGCTCTCGGATTTCGACCAAGACCTTGCAGGCAGAAATTACCGAGGTGGGGTACGATCCAGATCGGAGACGAGCTCTTAAGCTGTCTATCACCCACTGACATACTATACTCAGCCTCACTCAGATCCTTGTATGCTCCCACCTCTTCCTCCGGAATAAGCGATGCATCAAAAATATCTCTAAGTCAGCAATCGCTATTGCCAAAGACTTGTGGTACGGGCCGGGACCAAGGTCTGCAGAGCGTGGCTCTCGACGGGGGTAGGAATCTAGTGCACTACGGAACATAGTTTGGAATGCCCGAGCTGACCCCTGGGGGCTGTAAGGAAGAACCAAATATGGGATACCCTTATCCATGGTATGTGGCATTAACCCACACACCCAACAGTTGGTAGTATACATCACCAATTGATGTTGATGAAGAAGTTGGACAAAGGAGTTGTTCATAAACTCCGCACGTCTAACCTGTTCGTGTCGGGGCAGAAGATGAAAAGAATGTGGAGAAATAGTGGGAACAGAATTCAGATCAGGAGAAGAAGGAGTAGGTGAAGTGGAAGGCAATAACGACTGAAGTCCAAAATACACTCCACCCACCAATGGCATAGAAACAGTTAGGAATAGCATGAAAACCTGAAACAAAAGACATTTTGTTCGCAAAACCTTATGCAGTTTAGATCTTTGCACCGACATCCTCTCTACTTCCGACAGCTTAGAGAACTCCATCCTCTAAAAACCGTCCGTAACGTTCTTGACGCACTTCGTTCTGAGTAGCGATTATCAATTCCCAGGAGTTCCCAGGAATCGACAAAAGTAACCGACCTAGTGTCAGAAACCTGCTAAACAGAAGGAAGTACCCGCACGGCCCTACGGTCAACCCGGATGATAGGTTTTAATCAAATAAACATTCAATTCAATACAAGTCTCCTAGCTGTACAGAAGAGGAACACACGTGAAAAAGAACTCAAAAATCAATAAAAAATGCAATTGTTCATAATGTTCATTGCAACAGTAGGGGGGTAATATGAATTCAAAAACGAAAGGGAATTTTATTAGTCTTTGTCACGCGATCGAAGAAAATATCGACTTCTTCCAGGTCGAGTTTGCTCTTCAAATAACGGTTCAGATTGCAAAACAGTGTTCGATCGTTCGGGTAACAATTCAGAACTTGAATTCTCCAATGCTGACGATTCAACAGGTGTATCTGGCTGAACTGAATTGTTTTCTACAGGTTGAGCATCACTGAATGGCACGTAACATGGAAGGGCCTCAGTCTCCGTTGAAGCAATTCCTGCTTTCACCCAGTTATCTGCTGGCAAAGGAAGTGGAACTTTCTTTGTATGACTGGCATGCACCCAGTGCTTCCGGCCTTCCAACCGAACTGCAGTCCTTGTTGCCAGCAGAACTTGGTAGGGTCCCACAAATCTTGGCTCGAGATTACGCTTTCTCCCAAAATTTCGGGTAACGACCCAGTCACCAGGTTGGAGACGATGTCCAGGACCCAATGTTTGTGCCGGCAGAGCTTCAAAAACCTGTTGATGAATCAAACTCAATTTAGCAGTCAGATCATAAAGATAGTCAATCAACATTGGATATTCGAGGCTATTAAATGCCTTAGGCCTCGGAACTCCCCAAATGTTCGCAGGACGGCCGAACACAATCTCATATGGGCTAAGCCCTACTCGAGAGTGCACAGTCGCCCTGGTCGATAAGAGAGCTAGAGGCAATGCATCAGGCCAAGACAAGCCAGTCGTGGCTTGAATTTTAGCAAGTTTCAGTTTCAGAGTACCATTGTACCCTTCCACTAAACCCGCTGATTGAGGATGATTGGCGCTATGGAATTTCTGATGTATTCCAAGGCCCTTACACACACTCTTCATCACACTTCCCACAAACTCACTTCCGTTATCCGACCATACGATCCGTGGCATTCCATACCGAGGAAAATATTCCTTCAGTAGGACTTTCGCTGTGGACAGGGCAGTATTATCCTTAAGAGGGTAGGCCTCAATCCATCTGGAGAATGCGCAAACCACAACCAAAACATATTTCAGGTTATTGCATCTCTCCATATGGATGAAGTCCAATTGGATAACTTCAAAGGGACATGTAGGAGGAGCAAAATGACCAGGTGGAGTGGGGGTGCCCTTGCGAATATGTGACATGCCGTGAGCCATAGTAACAACGGCAAGCACATACGCATCCGGTAACATCCATCTTTGACATTCTGACAAATCAACCCAACATCCATTCACGTCTAACTTCCCCATGCTTTCTTTCCACTTAATCTTTTCAGTTTCGGTGGCCTCATTCTGAATCGCTTTCACACTCTCAACAGTGTCCTCACACATACCAGTCTCCGTCGGCCATCTCACTGAACTCGTAACGTACATTCGAGTTGTCAGATTCTTAGCCGTTTCCTTAGCAATCTCGTCCGCAAACGCGTTACCACAACCAACATCATCCGTAACCTTTCGATGCGCGCTGCATTTAATGATTGCCACCTGCTTAGGCAATGTAAGTGCATCCAAAAGATCGTTCACGAGCTGTCCGTGTTAGATCTTCGTACCATGCGATGTCATAAATCCTCTTTCTCTCCACAATCGACCAAAACATACTGACTGTCAGTAAACACATTCACTCGCTTCCCTTTAGACAAAACACACGCTCTCGTTAACGCAATTAACTCTGCCGCTTGCGCTGAATTCTGACTCAATCTCGCAGTTTCCACAACCGTACTCAACGTCACTACAGCATACGCGGTCGTCACATCACCATTCGGCAACTTGAAGCATGAACCATCAACATACAAAGTACCATCGGGATCTACCAATGGAGTGTTTTTCAGGTCAATACGACCCTTCGTTTCTTCTTCGGTTCTTAGATAACAGTCATGCGGTGCTACATCATCTGATTCCATATTAGTCGGCAACAATGTCGCTGGATTCAGCACATTACAACGCTTTATTTGTATATGACTTGCCAAAAGTGTCAACTCCTAACCGGACAACCTTGCGCTTGTCAAGTGTTGAGTTTTCGTTCGATTCAAGAGAGTGTCAACTGCATGCGGGACCATCACTGTGAGCATATTATCCATGACCAGACCTGCGGACTGTCGAATTGACACCGCAGCCGCCGCTGTCGCTCTTAAACAACTCGGCAATGCTCTAGCTACTGGGTCTAAGGTCGAGGAAAAATATGCACATGGACGCTGCTTACCGCCAAATTGTTGCATCAAGACACTCAACGCACAACCTTCCCTCTCGTGAACGTATAGTGTACACGGCTTACTGTAATCAGGAGTACCTAACACAGGAGCCGAACACAACGCATCACGCAGTTCAGAAAAACTTTTCTGACATTCTTCGGTCCATGGCAAAGGAGTCGGAACATCCTTGCACGTGAGAGCTAACAATGGCTTCGCTAACAATGAAAAGTTTGGAATCCATTGTCTGCAGTATGACGTGATACCTAAAAAGGCACGCACATCTCTCTGAGTTGTTGGCACAGTCATTCGAGCAATCGCTGCGATTCTTTCTGGGGTCAACCTTCTTCCCTCCTTTGACAATAAGTGACCTAAATAGGTTACTTCTTGACAACAATACTGTAGCTTAGAAGGTGACACCTTGTGATGTAAGTCACATAGATGCTGTAACAGCGATACTGTAGCAGTTTTGCAAATCTGCTTAGTGTCAGCAGCCACTAACAGATCATCAACGTACTGAATCAAGGCCGCACCAGCCGGTAACACAAACGCATCAAGTTGACTCTTAAGAACTTGACTGTAGATCGATGGACTCTCACAGTAGACCTGAGGTGCGCGTTTAAACCTGAAGGTGCGACCACCTAAGGAGAAGCCGAATAGATCTCTGCTTTCCTCAGCAATCGGAATGCTAAAGAAAGCATTCTTCAGATCGATTACCGAGAACCAAGAGGCAGAGGCTGGAATCAGGGTCAGTAAAGCTGTAATGTCTGGCACCACGGGAAACTGTGGAACCACAATTTTATTGACTTCTCTCAAATCAATGATAAAACGATACACAGGAGGCTTGGATGGGTCAGTTCGTTTCAAAATAGGTAACACCGGACTGTTGCACACATTTCCCCGAGTTTCCTCGATAACATCCTTTTTGATCAAATCATAAATGATCGCTAATAGCGCTCGCTCACCATCAAGGGAAATACGATACTGGGGAATGCGTGGTAATCGCACATTCGATTTCAATTGAACAACATAAGGTGATATGTCCAGCAGGCCCACATCATTGGGACCCGTTGCCCACAAAGACTCAGGAAGAGAACTCAATTCCGGTGGGAGCTTATCAGTTGACAAGTACATAGGAGAGATCACTCTCTGACCTAATGTAAGCTCCAATCCCGCAGGAGAACAATACAGAGTCGCATATAACCGCTTCAGCAAATCCAGACCCAAAAGATTCTCACCACAACCAGTAGTTAAAATCAAAGGAGCCTCTAGCTCACGTGGCCCGATCGTAAGGGACAAAGGGCTAGAAACTGGATTGCTAACCGGGGCGCCAGAGAATCCAACGGAAACATTTGTTAAGCCAGACAAAGGTGCGCCAGGGAGTTTCGAATGCATGATGGAACTTTTTGCTGCACCAGTGTCCAACAGAAAAGGCTCAACTACGCCTGATGTGGCAACTGCGACGTAAGGCCCTCTCTGATCAACCGGAACTGATACTACTCCCTCTTTTTGTCTATGGCTGTCCTAGTAATTACCATCAGCATCAATGTCATGCTCGACGTAATAGTCATCCACATGATACTGTGCAGATCTACCAGACGATGAATCGCGCTGATCAAAACAATTGTTAGAATCCGATGAAGAAGTAGAACGCTCGTTTTGATTTTGAGAGGTGCCACGACCTCTACCTCGAGACGCCTGTTGAGGACCACTACGACCACCTCGGGCCGAAACACCATTATTTCGGTCACGTAAAACAGGACAATTAAACTTCAAATGGCCCTCACGCCTACAATATGCACATTGATTATACCCAAGCATAGATCTGGGTGTAGAAGAGTCAGAACGCGACTGCGACCTAGAAGACTGCGATTGTGATCGATTTTGCTGTTGTGAGTCATTTTGATTCGAGCGTGGAGGATACGCTTGCTGCAACAAAACCTTAGTTTTAAGCTCCTTCGTTTTCTTATCTGCACGATCATTTTCTTCTTTTTCTCTATTTTCATAATATTGAGCCGTTGCTAATATTTGAGCAGTGGTTGAAACGGCCCATGAACTTTCAGAATTTTTCAATTTGTTGCATAGCTCAGGCAACAAATTTAACACAAATTTATCGACAAACAGTCGCTGGCCTCCCTCAGTGCTCATATCCTGACCACTATGATCAATAAATGCCTCCTCAAATCTAGTAAAGAAATCGGAGACACTCTCGTCTTTCTTTTGTTTGCAAGTAGACAATTTATCCCAGTTCACCCTCATTGCTGGCATAAGTGTCTTCATGAGCGTAATGATCCTTTGGGGTAGAGACGTAATTAACTGTTCAGGCTTAGCCCCACCAACTTGTAGTCCATCGGCCGCCACAATAGCAGCCCAATCACCCCCTAACTCAGCTGCGTGATTCTCTTGACGAATTTTCGCCCAAATGGGTTGCGGTACCACATTACCAAACAACATGTCAATATCGGCAAGGTTCATAATAGTAGCATCCACAAGTTGGGATAACTCCTTATAATAACCTGCCGGATTTTTCCGGGGGTCAGGTAAAGATTGTTTCACCTGCAAAACTTCTGATCGCTTCCATGGGAGGTGTATCCAAACTCTCTGGAAGTGTGGCAAAATGGGTGGAACTTGAGCAGCATCACCCGGCATCCATACTGGGGGAACTTCTCGCATAGGATACTGACCAGGTTGTGCTTTCCAGTCATCAGAGTCGTCATCAAACGACACTCGAGGAGGCACTGTAGTCCTAAAGGCTAACAAACGCTCTAAAGCACGTCGTACATTACCGCCTACAATCATACCGTTCGAAAACTGATTCTGAAGTTCAGTCATCTCGGGCGGTACATTATCTAACTCATCATTATCCCACTCCTCTCTCAAGGATTTACACAATTCCTCGAACACGAATCTTTGTGTGGGTTCATTGAACTGAGAAAACGTATCAAACACTATGCGCGGAGTGTACTTAGCAGGATGTCTAATCCACCTGCGCGCCATAGTCACTAACGTCTCACTTTCCCTGCCACCAGGAATTTGACTCCGTCTCTGAGAGACGTCAGGAACATCGGACCCAAGTATCGGTCCGAAAAGTGGAGAGTAAAGATTAGCAACAGTACTAGGTATACGACTACGAACAGAAGAGGAGAGAAGTACAGGGGCAACAACGTGAGGACTGAACGTAGGAGCAGTAGGAGTAGCCAAGATAGCAGGAGTAGCAGGAGCAATAGACTGAGAAGGTATAGGCAATGGAGCAGTAGGAAGAAGGGCAGGTAAGGGAGCAGGGGCAGCTTGAGGAACAAGAGGAGTCAAAGGAACAGGACCAATAACAGGCTGACCAGCAGCCGCCGGAACAACAGGTTGAGGGACAGGAGGAACAACAGGGGCTGTAGTACCCTGCACATAAGAAGGTGGTGATTTTAACAAATAGGATAACAAAGGATCCTCTGTCGATTCCTCTCCCTTCTTATCAGAACTTGACGGTAAAACCGGATAACATTTATCCACCGCCATACGATGCAGTCTAGTAAAAACTTCCTTTTCCTTCTCGTCTTTGTCTCGCTGATACTGTTCTGCATTTTGCATCACCGTAATGATACCTTCTCTCTTATTTTTCTTAAGCTGTTTGATTTCTTTCTGC
The DNA here is from genome assembly GCF_964263255.1 of Lissotriton vulgaris. Taxonomy (NCBI): domain Eukaryota; kingdom Metazoa; phylum Chordata; class Amphibia; order Caudata; family Salamandridae; genus Lissotriton; species Lissotriton vulgaris. Next base: position 484,950,751 of record NC_141694.1, on the reverse strand, counting down.
TTGGCCTCTTTACGCCATAACCGAAAGGAATCAAACATGGCCAGCCTAGCTTTCTTTTTAAACAATTTTGCTTCGAGATTATCTAAAATCTCAGTTTCACAGCTACCATGGGGTGGCCAACTAAGGACACCATCGTTTTTAGGATCACGGATCCAATATTCATTATATACGATAAGGCCCACTCCGTGTCGACTATAGAGCTCATAAATTGGAGTTCCAACTGGAGGTATCGGACATGAGTCCTCCAACCGGGAATCCGTGCTGCAACATTTAAGGAAACCAAACAAAGTACTGCGGCCAGGCATCGTGCACACTAACCGAGTTTACAAACTTCAAGGGTTATCGAATTACGATATCCTCGCAAAAAATGCAAGACCCTCGGTTTTTGGCAATTGCAATCGTCAAATAAAAATCCAACAACTAAGAACCAACAACTAAGAACCACAAATGCAATGGAACCATGCAAACAACCAAGTTTCAACAACAACAACCAAGGTTTCTGGGAGCGACCCACAAATACTTAACTGAGAGAACAATGGCGTCACCAGGAAGGCCCGTCTATCGTCTCGCCGTACAAAGGACTACGCCAGGCGCCAAAACAGGTCGACAGTCAGGGCATCAGTCCGTCGCAGCCGTCAGGAGGCGGGAATCTTCGCGGGAAAAATCTTCGGACCACTTATTTCGACAACAGGATCGATGAAGCGGGGTGCACCTTCCCTCTGAGATTTCACACGAAGTTCCTCACGATCGTCGGGCTTTGGACCGGTACCGCTGATGTCGCCCTACGTTGGGCGCCAACTGAAGGACTGGGCTATTTTAAGGCCCAGCGGTGCCAGGGGACAACACCTGAAACCTTCGTGGGTTACCTGTTCCGGCGTACAAATCACAGAGACACGGGACACTTCCTTCGGCGTCAAAGATCAACGTTTATTTACTGCAGGGATACAGAGATCGCAAGAAGTACAGCTAAGTGTAGGTTCTGAGAGTCTGCTTCAAATTGCAAAAGTGGATCGCTCCTTTTATACACATTTTCGTCATTACACGACATGACGAACAAAAGGTTACAACTCAGTTCCCACAGTAAACTTCAAAAGGGTTGCATTCATGTTTTCAGAAGCCCGGAACATAATTACAGTAGCATCGCCGGTTCCCAACTGTAAAAGCACGTTATTTCCACATTAAGCACATTCCATTCTGGCTGTAAACGAGTTAAGAAAAAAGGGACAGAAACAGGTGCAAGAAAGACAAAGACAGACAACAGATTGAAAAGAGTGTAGGGGGCAATATCGGAAGCGTGATCGCAGGATCAAAGGATTCGTGCCTAACGCATGCACGGCTGAAACAATAGACCGGCACGGCAAGATGAGCCTCGAGCGGAGCCATCTGCCTTTGCCGTGTCATCCCCCTAGTCATAAAGACACACTCAAAGGGACATGCGTCTTCCGCAAGAGCTTGGGAAACCCAGGGTCACGAAGCGGACATTGTCCGTTCACCGGCTACGTGAGGGCAAGAAACAAAATGGATGCCGTATCTAAAATGGAACCTGTGGGTTCAGATGAAGAAACCCACGAATAAGACAAATGCTGCAAAGTAGAGTAGCGAAAACGCGTACACCCACTAAACTCGTCATTTGCGGTTCGTAGATACCAAACTCGTCCATATTCGAACAAGCCCAAAACGTCATTACGATTCTTACAGAACCTCAATGGGCAGGACTCTTTCTTGAGTCCATATGTTACAATCATCAGAGGGAATATCTAAATTGGAGGACACAAAGTGTACTCCTTCTCCCTGATCAAATAATTTAGTTGTTTGCCCAGTGTGATGTGCCGGGCTTCTTATAGATGAAGAAGTTCCGTGAACGTATACTGGTGAAACCAGTCAAATGTTAATTGAATCAGGTAGTAGAACTTCACCTTGAGTTTGCTGATCACTTGAAGGGGAGAAGCAAGAGAAAGCAGTAGAAAGGCATTGGCAAACGTTTTTAACCATGACACTGAAAAGGCATCCTTTCTCATAGTTCTAAGTGTCAGCTTGGGAAGTACCAGCATTTCTTGCTGCTTGCCTTTGTGAAGAGATCTAGGTTTGGAAGGCCCCAATGGCAAAATACCGAGTCTAGTTTAGTTTAGTTTAGTTTGTAATACTGACTGACTGACAGTCGCTGCTTGGCTGAGAGATTGCACATGTGCTGCCAACTCCCAGCACATGTTCCATCTTCATGGAGATACCTCTTCCAGAAACTTTGACTGCTTCTCCAGCATGACTAAGTATTTGGTATTTGCAACCTTGCCCCAGCAGGTCGAAAAAGGAGGCCCAGACACACTGAACAATAGAAGGAATTTTGTGACTAAAGTCCAACTGCAACTCGGCAGGTAAATCTTCAGGTACGAACATTGCTCAAGGGTATTCTAGAGAGACTGTACGGATTCTAAGACTACTAGCTAACTGGGTACACACACAAGAGGCTGCCTATATGTCACAGATACAGTAATCTACTCACATCCCCTACTATGAGCCTGCACCCATTAGATTCCCTATGCTTATCTTCTAAATACCTCTCCTCTGGCACCGTAGTTATGTCTTCTATCCATTGCGCTTTGCTTTCTGTATTGTTTTGCATAACTGATATATTAAAGTGCTTTTTCATTTCACTAGTGTAAGCACTGGGGTGAACATTCGTTTTTAAGAGCTATTGAGTTGAATGTTGAGTTCAGAGTGTCTAACCCTACATCCCCTCCCCAAGTAAGATTTAAAGTGCTTGGCTTGCTACCATGAGAGTCACGTTATAAATGGCTGCATTTGCTGCTCAGTTATTAGTGTCCACAGTAGGTCAGGCCTGTGAAATCAGTAGTGAAAAGACTTAACCTCCATGGTGTGGGCCCAGTAATGATGGTGTGCCGTGAACACCCAAACAGGTTATGCCAGGGCACTGTAAGGTTCAACATATCAGATCATAAAAAGAGAGCAAAAGGTTTGTGATTATTTGCATTAGTGCTTGCTTGAAATATCAAATACTTTGCCAACAGAGTTTTGGGTTTAACATGAATTTGCATACATAATTAAGGATGTTATAGTATATTATGTTGATTTGTAAAGCACCCGCTCACTCTAGAGGGCATCCTCCCGTAAGCATAACTAAGTAGAAGTAATAATTATTTGTAGTTTATATGAATTACATTTGAATTGTCAGGATGTGCTCATGCTGCGCACAAAAGCTATACCCTAGTAGTTCAATTGTGGAGATTAATTCTGCATGTGCAAAGGTTTTACCGCCTTGGTGGAGTTTTTTTTTATATCTGAATACAGAAATCAACAACTGAACGTTGACCTTGGCAAAGAGCCTGAATTTGTACAACACCACAATGGGTGTGTTTATTTTAGTAACATTTGAGCCATTTGAGCTAGCTATACAATTTAATTTGATTTTTTCTTTGGTCACAAGGCGCAAATTATGCAGCAGAGGATGGAATACGTAGCAAGTGCAGGGCAGGACTGGCAATAGCGGGCTTCAGGCGTTTCCCCAGGAGGCTGGAAGGTGGGCCGGTTTGGTTATTGGAGGCCGGCTCTGCAGCAGTGCTGCAATATCGAACCCGGGTTTAGTTAACCAGTGGTGATTCACACTTGCACCCTCGCGAAACAACCACCCCCATCTCCTACCTCCACCCCACCCCAGACCAGACCAGACCAGCCCAGACACTCCGAGCCGGGCCGATAAAATTGCCAGGGCTGATTTGTGTTGTCGGTCTAACCCTAAGCAAGTATAGTCAAACCACAATTATGTGGCAATCGCTGCAATTGCACAATTGTGTTTTGTCCTGATGTGTGTACGTGACAAACTTTATCCACACACCTATGGTACCTGATTGCCTCTTGCAAGATGTTTTATGAATAGGGAAACACAAATTTAACTACTGTAAATGTTTCACTTCTACCTCAGGGGAGGAGTACATTCATGGAGTGGCACTGTCCAGGTACCATAAAGTGAAGGGAATTTGATGAGAAGAGCTATACAAGAGATGCAGGTTATAAATAACCCTGGAGTATAAATATTACAGAGACACTTCAAACATGTCTTTTTTAATTGAATCTCACTGAAGTGAGAACTCAGAGCATCAATTTGAAAAGTAAATCATTTTTTGGCATTTAGTAATATTTTTTAATGTTCTGGGAACCAATTAAACAGCACTGTGTGCAATAACCGCTCAGAAAATGATGCTATCAAATGTTATTGCTTGCTAAATCGTTCCATATGTTCAGCAGAATATGCTTGACTAAACCTTAGGAAGTGTGCTTACCTACCTATTGCATTGCACAAGGAGTAGAGTGGAGGAGGGTGGCTGAAAATTCAGAATTCGCCTATGTAAGTAAAATGGGCATAGGTAAATTAAACCGGACATGATTATCTCCAAGAAGGTGAGCCCTTCTTGTAGGGGGTTTATACTCAGACCTAAATTCATTGAAATGGCGACGTGCTAGTGCTATACAAACCTCCTTAATTATTTGAGACGGTAATCATACGAAATACGTTGACCAACTATCACTAGATCCAAATTCTACTGTTACTTGCAACAGGCACATAGAAAAACCTCATCCCTGAATTCAGCCCACTGGAAGCCAAAGATGGAACAGCTGAGTAGAAACGGGGATCTTCAGGTTGTATGGACCTTTAATACTGAATATGCCAGAGACGCCCTGAAGAATCTCTGTGCCCATCGGGAATCAGACCTAGACAGCCTGAAGGATGAGGAATGGGCGGGAGCAAAATGCCCCAGCTCTCCTTAGCAATAGCATCCCACCATCCCCTCATACAATTTAAATATTTCCATGGGTTTAGTATCTCAAAAGACTTTGCACAATGAACAGAGCCCTCACGGCCTTCCATGTAAAATGATAATGGGATCCTTTATAGGCACACTATGGGAATACCCCTTCGGGACAAAACTACATCACACTCTGGAAAGGGTAGTTGAATGGTCTGGAGTGACAGACCCTAGGATAGCAAAGGTATGGCTAATGGACGGCCTGGGAGGACCCGGAGTGCTCACACACCGGTGGCAATGGATATGCTAACGGCCAAATAAGACAGTTCCCGTTAATGGAGGTTTCGGCCCCCCACCCGTACCCCATCTTAATGAATGGGTCAAAAGTGAGGATTATTGTGCCGAGGAGGAATACACCGTTTCTAAGGCTAGGAGCTGCCCAGTGAAAGAAACACATGAAGGTTTGGGGGCCGATGGTGGAAATATTTTCTTGGCATATTAACCAGACCGTGGCCTCTCCTGCTGTGCAAGAATCCAATGTAATCAAACCAAGCAAGTCGCTGTAATTGAGGCTAAATACGTTGTTAAATGATATATTATTGTCTATCTGCTGCAATATTGTAATCGAAGCAAAATAATAGTGTTGTGAAAACAATGAAATTTAAATAAATAAGTAAAGTGACTGTGTACGACAAATATTTAATTTACTTTACTTTTTATATTTTAAAACAATGTATACGTGTATAAGTGCATTTATATTCTTCTAGAACACACTTGTATGCATCCTCTGGACTGAGCACTCACACAGTTCTGGCCTAAAAAATTAATAGAATAATTTTCTTGCCAATATTCTTATTTCAGTGAAAATCAATAAAAAAAGATTTATACCCAGATTAAAATGTATATATTTTTTTATTTCTTTGTGAATTAAAATAATATTTCATAATGTGTGTGCTTGTTAGATGAATGCTTGGTTTGCGGTTCAGATCATTGAAAATGCTTAGGTCGGGGTCCCCGGCTTCCAGTAATGACTCTGTGGAGTTCTCCAAATTACACTATTTACTAGGGGTTCCTGGGTTCCAGGAATGATTAAGTGGGGGTTCACAGAAGTAAAAAAATTAAGAACCACTGAACTACTGCGATGACGGAAGGCGAAGACAAGACATTTGGAAGAGAAACTGATTTACCTATATGGGAACTCACCTACAGCTTACATCAAAACTGACTTTTCTCCTTAATGTCAGTCAGTCGGTTTCCCGACTGCACCGCTGGCAGTATGCTTACTGGATGGCACAACCCACTTGACTATATTTTTGGCGAAGTTTGTGAGGATGTTAGTCAAGAAGTATAGGTAGCCATGTTACATAGCAGAAACACACTTTGATGGACAAAACACACAGACCCTTCGAAGTCACAGACTACGTTAGTTAAGTAGCGGTTAACAATTGGATACTGTACAGCACTTGTGTGGCAAGTTTTAATAGGTCATGGTAAGGGTTAGCACAGCTGCAGTTTCACATTACTGGTATGTGACCTAAGTACCAGGACTTCTACTGATGTAGTTGAATGGTACAGGGCAGGAAATGTAAGGATGCCATTAACCTACAGTTTTAGGCGAGCATGACAGTGAAAAGTGAGACTCATTAGCACACCCGAAGGAGGAGACAGTAAAAGCATCTAAGAGGTCCTGCACAGTGCATTGGCAGTAGGCTTTTGCTGGTTGCAACAAAATATATACATATTGCTCCCTTTTACACTGAATCATAGTGGGCTTCTAGATGTTGATGCCAAACTTCATATCGGGATATAAAAATATGTAGCAATTTACTGAATTAGTTTTATATTGACTCCTATGCAGAAACTTAATTGTAAGCAATAGTATTATGAAACTGACAGAGTTTGCTTTATCAGCAGTAACTATGTAACCCCATCCTGTCATTTGGAATTTTATATGCAATGTTCACTACTTTCTGAATACATACTATTTTCTTTTACGTCTCATAATCTGAATTTACCCTGACATATGGAATGAAATGAATCTGTCAAAGCTTACGCTTAATTAGATACATAGCTTCTTGATATATATATATATATATATATACACACACACATGCACACACATATGCACAAATGTATATTTTTTTCACTGAAAAAAACAATGGTTAAAGTGATGTTATAGTTAGGAGAAAAAGTCAATTAAAACATTTTAAACTCAAACAACCACTGAACTTCAACAGCTATAGTTTACTGATGTCACCAAAACTTGCACTAACGCCATGCACAGTGATGTCATCAATGATGTAATTTCAGATGTCATGGGTGATGTTATCAATGATGTCATAGAACATGTAACGAGTGATGTAACATGTGAGGTCATAAGTAATGCATGGACAGGGTGCAAGTTAGTTACATCAGTAAACTAATTGCTGAATATCAGGTTATTTTTTTAGTTTAGCCCGCCACAGTTTAATAAGAATATATATATATATATATATATATATATATATATATATATAGATATATATATAGATATATATATAGATATATATATAGATATATATATAGATATATATATATATATTTGTAGATTATTATTTTTTTTTTCCTCCAAAGAAGTGGCAGTTTCCAGTCCGTAGCCAGACGGCTGCCGGTGCCTCGAATGGGTGCTTAGCACTCACTCTCCAGAAGAAAAAGCACTGCGTGTTTCTTGAGGGTAACCTTGGAGCAACGATGTTAAGGCGGCAGCCCTGCCGTCAGGAATGCACCGCCTCCTTTGAAACGAGAGGACCAGGGGAACCGGCATAGGAAGTTTCCCCCTTTGGATGCGCTGTGATGGATTTAGAGTTGAGGGCGGACATGGAGGCCCATTTGGGGGCTTGAAATATGCGGCAGCTTTGAACTGTACACTTGCCTTGGACTACATGACCCAGCATCCCTCGCTTCAAGAGCGGCCCATCCTGGGCGGGACACCTTGTATATAATTAAGTCCACAGCAAGCACACCTCCTTAGCGTCCTTGCCTCTGAGGAAGAAGGTTGTTAAAACTTCGAAACGCGTCAGGCACGAAGGACGCATTGGACTGCTGAATGCTATCTGTATCCGACTCTCCGCTCATACCAATAAAAAGGGTGACTAACGAACAGCGTTTTGAGTGCTTCCTAATTGAGGGTAACCTTGGAGCAACGATGTTAAGGCGGCAGCCCTGCCGTCAGGAATGCACCGCCTCCTTTGAAACGAGAGGACCAGGGGAACCGGCATAGGAAGTTTCCCCCTTTGGATGCGCTGTGATGGATTTAGAGTGGAGGGCGGACATGGAGGCCCATTTGGGGGCTTGAAATATGCGGCAGCTTTGAACTGTACACTTGCCGTGGACTACGTGACCCAGCATCCCTCGCTTCAAGAGCGGCCCATCCTGGGCGGGACACCTTGTATATAATTAAGTCCACAGCAAGCACACCTCCTTAGCGTCCTTGCCTCTGAGGAAGAAGGTTGTTAAAACTTCGAAACGCGTCAGGCACGAAGGACGCATTGGACTGCTGAATGCTATCTGTATCCGACTCTCCGCTCATACCAATAAAAAGGGTGACTAACGAACAGCGTTTTGAGTGCTTCCTAATTGAGGGTAACCTTGGAGCAACGAAGTTAAGGCGGCAGCCCTGCCGTCAGGAATGCACCGCCTCCTTTGAAACGAGAGGACCAGGGGAACCGGCATAGGAAGTTTCCCCCTTTGGATGCGCTGTGATGGATTTAGAGTGGAGGGCGGACATAGAGGCTCATTTGGGGGCTTGAAATATGCGGCAGCTTTGAACTGTACACAGCACCGAGACCGCCCTCATCGCCGCCACCGACGACATCCGAGCCCTGATGGACAACGGGGAAACAGCGGCCCTCATCCTCCTAGACCTCTCCGCGGCTTTCGACACGGTCTGCCACCGCACCCTAGTGCAGCGCCTCAGCAACGTCGGAATCCAGGAGAAGGCGCTGGAATGGATCGTCTCCTTTCTCGACGGAAGAACACAAAGAGTTCGCCTACCACCGTACAAGTCAGAGGCCACCAAAGTCATCTGCGGCGTCCCTCAAGGATCCTCACTGAGCCCGACTCTCTTCAACGTCTACATGAGCCCCCTCGCGGCCATCGCACGCCAACACAACCTCAACATAATCTCCTACGCCGACGACACCCAGCTGATCCTCTCCCTGACCAACGACCCCACCGCCGCCAGAGCCAACCTGCACGAAGGGATGAGAGAGGTAGCCGAGTGGATGACGACGAGCCGCCTGAAGCTGAACACAGATAAGACGGAGGTCCTCATCCTGGGCTCCTCGCCCTCCGCCTGGGACGACTCCTGGTGGCCCCCCGCCCTGGGCACCGCACCCAAACCGACGGACCACGCACGCAACCTGGGCTTCATCTTGGACTCCTCCCTCTCCATGACCAGGCAAGTCAATGCCGTCTCCTCGTCGTGCTTCAACATCCTGCGCATGCTTCGGAAGATCGTCTGGTGGATCCCCACAGAGACCAGGAAGACCGTCACCCAGGCCCTCGTCACCAGCCGACTGGACTACGGCAATGCACTCTACGCCGGAACCACCGCCAAGATCCAGAAGAGACTCCAGCGCATCCAGAACGCCTCAGCCAGACTCATCCTCGACATCCCACGACACAGCCACATCTCCGGACACCTAAGAGACCTGCACTGGCTCCCGGTCAACAAGAGAATCACCTTCCGCCTCCTTACCCACGCACACAAAGCTCTCCACGACCAAGGCCCGAGCTACCTCAACAACCGAATCAACTTCTACGCTCCCAAACGCCACCTCCGATCCGCCAGCCACGCCCTCGCCGCCGTCCCACGCATCCGCAGAGCCACCACAGGAGGAAGGTCCTTCTCCTACCTGGCCGCCAAGACCTGGAACTCCCTCCCGGCCGACCTGCGCCTGACCCAAGACCACCTCTCCTTCAGGAAGAAGCTCAAGACCTGGCTGTTCGAGCAGTAGCGGCACCCCCCCCCCCAAGCGCCTCGAGACCCTACGGGTAGGTAGTGCGCTCTATAAATGTCTTTGATTGATTGATTGATTGATTGCCGTGGACTACGTGACCCAGCATCCCTCGCTTCAAGAGCAGCCCATCCTGGGCGGGACCCCTTGAATATATTTAATTAAGTCCACAGCAAGCACACCTCCTTAGCGTCCTTGCCTCTGAGGAAGAAGGTTGTTAAAACTTCGAAACGCGTCAGGCACGAAGGACGCATTGGACTGCTGAATGCTATCTGTATCCGACTCTCCGCTCATACCAATAAAAAGGGTGACTAACGAACAGCGTTTTGAGTGCTTCCTAATTGAGGGTAACCTTGGAGCAACGATGTTAAGGCGGCAGCCCTGCCGTCAGGAATGCACCGCCTCCTTTGAAACGAGAGGACCAGGGGAACCGGCATAGGAAGTTTCCCCCTTTGGATGCGCTGTGATGGATTTAGAGTGGAGGGCGGACATGGAGGCCCATTTGGGGGCTTGAAATATGCGGCAGCTTTGAACTGTACACTTGCCGTGGACTACGTGACCCAGCATCCCTCGCTTCAAGAGCGGCCCATCCTGGGCGGGACACCTTGTATATAATTAAGTCCACAGCAAGCACACCTCCTTAGCGTCCTTGCCTCTGAGGAAGAAGGTTGTTAAAACTTCGAAACGCGTCAGGCACGAAGGACGCATTGGACTGCTGAATGCTATCTGTATCCGACTCTCCGCTCATACCAATAAAAAGGGTGACTAACGAACAGCGTTTTGAGTGCTTCCTAATTGAGGGTAACCTTGGAGCAACGATGTTAAGGCGGCAGCCCTGCCGTCAGGAATGCACCGCCTCCTTTGAAACGAGAGGACCAGGGGAACCGGCATAGGAAGTTTCCCCCTTTGGATGCGCTGTGATGGATTTAGAGTGGAGGGCGGACATGGAGGCCCATTTGGGGGCTTGAAATATGCGGCAGCTTTGAACTGTACACTTGCCGTGGACTACGTGACCCAGCATCCCTCGCTTCAAGAGCGGCCCATCCTGGGCGGGACACCTTGTATATAATTAAGTCCACAGCAAGCACACCTCCTTAGCGTCCTTGCCTCTGAGGAAGAAGGTTGTTAAAACTTCGAAACGCGTCAGGCACGAAGGACGCATTGGACTGCTGAATGCTATCTGTATCCGACTCTCCGCTCATACCAATAAAAAGGGTGACTAACGAACAGCGTTTTGAGTGCTTCCTAATTGAGGGTAACCTTGGAGCAACGATGTTAAGGCGGCAGCCCTGCCGTCAGGAATGCACCGCCTCCTTTGAAACGAGAGGACCAGGGGAACCGGCATAGGAAGTTTCCCCCTTTGGATGCGCTGTGATGGATTTAGAGTGGAGGGCGGACATGGAGGCCCATTTGGGGGCTTGAAATATGCGGCAGCTTTGAACTGTACACTTGCCGTGGACTACGTGACCCAGCATCCCTCGCTTCAAGAGCGGCCCATCCTGGGCGGGACACCTTGTATATAATTAAGTCCACAGCAAGCACACCTCCTTAGCGTCCTTGCCTCTGAGGAAGAAGGTTGTTAAAACTTCGAAACGCGTCAGGCACGAAGGACGCATTGGACTGCTGAATGCTATCTGTATCCGACTCTCCGCTCATACCAATAAAAAGGGTGACTAACGAACAGCGTTTTGAGTGCTTCCTAATTGAGGGTAACCTTGGAGCAACGATGTTAAGGCGGCAGCCCTGCCGTCAGGAATGCACCGCCTCCTTTGAAACGAGAGGACCAGGGGAACCGGCATAGGAAGTTTCCCCCTTTGGATGCGCTGTGATGGATTTAGAGTGGAGGGCGGACATGGAGGCCCATTTGGGGGCTTGAAATATGCGTCAGCTTTGAACTGTACACTTGCCTTGGACTACATGACCCAGCATCCCTCGCTTCAAGAGCGGCCCATCCTGGGCGGGACACCTTGTATATAATTAAGTCCACAGCAAGCACATCTCCTTAGCGTCCTTGCCTCTGAGGAAGAAGGTTGTTAAAACTTCGAAACGCGTCAGGCACGAAGGACGCATTGGACTGCTGAATGCTATCTGTATCCGACTCTCCGCTCATACCAATAAAAAGGGTGACTAACGAACAGCGTTTTGAGTGCTTCCTAATTGAGGGTAACCTTGGAGCAACGATATATATATATATATATATATATATATATATATATATATATATATATTTGTAGATTATTATTTTTTTTTTCCTCCAAAGAAGTGGCAGTTTCCAGTCCGTAGGCAGACGGCTGCCGGTGCCTCGAATGGGTGCTTAGCACTCACTCTCCAGAAGAAAAGGCACTCGTGTTTCTGCAGTAGCCTGCATTGGTCTCGATCGAGACCTAGGCAGGCTACTACCGGAACGTGCCGTACTTCTAGTGCTGCTGCAATAAACTGCTGTTATTGGATTAACACCCTCAAATGTTTCTTTTTCTTGGAAATTGACGAGTGGAGAATATTTGTAATTTTAAAGTTCATTTATGGTTCAGCAAATTCAAACCACTAAAAATTCTAACATTCACCAGTTATAGATTACAACGTACACCATGATTATTACTTCAGGACATCAAGATCCACATAAAATTCTAGTACAACATCAAGCACTGGAACCGTGCATTGTGAGAGCCAAGGAGAGACTGGAGGTCTACTAGCTGACCCGTCTCAGCAATAGGGGTATGAGCCTGTCTTGCGCTGCACATTTGTGTACTCCCTGCACTTCCTGCTAGACCGGACACTCTCTGACTACAGAGAACATTTTCTACTCTCTTTCTCCTCTGAGCACTCCCTGCAACGCTCTGCAGAAGCTGGAAAACTGTGTTCAGAAAAGTGCTCCCTCTCCTCTCCCTCTACTCTCCCCTATGCCCTGTATAAAGGGGAGAACGTCCTTGTACCAGTTCCATGTGAAGTGACTTCCTGACTCCTCGGGGAGCATCCTCTTAGTTTTAGTGTGAGCAGAGATCTCAGGTTTCCCAGGATCCTATGTGAGTACTCAGTAAACATACAATACCTCTTTTTGTTTGACTTATTGCCCATATTTTGCAATGAAATAAACAGGTCCACAAATCCCAGAGTTCAAAAACCTAGTGTGGAAATGCTAAACATGCATGGCCAGGGAAAACTTGAGAAACTGATGTGAAACTAGTAGTATGAGTTAGAATAAAGTAATGTGCCTGCTCCTGCAATCTTACCTGGGTCACGTGATGCTTTTTTCTGTTCAGTTACTGTCCTATTCTTGATCATGCAATGTCATTTTCCTGTAATAGTATCAGGTCAAAGGTAATTAGGTGTTATTTCCAGGGATGTCCGCAGTATGCTACTTATTTTAGAATCCTGAAAAATCCTCTCTCTTTTGAAAACAAATATTGGCAAATAACGCAGTAATGGCGACAGATGTCGATCAGGATAATGTTCTTTATAGAAGTGTGTCAATTATATGAAGTTGAAACTAAAAGACAGCGCGATGTACAGTGTAAAGAGTTATTCTCATCCAGTTTGGGAATATGAGGAGACCGCCTGGCGAGCATCAGTACTGCCTGTACAAAGGCACAGTGTTTGCAAGGAATCTATTTTAGTTGATTTATAATAGTGCTCTGTAAATTCAGCACTTCTACCCGTATTTCAAATGTAATTTGTATTTTTATTTCTAAAACGTTTTCTACCAAGATGGATGTCTGTGCTTTGATAATGGTACAATCACTGTCACTTGATATGTTTACTAGTGAGTATTTACACATTTAAAATGCAAAACTGGTCGTGTGCACCTCTACACAAATATGATATCTGAACGCACTGCAAAACAGAACTTGCCTTCACTATACTAGAGGGTGCTTAAACAACAAGGCCGTCTGCTATGTGCTCAAAACTGCAAAATGTCCTATGTCGTATTATGAGCAAATAACGTTCTCAAATTCACTGGGGCTACTCTTATAGCCCACTTTTTAAGTGCTTTAGCCTAGTTCTTGGGTTGATCAACACTCGATTTTTGCTAACAAAGTAAATCTACTAAATCAGAGAATCATTTTTATAACCACATCTCCACAAGCGTATTGGAGGTTTGATCTCTAGCCATTATATACAGCAGTGACAGATGGGGAAAACAACATACCATTATATGTTTTCCTTTAGAAACGACGTGCTATAAATGCGTTTGATGTTTGAGAAACTTTTTTTAAAAATATCAAGATCCCTCTTTGCTTCCACGAGAGGAAGCCAGCATGGTTTTGAATATCGCGTGGCTCGATCAGGATAACTGGTTTTGTTGCCAAGTAGAGACAGTGACACTGATTCTTTTCTCTCCTCCTCATTAGACCGGTCAGTGCTTCCAGGTCGACCTATAGGTAAGTCGCCGCCCGCTTCCTTTTTATAACTAGATTCCAAATAGCATTGAGCTCACAGATAAACGCGAACTGGCGACGGCATTTGTAATAATTGCACGCTATCTTCCAAATCTCTACAGCTTACCGCTACCTAGGAAACGCACCCGTTTTCCGAGGTTTTCAACCTTATGGATCCCCTCCCGGTCAACACCTAAACACAGCAATACTCAGGTACTGAACGTATCTTCAGCCTTCAATTTCTCCTAGCAATTGTACTGAAAAACTTATTGAGGTAAACACGATGTATGCTACCTCAGGTTCACTGATCTTGTTGATTTACTTTATCTCTTTATCATAGCGTCTTTAACCTGAAGTCTCTGACACACCCAAAAGGGGTGAAACAGAGCTGATAGAACGCGATCTTACTTCTAAATCCACGGGATAGTCCACCACTACCTACCAAGATATTCGAATGTAAATAATCCCAGTGGTAAGGATACTTCCAATACAGTGTCCTGATTATTTTGGTTTACTTTCAAAGTAACCATCCATTGATAGGTTCTCTCACATTCCTCTTTTTATGCCTTCCTGACGATGTTTTCTCTTCTCCTTTCGCCTCTGTAGTCTCTCCCTAATCCACCTACGTGGAACATTGCCATAACTTCCAGACCATACTCAACCCACATCCAGGAGTTGAGTTTAAAGGTAAACAACTAAACCTCTTAGAGAGAGCATGTATCTTAATACATCACTATAGATATCGCGTTAAATACCACGCAGTCTTTTTAGACCACAAATGATATTCACACACTTCGGTATGAACTTGTCACCGATAAAACTTTCACTTTACTTTTGCTTGCCCTCACAAATTTATCTCACCACTCTGTAACCCTAGATAGGCAGGACCACCGTGTGCACGTGAACGCTTGCCACAATTGTCAACGGAATGCCATCAACTTCACACCCAGGGCACCACCACTCAAGGAAAACTACTCACTTCCTCAGAGTGTGACACTCTTAGTGTTCTGAACGTCATCACCCATCACACCCACTCCCTGTGCGACTGGATACGCACACCACTACTGCATGCGTGATGCACTTCAAGTCACCATATGCAGTCCAACTTTGCGAGATGACGTACCAGTAAATTTGTATACACTGTGCTTTGTACCACCAGCCCTGAAGAGTCGTGTTGACTCAACAGCACACGACGAAACACGTGTCGGCTTACTGATATTCCTCAAGTCTGGATCTAATAAATCTTCACGCTGCTGGGACAAGAAACACACCAAAGGATCTGCTTCTATGTTATTTCATTTTTTGTTACCTGTCTATTGTACTGAATTGTGGAACACTTGTTTGTAGTTGCGAGAGCATAGCTGTTCAATTGTATATAGTCTCTGACTTTTTAGACGGTTAAGGGTGTTTTTCCGTCTGCTCTTTACGCACTACACAGTCACCAATTTTGAAATACACACATTAACGTTAAATTTGAGGCAGTGCGCCCATGACATCTGAATTCTAAAAAATACCCCCAAGTAGTTTACCTTGTGGTCTATATACAGCCCTGCATATTGCACAGCAGTCTGACTCAAAACGGAATTAACTACATAACATGCTATCAAAAGTCATTTGGCACATTATGAAATATCACATTAGAATGAAATGAGCCCATTGTCAATGGCACTGACACGAATCTTAGGTACTAGTGTGTAGCAAAGAAAATGGCTTAATTAAACTAGAGAATAATGGTACCTTCCCACGCCCATGTCACCAATACACACGGTCTATAGAATAAAGACGCAGTATTCAACTCATTGTGAAAACCATAACAATGCAGAAGACACATTTATATGTAAATTCTGAAATGTTACAATTTACAAAGGCGTTAAAGGTCACTCTGGCCGCCTCTCCTTGCCAAGGGGCTCATTAGTCGTACTTTGGTTAAGACAGGGCTACTGACAGATTCTGACCCTTGTTAGAGACGGCCTTTATTCCTTAGGTTGGTCTATTTTAATCATGGTATTGTAAGCTCAGTCAACAGCATCTGATGGAATATCATAAAATAAACCCACTATGCTCACTTCCACCCAAGTGTTCGAGTATTCAGGCTTGTGGACGCCACTGAGAGCATTTAATTTACTTGTGTCTTACCAAGTCCTAAAAGGTCGACCGTTGGTTCCACGGCTTTCTTTGGGCTAGCTTTAAAATCTAGTTGTTGTTCTTCTTTCTTTGTATTCTGGAAAGGAAAACAATAATTAGTTAATTTAATATATATTAAATATGATGTGCAATATCCCACATAGGCCTTATAAAAACTGAAATAGTTTCCGGAACATAGCAAAGAATTATCTTGTATGATCACATCTGAAGCTGAACATTCCAGTCTCACGGTATTCAGAGGCTGCAACACCACTCGTGATATTTCCACACATTAATAAAAATTAAAATTAAATCATTATTGTTCATTGCACTATGTAATGTGAGTTCATCATATGATCTTACAGACGTTTTAAAGATTTTAAAACATTAGAACCCACTGAACTGTATGGTCAATCCCAATTTTGCTTCTAAAATGTCTACAAATATTCTTGTGAGAACCTTACAGTTTTGTCCACCTTCCTGTTTAATGTGACCCTTATTTTTCATCCTGTTCTAACAATCAAGTTACATAATGTTGGTGCAAATGTGGCCTTCGATGGGAAAGCAAACGCTTTTATGGCGGTCTTCTATTAAATATTTAAAAAATAAATAGGAATGTTATTCATGCTATGAACTCTGGTACTTTTCATCCCTCACAAACACACTAACCGGTTTTGAACCTTCAACTGCCAGAAACTTCAGAATTTAAAATATTAAGTGAAACAGGGTAAAAACTTTCAGGTGGGACTTCACCCTCCACAGGCACCTGCCGCTAATTACAAAAAAATATAAACAGGGAAAGAAAACATGGCAACACCAGGTGCTGTCAGCACCTAGTGGTACTGCCTTGTTAACTCAAAAATCTGAAACACAAGCTCAAGGACATGAAACAAAAAGTGCAACGCTTGAGGAAAGAATTACACGTACAGGGCTTGGTTTTGACTATTTCTAGAGATTTTACAGTTCGGGTTGACATTAAAAACGAAGATGCTCTCCAGCAACAGAACAGGTTGTGAGGGGTGTGCAAGTTGTATCAAATGTAGTTTTTCACACAAGGACTGAGATACTTATAAAGTGACCCAAACCACAACGGGAATTAATTGCCTCGGCTGTCTGGAGTATAATGAGCAGCAACTTGGATTCAGGTCACTGTTATTCGTAGCTGCCTTCCTTTTAAGTACACAATATTTGCATAATTCCACACGTGCAGTGGCCATTACACGCCTCGGGTAATTATTTTTGTGTCAGAACGCTTAGGTCGTCTCGCTTCTTCACAATTTCATCCAACAGTATTCCCGTGTGAAGCCTGCCGTGAATTACTAATTTGATGACCAAGAGACTACATTTTAATGCATAGCATTGCATTTAAAAAGCTGAAATACATTCGGCTTTGCTGCACGGGGTTCCCTGCTCTTAAAATTTGCAGAAGCTGCAGGAATGCATCTCGGGCCCCCGAGCGTATTCAGAAGAAAAAGTTCACAATTTAAAGAGCGAGCGTGATGTCAGCTAAAGACGGGCAGTTCTCATAGATGTGTAAAAATCCAAAACCTGTTGCTTTGTTTATGGCTGCTCAGAATGATGAACGGGCCTCGGTGCCTGACGGCGACAGTCACGCGGGGAGCAGTAAAACCAGAGGAAATACATCTACTGTGCGCAGAAACATCTTTGGCGGGGCACGTTACAACGAAGGAATTTTACTTACACTGGGCACCAAGCACAACGTATAACTGGTATTCAGGAAGCGTAAATAAGCACTCACACTGCAGTACTCGTAGGTGTAATACGCCATCAGCATTGGGGGATTTTGCGTGGGGATAAATCTCCGCATAGGCTCAGGGTATGAGTGTTGTTGGGTCGAAGGAACGAATATGTAGTCACATATCACTGTTTTCAGTTTTTCACCAGATTACATTCCATGCCATGTCTAGGGCAGGAGTAAATGCATGTGTTATGTGAGAGTGTATGGAACAGACCCAAAAATGTGTAAGGGGCCTAGAAGCACGAGTTTTAGAGAAGCGTAAAAGTACTTTACAGTTCCATTTAAGCAAGCATGAATGTGCGCTCTGAACAGAACACATGCAAAATTGGCAAATAGTGAGTAATATGAAATACATAAGCCAATTCCACTCCTTGAAATCTCCACTGTGGCAGATCACCAGGCGGAGGCTTGAAAGCCTTTAGAAATTCCCTGGTCCACAGATATTTTCTTTAAAACATTTCTACCGTCAAGTGGCTTCTCAGAGAACACAGATCATTGTATTCATTTTGGGAGAAGAGCTGTGCCAAACTTTGAGGTGAACTGGTTTATGAAAATAAATTGTTAGATTTAAAGCACACCCTTTCCCAACATTTCTAACAGCAAAAAGAATGAAATGTATGGGTCCTCCCTTATGGGTGGTATTGTGCGTTGCATATGCGTTGCATGCAACAATCTCATATCGTCAATGAAGCTTTCTTCAAAGAACTCTGGTAACACATCAAAGCCAACCATCTCCTGCAAGAGTACTAATCCAGCCTTCGATAATGCTGCAGCAAGTGGATATCTACCATACAACGTTCCCCGGACCACAGTAATGATGTCCCTGCCCCATTATTTTCCAAGACTTTTCAGTCACGGACCTTCTCACCCGTATTATCGCTGTATCATAACTACCTATCCATATAGTATTGTACAGCGCTCTGACACCCGAAAGGGTCTTGTCCGCACTATCTAAAACTATATAAATTAAAATAAAATCCATACCCTCAAGCCTCAAATGGGATTCACTGACAATGTACTGCACTGGTTCACCTCCTCCATATCCGACAGACGACACCAGCAAGTACATATGGGCCCCTACAGGTGTGTTAAGATCCCTATCGCCTGCAAAGAGCCCAAGTTTCTCTCTTTCTCCGGTCATCTTCAACCTTTGCATGGAGCCCCCTGGGAATCCGTTCAATGAAAGCACTATAAAAGTACACCAATACGCAGGTTACACACCAATAAGAATAATAATAAAAGGCATTTGTAAAGCGCACAGCTACCCCGGATGGGGTGTCCCGGCGCTACTTGAAAATATCATCCTCTACAGACATCCAAAATATAACCTGCAACTCCCCCAGATCTGGATATTTAGCATCTACCTGAAGATCAACTACACCAAAATTGAATTGTTACTGTTCGCCAAGAACAACAAGAAACAACCAATCCAAGCGTGGCTCAACAACAAGGGTGAATGCGAATTTGCCTAGCCTTGGTGCTGGTAAGTTCCAATTCTATTAAGGACTCGGAGGCGAGGATTATGCCATTCTTTCATCGCTTTATTCTCTACAGCAGCAAGAAAAAATATAACACAACTACTTTTCCCATGAACATTTGGGGGAAAGAATAAAGTCAACATGAGTCCTATTACAGTGTCCATGTACAGGTGTCTCCCATCATGCTCCACTGTACTTGTCTCCTCCTCTTTCTTCGCGCGAAGCCAGAACATCCGTCCACTCACGCATCTTGTTTAGAATTGTCTGCTCCTGCAAAAGAACATACCATCAGATCCATCCTATAGCAATAGAACGTCAGCCGTAAAACAGGAAGAGCAGTACACCGCAGAGCCATAAGCGCACATTCGAAAAGGAACATAAACGCTTTACTTACATTGCATACGGGGAGGGTACACTTCCATGAAGTCACTGGGGGGGATAATCCTCGCTTCCGAGTCCTTAATAGAATTGGAACTTACCAGCACCAAGGCTAGGCAAATTCGCATTCTATGTCAGGACCGGAGGCTTCGGATTATGCCAGTTCAAAGCTTATCGACCACCAATCTGGCCACATCAATAACTGGCTTGAAATAGAACCTCTTGAACGTGGAGTCCGAGGACCAATCAGCCGCTCTCATCAGATCCTCCAACCGAGCCCCAAGGGCAAAAGCTTTAGACGCCATGGCACCTCGCGTAGAGTGAGCCCCAAACTGTTTAGTATCAATCCCCGCCTCCTGCATGATCCAACGCATCCAACGGGCGATCGTCGGAGAAGTAACTGCCTTATGCGGTTTACGCAGGGCAATAAGCAGCTGCCGTTCGCCCGGAGGGCGAGTATCCTCTGTCATATCTTCATAAGCACGGAGGCACTGCACCACGCACAGCTTAGGGGAGTCCTGAAAAGCCGGGTACGAAATGACCCTAGTATTGGTTTTGGTCCGCCTGCTGACGGTAAAGGAAACTCCTTCAGGAGAAAAAACCCTGGCCGTTATATCCAACGCTCGCACGTCCGAGACACGCCTGCAGGACACCAGGCACAACAACATGGCCAACTTAGCCGTCAACTCCTTACGCGTTAAAAACCTGTTCGGTTGCCAGGAAAGGAACAAATTCAGCACCCTGTTCACATCCCACAGGGCGGAATACCGAGGCTCCGGCGGCAAGGCAAGCCGTATACCCCGCAAGAGCCTACAGACCAAGGGGTGTTCACCAACCGGGGACCCTTGAACCAGGTCGTGCCCCGCAGACACCGCCGACCGGAAAGTATTGATCGATCGATAGGCCAGGCCCTGATCAGACAGTTCCGCCAGGAAATTCAAGACACGCACTACAGGCGCCCCCACGGGATCCAAACCCCGTCGCACACACCAACGACTCCACCGGAGCCAAGCCGATCTGTAGCGTTTGGCAGTGCTGTCGGCCCAAGCCTTGGAGAGCAAGTCCTCTGCCGTTCTCGAAAGGCCAGGCAACGTCCAGCGTCGCCGGAGAGCCTCCACGCCATCAGGCGCAACGAGCCCTCCAGGACTAACCTGTGGGGCGCTCCCTCCGGATTCAGCAGAATGTGGGGAGACTGGGGGAGTAGGATCGGAAAATCCCAAGAAAGTTCCAGAAGAACCGGAAACCAAACTTGCGACCTCCACCACGGAGTGATCATCACTACCTGCGCCGACTGGCGTCGCAACAACGCTGACACTCGCGTTATCATTGAGAACGGTGGAAACGCATACCCCTGTATTCCCGACCAGTCTTGGAAGAACGTATCCGTCGCCTCCGCCAGAGGGTCGGGGTGCCAGCTGAAATACCGCGGAAGCTGGTGGTCCGAGCGGGACGCAAACAGGTCCACCGAAAACGGGCCCCAAAGGTCCGAGAGCTCCGCAAACAGGGAAGGGTCCAGCTTCCAGACGCTGGCGTCCAGAATATTCCTCGAGTGCCAATCGGCCACCTCGTTCTGATGACCCGGCAAATACTCTGCCGTAACCGACACCTGGCGGTCTAGACAAAAGTGCTAGAAATCCCTGGCCAGGTCCGCTAACATCTTGGACCTGGTGCCGCCCAGGTAGTTGATATAACGGACTGCTGACACGTTGTCCATCCTCAGAAGGACGCAGGATTGCACTCTGTCCTTGGTCCAACATTGCACTGCGAAGGAGCCCGCTAGCAACTCCAAGCAGTTGATATGCAAGGACTGTTCGAGAGCAGACCAGGCGCCGCCTGTGGAGAAGTCCCCGCACCGCGCCCCCCAGCCGGAACGGCTGGCGTCCGACTCTATCACGATATCTGGGGCGGAACCGAAAATTGCACGGCCATTCCAGGCCTCCATGTGCGTAAGCCACCACTGCATTTCGTCCCTCACGTCCTCCGACAAAGGAATCAATTGAGAGTACGTCAGGCCCCTTCGCAGGTGGTACGCCTTCAAACGCTGCATGGCGCGGTAGTGAAGGGGCCCCGGGAAGATAGCCTGGATCGAAGAGGACAACAGGCCCACTAGCCTCGCCAGGTGGCGCAAGGAAATCATCCACTTCGCTAGGGTCTGACGCAGCTCGTGTCTGATCCGCGCCATCTTCCTGGCTGGCAGGCTCAAGGTGGCCGCCACCGAGTCTATGGTGAAACCGAGGAACGTAGCGCATTGCATGGGAACCAAGAGAGACTTCTTCTCGTTGATCACGAACCCCAGGCCTTGCAAAAGGCTGATCGCGGACTGCAACTGTGACCGCAGTCTCTCGGGGCACTGATCCATGAGCCGCATGTCGTCTAGGTAGACTATCATCCTGACCCCCTGAGCTCGCAAGGCCTCCACCACCGGCCGCAACACCTTTGTGAAGCGCCACGGTGCCGAGGAGAGCCTGAAAGGAAGAGTAGTAAACTCGTAAACCTGGCCGTCCCACCTGAATTGGAGGAAACGCCGATGAGGCGGAAAAATGGGGATCGTCAGATAAGCATCTTTCAAGTCCAGCCTGACCATCCAGTCGGACTGTCGCAAGACGTCGCGCAGCAGATGTATCCCTTCCATTTTGAAATGCCGATACACCAACCACTCGTTGAACTCCTTCAAATTGATCACGGGGCGACTGCCCCCATCTACCTTGTCTACCAAGAAAAGATTGCTTATAAACCCTGAGGGGTGTTCGCAAGCGCAACAAATCGCCCCTTTTTGGAGGAGGGCATCGACCTCTTCGCTCACCAAAGCCGCATCGCGCTGGGAAAAGGTAATGGGGCGAGGACGCTGTAGCTGGCACGGACGGCCATGGAACTCCATTTGGAAGCCCTGAACCGTCTGCAGCACCCAAGCATCGCTGGTAAGGGAGGCCCATGCAGGAAGAAACTGCGCCAAGCGCCCCCCCACTTTCAAACTCGCGGAAGGCAGAACACTCACCTCGGCCACCGCCTTGCTGTTGGCCACGTTGACCACCACGACCTCCGAACTTCTGCCCTCTCGTGGGGTAGAAATTATTGAACTTGGCCCTGTCCTGGTACTGGCCACGTCCGGAGCCTTGACCTCGATCCGAGTTGGCGCCCCGGCCGAACGAGCGGCCCCTGCCTCGTCCGGCCTTGTCAAAAACCCGTGGCGCGAAAACCTTTTTGATATTGGACTGGGCACGATCCAGGGACGTGAAGGTCGCCACGATCTTCCCCAGCTCCTTGTTGAACGGGTCACCAAACAAGCCCCCCTGGGCTACAGCACCCGCCTCCGAAGAGGCGAGGTCACCCAGCTTGGGATCCACCTTGATCAGCAGGGAGCGCCTCCGCTCCGTCGAGAGGGCGCAGTTGGCGTTGCCAAGGAAGATAATGGCCCTCTGGGCCCAGTTGGAAAGGACCTCAGGGGAAATCGCGTCACCCGACACCTTGGCTTCCTCCGCCATATCCAGGATCTTGGTAAGGGGCCCGACAGCATCCAGAAGCTTGTCCTGGCAAGTGCGCCAGGACCTGTCGATACCCTTCCGCGGGTCCTTGACAAATTTCTGTAGGAAGGTCGCCATCTTCGGATCGATGTCCGGGGTCATGGCCACCTTGCCATCCAACGACGGCCGGGGACACTCCGCGCGCAGGCGGCTCCTAGCATCCTTGTCCACCGGCTTCCGCAGCCTATTAGCTACGTACTGGGCCACCTTGTCGCACGGGACCCACTCTGAGGAACGGGGATGGACGATATCGTCCGGGTCCAGCATGTCCGACGGACCTGCGGAGGATGAGGGTTGAGAGGGGAGCCACGACCTGGAAGAACAGGCCTCCTCCTCTGAGTCCGGGGAGTCGTTGTCGTCGCGCTGCGGGTCCGGAGACATCGCAGGTGGAGAAAGCGGCAGAGCCTCCGAAGGAAGAGGAGCGGGAGCTTGTGCGTCCTCCAGGGCCTCGAAGGCACTCTTTACCCTGGCGAAAGCCGCCGAATCAACCCCCTCAGTGCAAGGCTTCTTGGGAGGAGGCGGGGTAGGGGACGAATCAGGCCCGGAGGCCGGGACCGGCGCCGGAAGCAAGGCGGCAAACTTGGCATAGGCCTCGTCCAGGCGTGCTCAAAGACGTTGTTCCAGGGGGACTATAGCCTGGTCAACCGCGCGGTAGATGGAATCGTCGACTGCCTGGTAAAAGTCGTCGTCCAACGGGACATAGTTCAGAGGGTCCTCCTCCGGATAATTGTCCGCATTCCCCTGCATCGCGAGTTAAATTAGGCTCTAGCAGCGGGAACGGCAGGCAAGACAATGACCCTCCTCAGGGCGCTCTATAGTCTGGGGAGTCCCAGCGATATGGGTGGCCAGAGGCACACAATGAACGGGCAAAGCCCTGGGAACGCTGCAGCCCACCGAGTCTCGGGGCGCCTCCCGGCAAAGCGGTCCCACAGCACACTTACGACCCCATAGGGTGTTCGCCAAAAGTACAACCCAAAGGGCGTTCAGAAGCAAGGGAAAACCTAATTGCGACCCCACAGGGTGTCAGAGCCGGGAGGCTAGGCACGGGTCCGCTGGTGACAGGAGCGCGCCAGAACACTCTAGAAGCGTCTGGGAGCGCCCCTTCAGCAAACGAGACACCGGCCCCTGGTGGCCGCGCCACCACACCGCACACTACTGGGCAAAGATCACGTAAGGAGCGCACTAGGCGTCCCGCGACCAATCAAGGGAATCTGTGGAGAAAAAACAGAAACCAGACACCCGGCCCAAAGGCCAAAGGCACCACACAGAAACCCAAACCCAGGAGAGAAGGAAAAAACCAACTTAACTTGCTGCGAGCAGCGAAGAACGAGGAGGAGACAAGTACAGTGGAGCATGATGGGAGACACCTGTACATGGACACTGTAATAGGACTCATGTTGACTTTATTCTTTCCCCCAAATGTTCATGGGAAAAGTAGTTGTGTTATATTTTTTCTTGCTGCTGTAGAGAATAAAGCGATGAAAGAATGGCATAATCCGAAGCCTCCGGTCCGGACATAGAATTTGAACCCCAGCTGCCAAATCACTCTGAATCACCCTGAATGCTAACTTCACCCTTCACACATTGCTAAGAAAAACAAGACGACCTGGTACCAACTTTCATTACAAAAGAAAATGAAACCATTCCTTTCAGAAAGTAACTTCAGAACAGCTTTCCAAGGGTTTGCACTTTCACATCTTGATGGTAGCAACAATGTACTCTATGGGCTCCTGGTCTCGAAACTGGCACACCAGTAAAGAGAACAAACATGCTACAGCACGCCTCATCAAGGTCCTGAAAAAGAGGACGGTGTTGGAATTCCACTAGCTCCCCTTGCCAGCCTACACCATGTTTAAAACCAACTACATTATCTCAAAGCCGTCACAATCAACACCCCCGATTGTCTGGCAGACCTGCCCACCCCTCTAAAAAGCTACTGGCCCACCCATATCCAGGTATCCATTAGAATGGAGATTAATGGAGATGAAGTACAAAAACAAAAACAAAGAACTAGGCAATGACATTCCCATATCCACATGGACAACCCAAACCTGCTCCTATTTAGGAATGAGATGAAGGAACACCTCTGTAAACAGCACTTTATAGCAACACAGTTAAACGGTTTTGTTTTTTAAATCTGGACTCTGCTCTGGGTTGGGGTCTACTAAAGAAACTCTAGGCCTATGTGTTCTGTGAAAAAAGTTAATCTGGCCTCCCCTCAGTGCAGCTCTAAATTTTGCTGGTCACGGATACCTGCTAACATGTTAATAAAATATTGAAAGTTGGGGTGCAGGATAGCTCATACCCCAACATATTCGTTCATCATTATCTGACTGATGAGGGACAGTTGATAGCCCTTGCAATAACCCATGTCTGTTTTACATTAAAAAATGACTATTAATTGTTTTTCATGTCTACAGGGCACACTGTTACTCAGGAATAGGGTGTCCTAGCACTACTAATTTGTATTTTAGGTTTGTAACTTGCAATTAGCAACAACATCAACTTTTAAATAAATGGAATCTAGCTTGATATTCTCACATCTACACTCACAATTGAATTACACAATTTTGTTTTAATGTATGGCAAAGGTGGACCTAATATAATTAATGTGGCTTAACAGGATTCATGGTGGAGCTTTTTCATGCCTCGATCACACCCATACCACATAGCCTGTTTCAGCTCACACCTTTGCACAAACAGCCTGGAAGGACCTCTGCTGTCTATATCTGAGGGGATCACACTCAATGTCCAAGAAAGGAAAGAGTACCAGAGTCAAAATCTACACTATAAGAGACTTGTATAGCTCGGGTCAAACTTGGCTCTTTTCATGAGGTGATTGCCCTCAAACTCAGAACTTGTGTCTTCTGAAGGGATACGCAGGGGTGGGTTTACAAATCGGCATTGGAATACCTAGGATGGGAGTGATATGGTTTGGTTGGTAGCAATTGGAGTTGGGAGGTGAAGAAGAGATGCCTGACTGTAGAGTTCTCTTTTCTCATCATGGATTATACAGCACAGAGCACTCTGTAGGAGTCTTGATACATTGTACTACAGGAACGCATCACTCACATGGGAGTAATAACAGAGCTGGTGCCCATGAAAACATTTTACTAATTCCCTTAGGGTCACTCACTGCTAGTGTGCTACGAATTTCTTTAATAACCCTTTCTTGTCTAAATGGCAATTCACAACTTGGTTTTCATATTAGGGAAGACGTCTTCATGCTTTCTGAAAGAACATTTTCTGTAAGCTTGGGGAAGAATTGAATCTCTGAAATCAGAGCTTTGACCCAGAACTGGAAGCGCTGGAACTGAGCAATGGAGCAATTTAGCTTGTTTCTGATGGGAAGGCTGCCTATTAGAAGAAGCCAGCTTCAATGAGCTGTCTACTTGGAAACTGCAAAAGTCTTGAACTCAGAAGTAGGCGCTGACACCAGAGAACCCAAAACCATGTGTTGGGTCTGCTAAAAATGCGGTAATATTTGCTTGGGGGTTAGAATTAGAAAGTTCCTATGAAGCTAATTATGTTGCAATCTTGGAAGAATTATCTGATGGTTTGGGAGGCTAATAAAATGCCCCACAACAATGTTGGTAGAGACTGTGATATGGAGCTCAACCCTAACTTGTATGAAGATTGTTACAATTTTAAAAACTGAAACCTTTCAACAATGGCCCCATCAGATGAGTGGCATTTAGCACATCAAGATAACTCACTGTGCTTCAGCTCTTCTGGGCTCTTTAAATAATGTTTGTGGCTGGATGTTTGCCTTCAATAAGCATCTAAATGCATTGTTGGATAATAGAATGATATACTTGTTTTTCATTTTTTAACACATTTTCAACTATCTCCCTTATTTTTTAACCCCTTCATTGCGGCGGCTATTTCGCCGCAGTGCTAAGGGGGGAGGGCGGCCGAGCATCGGGCGCATGCTGGTGACGGAACCGCTCCGTCACCAGCGTCGGTTGCGCTGTGCTCATGACGGAGCGGTTCCGTCACGGCCCCGCCCGCTCAATAGAACGCGCCGCGCAGGCACGAAATCAGCCGGGCCATGAAGGAACCGCTCCGTCATCAGCACAGCGCGACCGCGGCTGATGACGGAGCGGTTTCGTCATCAGCAGGGGAGGGGTTAAACTAATTCGTGTTTACTATAACCTTTCATTCCTTGATTTCACCCTTACCATTTTCAAGTATGTTGTTTATTAAACTGTTGTTTTTAATCTAAAATTGGCCTGAGCAATTAAAATCTTTATTTCTTAACTATACTGTTATTGTGTTGCTAAGTTACAGAGAACAGCTCAGACCCATTTTGTAAGAGGCTTGCCGTGTCACAGTGGTCAATCAAAGGTGCACCAATGAATCAGAGGGCAATCCAAGCCACTGCCAAAAAGAGCAGAGTTTCACAGTCATGGAGAACTACAGGATTTTTGAACACATCTAGCAAACAGCTGTTTTTCACTACTTTTTTGGTTTTAAATGGTGAGATTTTCATAGAGGGGTTGGTTCAGGGATAGAATTGCAGATCATATTTTAATGCAGCAAAAACAATTTTTCTCTGATGGAGAATCTTGCACCTAGTAGCATTATGCGCAAGGCACAACAAAATCATAGAACCAACACAGTGCTCTAACAGCAGCGGTCTCAGTTTACAAAAAAAGGGGGCTGGTACTTTTGGGAAAATTTAACAACAAAACAATTCTTCGTTGTCATCAGTTTTAAGTCTATACCTTGTCTGTCTTCTGTTTCTTCTGACTTAAACACACACAGACACTCAGGTGTTTGGTGAAATTATTTAGCGTTAAATTTGTGAATAGTAAAACAAAAAAAAACCTGACCAACGTTATGAGAAGATGTCTATTACTTGTCTATTGTAGCAATAAGCCATCATCTGCAATTGTTTATTTCACTTCATTTAACGCTTCCTTCTGCTTATATTCATAGGAGACAAGTTTGAGAATATAATAAGAGGAAAAAGAGCTAGTTACCTAATTTTGGTGTTCAACTACAGGAAGTGGCTTTTCTAACAAAATAAAGAATGGTCAAGGTAAAGTACCACCAATGCATACCTAACAAAGTACTTATATACTAAGAGAAGGCATTCAAAGCACTTTCTCTAAACATAACAATTTCTCAAAAACACATAAATAAGCCAATAAACCACTGTACAACACTTTAGATGTACCACACTATTCTATTTTGTTTATTTAAGTATTTGTCCTAAATGTAACACTCGGACATTTCTTTCTCAGAACACTAGCTGAGGAACATCAATACAGCCTAGAGGCATGACGCATGGCTAACGCGTGAAACAGACAGGAAATAAAAAGGTTGCCAGTATTTTTGGATTTCACACATGTGGCTAGTCCCTAGTGTTTCCAACAATGGGAAAGTCTTACAGTAAAATTCCACGAAAGAGGTTAAGTCTTAGGAGTTTGATCTTCCTCAAAAAGGAGGCTGTCTTGGGAGGAAGATTATCTGGAAGCCTGCTGTGTGTGCAGGTTCAAACCTACAGAAACTGCCTGTGCTCCGAGTACTCGTATGGGGACAAATAAAGCATGCTAGTGGGTAGAACCTTGCTCAGAGAGAGTCCTCCCATTAATCTTTTTCAGCTTTGGAGGGTGGATGGCTAAAAACTTGTTACGGCAAATCTTTAATTAAATAATATGGAGTGTCACATTTCAAGAATTTATTGATCACCCAACAACCAAAAATCCGTCAATTGAGAACTCTACTTCTATTAGAGAACAACATCAAGGGAGCTGAAGGCAGAAGTGATGAGATCACTATGCCTTAAACTGCAGATAAGGCAAGCAGCATGACGTTAGGGACTTTACAGGTTGTCAGTTGTTTACATACAGTAATGGTAGCATAGTAGACAAGGCGAGAAGACCCACAGCACTCGTTCGAGGTGAAAGTAGGAACAGAGGTAAACTGAAGCAGACGGTAGAAGGAACACTTTGTGAGCCATCAACAAAAAGGGAATGCAAAAGATTCTGTTATTGGAAATAACCGAAATTCAATTAAAAAAAAAATTGGCCATTGCCAGATTCAATCAGTCTATGGCTAAATTTGCAAACATATTTAAGAAATGTACAAAACCATAAAGAAATAGAATTTTAAGAAGAATTAATGCATGGCACGAACAGATTCTCATGCATCCCTTCTGTGCGTTAATGAAAATCTGAGAATTGCTTTGCATTTATTAGCTGGAATATGAATGAGTACATTCTAATAGCATTTCCATTTCATTTGTAAGTTGTAGATTATCAGAGGGAATTAAAATCTCATTACTTTAAAAGAAAAAAAGTACTACAAAATGACAGAAACTTTTGACTTAATTCAGTGGAATGTCAGGAGGATAGTACGATTAAAGGTGTACCCTCAGACTAGTCAAAATTGAATGCAAGAAACATAGCAAAATTAATATTTTAAGTCAAAGGCTGAATATATAAAAATAGATTTTCCTTACATGGCAAAGCAATATTCCCTGTCAGTGCATTACTTAAGGGCAAGTCCGAACACAGCTGTGCTAATGGTAGGCTTACACATTTGTCATATACGTAGACGTGTAAATATACATCTTGTAGCTCAGATATATGGCATTTAACCTGCAATGCCACAGGTGCATTTTAGGAAACGTTTAAAATGGAAATTTTAGGGAAGTAAATAGGCTGAACAGGGAGCTGCTATGTTTAGCACATTTCAAAGGGGAAGCACGCGCTTTACTACTGTTTGTCAGTGCACAGATCACCAAAGCCAGCAAAATCAGACAAGCTAAAATGGGGGACGGGGGCATGGAAAAATGCTGCGCTTTTTCACACAAGGTCAGAGCAAACTTTGAAAATAAATCTTTCTCGATCATATAAAGCAATCACAAATATGTATTTGATGTTTTACCAGAAAACAAAAGAGGATAACCACTCATAAAATTAGGACACATCCCAAAGACCAGCCCTCAATATGTCTGCCGCTTGTATCCCTCCCAGATGGATCGATAAACCGCCCAGTCCAATCGGCAGCAATTTTCCTAGTGGGTCTGAGCTACTCTAAGAGGGAGGACGCCACCAACCCTTGAATAATCTCCTAGCAATGATCACTGGTATGTTTAGGTTTCTGTTAATGCTGCTGCCTTTTGCTGCACGTCTTGCTCTACAATGTTTTAGAAATAGCCTGGGGATGTTACAATAGTGATAGGCTTCTATATGTGAAATGACCCCTTGAAGGAGATAACCTAGGCTGTGTACACTTTCACTCACCATAAACAGTCAAGTATAATATGACACATTGCTTACAATGAATATACTTCAGCTGAGCCACATTGCAGCTCAAAATACAGGAAAGCAATAATCCTCAAAAACTACGATCTATTCTAGCTGCTATGTCATGGGTGCTCACTGACACCTATAACTGCCTCTTGTTAAATTCTCTCCCTAAGATTTCAATCCATTGCTATGAACCTTTTTGTAAACTACTAGGAGGAATTGCAGTATTCATTTGGGAAGGGAGTGCCCCAACAACTTAGTAAGATTCTATCTCCCTATATTACAACAAATTTCTATGAGAAAACTGCTCAACATCTGGCAGCTATGTCACGACTGGCAGACGTTCGCCAGCAAAATTAGTAATCAGTTTAAGCAGTAACAAACAACTATAAAGTCAAGAAATAACACAATAAATAAGCAGAATTACACAAAAATATATTTAAAAATGCCCTTAGAGATGATGAAGTTCTAAAAATCAATGTTGGTCTATGTACATTACCAAAAGCTGTCACAGGAGACCACCTATGCACCAAATACAAAAACATAAAAAGTTCTAGCAAACAGTTCTGTCTCAAAGAGGCCAAGATGGCGGGGGCAGAGCCGGCTACCTTTCAGGCTAGTACTTTAATCTTCTGGTTTTCTTCTGGGATGGTAACGGTACAGCTCCAAGAGTAGAATGAGCTTCTGTGCCTTCGTTTTCCCGCTACACTCAACTGTCACAATTGCTTGAAGATGTTGCTAATGTCATTCCAGGTCTCTTACACAGTTTCAAGGCTTTACAAGGAAGGCTCCTAGAGTTGAGGCTTCCAAGGAAAGGTTCTAGAGTTTAGGCTTCCAAGGAAGGCTCATAGAGTTGGTCTCTTTCCAGCCTGTGCTCCCACAGGGTCATCTGGATTCCTCGCCTAACTGGGCAGCTGGTTCTCCCACACAGGCTGGATCAATTCTTCATTTTCTATGCCCGAAGCACAACACAAGGCCAGCCAACTGATTCATTGGGAGCACTTCTAGTCCTGCATTCAAATGGAGAGCAGGATACACGTCAATTCTCTTCACAAATTTGATGAGACTAAATCTTCCTTCTTTTGAGTCTAAGACCCTAAGTACTCTCAGGAACGTGTGGTTGCTATCTTTATTCTGGGTAGTACCCCATGATTAGTGGTAACTCCACCTGACGAAACACCTACATAATTCCCACTATCAGCCATCACCCATCCAGAGCAATTTCGGTCTAACCTGCCTGCAAACTACTCCAGAAGCATTTATTAAAGGCTGCAGGAGACAAGATCCACTCTTAGAGCATTTGTCCGTTCTTAGGCTCTGCCCTACGGAAATCAGGATTCACTCCTTCCTGTGCTGGTATAGATGTATTCCCCTTTCACCGGCACAGCATTTACTGGGAGCAGAGATGATTATCTGATGGGGACACTGGTTCAAAAATCTCCCACCTAAGTCTTTTCCTAAAATAACCAGGACAAAAGGCAAGGCAGCACTTTCCTTTGGCCCTTTCTTAATCTATTCTGTCCACTCCCAAATCTCCAATACCAAGTTAAGCAGCCAGTACTTCAAACCTCTTGAACTTCCTGCCAGCAAGATCATTTTTATACACCTCAGCGGAATGTGATCGGGGCCTTAGCTATAGAGGGAAGGGGGTGGAATCCCTATATTAGTGTTTTCCACCCACCCCACCCAAATGCAATTGGCAGCATGCTGGGCAGGCAGGTTAAGAAATTATTATCTAAAGCCTAGCTCATGTTAATACATCCTTAACCATTACATTCAGCATGCAAGTTGAAATTAAAAACCACAATTCCACTTTGAAACATAATTCAAACTATTTCTTTAACTTTCAAATGGTTATCGAAAGGGCTCCTGCAATCTTCAAAATGTAGCATGATGTGGGGAACAATCACAACGCTGAAGGAGTCACTGTAATGAGTGCATTAGTTAAATGCATGTCTTATTGGTAAATCATTTCACAACACTTCAATCATTCGCAAAGCACTCATCACTGCTGATCCATTTTTCAGCTCACCAGGAGCCCTATCATCAAAAATGCCATGGGGGCACATGTACTTGCAATCGATCCCTGGGGCACTTTAGTATTCCCGTAAGGAGTAGCATCAGGCCCGTGGGCGGCCATTGTTATACAGACAGAGACAGTGCATACTTTGCACTTCCACAATCACGAGGGAATTTTCCCTCATTTGCATGGGGACCTATGGTTACTGACGTAAGGATACTGACAAAGGGATACTGACACAAGGGCACTGACAAGGAAAGAGACATAGGGACAAAGGCATTGATATTGACACTGGGACACTAATGTGAACTTTGGGTATGCCAACTATGCCATGGGTTACCGCCACAGTGACCTTGCCTGGGAACACAAAGACTGATACACAAATGCTAAAGCTAATGTGAGTGCAATGACACCGGGGTGCTGAAACTTTCCTAGCGTCAATGCACCTATGTCAGTTTTTCTGTGTCACTGTTCGTGTGCCACTCACACTGGGGCAACGATAACAGGACATGGATTGATAGGGAAATAGGCACATGAGCATTAAAACTATAGGACAGACAGAGGGAAACAAACAGAGAGACCTACTTATGTGCACTAACACTGACAGAAGGACATTGACTCAGGAAGACACAGACAAATTCTCAAACACTAATGCTGAGACAGAGGCACCCGCATTGTAACACTAACGTAATGATGCTGTGATGCATGGATGCAGACAAGAACACTAGAAAGTGACACAACACAAGGGTACTAACAGGGATGCACTGTTGCACTGTCATCGTCACTAGAGCACCAGCACTGAAAAATGCCAGGGGTGGGCCCGGACAGAGAATCACCAAGACCTGAACACAAATATTGATGGGGAAACCGATACAGGGATACAGACACAAACAGGAGCCTTTATATGGATGTACTTACATATGAATATTGACAGTTACACTGGAACACTAGCACAAGCATTGGGAAGTCCATCACTGCCACTGGGCCACAGAGACGAGACATTCACATTGAGGCAACCGGTTGAATTGGGCCTGTGACATGGCTTTGTTCGAAACTACGGCTTTTTTGGGACGAGTTACAGTGTATAATACGCAGTGTATCGAAAGTGAACGCGGAACTCACGACCCAACATTTCCTTTTGGGGTTGTTACCCCTCCCTATGAAGGGGGAAAATGCAGTACAGATTCCCCCCAGCTGGGGTTTGTATTCGCTCGTAAACTAATAGCTATCCATTGGGCTGGCGCGATCCCTCCATAGCAGACTAAATGGCTATCAGTTCTACTAGAATGGGCAGTGGCTGCAGAGTGTTAACTCCGGAGGGTCCGTACCGACGATAATGCAGAGCGGTACCTGGAGATCGGGGCGCAATGATTACCAAATTACATGACAATGATGGGGAGGAGGAATCGGATGCTTACTTGTCAGAGATGAGATCTACTGGTCCACCCACCCTGACTGCAGCCATCTGCCTCTCTCTCCATGAGCTGGTGGAACTCGCCAACCTAACTTCCCTTTAAGATCGCTGGCAGTTTTGGGGCCCGCTCTGGTGGCACCAGAGTTTGCAGCTCATAGGATGCATCACTCGTAGTATTCTGTGGGTACGTGTTTGGCTTGTTCTGTGTGTGTCTCATCTCAGTCCTTTACAACTGAGTCTCTCCCTCTCTCTCTTGCTCTCTCCCTCCTTCTGCCCCTCCACCCATGGAGAAATTAATAGCCTTCTACTCTTATTGTTCTCTGGCCCGCACCCTCTGCAGATGCACAATGGAATTGAAACTGGACTGTTCAACTCACTGTTTGGTGTTTTTTTAGGTCTTGCCTGGCGTTAGCAGCACGCATGCGCTGGTTCCCCATGCAAGGGCTTCTTGGAATCAATACGGTTCCAGAAGTTCGCTTTGAGCTCCGCCCGCGTTTCCAATTGGTGCGCGTCATTTTGTGTCACCTATTATGCTAAACATGGTGTTATTACTGCTTTGGAGGCATTTTTGTCCCTTATGGTTGCCACCCTGTCAGCTTTTGGCCCCGCCACCCGGTATTAGATCTTTTACTTGCGGAGGGACACAGCCTTCTTCAATTACTCAGCACAGTGTTTTTTTTGGTGTTTGTTTTCTTTAGGACTGAGCACGGCGCCCCCTTCAGGGACACAGCCCTTGGTGTATTTACTTATTTTCTGCACCGCGCTCGTTTCTACATCAGATGGCACCTTTAGACAGCTTTATTTGTGCAGCTGTGGGCGCGGGGACTCTCCTCACAGGAGTGGCTGTTGTTGGATTAGGGGTGCATTAGTTTCCATGTCATGAGTGTTGCTTCTCGGGAGCAGTAGAGGGGATCCCCGCCGTGTGGGGCTTGTTTAACCCCTCACAGCAGATGGACGTAGCTGGGCCTGGTGTCGGTTACCTCGGACAGCTGCTTCCAACCAAACTCTCTGTGGCTGCCCGACACCGGTGCCAACTGATGCAGGGCGCTGTAGAGCATCCAAGCAGGAAAACGGTCTCTGCGAGGCCAGATGCGGGCTCCCCCCATACACTCTTCGGGAGGGGCTGCAGGGAGGAAACAGAGGAGGGCGGAGAGCTTTGCAGAACTATCTGTCAGTGAAGCGTCCGGGCAGATGCTGAACTATACTGGTAGTTATTACAAGCAGTGTAGATGCAGAGATGCAAATTCATATCTACTACTGTACGAGACGATTTGACAGCAAGTACTTTAGATTTCGGCTGTCGCACCCTTGTGTCGGTACACAACTTGCAATGTATTTTGGTAAAAATATATCCTTTCTTAAACACTTTATTTTCATTTAAAAATATATTTTTTTTCTTTATTTGCGCAATGGCGACATCTTGGTTTTTATATTGATAGGAGCATTGTGTGGCGGGCCTAGGGGCTGCAGGTGAGTTTTAGCGTGGGGTCTGCGCCCTTCAAAGCTCCATGGCCTAATTATTATCACAAATGTCGATCTGGATGGTATATAAAGCCTTTGTGTAATTATGTATAATCTGGATCCATATATGTGATGTTATTAAATAATTGCAATGACGTGAGGGTCAGGAAGTTCCCAGGCACTTAAAAGAGACGTGCGCCTGTGTCACCCATCGTGGAGGCCGAAGGACTTACTTTACACCAGCCCTGGGCTTTCG
The DNA here is from genome assembly GCF_964263255.1 of Lissotriton vulgaris. NCBI lineage: Eukaryota > Metazoa > Chordata > Amphibia > Caudata > Salamandridae > Lissotriton > Lissotriton vulgaris. Next base: position 484,914,945 of record NC_141694.1, on the reverse strand, counting down.
GATTCAGGGGTCTTCGGGAGCCACTCCATATAATGCACAGAAGCCTTGCTTTTTAAGGCAGCCTGAGCATTTTCATCAACAGCCCGGTAACGCCTCTGGCTAATAATCACACATTGCTGCCACCTTTCCCTAAGTCATCCCAGGGTGGGCAGGGGTCTTAAGAGCACACTTCATTGACCTCACTCTGACGAGTTACTAAAGGGTGGATTGCATGACGTGCACAGAGCGAGGCTTCCCATTTAGAAGCGGTGGGCAAGTGTGAGCAAGTGATCCGATGGAGGCGAAGCTGAAACAAAAGCCTGTTAGTCTCTAAATAACAAAGCTTCAGCCTTAAGCTAGGATATCCCTTCCGAGAGACTCTTAGAAGCAAGCAGGCCATCCAGGTCGAACGAGGGAAGAGGATGCAGTGTAACGACCAGAGCTGCAGGTTTTCGGGCAGGGGGATTTAGTTTTGAATCTCGGCGCCGGCTCAACATCCTGTGATTCTGGGCAAATCACTTTATCTCCCTTTGCCTAAATATAAAAAATGTTGATGGTCTTGCTTAATGTAACTGGTGCTCTCATAAAGCGCTACAATACTGTTCAGTCGAGTTCACAATATGTAAAACAACAATTATTTTTTTCATTCAGCGTTTTCAAAATCAAATACTTGCACAGAAAACACGTTCATGTTACAGGTGCTAACGCAGCCTCAGCATCCAGGCGGGATTTTTTCGGATTGTTTCCAGAATGAACAAGCATTAAAAATGCAATAGGTCTCGCCTTTCAATAAGTTAAAGCCATTTGCTTTGTTATACAATACCATTAGCAAAGCAAATGGCTTTAAATTAATCAAAGGCGAGACCTATTGCATTTTCAATGCTTGTTTTCTTTTATTCTTTCGGAGGTCATGCACTGATCAGTGATGGTGGACTCTGAGAAGAGTCATTGCTAATGTGAATTGTATTCATGTATGATTATATACCGCAAGACCTACTTTGGTATGAAAAACATTTATTAAATACAATTTCCAAAAAGAAAAACACTGTGGCAGTTCGCTAACGTGGGGACACCGACAAGAGAATTGTGACACTGGTACAACAATATGAGGACATGGAGACGAGTTTGTTGGCTACAGGACACTATAACAGGATATAGAAAATTGGCAATGGGGCACGTTTGGATAATGGCCACTGATATGGATATAATGACATTTGGAAACTGATGTGAGGAAACTCACAGTGTGATTGACACCGACATTAGGAGATTGATGCTGCAAAACTGACTCTGGGACATGGTAATGAAGTGTTGGACAGGCCACATGAAGGGCCACTCTCCCCCGGCCCGACCAGGCCCGAGCCCGGTCACGCAGGTACCACACACCACCATTACACGTCCTCCGTCCCCTCCGGGACCCCTACCCTCGAACATGTCGACCTCGTGGGCCTGATCCACAGCCGGCCTGCGCGCCCATCCTGGGCGCCATCTTGGACACTCCACCACGAGGCCGCCTGGCCCCCGATCGACCTCAACCCTGGGCCTGGCCAGGTCTCAGACATCCCGGCACCACCATCCACCCAGGAGGTGAGCGGGCTACTTGGCAAGTCACTGGGGGAAAGAGGTGTCGATGGCTCTCCCCCGCCAGGTGCCGCTCGCCCATCGCCTCCCCGGGCGCTGGCTCCACCCCCCTGCTGGGTGTCTGAACTCCCTCATCCCGGACCCCCCGACCTCCAAGTGCGAGGGTCCGGACATCAAAGAACACCAGCCCTATAACTGGGGCAGCTCCAGAGCAGGAAGGCAGTTGTATCTTGGAGTCGAGAGACGCAGAGAAGAACTCATCCTTGACGGACTACTGGCGCTGCCATAGCTCTGTCTCGTGCACCATCGTCTTGCCTGCTGGCGCTGCCGCAACCTTCGTAACCTTCATATCCTTCATCGTCGTCGGGACCTGCTGGCGTGGCCGCGGACCGTTTGTAACCATCATCTTCATCGGGACCTGCTGGCTCCGCCGCGGACCGTCGTTTCCTTCGTCCATCTCGGGACCTGCTGGCTCCGCCGCGGCCCGATCATCTAGAACACTGAGCTCGAGGATTGAGAGCTAAGTTCATCTTTTGGTAACAAGACTGTCCCGCTACCCCTTTTCCCAAGCCAGAGACCAGAACCGAGGGGACCCCTGAGTCCAGACCTCCTTGTACCATTCCATCGTAACTTAAAGAATTGCCTATAAAGTCTCGTTGAACTTTAACCTTGTGTGGTGTCCGTCTGTGGGGGGGGGAGTTACGTGTCTGTACGATCGCTGGAGACGGCTCTCCCCGGAGACCTCTCCCCTTATCCTCGGCCGACCCTCCCGGTCCGTCTAACATTGGTGGCCAGCGGCGCGATCCGAATCACCGCATAACCGTACAGAGAGTAGCTCACCCCACGGCGAATCACGATGTCAACTAAAGAAAGCGGATCAACGGAGAAATTCCAGATGGAGAAATTGGACGAGTACAGCCATCGTGAACTAAAGCAGTTCTGCATCGAAATAGGTATCGCTACCACCGGTCTCAGTACCAAAGACGATTTTAAGCAGGCCCTAGAATCTTGGGCAGAAACCGGGGCGGCCGGAACCCCCGATCAAAGCATCGCAGCAAAAACCACCACGGCCCCTGAAGAGCGAAGAACGGGTCTCTCGCAAGACGAGATCCAGGAACGAGAGAAAACCCGACTACACGAGCTGGAAATGGCCCGGCTCAAAATGGACATTGAACTTAAATTGGCCGAACAAAAAATCAACTTAGAGCACCTGCGTCTCCGAGAAGAAAGAGAGGAGAAACAGAGACAAAGGGAGCTCGAGGAAAAGAAACTGGCATATGAGCATGAGCGGAAACTAGCTGAGATCGACCTACGCAAGAATAAAGAAGTAGGGGTGTCCGAGCAACCACACACCCCAGGGGCAACAGAGAAAAAGGTACACATCCCCAAGGATGTCGTTCGAGAGTACTTCCGAGAGGACGACATCCAGCAATGGTTTAAGGCCTATGAAATTGCTATGACTGCACACCGGATCGATAGAAGCGATTGGGGAGCCGGTCTATGGGGGAGATTCCTCAATGAGGGCCGCGACGCCCTGCTGCAACTCCCGGACCACCAGATGACCTCCTATGACCATATGAAAGCTGCACTCCTCACCCGCTATGGCCTCACACCCGAGATGTACCGTCAGAGGTTCCGAGACTGCACCCGCATCCCGGGTACAACTTGGGTGGACTATGTAAACTACTTTAGCCGAGCCTTCGAAGGCTGGATCAAAGGGAGCAAGGTCACAACCTACGAACAACTGTTCAATCTTATGGTCTGGGAGCATCTGTCGAACAATTGCTTCATTGAACTCCGCCAGCACCTCCTCGACAGCAAGTTAACGGATCCCCGGCAGCTCGCAGCCGAAGCTGACCGGTGGGAAATCACCAGAGTAGGCCGAAATGGGTCCTACGAACAAAACCGGAACAACAATGGTCAACACCGTCCCCGAGGAGGAGGCCAAGGACGCGGAAGAGACAACGCTCCGGTCGCCCCCGCTACAAGCACCACCCCCCCGGCCAACCGGGGCAGCACCCCGGCGCGACCGGGATATCGAGCCAATGTTACGTGCCATCGATGCCAACGAATCGGACACTATGCAAACGACCCAAACTGCCCCCAGTACCAGAGCCCAAGACCCCGCCAAGTAGCCGCTGCGGCTCTAGGGGAGGAACAGATCTCAGAGGAACAGGAGGAATATGAACAGGAACACCAAGAATGGGAGCCAGCCGCCATGGCTCTAGCCTGCTTAGGGGGGAGAGACATGGTCCCGCGGGTCCCCCTACCCGCTAACACCCAGAAGTACAGTCAATGGGTGAGCATCAATGGACGCCGGGCCGAAGCCCTTCGTGACACTGGGGCCAGTGTAACAGCCGTCCGCTGTCACCTGGTGACCCCAGAACAATATCTACCGAACATTCTCTGCCCTGTACGTTCAGCCGATAACTCGGAAAGGCTGTGTCGGATGGCCTGCGTCCCCTTCGAATGGGGAGGGGTCTCCGGCATGTTGAAGGTAACGGTCCGAGACGATGCCCCCGTAGACTGCCTCCTGGGGAATGACCTTGAAAGCTCTCCGTGGGCAGCCGTAGAACGAAGAGAACACCTGGGGATGTTAGGCGTCCCGGACTGGGCGTGCGTCACCACCCGGTCCATGGCCGCCCGTGCCAACCCCCGCCCAGAGGAACCCGAATGGCCGGCGCCACCGCCTCCGGTCGCCCCAGCCGAAACCACCGACCGTGACGTCCCCCCAGAACCAGCTCAACCTCCAGACCTCGCTAACCTCGACCAGTGGCCTCAAGAGGGGGGGCCCACGCAAGAACAATTTCGCCAAGAACAGAAGACCTGTCCCTCCCTCGAGGGACTCCGCCAACAAGCGCTCGCCCAAAGCGCAGGGGATACCTCCGGAACGCACTGGGTCTACTGGGACAATGATCTGCTGTACAGTGAGCAAAGGATCGCGGAGCTGGGGGCTAGCCGAGTACTGGTGGTGCCCCTCCGTTTTAGAGACTTTCTGCTAAACCTGGCCCACGATGTCCCCCTTGCGGGACACCTGGGTCAAGATAAAACCTATAGTCGTCTGGTGACCCACTTCTTCTGGCCCAAAATGAGGAACGATGTACACCAGCATTGCCGATCTTGCCCCACGTGCCAAGCCAGTGGAAAGAGCGGCCGCAAACTAAAAGCCCCCCTGCAACCTTTTCCCGTGGTCACCACCCCGTTCGAGAGGGTCGGGATAGACATCGTGGGGCCCCTGGACCCGCGCACCAAACAAGGCCATCGATTCATCCTGGTGCTAGTGGACCACGCCACCCGCTACCCCGAGGCTGTTCCCCTGCGAACTGTGACAGCCCCGGTAGTCGGCCGGGCTCTGATGGGGGTCTTCTCCCGTGTGGGCTTCCCCCGAGAAGTCGTCAGCGACAGAGGCACGAACTTTATTTCTAAATATATGAAGTCCCTCTGGCAACAGTGCGGGGTTACCTACCGATTCACGACCCCCTATCACCCTCAAGGAAACGGACTCGTTGAGCGGTTCAACCGCACGCTCAAAGGGATGATCGGGGGGTTGGAAGAGCCCCTCCGTCACCAGTGGGACGTGCTGCTGCCGTGCCTCCTCTTCGCCTATCGAGAGGTTCCCCAGAAGTCCCTGGGCTTCAGCCCGTTTGAACTACTATATGGACACCCAGTGCGGGGGCCGCTCAGCCTAGTCAAGGAAGGCTGGGAGATGCCCCCTCTAAAGAACCCACCAGATGTCTTCCGATACCTCCTAACCCTCCGCAACCAGACCCGGCGGTTCAGAGAGCTGGCAAAAGCCAACCTAGAGGCCAGTCAAGAGGACATGAAAAAGTGGTATGACCGGAATGCCTCCTCCATCGAATTTGAACCTGGGCAACAGGTATGGGTGATGTCCCCCACCGAACCCTGCGCCCTGCAAGACAAGTGGACGGGGCCCTTCAAAGTAGTCGAGCGCAAGGGTCCTGCCACCTATCTCATCGACATGGAATCTTCCCGGAACCCCCTCCGGGTCCTCCACGCCAACAGACTGAAACCCCACTTTGTGCGTTCAGAACTCAGCCTCCTGATGGCCACAGACAATGGGGCTGAAGAGGACTCCGAGCCCCTCCCTGACCTCCTACGGACTCAGGAGAAAGACGGCTCCGTGGATGGGGTCCGACTCTCGGAGGCCCTCACCCGAGAGCAACGCCAGGAGTGTCGAGTCCTCCTGTCACAGTTCGCCAGCCTGTTCTCCCTCGCCCCAGGTGTCACTTCCTGGTGTGTGCACGATGTGGACACAGGGGACAGCCCCCCTATCCGCCACCGGGCCTACCGCGTGCCAGATCGGGTACGGGCCTACATCCAGGAAGAGGTAGCAAGAATGCTCACGCTCTGGGTCATCGAGCCCTCAGATAGCCCCTGGGCCAGTCCTGTAGTACTGGTCCCCAAAGCAGCCGCCCCTGGCACCACGCCGGAACTCCGGTTCTGCGTCGACTACCGGGGCTTAAATGCGGTCACCAGAACAGACGCACATCCCATTCCCCGGGCAGATGAACTAATCGACCGCATGGGAGCTGCCCGCTACCTCAGTATTTTCGACCTGACGGCGGGCTACTGGCAAATCGGCCTCACACCCCGGGCCCAAGAACGTTCTGCCTTTTCCACCCCCGATGGCCATTACCATTTCAAGGTCATGCCCTTTGGCATGAAGAATGCCCCAGCAACCTTTCAGCGGCTCGTCAATCAGGTCCTGGCGGGGCTCGAAGGGTTCAGCGCCGCCTACCTAGATGACATCGCTGTATACAGCCACCATTGGACCGAGCACCTCCACCACCTCCGAGCAGTGCTACAAGCCCTTCAGCGAGCTGGCCTCACGATCAAGGCCAGCAAATGTCAAATTGGTCAAGGGTCTGTAACCTACCTCGGACACCAGGTGGGAAGCGGCCTGGTGGCCCCTCTGCAGCTCAAAATTGCCGCCATCCAGTCCTGGCAGCCCCCCATCACCCAGACCGAGGTACGAGCCTTCCTGGGCCTCACGGGCTACTACCGAAGGTTCGTGAAAGACTATGGTACTATAGTGGGTCCCCTCACGGAACTCACGTCAAAAAATCAACCCAAGGAAGTCAACTGGACCCCAGAGTGTCAAACAGCATTCGAACAATTGAAAGCCGCCATGTGTTCCGCCCCTGTGCTCCAGGCCCCCGACTACAGCCGGGAGTTCGTCGTCCAGACGGATGCCTCCGACCATGGCATCGGGGCAGTCCTGTCTCAAGTGAACACCGAAGGCCTTGATCAGCCAGTGGCCTTCATCAGCAGGCGACTCCTACCACGAGAACAACGCTGGAGCACCATTGAGAGGGAGGCCTTCGCCGTGGTATGGGCCCTCAAGAAACTCCGGCCCTACCTCTTTGGCACACACTTTCGGGTGCAGACCGACCACCGACCCCTGCAGTGGCTGATGCAGATGCGGGGAGAAAACCCGAAGTTACTACGTTGGTCCATCTCCCTCCAAGGGATGGACTTCACAGTTGAACATCGGCCTGGGCCAGATCACGCCAACGCGGATGGCCTGTCCCGGTTCTTTCGCCTCGACGAGGAGAGTCCCCAAGAGGATGGGTAACTCTCCCCGCCTTCAGCTGGGGGGGACGCATGTTGGACAGGCCACATGAAGGGCCACTCTCCCCCGGCCCGACCAGGCCCGAGCCCGGTCACGCAGGTACCACACACCACCATTACACGTCCTCCGTCCCCTCCGGGACCCCTACCCTCGAACATGTCGACCTCGTGGGCCTGATCCACTGCCGGCCTGCGCGCCCATCCTGGGCGCCATCTTGGACACTCCACCACGAGGCCGCCTGGCCCCCGATCGACCTCAACCCTGGGCCTGGCCAGGTCTCAGACATCCCGGCACCACCATCCACCCAGGAGGTGAGCGGGCTACTTGGCAAGTCACTGGGGGAAAGAGGTGTCGATGGCTCTCCCCCGCCAGGTGCCGCTCGCCCATCGCCTCCCCGGGCGCTGGCTCCACCCCCCTGCTGGGTGTCTGAACTCCCTCATCCCGGACCCCCCGACCTCCAAGTGCGAGGGTCCGGACATCAAAGAACACCAGCCCTATAACTGGGGCAGCTCCAGAGCAGGAAGGCAGTTGTATCTTGGAGTCGAGAGACGCAGAGAAGAACTCATCCTTGACGGACTACTGGCGCTGCCATAGCTCTGTCTCGTGCACCATCGTCTTGCCTGCTGGCGCTGCCGCAACCTTCGTAACCTTCATATCCTTCATCGTCGTCGGGACCTGCTGGCGTGGCCGCGGACCGTTTGTAACCATCATCTTCATCGGGACCTGCTGGCTCCGCCGCGGACCGTCGTTTCCTTCGTCCATCTCGGGACCTGCTGGCTCCGCCGCGGCCCGATCATCTAGAACACTGAGCTCGAGGATTGAGAGCTAAGTTCATCTTTTGGTAACAAGACTGTCCCGCTACCCCTTTTCCCAAGCCAGAGACCAGAACCGAGGGGACCCCTGAGTCCAGACCTCCTTGTACCATTCCATCGTAACTTAAAGAATTGCCTATAAAGTCTCGTTGAACTTTAACCTTGTGTGGTGTCCGTCTGTGGGGGGGGGAGTTACGTGTCTGTACGATCGCTGGAGACGGCTCTCCCCGGAGACCTCTCCCCTTATCCTCGGCCGACCCTCCCGGTCCGTCTAACATGAAGGGACACAGGGTCAAGGACACTGGCAGTGAAACTTAAAAAAGGTCCACTACTATGGAACAAGAGTAATCAGGGACATTCATGCATGGATACAAAGATCGGGTAATGTAGACAGATTAGAAGACCACAGACACTAAGACCATGATGGCATAAGAACATGGAAGTCTATGGTCCGAACTACACAATAGTGTTCTTTAACAGCCCTCACAACTATGATGGCATACTGTTGGCAAATGCTGCTCATCAGTAATACTTATTAACCTACACTTAGCAATAAGGCAGCCTATCAGCTTCAGTACGAAATGATCCCTTAATGCCTCTCCATCAGGCAATGCTTGTTCCCAGAATACATCAAGCTTCCTGCATTCACAGTTCAGAAATAAGGGGCTTCAATCTGATTTGGCCTATTGTAGGTGGAGAAGGGAAACTCTTCTTCCCCGATTTTGGAAACCTTCTTTATCATTTGATTTGCAATGACTGCCACCTGTCTAGTCAACTGGAAACACTGTGAAGGCAGCTACAGAAAGGAAAAGAGAACAGAACAGAGTGAGGGCTGCCACTCAAGTTCAGAGGCTTGGAGTACAAGTAGTGCTTATTTTCTTTACTAAGGTATAAGAGGCCTAAGGTTTTCTTAGAAGCTCACCACCAGCACTACTGAATGCTGGGGTTGTTGAATAACAAGACTGCCTAGTTTTGATTCCAACTCATACTTTTTCCTTCCACCAAGTGACACTCCCTCTCCTTTTTAGGTCGAGCTATTTATAGCTCTGACATATTGTAGGGGAAACAAACTCTTTGACCAAGCGGATTCCAAGTGGATTACGTCCAGTTAATGTGGTGTACTCGTGTGAGATGCACATGCACAAAAGCCATCAGCCTCGCTCCCATTCGCCAAACGCATCAGCCTCGCAGCACCAGACTTCACATGCACTTCATGTTATCCAGTCGTGTGAGACGCGCGTAGCCTTGCACCCATTTGCTCCCAAGGAATCCCTCCCCCACTCCCCCACCCCCATTCCACGAACTACCATTTGTCACACGCATCAGACCCGCCACAGCGAGAGCTTCAGACTTCAAAGGAATGCTCGCCCCCACGCCCCTCTGCGCAATGCCAGTTGTAAATGTAAATGTGTTTGTATTTATATAGCGCACTTCTACCCTGAGGTCTTGTAGCGCTGTATTCATACTGCTGTGGAACCCTTACTTGCTTTCCTGTGAAATGTCCACTCCTGGGCACCCCCAAGGTGAGGCCAGGCATCCAAGCACTGCTGGGGCCGTTGTGGAGATTAAGCAAGCTATTGCCCAGAGTCACAGAGTGGGACCCATGATTAGACTAGGCACCAAGGTGAGAATTATCAGGTCCGGGAAGAGTGAGTCCAAGCGCCGCCGAGGCGGGGATTGAACCCTGGTCCCTGGCCAGACCTCTGCATCAGGGTCTGCCGCTCTAACCATTGAGCCACGCTTCTCCACACTCTCTCTTACACTACCAGACATCAAAGGCTGCTGCTCCCCCATCCACCCCCCCCACAGCAATGCCGCATCCAATAAGCGCAGCCTCTGCTCCTCTTCCAAAAAAAATAAAACCAGTGAGTGCAGAACTTCATCAGTTCCTGACAAGAATGCTTGGCGTGTTTATTCTACTTAAGGCCCTGTCTGTACCTCTTCCACCATTATCGGGTGCTGATTACTCTTTCGCTCTCCTGCTGCCCGACCTCTCACATGCCCTCTCCCTTGTCCCCTGTGTTTCTTGTGAGCATCACTCAGCACCGCAGCATCACTCAGCGCCACAGCACCCCTCAACGCACCACTGAACGCCACAGCACCACTCGGCGCACAGCATCCCTCAACGCCACAGCATCCCTCAATGCCACAGCATCCCTCAACGCCACAGCATCCCTCAACGCCACAGCATCCCTCAACGCCACTCAACGGCACAGCACCACTGAATGCCACAGCACCACTGAATGCCACAGCACCCCTCAATGCCACAGCACCCCTCAATGCCACAGCACCCCTCAATGCCACAGCACCCCTCAATGCCACAGCACCACCCTATGCCACAGCACCACCCTATGCCACAGCACCACCCTATGCCACAGCACCCCTCAACGCCACAGCATCCCTCAACGCCACAGCATCCCTCGACGCAACAGCATCCCTCAACACCACAGCATCCCTCAACGCCACAGCATCCCTCAGAACCACAGCATCACTCAGAACCACAGCATCACTCAGAATCACAGCATCACTCAGAACCACAGCATCACTCAGAACCACAGCATCACTCAGAACCACAGCATCACTCAGAACCACAGCATCACTCAGAACCACAGCATCACTCAGAACCACAGCATCACTCAGAACAACAGCATCACTCAGAACCACAGCATCACTCAGAACCACAGCATCACTCAGAACCACAGCATCACTCAGAACCACAGCATCACTCAACGCCACAGCATCATTCAATGCCACAGCATCGCTCAATGTCACAGCGTCACTCAATGTCACAGCGTCACTCAATGTCACAGCGTCACTCAATGCCACAGCATTACTCAACGCCACAGCATCACTCAACGCCACTGCATCGCTCAATGCCACTCAACGCCACAGCATCACTCAACGCCACAGCACCACTCAACGCCAGAACACCACTCAATGCGACAACACCACTCAATGCGACAACACCACTCAATGCGACAACACCACTCAATGCGACAACACCACTCAATGCGACAACACCACTCAATGCGACAACACCACTCACCACTCAGCATCCCTCAATGCCACAGCATCCCTCAACCCACAGCATCACTCAGCACCACTCAATGCCACAGCACCACTCAATGCCACAGCACCACTCAATGCCACAGCACCACTCAATGCCACAGCACCACTCAATGCCACAGCACCACTCAATGCCACAGCACCACTCAATGTCACAGCACCACTCAATGCCACAGCACCATTCAATGCCACAGCACCACTCACCACTCAGCACCACTCACCACTCAGCATCCCTCAACGCCACAGCATCCCTCAACGCCACAGCATCCCTCAACGCCACAGCATCCCTCAACGCCACAGCATCCCTCAACGCCACAGCATCCCTCAACGCCACAGCATCCCTCTAAGCCACAGCATCGCTCAACGCCACAGCATCGCTCAACGCCACAGCATCGCTCAACGCCACAGCATCACTCAATGCCACAGCATCACTCAGCACCACTGAACACCACAGCATCACTCAGCACCACTGAAGGCCACAGCATCACTCAGCACCACTGAAGGCCACAGCATCACTCAGCACCACTGAACGCCACAGCATCACTCAGCACCACTGAACGCCACAGCATCACTCTGTGCAACCATTCAACAACAACTGGTTCTAATATGTTCTCTCAATGTTTCACGCTTTATTACAAATGTCACAAAAAGATATTAATATTTCACTGCTGTTCTTGGATTTTAAATGTAAATGTAAATGTAAATGTGGCGTATTTGTATAGCGCGAACAGTGACCCGGAGGCATTCCGGCGCTTGTACTCCTACCACAAGGGAACCCCTCCTGGCTTTTCCTTGTGGGGTGTCCACTCCTAGGCATCCCATGGTGAAACCAGGCATCCCTTGTGTATCAGGGGGCCTTTGTGGAGACTAAGCAAGCTATTGCCCAGAGTTGCAGCGTGGGACCCATGCTTAGAATCGGCACTGAGGCGAGAATATCCGGTCAGAGGAATTTAAGCCCGAAACCCGCCGAGGCGGGAATCGAACCCTGGTCCCTGGCCAGCGTTCTGCATCAAGGTCTGCCGCTCTAAGCATTGAGCCACACTTCTCCATAAAGTTATTTTCAAAAGTTTAAGCTATTGCCATTATAAATTACAATAACTTTTATGTAAGTATTAATTATTTAAAAAAAAATAAAAGCCATTGGTATTTGTAATATTAATACATCCAAGTCATGTAAATACAACACATATTGCATTTCAAATGCTATAGGTGTCACGTTTGCGAAAGTTAAAACTATTGGCATTGTAAATGACAAAGCTATTAATTTCACTATTTTCAAAACCAACACATAAATAAAATATTTGTTATTCACAATACAATTAGCTCAAACTTTCGTAATGCGAGACCTATTGCATTGCAAATGCTTGTTGCAGTTTTTTTTATCCCTGCTCTCCTACTTTGTCACTGTTTCACTATTTGTCTTGAGGTTTCCTATCTTTTCTGACCCATTTTTTTCCTCCTTTTTCTACCTTATTCTCTTTTAGTCTGGATCAAAGTGTGTAGATGAAAAATAATTCTGGGCCCTAAAAATGAGATATGGTGCCCACCATCTACAATTTCCTGCACAATATAACACTTAGCACCAATGCTGTGAAACAATGGCTACGAGGCTGTGTAGGAAGCTGGCTCTTAATGCGATATATCAAAATGTTGATCTACTGTGTAAAGAGTCCAGGGGTTCCCTTATGAGTGGAATGTGGCTTGCTATACAATCCCAAAGTATAGCAAGCCATAGGAAAGTATAGGCTTAACACATAGGATTACAGGACATTTGCAAATAGACATAATGATCAATACATGACAACATGTCTTAAGACAATCCACACCAATTTATAAAAATAGCAAATATATGTATTTATGTTTAGGCATGAGAGAAAAATCGTTCAGGTAAGTGCGTTTTTAAATATAAATTATTTTCGGTTCAAAAAGTGAACACTGCAATTTCTGAGTTCTGCAATGTTATCCTATAGAAAGAAGAACAATTCTGCAAACAGGTATAATACATCGACAGGTCCAATCTCCAAGAGTTAAAATGAGTGGTGGGCAAGGCTCAAGACAGCACCAACAGTACACCACCAGTGACAAGGGTGCGGCTGGGTGCAAAACAAAATCGGGAGCCCAATAGGTTTCAATGGGGATAAGTCATTGTACAAATAGGCTGCAGGTTTGGCTAGGAAGCCAGTTGGGTGAAACAACAGGGGGGGTTCAAGGCTTGCGATGCTCGAGCACCTAGGGACACCTGGGGTCCTCCTCTGCATGGCCTGGGGGCAACCGAGCAGAGGTGTATTTAGGCATCGGATTTCTCATACCGGAACAGTCATGGTCGCGTGGTCCTGTATGTAGAGGCTGCAGGCAATGTTGGGGAGTCCACGAGGGGTGGGGCCATGATGGCCTTGACCTCTGGAGGGTTGGGGAACCTTGTTGGCACTGGTAGCCCACTTCAACTCAGGCCAGAGGCGACGGGTGCAGTGGTGGCTTCGGGTGTCGGGTTTTGGACGTTCCAGAGACCTCAGAGTCTTCTCTTTTGGTGTTTCTGCAGGGTGAAGGGAACAGTTCCGCTGTTCTTAGGGAGGTCTTGGTCTTTATTGAAGGCAGGCAGTTCTCCCTGGTTTTGGAGGTGAAGGGAGCTAGATTTGAATTCTAAAGGTGGCACCATCTTTGAAGCTCGCCTGCCTAAGAGGGCTAACCAGCACGTCATCCTGTGGGAAGAGGTTTTACGCCTCTTCCCGGACAGGCTTTTCTGAGAGCAAAGGCTCTCACCATAGGAGGTTAGAACAGTGTCTTGGGTGGCAGGCTGGCAAAAACCAGTCAGCAAGCACACTAGAGGCTGGTAGGTTTTCCAGGGGCACTTCTGAGGTGCCCTCTGGGTGTATGTATTGGTAAATCCAACACTGGCATCAGTGTGGGTTTACCAATACGAGATGTTTCATATCAAACTTCCCAATTTTCAGTGAAGCCATCATGTAGTTGGGGCACTCGTTTTCACCACTGTCCAGCACATGTTCTAAAATGGATTCCCAGGGATGGGGGGGGGGGGGTTGGGTGTTTGTTGCCAAGTTGACGGTTGGATAGGACGCATGATTGTGTCACTCCAGCATCGCAATTCTCTAGCCTTGCATTGCAGCCCATTCCCCTAATGCAGCAAGGGAGCAACGGGTGCTGTCGGAGTTGCTGAGTGTCAGAATTGAACCTTTTCGGCAGCTCGTCCGACCCCATTAGCCCGATCCGCAAAACAACGGGAGCACAGACTGGGATGGACGCGCGGCGGGCTTAGTCGGGACCGCTGGCGTACTCCGGAGCAGCTGTGCAGTGAACGTATTTCATTTATTTTATTTATTTATTTAAAAGCTTATAAAGCGCGCAGCTACCCCTGTCGGGGGTGTCCCGGCGCTGAGAGAACAAGTAATTCACCAGAGAAGGCAGCCAGGGTCCTACCATCCAGCCTAGTGCTGCAGAGGCACTCCTACTTATGTATGTATTCTACATGCTGGCAGCGAAAGGTTGGCTGAACCCTCAATGTACTGCATTTGACTAGCGCCGACTAGAAAGTGACCTGGATACACAGTGGTCGCCTTGAACGGCGTCAGTGCAGCGACTGCCATTTTCCCTAGTTGCGGCACCGCTGCAGCGTCTCTCACAGCAAGGAGCGGTACTGCTCTATTGAAAAGGGAGTTTGACCCCGGGCTCCTTGGTAAGCAGATACCACATCTACCAGAACATGGAGCAGTGGCGGCTACGCGGTTGGCGCTAAAAACAGCAGATCGACACGGAGGAGGAGGACGGCCATCTTAGCTCTGCTGGCAACGGGCCTCGCGCTGGGTCCGGCAAGGCCTCCGGAGACGCGGTGAGTCCCGGAACAGCCTGAGCGCACCCTGCCCACTGCATGTTGCCAGCCAAGGGGTTGCTGTCTGATCTGTGCCAGGCCCGAAGCGCAGTGGAGGTCTAAGGAATCAGCATGGGGCACACAACTTCCATCGGCAGTCGACCTCTGTGAGTACGGCTGTGAGGCTTGGCGGCATGGCACAAGCCTAACCTGCGGATTTCCCTTAGCCTGAGGGCGGCCGCTGAAGCGCTTGCCCAGAGGCGCTGCTCTAGTGTGGGGTGGACTGGCGATTGGTCCCGAAGCTCCCATGCTACTAGGACCCGGTCCCGGCTGGCAACAACCCTAAAAAGTGATGAATTAGATGCACAGTGATAGCCTTGGATTGCGGAGGTTCGGCGCCCGCCATCTTACCTGCCAGGAGGGGTGCGGGGACGTTTGGCACTACAAGGAGAGACCACGCTCTACTGAGACTTGAGACCAGACGAGTGTAACTGGCAGATGCGCCAGGACAGGGAATCAGTACCGGCGTGGTGCCCGCTGTGAGACGGGAAATCCTAGGCGTAAGATCAGCTGTCTGCTGTCCATTTGCCCCATAACCTCCCTTTGCCTAGACCCATTGACTCTATTTGGGGATCTTGCTCTGTCTCGCCAGCGGAAAATGTATATTCGGGTTGTGGCTGTGGAGTTAATGCTGAGCAAAGCTCCTGAGCGGAGTATAAATGTTAAGCAAATTCCCAGAGAGGTGCACCGTTCTCACCTCTCAAAGCAACGTCGCCTCTCTCTCCTCTAGCCCTTCATCACCAAGGTGAGTCTGTCTTCGACCTCCTGAGTGACGTCACTTCCGGTGACACCACCTAACTTGGAGCGTCCCCCCACTTCTTTTATTAGGACTTGTGCCCTGTGTACACGAAAAGACCCAGTTGTGGTGACGCCCTGCTGGGGGGTTGCAGTGTAGGAAGTCGGCTTACTACAACAAAAAAAACGATCAGCAAACGCCCCCTACCGCTGGAGGAGAGTACAAAACTGGTGGTGAAGTTGCGCAAAGGAGCAGCTTGGGCTGAGGATGGCTGGCAGAGCTTACTGAGGCTCGGTGAGGCTTTGGTGACGGGGAGTGTGGCTGGCTGGCATTACGGGGGCAATTCAACCCCCATTCTACAACAACTAGCGCAGCTGGATGCTGTGAGACCCATTCGGGCCCTGGGCTGTTGCCTGGCTGTTGCGAGCCTGCTTGGATTGCCGATACCCGGGGCACCGGTCTTGCTTGCGAAACGCGAACACCCAGGCCACCTGGCCGGCCAGTTTTGATGCTGCCACTTTAAGAGCAGTGGGGAAGCCCTGAGAGAGCATCAGAGCCAGAGTTGATGCTTGGGAATGCCCCGGGTTGTTGTCACCCAGTGGGAGGAATGTCTGAGGGCCAGCCGTCTAGGACAAGGACACACTGCTGCTGCTTTGGTTACCCCCCTGCTGAGATTGTGAATAGGGCCAGCAATTTGGCACGCACTGTGGGAGCTGAACGGGCCGGAGGGCGGCCACGATTTTCTGTGAGGCCCTGGTGCAGGGTGACTGACAAGAGGGGGTGTTAGCCTGCGCTGCTTGGAGACATCTATCCTGGGCAGAGCAGTGTTGCTGCAGGCCCGAATCAGGCCCCGAACATGATTTAGTCAGCCGGAGCTGGCTTTGACTGCTGCCCATCCTGCACAATGAGAGGGGAAGCCTGTGGAGGGAACCAGACTGCGGCCCCTACCTTCCAGATCCCAGGAGCATATTGGACGACGTCCAACATAATTTCAGCTTTGGAGGTGAGCTACACATAAGCACCTCCATTGCTCCCCTTGCCCCTGGGAACTGTGTTGCAACCGGGGACCAGACAGCTTGACTGTATGGTGTGAGGTGAAGGTGCTTGAACCCCAAACATTTGGAGGAAAAACTCCCTCCTGCGCCCAATCCGATCACCCCCTTGGGGGCAGCCTACCATGCACAGCCCACTAATAATTGGGAAAATGGTGCCATGCACAGTCCTGTTGCTAGAGAGAGACTGCAGTTCCCTCCTACTATGAGCCTCTAACTCCCTACCTGTGACACTGTCATTGCAGCTATTCAAGTAGGGTGGCTTGCCTGGCTCTGAAAGGGTAATATTGTGTCCGCCTGATAACATGTGCCCTGGGCTGTGATATATAACACACCCATAGGGAAAACAGATTGCACCCAGTCTTGCCTCCTCTTCCAAACGTGACAGTGCAAGGGCCCAGGATGGCGACTTACAGAGTGGGATCCTGAGCCCGCGCATCTAGGGTGGTGGCCCTTGCTGAGACACTTCAGGCCATGCAGCAAAGTCTTGCATCCATCAATGGGAAGATAGACATCTTGAATATAAGTATGGATCACATGACGGCAAAGCTTGACTAGCACACAGCGAGCATCAGGGTGATGGAGCATCCATTTCTAGCACAGAGAATGACCTACAACAGATGTCAGATAAGTGCTTGAAAATGGAAAAAGTGCTGGCAGTAATTCGGTTAAAAATGAAGATTTGGAGGCACTATCCCGCCTCAATAATCTGCATATCACAGGAATTCCAGAATCTACGAACACTGGCGGGTACAGCAATATGTGGAAACAATGCCGACTTCCATATTTGGATACAAATCATCTATCTAACCTACTGCTGGTGAAGCATGCCCACTGATCCCTCATGAACCGCCCCCCCTCCCCCTGGATCTCCCCCACATCAAATCATTGTGCGCCTACTTAACTATAGGGATTGAGATGCAGTCCTCAGGTTGGCTCAAGAGAGAAAATATATCACTCAGAGTGGCAATTCAAGCGGCCAGATGAGAATTTATGCCTGTCCAGCACCAATTCCAAAAAACAGTCCATGATGCTGGGAAGTGTAGTCCTTCAGTGTACCTGTAACGGGGAGACTCAAGCGCAAATACTTCCCGCAGTCCCCATTAGTCATTAATGTTGTAATCAGTCTATTGAACCTACCAGCGTAAGAGTGGGGTTCACTCTAGGGTCACAGATGGTCTCTTCTATCACACGTAGAGGAGTGATCTCCAATCATTCGAAGGGACGCTTCCACCAGGTCTCGCCTCGCATGATTTATGAAACCTTTATGTCTCTTTCTGTGAATTGCCTGACTCTTGTAACTATTTTTAAATGAGCAAACACGATGAGAATGAGAGAACAGACTCATTCTCCCTGTTCTTTCAGAGCGGTGCCCTTCCTGAGCTGCATGCCAGGTTAAGACGTGACCTGTCCTCCAGCAATATACGGGTAAGACACTTAGACATATTAATCTTTGCATCTTTCGGACTGTTATGAAAATGCATTTTTTAACTCTCATTATTAGCATTTTTGAGAGCTGTTAATAAATATGCACTTCATATTGTGCCTGTCACTGATTGGTTTCTTCACAGAGCATTAAGAACCAAGACAGAGCAATCCCAGTAATACTGCATAACCCTAAATAAGATATCTCTAACCTGTGCTTTCAATTATACCTCTGTATAGGTGTCACTAGTGAATCCCCTGAAAACCATACCATGGATGGAATAAGGATCACTGGTTTTGTATTTTGTATATTGCATATCTTGTTATTCTTTTTGAGTTACTCAGAACCTCTTTTTGAGTATTAGTTATCACTCTGGTCACTCCTTACTACACTGGAATTTTGACATTCACTACCTTTTACAGCAGCACAAGTTGGTCCTGACGAAAGCCGCAACACCTTCTTTTTAGAGTCAATAGGTTGAAACATGTAGACTACCATCGTCAATAACTGCAGGTATATGTTTTCCCTGCCAGTGTCCTGTTTTTAACCCTAACCCCAGGACGTATCAATAAAGGTATGTTATGTACTTGGGAGCTAGTTTTACTTTTTTACTATCACTCTTTTCTTGCGCTGCACCTCTCACCTGACTTGATTAGAAACTCATCATTGTGGTATTTAGTAAACCTCGGACTAATAACTAAAGCATCCCTGAGCTCCTCCCTCTCAGTGAGGGGGTTGTAGCCTCTGCCAGGACTTGGCATCCCAGTACAAGGAGAATCCCAATTATGAAGCATGCCACATTTGGTGGGTGAGAGATTTCGTACTTTAAAAGGGATATCCCACGGTTTGGTGAGTCACCTTCTTGCATACCCACCTAATCTCGTCCTATTTCTGAAACCCGAGGGTTCTTTTTTCTGTGATAGCCTTTGAAGAAGCAGTCATTAAGGATATAGAAGCACCCAAGCCTAACACAACTACAGACCAGAACCTGAAACGGAACGAGAAAGCTGCACTGAAAGCGCTCAACAAGAAGGACCATCTGGTGGTAAAACCAACTCATAAGGGAGCTGCAACTGTCATACAGAACAAAGAGGACTAAAGACAAGCCTGCCTAACTCTTCTAAATGACGACAGGAACCACATCACCATATCTACAGACCCACGAGTCGTTTCCAGAGGCAGATTAACCACTTGGTGGAGGAGGCAAGTGAGCAAGTTTGGATTACCAAAAAAGAAAAAAGGATTTCTAATAACAACTGAACCAAGAATACCTTACTTCTATACAATCCCGATAATACACAAAGGAAGAATTCCCCTGCCTGTTAGACCAAACTTGTCCGGTATACGATCAGGGCTAGAACCACTATCTCAGTTTACCGATTGGTTCTTGAGACCATTAGTAACACAAGCCTGATCCTACATAAAAGACACAAAACATTTACTGACCATACTATAGGAAATAGGATCCAAATAATTGAACACTATTTTTATCTTGATGTAGAGGCCCTGTACACAAGTATTCCACAGGAAGAAAGCTTACATGTCATCAAGATGGAGTTGGGCAGCCCCCACTAATTGGATTATGGAGCTGGCAAAATTGGCACTCGCAGAGAATTTCTTCCCCTTTGAGAATCAATTATATCTACAACGCTACAGAACTTCCATGGGCTCACAGCATCCACATTTCGCAACAAGCAGGGGAGCTGTGACAACAATAGGCATCAAGAAGAGTTAGGACCCTTTGATAATGTAAGTCCTTTCAACTTAAACATAGTACGCTGCAAACCGGACATGTCCCCATATACCAGTAGACCCTGAATGCGAGGGTCCCTGGCATAATGTATATGCCCTGCCCTAATTACTTTTCTCTTTCTCTACTCTGCTTTGTAAAGTTTGACTACAGGGCTGCCCTCTCAAGCCACTGTGGGCTCAGTCGTCCCACCCGCTATGGGTGAGTGTTAACCTGTTATTTAACTTTTTGTGATTTAAATGAGAAACATATCCACATAAGCGTAGTTGTTCGTCTGTTCCAATTATCCACTTTTTTAATATGGCAACTAGGTAGACTGTTGTATATATAGAAGGGCGAAGTCACATCACTTCGTGTGTAGCATGCATTTTTGAACCAAGCGGAATACAAATTATTTCAGCATGGCTAACGCATGATTATCACTGTGTGTGGTCTCCACAAGAGTGAGCATGATCACAAGATAGTGGAGATATATAGATGCATGTATGACTGGATACATGGAGAGATATACAGAGATATGTATATATGTATGCTGTGTGACTAAGGGTACCCACTGTGGCAGGGGAGTGTGCATGCAAAAATGGGACCAATTGATAGTGATGCCGTACTGGTAGATCCTGGTATATGCTCTCAATGTTAGAAAACTTAATTCGCCATCAGAAGTACATCATGCATGCAATTCTTCAGTAACAGGTCATTCCTAGCAGTGGCAAGTATAAGATTTGAAAATACGTGCATGCTATTTGCATGCGCACCAATACCATCATAAAAACCACACGTTAATGGGGGAGTGATCTCTTTGCTAACCCACCCTGACGAAAGCCCAGAACCTAATATAGGCCAGTTGAAAAGGGTTGAAACATGTTGGTGTCATAGGGTCATAGGACCATCATCATTGCCTTACACTCTCTCAGTCTTTTAATTTTACTTTCCCACCCACCCCACTATAAAAGGATTCCTTTTGTGTGAGTGAGGAACTTTATTTTAAAGTTACGCCCCCTTACACAAACGTCTTCATAAGAGCTCCCTGAAATATGTTTGAGCCCACCCTGATCTTTAGGAGTCAGGGTGAACCCCATGATGAAGCATGCCGTTACTAGAGTAGGTGAATGTTATACATAAACAAAATGGTTTCGTTTCCCTTCCCACCCCAATAGAGGTAGTGTATCACCATTGAGTATCTAAGGTCCTACACTATCGTTCAAGAAGATGATGTCCACTCCAGTAGGGATACTTTTGTGTCTGGTAATTTTTTCTTCTATTCAACAATTAACAGAAATGTATATTAATGAATTATATACATTGTATAACTGTGCAAAATCAGATCAAATCTAGTTTTTCTGAATGTCACACTTTCCTACTTTTCCACGTCTCTCTGGCAGACAGCCTGCTGCTACCTGGAAACCCTGTGTGCCTGTTATTCCTGTATGAAACATTCAAACTGAAAAAGTGAAAATAAAGCAGATCTAAAAAAAATACAGAAAGGACTCACCGTGAGAAAACTGTATATGTAAAATGTTGTTGCAAATTTATATAATTAGCAATAACATGACTACCGGTTTAAAGTCATTTTACAATCAATTTCCATAAATTCTTGTGAAGCAGATGTCTCATTCAGATTATAAATGTCTTTATTAAAGCGAACTATAACAGACAATCTGCTTGCTATTCATAGAGTTAGTTGTAAAAAGTAATTTAATGAGTAATCATTACCTTTCAGTTTCATTGCCCTTTAAATTAACGTTTTAGCGGCTCGACATCTTATAATATTTGTCTGCTCTCTAATATTTCATTAGTTTACCATAACTGACTGGGGTTAAAAAAACAGAATTATTAGAGGCTATGAACTAAGTACCACTATAAATAGAGCCAATCGTGAACGTATTCCGTGCATCTGCTTCCGAATGTATGCAATGAATTGTGGATCCCTTGACAAGAGACATTTTGCCACCCACTTCACTGACAATGGGATCATAGTTAATGATCTAGGTTCTCTCTGGAGCCCGCTTGCTGGCAGTGCCTTGGGTGACTGCCTCGTACTGGCTCAAAATGTCAGCACTTTGTAAATTATTCGTAATTTCAGTCCCTAATATCGAAGGTGCCTTAGTCAGAAGATTTTGACCACGTTGTCGAGAAATACACAGACCCATCATCTGGTAACATATTCATGATATTACAGTACCTAACTCGTCCCTCCTGCATCTCTTGTTACAGATAAAGGTTTTTGCCAATGCATCCGGTTCAGCAAAGTTGTCTGTCAGTATTTACGTCTTTGTTTTTCCTATCTTGCATGATTTAATGATTCCTTAATGGAAAGAATTAATCTATAGTATCTGTCTGATACGCTTCAGGAAAAGTGGTGGGTTGGGCTAAAAAAAAGTCACATATTGCTCACAAACAGTGGCTACTACTGCCATTTGGATTCATTAAGGGCTATTTCACATGGGGTGGCGAAGAGGGACGGCAAAAAGGCAACAAGTGTATAAACAAGCATTTACAATGCAATGGTCTCGGCTTTGTTAAAGTTAGAGTTATTGGCATTGCAAATGGCATTTTTTTCATTTTTTTTAAAAACAGAAATAAATGGTATTATCATTTACAATGGCAATAGGTGAGCATTAGAGAGTAGTAGAGAGTATTAGCGGACGCAGAGCCACACACACACACAGAGCCACAAACACACAGAGAGCCACACACACACAGAGAGTAACACAGAGAGCCACACACACACACACACACACACACACACACACACAGAGCCACACACACACACACACACACACAGAGCCACACACAGACAGAGCCACACACACACACAGAGCCACACACACAGACAGAGCCACACACACACTCAGACAGAGCCACACACACACACAGAGCCACACACACACACAGACAGAGCCACACATACACACAGACAGAGCCACACATACACACAGACAGAGCCACACAGACAGAGCCACACACACACACACAGACAGAGCCACACACACACAGAGCCACACACACACAGACAGAGCCACACACACACACAGAGCCACACACACACACAGACAGAGCCACACACACACACAGACAGACAGAGCCACACACACACACACAGACAGAGCCACCCACACACACACAGAGCCACACACACACAGAGCCACACACACACAGAGCCACACACACACAGAGCCACACACACACAGAGCCACCCACACACAGAGCCACACACACACAGAGCCACCCACATACACACACAGAGCCACACACACAGCTCTCTGCCCAGTAACGCCCTAGGGAACAGAGGCACGAAAAACTGGATCACAAGCAGGGAAAAGAGGCACAAAAAACCAGATCACAAGCAGGGAACAGAGGCACAAGCAGGGAACAGAGGCACGAAAACCGGATCACAAGCAGGGAACAGAGGCACGAAAACCTGATCAAAAGTAGGGAACAGAGGCACAAGCAGGGAACAGAGGCACAAGCAGGGAACAGAGGCACAAGCAGGGAACAGAGGCACAAGCAGGGAACAGAGGCACAAGCAGGGAACAGAAGCACAAGCAGGGGACAGAGGCACAAGCAGGGAACAGAGGCACAGGCAGGGAACATAGGCACGAACAGGGAACAGAGGCACGAACAGGGAAGTTAAGTCCAGCACAGATTTGAGTTGCGTTTGAATCCTTTAAAGAGTTAAGAGCGGAAAAAAGCTGGTGATTTGTGTCTGTAGGAATCAAACATAGCGCTATCTATCTGCGTATTACCCTAACACTATTTTTAAACTGTTCAACAGTCTCGACAGGAAAAAATCTTAGAAAGACAGACAGGATAACATGCTAAGAATAAACAATCCACCAGCGAAATCATCCGGCGCAATTCAGAATCAGGGAAAGAAAAGGTGTGAAAAAGAATAGCGCCCCCTTTCCTGTACCACATAAATATGTTAAATTGGCAAACTGGAAAAAACAGTCTCCTTTGCAAAGTTTGCTTCTTAGTGTCCAGAAAAGTCATTGATATAAGAAGAGGTGGAGGAAGAAAAAACATACGAGCTGCCTTCTCGGTTAACGCGCAAATCCATCTCAGTCTTTATTATTAGTTTGTATTTCCCTGCCTAGTTTCCAGTTTTAGAGGTGTGATTGCCAGTCCTCCTACGCCCCCTGGCCCCTGCTCTAGGAGGAGCAGTCATTCTCGGGAGAGTGGACCCAGCTCCCTTCTTCCACGGGGCAGTCCCTGCCATTAGAACTCTCCCAAGTTTTGGTCTGGACTCCTTCAAGGAAACATTGTTTTTAAAAACGCAAGTACTAAAGAAAGCGTAGCACTGCTTCTTTTCTGGTGGGCCCCAGACACCTGCCCGCAAAGTGCCGCCCTCGCCCCTCTCCAGCCCGTGTCCGGGAGCCGGCAGGGATGCAGGGCGGGCAGCTGGCTCTTCTCGCCATTCCCGCTGTCGAAGGCAGAGCGAAGTCCTTTTGGAAACACAAAGGTGGGTCGTGCCGGGGTGTGGTGTCGCCCCCTGTCACGGGGTGGGTTCCTGGCTGTGGTGTGCGTGCGGCTGTGCCCTGTCCCGCCGGCCCCTCACTAGGTGAACACCAGGTTGGAGATGCTGGACTCCAGCCAGTCCCCGGAGATCATCTCGCTCACCTCAGGCGTACAGTAGTCGGGGAACTAGAAGTGCGAGCCGGCGCCCGCCTCCAGGCTAAAGTCCCGGTCCCGGTTGAGCGCCGAGGAGCCCTGGCACATGCTCTTGAAGCCCGGGTTCAGCTCCAGCAGCTCGTCTTCCAGCTCCTCGTCGGACGAGGACGATGAGTAGTGCGAGGAGGTGGACGACGAGCAGGAGGCTGTGGAGAAGGAGGTGGAAGGCGCCAGGGACGGGTGCGGAGGCTACCGTCGCCGCTGCTGCTGGTGTAACTGTGCGGCGAACCCGGCGAAGGGGATCCACCGTCCTAGTCGTGCAGCGGCGGCGGGTACTCGTAGAGGCTGAGGGAGTCACCCAGGTCGGTGGGGCTGCAAGCGCCAGCCGGCAGGAACCGCCATGGGCGAAAACGAGGTGAGCCCACTGCCGAAGACATAGAGCCGCTGGAGGAGGTGCAAGACTTGTACAGAGAATGGTGATCCAGGCACAGCGGCTCGGGGTACGACCTGCCCGGCGTGGCGAGGCTTGCCGGCGCTCTTGGAAGAGCCACTGCTGCTGCTCTTCTTCACGGCAGTCTTGAGGCTGTTACTCCCGCCGACACTGCACAGCTTCTCCCCCGGCTTGGCGGCGGGGTTGGCAGCCTTGACCTTCTTCAGGGGACGGTACTTGTAGTCTGGGTAGTCAGTCATGTGCTTGAGACGCAACCGCTCGACGTCGCAGATGAAGGGGATCTTGCCGGCGTCCTTGAGCTGCTTCCAGCGCTTGCCCAGCCGCTTGGAGATCTCGGCGCTGTGCATGTCCGGGACTTACCCTCGGTACCTCCGGCAGGAAAGTGGACCACGCCATAACACCAACCATCTTTCTCCGAGGCGAAGCAGAAATGCCTCGGAGAAAGCCCCGTCATTTGCAGATTCGGGGGCGTGGTTTTCTTTCTCTCCTCTTCCGATTGGCTGGAATGTAAAATTCCAGCCAATGGGAGGAGGAGAGAAAGAAAACAGAAAGAAAGTAAAAAACACCCCTCCCGAATCCCTTCTTCAACGGAGTGACGCCCCTCTCCTCCAATGGCTGGCCTCCGTTTAGGAAGCCAGCCAATGGAGAAGAGGGGCGGGTTCAAGTCCCCATACTGTAGACAAAGTCTCGGAGCGAGACTGCGCAAGCGCAGCCTTCGCTAGTCCGAGACCTAAAAACGTATCTTTGAGATCACGATGCACAGGCCTTCATAGCCGCCCCACTCTGGTAAGCACCAGATTGCGTCTCTCTCTCAGCAGTGCTTCGAGGATCAGGAGTGAAGGATTTTTCACTTGTGGTCCTCTGATAAAGTGATACTTTCACATTCTCAGGCCCTTGCTGCTTGAAGGGCAATCAGATACACACTGCTGATGGGGCGACAGAAGCCTCTTATTCTAGTTTACATTTTAAACTAGGCCCTTGTACCATCTATAGCTTAAAACACAATGGTATCTATTTCCTTGCCGTCAGACGACGAGCATGAATAAAATGTGATAACATTGTGCCGATTACTAACTTGGGACCTTTATTAAATGTTAGGCCAGAGAGCAGTGAGAAATCTGCGATTAAAGTATCCAGTAGAAAGAGTTACTAAAGATAGGTAACTTGTTCTTCTGATGGATACTTCTAGCTGAAGATTCCGCACTTTAGAATAGATGCCAACGCAATACCTCCTCAAAGTGGAGGGTTTGTGGAGTGGACGCAGACCAAAAAGTCTTGCAAAAACAAGCTGGTGAAGTGTTCATTCCACCAAGCTGGGCTGTCCAGGCAGTAGTGCTTAGTGAACGAATACACCTACACCCACATCCACATCCAAGCCTCGCAGATATCACATACACCTACATCCACATCCAAGCCTCGCAGATATCATGAACAGACATTCCTCACAGGGGTTACTTAGCCAGTACGGAGCAGATCCTTACACAAAAGACAAGGACAATCCACTTCAACAAGGCCCTCTTCTGCTTTCCCTTTCTTGCTCCGGGGAACTTCAAAAAAGTTGATCTTCCACTTGATGTTCCCTGGAACACTTTTTGTAAAAGTTTAAAGGCCTTTGGGGACCAACCGATGGAGTCACTCCTCCTCGTTTGAAGGGTGGGGGGAGCAAAGAACACTGGAAGAGTGATGGATTTCCCGACGTGTAAGGGAGTTTTGACTTTGGGAAAGAAGGTGGTTGCACTGATAGTGCCTAGAGGTTCACTCACATGATAAACTGACGTGATCACAATGAGGATAACCGCATTGAAGGTGAAGAGACACACTGAGAGGCTATGTATAGGCTCGAAAAGAATACACAAGGGGAATGTTAATACTACATTAAGGTACCACTGTGGCATCACAGACAGTTTGGGAGGAAACAGGAAATGTGTATCAAACCTTCAATAAACCCCATAAGAACAGGTGATTTAAACAAAAACAGTTGGTCCAGCAAATGTAGAAAGGCCAAAAAGGCTGACAAAGAACATCGGGCAGTGCCCACTGCAAAACCTTGCTGGGCTAAAAACAAAACAAACAAAAGGATTTTCGACTGATTTTTTGGAGAGGTGTCTGGTGGTGTTGAAGATGACCTCAACCACCTCAGGCGACAGGACAATAGCAGTTAACTACTGTTGCTAATTTTCCACACATCAAGGTATAAGCTACACAGGTTCAGGAGGAGCACTCTGTCCTGCTGCTGGCAAAGGAGATCCTCCCAAAGTGGTAGCCTTGTAGGAGGACAAATGCTCATGCTCTGAAGCTCTAGGAACCACATTCTCCTGGCCCAATTCAGAGCCACCAAGATGACTTGGGCCCAGTTGTTCATGATCATCAGAACTTAGGGCAGGAGAGGTAGCGGAGGAAAGGCATTGCTCCATTTAAGCAGGAATGAGTCTCCGCACAAATATTCTCGTGGAAACTTCAACATGCCAAATGGCTGACACAGCATTTTCTTGTTGGTGGCAAAAAGACCTCCTACTTGTGGAGCATATCCTGCACAGCCTTAGGACGCCCATATAACAACTGCCAGATGACTTCAGCTCAATTAGTCTGCTCTGGCATTGATTAATTATGTCAGGTGGTTGGAGGTGATAGCGTGCCAGGGCATCTTTCTGGTCACAAGAGGTGCTAAGCCTCCTGCCACGGGACCCAGGTCCCCACTCTTTCCTGACTGGGGCAATATCATATGGCAGGGGTGTTCTCTGTGAGAATCTGCACCAGTTTCCCCTTGATGGACTGCTGGAAAGTCTTCAGAGCCACTTGAAAGGCCAACAGCTCAAGTATAATGATGTGGAGGAAAGAAAGGATAGGACACAGCCTTCTAGTACCATCTTTAAGACACATCTATCAGACGTGATAGATCGCTAACCAGGGAAGCAGTACCGGATCCTGCTTCCCACTGGGGGCGTGTGCAGCTAAGGACAAACTAAAATGACAGTTGTAGCAGAGAAGAGGAGTTAGAGGACTGAGACCCAATTGTTTGCATATTGTCTGCTGGTTCCTCACCAAAAGACCCGAAAGGACTGGGTTGTCTGGTGCATCGCTGGCTGAGAAGGCTATCTCTACAGATACATTACCACCTTGGAATAGCCCTTAAGCTTCCTAAACTGATGTAGAAATTATTTAGCAGGGGTCAAAAGCCCCAAGGAATGCACTGTACTTCTTCTGTCTTTAAAAGGTTTCAACACAGAACTAACCTTTCACCAAAGAAACATGAATCATCAAAGGGCATGTCCACTAGCAAAGCCAGTATATCTCTGGAAAACACAGTGGACCTCATACAGGCATGCCTCTAAAGGACAACACTTGTGTAGACATCTTTGCCAAGACAATCCATGGTATTCAGCCTAGCGTGGATAACATTCCTGAGCCTCTGTGGCCCCTCATGCATTGTCTGAGCCAAAGAGGCAGTAAGGTCCTCCAGGACTGCCTGCAAGAGCTTGCTGGCCATGTCCCAAACAGGGTGTGTGTACTGAACCTGCAGAAAGACAGCATTTATAGATTGCGGAGCCAAGCTGGCACAGGAAAACAAATGTTTGTCAACAGCATTAATCCTTTTGGATTCTCTGCTCTGATAATTGGCTGGAAATGAGCTGGGATTCAGCTTTCTGGTCAAGGCCTGTACGTGTGCTCTGGGGTGCTTGGTGAAAAAAGTGGGTCACCAAGCACCAAAGGCATCTGCTCACTTTAGTTTTTACAGCTGGGCAAAGACATGGTTTCCACCCGGTAGCCACAAGAATATATGTAAGGGAATCATTAAAAAGCAACAAGGGCTCAAATGCAGCCGGCCAGGACTGTAATACTTCTGTCAAAGCATTTGTCTTAGTTCCAAAGAAGAGCAACTGATAGTTTAGTACTTCAACTGCCCGCTGACCCACCAATGCAATCAAGGCGCTTTCTTCCATTGGTGTATTTTATTTAGAAACAACAAGGAGCCCAATTAGATCAAACAGGACCTTTGGGATAATGTTATTTAGACAACAGTGGTCCCATTTCAAGGGAATACATGAAGAATAAATATAGACACAGTCGTAGCTATATTAAATTGCAGACTTGTCCAGCCGGACAGTGGTCTAATGTTTTTACTTATGAAAAATAGAGCGGAATGTTACACAGCAGTTCACAATGTGGGGCACAAGCCTGTACCCAACTTACACAAGTGCAACTGACACACAGTAACAACAAGGGAACAAGAGGGCTTGTAGGCACAAGCGTGAGGTTTGAGGTACCAGAGTTTGCACAATGTCATAGTACATCATAACATAATCTACACCTTTACATCAGTAACAGTGCAGTTTTGTATAAGGTGTAATTGGGTCGACGGCGTTTCGATCTGTTAACTAGATACACAGATCATCATCAGGACATAATTCTTATGCCTAATATTGGAAGCCTCTGATGCAGAGATTCGATCAGGTGCAACTCAGAGTCGTTAGTGCGTGATAGCATCGAGGGCTGCCTGTCGGCGTAGTGGGGGCAAAGTGGCAAGCCAAGTTCTATCTTAAGGTAGGTGTCAATCCCACTGACATGAACACATTTATCAGTGCTGGTGGTGTCGGAGAAGCAAAACCAATGTAGGTGTCAGAGTGGAGATCCATACTGCAGTTGGTGCGAGCCCGATAACGGATCCAGATAAGGAATATTGTACCAGGGATGGCTCAGCCGATAGGAATATGTTTGGAGGACCCTGTGGTTGCCTGAGGCAAAATGGAGCTTCAGAAGGTGCTGAAAGTACACAGAAAATTTACAGAATGGCCTCTTTAAAGCGCTGTTCCTTTCTGTGTTTCTGTTAAAGCCCAGTTCTGGTTCTTGTATGGTCTCCGTTAGACTTAGGGTGGTCTTCTGACAAACTTTTTGCCTTCCTCCTCCACTTTTGCTGATTTTGTTTTTGCTGGCCTTAGCACTCTACACACTTTATCACAGCTAGCCAGTGCTAAAGTAAATGTGCTCCCTCCTTAAAACATAGTAACATTGGCTTATACACAATTGACACATTTAATTTACTTGCTGGTCCCTAGTTAAGTGGCACTACCTGTCCCTAGGGCCTGTCAAATAAATGCTACTAATGGGCCTGCAGCACTAATTGTACCACCCACTTAAGTGGTCCTTTAAACATGTCTAATGCCTGCCATTGCAGCCTGTGTGTACAGTTTACCTGCAAAAAAAAAAAAACAGTTTACCAGGCCCCAACCTTCCTTTTTAATACATATAAAACACCCCTATGGTATGCCGTAAACAGCCCAGAGGGCAGGGTGCAGCCTATTAAAAGTAGGACATTTACTTTTGAGTTTTACATGCACTGGTATTGAAAAACACTTAAATTCGTTCTGCAATACTGCAAGGCCTAGCTCACCCTAGAGCAGTGTTTCCCAAACTGGGGTCCATGAACCCCCAGGGGTCCGTGACACATTCCCAGGGGGTCCACAGGAAGCAGTTTTAAAAGCACTGCAAAGTTCCTTGTTGAATTAGCATTTTTTGAGCAACAATAAAAGTGTCAAGATAACACCAGTGATTAATGTACCTGCTTGAGAGAGATGAGTTTTGTCCAGTGGCAGGTTTGACTTATCTAATGTAGCACAAAGGCTTAATATGCCTGCTGCAAAGAATGTGTGCCTGCATAGGCCAGTGGCTTACTGCTTTAGTCACGGAGATTCTTTTGTTACTCTGCAGCTCATAAGAGACAATCATAATCTAGCACAGTGACCTATAAACTGTCATCAAGGAGCTGATTGCACACTGCATGGTACAAGTTAGTAACTTATGTTTGTTCCCAGTCTTTCATTATCCTGATGCTGCTAAAGGGGTTTATTTGGGTGGAAATACATTTTTATTGTTAGTCAATGCTAACAACTGTGTTATGTTCTGAATCCTGAGTTTGTGCTTTTCCAGACCATGCACTTTTCAAAAATGCCTACCAGTATGAAAGATATGTGAATCCTACACGTTGTAGTCCCCTTTGCCTTATGTAACATTTTCTCCACACTGATTTACAAGTATGATTCATTGGCTCTATATGTGTGTGATGTAAAGTGCTCTGACATCCTACAATGGTATGAGAGATGCTATTAAACAAATGAAATACATGTGACAGATGTGCTATGGAGTAATGAGAGGCACTGTTGAAGGGTGATAATATGGGAATCATTGAAGAACCCCAACAAAGATTGTTGTATCCTAGTGCATAGTAAGGTCATCATTTACTATTCTTTATAAGCTAATATAATTCAATATATAATGAATAATGTGTTATAGAATGCACAATTGTATCCTACATTTTCTTGGGGGGAGAGCCTCCTTAAGCCCCCTTTGTAGTGGTCAGGCTCACTCACTGCACTTGGTGTGCACTGTATGGGGACTGGTCTGAAAACATTTGCCAGGGCTGCTTTGGGGTTCCAGGCAGGAGCCTTGTACTGCAAAATAAAACTAACCATTTAAAAGTTAATCACGCAGCACCAACCTTCCCATTCAAACATTAACTCTTTTAATGTTTGAAATTTAAAATCATACAAATTGCTGGGGGTCCCCGGCTTCCAGCGGTGAGTCAACGGGAATCCAACATTGGAGTTACCATATTACATTTAATAAGCTGTAGTTTCAAATGAGTGCAAGTACCCACTTCACGTTTTGTCTCTTTGGAATTGTTGTGAAAAATCCTAACTTATGGTGAAGTCAGACTTTGCATTACAAATTTGTAGAGTAGCAAAAATAACAAACGATGGACTGAATGATGAACAATGCAAACATTCACCCCCATTCACCACCCATGCTCTCCATGCCACAGGAGACAAGCTAGCCTGGCTGATGAGGGGTGAAACCCCAAAACCGGTCCCAGGATGCTTGTTTCCATTCCAGGGAGGACCTGGCCTGGCAGTTTGGGCTGGACTGTTCTCATGGGGAGCGGGGTCAAGACTGATTTGAATATGGCTGAGTTTAAACTGGAATGACATGGGGAGAGGAGCAAAGAAACGATGGATGTAGGCTCAGGTCTTGGTACTGGGGTGAATGTTTGCCATTGTTTAACATTCTGTCAATCAATTATTCTTTTTGCATTTGTCATCCTGAGTGGGATGGGTATTCCCAGACATGGGTCCCCTGCTCTCCAAGCCACAGGAGTCAAGCTAGCCTAGTTGATGAGGGGTGAAACCCCAAAACACGTCCCAGGATGCTTGTTTGCAATCCAGGGAGGAACTGGCCTGGCAGTTCGGGCTGAACTGTTCTCATAAGGAGCAGGGTCAAGACTGATTTGAATATGGCTGGGTTTAAACTGGAATGACACCAGGAGCAAAAAAACAATGGATTTAGGACCAGATCTCTGTACTGGGATGAATGTTTGACATTGTTTAACATTCTGTACATCAATTGCTCTTTTTGCAACTTTCAGATAGTTGGCATTTTCCTGCCTTAGTCATTAAGTACCTGTAGTCTGTCTCTAGTCACATAAGTAGGTGTAGCTGACAGTTGAGCTTTGTATATTCCTCCGTGACAGCCACACACAACATAATTCTTAGGTGTGCCTGGATGGGCCATTACTGCCAGGATGGGAAGGAGGAGCTGGGCACAGCCCCACTCACACTTGAGTTGGCTGTGTCCTGCCTCCACACAAGGGGCGCATACCCCCTGTGGCTACTCTGGATCCAGGACAGGGAATGCAGGATGCCTGGTGCCTTAAATGGAAATTTTTAGAAGCTTCCCACACCTTTCAGAGTAATAAATATTGGGTCTCAGACACCATCCTTTCAGTACATTTCTGGACCTGTGGATACTCTGCCAGGAAAAGGGCTGCTGAGCTACTGGCGGACTACCACTGCCAGACTGCTGCCCTGCTGGACCACAACCTTACTGTGCTGCCCTGCTGCCTTCATGCCTGAAAGAGAAGGACTGGACCTACTCCTTTCGAACCCGGATCCCCAAAGTGACTTCAAGGACTAGTTGGCTGTCCTCCTCATTTAAGCCTCAGGAGCAGAAGGCTCCAACAACCTTGCTCCTGCACCTAGACTCTGCCATCTCTGAGTCTATTCAAGTGCTGCCACCCCTGTCCTGGACCACTTGAAGTGAGCCTAAATTGCTCTGCCAGCCTCTGTGGATCCTATGTAACTGACGCATCTCCTCTGCTGCGTGGCACAACCCAAGCAGAACCGACATATCACTGCTGCTGCAAGAATCAGAACTGCCCCAAATACCCGCATCGTAGCCTGTTGCCAGACTGGAGCAACTGCAGCACGACTCATCCTCAGCGCCGTCGTATTTCTTGTTGACAGCAGCCTCGACTACAGAGTCAGACTGCATCGCAGCCTCACAGCTCCTCGGATCCAACATCCTCCGGACTGCATGATGAATCATCAAATTTGGACTTCACAACACAAGCCCTCCTTGGAAGAATTGTCAATAACGGCACAGCATGACCTAGCACCGCTGCTTCGCCTCATCTCAGGACACACAAATCGCTTCAACTGCGCAATGAACCTTTGATGCGGATCCTCGCAAAGCTCTGCAAACCAGGATTTATGGTACTCTGTTCAGCGGGCCTATCTGGGTACCTGAAGCTGGCCCATGCTTGAACTTGTGACTTTGTCACAATCTGGTGCGACCAGATATCGAAGTTGGCGCTTTACACCCTATGGCGCCATTTTTAATAAAATCTTTATAAATGACTATTTCGGGTTCTACTGATTTGATTTTTGTCGGTCTGACCAGCTGCTTCAAGGGGGGGCTGTGACAAAGGATTTGGGGTGCATACTCACACCTTTCTTGTTCTTCTAGGCGGATTCCCACATGGAACCCAATCTTCATGTCCCAGGATATTCACTCTTAATAAGGCCCTTAGCCTGATTGCACTGTGGCAAGCTACCAGAGGGTTATGCACAGGTTAATTTTGGGTTTGCTTGTGACAACACCCTGACAAGTATAGTCGTTGCTGCTTGAGAAGGGTTTAACCACCCTCAACCAGTCACCCAGTTTCTTAAAGTCTCTTTAGTTGTGTGATGGATATTTAATATCTAGTGAGATGGTGAGTGAGGGATCCTGGTAGGCTTCAGTATGGTGTGGTGAAGGGTGAATTATCAGTCCTACAGGAGAGAGATTCTGCTTATTCTAATGACTACTGCTGGCCTGAGGGAAATGTGCCCTACACAATTCCCCTAGAGCCCAAAACAAAAACCATGTTAAATGTCATTACATTACTGGTGTTAGGTTTAAGTGATTGTTCGCCACTGTAAATATTTTCCAGATCAAATAGTTTCCTACTTGAAAAAAAGTAGGTAACAGACAAGCATGTAACAGACCAGAAAAGAATTCTAAGGGGAAATGGTGTCAGACACCAGTTGAAAGTTCAGCTTGTTGAAGTTTATCACATAGATTTAGCTTGTCTTTATACAGTGTTTAATTATGTGTAACCAGAGAGCCACTAATATGCTATTTTAAAGTGAAAGTAGAAATGCCACCATAAAGCAATAAACATTTGCTTGAATAGATGTTGTTACGGCTGTTTTTTTTAATTTTTCATGCAGCTAAGTTTGAAAATATTTACTTCCAAATATTGCTATTTTTTATACACTGTTTATACTCACGCTGTCCTACATTTAGAGAAAAATATGTTTTTGCATGTCATATCCACATTCCAATATGTACAACTGGCACGCCATGGACAGCTTCTGTTATGCTGAGTTAGCTCACTGACAAGTTTCAGAGACCTTAGTTCCACATTGTTGCTAATGTCCAACACGCAGGGGCGTAATGTTTATGTTCTACATTCATTTCTATCATTTCTTTATTCCCTATTGGGTTTTACCGAGAAGCAGAACTACATTTAACATTCTGCACTTCTGCCCCTCGATGCTTAGTTCGTTTACTAAGTGTCATCACTGAACTCGCAATGAGCTGTCAGTCTAACACTCAATGTAGAACCAGGCAAACCAAAACGTTTTTTTGACTTGGTTTAATATGCAAGTTCAAGTGCATGGTTTTAGGAAATCTTTCGCCGCATGAAGATAGCATCCACGCTTCACAGGATTGCACTTCTGAGCTCGCCGACTTCACAGCAATTAATGAGGTGCATAAAGATCATCATTTTGCTTCATTAGCCATGAGTATAATGAGGATTTACACTTGGAAATTTATAGCATCACCCCAGGATTCGCAACTCAGCGATGCCGAAAGAATGATGGCGTGCTTTACAACCAGTAGAGAGTGATGTAGGTGTGAGCTCATGCTGTAATTTTCAAGAACCTCTCAAGCGTACACGCAGTGGAGTCCTACAGACAATTTCAGAAGCGGAGGCACCCCGTCATTATTTCTTTTTAGTCGCTTCTTATAAAGCTTCAACAAGGTGCTTATATATGGCAAGCATTCAATCAACGTTTGTATGTTGGTGGATGAGGTGGAAGAGCTAAGGTAACATCATGCCCCACTTCAAACCATGTACAACACTTGACCAGAATGAGACATTCTGACCTTCTAATCAAGGGGAGTGCAGCCACCATGCTACAGGCAGGGCACATTCTAGGAAGAGCAGCTCGCTGACTGCACGCCCACCCGTATATTGAGCCACTGTATTACAATGGACTGTGGACAATATTAGCGTCATCTTTTGAGCACACGGGATAACAATATTTTCATTAATAGTGTTTTAAATGGTTTTCTCCCATTCACCCCAAAGGATTCTCAGGGCACATTGAGTAAATTGTCACATATCTAACTTTATTTTTAGGAACAAGATAAATGGCACTGTCTGGGCTGCACTCAGGTTCCCAAGGTTTTCAGATACTTTAAAAGATAAAAGGTCGTTGGATGAGATCGCAGTCTTTTGGAAGATTTACTTTCCTCAACAGAGCTACATAAGATGTATGTATTTTGATCTAGATTAAAAGGAGCAACTGGTGCGAACATATGTCATTACTTTCCGTTTGAATGCCTAGCCAGAAGCCCTCTTGGTGGATGTCATGCTGTACTGGGGCCTCATTTAGCATGTAGTGTTCAATTGTGTAGTGGCATTAGTTTAGATGGCTTGCAAGCCAATGAGGCTGCATTCCTCTCACTGTACCCTAGGAGCAGAATAATCCAGTGGGGTTTTGTTTCTCTGTACCCAAGCAATGCACTGTTCCGGCTTGAAGCAATTACAGAGCATATATGTAAAACATATAATAGGCAAACTGTATCTCGGCAGTGGTAGGTGCTTGAGGACTTTCTGCTACCTTGCCATTGCCGATCACATGCAACTAAAATCTTCAAAATAATCCACTGTTAGAGATGTGCCACTACTCTTTTGAGGCCAGAACTATTAGTTTGTCCAAATACATCTCTTTTCTCTTCCTTCTCTAGTCATGAAAGATGTTTTTCACAATAACACTAAGTAGAATACTTAACTTGTATTTGGGAGAAGGAATTTATACCCCAGCCCCATGTACATTATGTTTCGGCCCCTGAGTAGAAAACTGGGACACCTCGATAGTGGGCAATAGCGAGGTGCCTTATTCACTGATTATTAACATGGTCCTCCTGTTTACCTGTTAGTAAAAAATGAAGCAACTGGTGCAATTAAACTCGTGTTATGTGGGATAATGTTAAAAGCTTTCAAACATCAAACAAAATTATATTGTGGCATCAAACAATTGTCTTAATTTCTGTATCCAACACAATCACAAGCAATGTTGTGCACTTCAAGAACACAACACAGACACACAAATTATGGGGATGGGTATTTTCTGCATGCGGAAAAATTATTTATGTCACCAAGATCGTGCAGGTCAAGCTTAGTTGTAAACAAGTAAATCGACGGCAGTAAAAGATACATCTAAAAAGAGCAAAGTCTATCTACTTTGAAAAATCGGCACGGAAGCAAAATACTCTTTTTAAAATGTAGTAACATTCCATAGTCTCAATCAAGAGAGAAATGTCAGACAGAAAAATTGTCTATTCCCTTGTGCTGATAGCACTTTTAGACGTCAAGCATATATTATGATAACATATCAGTTTAAAAAAGCTTCAGTGAAGAATAAAAAATCAAAGAAAAAAATTCCATTGATTGCATCTAAAGATTCTGTCACCAAGTCAACTGTTTCCTCGCATGTAGTCAACATACAGCAATTCACTGTAATAATTCCAAAGCTTACATTAAAAACAAATGCATAAAGACCATTTCTAGTCAAATATATCTGTTTGATTTTGTAACACGGTTTGTGACTAGTAGCCACTTCACGGCTCTGGAATTAACAAAAGATGCGCCCAACCCTTCCTGGTGAGTAGAGCGCTGGGAGACTGAGCTGAGCAGGGGGCTGCCAGCCTTTGACTGTGAGCTCCTGGAATGGCTTAATTGGAGGATGGGGGCATGTTCTTCGGCAGACACTTGCATGTCCCAGTGTCATCTGGAAGGGCTGGATTTCATAATGAGTTCGATTCACTGCATGGTTTCTATGTAGGCACCACACAAAGTATGGACACATCAGTAAGCGACCGAAATTTCAGACTGACTCCAACTATTCACAGCTAGGGCTTCAGATAAATAACAGAGGAGATTTTATTTGAAATTGAAGGACAGCCTTTGTCAATTCAGAGTCCACATTTTGAAACAACTCAAAATACACACAAAAGGCATAATCACGACAAGACTTTTCACAGTAGACCACATACTGGGTTAACAGTATGAGTCAGTTCCACTGCCAGGATAAACGTATGTAAGTAAAAGAGGCATGTTTTTGTCTACTGCCAAGCTCAGAAGTGTGTGACGGAGGTTCTGAGACTTTCCTATAGTATAGAAACCAAAAAAAGATGCCAGAAGAGAAATGTGTAATGCTATAAGCAAAGACCGAATAGACACTTGGCCACCCATGCTCGAGTAAGCAATTCACTTTATGTTCCACCTACCTGTGATTCACTAACATCATTAAAAAAAAGAAAAAAGAAAATTTGTGACATGTTGTTTGTATCCCACAGCGTGCTTCACTAATAAGCTACCTTCAAGATTAAAAAAAATAGGTTCCATTGTTCATTTTAGGTTTAATGGCACGTATGTTAGCCACTTCATTTGCCTATTTGGGGCTGTATTATGGAAAGTGCCCTAGGAACACAACAGGAATGTGTGCCCATTTTGCGTGCCCAGGGGCACTTTGGTATTAGATAAAATGGATGCAGACGCTACTGCAGCCCTTTCTGTAATACAGATAGCACCAGTGCTATCACCAGAGGGTGTTCCCTCATTTGCATGGGGGAGTGACCCCATGCAAATAAGGGAATCTCTTTGCTTCTGCATCCGCGACGTATTATAGATGCAGGCGAGAGATCCCCATGCAGGCACTGCATCGCCTGCATGGGGATCTCTCGCCCTTCTTTAAAAGTGTAGGCGTGTTGCCGCCTGCACAGTAAAACACAGAGCCGCTGTTTCAAAGCCACTCCGTTTTTCACTTGAATGCCCTGCCCCAGGGCAGCAGGACTTTGCACTACCCTGAGGGCAGCATGTTCAATGTAGTAGAGCAAATTTTTCCTGTTTGCGACAGCCGCACCGATTTTAAGGTGTGCCAGTGGCGTAACAGGGAAAGTGTGCCCTATGTGTAATAGGGCCCCTGGAGCAAACACATGGCACACAACACCATTACCAACCAGGCTTCTTCAAGGACGTAACACCTGCCTTACGGACAACTGATTGGCCACACCACTAAGTATATCATTTTTCATCAGACTCGATTGGGAATGGCTAGTTCAGCGACCTTCTTTGTAATAGTATTCTCATTCTGGGAAGCCAACTACTTATATAAGTGACTTAATACTTCAGGGACATCGCTTTAGATTACATTTGCCACCAAACCACCCCTTCTGAACGGTATGAATTTTGTCCATCACTATAAATTGAGTTTTCCTCCTAAAGAAAGGTTAATTGAGGCAGGGGGACAGAAACTGGAGTAGGTAGAACTGATGGTATTTTTAAAAGCACAATTGCATAAAAAGTTGCCAAAGGCAAAATGTTTACCGAACACAGACGTCTGCCTGATTACACAGCCACTTACTGCATCATCTGACATTTTCAAGGAAAAGAAAAGCTTGAACGAGGGGTTTTCTAACGTCTGTTCACAATAATGGCCTTTAGTAAAATGGCATGTCAGAGGATAAGTGACCCTTAAGCTCATTAAAAGACTTGTACTGGCACAAGTGGAAAATATATATATATATATTCACTTAAAAAGCCATAGGTTTCAGGCTTTATATAGTTAGGAATTAGCATTTAAAAAACCATTGAAATTGCTCCTATATAGTTAGTTGTACTAACTATATTTCGCGCACCCGCAATCCACTGCTGATGATGTCACATATTACATCATTCATGACATGGTCAGTGACATAACTGATGACATCACTGATGACATCTCAAATGACAGTCTTACATGAAATGATCTCGGAGGCGACAGGATGGCGCTGGATGTTTTCTCAGCTGATGTTGGGAGGCCCCTCGACACGGAGTGGCTCCGGCTCCCGCTGGGGACAGCGCCTCACGGGGAGCGGGCTCGGGATCACCCACACTGTGGTCTGAGTCAGAGCTTTCAGCTTCATCCGGTCGGGGACTTTCGTTGATAGTCCCGTCCAGATCTCCTCTGGAGTGCCCTGTGTCCCACCGTGGTGGTGAGCTGCCTTGTTCCAGACGTGGTGACATCTGGATCTAGTGAGCATCTGGACAATCAACAGCACTTTCTTCAGAGTGATATTTCTTGAAATAAGAAATATTGTGAGTCACCGTCTCTCTGCCCCTGGCGGCAATACCTCTGGTTCCTCTTACGCTGATTACAGTCCATGGCCGTGTTTCATAGGGCAACCTGAACTTTCCACCGGTGGCGCGGTTTTGTAGTAGGACGGTATCTCCTCGTATGATCTGTGGCGCTCTGGCTCTTCTCCGCTGGCTGACTTGAGCGTATGCTTTCCAGCGTCTGGCTTCCACTTTATCTTCATTTGAGGGATCAGGACGCCACTGGGGGTGATGGGGTATGGAATCGGCGACCACCCGTCCCATAAGGAGATGTCCAGGGGCGACCCCCTTGGTGGTGTGGGGTGTCTGTCGATAACTCCTCA
Organism: Lissotriton vulgaris; assembly: GCF_964263255.1. Classification (NCBI taxonomy): domain Eukaryota; kingdom Metazoa; phylum Chordata; class Amphibia; order Caudata; family Salamandridae; genus Lissotriton; species Lissotriton vulgaris. The sequence goes on along the minus strand of NC_141694.1, from coordinate 484,874,924 downwards.
GGAATGTGAATATGGCCAGCTCCAACGATTGCCCCTTGTCATGTGCTATGCGGATGGCTTTATTAAGTGTCCGCATGAACATTTCCATTTCGCCGTTGGCTTGGGGCCAACTTGGGGTTATTCGGCGATGTTGGATGCCCAGTGTGCTGAGGTAATTGGCCAGTTCTTGTCCTTGAAAAGGAGGTCCATTGTCTGTCCTTAGCTCGCACATTAATCCGTGTGCAGCCATGCTTCTTTTCAACTTGGGGATGACTTCTGTGGCACTTGTGGTCGATACTATTTCCACTTCCGGGTACTTGGAATGATCATCAATGGCTACCATGGTGTGCCTGCCGTCCGGAAGGCTGCCGAAATCGAGGCTGACACACTCCCAGGGAGAATTTGGCCGAGGTTCCATGATTATTGGCGCCGCTCGTGGCCCCTCTCCTGTCACCTGACAGGCAGCACATGTTCTCACTGTGGCCTCCACGAGGTCGTCCATTAAGGAGAACCATACCTTGGTTCGCAGTCTGGATTTCGTCTTGACCATTCCTAGGTGGCCCATGTGAGCTAGTTGCACCACTTGAGCTGTCAGAGTGGACGGTATCACCAGCGGGGCACCACGTAATAGACACCCAGTGTTGTCTTCGTTGAGCTCTTCTCATATATGGTAAAGGCTGACCATAATTCTTTGAGCCTCAGTAGTCAATATTTTCCATTCCTCTTTGGCCTTGTGCCAGTTCCTGCTTTGAAGCGCCAACCGGGCCCTTTGTAGACACTCATCCCTTCGGGTGGCTTCCGCAATACTCTCTAGGGACATGGGCATGCGGCACGACCTGGCAGGGACGCATCTTACATATTCTTCGGTGTCGTCTGCGTCCTCCATTTCACCCGGTGTGGCTGCCCTTGGGTGGCGGGACAGGTAGTCCGCTGGGTTGCGAGATTCCGGTTGGTACTCCACTCTACAATTGTAATCTTGTAATTGTAGCATCCATTTCTCGATGCGGGGCGGAGGCTTTGTGGAGGTTCCTGAGAACAGGGCAACTAGTGGTTTATGGTCTGTGGCGACCACAAATGGCTTTCTGTAGACATACAGGTGGAAGTGCCGGCACCCCCAGTGGATAGCTATCGCCTCCTTCTCAATCTGGGAATATCTTCTTTCGGTGTCTGTAAGGGACCGGCTGGCAAAAGCTACCAGGGTCCAGTCTTCGTCCGCCCTCTGTCATTGCATGAAGACGGCCCTGAGTCCCACTGGTCCAGCATCTACAGCCACCAGCGTTAGCTTCCTGGGGTCAAAGAATGCCAAGGTAGTTGCTTCAGAAAGGGCATTCTTTATCTCCGAAAAGGCTTTGGATTGCTCTGGGCCCCACTTCCAGGGCGTGGCGTCTTTCGTGAGTTCCCTCAACGGCAGTCTTAGGTTGGCCAGATCTCGGATGAACATTCCACAGTAATTTACCATGCCCAGGAAACTCCTGACTTCAGTGACAGTGGTAGGGGCTGCAGCTTATTTTTTGTCTTTGACCTTGTCCGGGTCAGGGTTGACACACTCGGCAGAAAAGTTATATCCGAAGAACTGCAGCCTCCGTTTTAGGAATTCACACTTCTCTCTATGTAGCGTGAGACCAGCCTCTCGCAGCCTCCGAAGTACCAGGGTCTGGCGGCTGTTATGTTCTGGAATAGTCCTGGCATGGACCATGATGTCATCACTGACATTGATTACACCTGGTATATCTGCAATGAGCTCCTGTATTACGTTTTGGAAGACTTCGGCCGCGCTGGACACACCAAAACTGAGACGAGTGTATCAGCGAAGTCCCAGGTGCGTGGAGAAAGTCATGATGTTGCGTGACTCTTCATCTAGCACCAGCTGATGATAGCCCGACCGTAGATCCAGTTTAGAGGACCAGCCGGCTCCAGCCATTTCCTCTATGAGATCATCAATGGTGGGCGTTATGTGTCGCTCCCGTTTGATAGCGGCATTGGGGAGCCGCATGTCTACGCAGATGCGCACTGCTCCCGGTTGTTTGGGCTTTCTCATGACTGCGATGGGCGACACCCAGGGGGTGGGGCCGGACACATTTTTTATTATTCCTGCCGCTTCCAGCTGCTTGAACTCTTCTTCAACCAACAGCCTGAGGTGGAATGCAATTCGGCGATGTCTCTGGGCTGCCGGTGGAACGGTCGGGTCGATGTGAAGATTCACCTCCTTCCCGGTGAACCTCCCGATGCCTTGGAATACGTCCGCAAATTCCGTTATTAGCTGTTGGATTGATTCCTGGTGCACTCCAAAGGCGAATGGGACTACCCCGAGGTCTTCTGCCGCTCGACAGCCTAAGAGCATTCCTTGCCCATCTTTGGATACAAACACGTTGGTGGTGATGGACCGATCGCCATGCGAGATGGATGTCTTGAACTTTCCTCGAATTCTTAGCGGGTGTCTTGTCCGTATGCGAACACGGTGATGGTCGAGGGGCTCAGCACTGGCAGTGGATCTAGCATTTGGTGGAGAGCAGAGGCCATGAGATTTATGGTCGCTCCCTTGTCCACTACGGCCATGACATCTTGCGTGCCCACCTGGATGCAGCACTGTGGTAGTCGCCGGGCTCTTCGAGTGGTGTTGCTAACCATGTGCACCCTGTGCACCGTCCGTTCTTCCTCCTCGTCATCGTCCATGTCACTCTGGCTGGGGTCTCCCGCGGCACGGTGTTCACCACCTGTCGTGGTTTGCGAAATTTCTTAGAGCAGCAGACCTTTTGGAAGTGGTTAAAGTGGCCACACCCTGAGCACCTTTTCCCTTGGGCGGGGCATTCTGCTGCGTAATGTGGCGGTCCTCCACAGTAGCCGCATGTCTTTGGCGGCGCCCCGTGGCGGCTCCCGGGCCTTTCTTGGTCCATTTCGTCGGGGATCTGACAGTCACTTTGTTGACCGGCTCAGCCTTTACCGGCGCTTGGAGGGTGGCCTCCATATGGGCAGCTCGGGCCTTTGATAATTCTTTGGTGCGCCCTAAGGTCAGGATACCCGCTAGTGGTTTGCCGGATTCTACGAGAATACGCTCCTTAAGCTTGGCCGATGCACAGCCTTGGATTATCTGGCCGCGTATCTCTTCGGTGGTATCCGCAAACCCACACGTTGAGGCTAGGTTCTTTAACCGGGCATGATACGTGTCGTCCAGTGACTCTTCCGGTAGTTGTCGTGCCTGCCGGAATATGAATCGCTCATAGTCCTGGTTATCCATGGGCTCAAAATATGCGTTCAGAGAATTGATGAGCGAGTGGTGATTTTTTGGTGGGACCTCCACTAGGGTTTTGGCTATGTTGTGGACATCTTTCCCTCCCAAGTGAAGGACCATGGCGTGCTTTTGATCTTTATGCACTTTGGTGGCTTAGAAAAATATCAGTAGGCGATCTACCCAGTCCTTCCACTTCGGTGCCAGGGACGAGGGGGAGCCTTCCACCACAAATGGCTCGATGGGGGGTATGTTGGCTATGTTTCTAGAGCCAGTACACGATTCCACTGAATGTAGCTGTAGTCAGGCAGTGATTCCACTGTCCCCTTGGTCAGATTTGGCAATTGGTTGTACCAATGCTTGATGGTTGTTGGGGTCCCTTCCCTCTGCTGCCCTATGGCCTCTTGTTGCACACTTTTCCAGTACTGGGGTATTGTGAGCTCTCCCTGTGCTTCCTCGGCAGTCTGGGGCTGTGGCTGGGCCTTGGGACACGTGCTCCCTCATGGCTGCAAGCTCTCTGGGCGTGGGGGATTGTTTCTCCGCTCCCTGCGGCCTGCGCGAAGTCTGTGGGCATGGCTGTCGCCTGGGGCTCGGCGCGCCCTCCCTCTGTGCCTCTCCACACCTCGTAGCGAGGCTAATAGCGTAGCTCAGGGCTGTAGTTGCCTGGCTGAGTGGAGCGCTTCGGGGGGGGGTCATCAGATCGGCGCGGATGTGCAGAGGGGTGTGGCAGGTCGCGGGGGCACCGTGGCTCACCTCTGGCTTCTGCCGTCACTCAGGCCTCCTCGTCGGGCTCCAGGGCACGAGCGCCGCGAGTGGATGTCTGAGCTTGCGGCCGCCCGACACAGCTTCCTTCACGCCGCTTCGGGGGAGGGAGGGCGATCCCACCCTCGTCGCCAGCTGTTGTGTCCCTGGCTGAGGGGAACCTCTAATAACTGGGCCGGCACGTGGTGGTGTGTAAAGATGGCACAGACACGATGTGATGTTACACTGGTCTGCCCGGCGTCACCAACTGGCGTACGTCAGGGCGGAGACCTTTTTTATTAGCGGACATCACGTGTCCTGCCGTCCCACGCCAGTTACGTCACGGACATGGAAACGCTAGAACACAACAATAGTGAATTTCAGCAGGGTTTATTTGCATAATTATGGGTTATTCAGAAATCCTTCTTCAACCTTATTTTACGACCCCAATCTATTATTTGTGCTCGCCTAGTTAGCATATTACTACCATGGTCCATTAAGCTTGAAAACTACAACGCTGTATCCCTTTCTAAACGGTGCACAGCCAATGGATATTAAATACCATAAATATATATGGCTTTTAAGAGAGCACATTTTCATTTGTGTGCCTGATCCACTAACTGTAAAAGTGTGTATATGACTTGAGAACCTCAATCTGTGGAGAATGTCACACCCAAGACAACACACTAATAAATCACATCATAAGAGATCAACTGAGAAAAAACTAAATGGTTTTATGACAGTTTTTCGATTTGGCGTAATAGCACTTAAAATCTTTTTCAAAATCAGTATTTCATTTAAGTCGCAGTGCTGGCAGAACAGTAAGCGAATTCAAACGTTTATACAGCATACAACCCAGTAATTCTTACTACTGGTCTTTTTAGAGTTTCAAAATCACACAACTGTTGTTCTGGAAGAAGAGAAAGATCAATTGATTCATTTGGATGTCCTTAAAGGGTTAACAGTAGCATATGGCGTCATAAACTAACTTGATACTTAAACACCTCCCTTGTGGCTCACTAGCTTATAAATGTTGCACATATCTAGCCCCCATTTGATAAAATTCCTGAGGTTTTATTCAAGTAAGTTTTAGAACAGTTTAGAAGGTTATTTCTCATGTTGTGAGTTACTTGTTTGCTAGGTCACACAAGTAATAACTACACAGCTTACACATATTGTAATATGTTTTGAGCTGCGTGTTTAAGTAAAATTGTGGTTGTACATAAACATTCACTCTTTTGGAATTTCTTCACTGACCCCACACCAACCAGAGGTACAGTAGCAGTTTATGTACAGGGCGGACATGGGCTACTGGCCGGAAACTGTGATGGTTGAGGTTGTTTGCATCTGGTGTCCAGTGGCCTGTCCTACCATACCTCTGCAAACTGGGCCAAATACCCCCCTTTCCATAGTTTAATCTCAAGATAACAAGGGCGGGCAAATGAAAGGCTCCTCATGTAAGTACTGCAGGAGCTCAGAACTAAACAGTCAACCAATAGACAAACTAAAGTATGGTCCACCAGAGTGATTTTCTTTTGAATTAAAGAAAGCACCTTGATCGCACAGCATAATTTAATACTAGACAGTGCAATTAGGAGAAACATGAACATTAAAATTTACGATTTTAAAAGGTTTCACCCTTTGATATTCACCCTCTGCCGACAGAGGTTACGGAGTGTCTGTAAACCCTCGCATCTAATCGTGCATACAGTGCTGATTAGGCACAAGTGCAGTTCACTCAGTCACCCCAAGGCATCTAATACAACAGTTTGCTTGTCAATTATTTGTAATTGTAATGAGTCTTAGTTTGTGCGGCAGATCTCAGTCTATTTAGTCTCTTGTTTCTCATACAGTTCAAGCCACACGATTACCTGCGTCTGGGACTTACAGTTCGAGGTGGTGTGGGGCAGACGCGTGCAGTGGTCCTGCTCTTGTTGCAGCAGTTTCTGAGCTATTGAACCATGTTAGAGACCTCAGTTGGAACGTGAAGCCTTTGGGGATTTCAGCATGGGAGCTCCCGGCAGCAGCTCTCCTCTTTGGTAACTGCAGCTTACCGTGTGATTGATTCAGGCTGTTGAATCCTCCAGGCCGATGAGGACACTTCCATAGTTGTTGACAGAGCAATCGGACTCGGACACAGGCAACTGTAGCATTAGTTTCTCACTCACAGCAGACTGCTGATTACACTGGATAACTGATTTTTGTAGAAGGCTTGATACGGTTCATGATCAGAAGCATTTAGGGAGACCGGGGAATCTTTTGCCACACATGGAAAGCCTGTGGTTTGACTCACTGACAGTTGCTTGCTCTCTCTGGCTATTTGCTGTGCCATGAACACCCTGGGATTCTCCTCCTGGAGAATCTCTCCTAATGTATGGCAAGCACACTCCTCTCTCTCAGAAGGCAGACAAACTTCTAGGCAGAAGCTCCTTCAGCAGAAAGTGCAGACTTCAGGTGATGTCTCATTACCTCCTTGAGACTGGCTGTCATGCAGACCCCTGCCCTGGTCAAATAGCAGTTCTTTGGCTACTATTTGGAACACTCCCTTCCTTGGTCATGAAGAACTTGAGACTGGAACAGAGTGGGGTGGTTTTGATCGCACTTTTATGCACATTTTCCAGACAGTGGATATGGCTACACTAGCTAAGAATTTAGAACTGGTTTGGGTTGGTTCTCTCTCAAATGTAATTTTCCGGCTGCTCAGACACATCCTTTGTGCAGGGTGATGTCTGTCACAGGACATATCAATGGTGCTCGCCCCAAGCAGAAGTATCCAAAAAAGGTCATAATGAGGTGTGCACTTGACTGTTATTAGCCTTCCTGAAGCAGTAATTAGGGACAGACAAAAGGGTAGGCCAGAGTAGAAACTTCTTTAGAATGAACAACAGATACAGCAGCCCCAACATCACCCCTATCGTCTACTAAATCTCTGTGCTCAAGAAGAACTAATCAGCAGCCCTTTGCTAACAAGGTCCTCAATGAATTTCTAACGGGGCCCCTATTTCCATGCTCCTTAATTTCAGTGTGGATATCCACGCTCCAGCAGCAGGTAGGTGGTCAATATACTTCCACTGTCTAGTGAAGGTGTATCCACCCTCCATCTTGTGGCACACTAAACCAGTGGTCCAAAATAGATCCCACAATTCAGACTCTCACCATGCACGTCCACCTACCATGCATGTGCTACAAACTCACTGCATAAACACGCTCTCAGAATGCAAGCACAAGATTCTGGGGTACAGATAACAGGAGAACTTTACATGAGAGAAGTCAGTAGACCACACGCTCCATAACACAAAAAAGTTCTGGTCAAACTAATGTTTCAAAAAAATGCAGCATACTGCTATCACTGCTTTATGTGATTCACTAACATATGGCTAGTAATCCCACACTAATGCTGACTGGAAAGCTATTAAGGCTGTTATCTGGGGACATTGCCTTAGTCTGTCTGTGGGAGTGGAATGTTCGCTTCTGGTGGAAATATCCATGCTGGAGAAGGACATTCGATGCCTAGGTATTGAGGCTTCAGAGCCACCCAGAGGCTCTGAAGGCCCTGAAAGAAGAATGAGAGAGGCACTTAGAAGTGCAAGGTACGCTCCACTCTCTACAAGGGTGGGATTATCTGAATCCCGCTCACGGGGAGGGAGAGCAAGCTGGTCTGCTGCTGGCATGGCTAATTCAACCAGGCAAAAGGGGACAACACTATTACACAAACAACGAGCCCAAATGGAGAAATGGTATATTCCCAAACAGAAACTCACAATGTATTTACGGGCCATTATAAGGACCTGTACTGGGCTGGCAACCCTATATCAGGAGAGACTCTCAATCCCTTCTTGAACAGGCTGGCCGTATCACAGTTGCAGATTGAGGAGCAAGAGGCGTTAAGTGCACCATTGCCAAGCCTGACATTACAGCAGCCATAAAGGGATTGGCTTGTGGTAAAATGATTGGGACAGACTGCCTCCCGGACGAACTTTATCAAACATATGCTGTCCACTTAGTTCTGAAACTGGCCAGAATGTATGCCAATGTAATGGACGAAGGGCATATTCCGAATACGACCAGGGACACACTCATAGTCCCCATCCCTTAGCCCTCAAGTGATTCCTTGGATAGATGGCTCATAGTCTCTTATCAATGCTAAATCTGGATGTAAGATTCTTAGCTTGGTCCTGCTTCAGCTACTCCTCGCCTCCCTGGTGCATGAGGACCAACATGGGTTAATCTCTAAACTCAACACTTCTCACCACATTCAACACTTTTACTGCATTCTTGACGAAAAAAACTGTGACACAGTTCTTGGAGGGGTGGTATTTTCCGTGGATATACGGAAGGCCTTTGACACACTGCAGTAAAACTACATACAAGCGGTCATGACCCGGATGGCCTGGGAGAAGGGTTGAATAGATTAGTGGCACTGCTCCACAAGAATGTGCGGGCATGCACAGGCAGGTGCATTGCTGACCCATTCAAGGTCAACTGAGGCACGCGGCAGGGTTGTCTTATCCCCCCCCCCCATGCCGACGGCTGAAACTTTAGCATGTCTACTGCAGAAGGAGGTTAGAGGGTGGGGGATCCTATAACACGAAAGGGAGCACATAGTACTGGCTAAACACGAACAATATGTTTACTTTTTTGAGGGATGCCCATACAGGTAACGCATGGAGTGTAGCTTTCTCAGAACATTTTAGATGAGTCTCTGGTCTACAGACAAAGTGGCGGAAATTGTGCACTCTTCCCCGTGTTGCCTAGGCTTGTGGAGCTGCTCGAAATCGTTGCCAAGTGTTGGACTCCTGTGGGAGCCAAGAGTCCTCAAATACTTGGGGGTCAAAATATACCATGCCAACAATGGGAGGGCAACCTTGGAGGAGTGATGCATGCCCTTCAAATACTGTAGCATTTTGGAGGACGCTGAAACTAACTATCATGGCTCACATAGCATTGAATATTTTGTAAATTTATAGCCATGGCTACCAAGGATGTTGTTCAAATCCGTCAATGGCTTGCTTCGAGAGCTGATTTGGGATGGTCAGCTCACCCAGGTTTCACTAGACAAACTCCAGTACACGACATCTAGAGGTGGCTTTGGAGGCCCAGACTTTGAGCTTTATTAGTTTGTGGCACAGCAGCAGTGGGTTGTTCGCAGGTTAGAGGGCTCAATCTGACTGAACTGGGACCATACCTAGAGAGGGGGTGTTAATGACCATGATGTTGGGGTCAAGCTGACTCCTGCCTGAGGGCACGGCTCCAACAAATAGCTCTCCAGTGCTGATGGAGGGGACTTGCCTACATGTGCATCCAGCTCTGCTCTATGCCCCTACAATACCGTAGACACACAGCTGCCAAGTTTCTAGCTTGCCTATGTGTGACATTTCCTAGTTTTTGGTATACTTATGAGTGACATTTCATTGCCTTGTGTGTGACACCATGAGTGACACTTTATATCATATAGAACACTGCAGTTATCTCATGTAATAATATGTATTACAAAAATAACCAACTTAGTACACAGTAGTAGTCTAGGAATGGTTCTCAATCTAAATCTGTTTCTAAGGAACCAACTGTTAAAAAACAAAGAATAAAGCAATACAGCAACAGACTAACTGATTAACAGGAAACGTTACAAACCCACCTGTAGTAAGGACACTACGAGAATGCATGAACATAAGTATAATACTGATGCTTTCAAGTAGAACCTGCACGTTTGTAGTTATTAAAAAGAGCAACACTTGCAATGTAGTCTCAGTTAATTTTGCTAAAAAAACTCTAAAAAGAATCACGCTGCTTCAGCAGGTAACATTGCTTTCAGACGAATTTGAGTCAGAGACAAGTTAGTGGCTTCATAACAAGTGGACACCATTTTTTAATTCTTCTTTTGACCCTTGCTGCCAGACTCGCTGTGCACTTTACCTCCCTGACCAGCGGCCGGGCTTGGCTCCGCCACATCTCTGCCTGATTCGACCGGCCGGGCTTGGCTCCGCCGGTCGGACTACAATCCCCAGCATCCCACGGGGGTAATTGACGACGCCACTAACCAGCGTGCCAGGAGGCGCATAAAGCAGCGACAGGGGCCGAGTTCCCCGTTCTTCTTTTGACCCTTGCTGCCAGACACGCTGTGCACTTTACCTCCCTGACCAGCGGCCGGGCTTGGCTCCGCCACATCTCTGCCTGATTCGACCGGCCGGGCTTGGCTCCGCCGATCGGACTACAATCCCCGGCATCCCACGGGGGTAATTGACGACGCCACTAACCAGCGCGCCAGGAGGCGCATAAAGCAACAACAGGTCCCTCGTCCCGCCAGGACGCGCCGGACGAAGCCCGGACTAAGGGCAGACAGTCTGTGACAGTCCGTGACTGACCGTATCTGACCCTGGCCAGGACCCCTGTTCGTTCTGTTGTAATACAAGGAGCTACTTACCAGTAAGACGTACTATTTGTAATATTCTTTGACACCCATTGTGGGTTAATCTACTTTACAAGCATCGGATGGTGACACTTTGACTTAAGTTATTATTTATCGCCTTCCATAATGTCTAAACAAAGATCTTCATCTGTGCCTAATACTATAGACAACTACTTAGTACAGGTGGTGAGCAAAATTAACAACACAAGGCGTATATCATTGGGATTGAGCTCTCCACCGGTTACCTCAATACAAAGTCTACCTCTAGATCCTGTAGTGGTAGAAGTATCGGCACAAATACAAAATGGTCAAATTTCACCTTCCCAGTCAAGTTTTAATGTGGACCCGAATTCAGTTTTACCCGTACCCCTGATTGATAATCTAGAAGATGTCCCAGGTGACAAGTCTAATTTGATAGAAGTTGAATTACCCCCTCCCCCCCCCCCCCCGTATCCCCACAGAAAGATGCTCCTATATTGGAAGCGAATGGGGAACAAACAGAGAAGGAGATACTAAGTGATGATATCATTAATAACTTAGTTAGTATGATTGACCTAAAGATTACCTCTATAATTAAACCTTTGATATCTAAAATTGATCGTTTAACAGCAGAGGTAAACAGACTAGGGGGGTTGCTAAACAAGCCAGTGGGGGAGGGGGATATTATCATCCCAACTTTAGTTACAACCAAGGCTGTGCCAATGATAAATACCAACAATCAAGGGATGGGGAGTAATAGTGAGGAAGTGAGACCAACACCGCTTCCTACCCACCAGGTAATAGATAAAGATAGTAGGGTATCAGCCAAGGAAGATATACCACCAAACTCCACAGTGAACAGTGTAGATCAAGGCCCTGTCCAACTGATTGTGGAGGCCTCCCCTCTTGTTCTGGTTTTGGCAAATGTGCCCCCGTTAAAGTCGGGTCAAACAGAATCTACTACTTCTCTGATCAGTAAATCCTACTACTGGCTCTGTAATAACAGGTTGATATCTCCGAGGGGGAAACAACAGCTAGCTGGGGAGATCACTATGGCTAGAAGGGTGGACTGGATATGGACTACCGTCAAAAAACTAAAGGGAGATTGTGTAGTCCTTCATTTTCAAAGTCCAGAAGTACTCCCTGAGCTTTTAAGGCATATATTTCCATCCCAACGTAGGAGTGCTGAGATTGTTCCGCTGACTTTGGATTACTTCTATAGGAGAAGCAATACAGTGAATCCTAATATTCTAAAAACAAAATGGAATTTGGTGACAAATAACTGGGGTAGGGTTCCACAGTCAAGTGAGTGGGGTATTAGTGTTGGAAATAGATTTGCAGCACTGTCAGACCTGAACGATTGTGATTGACTCGAGAGGACTGGTTGTGTTCGACCTAATACTCTTGCTGAGAATAATCTAATCTATACTGCCATTGGGGAGGATTTTGATTTGCCCAAGATTAATTGTATGCTTCAAGGAAGTCAAATAAACGATACAATCTCTTTGGGTAGTAGCAAAAAGATCGATTCCTCCAAGTTATCCTCAAAATTCCATACCATCCTCGAGTCTGATAAGGTTGCTGCTATTCCTCCATTGGGTTTTAATATCATGAATACTCCTATGCAAGCAGTTGACTCGGAAGGAGAATCATGTCTAACAAATCCTGTATCGAAGGCCCTGGATGACCCTGTGGATAATGTGGGGAAATTGTTCTCATGGAACATTGCAGGTTTGGGTTCCAAATTAGATTGTGGAGACTGGGTCCGATTTGTGAATTCTTTTGACATATGTATATTTCAAGAGACTTGGTCATGTGAACCACTTTTTGTTCAAGGATATCTGAACTACTTTGTGCCAGCCGTTAAAGGTCCAAGGGGTAGACCAATGGGTGGTTTAACCATTTGGGTTCGTCAGACATTAAAATTGGATGTCAAAGCTTTAGATACTGGGCACAGAGACATTCAACTAACTACTATCAATTCTGATGTTGTGGGTTTATTATACATCTACAATGTCTATGCGAGGACTGCAGGGGGTGGGAGATCAGAGGTTCTTATGGCCTTGGGTTCCTTACTCGATGTTGTCTCCCGGGACCACCCGTCTGTCATTGCAGGCGATTTTAACCAAACCTTTGAGCCTCTGGTGACAGACAAAGACTCCCTCGGGGATGACGAGGACTGTCATTGGGGGGTCCCGAAATTAGAGTTGAAACCAGTTGTGCGCTGGACTAAAGATGTTATTAGTATGAATGCACTTTGTTTAGAGAAAGGCTTAAGAGCATTAAATGGCAGGACGCAAAGTGATAAATGTGGTTCTATGACATTTGATAATGGGAGGCACAAGAGTAGGATAGACTATGTACTGTGTAGTTTACATTTATGGCTTTTGCTAAGTGACATGGAGATTGTGTGGAGGAGTGAGAGCGACCACAATCCTTTAAGTGTAAGGCATAAATGGTGGTCGATACCAAACAGACAAACCTGTTCTAGTGCCTTTGTCCCACCTCAAATGGTACCTAGTATTAATATGCGTAGGTTAAAATGGACAAAAGTAGTTACTAACCAACAGGCAATTGATGACATTAAAAATGAGGTTGAAAAAGCCATAATAGATATGGAACAGGTCAGTTGCTCTGGAGAAATGCAAAGGGGTGTTACCGAAATTCATGATACTCTTTTTAAAGTTATTAAGCATCACTTCTTAAAGCGGGTAAATGACAAAGGTGTGAGAGTACCCAATAATGGTAACTGGTATAATGCCCCTTGCAGGGCCGCCCAAAACGCCTTGGGTATTGCTCTAAAGACCAGGGATAATATGGCTACTCAATTTGCCAGAAAGAAGTATAAAGCCTGCATAGCGAGTGCAAAGAAAGCTTGGGACGAGCGACATTGGTCTGAATTAAAAAGAGCTAGTGACATGAAGGACACCAGATTGTTCTGGAGCATTGTTAAATGGGATGGCGATGGTATTCCCGAAACCCCAAATAATAATGTTCCGGAAGAAGAGTGGATAACATTTTTTTCTAGCCAGTATGCGGATTCACACCAGCTTGTATGTAGTGCGACTATAAATCATACCCTTTTTAAAGATAATTTCTTCAGTCCTCAAGAAATCCTGGAGGCTTTGAGTACTGTCAACAGTGGCCATGCACCAGGCATGGACGGAGTACCTGCCGATGTCTATATTAATGACAAAGAGAGGTGGTGTAGGTACATCAGTCTCCTTATTAACAATATTGCCAGGGGTGCTGAGGTACCGGCATCTTGGCGGGGCGCTGTAATCATACCAGTGTTCAAGAAAGGCGATCGTGCAAAGCCCGGAAATTATAGGCCGATCAGCCTCATTGACACTATACAAAAAACAATAGGGCGTGTGATTGTGAACAGGCTCTTGGACTGGGCTGAGGACAATGATGCATTGTCACCATTTCAAGCGGGTTTCCGTAGGCTGACAAGTACTGTTGACCAGGTTTTCCGTTTTAATTTAATACAATGGAAGACTATGGTGCTGGGCGGAGGCAGCTTGTATGCGGCTTTTGTCGACCTGCGGGCTGCCTTCGACCTAGTCCCACGTAGAAGTTGTGATCTGTCATCGGGAACCTGGGTGTCCCTGAAGATTTACTGACTTTAATTATGAGGCTCCATGAATCTACATTTGCTAGGATACAATGGGGGTTCAGGGCATGGAGACAGCGGACTTCCTGGTAGAGCGGGGAGTCCGGCAAGGTTGCTCAATGGCCCCTACCCTCTTCACACTGTTTATAAACGGTGTTGTAGCACTCATGGTATCGGCAGAATTGGATGCCCCTACATTAGCCAACACTAAAATCCCAATACTAATGTTCGCTGACGATACGCTTATTTTATCGAAAACTCCAAGCGGCCTCCAGCGAGCATTGGGTATCTTTGAATCTTTTTGCAGTGAACATGGATTGGAGGTTAATGTGACAAAAACGAAACTAATGATCTTTAATCCTCATCCGAGCTTTAAATCTAAAATTATCATGAATGGACGACCCTTAGAAGTGGTGAATAATTTCACCTACTTAGGCATCTACATTTCAAATAAGAATTCTTGGGGAAATCACATAGATGTAGCCTCCTTGAGACATAGGAAACTTGCCGGTGCCATTAGTGCCGAACACAGGAAGTCTTTGACGAAACCTGTTAAGCCTGTTTTACAGATATATGAGGCTTTAGCTCTTGGCTCTGCACTATAGGGTGCCGAGCTATGGGGCTTTGAGAAGGTGACTGCCTTGCAAATTTCAGAAAATAAATGTTTCCGTTCGATAACTGCCCTTCCGAAAAGTACTCCATTATCGCCCCTCAGGTATGACTTGGGTAGAAAATCGGTAACTGATCTCGACAGACTTCGACCAATCTTGTATTGGAGGAGGCTATGGACCACGCCGGAGCTGTTACATTACGCTGATGTGTTCCTAGACATTATCAGAGCGGATATATTTCATAAAAACAGGTGGCTTAACTCCTTGAAATTAACTGGTCAGATCCAGTAGGGTCCGTTTTTCCCACTAAAAGACTTTTAAAAGAAATCTATTGGGAAAAGGTAGCTACTTAGGGCTGGTCCAGTACTAGTTTGGGTTCTATGACGGAAGGATTTTTAGAGGCTAAATTGTATCCTTCATTCGAACCTTATTGGGACTGCATAACAAGGCCTTGTGACCGCAAACTCCTATTCCAATTGAGATCAGGTTCTTTGACTGCTAAATGGGTAGGTTGTGCAAATGTTAATTTTCCTGCTTGTGGTTCCGCTAAAGAAACTAAGGGCCATTTTTGGTTTGCTTGTGCTGCTTACAAGGATCCTAGAAGAGTATGGTTAAAACCAATGTGTAAGAACCTAGGGACTACTAGTGGTCAAACTGCCTCGCGTATTTTATGCACTACTAACGAGATGTGGATATTGATAGCAACTGCCAAATACCTTGGGTGGGCATGGTCGATTAGACAGAGACTGCTAGTCCCTTGACTATTCTCTGTCTGAACCATTTTGCGGTTGAACTGGGCAGAGACTGCTAGTCTTTTGACTATTCTCTACCTAGCTTAACCACCTGTTTATGCCGACCCATGATGTTTTCTCTTAGGGAATTGTAATCTAACTCTTTTTTTAAAATGTTTTTTAAAAATTTTTTAACAGTTCAATTTTAATATGATATTTTGAAGTTTTCCATTGTAATTCGAGTCATGAATTGTAAATAATATGTTTTTTTATCTTTTTTACCACTGTAATTGATTGTTAATTGATTTGTATTTTTAAAATTGTCTCTGCTTTTATGAGTGAATGCTGAATGGGGCGGCCACTAGAAACCGGACCAGCGAAGCCCCGTGTGGCTTGGTGCACTCACCTCTCTCCCAAGCGGGACCCTGTCAGCTGTCTCCCCCCGCCGCCGCAGCCCCTGCCATCACGCTGCGGCAGCCGTGCGGGGGAGACCACAATCCCCAGCCTGATTTGCGGTAGGAAGCCGCGGGATTCCACTTCCGCGCCAGGAGGCGCTACAAAGACCCTCAGCAGTCCCAGGGGAGCGGGCGGCCACTAGAAACCGGACCAGCGAAGCCCCGTGTGGCTTGGTGCACTCACCTCTCTCCCGAGCGGGACCCTGTCAGCTGTATCCCCCGCCGCCGCAGCCCCTGCCATCGCGCTGCGGCAGCCGTGCGGGGGAGACCACAATCCCCAGCCTGCTTTGCGGTAGGAAGCCGCGGGATTCCACTTCCGCGCCAGGAGGCGCTACAAAGACCCTCAGCAGTCCCAGGGGAGCGGGCGGCCACTAGAAACCGGACCAGCGAAGCCCCGTGTGGCTTGGTGCAGTCACCTCTCTCCCGAGCGGGACCCTGTCAGCTGTCTCCCCCCGCCGCCGCAGCCCCTGCCATCGCGCTGCGGCAGCCGTGCGGGGGAGACCACAATCCCCAGCCTGCTTTGCGGTAGGAAGCCGCGGGATTCCACTTCCGCGCCAGGAGGCGCTACAAAGACCCTCAGCAGTCCCAGGGGAGCGGGCGGCCACTAGAAACCGGACCAGCGAAGCCCCGTGTGGCTTGGTGCACTCACCTCTCTCCCGAGCGGGACCCTGTCAGCTGTCTCCCCCCGCCGCCGCAGCCCCTGCCATCGCGCTGCGGCAGCCGTGCGGGGAGACCACAATCCCCAGCCTGCTTTGCGGTAGGAAGCCGCGGGATTCCACTTCCGCGCCAGGAGGCGCTACAAAGACCCTCAGCAGTCCCAGGGGAGCGGGCGGCCACTAGAAACCGGACCAGCGAAGCCCCGTGTGGCTTGGTGCACTCACCTCTCTCCCGAGCGGGACCCTGTCAGCTGTCTCCCCCCGCCGCCGCAGCCCCTGCCATCGCGCTGCGGCAGCCGTGCGGGGGAGACCACAATCCCCAGCCTGCTTTGCGGTAGGAAGCCGCGGGATTCCACTTCCGCGCCAGGAGGCGCTACAAAGACCCTCATCAGCCCCGCGTCGCGGGAGTGCGCGGGAGCGCCGGGCTAAGCCCGGGCAAAGGGCGGGCCCTCTGTGGCCATCAGAGGCCAGAGGAGGTCGGGTCGGGGCACCCCTCTTGGTCCTTGCTCCAATCTTACAGGATCACTGACTAAAGGTACTGTTACCCATTGACTATTTCCGGTCCTCTTATTAGGCCCCTTCCAAGGTTCTTGTTATTGTCTTACTACCATTAATTTTTTGTTGGTGATAGCCGATACATGATGCCTTGTAAAGTGGACCCCAGACACATTTCCTCCCAGGGTGACTTGCACAGGGGAACAATGGACTCATATTTTAAGCGTGTCATACTGCCCACTGCAAGTGCTTCAGATAATATAGAACGATCCCCTGTTCCAGACAGTTCTCTCACTCTGGGTTCCCCGCCTCAGTCTGCTAATATAGCCCCGGTTTTATCATTACTGGATGAACTTAATCAACTGTGCAAAACCTCTTATGTCCCTTTGTCTCCAGAAATATCTACGCCTAATCAAGGGCCTAGTTGCTCTTCAAAATCAATTCACACTCCACAGGGAACGTCCTGCATAATACAACCAACAGCAAACTCTCTACCGGTAACCCCCAACCAGGTGCCCTCTGCTAAAAGGAAGAGAGTTGAGCCTAAACATGCGGGCAATCAGGCCAAAACACCAAAAGTACATTGTAATCCACCATCATGCAATACTCCTAGTATGGCGACTTTGAAAGCACCTACACAGGCCTCCTTATTGATGGAGCTCGAAACCATGATGAAGTCAATCATAACTCCGCTGATCGATAAAATAACTAGCCTTGAGGATAGGCTTAGGGGTGTTGAGGAAGCTATGAAAGTTAAAACAATAGCCACTAAAATCATGGGAGAACCCGTACAATCACAGCTCCCAGCCCCTATAGATATGCCAATTTCCATCACACAAAGCAAGATCTCCAGTATACAACCAGTTGCTCTACACATGAAATCTGTAAATATCCCAAAAGCCACCATGCCATCACATTCTTCTTACCCTAGGGCTAGGGCGGGGCAGAATAAAGACAACTCAACTCATAAAAGAATAGTGCCTAGTCACAACACTTTACCCCACAAAACTAGTCATCTACATCTGCCCCCAGAGGCAGCCCCTGTTGTATGTGTTCTCTCAGGAATACCTGTACTCCCAAAGGGAAAACTCGAGAGACAGCAGGACCTAAGGAATAAGGTAGTGTACTGGCTCACCAAAAATAGACCTCTTCCCTCCAATTTAGACGGAACCATAGTAGGTGTCCGAAGGGTAGGCTGGTTAGGACCTCTCGCGAAAAACACTGTGGGCGACTTGGTACTCGTAAAGTTTAGAAATAAACATGTCGTACCATACCTGCAATCCTGGCAGCCACAAATAGGGGATGGTCCTATATCAGTTTGGGCTTTAAATGATTTTTACCCCAGAACATTATATGTCCGGTCTTAATGTCAGACAATTAATAGTAGTGACTGTTTATCAATTAGGTCCTGTTCTCTGACGAAACATGCATGTTTTTTGAGCACTATTGTAAATTTTGTAAATATGCAACAAGAAGATTGATGGATCCTGGTTTTAAAAATTGTGTAAACACGTACTGTGATTTTATGGTTGATTAATTGTAATGTTTTTAAAATTTGTCTATGTATACTTTTATGGTTTCTACATGAAATCGAAATAAAGTTATTTGATTGATTGAGTGAATGCTCGAATAAAGCATATTTGACTTTGACTACAAATTAGCTCTCTTGCTGTTTTCATATAACAGATTAATCAAATTATATTATCCGTATAGGGGCTGGAAAGTTGACACTACACAAGCTTGAACTGTGGCGTTTTGTGCTCCTCCACCCGTCCTGAGAGACAGGCATGCATAAAGACATGGATAGACTGGGACACAGATACAGTAACAGGCGCGGATGTATAGACATTGGGATCTAGATAGGCAGACACGGGCGTAAAGACATGATCAGACCGCCACTAAAACTTAATGCAGACATGGAGTAGAATTATAGGCACGGGACACTCACACCAAAAGCTAGGGACACTGAAATAGGACATAAAGGTGTGGCTGAATTGGCACGGACAATTACAAACACTGACAATTGCAAACACGACGCAGAAAGATAGAAACTGAAGCTTGAAACCGAAAAAAAGGTGAAAGGCTTAAAAAATTAATGAGATTGTGTAATGTAAATAGTGCTCTTGTTAAGTGCACCAAAACTTATGGGTCGCGGTCCACTACACATAACTACAAACAAAATCTCTACTTTCCACGGTGTCAGTGCCTTTATGTCTCTCTTACACAGCATACAGTGCTCCTTGCTCTGCACCACTTTGGGCGGTGTTTGCACTGTAACTCTATGTTCCAATATAAGAGACAGCCAGGCCAGGCGTGCAGCTGCCCCCAGGCCCGGAAAAGAAAAGTGCCTTTGGTTTGGTTATTGGAGATGCCACTAGTCCCCGAATGCACGTAATCAGGGGATGCCAGGTTTGTTCTCAGCTCCGTTTTCTTAAAAGAACAGGAAATCCGTGTTGGTGACTACACACCTGATAGGTAAATAAAGTATCAACTAATTCTGTGTCACTATAGCAACGCCCAGCATGGGCGGCTCCATAAAAAAATGTCTGGCAGCACCAATACCAAACAAGCATTCTTGAATTCTTTTATTCAGTTAAATGCAGCGCCTCGTGATTTAAAAAAATCAGAGGAGTGCTTCCATGCGTGACTAATGCCTTTTAGTGCAGTGATGCACACACCTGCACAACAATGGGCTAGTATAACTCCTGATGTGTGGTACTTGGCAGGGCAGTTGATGGGTTTCCCAACAGAGGAGGCGGTTTTACTGCCCGACAGGTGACCACTTGGACAGAGACGGGCATGGAGACACTTGGGGACTGTTACTCCAAGGGCTTCTTCTGGACATTGAAGGAGTTGGAGACAGTCAATGGTTTGCAGGGCACTCACTTGATGACTCATGCAAAGCTGACCCTAGCATTTAAGCAGGCCTGCGGCACACTGGAGCTAGAGCCACCTGGTCATGCCTTCTACAAATTGCTCCGCTATGGCCGGGGAGGCACTTGATCTTCTTGCTACATATAATTGCACTTGCATGAAGATAGATGACCTGCCGACCTTGAGGGACAAATGGGGGAATCAGCTTGGTAGGGCTTTCACTGGGAAGAAGTGGAACCAAAGCTTTGCATGCTCTTACATGTTCACAAGTAACATGAAGTTTAAATTCAAGTAATTTGATCACTTGCATTTCAAGTATCTTAAGCAACTGCCTGAATGTTATGTCCACACCGCTGACTCTCTCCATATGGTGTGGAGCTGCCCAATCATTGACCACTTTTGGATGCAGGCTACGACCGACCTGGAACATGCTTTTGGTCGCCGCTAGCTAAACACAGCCGAGATATGTCTTGATGGGCTATACAGAAGAGAACTGGAAAAGCAGGCAATAGATTCCTGGATCTGGCCCTGGGGATAGCCCATAGAGCTACTGCGCACCACTGGAAGTCTTCACATACCCCCCTACGTAGATGCCGAAAAGAAATAGAAACCTGGGCTTTGGCTGAAGGTACAGCATTACGTGCCGAAGAGTATAGGGTGTTACACAAGCAGACGCTTACAAACCCGTAGATGGAAGCAGTTGATATCTTTCTGGACCATGATTCTTGGGCTGCGCTTGGCTGAGGTAATGCTTTGCTGTATGCTCGCAAATTTATCACCGAGGACTCCCAAATAACTCCAGCCCTCCCCGCTACCCATTCCCGCATCTCCTATCCTCCGGCTCCTATAACAATGCTAGAGGGAGTTACAATGCAACCACATTTAATAGGAGCAGCCATTTCCGCAACGGTCACAACTGAGCAACTTTTTATGTTACCGGTTAAGTTACTTATGCATTCTTCTTTATTTGGTAGAGCTGGAAATAAGGCTGATCACATGCCGCCTACTATAGGCAAGATGGTGATGGAGCCGAG
Source organism: Lissotriton vulgaris (assembly GCF_964263255.1). Classification (NCBI taxonomy): domain Eukaryota; kingdom Metazoa; phylum Chordata; class Amphibia; order Caudata; family Salamandridae; genus Lissotriton; species Lissotriton vulgaris. The sequence continues at coordinate 484,854,121 of NC_141694.1, read as the reverse complement.
ATTTAATCTAATACATTTCATGACAAAAGAAATTATTTTGCCAACACTTTACACAAATGATGACAAACATGTGTTTAGTTCAACAAAAACGAAAAACAACTCTGATTCAGATACTGCATCATAAAAGTATGCAGATGGGAAGATAGCTTGAGATATATTATGTGCTTAAATTCAATAGATGTGGTTTATAAACACGTACTAATGGGTTTGATTTTCATGATTGTGAACGATATATTAATAAGACTAAAGAAAATAAATGTGTAATTAATCTATTTTCATTGCACTTCATGAGGCACTTGAGCAGCATATTCTACCAAATGACTGGCGTCACGCCGAAACTGTGGTATTTTTAAAGCCTGGTCACCCTCCTGAGGACCCTTGGTAAAGTTCTGGCTGATCGCCTTTGTACGTGTATTTAAGATCTCAATCACCCAGATCAATTTGGCTTTATGTCACAGCGATCCACCAGGCAAAACAACAGATGGGTCCATAATGCCCTTACATGAGCCCAAGAACTGGCCAGACCGGCGACCAGCACATTGATAAGGCGTTTGACTACTGAAGCTCAACATTCCTTTTTAACCTCCTTTCGTGCTATTAACTTCGGACCTTGCTTCTTAGCGTATATCCAACTGCTATAAACCGACATCTCGGCCTCAGTGCGGGTGGCAGGGCATCGGTCGACTCCTTTTCCATTCATGGGGCATGCGGCAGGGCTGTCCACTACCCCCGCTACTTTTTGCCCTAGCCATAGAGCAGTTGGCTGTGTGGGTGAGACATGACCCGTTGATTAGGAATTTTGAATGGTCGCACGTGTTCCGACAGAATCGCTCTGTATGCTGATGATGTGCTCTTCTTTATGACAGACCCATGGTCCTCAGGCCCCGTATTCTTCAGATCCTCCAAGTATTTGAGGAAACCTCAGGCTTAGGCGCCAACCCCTCCAACTCGGTGTTATATCCTGTATATGGAGACCAGGCACATGAGACCTGGGCTGCACAGTTATCCACACACAATATTACCCCACTTCTCTCAGCCGTTCAGGAAGAAAGCACAATTTGGTCACAGCTGCCTTTATCACTGTATGGTCGGTCAGCAATCTTTAAAATGCATTCTCTGCCCGGTTTACTACAACGGCTACAGCACTTCCCATACAACATCCCCCGATCATGGTTCACTCAATTGAACGCAATCCTCAATGGGTTTCTTTGGCAGGTAGGTGCGATCCAAGTGGCACACAGTCGACCTACTGCAGAGGCATCGCAGTGGCGGATGTATATGCATATTACGCAGCATCTCATCTTCCTAGTCATAAATGAGTGGTGGTACGGCTCACAGTCAGACCTGGCCTATGCTGTGGAGTGGCTGGCAATGGCGGGCACTCCCTTACAGAAAATTCCTTTATAGTCAGATAAATTTAGATATCCTCCCCCATCCAGCAAGACATTTATACAATTATGATGATATATGGTGAAAACCATGGGCTGGATTGGACGCTTGACACAAACAGCCCCACTTTGTCAGGGTACATACATACGTCCGTCCGGTCTCCGTGCTTGCAGGCTTTCACCAGTAGGATCTTATTGGCATTTCCACATTAGGCGGCATTATGCAAGGCTGCACCCTTAAATCCCTACAGCAATTTTCAAGTAGAGTTTCAGTTGCATAAATCAAAGTTCTAGAGATACTTACAATTGCGTCACACTCTAACCCCCCAATTTCGTCACTTAGAGGAATTATCGGAGTTCCATGCCCTAGAGGGCTGACTACTAATGGGGGACTTGGCGGCACACAAAATCTGACAAATCTATCATACCCTGACCACTCAAAAATAAAATACACTACATATATTCAAATTCAAAAGAGACTTTATTCAGTGTATTTCAACCATAAAAGTGCATAAAACCTACAGTACATACATCAAATGTCATTAGATAAAATACAGTTGCAGGTACTAAAAAGACTGATTACATTAGATCCATTAATTCATTCATTGGTCCAAACAAATTCGCAATTTAAGAGACAGTTTTAAAAATTCAAGAACTTGAAGGACACTATCACTGTGCAGCAATTGTAAATATAAAAAGGCTGGTCGTATCTGTTTAAAATTCATTTTTAAAAAAAAGCAATTAAAAAGCGTTTACGAGGGAATTCATAAAATCTGCATAAAAACATAAAGTGCAACATATCCTGTGGAGACTTTCCGTCGCAGCCACATAAGACAAGAGCTGCCTGGTAGATCGACCTACCAACAATGACTGATGATAAATGAACCAAGGCCCTAGCTAGTTCCCGGAACTCAGCAGTTTCTTCACGATATCGCCTCATTCAATTAAAATATCTTCATCATGCTTACTACACTCTACCCGTCTGTGGAAAGTGGGTGTCATCCATTCCCAAACACAAGGAGATGATGGACGGAGCGCTGAAACTTTTCAGACACTCACCCCCTGTTGCAGATCTGGGTTGAATCCACCATTGTTCTTTAGCTCACTTTGCCACCCCAGTTCAGACACAGATATATGCAGATCAGTCTTGACCTTGTGCCTCATGGGAACAGTCCAGCCTGAACTGTCAAGCCATGTCTTCCCTGGACCGTCATCCATTCCCCCTAATGCCTCCGCTGCGGAGGTATAGAGGGCACATTTCTAAATACGGTTTGGAGAGGTGAGGCGCTACAGCCATTTTGGCAGAAAATCTCATCTTGCTTGGGTAGTGTTGTGATCTGAACCATTCCATATGATCCCAGACTGCTATTGCTCCACAGTACGGAGGATGTCCTGCAGTGCAACAAAGGATACTCACTGGGATGGTGACAGTGGCATGCTATGTATTGTACACCACTCAACAAATTGTTAAAGTGATATAAAGAGCAAGCTTTGCATTTTCACCTGATAAGGAACAGTATGTATACTACATATATGAAAAACCAATAAAGAGATTTAAAAAAAAGATTGAGTGTACAAATGGTAACGAACAATTGGCAAAGGCATCTCACTGTTTCAATCCAAGACCGATATCTGTAGAACATTCCCCACAGATAATTTTCATAGTTCTACTTCATTAGTTAACATGTGGTCTAAAGAAGAAAACAGGTAAAAAGATTGTCGGTTTCAAAGGAGGTCTGAGACTATCTTTGAGCACAAAACTAGCATCTTTGCGGTGTATAACTTTTTGGAGAAATTTGGACTGAGATTCATCGACTAAAAGGGGCCACCTAGTGTAGAGCATAAAAAAAATTTCTCTTTGTCCAGCCATTTATCTCCCCAAAATCACCAATAACAAGCATTCTAGAATTTTACTTTGTTTGCTGGAGTTTTCAGCTTTACTGAGACATAATTCATCAGATGGCCCCTTAAAGTTTAGGGACACTAAAGAATCTATCATTTTTATAAGGAATTGTTAGAAATGGGAACTTTGGTTGGCTAAGGCTTGCGCCAAAGCCAGGCAGAGACCACCATTCTGGTCAGGGTAAGGGAGTTACATGCCAAAGATATCCCTTGCTCACCCCCTTGGTAGCTTGGCACGAGCAGCAGGCTTATCCCGGAGGCAATGTGCAAACCGTTTGCGCAACACCCACACTCAGCAGCAGCACACTAGGCACAACACAAAAAGAAATCCATACAAGGTTATTATTAAAATAGCCTTTGTATTATCATAAACACTATAGAATAGTAATCACACCACATACACTGTGCCTACTGGCACTAGGCAATATTTACAGGGGATTACATACACCTGACAAGGCCAATTGGGCCACTCTCAGAACCATCACAAGCACAAATAGTAAATGTATAACACAACCAGTAACTACTGTCAAAATACTGTACTCTGCTTCATCTCCTGCAACATAAATCATATTATGCAAAGAGCATCACATTGGGCGTGAAATACATTCTGCGCCAACCTCATGAGCATAAACACATTATACAATAACCTCATAAGTCTAAACGCATTAGACAATAACCTCACAGGCATAACTACATTATGCAGTAAAATCATAAGTAGAAATCTCCGATTAGGGAACAACCTCCTAAACAAATACAAGAGGCATAAATCACAGTGCATAAGTCACAGTACCTGAATCACATTTCCTGCACACCACATAAATCACATTAGGGCCTGGCGCCCTATTAACCTCACAATCCCCCTGGCGAACTGGCCTTCTCAGAGGGCTCAAATGCCCTATGTACAAAATGACAGGGTGGCTGCCAATGCAGCAGAGTCCACAAGAGCGCAACTGCGCTGGGGCATAGGAGTGCATTTCACTCCTATCTCCTTCAAAATGCCCCCAAAGAAATGTTAGCCTAAACCTTGCAGCTGATGCTACTTGCCATGCAGCTGTGAAATAAAGAAGGCCTGGCACCACTGTGCCCTCTCTTGTCCCACTCAGGGACTTCTAAAACATATGGGCCAAACGCTGTAGTTGCCTGCTACACCGGCGCAACTGAGAAATCACCAAGGGGCCCTGCTCTGGGGCTCTCAGCATGAACCTGCGCCACGTTGCAGCTGCCCACTGTCAGGTGGAACAGCTGGAAATATTCCACCTTCGGCGCTACTCTTCCCGGGGCTGCGGTGGTGATTTCCTTCGGCGATAGTGCGGGGTTGGCACCCGCAACTTAAATAAAGCATGAGCGGGGTGGGCACCCGCAGAAGGCACCATGATGTGGGGTTGGCACCGGCCATGTAAATCCTCATTAAGCGGGGTAGGCTCCCACTCGGCAGCCAATTTTCAAAGGTGGCAAACGCGGGGGAATCCCCACGTCGGGATTCTCCTCACAAGGGGTTTCAGCTCTGCGCTGCAAAGCCCAAGCTCTTCCTGTTGAAAATTAAAAGAAAGCGCTCACAGGGTGCTAGTTGCCCAAACAGTCCTGAGAGGTGCAAGGGACAAGGCTGGGCCCAAGGAGGCAAGCCCTCAAGGCGGTTCCTCCTGGGCCCCAGCAGCAGCACGCCACCGCATGATCAGGAACAGCACCAGCACAAGAACAGGAACAATTTCATGGGGCCACAGCCCCTATACTTATACTACTTTCCTCCTTTGTCTGCAGTGCAGGGCTTGGGAAACCAGATGGATCTGGTTCAGGGGGATTTGGAGCACTTTGTTTTCTAAGCTCCTCTTCCTCTTTGTCAGGTGGGGGCTAGGTGATAAGACACACCAAAGGGGGCGGAGCAAGCATTGTAGAGGTTGGGCAGAGTCAGGGGATTACTCCTCCCACTACTCCGAGCACAGGTGTCCCATTCAGCCTATTGCTGACTCACCCTGCCCCTCCTGGAGCCACACACACCTCCCAGTCCCTGTCACTCACAAGCCAGACATGCAATTCCCATCAGGAAGGCAGACACATAGCACACACATTGCACAGCATTTATTATTACAATTTCATACATACTACTCTTGACCTCGCTGCTCCTCCCCTATCATGAATTACCACTGACACACTGACCAGAAAATCCCCAATGCATTCCTATGGGAGGGCAGGCTAATCTCAGCAATGTAACACAGAGAGCACACACCCTTTACACTGGAAAGCAGTGCTAAAGTCCCCAGAGGCCTAAAACCACCAACACAATGTCAGAAGTAAGGCAGGGAGAAAGGCAAAAAGTTTAGGGATGAACCTGTCAAAAGGGCCAAGTCCAACAGGAATCTATTTGTAACGTAAAACTTTAGGCTGATATGGTTCATTCCCTAAAATATAACATTAACATGCTCTAAAAAAAACTAATGTCCATTGTCTTGTTTACTCTGTCACATCATGCCCAATACTTATGGCACAACTCATGCTTTGCTAATATTCAACAAATTATGTACATGCACGTCGTATTGCATGAAATGTTGAGATGTAATGTCAAGTTGTAAGATGGGAAATATATTAATTAAAAAAAAAAAAACCCTGAAAGTTTCAATATGCACCAAGAATGCTCTCTATATTAAACGTGGAAGAGAACATTCATATAATCCCTTGAGTCAGAGACAATGCAGCTCAGCATCTACTAGTACATCTGATGAATTCTTGTTCTGCTAGACCTAATGTAGGCTGCCATATTCTGCAGCAGTTGGTGTCTCATAATAGTTACGTTTGTTTGGGTAGGTCCTAATATAATAGCGAGAGGAATCTACAGGATTGTACTGGTATCAACAATGCACCACTAATTTTTATTCAACAGAAAGTAATTTAGGATCCTGAAATAATTATGGGTACAAAGGCTGGAAATTGTAGCTATAGCCAGTGCTTCTTGGAAGGCCACTACAGCTTGCCCCACGCATTGCCACTGCCAGCGCTGCCAATGACCGTACCAACATAAACCCTAACTATTTTGCTCCTACAAGTGTGACAATTCAGACTATTTTAGGCCACATACCGCTATCATAATGGTGTGAGAGGCTGGTATTATTCATTTTCAATGTATATTGTCTTAATAAACACAGTTGTTGTGCTCATCTCAAAATGAAAGACAGTGCCACCATGTGGTGGACTGTCATTAGAGCTGGTGCTGACATTTAAGTACCAGTGCCCAGCACCAGAAACCCCCGGCTCAAAGTAAGCACTGGCTATAGCAGAGTATCTTCAATGCTACCAAGCAGTCATGACATACTGAAATTAATACATGAATTATCAGCATTTCTTTTCATAAACCACTTTAAAATACAATGCACAGTTCCAATTTTGCCTTGTGATCATGTAGGATGTTTTTCTCAAGAATGGTTTGTTTCTATTGCTGCATACTTTGATGGTGGTTGCTTGAGATTTAATAGGCTTCCATATGTAAACCCCATTATGCAAGAGAGTCTGTCCCAGCTCTTCCAGCCTTTCACAGGGACCAGCCAGACATGAAACAGGCTCTTCTGCCCTGCCTTTCGGCCCCATCCTATTTTCTTACAATAGTACATCACCAGTAAATAGAAGGTCAGATAATAGAAAGAGTTGTCATTTTTATGACATTTGGTGCATTTTTCAGGAGAGCTTATTAACATTTCCTGCATTCAACAGGAAAAGTGCAAGCTCCACCACATGAGGTTCTGATTTCTAATGAACAGTGGGTAATCAGTGGCCTTTCTTTGTCTCTCCAGCACTGCCCATAGAGGTCAAGGGCAATGCCAACACCAAGGTAGGATGTGAGCACTAAGAGCAGTAAGGGAAAGGACAGATGGAAAGGCTTAGGCAGCCTTAAATGCTACCGTAATCTACATAATGCAAATCTGGGATCAGTTATGACTTGTGTCTTCAGGACAGCATGGAAGTGTGTAGACTTGATTAGGGGTGGACGGGAGGAGACCTATCTGTTGTCACGATCTATAGTTCAAAATATGATAATGCTGGGGACCATGTGGACATAGTATTCACATGCTGAACCTGTTTTGTGTGTGGAAGAAGCTTGCAATGCTGCCTCTGCTGTAACTGGGTATGCGTGTTAGAGGCTTGCCTGTAGATGTTCATGATGTAGATTGATTGATTGATTGCGGTTTATGTGTTAGCAAAGCTTGGTGAAATATTTGCTCGCTCTCTTCGATATATCTACCTATCTATCAATCTATCTATCAAACTTTCTATCCATTAATCTATCAGCCCCTAAACTATTGCCTTCAACTTCGATTTGTTAGCTATCCTTCCACCAATTACTTTGCTTGCATGGAAGTGTCAGATGAATGTAATTTTTTAGGTCCAGGCTACCAGAGTGCACAAGTTGTCTGGTTGCAAAAGATCTATTGTGAGCTTAGCAAGAACTTACAGCGCACCTATTGCTTAGCATTTGTTTCATTTGTTACTCTCATTTGAATGCTCCACATTCAATGCTTTTTCCTTGTCTCAGAGTGTCCATTTTTTGTGTCCTTCTCGTTGAGCACAGCCTCTTTACCATCTCTCTGATTCGCTTGCTTCTATCCTTCCACTGCTCACTTTTAGGGAACTACTTTTTTCTTTTTGCTTAAGCACTCCAAAAGGGTGTATTTTCCATCTCTCTCACTCATGTTCTTCCCCGCCTCACCCTTCTGTCTTTTTATCCTCCTTGTGCTGCAAGCTCTCTCGTGTTCACCACCGGCCAAGATGATTACCTCGGAGAAGGACTCAATCAATAGAAGTCAATGTATCAGTAATTTCAGGGAATGCGCCTTGTTTTACAATCAAAACCGGTAGGCTTATTACAAAAATGGCACTTTGGTCCCTTTACAATACCAAACACTTTAACATGGAAACAAACTCCTCTATTCAGAACGCTGAAAACATGGTTTTCAAGCTTGAATTGACATTCTTAAAATATTTATGCGATCTGTAATCTATATAACCACTGCCAAGTTGGAATTTAGATTGCCATCAAGACAAGTTAAATGGATATATAATTGGTGCTTCTGATTTCTGAGAGTCCAATTTACACATGGGGCCCGCATCGTGCACTGCTTTGCGGATTCCTTCCCGACCGAACACTTCCGATGAGCTCGGTCAGAAAGGAATCCGACTCGGTTTCCGGATGGCTTTAGACGTGCGGGCTCAGAGAGCCCGACCGCCATCCAGAAACCCTTCAGTACTCCCTCAGCTAAAGGAGTAACATGGCACTTTTTCCCACTGCCTTTCTGTGCTGGCCTTTCCGACAGAGAAAGGCAGTGGGAATCTGTCTTGGGGGGCCCCCAGCAGTGCTCCCATGGGTACGAGGCCGCCAAATCGCGGCCTAGGGGGCACCAATGGTGCCCCTCTGTTGATCCCTGCACCCGGTGGCAGGCACCTTAGGGTGCAGGGATGAACTGCACCTCTGCACTTAACGATGTGAGCATGCATTCTGTTCAGAATACATGCTCCCATTGTCAAGTATGGGATTGCGACTGAATAGCGTTCGGTCGCATCCTACGTGCAGGTCTGGAACTGACGACAAGAGGTCATTTGGTTCCAGTTCCTGACCGATGTCGGACGGACTCTGGTCTGTCCGACATTGGAATCGGCCCTAAGAGTTTAACTCACACACATATTGGCACACCTGCAGCCAGTATAACATCAGATTAGATTTAAAAAAAGTAAACTAGAAAGCAAAACTCTAGGCAACAGGGGATTTCCATCTCTGCACCCAGAATCTGAAACACCCCTATATTCATCAGGACTGACTCACTCCTTCTCCAAGTTAGCGAAGAGTTGAATACCCGCCTCTTTAAAGAACCCTACATCAAGATGCAGGAACAGTTCACAATCGAGTTACCTCTTCAATCACTTGTTGGCTGTATATTTATTTGTCTTTGATCCTGTCCACTGCCTTTGACTAGAACTTGAATTATACAAATACCACATCCTATCATACATAAATTGAAATACAAAATCTCTCCAAGTGCATGAAATGTACATTTGGCAAAACTTTACACATTATTCTTTCTCACTTAGGCCTGATTCACCAAGAGTTTTGCGTGACCTACAAGTGCAAAAAGTTGATTTTGGAGAAAAAAGAAATAGTTTCACGTACAAATGCACTTAGATGCGATATTTAGTCATGCAGATTGCCGCTTAGTATACATTTACATGTGAATGAGTGTTGCAGAAAGAGTACTCGTCATTGACTGTAATATATTTTCATAAGTACTCAGCAGGTTTCTGTGAATCGCATGAAAGCTAGAAATGTACCCCAATCGCAGGAAGACACCCACAAGTACGAGGTTTTTAGTGAATCTTCCCAACTATTTTACCCAATGACGTATTGAAGGGACCGTGAAATGTGATGCTTTAATTGGATGTGTTCTCCCTCACTGTGGGAAGCCGAGTGCAATTCATTCTCTTATGCGCTCCCAGGGTGATCTTCTAACCACTGAAGGTCAACATTCACAATTGGACAGCAGCATGCCAGTGCTACAACCTGTCACAAAGCAAGACTTATGATAATGGGAATGTCAAGAGACAGAACCTTTCTTTAAGGACAATTTTTCAATGACCGAGAAAATGCTGAGAAGAAACATATTTATGCGTGCGTGAGCACATTTACACAGACTGAAGAGTGTAATAAAGGGGCTGGGGGTGGAGGGAGGGGACACGTTATAAACACAATAGATACCTCTCGATATTATGGATGATGGAACGCACCTTTGTTTGTTAACAGAAAACATGGTTCCAGTGTGGTCCGAATTCTCCAGAAAATAAAGCATATATTTTAGTCGTATTGCATTATTGAGAGTAAGCATGTTGATCTGGGTTGTTCTTTCAGTTAATCACAAAAAAACCCACACATGAAGCAATGCTGACAGTCATATTTTAAGCGACCCCCTCTCACCTACCTACAAATACTCCTAGTTAACTCTGTAGTGACCGTCCATTAAAACCTAAGAAATACGCGGATGCTGGCAAGCTGAAGCCTCAGTGGAGTGCTAATTCAATGCTTTATTAACAATTGGAACAGTCAGCCTTTCATCCTTCTGACGTCGAGAAAACGTGTACCAGTAAGTTGAGCAATAAATAGGGGTGAGGGCGTACTTTACAAATAGACATGTTATATTATGCAAGACAGACCAGTAATATTATGCTCCCTTAAGATGTATAGTCACTGGCTTTGGTGAGTGTGCCTGAAAGAGTTGGCCTTTGGGTACGAAATTCCCATTGAAGAATGCAGCTCAAAGGGATTGAGATTCTTACAGTCACACATTGGTAGCTACTGTTCTTCACTTTCAGGCAGTGAGACAAATTTCCGTAGTTCCCTTATCCAAACTTCATTGGCTTAAAATACATCTTTGTTAATATCCCCCATGCCTAATCTTTCTTGGGAATGAGGCCTATTAATACTATTAGTGGTAATCCACCAAATTATTATCAAGAACAAATATTAGGATACCAGAACATTGTGTCAAAATATGGTCAATTAAACCATTTTGAAGATAAGAATGTAATTTTTATGCAAGTAAAATCGTTAAAAAATGATTGTACATCATATGGTTTTCTTTAATGTAGTTGTATAAGGTATACATTTAAATAATGTAATATATAGTAATTAACTTGTTACTAAATGTTAGCAATTTAATATTTGTCTATAATAGTTTGTACATTTTAATGTCAAATGTACATTTTTTAAATGTAATTAGTCATTAATTTAGTAGCAGGTTGTTGGATATGTAGGAGATTAGGTTGCAAAGGTATTTAAAATATATTTAATCTTAAATCCTTTTTGTTATTTAAATAATTATTTTTAAATATGTAAATTACCTAATTTGTTATTTAGAGTCTTTTAATATGTTTGTATTTTACATATATTTAAAAAAAATTATATTAGCAATTTTAATTTAGTAGTGAATTGTTGGGTTTGTAGGGGATTATGGTGAGAAGTTGTTTACATATGTTAGCGTATTTTATGTTTGTATTTTTTATGTCAATCAAATTATTAATAAATAATTATGTAAATTTCTTAATTGACTGCAATGTTGATTTGTTCGTTACTTGTTCATTTGTTGATCAGTTTAATGATAACATTTGAATTTATTTTTTATTACATATTTGATTTAATTTGTATTGGTTTATATATTAAATAATACTCTATTCATGTTTTTTTCATCATTTTGTTAATCATCTTTTTTGCTGGTGGTATTTGGGCAGTAGGGATGGAAGCTGTGCTTATTTTACATATTTTTTATTTGGCATAGTTTTCATTTTTCCTTTTAATTTTATTTAATTTCCCCATCATGAATATATATTTTTATTTTAAATGTTTATTTTTTTTATGTATCTAAATAAAAAAATGTTTAAAAACGTTTTTGGAACTGAAATGGAATGTCTAGTCACTCCAGCGTCTAACACTTTTCCTACTGTTGCTTAGACTAGAGTGAGAATAGTAAATGTAACCCTTTTAAAGTCTAATAGTTTCCCTGTGTTCGCCTACAGTGGTGTTAGAATAGTATATTTCGCTCCTTCAAAGCCCAACAGTTTCTCTATTGTTCATCTGGTATTATTACTTTTAATCATGTTTTACATTATTTATAAAACAATAAATCATTTGTAACTTTTTATTTAAATGTTTGTTGGTTTTGTACCAATTGTTTTTAAAATTACATTTGAGACATATTTCTGTTATATACAGATCTGGTAATTTAATTATTTAAATTATTGTTCATTACTTATCTATTTACATTCAAAATTAAAACGAATTAATTTTGTTTTGAACAGCAATATTTTAATAAATTACATATAATGCTATCAATGTATATTCACAAGTACTTATCTTTTTGAAAATATTATGTTTCATTATCTTTTTTCTCGATAATTTGGTTGTTTACATACAAAGTATTTAAACTTGATATTTTTGTTGTGAATATTTTTGTCACGATATTCTCACCATATGCTTGTAGATGATATGTTGTCATAAAAACACTACTACCACCTTGAGAACTATTCTTCCATGACCACACCTGTTGTGCTCCCTATTCAGATGATGCCATCTCATCTGAGACATTGAAGCTTTCCGATGGCACACAACAAAGTGGCATGTTACCAATACATCCCAAAGAAGAAGGTGACTTTCGGAGGAAACTACAACGCGAATACTGCATGCTGCTTTGACAGACAAGATGAAGTGGAAGAACTAGGTTGGGAGGACAACAGTGAAACAATAACATAACCCAATACTCCAGGTTGAGATTATTTGCATCATTATTCTCTGCAGCTGACTGGGTATGTTTGTTAACTTCATTTAAAATTTTCTCACTATGGGCGATGAGGACAATTCACAGAAGAAAGATAGTGATCACTGATGTGTACCCCTAGAAAGACTTCGGAGCTGAAATTGGTCTTGCACTCACAAGGAGTTCTATCTGTACAATGTGTGGTAGAGATCAGTGTGAACAAAGACCCCTGGAGCAACAGCTTGACACTGGCATCAAGAGTAGAAAGTCAAGTGAACCAACCCCTGATGTTAAAACCTAACAAAACTTAAAAGTAACCTGAAAAAAAATCCGTTCTCTCTTCAAAAAGTTCGCTCTGAACTCTCATCAGAACAAAGACTCGCATAAAGCAGTAACATTTAGGCATCTAAACGGGTGGCAAAAGTAGCCACCAGTTGGAAGAAGGTAGAAGGGAGGATCTTGATGCAACATTGCAAATATTCTTTTATTTCCAGAGACTACATAATGTAAATGGGGATTTTAGCGAAAAAGCTTCTTCCACTTTCTCAGATTTCACCAGAATTCTCTTCACAATATAAAATGAAGAGCAGTTCACTTGCTTTGGTGGCATCCATTTACTATGTAGAACAACAGGACATCTTTTCTTCAAGTTTATGTTTGCTCATTGCACATACTATGAAATAGACACAACAGCAACATCAGCATCCATGTGTTTTTTCCACGGCCATCCTGTTCTTCTGTGTGCCTTTTTCCTGTTCCTGCTGCGTTTAAAGCCAGTACATTATGCATTCTAAAGCGCGCCATGCAATCACAAACTCTTTTACACAGAACAATCTCAACATTATTTTCTTCACTGAAGTCTGCCAGCGTGGTTATTTTCTAACCGCGGTCTCTTCATTTCATTCGACTCCGAAAAAAGACAACTGACTGAACCTTCACAAGGAACAACATAAAATAATGAGTCGCTGTTCCTTAGTTGGTGATCGTTCAATATTCAACACATGTAATGATGCTAATCTCTTCACGTAAAACAGATTAGGCAAATTAAACCCAACTTTTATTTACACTCAAAAGCATGGACAAATAAAATAATATTATACATATATATTTAATATACACACATACACACACACACATATAATACCGTCTCAAACCCTTGTTTGTGGCAGGGGAGTTCCCCTGGTTTTCTTTTGGTGGGGTTTGGCCTCACCTCTGCTTGTCTTGACCATCTAGTTGTATGGGATTTCAGGAGCAATGAGCTCCTGGTGCGTATTTCCCAGCCCAGATTTCACTGTAGGCCTGGCTTTGAGCCAGAATGTAGGCGAAAAATGGTTGGATATCTAGTAAAGGGTGTTCTCTAATTTCTGGTCCCTCCCTGAGGCCACTTGGGAGAAAGTTTTACTTGACTTGACTTGCGATGCCAGAGGTCTAGTACTGCCACACACCGCAAAAGGGTTTACCTTTGTTGTGTATTGTATTACATAGGGAGTGGTACGAGTATGCCAGAACTATACCAAAGTTATAGTTAAAATTTGCAACAGGTAAAGTGCCCAATCCACCATGCCTAACTTCTATGGTTAGAAGGGCTAGCTCCAGAGCAGTCGAAGTATTCTATCAGCTGGGGATAAATAGAATAGTCAATATAATCCTCCCCACTGCCGTTTAAAACAGTTTAAATGATTAGTGAGAATTGGTAAGCCCTGGTGAAGCTGTAAAAGTAGGCTGGGAGCCCCAATAAGCACTTTGTATAGTTACAGCTAAACATCAGGGGAGCGTAATCTTAATGTCTTTTCTACTGCTCTGTGGGTTGCGACTCCTCTGATGAGGCAAGCTGCACCGGCCTAATGCCGGCCGCTTCCACCCCAAATTGAGAATAACACAGCGCTGGAGTTACTTGCCTCTGATGTCTCTGTTGCCCTAATGATACTGCTGCTGCCTGAGGCTGTTGCTCATTGCAGCTGGCCACACGAGACACCAGGCACCTGCCCTGTGTTCGGGTCTGCATGGCGGTAATGCAGAGTACAAAAGTGAGGAAGTATGGCCTCCAACAAGACAAGGTCCTACCTTGTCTTGTTGGAGGCCCCCCAGAAATTCTTCAGCTTTAACTTCCCATGATCTATCAAAGAGTAAATTTTCAAATATCAACCAGGGCTGCTACCTTGTACCTCTCATTTTCCTCACAGGCTGAGAGAATTCACAACAAAGATCCGCCAAGTGTGTGGCTCTGACACGGAGGACTTACTGCACCTGCTATGCAACAGTGAATCACTGCTGGAGGAAAGAAGACAAATGCTGAAAGCTCCATTCAACTAAAGAGAGATCTGTCCAACAGAGACTTGTCGTACTAGATTGTTTCACTCCTAACAATCCACAGTTTGACTGTCGACTGGTGAAATTCCTTGCAAGAAATTGCCAAAGATCACAATAAGCTGGGCAGATTCTGACTATCCTGGAACTCCTAATTACGAACAATTACCTGCTGCACTCAGTATTCAGCACTCTCTGCACTTGGGCTCAGAGCCTGGACTTTGAGCAAGGGTCTCCGTTCACCACTCCAGGGTTGGCAGCCTTCGATCAAGACCTTTCTGATTTCCAGCTTCAGTTTTGCACACAACACTTTCTGGCTCCGATTTCCTGCACCTGGAAGCCAACTCTGATTGTCTCGGCCCTTGCCCCACGACAGAAATAGAAGCAGTGACGCTCAGGGGATTGTGGTCCGAGAGTACAAGAGGCTCTTTCTTGTACTCTCGGACCACAATCCCTTGCATTCTTTGTATATAGCCTTTTACTTGAGTCGGGTAAGGGTTTCAGGTTCTTACCCATGTGAAACAGCCTCTGACCAGGTCCCCCACAATTATCAGTCTTGGCTTTTTCACGTGGCACTTTCTGTTATGCACCTTTGCACTTACCCCCTACCCTTAAGGGCTCATTCGTTTTCTTTTGTATTATCTCACTGGCACTTTCACTATAAGAAAGACTCCTAGTTGCTGTACGTGGAAAATATGTTATTTACAGATATTTATGGCCTGGGAGGTAAATTCCGTTCTGCTCGCGAAATCTGCAGAATTTGGGTAATTTTGCGTTCCGCGGAGAATGCGTAACTGCCCAAAATTCCGCGATCCGCAGCTTCGCGGAAGTTTTTGCTTGTTTGCTCTTTCAAAATGCGTGTTCGCAAGATATTTCTCCCCGAGCACGCAAACGGCGTTCGCAAACAGGAAAAAAGCATTGTGAACGGGCTGAACAAGCAATTCCGCGTGTTTGCAGAACTTTTGCGTGCTTGCAGAGATTTGTTACCATTTCGCTGAGCTTTGCGTAGCGCAACTATGCAAATTCCGCCCACCCATAGTTTGTATCTTAAATGCTGCTACTACTACAGGTTTCTTTCTTCCTTCTTTTTATGAGAAATGATTTTACCCTATCACATGTTCAATACGGTACTACTTCTATATTCAAGCTTTTATTGTTGGTAATATTATTGCGATGGTTTTAAGTAAGTATGCAAATAAAATTAACTTGAAGCACTTCAGATGGATACGGGGGACGCGGCAACCAATCATGGATTGAAACTATGATCTCATTGGCAAGACTAACTACTATCGTTTTAGGAAGATTTATTTATTACAAATGCACTTGCACATCACAATATCAGGTTCCTATTCTGTGGTATTCACATATTTACCTTCTTAGTTGAGTCATTAATTTGCTTACATTACCACTATGTATTATTTAAAATGCTTTTGCCATTAGATCCTGCATAGCTTTGAACCGTGTGTTAAATGTACTGGACAATACTGCAGTGATAACGATATTTCACCCGATTCACTACAATCCTCCCCGAACTGTGAATCACCAGTTTTACAGTGATATTATTTTATTATACTTCAATGCAGAAGTAGGAGGTTGCACAGATTATATATACACTTCAAGTGAAAAATAAAGCAGCATTACTTTCCCAGATAAACTGTCCTTTTCAATAGACATAACAAGATCCCTATTAATCTACACATCAAGAACATACAGTTACAAAATCATTGCAGAATCATTCTCGTAAAAACTAAATGCTCTTAAATTCAAAAAGATATAGCGATATTTAGGAGTAGATTTTACGAATGCACTGTACGAAGACAATTCATTAACATCCTTCTTGCAGAGGTCAAGCCCCATAGTCAAATCACCACCAAAGCACAATTTAAGATTAAAAGAAGTATGCAGATTATTCAAAAATTATGTTTAACCTACTAATATTTTAGTTTCTGCTGAATTTTCTAATCAAAAGAACATACCTTTGAACTTATTTTTGAATTTTTTCATTGTCAGTTCTCCCCTACCCCACGGTGCATGCTGTTTTGTTTGTTAAAAGACAATGGTCTTAATGCCCTCCCATTGTTTACCATTGACTGACTTTATTGTCACTCATTTGTTTAGGTTTTCTTTGGTTAGCTTATGTACGCTTTCCCTCCTGTTGTTGTGTTTGTCCCTGCCCTGAAGCATAGCCTCATTACTTGTGCCCTTCCACTGCTTAATTTTCAAGCTCTACATTTTTCTTTTTCATTAGGTCGAGCTGGAGAAAGCAATGCAAAGCATTGCGTCCAGCGAAGTATCTTATGTTGCCCATTTCTGGGAATCTGAGACAGGGGATGTGCACGCGGGTATTCCACTTTGTGGGCGCGCACGCCCAGGCCGGTGCCATGCACATCTCCTGTGTCAGATTCACAGCCTGCTAGCCTCTCGCAATCGCGCGCACACATAGCCACACTCACGCATGCGCACACACACACACACACACACATACACCAACGCAGGCACAATGCATCAGGACGCACTTACACAGACACACAGCCCCACATATACACACGCACAGCTAACAGACACACAGTCACACATATACATACACACGCACAGCTACACACGCGCACACAAACACAGCTACACCCACACACCCCCACTCCCCTGCCACCGCCACCCCCACTATAACTAAGCCCCCACTTACCGCATCGGCACAACTCCTGACTTCAGCCGCCACTGCGGGGCTCTCCCTCAGGCATGGGAGCCCCGCGTCACCACTGCTCCTCTCCTGGCCAGCCACTCCGTGGGCGCGAGCTTCCAGCAGGAAACGGAAGTCCCGCTCCACGGCAGTTTGTCACGCGCACGTCTTGTTTTAAAGGGAGATTGAACAACTGCATAAATCTAATCTCGCACACCGCAGCATTGGCTTTCCTCCAAAATAAACCATTGTATCTCCCTCACAGGCGGACCCGGGTCAGGTACGTTTTTTATTTTAATTTTAAACCAACTCCCCCGGACCCTCACCTGCGAGTATTGCCAGTCGCCACTGGTTCAGTTTAAGGGCCTTGCGGTGGCACTGACACAGGTCTGCAGAGTCTTCTGGTGGAAGAGACATCCTCGGTGTGATCTCCGCCAGGTTAGAGAGCTGCACGTTCCAGGGGAGGTCAGTCTTCCTTGTACACTTTTCCCTGCACTTGGAACAGGGACGAGTCGGTGCAGGGACGTCGGTTTCACTTCTCAAGGGCAGGTGCATGCTTGAGATCACGGGATACCACGGGCACGTTGCACTTGTCTGATCACATTCTGGGATGGAAACAAGGAGCCGTATTTTCACCAAAAGCTTCTTGAAATCAGTTATTTCAGTTTAAACGTGAGCTCACCCATATATCACCAAGCCTTCCCCGCCCACACTTCAGGATGTGTCCACGTCACGCAGGGGCCTCCTGCCTTTAGATCAGGCCATCACCTCGTACCTTCGGGCGATGCATAGATGTGCGTGCACTAGTGCACGCTCATTCCCCCAGATCTACCTCCCAACGTGCACAGCAATAATGAATAACCACCAGGTTACAGAGTAGCGTGTCACCTGCCATCAACACCTGATCAGGGGGTAGTAGACGCTATATAAATGCAATTACAATACAGTACAACGCCTCCTTGTGCACCGTCATATCACTTTTCCCTCATTTCCTTTAAGCTCGTAAGGATGTACATCCACCTAAAGATACTATAACCACAGCTCGTGCTATTAACCTTCCCTTAACCCTAATGTTAAAGCGAACTGTAACTCTGGCCTGCCTTGTACCATAACCCCTCCTTTACTCCCGCCGCTCCCCATAGCCTCTCCCTTTACGGTGAGCACAAAGAGAAGGTGCTGTGGGAGCGGGCATATCTTTGCTTAAAGTGTGCAAGGACACCTTTTTAGTCGCATTGTGGGTACTGGGTACACAAGTACGTGCAGTGCACTTAGAAGGGACACAGGGCGCAGTCACTGGTGCTACAGAGCACGGCGGAGGGGACCTGCCAGGCTACACTGGCTGCAGGGGGTCTCGGAGAGTTTGTGTAGGATTTGCGCACCAAGGGGTGTGCATTAAGGAGACACAGACACCTCTTTCCTTACGCTGACCCCGAGGAGAGTTGGCACCTGTTTACTCGCTGGCGCTGCAGACCTGAGGGGAGACGCCTGCTGGTTGCACATGGCGTGGGCTAGATAACTGCTTGCACTTAGTCCATGGAGGTGTTGGTGGCACCTGCCTGCATACAGTGGCCGGCTTGCGATGTAGACACCTGCCTACGCAGCGGAAGGGGCGGGATGGGGACGAAAAGTGTCCTGTGCGACGCTGATGTGACTACACAAAGTGACATGCTAATGAAAAAGACACATGCATGCACACAGTGGTCTGTTATTTAACCCACACACGCAGGGGCTGGCTAGTGCAGCAGCCAGGCCCCTGCATGCACGTAATGGTAGGGTAGCAAACACCTGCATGCACAAAGCGTGTGGTAGGGTGCAGTAGACACCAACCTGCATAGAGTAGCTTTTTAATGGAGTAGGCAGGGCTTTAATTGGGCTGCGTCTCACCGGAGGCCTCGAAACGTTTCTATTGGGATCTGTTTTGTGCCCTGCCGAAAATAAAATGACACTGCTAGCAAGAACAAGGAATGGGTTGTTTTGAAGCAGCACACACCGAGACTGAAGCGGCTCTGCTACCTTGGGCTTGAAGTGCAGTACAATAAATCACTGCATGAATTATGTCTAATCGGCTACCATTTCTATGTATGAGTGTGTCTCAGTCACCGAGTGTGTTTTAGCCAATGAGTGAATTTGAACCGTGTAAGTTACTACACGTTTGTGTGAGTGATTGTGCAAGCCTGTGTGTGTGCAAGCCTGTATGTGTGCAGAAGTGGCTAGGGAGTTATTTAAGTGTGTGTGTTTTTTTTTAGGTGGATGTGGAGGACTGTGCTGTGTGTATGTCTGGCCATAGCGCCATGGGCACAAATCTGCCGACAGTAAAGAATTCGGGGGACAAGAGAGTGGTGAGTGGCACTGTTCTTTTTCCACATTAGGTTTTTGGCTTGCCTCATGTCCAGCCCATCATGTTTCTTTCCAGTCTTAGTCATTTGACGATGTAAGCATCACTGGAGTTGTAGTCTTTGCTGGCTTATATCACATAGGCTAACACACCGGTAACAATGATTTCTAGCAAAGGTGTCCCGAAATGGGAACAAGGTGTCTGCAGTTATATGGCGAGGTGGCAAACCTATGCAGTGAATTTCATGTGACTGCCCCTTACATGTCAAACTACACTTGCTACTATTACTACTATTACGGAAACTCCTCACGCTCTTTTCTGAACCTCGCTCAGTGCACTACTGCTTCCTTCTCTCTACCACATCACCCCCAAACTCCCTCCCCACCCCAATCTTCACCTTTCTGTCTATAATCTGAATTCACCCATGTCCCCCTCGCATCCTCACATCAGTCTCTGAACACCCCAAAATGTCCAGTTAGCCAGCTGCTCTTCATTCTCTCCCTTCTTAATGGCCAATTGATTTGTTTTGCATCCGCCTCACCACTTTGAAATTCCACCAGCCGCCACTGCTCTACCGATCTATCGCATCACCACAGCATCACTCAGCAACACCGCAGCATCACTCAGGTGAACCACAACATCACTATGCACTACCACTGCATCACTAAGCGCCACAGCATGACTCGTCGCCACCACAACATCACTCAGTGCCACCAGAGCATCAATCTATGCAACCATTCAACAACATCTGGTTCAAATATGTACTCTCAATGTTTCAAGCTTCATTACAAATGTCACAAAAATATATTAATATTTCACTTCTGTTCTTGGATTTTCGTCACAATAAAATACACTGAACATAAACTTACCAAAAGTTATTTTCGAAAGTTTAAGCTATTGCCATTATATATTACAATAACTTATTTAAGTATTGATTATTAAAAACAATTAAAAGCCATTGTTATTGGTAATATCAATACATCTAAGTCACGTAAATACAACACATATTGCATTACAAATGCTTAAGGTGTCACATTTGGGAAAGTTAAAACTATTGGCATTGTAAATGACAAAGCTATTAATTTAGCTATTTTCAAAACTAACACATAAATGCATAATTTGTCATTTACAATACCAATAGCTCAAACTTTCCTAATGCGAGACCTATTTCATTGCAAATGCTTGTTTTTGTTAAGCATTCCATGAGAGTGCATGAGTTTTCAGCTGTCTCGTGCTTTTCTCTCCCACTCACTCTGTGTTGCTTTCTCTAGTCTGAGTGCTTTTTCTACGCCCGTGTTGAACACACCGTCATGTGCTTCTACATCACTCCACATTGCTTGTGTGCGTCTTCTTTGAATGTTTTTATTTTTTTTCATTAATGTGTGTTAATGAAGAGGACAAGGCAGCAAATTGCTGCTGGCCTTCAACCTTAAAAGTGTTTTTCGTTACTTCTATGCTTTTTAGGTCTCGCCTAGGTAGCGCGCATGCGCTGCACTAGGAGATGACATTTAGAAATTGGTCAGCTCTTTTCAAGCACTCGTGCTTGTGCTGCCATCCACCTTGCGGGAGCGAGCCGCGGCGCGAGCGGCCATGCTAATTGAAAACAGATGGCCCGCGCGCCGCTGCTCGCTCAAGCAAGGTGGATGCCAGCAAAAGCACGAGTGCCTAGATATCTTTGCTGCAGCTCCAGTGTCATCATGTGCCGCCCTCACGTGCCTGGGTTTGCCTCCACACATTTATGACTGGTTTTGAAATATGTGGGGTGCCGTTGATCGTGAGCGCATGGGAGAGAGCCTTCAGTCCCATATCAACACCTGTGATGACCCCAGAAGCACTGCTTGCTTCCCAGAAGTCCCTGCGGTTGACCCTGGTTGTTAAAGAGCAGTACGAGAAGCCCCCGGTCGCTGTGAGTCTTGTCACGCTCGTGCTGAAAGGGGGGATGACAGCATCCGATGAGCTCCCGCAGGGGGGCAGAGAGTCCTAGAATCAACGCACTCCCTTATGATAGATCACAAGCTGGCAAGCGCTGCAGGGACGGAGGCCTGTTCAAGTCGTAAATGAGTCTGGTTGTAACATTTGCTGCTGTTTTGAAGGTTGCTGCCTGTTTTCGTGTCAAGCATTTCTCAAACTCCACTACAGCACTTTATGTCTCTCAGCTAGGACAGGGTGATTCAGAGTTTGTGAAGTGGGAGCACCAGTGCTACATTTGTCAAATAACAAAGTGCCAGAGACCAACGTTTTGATCAGGAGCTCAAGACCAGTGCTGTGAAGTCTTAATCTCATCTAATGCCTCTTCATACACTCTCTGCCGCTTTATTCCACTCTTGCAGGTTTTTTCCTCATCCCTCCTTTCTCCCTGTGTCACTGTTCTTCCTCTTTGTCTTCCTCCTCCATTTTGTGTGGTTGCCTCTTTTGCTCTAGATCACAGATTGCCGAGGACAAATAATGCTACCATAGAGTTGGGTAACAATAAACATCTGTTATTCAGCACCAAGATGCCCCAGGTGAATGTACACTTTACACATACACTATGTTAAGTAATGTTATGGTATGTTATGATAAGAGCTTGTCTCCAAGAGTGAGTGCCGGTGGGCACCGCCTGCAATCACCAGCTCAAATTAAGCACTATGGGTATCCTATAGAGGCTGCAGAGAAAGAACACATTCTTGGTGACAGAATAAACTTGAGTGAAGAGGATAACTCCGTGCCTGCGATGACTCCATTGTTTTAGACTGAATTAGGGTTGGAGAGGTGCATTAAGAGACATCAAGACCACACTGGCCCCCTCTCTCTTGATGGAGAGTCTCAGGTCTTTCAGGACCAATGAGCTGCAGCTCCGTTTTTGTGCTGGCCAACCACAGTCCAGTTGTTGTCATCCATTTCTTGCAGATGTTTGAGGCGTTCATTTACTTCCCATTTATTTTCAGGTTTTTTGGTGTTATTGATGGATATGTGGTACCTGACATTAAGGTTTTTGAGAACTGATGCAAGGAGAATCGTGAGCGTGTCGAAGAGAATTGACATTTGATCTACTGAACATGTCAGCTGATAAAATCAAACCAAGTTCAATCAAATCAGCCTTTATTCGGCTATGGTCGAGGCACAAAAACAAAAGTATCAATAATACAGTACTACATTGTGATTTGCACAATTATTATGATATACAAAAATTATCTGGAAGATGGCATACTTGATAAATCATTGTTCATTCACTTAACTTTTCGTAAAATTTAAGGATACTCGAATAAAATATAAAACTATGGAACGTTCATGCTTAGAGGGAAGCTTAAGTAAAAGAAATGCCTCCTTGTAAGAGAGAATATTAAAACATTTAACAACTGGCAGAAAAAAGTGTTTCCGCAGAGATCTATATGCATAGTACAAAATAGATCATGTAAAGTGATTTGTGCTGACACTATCACACAGACAAGGGGCAGTGCTTAATTTGAGCTGGTGATTTCTGGTGCTCGGCACCAGCACTTAATTACCAATACCGGCACTTATATCAGTTGTCATATGGTGGCGCTGTTTGTGCAATTTATAGATAACCAGAACAAAAGTTGTTTATTAATTCAATATACATTAAAACCAACTAATACCTGCTCCCACACTATTGTTAGAGCTGTGGGGGACTCGAACAGTCTGAATTGTCACACTTATGCGAGTGTGACACGGTTAGTAGTTGTGTTGGTACTGTAACTAGCAGCGCTACCAGTGGCAATGGGTGGTGCAAGCTGGTGCTGCCTCCTGACAAGGACCAAAGCGCTTAGTTTTTAGGTCGAGCCTAGCGCAGTGCGAATGCGCTGCTCTAGTAGAGGGCATTTTGGAATCACTCCAGACATTCAGAAAGCTTTCAGAAAGCTTGTGCGTGTGGTTGTAGAACGGGGAAGAGGTGTAGGACTGACAAAGGTGTGTGGTGTTTTATTATTTTGTATATATCTGCAGTGCCCTCTATCAGGCCTTCCCACGTGCTCCATCGCAGATCTCGTATCCTGCTACTGCAGGCCTTCTTTCTTGCCATACTTTATAAATTAAAGTTTATTGTCTCTATAATATGCTGCAGGGCTAAACACGTATGCGGTCCCAAAGGCGAGACCTATTGGCTATGCTAATGCTGGTTTGTTTTATTTACTGATCATTTTTAAGATTGGTAAATTAAAAAAAAAAAAGGCATTGCATCATTTTGTATGGAGGCACATCTACAAAATGGCATGGATGCGTCATTGTGCTTTTTTTTTTTAACAATACTGTACGGCATGGCTAAAAGGCATTTGCAAAGCCATCTCCCAAAAATGAGATCTAATAGCTTTGTCAATGCTTGTACTTACTTATTGTGGAAACTAGCAGAAATCACTGTTAGCATGAGATGAAACCATTTTGGTTATGCCAGCCATTTTAGTTAGCCATATGCTTGCCAAGTCCTTCTCCCGTCTTCACTGTTGCCTGCCCTAGTATTATAGTTGAGTCATCAACTATAATTTACTCTTTCAATACTGAGCCAGAGCCTTGCGCATGCTTAGAAAGGGCTGTAGCTGTCAGAATGTAGTGTATAACTGTTAGGATATTCCAACTGATGTAAGGGTTTTTTTGTTACTCCTCCAACTCTGTTGACTAAGAAGTTTCCAGTTGTTCATATATGTGAATAGCTATTCTTGTGTATACTTGTACCGCCTCTTTTTGAGTCCTCATGCTTATTCCGCTATAAACTGGCCATAAAAGGTCCATGGTTTCTATACTCCTTGGACGACCTCCTACAGTGGCCTAAGGGTACTGTATTGACGTAGTCTCCCTCATGAGAGGTTAATAAATCTATTTTCTTTGAGATTACAGCTTCCATGCCAATCTCTATTTTGTTAGTCTAAGGACTTAAGGACAAGGAAGGGCGAACCCCTGCGCCAGTGGCCCCCTGAAAAGGCTCACTTATGCTGTTGGAAAAGCTACACCAACTGTATTTCTTGTATTTCTGCAATTTAAAATTTCAGTAAAATGTTATTAGTAATTATTAGGTTTATCGCCGCTATGGAATCTAGGAAAATTGAATAAATAAATAATCAGTGTATTTCTACTATATGAAAAATTATTATTTTCGCTAACTTGCATTTTAACCTCCAAAACGCTTTAAAGAAATTATAAACTGTCACCTTAAAGAGCTGTTCCAGGCAAACTGCTAGATTAAGGAATGTTACATTGGCATGAGTACACACAATTTATTTCGTGCAGTAATATTATACAATGTAGGTAAACATGTTCTTAGCATGCAATTAGAACAACCATCAGGAGCACAACTAAGAGCGATTAAAATAAATCACCTTGCATGAAATTGGATTACTTACTAATAATATTTGAACAACCTAGCAATGGATGCTTACCATCCCCTTTATTGAGTTAGAGGGAACAACAAGGCTTAATTAATAAACTTGTGGTTGGGGAAAATGCGTAATAAGCATTGTCAAAAATAATTAGATATGATGCCATTGTCTGGAACTATAAAGTGACAGGGTTTATGCTGAATACATGTGTTAGGGAAGAAGAGGGAAGGGAAATTAAATGTGGAGGCAGTTGGCCAAGACTTACACAACTGAGAATTATCTTGGACAACTTAGTTTCAAATATTATTCGTCATATAAGTGATAAGGATCACTTACTCTTTCCAAAAGCATCCGCTGAACACACATTAATAATTAGTTTCCATCAGAGGCTGTATTATGCATAGTGCCCTGGGGGCGCAACAAGCCTGTCCACCCTCTTTTTCAGTCGCCAGCGAACTATGGTAAGGCTGCAGGCGCTTGAGTAGACCCTCCTGTAATACTGATAGCACTGATGCACATGTAGCACCAGCACCTTCGTGACAGGATGTTATGCCTCCATGCCAAGAGGGAATAACTTTGCTTTGTGCCTGCCCCCTTATTATGGACGCAGGTGAAGAAGCAAACAGGCCCTTAGGAAATGCACTAACGGTATGCTTTAAGAAGGGGGTGCACTGTTAGTGCGCCCCTGAGGTCAGTAATTTGCACGGGTGATAGGGGGTCCCTTCGGGACAATCTCTAGACTCCTCTTTAAAGTACATGAAACACAGGCTTAGGAGGAGTCTCTTCGTTGCTGATGACGGCCCCCAGCCGTCATGAGTCACGGTGCTCGTGTGCTGATGACGGCTGGGAGCTGTCATGACCACGTGCGCGATCGGAATGTCCAGCACAGGCGCAGAATTCCGGCCGCAGCCAGGGGGTTAATCAAATCTGCTGCCAGCCTAGGGAGCAGGAGTTCAGGCCTGCCCTGGTAGAAGGGTATTCATCATAATAGAGTGCATTTTCGCAGTCTGCTTGGGGTGCATCTTTTAATAGGTATGCCATGTTGCAAACAGGGACAGTGCGTCCATGTATGTGACCAGGGGCGTAAGGCTTGCCGTGTAGTCCAGATATTGCACAGGGACCCCACTGGTAAAGGGGTAGTACACCCAATCTCTGGATCTTATGTATTGGTCTGAATGAGGGATCCGTGGAGCTGCTTAACACATTTTACATTATTCTACTGTGTCAGGCTCTTTTTATTTCACTCTTCCTTTCCAACGTCAAGACAGAATATAGCAGAAGCCTGCTATTTAAACATTAAATGTTTTTAAAGGGGTTTTGACCAGGGAACCAACAGAAGTGTTTGCCATGGATTAACTGTTGGGTAGTGCAAAAGAACTGGAAGGATTTGCAGAATACAACTGCATAGGGTGCTGGAGGTGCACCACAAGTAGGGCACTAACAGTGATAGCTTTTTGTAGCTGCACAATACCCCATATGTTCAGCACAGTCCTTCTACTTTTGCTCAAGTCCATGTAGGACGTGGGGCAAGAAAAAACGTTTTAGTCCAGCTAAACACTTGATAATCCACTTGAAAATGCATCACCTAAGATTGCCAGCATTGCAGAGCACCATCGCCACATTTTGCCTGTATCTTCAAGCCTTCGTTGGCACTGGGTATGTCAATTCTTAACATTCAGTGGTCTGTGCGAGGTGCCCAGGGTCATGGTCAGTATAAAAAAACAGTGATGGATGGAATGTATAAATTAATCTTAGCCACTGGTAATCACTCGGGCCGCATCTCAATCCCTTGTTATTTTACACACTGCGCCACCTCAGTTTGGACCCAGCTATATGAAAATCCGTCTTGATCCTGCTCCAATAGGAAACAGAACACAAGCAACCCAGGACCGTTCTCGTCGTAGTTATGGGTTCATCAGCTGTGTACAGCTTGGTTTCAGTGGTCCAGCATTTCTGAGAAAGCAGTTTTAACAGTACATTCCTGACAAGAATCTATGCTCAGTAAATTAAAATTTGCTGTGGGTACCTATCTGCAAAGCAGATTGGATGCTGAGAGTTTTAGAATTCAGAAAGCATAGTGATGAAACTTTCCACCGCCCTCACTTAATCCACAGACTAATCAATTCATTTTCCAGAAAGAGAAAAAAGTAGGAACTGGTTGTTTGCTGGTTAAAAGCTAATGAGCAAACCTCTAAAATTTCTTATAGTCTCTTTTTTAAATGTTTAGTGCCATGAAGCCTCTTTGAAAGAGGATTACGCTATATGATACACAGATTATTAAAAACGGCCAAAAGTAGGACTCAAAATTTACAATACACTATTACTCTTCTTGACAGATTAAAATCTCAAAACAAATATCACCCTCGAATGATATCATGCCTTGGAGAAAATAAGAAGCAACTGAATCCCAGAGGAAATAGGGTATTTACTACACATAACCAAATACAATCCAAACAACAGTGGGGGAGGAGGGATGTTAAACCAACATAAAACAAGCATTTACAATGCAATAGGTATCGCATTTACGCAAGTTGCGCAATTGGCATTATTATTGCCAATGCATTTCATTTATGTTTTGGTTTTTAAAACAAATAAAAGGATTGTCATTTACAATGCCAATAGCTTAAACTCGTGTAAATGCGAGACCTATTGCATTGCAAATGCTCGTTACAGGTGGGAATGTATGTGTATGCTACGGAGCAAGAAACGCATGCAATTAAAGGTTGTTGGGTTGTAGGGACCAAGGTCAGAGGGAGCGGTAGGAAAGAGAACCCTGCAGTTGGCAAAGTGCTTAGACCTCCCAGATTTTCCATACTAATTAATTCTCATTCCTACGAGTGTTGAGGAACTGGAAACCACATCTTCAGAAAATCCGCTACTTCTCAGCACTTGGTTTATCCAAAGCAAATAAGCTGTGCACGTGCCAGGCGCGTCACAGGGCTATAGCCTATTGTTAAGTTCTCAGCGGAGCACAGTGCAGAATCCCCGCAAGGAGGCCGACAATCATCACCTTGGATCTACGCTGGATACCTGCATGAATTAATGAACTCGCCATGCCCCCCGCCTGAGAGCTCCGAAGAGGAGGAAGTAGGTCAGGAAAATCCCAAATTGCAGCAGGTGCTGCTCTAAGTAACGCAAACAGAAGGCGGGGCTCAGCCTGCGGAGGGCAGGGCAGGAACTGACAACAAACCACAAGGGGAAGGGATATGTGGAGAGAACAAAGTCACCGCCCAACCGGATGAGCTGTACATACATCTGGGGATATTGTATAATGTACACATTTTCTTTCTCTCAGAGAGAAACAAAGGTCTCCTAAGACTGGTTTGACATCGATCTGTGGTCATTTACCCAGCAACATTAAGGACATCTTTCCAGTTCCTGGGACCGACGGCGTGAGATGTCTGCAGCTCTTCTCTGCGGACTCCCGCTCAGGGACTTTATCTCTTGGGGACTAGAGGGTAGCCCTGCAGCCGACCCCGGAACCCTGTCATAGCTCCATCATGCCCAGCTTCCCAGGCCCATAGCGGGCGTCTGTGGCATCGCAGCCGCTGCAGAGCCCCCTGTTGACTTCTCCGACTGCTGCAGTACACGCCCACCCCACGCTTCTCTCCGGACTCCTGCACACTCCGAGGGCGGGAGGGTCCCTAAGTGCACACCGGAGCAGAGAAGGGGCAGTGAGGGGATGCAAAGACCGTCCGGATCACTCCCTCCTGTCTCCTCCACATCTGACAGCAGAGTGGTGCGGTTTGCCCCTCCCCCGCACCGAGCCCACGTAAAAGCTACGCCCAACATGTGGTAACCAGCGCAAAGCCCCCCTGTGGCCCCAGCGTCCATCCATCTCTGGATTTAGGAGTACCCAGTGCTGTGAATGGGCTGACGAGCTCTTAAATGAGATTTACGGGCGGGTCGGACGCGGGAATTACACGAGGTGAGGAACAAGCGTGCAGTGGGAGCGTGGGAGCGCGCGGCGGGAGCGTTTGAGGCAGAGGAGACGCCATGCGCATGCACATCGCCTGTCCATGCGCACGCATGATTTGTCTCCCTTTGCTCACCAAACCCACAACAATAGTCTCGCCAAGGCGAAGCAGCGCATGCACTGCGTTCACTAGGCGAGACCTAACAATTCTGTGCGGTAGATTGCAGAGAGTTTAGCCAACGTTATCACCGTTATCCTACACCTGAAAATACATGACATAAACCATTATGCAGTAGAAAAGGGGGTGGTGATGGACCGCTTTTGGCCGCCATAAGTGTGGCAGGGTATGCTCAGATGTGAGTCCCTTGCTCACTTTGCCACTGGATTCAAGCAAGCCGGCTGAAGACGGCTGGAATGCCAGAAACCGGTCCTCGGAAGCTTGTTTCCGGTCCAGGGAAGACATGGCTTGGCAGTTCGGGCTGGACTGTTCCCATGAGGCACAGGGTCAGATTGATTTGCATATAGCCATGTCTGAACTGGGGTGGCAGAGTGGACTAAAGAACGGTGATGGATTAAACACAGATGTTTTGACTGGGTGTGAGTGTTTGATTGATTCAGATGCTTTGTCCATCACCACCCCCTTTTGTACCACAAACCATTATGTGGCACACAAGTATCCCCTTAAAACAACTAAATCTTCTATGAAAATTCACACTTTGATTTGCATCTAGGCAAAATTGTGTGAATTCCATCAGAGAGGTATGTAGCAAACCCAGGTCGTCTGGTTAAACATTTCACAAAGCAAGACAGGTGAGCAGGCACAAACCTCTTTGGACAATGGCTTTGAAGCTTTCTGGCATGTGCAAAAGTGACAGTAAAAGTCGAGGGAGAATCCTCTTTAACATTAGCCATTTTTCATAGAAAGATTACTGAATGTATGAACGTGAATACAGACTGCATTGCGTCTGGCCCAATATAGTAGTACTGGGAGGCAAAAGTAACACAATTTCAGGGTCTATGCTGTCAAGAGTGGGCAGTCTCACCGAGACTAGCAGTCTTGATCTCTGTCACATTTTATTTTTCTATCCAGGTCTATCAAGACAAGGATCAACATCATAGGGAGGGCATTGAGTCTGTGTGTTGGAAAGGCAAATATGTCTAAGACAGAGACAGATAGATGGCAATAAAATTAGTCAAAACATCTCTACAGGGAACATCAGACTTAAGTTACA
Source organism: Lissotriton vulgaris (assembly GCF_964263255.1). Taxonomy (NCBI): domain Eukaryota; kingdom Metazoa; phylum Chordata; class Amphibia; order Caudata; family Salamandridae; genus Lissotriton; species Lissotriton vulgaris. Next base: position 484,823,777 of record NC_141694.1, on the reverse strand, counting down.
CAAGGAAGCCTGTTTCAAAACACGTGTTTTTTTCAGCTAGGGATGCATCGAGTACCTTTTTACAGCACAGGGCTAACATGCTATTATGTGGGCTCCTTAAGTTGAAAATGATCCAAGCCAAACATTGGGTCTAAACCACAGACTGACACTGTACATATTCTTTACCATCTTAACCTATAAACCAAGCTGTCAGCAGCTCAATCTGGCTCGCGAGAGGGCAATCATAGACTCCTACAAGTAACTTTCCTGTTATTCAGTATGGCCCACGTAGACAAATCTGGAGCCGGTTAAAGGTCTGCCATGGTGTTCTAAAATCACTGGTTTACACCTAAAAACAGTGATTAGGGAAATTAGCTTCATGAAACTTATCGTGTGTCACAGCAATGCAATGAATTGTAATGCATAATGTTTTCTTGGGTAGTACAGCAACATAAAAAAACGTTGGCAAAGCCAATAAGTCTAGGCAATGAAACCTATTGGTTTTGACAAAAGTTTCTTTTGTGGGCTAGCTGTTGTGCATGCATGTGCTTCTAAGGTGACTATCATTGCTTTGGCACCTCGGATTACATATTTAGTTCTTGTATTTTGCTTTAACATAATGCATGCAGACAGAGGCACACAAATAGCCCTCACACACAGCACATATTCATGTACACAGATCAAACAAAAAAAGTAACAGACGTCAATTCACACAGAAATAAAAACAACATCCAAGTGCAGAGATAAACAAATGCCAATGTAGACATCTCAAAAGAAATGCAGGAACCTATGCAGAATGAATACAGGTAATCTCAAGTCTAGACCTCCAGTTATGCATAATCATTTACAAAGAGAGAACACGGGACGTTGTGCACTGGGGCAGCAAAAAGATGTGCAACAGGGAAGCACAGGATAAGGTGCACAAAAGGGCACTGAGCGAGGGTGCAAAGGGTGAGGTGCACAAGTGGAGCCTCCTGTGAGGTGCCCAAACGAAACCCAAGGTGAGATGACAGTGTGCTGCTCAAGAGGCTTAGGATCATGGGCATAGGGGAAGAACATAGTGAGGTGGTCTCGAGGAGCACAGGGTGAGATAGTCTAAGGTCACAAAGAGTGATGCGCACCAGTGTCAAATTGGGTGATGCGCCCCAGGGCAGCACTGGGTGTTGAGCCCCAAAGCAGCACTGAGTGATGCGCCCCAAAGCAGCACTGGGTGATGCGCCCCAAAGCAGCACTGGGTGATGCGCCCCAAAGCAGCACTGGGTGATGCGCCCCAAAGCAGCACTGGGTGATACGCCCAGGGCAGCCCTGGGTGATGCGTAGCCCTGGGTGATGCGCCCCAGGGCAGCACTGGGTGATGCGCAGCCCTGGGGGATGTGCCCCAGGGCAGCCCTGGCTTATGCCTATTTTCTTTGCTCATTCAATAATGGCGTTGTTTGCATTTGAGGTTAACGAATAGAAAAATATGCATATGCAATTCCCCACTGACATGCCGACTAAAAGCAATTTATCTATAAAGTTCAGTGCAAAGAGGATACATACAGTTAAGCATTAAATAATACTACATGTGCTTACTTTGGATGTTCCAGAACAAAGGTATTTCTAATTTGATAATATCGTTAGTCCATTTTACAATGTATCCCCATTTTCCATGTACACTATTTCACATTAATATTGGAGTCCAGAATTAATATTGGAGTCCAGAAAACACTTGTTCATAAACAAAACACAAATGTGGCTTTTATGAGCTTGACAATTTCACTTTATCTTTGTTCTGCTTTTAAAGAAGTTGCACTTTTCTTTTTACCATTTTGCAATAGCATGTACTCAATAATAAAGTTGATTTTCTAAGTGCAATCTTTCACTGTGCTCAACTATCAAAGCTTATTAGCCTATGTTTACATTTCCACATAAATATGAAGAATCCTATGTAATTAACTGTTGCAAAGGGCACGTATTAAAGAAAAGACCGTCTGATCCACTTAGGAATTGATGTCTTAGTTCAGTAAAGCAAAACCAGTGATAAATACATAAGCTGTTACAACAAAAACCTGGCTACAAATGTTCTTTGCGAAATCGGGATTTTTGTAAAACATGGCCACTAATTAAAAAATATGCCCTGTTCAGAAGGTGCAAAAAACAGGGCAACCCTACATCCCCAAGGAAGAAGGGAGGACTAAATAAATAAAATGGAAGAGTAAAGGGGATTGGGTGGGACTAAGCCTGGCCAGATATAAGTTAAATGAAAAAAATGTATCTGTAATTTTTTATTTAGGAGTTTTATATAGCGCTGACCTGACCCAAGGGTTTCGGAGCGCTTTACAACAGTGTTTCGAAGGATATATTTAATAAAGCAATATCAAACAAAAGTTCGGAAGTCCACGGGTGCTGCAAATTCTTGAGGTCGTAGTAGAGTCTTGAGGTGGCCTGGTTGCATGCATTGTTGAGGTAGTTCAAGTGTCCTGAGGAAACCTCGGTTTTGGCTGAGGTGAGTCAGTTGGTGCGAAGCCAAAGCGGGGATAGGGTTAGGGGCGGGGGTTATCCCTTCAGGTTGGAGCGGTTGAGATGGAGGGCTTTAAGGTGCATTTTGAATTTTGTGAAAGACGGGATCGTTCTGGTGTCTGCTGTCTTACTTCAATAAATTAGTAAATTCAACAGATTAGGGTGTAAGAGAAAGTAATTATATTTAGCACCCCACCAAGAGAAAAACGTAACTTGTGTAAACATACACTATATCACTGAACGTGACAAGCAATACTTCATTATTTAGGTCTCCATGAAGCAGCATAACAATAAAGACAATAATTCCCACATTAAATGTTCTCATAACATCTGTCTACCATACTGAATTTCTTCAAAACAACTGTTCGATGGTTTCCCTCTAGGTAAGCACAGGTACAATTCAATTAGGGGCGTCCTTATGTGTGTGAGTTTGCCAGTTATTATTGTAAAGGTTAAACATTGCTGTGAACAAAGAGGTAATCTACATGTGTAGGCAGCATGTCTAATGCAGCTTTCACAAAGACTGGGATGGACCTCAGTTACAGTGTTGGGTTGTATCACATGGAAAAACCTATTATGAACACAATATGTTTTCTAGCACTTTTTAGCCTTCTTATTTTTTGTTGTTTCATTCATACACATTTGATTTGCATTATTAAAGAATATATATTTTTTCCAAAAGTAAATAGAATCTTAAAATCGGACAGTATTAAGTATATATAAGTTCTGACCGCATTTCTTTAGTGGTACGCGTATAACGTTATATTTTTCCTGAACAAATATGGCTTTTTCACATTGTACATTCACTTAACATATTTATGCACTTTCAATGGTCCAACCTGATTCTCAACCTATAGTGGTTGACCCAGATTAGTGGACTCCTTCCATTCTGCAGCAAAAATGGACATTCGTTTCCACATATGTACGGACGTAAGTATATATGTTAGTTTATCTGAATACGCACACATCAGAACAAATGCGCATTTGTTTGCATACTGCTGCAGACAGTTCGCACACTGTGTATTCATCAACCATGCATGTCATTTTGTCCAGCTCCATGTATGTAGACCTCTCTGGATACTGAACATGAACTGTTTTGGGATCGTCAATGAAAATGACAGACACCCTTGAGATTTTTCCTCTGGAAAACCACACAGCCATATTTATTTATTTTATGTGAGCTTTGATGGGGACATTTTAGCGCTTTTTCCCTTGTTGTGTCCTGGTGTCCTTGTCTTTCAAAAATAAATGCATTTTCAACTATGACATTTTAAGAGATTTCCAGGAGACTATTTGAAATGTGATGGCTAATGATCAACAATTGCTAAAATTCTAAGCAACATATACTTTCTGATTTTTGTTCTCCCTTGGAATCTGCGTCCTAGAAAGTAGAGGGAAAGTTTCTCTACTTTCTACCAGTTTCGTATCGGCGGGCAGGGCATCAATACTTTTTTATAATCTTCAGATCCATTCTGGGGAGAAATAATAAAAACCCCTCTGCAAGGCATCCTTTGATTTAGAGCATGAGGCTCTCAGTTTTCCATTTTCTCAGATGACCAACAAAAAAAAGTAAAAAAATAAAAAAAACATACTGATAAATCCAGCAACCCCCTTATTTCATGCCACGGAGTAACTTTCCCTTCATGTTTTCTAAGGTCTGATTATGCCAACTCACTCCAGAAGACATATTTAATCTCACGATTGCAATGTACTATATTGTGTAATGTGTGTTATTAGCATTATTAAGCCACAATGAGGACAATGATTGTCATTTCAATTTAATATCGCATTCATTTTGGATGGTGTCACACAAATAATTTTACTGTTGAAAGAGTCCACAGATTCCGTGAAATTGTGTCTGCCCATGCCTATTGTCAGACATCCTAATTTTTTTAAACTAATATAATTTGTGATCTTCCTCTCAAGAGGGTTAACACATATTCTTAGATTCATTACTTTTTACATAAAATCGGGAGGTAGACATTGAAAAGCATTTATAATCATAAATAGCTTGAAAAAGGAATACAGATGCTTTACTAATTTAATTTTCATTTTCCTCTCTCCAATTACAGCTTTAATTTGTCCGTATACTAAAAAAGGTACATGTAAACTTGCTATTGAATTTACTTCTTAAAATGGTTTAATACTCCCTTGTTCATCCAATAAGTCTTTCATGACATGAAATTCCTTATGTAATAATGAAGTATTAGGAATCTTGAGAGAGGGAAATAAGAACAAGTACTTAACTCGCGCAACACATTATCTGGTACAGACTTTATCTAGCCACAGAATCCTTATCATAGATTATTTGCCATGCATCAGACTAGATCTGGAAATGTTTGCGTTATAATCTTGCGCTTGGAAGTGGCATTGTTTGGGTTTGCATGGTATCGTCGGATTCATCAGCACTGGAAGTGATTTGCGTGGTGCCTACATAGGCCCCACCCCAGTGTGCTGACCTCATTTCATTACTATTTTTCCGTGCCAGAAACGCGAAGCCCTACTAAAGTGGTGTGGCCAGTGTGTCAAAACAAGGTTGTGAAGGATCTCTTGGAGGTCAAATGTACAGTTTGCAGAATGGGTAGAATGTGAGGGTCAGTAAGGAATCTGTGGCTGGACAGAGTCTATATCAGATAAGGCGTAACCGAAGATAAGTAACTTTTTCATCTGATAGAGACTTCTAGCTGCAGACTCCTTACCTTAGAAAAGATACCAAAGCAATCTTTCCCCAGAGGTGGATCTTCTAAACTAAAAAGCCCTGGAGGGCTGAAAGGGCGAAATGCCCATCACAGGAGGCCTGACTGTCTAGGGAGTAATGTTTGGCAAATGTGTGCAGCAATACCCACGTAGTTGCCTGACAGATCTCTAAAAATGGGACTCCGCGAGCCAGCACAGTGGTCATACCTTTAGCTCTGGTGTAGCCCGCAAGCAGTCAGAGGATTGTTTCTTAGTTTGCTGCGTAGCAGATTTTTGTACAGAGGAAAATCCATGTGAAGATTGTTCTCTTGTGTACTGCCTTTCATTTCTTTGCACCTACAAACCCAATAAAGAGTTGCCTGTCCACCTGAAAATCTCGGGTACAATGAATGTAGAACGACAACACTCTTTTTGGATCCAGGCAGTGGAGTCGCTCTTCTTCCTTGGTAGGATGAGAGGGGTGAAGAAAGTAGTTTATTATGGCCACAAGGAAGACTATTTTGACGGTAATCAGTCTCAAAGGGCAGCTGTGTATGGGCTCAAAAGTTAAAAATTAAAAAAGTGAGAACTAAATTTAAATCCCCAGGGCATAATGAAAGGTGGAGGGGAAAACAAGTTCAAACAGGTGAGTTTAACAGAGAGGGTTAATACCGCAAAGGCAACAAAACTGAGATGGCCGATAGATACCCTTTAACTGTGCACAAAGGAAGGCCTGCTGGGCAATAGATAAGGCAAACAAAAGGACGTCAGACAAAGGTGCAGACAGAGGATAAAGGTACTTGGCAGCACACCAAACCACAACTTAGTCCCGTTGGCAAGCATATAACGTTTGAGGGACTCATGACTTGCAGAATAACATCACACATTGCTAGAGGGAGGTCAAAGACCTTCAACTGTTGCTGCTCAATCACGATTCAGATGCAGGACCCTGACCTGCTGCCACGACAGAAGATCCTCTCGAAGGGGCAGCCTGCTCGGAGTACAAATGCTCATGCTCAGGAGTCCGGGATACCAAACTCTCTGAAATGACACTAAGATGACTTAGGCCCGGTTGTTGCTGATCTTGAGAATTCGGAGCAGGAGTGATATCGGCAGAAGGGCGTGCAGGAGTCTTGGTCTCTACTCTAGACAAAATGCATCTCGGAGCGAGAGCTGCATAGGAAACTTCAGCATACAGAATTGCTAGCATTGTACATTCTCTGCAGCGGCGAATAGATCTAACCACAGCTCTCCACAGTCTCAGGAGAGACCTTGCACTGCCTCTGAATGGACCATGATCCACAAAGTACTGATGGCTGAGTTCAGAGAACCTGCCAGTAGTTAAACCCACCAGGAATGTGTCCTGGCATTCCAGCCATGTCCAGAGATGCAGAGCCTCCCTACAGATGGTCCAGAACCCCATCCGCCCTACTTGTTGCAATACCACATGGCAGAAGCGTTGTCCGTGAGCTAGCCCCCCCCTTGATGAAAGGAAAAAGGCTTTCAATAACAGGTGAATTGCACTTATTTCTAACAGGTTTATTTGGAACTGAAATTCTGCCAGAGTCCTCTGATCTCTGTGATGGTGTATACATGTTCCACCTCTGTACCTTTAAGATGTTAGAATTTCCTTGCTTGTACATTCTTTTCTTGTGTGGATTCTGGAATACATGAGTATTCTTGGAGTCAGTTAAAGATTGGTACCTGTGGCTGAGGTTATCATTAAACCTACTTCTCAATCTACTTTATTCCTTTATTGGTTGTTTCTTATCAAAGACACCACATTGTGTGGCGACGATCGGGTGAACCCCTACCTCAACACAGGAAGAAGAAAAGGACGATTTCCCTGCTCCTCCAGCGGCTGATTGAATAAAAGGAAGCGAAGTCTTCCCAGCGGCAGATAGTTAAAAAAAAAGAAAATATGCGGTGAGGAGTTGGTGGGAGGAAAATAGAAGCGTAGATTTTGGGACTTAAATTACAAAGAAATTTAAATCAAGAAAGTATTTCTCTCTCGCGCTACGTTTCTATCTCGCGCTACGTCTTGGAAAGGGATGACGTATTTGCTGTCATGCGCTGAAGGTTCTTTGAATTGAGACGTAATGCGCTTGCGTTACAAGAAGACGTGCGCTGCGTTTCAAGAGGGAGCGCTGAGTTAAATGTACGCTGCGTTCCAGGAGTGAGGACGTGCGCTGCGTTTCAAGAGGGAGTGCTGAGTTATACGTACGCTACATTCCAGGAGTGAGACAATAATAAAACAAACACTGTTCGGTGAACAAGGAGAAGAACGTTCCATTTAGACTCTAAGAATCCAGAACGTTTAAGCTGAAGGAAAATAAGCAAAAGCTATGTTTTAGAAGGGAAAGGAAAGGTTTGTGATGTAATAAAAGTCTGTGCAGTAAAAGAGGCTTTGAGTGACAATAAATGTGATGTCACAATAAAGACTGTGAGAATAAAAGAAGCTTTGAGAGGAAACAAAAGATCTTCATATAATTCTATTTGACTTAAAATAACAATAAATAGCATTTAAAAAGGAATTTAAAAAAAAAACTAATATAAGATGCAGAATGTAACTCAACCTGCTTTCTTTTTGACGACCCCAGGAGAACCCAATATAAAATGGAAAAAATTGAAGAAAATATTTGCAAACTATGCAAGAGTATGTGGAACTAATTTAAGTGCAGAAAGAAAACTTGCACTTCTTCTTCATTGTTTGGGAGGAGAAGGTCAAGACGTTTTAGAACACCTTCCTGACTTAACTGCTGGAGAACAGCAAAATTTAAATGAGTATGAAATTGCAATTGCGCAACTTGATAAACACTATCTTCCAAGGGTCAGTACTATTATGGAGCGTTATCACTTTGGATTGCGTGAGCAAAAGAAGGATGAAACTGTAGAAGATTATGTTTCTTCATTGAGGAAACTTGCTTCTTCATGCAATTTTGGAAAGACATTGGATGAAAGGATCAGAGATCAGTTTGTTCTGAGATGCGCACATGATGACATCAGAAAAGAACTATGGCTCAAAGATGAACCACCTCTTGAGGAAGTATTAGTAATAGCGAAACAAGTAGAGCATATGACTAAGTGTGTTGAAGAGTTGAAGAAAGAGAAGGAAAAAGGAGTTTTGAATGAAAAGAAAGAAGAAACAAAGATAGAAGAAGTTATTTGTCAAGTAAAGAAAAATGAGGCTACGAGTAGTTCTGAGAAAGAAAATTTGGCTTTGAATTCTACAAATCAGAATTTATTTATGAGTCAAAGTAATAAATTTGTTTGCTTTAGATGTGGACAAATAGGACATTTAGCTAACTCAACGATGTGTCCTGCATTAAAAATTATATGTAATTCATGTGGGAAAAAAGGACACTATGCCAAGTTTTGTAGAACAAGAGTATTTAGACCTGAAACTTCAAGGAAAAGATGGAGTCAACCACAACCTCAAGTTAGAACCATTACTTTTGAAATAAATTGTGAGGTGACTGATCATCCTACTCATTTGGTAAAAGTGGAAAATATTATGATAGAGTTTAAATTTGATTCATGTTCTTAAACCGACTTCTCAATCTACTTTATTCCTTTATTGGTTGTTTCTTATCAAAGACACCACAATCTCCACCTCTCCCAAATGGCCGCCCCAACCCAGAAGTGACACATCTGTCGCTAATGTGAGCACTGGGAGGGGAAGGGAGAGATTGAGTAGATCTCTGGCCTTAGTTCCCTAGAGGCTTCTGAGAGCCTTACCTGCGGCCACAAAAGGACCAATGTGCCTGCTGGTCAGGTAGAAAAGGATGCAGCTGATAGCCCCTACCCTAGCCACGGAGGGAGCAGATTGTGGAATGCAACAGTCGCAGGAACATGGAGAGCCCAACGATCTAACAATGGCCCAACTACCTTTGAGACGTTCAAGTGCCGAATCCCCCTTGGTGCCAAAAACTTGAGAGCCAGTGATGGGCATATCCGTAATGGATGCCTCAACACCCCTCGATAAAGCCGGTAGTCCTCAGTGAGGCGTGACTTTGAAATGCCACAGTGGAAGCAATGGATCTGCCCAGTGAGTCTGTCGTATCGAATCTGCATCCGATTGTGAACTTTGCTGAATCTTTCCCATCAGCAATAGCATGGGAGAGTATGGCTTAAGCATCCTCAGAGACCATGGGCAGCACGTGTATAATCATATCCCATACAATATGGGAATAGTAGCCCAATAAGCATGCAGTGCTCACTGACTGAAGTATAAGGCTGGTGGAAGAAAAACTCATCTTTCCAAAGGTATCCAGCCTCTTGAATTCCTTATCCAGTAGTGTGGTCGGGAATGCACCAGGATTCATTTTGGAGTTGGAGGCTGGGACCACCAGGCTTTAAGGGGTGGGACGTTCTGTGAGGAAAGTTGGGTCCCAAGATTGTGGGGATGGCAGCGAGCCATGGTCCTGTGCACAGGACTGCCTGTGCAGGATTGAGCCCAAGCCTTGAGCAAGACATCAGTGAGGGTTTTATTGAATGGAAGCAGCGGTTCAGAGGGGGACACCAAAGGTTGAAGCACCTCTGTCAAGACGTTTGTCTTGCAGTGAATGGCGTCAAGCCTAGGACATCAACCACCCTCCTGATCACCATTGCAAAGTAGGCTCCTTCCTCCGGTACCATAGGAGAAGAGAGGAGGCAAGTGTCTGGTGAGCTGTATAGACCACTACATTTGCCAGGTCCTCATTCTAGTTGTCATCCGCAATGGACTCTCCTAGAGGGTCAGTGTAATGTATAGGGATCCTCAGATCCCCTCCATTGGTGCTCCTCAAAGGGCTCTTCGGTAAAATAGGATTCCATCTCCAATTCAGGCAGTGTGGGCCTTGTTGGCCCCAAAACTAACATTGGCCGATGCCGGACCGACTCCAAATCGGAGTCAGGAATCACGATGGGTTCAGCACCGCCAATGAACATCAGCTGCGCCGGGAACTATGCCACTGAAACGATGCCCAAAGGAGGTCATGAAGTTGCAGCCAGGGCCGATCTGGATCCAGAGGACCCCACTGGTGCCAAGGGCAGACCCACTGGCGAAACCACAGTCGAAGTTGCTATCGAACCCATGGGGCCCATAGGCACTCCAGAGGGGAGGGGTTGCCCAAAATGAGAAACATGGTCTTATGAAATTTTCTACATTGTTCAAGGGTCGCTCCAACTGTAGGAAACTCAGAAAAGCACTTAGCAGACCCAGGCTCAGGAACGGGCTCCACAAGGATGACCTTGGAGTGGGGCCTGGATTTGTGGCATCATTCCTGCATTCAGATACATGGGAGGTACACAGAGTAGTGAAACAGTGCTTGGACTTCTTACTTCTTACAAGTCTTACCTGAAGAAGTTCAATGGGGGATGGCCGCCCCTGCTTACCACCTGGAGCTGTCCCAGTTAGGCTTTCCTCGCCCCAGGACCAGCTCTATGGCGCTCCAATCCGCACCTCCATGGCTCAAGTGACTAAAATGGTCTTCCTGACCTGGAAAGCGGCACTTAAGCATGTGCAATTGGATGTCAAACTCACAATACAGACACCTCTTTGGCATGGCACTTGGTTGAAGGAGGTGACAACGTTTCAAAGCTTTAAGACCTTGGAGCTTATTGTCTTTACCGAATTGGGAGACATCTGGTCCAGGACGCGTAAATGTTCCTTCCAAGATATTTAGACCACTCATGCTCTTGCACATACTCAATTCTATAAATACCTTCAACTCCGATATGCTCTCCACACTCTTGTCTTGGGACTCAACATTTCACCAGAGATTAGTCCACTTTTATGCCAAACTCCTTATGGGAAACCTTGGTCGTGGTGGAATCTCCCAGATTCATCATACCTTGATAATCAATTCACTCGGTGCAATACATGATTTCAAAATCCAGTGGGAGGGTTGGCTGGGTCACATTGAAGATGATGATTAGCATGCAGCCATGATGGCCCCTCGACAGCTTATTACCTCCAGTTGACTGCGCCTAACCTATTATCCTTATTCAGGAGATCTCTCTCCGACATGAATGCACCGAGCGGGCCTCTGCTCCAACCCTGCCTGTCCCAGATATGGGATAGATCCTGTGGATTTCTATCAAAAGTTATGGCCCTGCTCTATGGTCCTGCTCTGTGGTCGTGAACTACTGGATCATGGTGATCCGCGATCTAATGCTAGTTCTTGGATGGGAGGTTCCTCTCTCCCCCGGATAATATTGCTTGGTGTGTTTGAGGACTCTGGCAGCATGAGAGCTAAGCGATCGTTCCTAGGCACAGACCTACTTGTAGGCAAAAGTGATGTTGCTGCTAGATGGATGTCCCCTGCCCCTCCCAACCTGTCAGGATGGCCGGTTGACTGTGGCACGCAACAGGAGAGTATGGTCTACGAAGCCAGAGACTGCTCCACAAACATGGGCTGGGTTTGGGGGAAATGGTTGGGTCAATTTATCTAAAATTGTAAAAGTAATAGAATTTCTTGTTGAGACTTTTTCTTACTCCGATGTAACACCTGAGTGTCGATGATATGTACAATCGCTGTCGCTTTGGTACCATAAAGCATGTGTGTTAATTGTTCAATTTATGCTACTTTTTGTATAGTTTTAAGCCAATAATATCCATTTAACAAAAAAGGTCTTGTACCTTAGAACTTTTCAAAACTACAAACGTTTTCTATAATATGTGAATGATTTTCTGAACAGAACTGATAACATTTATGCTGAATTTGAGACAAAACTAGCAAGACATCTAGTGCCCAATCAACTCTCTCTCTACCGATCTTCTATCAGGAACGGTTCCTTCTCACTTCAAATCCATATTCCTGCAGCAATGAGCTCACCCAATAATGATCTGTCAGTTAGGCTCCCAGCTTGACTCCTGCTCACCACAAGTTCTACCAAAGGCAATGCCTACATTAAAACCGGTCTTAAATTATCTCTTCAATTGGGCATTAAACCTGAAGTTGTCCCGAAGCGGCAAAAACATGCACAGGTTACTCCCCTGTTGAAAAGGTATACAGCTGATTGGAGAGAATAATAAATCAAAAGCTTACCCATTACCTGGAAGCAAATGGTATTTTACACAGTCCGCAATCTGGTATCAGTGCTGATCAAAGTAAAGAGTCTGCTTTGCTGGACCGGACTGATTAAATAAAACTAAGCCTAGGTCAGGGATAGTCAGCATTTGAGGTGCTGCTTGATCTCTCAGCAGCTTCCAACACCGTCTCACTCAATTTTTTGGAAAGACTGACTAAACGTGACATCTGCGACCCTGCTTGGCACTGAATAAAATCTTCCTTATTCTTAGGTGTCCAAACCACTAAGACCTGTGGAGAGGCGGCGGGTGCTGCTGCCCTATAACCGGCTCCCGGCGCTGCCACCGGCGGTAGGCGGACTGCGGGACCGGCGGCTGCTGGACGTGAGCGGGAACGCACTGTCCCTGCTGGGCCCCGAGCAGCTGGGCCTGCCGCACCTCTGCACCCTGCTGGCCAAGAACAACCGGCTGCACGAAGGCTCGCTGCCCAAAGAGCTGGATCGCCTGCAGCTCCTGGAAGTGCTCAACCTGAGCAGCAACCGCTTCACCTGCATCCCGGGCTCCTTGCTCCAGCTGTGGGGGCTGCGCTCCTTGAGCCTCGGAGGCAACCGGCTGAGGAACATCCCAGCCGAGATAGAGACGCTGATCAGGTACGGGGGGCTCAGGTGATAGTAAGAAGTTTATAAAGGGCACCCAGGGGGACACAGGTGATAGTGAAGAGTGTCTGAAGGGCGTGGGCTCGCGTTATTGTGGCAGGGCTGCCAGTGTTTGTGTCCACCTCCAACCTCGACCATCTTAATACTTGTGGAGCTGTTGGAGCTAACTCCGGGTTTACCGAAACGCCGGTGCCCTAGGGCTTGAGATGTGGCTCCGCTCTGCTCGACCGTCTTTCTCTCCCTCCCCTTGGGCTCTGCTCCACACCCATCACCGCCGCCTGACTTCCTCAACGGTGCTGCACCGAGAACTCCATTGCCACATTGCCGATGCCCTCAGGTTGGCCGCCGAAGAATCGGACTGTGTACGAGACTCTTTACCCCCCCCGCCCCCCCCTCTTCCAGCTCTCCATACTGCCTACCGACTTTGCCACCGATGGGTTTCCCACTGCCATCCCTCCTGGCTTGCCTCCCGTCTAACGCATGGAACAACATGGAGGTTTTATCCGGAGGCAAGAAGAAACTATTCCTCTGGACTTTTGAACTTCATTGCCCCCCACCATTTTGAGTCCATCTCCAATGGTCACTCTGGTCTCGGCCGCCATCTTGCAACATGGTCCCTATTGCCGGCCCCACTGACCCCCTCCCGAACTATTATTGTTCTTCTCTCCTCCCCACGGACATTCACATTGTATTAAAATTGTCATTGATACCTCTGCTCCCCCATTCTCTCCTATTATGTCCCCTCCCCAATTATTTGCATGTCTTAATACTATGGTTCGTATTGTACCGCACTACTTCTTTCCTTTACTCTCTCTGTTTAATTTTGTCTCTTACCATTATCCTTGCTTACACACTGACTACTCTGGGTTTTTTGCCAGCTCCGATGACTGTTCCCTGTTGAGCCTGCTTATACCGGCTTGTCCTCACTATGGCAGCTGAATCTCTCTCCCCAGGCCACATCTTCCCTTTCACTTCGCACTCATTTTTACCAAGGTATCCACGCTCTGCCCACGCTCTTTTTCTGCTAGCTCCTTCATTTTAGACCTTGAGGGTGAACGGATTTTGATCTATTTACCCTCTACCTTCTAGGTTAGCTGCTCTAGGGATGTAGGCACCTTATGGCCTCCTTCAATGTGTCCTTTGCCAAAACGCTCCCTCTCCCCTTGTTGGGGAGGGATCCAGCATTCTTGCCCCAGAGCCTCAGATTCCCCTCTGAGAGAGTCCACAGTGCTTGGGGCTCACATATTATTGGAAAAGGCCTTAATTGGCCTCCTTTAAATGTACCCCTTGCCAAAGTACTCCTTCTCCCCTTGTTGGGGAGAGATCCTGCATTTCTGCCCTGGAGTCTCAGGTAACCTTCTGAGAGAGTCCACAGTGTTTAGGGAATTTCACATTATTGGAGGTGTAGGAATGTTCCCATTATTGCTGGGAACCTATTCACCTTGCAACGTAGTAGGCAGCCACACTGTAACTTTTGACTATCCATCTACCTCAGCCGTCACCTACCCAGCCGGACTTTGGGCAGATGTTACTTTGTCTCTCTATCGTATCTAACTCCTACCCCTTCACCCTACCCCCTCTACGTCCTCTTCTTCTTGCCTTCTATCCCGTTAATGTTTTTCGGTTGAGACCTAGAAATTTGACCGATGCACGGTGGAGCTACCTAATAGCTGTAGAGGAGATAGGCTGCGGATTCCCCCTCGGCCGTCACCTACCCAGCCAGGTCTTGGGCAGACTTTCCCTTCGTCTCTCCATTATATCTATACCCTACCCCTCTCTCCTCTACCCCCTTACCCTTCTCACTCCATTTCCCATTTCTTCTATGCTCCTTAAATGTTTTTAATGATATCATTGGTAACTTGTAACTGATGTAATTTTGCAACCATGTGGAACCTTATGTAAAACGCTCTGATACCTTCGGGTCTAGCCAACACTATATAAAACTCTTTAAATAAATAAAATAAAAACACCGTATCCCACAGGCCCCAGCACTAAGCTCTAAGCTCAATGCTGTTCAATATGTATCTCCCTCCACTGGCGGACATCTTCTAGCCCTTCCACCTGAAAGTGATATCCTATGCAGATGATACCCAGTTCATGTTCTCTCCTAAGACAGTAAGTTGTGAGCTAAAGGAGGCAAGTAGATCCAGTCTTACCCGGGTTCCTGGCTGGATGAAGAATAGTTGTTTTTTAAAGTTTCGCAATCCATCAGGGCTAGAGCCTGGTGGTCTTCTCAGCTTGGGTCTTCACCCAGTGGACGTAGAGAAAAACCTTGTCATAAAAATGGAAAAAGATCTTGTTTTCCAGCCATAGTTAAAGGCACTAGCAGGGTTGTGATTTGTGATGCTTAAGAGATTAAAGAAGGTTCGCAAAAATGTGGTGTAACATACTTGAAAGGTCATTCCCCAGGCTCTCATTATTTTGCGCCTAGATTATGCCAACATATGAGATCTAGCACCACCAGTCAATCAGTACCTCCAAACTGTACAAAACGCAACGGAGAGGCTCCTGCTTAATCTGGCAAGACAGGAGTCTCTTTTCACTCATTTGAAAGCCCTTCATTGGCTCCCAGAGCGAAAATACATCATCTTTAATTGTCTTCTGCTGACCTTCAGAGCCTATCATGATACCTAAGGGAAAGGATTATTCTGTATGACATCTCTCAGTTCTTCTAGTCAACTTGTGTTATAAATGCCCAGAGTACCTGCACTGTGTCCAATCAGATTGCTGCTTCTTTTATTTTTCTGGGGGAGTTTTATATAGCACAAACTAGACCCGAAGGTATCAAAGCGCTTTACATGAGCACCAGTTATGTCATAGGAGGATACATTAATTTTCTCCATCTGAAGCTGCACATCAGAGCAGAGTTTTACAGCTCTTCGAAAGACCTGGCTTTTTTTTAGCTAATAATTTCCTTCCTTGAGTCTTTATATGCTTGTGATAGAGGCAACCGTTTTTTAACTTTTATGCTCCATCAATTCTTACCTCTAACAGATTTACAATAATAAATTCTTGATGAAATCGTGTAAAATAGCTGAAACGAAAAAACGTGGTTTCCTACTGCATCGTAAAAGCATGCAAGAGTGTTTGAAACATAGAAACGTGAAAACATAAATAAAGAGAAATACTGAATATTTACTTATGCATGTATTCACGTGTTTGAGAAAACGAAACATTATGAACATAAAAACGTGCTGCCGATAACCTCTAAAATGTGGTAAATTAAATTAATGCCTGCATAATGAAACACTCAAAATGGTTAAAGCGCTTAATTCAGAGATGATTGATAATGTGTATTGTGAGATAAGGACGTGTATTTCAGAGTGACATGTAAATGTTTTGTTTTGAAAATAATAAATATGCAAATAATTTTTAGTAGTGCCAAATATTGACATGTAACTTCTAAAAGAAGAAGAATGATTGAACTAATTAGAAAAATCGAAATACTTATATTATTGTGTGATTTATATTAATCATAACGAGGTAACGATTCAGGGATATTTCATGTAGGCATCAGATGCTCTCTTTTGCTTGCTGGAAAGGCTGAATCTGGATAAAGTAGTCACTTTAGATGCTGTGAGAACTTTTATTGAAGTTTCTTTCCTGTGCTCTAGGACAAAGAACTCTTGATTCAGCAACACTTTTGACATAAGTGCATCGACATAATTACAAACCCAGAAAGAGAGTCTGGGAACAGAGAGACAGTGAACCTGAGTGAATTTTCCTACTTCCGAGGAAAAAAATGGGACTATAAAATAATGGAATTAGATGATTTTGCACAAGGATTACTTAATGCTTTCGGATTTTCAGTGAGGTATTGATCACACTATGAGCAGCCCACTGTGGGCGACCAATGGAAATCATATCAGATGACAAGAAGGATACTTTGTGGGCATAAACTTAAAACCTTTGGAATTATAATTGCCCCTTGGGTGAGGAGTCAAAGGTTGGCTGTCGTTTTCTATTTTCCTCCCTGGCATGCTGTCGGACTGAACTTTGATTTTCCTTTAACGCCAAATCATTGAATCGAACTTTCCTGAACTAACTATAACCTGCACTTTTGCCGGCTGGTAAAGTGTGCAGGAGATAACCTTTTGGCTGAAAGTTTTCTGGCTCTTTCCTGTAGCACGCTGTGCTTCAAATCTGCTTATTTTGTTTGTATGATACAAATGCTAAATCGCGATTTTTCCCATGTATCTCTCATTCTTTCACTAGACATCGAGCAAATGTATTCTTTTGTTGAATCAGTATTGCAATGTGTGGCAAAATTTTACTAATTGATTGATATTAAATTTGATTATGTAATGTGATTTCATGATTCTTGACCATTCAAATTGAGGCTATAGATAAATAACTTACATGAATGACCTTAAACGTAACCAAGTTCATCCGGAGGTAGATTTTCCTGTCGTAAGTCAGGTGAATGTTGGTGTAATTGAAATTGGTGATGGTCATTTGTATGTGAGCATTTCTTATTCCAGGTCCTCATAAGGACATGCTTCACTGTCTCTAAATATCCAAGTCCCTGTTAGCTCAGATTTAAAAATCCATTGGAGGACCAATGGAAGAAAAGGTTATGTTATGGGCCCAGTGAATTAAATAGACAGATTTTGTAAGTTTGTAGTATGATTAGAAATTTTGCCCAGTTTACCGCTGCAACACTTTACAGCGACAGGACGCCCTTTGGCCAGCTGAGTACTTTATAAATGGTCTCATTCATTCATTAGCTCTTTTGTCAGGTGTTAAAATGAGTAAATGGTCAGCATATATTTGACCTTTTACAGTCAAGCTACCTAGTGGGAATGGGGGGGATTACATTATTTAATTCCACAACTCTCATAATTTCTGAAATTGTTGTGAAAATTGCATTATATTCTGTACAACACTGATGACGCTGCACCAGAATCATAATTATTATAATAACAAAATCCACACTAATACAATTTCAAATGCTAGAAGTATCAGGTGCTACTAATAACCAATGAAACAGTAATCAATTTACCAAACTTGGGAGGAAGGAAGGAAGAGTTGGTATTACCAGAATTGTTATATGAGATTGAAAATCACTGCACGCTTCAGCGCCTGTGCCACGATTCGAACATGTGACCTTCGTACCATTATATATTTTACAGCATAAAAGTACGTCTCCAGGAGCCATCTTTACGTGCATTCACTTGTGGGCCAAACTGAAACATAGCCCTTTTATTGATCCTGTGACCTTTTTGCCACAGAATAAGAAACAAACTACAGAAATGTTCACAACTATCAGCTAGAAGACCTTCTCAAAGCAGCTGAATAGCTCATTTCCGATCTTGTCTCTAAATGAACTCAAATAGCAGGAAGACAGATCTATGCAGCTGACAAGCAGCAAGAAAATATGAAGAACTCTCACTGTAGAATAGATCTTCATAAAATACAGGAATAAAAAGAGAAAAATGCAATCGTGGGTAGAGATTGGACATGTCAGATAGCCTGCTACTCACAAATGACCATCAATGGATAAAAAAAAACATGAGCTCATAAACGTTCTGCTTCAAAAAGCTAAAAATACACACAGAAAAAATAAACAGTGACACAAACAGTATTCTAAAACGTTTATGTTTCAGACCATCTACTTAATCATGCTGTTGTTCAAAACTTTCAAGAGTACCTTGGCCTTAATAAAGGGATTTATGTCCTATTAAGACGAGAGTATTCAAAATCACTGAAGAACAGTGAAAACAAAATGCGCTCTATCGAAAAGAAATACTATTATGACGCAGTTGATTTTCCACTCCAGTTAACATTTCTCTATCAACTCATGTTTTTGAACCGAAAAGCAACTTGTTTTTCATACTTCATCAGGTTTAAATTCTTTTCCTGTAATACAAAAGCACAAGGAAATATGGAGACTGAGTTATTTTCCAAGAAACAAAGTCGATTTAATCGGACGCTTTATCAATGAACTGTATGTAGCCGACATGAACTCAGGTGTGTAAATAGTGTAGATGCTGGACTCTTGAAACGAAAATGCTTAGAACTACAGCAGAATGCACGACATTAACAACTTAGCTATATTACTAGTCCTTTCAATATTCCATCTGCTACTTCACATGCTGGCTTGGTGGGGTACGCTGGGTGCCACCTTACTGAGAGCCCAAGTATCTTCCATAGCAGGTGACAGTAAACGGTGTGCTTTTGGTTCTAGATTTGAGCTTTGCAGGGCATTCTCTGTAATAAAAGTGCAGGGTTCTATGTCTACCAAATTGACCTGAATTTCCCTGTTGTCTAGTTTTCAGAAATGCACTGGATTTGCAGGCGTCCCAGGTGTAGTCCGATCCAGCAGTGCCATCAGCCATGGCATGTGTGACAAACTGGGAATTCTTTGAGTATAGTTTTGACAAATGGGCTTGCAAAGAGGGTTTAACACACTCTCAACCAGTCTTCCTTCAGAGGCAGAAAGACTTACTAGTCCCAGGCGTAAGTAGGCCTGGGCGGTGAACTTCGCTCCGTTTGCGGAGTTTTATGCACTCCGTGGAGCACAAAAAACTCTGCTTCGCGATGTGCAGCTGAGTTTTTTTCCCGCTCGCGACCGGTAAGTTTGTGATCGCGAACGGTAAGTTCGTGAGCGCGAGCTACCGCTCGGGTAGAATTTCTACCCGAGCGGCAGGACTACCAGCATAAACTGCAGTTCGAACTTCGCAGAGTTTTTTTGTAACTTTGCGGAGTTCCGCGTAGCAAAACTCTGTGAACTACGCTCAGGCCTAGGCATAAGGCCCCATTCAAGACAGGCCGATGCACCACCCACCCCATTTCATTTCTCAGTTTTGTTCCCTGTGGAGAGGTGGGCTTCACTGCCCCTAATGTGGTGAACAGGTCTGCTCGACCTAAAAAGGTAAAGAAAGTGCAGTGCTAAAGAAGAGGTGCTTGCTAAAATTAACTACCTAGACTAAAGGAGATGCTTACAGAAATTAGTGTAGCTGTCAAAATTAAGAACATGCCTAGTAGTAGGAAAATGAGACTACGTTATGGCATTGTGCAGAGTGGTCAACTAGTTTCTGCTGGATGGAGTATTACTCCAGCTTTCATCAGGACCTTAAAGATGATAGGCTACTGCAACACAGTGTGAAAGGTATACAAATATAGAAGAACATTTGTTACATCAATATCGTGAAATGTACTTGAGGAAGACAAATTTCTCCCCGGAGCTTGGAACCCCAATGTCCACTGAAGACAGGGAAAGAATCTTCTGCCCAGCTTTGTGTGGGTGAAAGCCTCACCTCGCCCGGCGACCGCTCGGGAAATTGAGGCCCCGCTTGCTTTCTCTCCTGTTTTCATCCGAGCCTCCTGGGGTGTGTCCGTCTTCAGCACTGGAACCCCTTCTCCGGTGATAATTCCGATCCGGTTAGGGTGTCGAAGGATAATTAGGCGGAGTAGACGGATGAAAAAGCGGAGTCCGCTCTGTGCATTGAAAATTGTCGGAATAATAATCTGGTTATTTGTATCGTGATTCTAGTGAAGTGCTCCTTCGTCACTGCCTGCCTGCCGACATGACGTACAGCCAGCCTCCTTCTTAACGCATGCGCGTTCATGTATCCTTCCATGCCGCAAATTTCGCCATCACCAGAATTGCCGAAACACTCGTGGGCAGTCCGGCAGGCAGAGACGAAGGAGCACTTCACTAGAATCACGATACAAATAACCAGATTATTATTCCGACAATTTTCAATGCACAGAGCGGACTTCGCTTTTTCATCCGTCTACTCCGCTTGATTATCCTTCGACACCCTAACCGGATCGGAATTATCACCGGAGAAGGGGTTCCAGTGCTGAAGACGGACACACCCCAGGAGGCTCGGATGAAAACAGGAGAGAAAGCAAGCGGGCCTCAATTTCCCGAGCGGTCGCCGGGCGAAGTGAGGCTTTCACCCACACAAAGCTGGGCAGAAGATTCTTTCCCTGTCTTCAGTGGACATTGGGGTTCCAAGCTCCGGGGAGAAATTTGTCTTCCTCAAGTACATTTCACGATATTGATGTAACAAATGTTCTTCTATATTTGTATACCTTTCACACTGTGTTGCAGTAGCCTATCATCTTTAAGGTCCTGATGAAAGCTGGAGTAATACTCCATCCAGCAGAAACTAGTTGACCACTCTGCACAATGCCATAACGTAGTCTCATTTTCCTACTACTAGGCATGTTCTTAATTTTGACAGCTACACTAATTTCTGTAAGCATCTCCTTTAGTCTAGGTAGTTAATTTTAGAAAGCACCTCTTCTTTAGCACTGCACTTTCTTTACCTTTTTAGGTCGAGCAGACCTACCCTCAATGCGTGAGCATTGAAGGTGTCTGCTTCAGACCTATTGTGGCCCGTATTTAGGAATGTGGACAGCTATCAGACGCGCGCTTTGACGAGGTCAGATTTCACCTCGGGAGCGAGCGTCTGATAGCTGCGCATGCGCGAAGCAAAGCCCTTGCTCACACACAGACACAGGCAGCCCCCACCCCTCTGCATGCACGCACACACACACACACAGGCGCGCGCATGCACACGCAGGCATACGGCACACATACAGGCACACATACAGGCACACTATCCCCTACCTCGCATTCTCTCTCAATCACACATAGTCACGCATGCGCACACACATTCCCTCGCGCACACACGCACACACGCGCGCACACACCCCCCCCCGCCCCCCCAGGCATACACACAGGCACGCACGCACTTCACATCAGCCCTGGGCCCCACTCACCGACTGCGCTTTTCCGGCGGGGCTCCTCACGGCGCGGCGCGTCTCGTCGCCTCTTCTCAATCGGGGCTCCCTCAGGTCCGAGGAGTCCCGCAACAGGCGCCACACTCCTCCTTCTCCCCGGCCCCCTCCTGGGGACCCGGGCTACCTCGGACCGGCAGGGCGCTCCATGCGCCGGCAGCTCGCGGACCTCGGGAGGCGGGACTTCCGGTCGGCCGCGACCGGATTGGCCGGCTGGCCAAGAGCTTCCGGGTCGCCGCGGGACTTGTTTTTACCCGTAATGGCAGTGTCCAAAGCAAACTATAAACCCCTCACTGCAACGTGCTGTTAGCTGAAAAGCCAGGAACAGTGGATGCATTACATGAAGGGTCAGTTGCATTATGCTGCAGTGGAGGAGTAAATTATCCAACAGGGTTAACAAAATCACGCATCTAGGAAAGGAAAGGTATGCGCCATAATGTGACACAATCTGTAGCAACATTATTTCTTTATTTCGACATTTTAGCAACTATTGCAAAAAAACTAACACTGCTTAGAATGACGTGTAGAACTTTTGGTTTAATAAATTTTGATTCATTTGAGCTAAAAACATTTTTGGGGGGTGAAATCTTCAAATTATTATGGAGAGGGCGCATTAACACTCCTTGGCAAAACAAATGGGCCTGTTAAAAAAGATATTCCCCACAACAATGCGAGCAGCAGCCAACGTGTTTTGAGACCACGAGAAAAGAAAAATATTGTGCTGGCAGCTTTCTTCCGGAGCTCATCCCGGGCCTATATTCTGGTGCGATATAGAGGGAATGAATGCCTGAAACGAGCTTCGTCTGGAATTAGTGCAATACATAGGTTCTGCTCCAAGAGACCCGCCGGGGGCTGCGACATTGCAAAATAATATTTGAATGCAAAACTCCTTCCTCACAATGAATAATCATTAGTCCCAATTTTGAAAGACGATTGTAATGTAATTATATAGCGCCTAATACCCCTGACGACACGTTGAATGTCCATGTGTTGACATTTTTACAGCACCGTTTCAAACGTGCTCCGGGCCAGAGAGGGAGTAAACCAGGTTTCACAAGCGCCAAGAGTTTCAGCCCGTGATCAACAGGTGTTTGTGACAGGCCCAGAATACATCCACTAAATGACGGATTTGGGATGTGAGGCGGTGGTGTCCCTCCCAGGAAGCATGCCCGGGGGCCTGGCAGACACGTGGGTCGGACTTCTCTCCAGGAAGTGCAGCAAAACATTGTGCCAGAGGGGATCTGGGCTGCAGGGACACGGGTCCAGCGCCGCCCCTCCCCCTCCCGCGGCTGGCTCCAGGAAGCAGCTGCACACACACACATATCCGGGTTTCTCCACTTTGGAAGTATACTGGCTGCAAAGTGTTAGGGAAACATGGCGACGGCGCTGCAAGGGAGGCACAACCAGCTGGATCTGTTGATCCGGGCAGGTAAGGGCTGCAGTGTGCCCGGGCAGAGAGGAGGGTGCGTGCCCCGTGAGCGTGCAGCGAGAGTGTGTGGAGCGAGCTGCAGGCTGGGGTGTCTGCTGCCCCCGCCCCTCTCAAAACAAGTGCATGCCACACGGGGTCGGGGCACCACCGATAAGGGGCACTGGGAAGGAAGGGCGACAGCTTGTCCGTCACGGGGCACTGTCATTCTGGTGTAAAAACAGCAATGCCATGTGTCCTGAAAACTACCGGAACTAACTCGGGCTCCTCACGCGCCCCTGCATCCGGAAATATTTACAACAGACTCGGTATTGTCACTGAGTAGACGAAAGCTTGCACTTCTGAGTTGAGACGGTCAGTGCATTGCAACACTTAGAAGGTGCCACAGCGCTTGCTTTTGAACTAGCCACCGCGGAGGTGTTTGGTATAGTAGTGTTTCGGTGTTGCAGTGGTGCCAAACACACGGATCGAGGATTTACTGTCGGATCAGCGCAAGCAGTGTAGTTCCGCTACTTGCGGATCCTTCGGATGAGGAAGGCATCGACGCCGAGTCGTAAATAGCCAGTGCAGTCACACCCCTGCCCTCCCCACCTGCCCCATAAAAGGCAGCGGATACATGAAACCGGTGACGCGCAGCGGGACCTGTGAGACTCCTACCGGGACCCGCGGAGCTCCATTGCGTCATGCTCAGTTCTTGACATAGGAATCTCAAAGTGTAGGTATTCGGTATCCCAGAGTGCCTTTTGCTTCTGAGCAGTGCAGGTACTCTCGTGCTAAATACATTGCATCACTGGTACTCGATACCTGTAAGTGTCTGCCGATTTAAAGCACTGGATGGTGAACAGTGCGCTACGCCCAGCAAGTTTCTTGTGAATCTAAACGTCTTCTACTTCTTTCCCGCAGAAACACAAGAGAGTAGATCTAATTTCATACAAGGTGGTAATTGTGCCCCCAAATGTCTTTATTTGACAGTTTCCAGAGCGCATGTGCAAGTCGTGGCATTATGTAAAACTAAGAAACCAGAGATCAATCCTGGCTTCCCCTCCTGACCAAATTTGTTATTCAGGACAATTACTTTATCAGCCCCCTTTTTCTTTCTCGTCTCATTTGACAGCACATTTGAAATACGCGGTACAAACACCTTTCTTGGCTTTAGTTTAATAGACTAACGTTGCTTCAAAGGGAACAACACCCGAGGCACCCGATTAGGGGTCTTGATTCAATAATCACATCGTCTTAAGAGCGTTGTGGGCAGGAATGTATTTAATGTTTTGATACTGTCACCTCTAATAAACCACTCACAGCACTGATATAATCGAACGTACTAGTGTGGCTAGCTTCCGTATTTTAACATTTTTTTTCGTATTTTGAAATGTCTTTATCATATTGGCACGGGTGCACGGTTTACATAGCAGATATTTTGATGGTTCAATTACAGTGTTGAAGCTCAGAACGGGCAGCTCTACTAACCTGCCACCCCTTCACGGTGAGCGCTGAATGCTAGCGTCCTTTCCCATTTTGAGCATACATACCCATAGTTGCCAAGGTTTCAGATTACTATGTGTGGCATTTGCATAATTATGAGTGACATTTCAACAACTAAGAGTGACACGTTTCTCACGAACAAAATGAAGCACTGAAGACGAGGGAAACAGTTAAATATCACAAATTGCACCCATTTGAGCACCAAGAAACTTTTAGGAGATCTTAAAAGTGCTGCTAAGTGCCAGAAATGGAAGGACACTTGTCTATTACCCTGTAACCCGATCTTACTGTGAAACACGTGTAACCATAAGGGCCGCCCAGACCTCTGAGGCCGTAACCTAACACAGCCTCCACATAATTTAGCATAGACAGTGTTAACACAACATTGCAGAGCAAATGCATGATTCCATTAGCATAGCAAAAGTTATAACTATTTGCATTGTAAATGACAAAGCTATTCATTTAGCTATTTCCAAAACCAACACATTAATAAAAAAAAGTCATTTACAATACTAATAGCTCAAACTTTACTAATGCGAGACCTATTGCATTGCAAATGCTTGTTTAACTATACTTTGAGCATAACTGTGGCTAATTGCGCCGCTTTCTATTTTCGCACCGTCATACGACGGTATGGGTGGTGCATGGAGCGACTGCCTAGTCCCAGATGATGATATGCCGCCACGAGGGTGGTCTGATGGGAATCTTTTAGCCCAGTGAGACTCAACACACTTTTTTACACATGCATCCGTGTGATCCGCGTTCACCCTTCAGGACAGCACACCACTTTCGGACCTGGTCTTTCTCTTTCTGTGTTGTTTATCTTGAGTACAGGGGCATGAGTTGACAGGTCGTTAAATTATTTCCCCTTTTGACCCTCTGCACATTTGTTTTTTTAGGCTTTAATTACAGCCTCCAAGCGCTATATTCTTAAATAGCTTTGTCCTGCCTGCAACAAGGCAGGACATGCTCTCTCCTAACGCTTTTTAAAATTTTATAGCACACATTTGCAATGCAATAGGTTTCACATTTGCGAGAGTTTAAGCTACTGGCATTGTAAATGACAATGCCTTTTATTTATCGGTTTTAAAAAAACACATAAATAAAAGGCATTGTCATTCACAATGCCAATAGCTCAAACTCTCATAAATGGGAGACCTATTGCATTGAATATGCTTGTTTTTTCAGGTTCTCCCGTCGAAATCCTTCCCCCAGGATGGGCAGACTGCTATGTTCACCCTCAATGTTCCTATCCCAAGGGGAGCAAAAAGCTCACAAGGAAATAAGTGATAACAGGAGTTTGGGGATTGCCTTTCTGGCACTTACAATGAGCTGCACCCACCGCCCCTGGGCACAAGAAAGACAATCTGCCCTTTAACTGATGGCTCACCTCCAATCTTCATGCCGTAAGGGACACACAGCCCTGTAAACACAATGATTGGTGTTCAATTGATACAATCCTAAAAAAAGGAATCATTGGTGGACCAGCCCATATTGGTGTAGGGCCCTACAGCTGGGGGACAGATAGTTTTTTGCTCCTGGGGTGGATAAATGAGGTGTAAATGGCCTTTCTGTCAGTACATATTTATAAACTAAGCCCAAACAAATACATATTTGCTTTCACTTGCCTTGGAGTGTGGTTGCAGTATTCAGGCTCGGAGATTCAAAGGGAGAGAAAGACTATCCTAGGACATGGCTCTGGCAGTCTGATGCGAAGTAACCACACAGTATAGCATGAGGCAGAAGGGCTATAAGACTAATATAACATTCCTCCCACTGAGGGTAGGATTTTACAAATTAGAAAGGGAGAAACAAAGAGAAACATTGGAGTGTTGGGGTAGAAGGCGTATACCAGCCATTGTAAACCCTGAGCCACTTCATAGTCTTCAATGGAGCTCTCAACATTCCAATGTTCTAATATCTATGAAAGCTAAAGTGAAACACGATCCATCTATAAAAAGGAATATTAGATTTTGTATTTTTTTTTAAATAACATTTCACAGTAGATGTTCTTGGAAAGTTATTTCACTAGAGCGTCTAGAAAGTCTGGGTTAACAAATTATCCTTCAAGTCAGTGCCTTGTGCTGGATGAAAGTAAACTAGAAATGTCACTTTGATCAGTCTAGTTTCCAAGAGCAAGTCACAAAATGAACTTTTTCTTCTTCTATTAATTCCCAGTACAGCTCTTCATTTGAGCTGTGGACAAGGTCAAAGCAGCGTTACCCCCTGAAGAATTCACCTGTCTTCATCTTCAATCACAAGGATGACAACAGCAACATACATATAAAACGGGTTCACTTTTTCTTAAACCACTGTGGGTTTCTACACCATGAATTTGAAAGCAGAACAACATTAGCTGTCGTTTAAGTTATAAAATATATAGTAAGAATCTCTAATTATGCATCCAGAAAACAAAATTATAAACATATGTACTTTTTAAATCTAATTAACTCCCGGTTTATAAGGAAATAACCAGCAAGGAGGAATGGATTTTACTTTTATGTACATGCAACTTTCAGTATTTCATACAGAGGACTTTCTGGTCTGCTGTAACAACAAGGTCTTGAGAAATTATGTCACAAGTGTACGCCTCAAACTGTTGCTATGCTTTATTTTCCAATTTCATAAATCAATGCTCTTGTAGAGCCAAAGGTTTTATTCTGATTAATGATTGAATAAATAAGTGGAACCCCTACTGTTTTACCAAGCAACTGGCTCTCATTGGCTGTGTATCACTTGTGCACTATGTGCAAAATGTATTGCAATCTATATAACCCCATGTTAACTTCTGTAAATTGAACAAGACCACCAAGGTACTTAGCTCCCCTCATGTGATAATAGAAAAAGCTACATTTGGAACCTTAGGGTTTTGTGTCTATATTTTTAGATTCCACATCAGTTTAACTAAGGTAATTATTTCATGTAAGGATTTAGTGGATTAAGTAGAGTAGTTCCCTAGGAGGTTACAATAATCAAGGTATGTGTTGAGAGAGACTGAGGTTCAGAAGATAAAATCAGAAAAGTCATCAAGAAACTGTATATTGTATCTGGAGCAGATAAAACAAAGTGTGGTGGTGAAGTGAGAGTCAAGTCAAGTCAAGTCAGAGAATTTGTATAGCGCACTACATACCCAGAGGGTCTCAAGGCGCTTAGGAAGGGGAGGAGGATTACTTGTCAAATATCCACGTTTTAAGTTGCTTTCTGAATGCTAGGTGGTTCTGGGTAAGGCGAAGGTAAGCGGGGAGTGAGTTCCATGTTTTAGCCAGGTATGAGAAGGATCTGCCTCCCATGGTGGTCTTGTTGATACGAGGTACAGTGGCGAGGGCTTGGCTGGAAGAGCGTAGTTGGCGGGAGGGGGTGTAGAAGGACAGTCGTGAGTTGAGGCATTCTGGTCCGATGTCGTAGAGTGATTTGTGTGCGTGGGTTAGCAGTCGGAAAGTGATCCTCTTATTGACGGGTAGCCAGTGGAGGTCTTTAAGGTGACCAGAGATGTGTTCGTTGCGTGGGATGTCTAATATGATCCTGGCTGAGGCGTTTTGGATTCGTTGAAGTTTCTTCTGGAGTTTAGCGGTAGTACCTGCGTAGAGGGTGTTTCCGTAGTCCAGTCGGCTCGTGACCAGAGCATGGGTGACTGTTTTCCTTGTTTCGGTGGGGATCCAGCGAAATGTTTTTTTGAGCATGCGAAGAATGTTGAAGCAGGATGAGGATACGGCGCTGACTTGTTTGTTCATTGAGAGTGAAGAATCCAGGATGACGCCTAGGTTCCGTGCGTGGTCTGTCGGGATGGGTGCTTTTCCGAGGGCTTCCGGCCACCAAGAGTCGTCCCATGCAGAGGGGGATGTACCTAAGATGAGGACTTCTGTTTTGTCTGAGTTCAGTTTCAGACGGCTTTGTTTCATCCATTCGGCAACTTCTTTCATTCCTTCGTGTAGGTTGGTTTTGGCCGTGATAGGGTCTTTGGTGAGAGAAAGGATCAGTTGAGTGTCATCCGCGTAGGAGATGATGTTGAGATTGTGTTGGCGAGCGATGGCCGCAAGGGGGCTCATGTATACGTTGAAGAGGGTGGGACTAAGTGATGATCCTTGTGGTACGCCACAGATGACTTCAGTGGCCTCGGACCTGAATGGTGGAAGGCGGACTCTCTGGGTTCTTCCGGTGAGGAACGAGGTGATCCATTCAAGTGCTTTTCCTTGTATTCCGATGTTATTGAGGCGTTGTAATAGGGTGCTGTGGCAGACTGTGTCGAATGCTGCAGAGAGGTCGAGGAGGATGAGGGCGACTGTGTCTCCATTGTCCAGTAGAGTTCGAATGTCGTCTGTTGCTGCGATGAGGGCGGTCTCAGTGCTGTGTTTTGCTCGGAAGCCAGATTGTGAGGAGTCGAGGGATTTGTTGGCTTCGAGGAATGCGGCGAGCTGGTTGTTGACAGCTTTCTCGATGACTTTGGCGGGGAATGGAAGGAGCGAGATGGGGCGGTAATTTTTGAGTTCGGTGGGGTCCGCTGTTGGTTTTTTCAGAAGGGCGGTGAGTTCAGCGTGTTTCCAGTCTTCCGGGAAGGTGGCGGAGTTGAAGGAGCAGTTGATGACGTCTCGGAGGTGCGGTGCTATGACGGAGTCTGCTTTGTTGAAGATGTGGTGAGGACATGGGTCTGTGGGGGATCCTGAGTGGATGGAATTCATCAGGCGGATTGTGTCCTCAGTGGAGATTGGGTTCCAGTCGTTAAGGGTGTTCATGGGGGGAGAATGTTCAGCAAATGGTAGGGTGGGTTGGTCTCCGGGTTGGTTGTCGAAGCTGTTGTGGATGTCTGCAATCTTGTTGTGGAAGAATGAGGCTAGGGAGTCGCAGAGTGCTTGAGAGGGGGTGATGTCGTTGGAGTTGGCCGAGGGATTGGAAAATTCCTTGACGATGTTGAAAAGTTCCTTGCTGTTGTGGGCGTTGTTGTCAAGTCGATCCTTGAATGCTGTTTTCTTGGCCTTTCGGATTAGTTGGTGGTGAGTGCGGGTGGCGTTTTTGAAGGCGTCCTTGGTGCTAGTGGTTGGGTCTTTTTTCCAGGCCTTTTCAAGGGAGCGGCAGAGTTTCTTGGACTTCTTAAGATCATCGTTGAACCATGAGGCCTTCTTGCTGCCAGGTTTGCTTTGACGTTTTTTCAGTGGTGCTAAGGTGTCGGCGGTGTTGGATAACCATAGGGTGAGGTTGGTGGCGGCTTGGTTTGCGTCAGAAGAGTGGGCTGGGGTGTTTAGAAGGAGCGATGCGGAGATCTGGTCCGTAGTGATTTTGTTCCAGTTTCTTTGCAGAGTTGGTTGGAGGTGGTTGGTGGGTTTTGGTTTGTTGTAGGTGAAGTGAACGCAGCTGTGGTCGGTCCAGAGGAGATCCGAAGTGTGGCTGAAGGAGACATGATTGCTGGAGGTGAAGATGGGGTCGAGTGTGTGACCTGCGATGTGGGTGGGGGAAGTGACTAGTTGTTTAAGTCCGAGGTTGGCGAGGTTGTCCAAGAGGGTGGTGGTGTTGCGGTCGTTGATCTTTTCAAGGTGAAAGTTGAGGTCTCCCAGAAGGATGTAGTCTTTGGAGGGGAGTGCGTGTGGGGTGATGAAGTCCGTGATGTCTTCACTGAATTTTGCGCGGGGTCCTGGTGGTCTGTAGAGGAGGGTGCCTCTGAGTGTGGTCTTGGGGTCGATGTGGATCTGGAAGTGAAGGTGTTCGGAGTTAGCGAGGTTGGTGTCAGAGCTGGTTGAGATGCGGATTGATTTCTTATGGACGATAGCGATTCCTCCTCCTGTGTGGCCGGTGCGGTCCTTGCGTGTGATCTTATACTCTTCAGGGATGGCAATGGTGATGTCTGGGGCGGAGGAAGCGTTCATCCATGTTTCTGTTAGGAAGGCGACGTCTGGAGAGATGGTGTCTAGTAGATTCCATAGGTCAATGGCGTGTCTGTGGACCGATCGAGTGTTGAGAAGGATGCATTGTAGGTGGTTGGGGTCGGGAATCTGTGTTGTGGTTGTAGCGGGGATGTTGTCGGTGCCGATGAATTTGCAGGAGTAGCAAGAGAAAGGTCCGTGGGTGTGTCCAGGGGCGGCTTGGACGCAGTTGGGAGCGCGACCGGGGTTAAGGGCTAGGAGGGTGGCGGCATCGTAGGTAATGCGGGGGGGCTGGGCAGCGCGAGGGGCAGGGGGTCTGGCGCTGGGCGCGGTCCAGGCGCGGACGGGCGTAGACGGGCTTACCTTTGGCGCACCTTCGGCGCGGGTTGGGCGCGAACGCTGCGCGCGGGAACTACTGTCATATATGGATAGTGGAGGGGGAGGGGCGAGGGCGTCTCAGCTGGGAGGCGGGGCGGGCACACGAG
Source organism: Lissotriton vulgaris (assembly GCF_964263255.1). Classification (NCBI taxonomy): domain Eukaryota; kingdom Metazoa; phylum Chordata; class Amphibia; order Caudata; family Salamandridae; genus Lissotriton; species Lissotriton vulgaris. The sequence continues at coordinate 484,792,953 of NC_141694.1, read as the reverse complement.
GACAACAACAACAGTCAAAATGGAGGCGGAGGGGGGAGCAGAGCGGAGCGCTACAGTTAGACGCGCAAAACAGCAGTGACAATCACCAAACAATGTAAAACAATGTAAATCAAGCAAAGAGGCAGGCAGTAGGCAATTGTAGTCGGCAGATGCACAGGCAAAGCAGCGCTACGATACCAGAACCAGCAGGGGACGCTGGGAGCGACCACTCGGCTCGAGGAGAGGAGTGAGTCACAGCGCACTAAGGTGGAGAAGCGCTCTTTGAGGACAGTGGGAGGGCGTCTCAGCTGGGAGGCGGGGCAGGCACACGAGGACAACAACAACAGTCAAAATGGAGGCGGAGGGGGGAGCAGAGCGGAGCGCTACAGTTAGACGCGCAAAACAGCAGTGACAATCACCAAACAATGTAAAACAATGTAAATCAAGCAAAGAGGCAGGCAGTAGGCAATTGTAGTCGGCAGATGCACAGGCAAAGCAGCGCTACGATACCAGAACCAGCAGGGGACGCTGGGAGCGACCACTCGGCTCGAGGAGAGGAGTGAGTCACAGCGCACTAAGGTGGAGAAGCGCTCTTTGAGGACAGTGGGAGGGCGTCTCAGCTGGGAGGCGGGGCGGGCACACGAGGACAACAACAACAGTCAAAATGGAGGCGGAGGGGGGAGCAGAGCGGAGCGCTACAGTTAGACGCGCAAAACAGCAGTGACAATCACCAAACAATGTAAAACAATGTAAATCAAGCAAAGAGGCAGGCAGTAGGCAATTGTAGTCGGCAGATGCACAGGCAAAGCAGCGCTACGATACCAGAACCAGCAGGGGACGCTGGGAGCGATGAAGAGACCTGAATGGAGAGTCTGTGGATGATGGCAAGTCAACTCATGATTTGATGCGTACGTTTGGTGGATGATTGGATATATGACAATGGCACAGGCTGCTGTGGGAGTGAACTAGGTCTATGTACTGGGGTCAATATCTAGGATTTCACGGGTGATAAGGTCAGCAATCTATAATACATGCCTGTGCGCTAAGAGGGAGTTTATGTCCAAAGTGTGAAAGGAGGACGAGAAGAGTGCTGGAAGAGGTGTGATATGTGAGGTGTGTCTACTACTAAGGAGGCTGTTTCTAGGCTAGTGAAGTGAGGAACGACGGAGTTCCTTGCATTTCACTCACCCTTTGCTTTTTGTTAGTGATTGGGGGTAAGTTAAAGAATTTGTGGAGAGAAACGGGGCCTTTGAAGTCTGAGGCAGAGGTTGCAAGAGAAATGTCAGGAGTAGCCTCTAATTTATGTCCAAGGACCTTCATCAGATTTTGCATTCCAAGTTGAGCAATTATTATTTTGTGGTCACTATTCTAGAACAACTTGAGACTCAAAACACTTCTGATGATACCATAAATAGATTAAATTATTAAGTAGTTTCATATGAGGGCCATTTTTACCAATACTGTAAGAGGCAAGAAAGTTTGAGTGTGGAGCTTCAGAGCAATTTGGGGAAACTAACAGCTTTCAAACATAAACGCGTAGGTATGTATCCTATCTTGAAGTTTAGTTCCAATGCAGACTAAAACATTTTCTACAATCTACATTGAACAAAGAAAAACTCCAATATCTTGGCCTGCAAAATCAATATAGGACACATGAAAATGTATGTGTAGGTACATAGGTAATCGTCGAACATACATTTTTACGTGCAAAATTACTACATTTTTGAAGAATGTATTTGAACTGTTACTTCGTGTGAGCATGAATTTCAAAATAAACTCATTTGGAAGTACAGCAAGGGAATTAAAAGGCTCTAATGCTTACTTGTGATATATTGATGGGGTACATATGTTGCAATTCCAAAACAACTCGACTAAAATTAAAGGAAAAACATGATTCGAACACTGTGAAGTTAATTTGGTCAGCTCTTCAAGCCAGTCAGAGTTTTAAAGAAAACACATTTCAAGAAGAGTAAGAAAGTTGGACCTTCGGGCATTTTGAAGTGAGCTCCTACATTTCCCTGCATTCTGTAACATCACTCTTTTGGATTCAGAGTCAATCGGTATACGGAAGAACTGGCAGTGCAATTGTATTTTAGCCTTGAGATAACCCCAACAGCATTAATGGTGTTTTATCAGGATTAATACAGTACTGAGAGAAACTTCTATCTAAGTTTAGCATTAAAAAAGCCAATATGTTTTAGTTTACCATTACACTTAATTGATTGCTACAGCTTCGGTTGGCAAGACAGATGGGGTTTCCCTTCTATTGAAAGCCAATTAAGATAAGGAATCTTGTGCTTGGAATACAAGGTGAAAACTAACAGCGGTGGCGTTTCCAGACACATGATATCCTGAGCTGAGTTTACATTACTCATGACGTGCAATGATAATATCCCTAATGACATATGAAATGACATTGGTAACACGGGGCATTGCAAGGGAACCAGTCATAGTTACTTTAGGGCACAAGTTATAGTTCCTTGAGATAAGTATGACTGGTGAATTTCAGAGGTTTTGTAAGTTTAAAACGTTATTTTTAAACAGAACCTTTTTTGTTTTTCAGTGAATTTCTAGGTTTTATTAAACGTCAAATTGGATTTCCATCGCTGTGCGCAGCATGGGGTTGGACGCACTGCCTGGCCCGGGCCAGATCCTGCATCCAGCCGCCAACCCCTAAACCCCACCACGCACGGCCAATGCCAGACCCTGTGTGTAAATCCTCACAGTCACTCACCCTCTTTTTAAAAAAAATGGTTTGCTTCACAGATCCGACCCAATTCTCCAGCGCTGAGCCTCAACACAATTCAGTGGATCCACTGAATCACAAAAAAAAAAAATATATATGACCCCCCCACTCCCCGTCCCAGGTGGTCGGGTACTCATACCCTGTTCCCTTTTATGTTATTTCATAATATGCCAGTCACAACTTTTCCTTCAGGTCGCAGCAAGCCATTCATAGCGTGCAGTTAACCTCACAGATCTGCAGATCCACCATAGTTTATCGCAGCAAACTAATCACAATGCAGAAGGATCCGTGGTGGATTCGCATATATATTTAATTTTTCAAAAACTACTGAACGGATTTACACCAAATCACAAAAAAGCATGCTTTCTGGATCAAGCTCTAGCTAGCTGCCAAATTTAGCATAATTCGTTTTAGCAGTTTTGGTGTGGCACGGTCTGATTTCCCTATAAAAATTGCATGAGAAAAAAAGTGTTCAATTCTTGGCCGCCCCCACTTGACGGATTTACCCAAAAGTTTCCAGAAAGGAGCTGAGGAGAAGGTTATTGATCAACCAAAAAATACATTTACTATGGAAACGTGGTCTAACTAGAACTATTTTGGGTGTTTGTGTGTGCGCACGCAGATGTATGCAGGTACATCCCTCTACAAAGCCTAAGCCCATACTGATGCACACAACTGTTACATATCCAGATACTCAAATTAATGTAATGAAAACATATGAATACATTCCCATATACACAACAGATTTATATATCTGTATACATACACATACAAACGCACACACACACATATATTTTCATATGTACATACACACACGCAAGTACATCCCCATACAAAGTCTAATCCCATATTGACAACAGTCACATATTCATGTAATGCATAAATATACATAGATTCCCATATAAATAAACATTTCATTTTTTATTGTATTTATATATAGACAGACACAGACATATAGCATGAAAGGGTATAGTTCTGACTTATACTGGTGCTCCCTGTGTCTCGACAAAGCTAAGCCTTTCTGAAGAGCAGTAATGACAGCAGACCACGTGTCAGGGTTGCTTGAACATTCCAGGCTGACTTGCATCGAGTGGTAAAATGCTTTTGATGCTTTACAACTCTGAATGGATGGCACTAGCTAATTCTATGCTTAAAGACTTTGCTGTATAAATGGCAAAATACTTTGTCCATTCATACCTCAGTGTGGATGGCAGTGTTCTAATCCTATGCTTAAAAACGTTGCTAGAAAAACAGACATTTGAGGTAAGCATATTAGAGTGTTGCTGGTGGTGTAGGGTGCGCTACAGGGGAGCTGATCTAAACTTAAAAACTACCCAGAGTTCACTGCTTTGTTTGTGCATACTTTATGCAGCAATCTACGCCTGAAAGGGTATTGTTTTGATATCTGTATATTGATTCACATATACATAAACACAACAGAATCATCCCTATACAAAGTACAGACCAATTCCTATATCTTCACATATGTACATATACCATTACAATGTTGTTGTACATGCATTGTTGTATACATAGCAGAGGTATTGTTTTTTCAATGTCTTGTTCATACTATTGTTGTAAATGTTTGTGAGTATTGTGATCATGTAAGAAAGAGCCAGCTCTTGACAAGTCTTCTGAAGCGGAGATGGTTCTTGATGGCTCTTGTGGGTAACAAATTTAATTGTTAGGCCACTTGCACAGAGAAATATATTCAACCCATATTTCTTTTCTTGTATATTTGGATTTTGATATGTGAAGCCAGTTGAGAGCATGGGTTCCTGTGTTGAATATCATTTATTATTTTCTTCATGATGAGGAATCTTTGCCATTCATTGCCGTATGGGTGATAGAAAGTATCTTGAACAAGGACCGTCTGACAACTGGTGGCCAGAGGAGGGCCTTCAAGATAGAGGAGATATTGGCTTGTGGTTTACATGTAGGAGTAGTCTGGCAGAAGAGTTCTGAATTCTCTCTAATCTTTTCATGGTTGATAAAGATTAGCCGTAATATAGGTCATTAGAGTAATCTAGATTTGATAGAACATGAGATTGTTGCTTGCACCTTGTGGGGGAGCCCTACATGTGGGAGGATGCATTGAAGCATTTTCATGACAAGAAAGATTGATCTGGATAGTTTATCCACTGGGCATTCATGGACAGTTTGGAGAATTTCAAGTTTTTTTTTTACCTTCTTGGATATTTTCTGTGGTGGTTCTAGATCATTAGGCCAGGAGCAGAGAGGAATATACATTTTCAATCGCCACAGGTAAGTATTTCCATCTTGGAGGTGTTCGATTTGAGGTGGCTCCATGACATCCACTGGTCAATGGCCCAGAGGCAACTGAAGATTTTTGCGTTTCCAATGTCCTTGGGGCTTTTGAATTTAAGAACAATCTGTGTGTCGTCTGCGTAGTTATAGCAGGTAAACTCAAAACAATTGATCAGTTGTGGTAAGGATATCAAGTACATGTTGAAAAGGAGGGGTTAGATGACGGAACCTTGTGGAACTCCTGCTTTCATGCTGTAGGGTTTTGACGAGAAAGGAGCAATATGGATCACATTTGTTCTATTGTGTAGGTAAGATGAGATCTATTGGAGAGTGATACTTTATATCCGGACTTCCTTGAGTCCTAGGATTAAAGTGTCATGATTGCCTAAGTTGAAGGAAGCTGAAAGGTCCGGAGAAGTAATGCAGCAACCCTATTCTGGTCCACTTTATTATAATGGTATCCCAAATGAACATTAATACTGATTCAGTGCCTCTTCCTAGATGCAATCCTGCCTGGAAGTCGGAAAGTAGGGGATATTCTTCAATGAACTGTGACATCTGGGCGAAGGCTGCTCTTTTTTATAATTTTGTGTAGGAATGGTTTATTTGCTATGGGTCTGTAACTTTTGAGTCCAGGTTTACTCTCTTATATCAGAATACAAAACTAATAAGGCATTATTACAGCATTTTACCACAGGTCACCTGCAATCCATTTTCAGACCCAACTCGAAAGAAAAAACCTCTATAAGTAAGACATTTGTAAGGAACTCCACAGCTCCATCATAACGTGGACAACGTTTTTGTAAAGAGTCTTTTTCCATCAGCCCTTGACTTTTATAGACTAACAATTTAATGCACCCTCTTAAGGAGAGTTTTTGACCTGGGGTCACTACAGAAGTGTTGGTGGGTTCTACGCTAGATGAGTTTGGCAGATGTGCAGGATGCAAACCTTCCGGCTGCATGGAGTTTAATACACTTTTCAGTAGCTTTCCCTACCATGAACCATCTGATTCTACTTGATTGGCTAAGAAAACTTGGTACTACTGAAGGCTATGCTTGGGGGAGTTTCCAACATTTCTTAGCAGATAGATCTTTGAAAATTAGAATAGGTGCCTATTAATCTACAATGGACCCTATTAGCTTTGGGGTCCCCTAGGAACCATATCTGTCTCCAATTTTGTTTCATCTCTAGATGGCCATGCTAGTTGAGTTAATCCAAGCTCAAGGCTTAACCACTTTCGGTATGCCGAAAATATCCAGATTACATTAAAGATGTCTAATAATTTAAGTAGTATGGCTACAAAACTCTTCTTTGTCTGGGGGTGACATCATTAGTTCTTTATGGGTTATGTTTCTGTTTTCTGGATCAGCACAAGGATATCGCTATGCGGATCTGCTCTTTTAAAATTTTTTAAACATAATCATATCAGGTTCAGCAGTGAATGAAACTTCCACATATAGGCTTATGACACTTAGTAATTGGAAGAGGCATCATGAGCCATTGGAAGTTTAACCTAACTGAGCCCTCAATTAGTAAATAGCACTGCTAAATAGTAACTAAGATAATATATCTAGTATATGCGTAGTTAGAAGAATTTAATTCAGACACTGTTGTCATTATGCTTTTGTTTAAAATGAGGCATCCAGTAACTTCACAATTGCTTATTAATCAGCTTTGGTCTCCAGCTGTTTCACAGTAGGTTTGCACTTCTTTCCTTCTTTATAGGCTATGGTCCTCCAGGCTAACAAGAAAAGTGTGCCGAATATTAGATATACACTTGAAACTAGTCCGTAGCCAGTATTAAAACTGAAACAGGGCGGAAGCACACTGCCTTGACATCCCAATACCCAGTCCACTCAGACTACAATCGATACACTGAAATACCTCCCTTCATGAGCTATAAATGTTCCATCAATTGGTAAGCTCTGCAAGGAAAAATCATCAACCAATGGCTTATTGTTACAGTGTCTACGTGCAGGTGTAAGTGTTTTTTTTTGTTTTTTTTTAGGAGGGGGGTGGTAAAGATCCCAAACTCCATCAGAGTTGTATCCTTTTAACATATTTGATCAGACACTTCAGGGACGAATTTAATTATGTAAGTAAAGAATCGATTCTCCACTCCAATGCAAGCAGTTTAAAGAGGCAAATTATAGCCGAGGATATTTTTTATCAAGTACTGGAAATAAAACAATTTCTTTTACCATGGGAAGTACATGAATCATAAATGTTTTGCAAATGGCTCTGTGATAAGGCAGTCTTTACTGCTATAACTGTCGAATAAAGAAATAAGACAACAAGCAGTTAGTTGGTTAGGTGAAACGCATCTTTACAAACATTTTTAATAAGGTCTTTTTTACTGGCATCAGGTATACAGTCAGCAAGCGAAGTATAGATACAAAGGCAGGGCTATAAGTGTAGTACTATGCAGCTTTAACATGTGGTGAGACCAGTGTATTTAATCCAGTTAAGAGTCTGGTACTCGGATGAAGAAACGTTCAAGGGAGCTGAATACAGTCGCAGTCGAGGCCCAGACTAAAAGTCTATCGATAGCCACAAGCTTCTCTCATCACTGACCACATTCGATGAATAAATTTGACAGATGGTTACAAGACTTTGGGTGTACTGTGCCAGCTGTAATGTTGGTGAGAACTTAATTTGTGCAGGTGTGTGCTGTTTTGAATCTTATATGTTCATAATATGAATTGACATTCAACAGAAGAAAACCGAGGAATTCAGCATGGCTTTCGGGAAAACATCAACAGCATAAAGTATACTTGCTACAAGTAGTGGTCAGAATAAAGCTGTCATTTGGTTCCAAATATCTATGTAATAAAGCCCTCTCAAAAATGAACATAATTATTCGGTTGACAGAACTGTCATTTCACAAATCTGTAACTCAGCAAGCATAGCCATAACCAGGAACTGCATAACTTAAAATACAAATCACATGCTGGATGTACTGCAACGTAGTCCAATACCATGAACCAATAATATGTGAGGGTCTGCTTGTGGCTACTATACTTTCCACGAATATGGAAAATTAATCCAATCAAGGTAATCTTCCAAAGTACCTCATTTTGGAATAGCCCTCTTTCTGCCTTCTTTCCCTTGTACTGTGTTTAAGTCTAATAGTGAGAGCAGATAGACATGTTATCTTTTAAAAGCACAAGTTTGAATAATTTTTAATGGTCAATTGGTGGAAGCATTGTGCACTAGGGTGGAAAGGTAAAAGTAGATCTTCCAGGTAAAAACAATTGAAAATACGGAATGAAAAAATCTAGCAACCATGTCTTCACCACACATGTGATGCACTGTAGACTCTTCAGAGGACCAGCATACTCAATTAGACAGAATCAAAACATCACATGTGAAATGGCTATTATATAGATATGCACTCTTCTTTCTAAAACATACTATAATGCTTTGCTACGTTATCTGCTATGAATGGATGATTCTAGAACATGCACCGTTCTGTACCATTTACCTTGCACCACATCTCTCCCACAGGGCAACACAATTAGGCTTAACTTCCCACACCACTCAAGCAACAACACAGTGCAGGACTAATGAATACTCCTCTACCATTGTGGCAAACACCACTCAAAGCCAACATACACCACACAACCGTCCAATTGATATGCTTTGGGAATTCCTTACCACGTGAACCCAACACACTTTTAATGTGATATAAGTGGCTACCACTGGACACTTCACTATTCTCCTGGTACCCACTACACATAGGCTTTCCAACGTAAGTTGTTTAAACTACTATAAGGCCTATCTCTCCCATTGGCTAACACTGGGTTACCTGATTACATTTAATAAGTGTGTTGGGAGCAGATATAGAGGTACTGTTTAGAATCTAATTAATTGTAATTTAAAATCCTCTTGAATTGTAAAGTCGAATTTAAGTCACAATTCTGAAAATGCCACTTTCAGAAAGTTGGCATTTTCTGGTTCCAATCATTTGTGCCTTCTACCAATATCCTGGATAACATGGCATTGTGAATGGCTCTGCTGTTCTGGTTTGTGCAATGCTTCAAGATAGCGACAAAAGGGGGACTTGCTGTAGGCAGGATGGACCATCCTGCCAAGATGGCTGGGGGCAGAGCAGACCCTGCCCGCTTACTCTCTGAAGGGCTTGCCTACAGCACACACAATGAAAACTCACTCTCGCCTAATGTCAACTCAGACAGTGTGCAGACTTGACATGGGAAGGCAATAACTTTACAGAACCAGATGTGCGGCTATGACAAGATGTCTCCTCACACACAAAGGCGGTTACCAAATATTAATATTGGACCCACAGAAAAACTCTTCAGAATACTCCTGAACCAGTGGACATTACAGAAGGAATAATGATCTGCTGCTGAGGATTGCTTTGCTGTCTGAGAAGGCAGACTGGGCCTACTTACCTTCATCCCAGGATAACCTGAGTGACCCTATGGGCCAGTTTGCTGACCTCCGATATCAGCTACAGGGACATAGCAAGTTCAATAGGGCTCCCTGCAGCAGCTAAGATCACCTACTGTACTGGGCCTGTAACTGGACCTGCTTGAGCCCTGCTGGCCTGTGGGTGAGTGTGTTCCTGATTCCCAAGATAGTACCTCTAGGTCTCGGACCCAGAGGGAAGATGGCGGAAGTCTAAAAGCGGTCATAGGAACCTTTCCGTCTCACCCGCCTCGTACCAGTGAAATGGTCCCCCCTCTGCTCAAAATAAGGATGGAAAAGCTGAGGGCGCTTACGAGCCGCAGACTACTATAGTCCGTCTCTTTGCATTCCACGCGGCTCAAGCGTGTTGGGTCTGGCAGAGGATCACACAGCGGCTGATTTAGCTTGTGAGCAGCATAATCGTTGAGGGCGGAGTATTCTGAGAGAATAGCCTGGCGGATGTCTCCGGCAAACACTGGTAAGGTTACTAAAGGTCGGAGGAGCGGAGGTTCCTCTTGGGTATGTGGAGGGAGACTCTAGTTGAGGCTTTTGGGTCCGATATTGTCGAGGTATTTGTAGGTGTGAATGAGGAGTTTGAAGGTGACCGTCTTCTCAAAGAGGAGCCAGTGGAGGTGTTGGGTCATGTGCTCATGACGTGGTGTCCTGAGGACGAGTCTGGCTGCGGCGTTCAGGATGGTCTGAAGTTTGCATAAAAGAGTGCTGTTGATTCCAGCGTATAGGGAGTTGCCGTAGTCCAGTCTGCTGGTTATGAGCGCGTGGGTGACGGTCCTTCTGCAATTGGGTGGGATCCATTTGCAGGTCTGCGGAGGATGCGCAGGCAGTTGAAACTGGTGGAGGCGACGGCATTGATCTGGCGCTTCATGGACAGGGAGGAGTCGAGGATGCTGCTGATGTTTCGTTTGTGGTCTGTAGGGGTGGGTGGCTTCCCAAGGGCGGAGGGCCACTAAGTGTTGTCCCAGGTGGAGGTGCAGAGCCGGAGGATGAGGACCTCGGTTTTCTCGGAGTTGAGTTTCAAACAACTACTGGAAAAAAGCCTGCGGGAAGTGACTAATTGAATCCCTAAGATTAAAGATCATTCTGGCTTAATCCATGATTCTTTAGCAGAAGAGCCTAAAGTTTTAAAGAATTGTTACGAACAGCTGTATGCTGAGGAAGCAGTCTGAGGACTGAGGATTTGGGATACTTTTTCAAAGATCTGGAGACTTCGAAGGTAACACAGGAAAAAAATGTCATCTTAGTGACCCTAGTAACCTGTGAAGAGATGGAGGAGGCTTTGAACTCCCTAGCATTGGGTAAAGCCACAGAGGCTGATGGCATCCCCTTAGAATTTTATAGGACGTTTTCTCCATCTCTACGGCAGGAAATATGGCAATTATTTCTACTAGCTCAAAGAGGGTGTTGTCCCCTCTTCGTGGCAGAGGACTACAATAGGTGTATTAAAAAAAAAGGGGGAAACCAGATTTGAGTCCACATTCCTATAGGTCTAAATCCCTCTTTAATTGTGACAGTAAAATACATTCAGAAATACTTGCTAATCAATTGGGCAAGATTATTACTCCTCTGGTTTCAATGTGACAGTATGGGTTTATCCCTGGCAAAGACACAGCAGACTATATCAGTCGAGTTATAGCCCTTTTCGATTGGGCACAGGCTCACCATTGGCAATAGTCCTGCTAGACGCTGAGATAGCGTCTAATCGGGTCTCCTGGTGCATTCTGTGTGCTGTCCTCCAGTGGAAAGGGATCTGTGAAGAGTTCGTCCAGTCAATCATAGTATTATATCTTTCACCGAAGGCTGCTATTCGCATCATAAGGCAGGATTCAAATTTATGTGATATTAGTAGGGGCACTAGGCAAAGAGGTCTGTGCTCCTCTCTACTATTTGCTTTATATCGGCCCCTTCTAAAAGAAATTGGCTCTAAACACCAATATTAAAGAAGTGGAGGTTAATGGGGCTGAATATATAGAGAGCTGGAATATGCAGATGATATTGCAGTCCTCACTACAGAGGTCGCTACTGCACTCCTGGAGATAAAATCCTTAGCTGAGCGGTTTGGCGCCTCTTCGGGGTATAAATTAAATGTAGGTAAAACATAGGTTCTCTGCTCTGAAAAGATGCAGTACTTTGACCCATTAGTAGTCTCTGAGATAACCTATCTGGGGGTTTAAATTACAGCCAGTATCGACAAAATTCTTGAATTGAATATGGTCCCGATTCTGGATAAGGTCAGCAGAAAACTGGAGGGACTGGACCATCTACATCTCTCACTATTTGGCAGGAGCAATGTCCTTAAGGTGTCGATCCTGCCAAAGGTGTTGTACGCTTTCAGGGCTATCCCTTTAGAATTCTCTTCCTCATGGCTGGTGAAGTTAGAAAGGGTATGCAATGGGGATATCGCAAACCTAGGAGAGCATCCAAATGGATGATTCTTTCAAGGCAGTTGGGAGATTCCAAGCTTTCTTCTTCATTATTGGGCTTGTTTTTTGCTACACATGGGTTTATTGTTAGTGGGGGATGAAGCAGCGGTCCCCATAGTGGAGAGACCAAATATCTATGAATTAGCCTTGGAGAATGGTACCAAGGGATACCTGGTTAGGTATTAGGACCCAGGTATTATATTAAAAAAACTACATTTAAAATGTTAAAAGCTGCCTATAAAATATGGAGGCAGCTTAGGAGGAAATTAAACATTCCAAAATTAAATGCATATACACCATTTTTGGCTACAGGTATCCTTATGTCAGTTCTCCAGGATCAAGTTATATTTAGATTTGGGAGAAGGGTGATGTAAGTTCTGGGTGATTTATATAGGGAGGGACAATGTTCGTCCTACCTGAATCTACAGGAGTTGTATGGGATAGATAAACGAGATGTCTTTAAATATCTGCAAATACAGTGCTTTCTAGGGGGAAGCATGAACAGGGGGGTATTTGAATCAAACAAAATCTCAGTGGTGAGGTTGAAGGCCCTGATTAGGCAAATATACCAGCGTCCCCTGATGATATAGAGGCTCAGAATATAAAAAGTGAAATAAAGCGGGGAATGAAAGGAATAGACATTGAAGAGTTGCTCGATTAGGAAAATCAAGTACTGATAGCAGGGAGCCTTCGAAGTTAACATTTTATGTCTATTTGTGATCTTTATTATACACCAGCGAAGATAGCCAAATGCAGCGGTATGAGGAGAGGGAAGTGCAATAGATGTGGATAGCAATCAGCTGACACATTTCAGAAGTTTTACTCTTGCCCCAAGCTGATTACATTTCTGGAGGATCTTGAGGTATTTTTTGGTAGGGTGTTGGGTGAACCATGGTCCATCACTCCTGTGGTAATGTTTATGGGGATATTAGATAGTACAGAGGTAAACGAGAGGGCAAGGGTAGAGAAAAGTTTTCTGTTTTTAGCAATGGCTATTGCCAGGTGGTGTATCACTTCTCAGTGGTTAAATGTTGAGCCTCCCTATCTTTAGCAATTGGCAGGCTAAGATGCTAGCCATATATAAAATAGAAACATCGGTTTATACAATGAAAGAAAAAGGAAAAGGGAGCTAGGGCGAAGAATTTATGCACAAATCGCTGAGCTGGTAAATGAGACAAGGGACAGTGAGGAGACACATTAAGAAGTTACATCGACTGCCCTCTGGGGTGACATTCTAAGGGGAGAGAGATATGGATATGCCTCACATTATACTTCCTGTCTCAGCGTAACAATATGATTTGCCCACTTATGGATATTTATGAATTATCGACCTTCTATTTCTCAGAATATTTATTGCACTTTCTTCAGAAGCCAAAACTTTTGGGCCGGGTAGAAACTGCTTAATGATTTGTATGAATGTATTAATTTATTTAAATATATTCCTATAGTGATTATATTCTATGAGAGTTGCCATGACATGTAGTAATTGTCTTCACATTGTTTGCAAATTAAGAAAAGAAATTAATTTACAAAAAAAATTGTTCCAGGAACCTTGGCTGGCATCAGTTGAGCTCTTCCATAGGACAAATAAAAGTGAAATCCAGAAATTTGGGCACATAGCAACCACAAACGATCCCCTTTACTCAAGACTCTGACGTCCACGACCACCGCCAACATTAAGCTCCAGTGAGACCTGCTCTTTGTGCTAGAGCGACTACCAGCGCTGGCCGGCAATGTGAGACCTGCACTCTACGCTACAGATATTACAGCCTGCATGATTGCCAATGCGAAGCTCCAGCTCTGACCGTCCGCAATGCCCGACCGACTGATCCTTCACACTAAAGTGACAACAGCCTGCGATGCCCGGCAGGCTCTACGCGCTACAGCAGCGACCATCCACGGCACTCTCCTCCGTGTGGCCTCTGCTCCACAAACGGAACTCTTTGCACTGGACTCAGAAAGCAATTCTTCAGCATCACTTAATCCCCAGTCTAGCGCGACCAGATGCCCGCGAGTGGCAATTTGAGCTTTTAGGTGCTATTTTCACTATAAAGGTTTAAATTGATTAGCTCTGGATCTAAAGATGAGATTTTTATCAATCTGGTACTCTATTTTTCTTAATTCATTTGGGATTTTTCTTGTGTTACGTTTTCACTTTATTACTGTTTGTGTATTGAATAAATACTCTACACGTTGCCTCTAAGTTAAGCCTGCATGATTTGTGCCAAGCTACCAGAAGGTTAACCACAGGTTACTTTAGTTGTTCACCCTGACCAAGAATGTGGTTGTTGCCTGAGTGGGCCTTCCACCCTCCCAAACCAATAACCCAATTACTTACGTGAACCATTACTAAACTGGGCATTTAACAAATGTCTACTACTGAAAACGAACAAATCGATTGATGGAAATCGCAGAACCGTATGAAAAGGGAGCAATGACTTAGAAAGTGCTACTTTGACACCACCAATAGGAGGCTTTACCATATGAATGATGATAACATATACTGGAACATTACAGTGAAGACTGGTCACAATAAGGCACAACAGGACTCATAATACAAAAAAAAAAAATTGCTCATATTCAAGTATATCAAATAAAAATAGCATTGGTCCTCTGTGAGAAAATCGAAAGTGTTTATTACTAAATATCTAAGAAGGTGAATGATAATCAGCAATTATCTCAACAACTGTAGGCTAGAAAATATCCCAAGAATTTCATACGACGAGCATACAAGAGAACCTCCAATAACAATCGTGAAGCCCTTCTGGCACCATCAGGACCAAAACCACCAATAAACAGACTCGCATTTGTCAATACATTTAGCACACTCTCAACAGTATACAAAAAAGAGTGTACGAAAAAACTGGTGGATTTTGAATGTGGGAGGTATGAACATTCCTTTACCATTAATCTCCTTTAAATGGAGTGCTAATCTTCGTGATAATCTAGTTCATACACAACCCAAAACGAAACCACTTAACATATCCAAAACACTATGGGATATGCCAGCAGTAGAAGGGCATTATACCTGTGGTTCATTCACTGCTTGTCCTCAAACTGAACGTACATCCACAGTAGAAAAAGGCACGGCTAGATTGTGGATACAAACAAAGCACACATATTGTAACAGTGATAAAGTCATATATCTAATAACTTGTCTATTTTCACTCCGATATGTTGGCATGACCACACGCAAGGTCAAATTATGGATAAATGAGCACAAGAGCACTATTAGGTGCAAAAAACAAGCCACAAGACATACTAATCACTTTTTGGTACAGAAACATCAAGCTGAGGAATTGAAATGGACAGTTTTAGAACACCCATTTATTCCTCTACACGTGACAGACATTACCAGATTTCTGTCTGTCGAAGAGCAAAAATTGATTTTTAAGGGCTAAACGATGAGATTCTGTGGACCTTACTGTAGATATGTCACAGTCTTATATCCCTTATGTACAGCATTCCTTGATTTTCCATCAACAATACGTAACACACTGTTCTCTTGACCCCCATGACATGGCATACATTAGAAATCGATGCTGTACATCATAGGTTTCTCCTATATAGAACCTAGTGTTCTATTGATAGTTATTCAAGCCTATCTTTTGATGTAATATTCAATTGATAAATCTTTCTATTTAGCATCATACAATACACTGTCGTCTTGATTCCATGACATGACATACATTAGAATTAAACACTTGGCAACACAGGTCTCTCCTATATAGTACCCAGCGGTCTGTTTGCAATTCAGCAAGCTATGTTCTGATATTCAATCGATCTATCAGTTATGTGTTCTGATTTACAGTGTACACATTTTTCTTTATTAAGAAATTTTCTCGCCACCAAGATGGGAGCATACAGTTACATATGAGGCATCTCCTCTACTACATATAAAAAGTTTTTAATGATCCCTGGTCTCCTTTGTAAATCAATCTCTCGACAAAACGACATTTGTGAAAAGCACATACACAAAACTATATTTCCCATGAGACTCCAGCTCTTTGTGTAGTTCTAAATGACGCGTCACAGGATACGCCATCTTGATGCGCTAATTCACTGTCCCACACCGGTGTCTGAGGAGTACTTTTGTGTATCTAAAGGCCAGCTTCACCTTCCGCTGGTCACCTCCAGTTCCAGTTAATTTCCAGCCCGGGGTATCGACGGCTAGGTGAGTAAACGCCGAAGCGTTTGTGCGCGTCTACCATCTCTTTTGCAATACGCTTATGTAGTGGGACCCTTGATATAGTTATGTGGCAAGTGAGAACATCATGACATGTGTATGAATTATAAGTTAGCAGGACCCACTGTTAATAACTTTTAAAAAAATTAAAAGCTGTGCCGGTTCTATAATTTTGAAATACACCTTCGGCTTTCAAATGTGAGAAAAGTTCGATATAGTCAAGTATATGTGTTTGGCTAAATAATTGCTCTATTTTACGATCTTGATCTTAGAGCAGCGCACCAAACACTTGTGCATCTATTTGTATGAGGAGAAGGCTGTATGTTCAGGTTCTCGACAAAACTTGTGATTCTTAGAAATGTTGTCGTTTCTATAGAACACATGAAAACATCATCTAAGATATTGTCATTCCACCAAATAATGTCATGTATGGCTTATCTCATTCCATTTTTTATTCTACCATGATCATATAAGTTGTTGATTAAGAAAAAACTAGAACGCCATACTTACAGTATGCCGGATGGATCTGTAATTATGGTTTCTGATTTTCCTTTTAAATAGAGTGGTGCTTTACGTCCTGAGCTGTTGCCAGGTGAGGTGAGGAGTGCACCCGTACATTGACGGGTAAGCATATATATACTTTTTTTTATTATTTGTCCAAGGCATACACTAATAGGTATGTGATATATATATCAATATCTAGTGATGTCAATACGATGTCACAGTAGGGCATATTAACACAGCACAAGTTTTGAATTTAATTGTTTTGATCCCACTGTGTCATAGTTTGATGTCAGTGTGTGTTTGTTTTTCTTCACAGGTGTTGTCTGTTTTCCCTGTGACATCTATTCAAATCTTGAAAGCACAGGGTCATGTAGGTATAATTGAATCCAACCACATATATTGTATCATTGGACACTTGTGTGTATATATATATATATATTTTTTTTTTTTTACTCAAATGTTTGCAGTAGCGATAACATATCTAGGTCCTGAGGAAGGCCGAGATCAAATCATGATCAATGCAGCTGAAACATGTAGACCTGTTTTTTCGGACTGATGCAGCTATTTGCTCTAAGTTGCACACACACACTGGTTTTATATTTGACACCAGGATAGATCATATTAAAGTTATTTTTCTTCCTGGTAGCCAATTTTAAATCACTTGTTTTCACTATATCACCGCACGCACTGCAACCATCAGCCAAAACAACATTTATATTGCTTTGCCTCTAGTGGATTCTAGGAGACCCTAGTTTTGATCACTGAAAACATCTGTGAGCTCCTCCCTCCTAGAGAGAGGGTTGCAGCCCTTGGTTACACTACGTTTTGCAACCAAGAGGAGATCCCAGAGGATGAAGCATGCCACTTCGGTGGGTGATGGGAATCCGCCCTCTTTAAAGTGATGGAGCAAGGATTCGCACGTAAAGCGACTTGCTCTTAATCAAGAACCTCGCCTAACTTGTAATCATATTAATTCAACCTGTCCGTCATTTATTTAGCATTTTCCCCAACACGCGGGTGTCCCCAGGAGGCTTGCCTGTGTGTCTTTTTCATCCTAACCATGCTTGCACTACGGAAATGGCTGCTTCGCAAAATTCCAGTCTGCGCATGAGTCGGTCATACCCATGTGATGTGACGCACTCGCATTTTGGAGGGATACTGTTGCACATGCGCATTGTTGCAAACATGGCCGCTTGTCTCTAACCATGCCCTCTGCTTGCCACTGCTGCTTATGCCTATCTGTCTTTTCGCACTAAACCTTAATGCTATAGATATTATAAAGTAAGGGGTGCAGTGTAGTTTTTTACGGTGTACAGTGTAATCATTTTTATGTATGATTCTAATTTGTTCTCGCTTACTTTTTATGTACCGCGTATCAATGGGCCTGGGGACGGGGAGCCGCTCCATTTTGAAGCTCATCTAAACCCTGTCACGTGACGTGGGAAAAACCCAACTGCGCAGAAGCTGAAACAAGCCAGCTGGCCTCTGAAGCAAGATGCGCCTGGGAACGCACCTCCGAAATAGGAGGAGATGATGAACTGTACCATAAAATTGTTACATTTGTTGCATTCTACTGTGAACGCTATTGTCTTTCCCTCACGTATACCCTGGGAACTAAAAATGTAAGGGGTGGGTACTGTCACTTGCATACTAATCGTGGGAACACTAAATTTTAGGAGGTGACAATGACATAACCTCCTCGCTTGACCAATCATAAGTTGGGACCTTGTCACTTGCAACATTTGTGGGTGGTCCAGGGGTCCCAAAAAGGTATAACTAGCCTAGTTTAGCTCAGAGAATTTGTCCGACTTGTCCGAGTAGCAGACCTGTCACTGACCCTACGAATTCTATAGGTGATTGATACAGAGCACTGCGGAGTACTCTGTCCGTATTTTCCACAAAACTCCAAGGGGTGGAAATAGTCTTAAGTGCTGGCGGAGCACTTTGCTGGGAGATTCGAAAATCCAATCGGGGTTACTGGCGGATTACTGGCAGAGAGGGGGTAACGCAGGTGTTGCATCCGAAGCTGTAGGTGTTGGTCGTACCTTGGTGAACCCAGTCCTGACCCAAACCTGAGGGGTATCCTGTCCTGACTGTCCACGAGCTGTACCTGCTCACTTTCTGGTATTCCAATCCTGAGGGTCCTTGTCCCCGTCCTTCCAAAGCTGACCCGTGGCCAGGGTTAGTCCTCATTCTTGCCTAGGTAATTATTAACTGTGGGTGTACGTCTTTCTATCACTCTTTCTTCTCTTCTTAATAAAGCTCTCTTGCCCGTGGTATTTCCCTATCACCTTTGAAGTGATTTATATGCAATTGTTTATTAGTGATGTTCCACTTCTCTCCCTACCTATAGGATATTATTGAACTGTCATATTATTTTAGTGTGTTCCATTTTCCCTTCCCTTTAGTATGTTTGCCGTGAACTTAGTAAGATAGCATAAGATCTAGGAATTAGGTTTAAGAATATTAGTGCACATATTGGGTCCTTCACATGTCCTTGGTCTTAGTTTGAACTCGTGCTGAATAGTGGGCTCTCTAAATGCTCTTACCCTGTAGTGTTCCCAATTACTCTAATGGTACTTGCCCTAATCCATAGTTACATTGTAGCTTTAATACTGATCATTGATGTACTGATTTGTATCTGCCTCATTATTCTGGCATACTCATTCTGAAATTTCTTATATAAACTTAAAAAAAACTCATCAGGTGTCTGTGGTCATTTTACAACGTAAATGTTATTAATGTGTCAATCGTGAAGGGTATTTTACATCCTTTAGGAATCTTGTTACCTGTCCACTGCTAGCTCCTGATCCATCAGGAGTAATGTGCCTGTGGTAAGTCAGGTACATGAATAGTATGTGGTGTAAGTGACACCTCCCGAATTACTCATAGTAGCGTGGTAAAGGTTTCACCCGATTCATGCAAAACACTGTCATTACATGCACGCTAGGGCCCAGTGCGTGGAAATTGGTAATCTAATGACCCGGGTGACCTACGCATTCTATCAAAAGGACTTCCCTCAAAACTAAGAGGGATGTATTAATTTGTACTATATGTGCTCTCCAGCTTGTTATAGCTGATCTAGACCTGCGGATTCCTTTGGTTTGTCAAAGAATGATAATCAGCACCTCATTCCTCCACTTTACAAAATAACAGAGAACTTCACTTTTCAAGAGTCATATCATTCGCCGACCGTACAGAACCCATCAACACCTCCTTCCCCTTAGACACTACTATGAAGAGATTCCTCCACTCCCAAATACGACCATGTTTCTGCACAAGAACTTGAATCAGTCCTTACCCCCTACTGCGAATAGTGACCAAGAGTTTTTTCAGCTAGGTTTGAATTGTAAAGGTCGCAAAACATTAAAACTCCAAAAAAATAGATAAACTTAAAATGACAAAGGAATTCAATTTTAAACAACCAGTATTAAGGCCAAGCAGTCTGGTGTTAATGTGCCGATTTATGTAAGCACAGACATTCCCATATTCTGATTAGATGTGCTACAAACACACATGTTGTGTAGAACATTAAAGCCTGTCCTAATGACTTAACTAATGCTATGAAAAAGTAGCAAAAAAGCATTGCTTTCTGTACTCATTGCATATATGACATAATGAATTGAGTGTGACAAACGGCATGATGACTGAGTGCACTTCTCAGGTATAAATTAGTCCCTCCTGCATTCCAATGGAAGCACTTTCTAGAAAGCGGAATGATCCATCAAACGGCCTGAAGAATGAGGTGAGAGAATTTTACTCCTTTGTGAGGAGCCAAAGCCTACTCTAGACAGGATTTAAAGATTTGTAACAAAACGCCATGACATGCCAGACCTAAAACTTTTACGGATTCTGAGACTTTACAACTACTAGTAAACCAACATCATTTTGTAATAATGTCCTCATTTATGAAGAATCACACAATATTAAAAGCGATAGGTCGGCTTGCTTTTTTAAGTAATCATTTTACAGATCATACAAGATAGTGCAATTCTTTGTCAAACGTGGGCCTTACAGAGCCAGGTTCTTCTATCACAAGAGTCCTGCTCCTACAGAGGTCAATCCACTCTGTAAAACACAGTGAAACTGTCTCACCTTATTATAATTGGCATTTGTTAATTTGCTGTTGAGGACTGGCATGATAAAGCAGATGTGACCTCCAAGTTTGGCAAGTCAGGGAATGTGTAAACTGCTAACTTGGGGCCAACTGGAACCATGGAAATAATTCACTTCTACCATGTATGAAGACATCGAGTACAGTCGTGCTATTACGCATTCAACCGCCTACACCCTATAGATTACGGAGTAATGCATGGGGGAAGCGTAAAGTTCTGTATGCTTTTTAACAAGTTTAAACAATCTCCTAGACCACTTTGTGGGGCACAATTTTTGGGAAATGTTTAATATCAGACAAACTATAAGGGGATAATAAAACACCAACGTTTCTAGAAGTTGTCTTACTTTCCTTTACAACTCAACAGATCCAAGACTAAGCTTTGTTTTGATCACATTTCCAAGAATTTAGAGGCCGCAGAGCGAGAATCAAACATGTGCTTTGTATGGTTAAGACCGGATCTAAAGGATTTGAGTTTCACCACAAGATAAAACTATGGGAGGCTATCATCCTTCAAAAAACATGCATCCACTGGATAACGGCGGAAGCTTTCAACGAGACGCATTAATTGGCTCAAGTATAGACAGCACTATCAAATGGTGACCACAGTGCAGCATTTCAGGCACATCTGCTCAGCAGAAGAAGACAAAGGGTGAATGCTCACAAATTAACATAGCTAATGATTATGAAAAGAATCAACACTGATGCTTTGTCTCTAACTTAATTCTAACATTAAAACGAGGAACCCTACCGTTAAGAATAAAGAAGTGCTAGATTGGACCAATTGGACCTCAGAGAGGTGTGGTGCAGCAGCCAGGGCAGCTGACTTCGGAGCACAGGGTTCACGGTTCGATCCCGGCTCCAGGGTCAGCTCAGCTCAGCAGCATGTGACTCTGGGCAATAGCTCACTAAATTTCCACGACGCCCCCCCGCACCTTGAGACCCGAAAGGGTGAGTAGTTACGCTTTACAAATGCGGATTTAGATTTTGGATTTAGACATATTGTTTTGGCTACCTAATTGAAACGTTCATATTATTGTTTCGCCCAAATACATATACTAAATAACCAAACAGGCATAATTGTAGAGCACATGATCACATACAAGGAGGTCTCCGGTGATAATGGTAGATATTGGATTTTTATTCCTACCAGTGGTACTCATTTCATCAACCTTGAAGGGTCAAAACACTGTCTTGCACATATTAGGTTTCAATCAATGTGCACACATTCGGCTGATGGCTGCTGCCATACAAACTTTGAAGCAGATGCTGGCCAGATCAAGTTCCCAGTCAATTCAGTTAAAGAAATAAGTCTGGTGCATACAAAACAAACGTGAAGCCGTTAAAACAAGAAAGGTAGTGTAGGATGATTGATCAAGATTAAAAACAATACTCTACAGCAGAGAGACCTGACAAATCTTATACGTTAAGTACGCTGTGCTGGAGCAGAAGGGTGTTGATTCTACGTGATCAGACAGACAGAACCAAACTCCATGTTACCCATTATTGGAACACCTTAACCAGAGGATAAACCTTTTGACTCTGCTGGAACACTGTAGACAGATCTAGTCTACTGCCATCCCTTCCAGTTAACGTAGTTAATAAGTCTGACTTTGGTGCTACATAAGTCCTAAAACAGCTAGCATGAGGTTCAGAAAGTTAAATGAGTTCACGTCATGCCAGTGTGATTATTTTTGCTAGGATCATAGTCACTGCAGGAGGCTAGATACAGGTCAAAAGCTGGCAAGGTCTACAGGACAGAAAAAGGCCCACTTCAGCAAATGAATGACAACTGTTCTTTTTTTAAAATAGGGAGAAACATGTTGGAAGGCTGCCTTCAGGAGCGTAATTAAGATAGAGATAACTGCTGGTTCAAAGCTCCAGCCAGTCCTTCTATGATCCAGATGTATTGCTGTGAAGATAATAGAGGACTTGTAGCAGGGATTCTGCTCCTACACAGAACTGTGCATAGAGACTTGGAACCTCAGTGAATTAGGGTGTGCCAAAACTAACTTTAGTAGCCAAAATCCTCTACCAGACTAGCAATCAGTGTCTCATTGGTTCTTCCATAACCCCAATGATTAGACAACCCAGAACATGGAACTTAGAATACCTCAGGCAATGTGGAACACATGAACACTCTTTCGTTATACTCTCATACCAGTCCAAAACAGGGAGTAAAAGAAGGCACGAGAAAGTTTGAAATATTTATTTCTAATGCCGTGTTCTCATGCGCAGTATCTTAGCTAATACAAGCAGACATATTATAAGCAACAAGATTATCAGCATAGTCACTATTCCATAAAATACAGGGAGAAAGCATGTTACAATGCTAAATGGAAAACAGATTAGAATACACCTATATCTTGCTAGTAGGTTATTTTATATCTACAGAAGGTCTCTTGGGATTACAAGGGCGGCCCCATACCTCTGGTCCTAACAGAAATGGATCACACCAGTTTCTGCACCAACTCTTCTGCATGCGAATGTTCTCCAAGTGTGTGTGTGATAAAGCCTACGCAGTGCGTTATTAAACGCGCCAAAATCAGAAGCCCCAGCTGCATATATGTTATGTCTAGAACGTGCGCTGATCACTCCGAACAACAACCACTGTGTTGAAATAACCTTTAAGGCCTCGGCACTCACTGTGCAGACAAAGCTTACCAAGCAAGGCTACTAATATAGAAAAACATATTATTCTCGTGTGAAGCAAAACACTCTGCTAAACTCTAAACATTTATAATAATGTGTGCCGTGTGCAAAGACAGCAGAAAGAAAAAATGGCGTTTAAACTTCTAATAAGCTCATGCCAACTTAACACAGTATAAATGCAAGGCTCGTCCCCATGTCAGATTTGGGTACAGGTCAGTGGAAATTGACAAAGTTAAAATGACAAGTAGCAAGAGAGGTTTCTTTGGGGATTACAGAACAAATTACATAAATTGATTATTTTTAACGGGTGCAAACTATGCCCACAAAAATTTATCAATGGAAGACCATCAGCACATGGGACAGTGGAATAGAATTCACAGGTGCTAAAGGTGATGCAAGTTCTCCTACAACTTGGAACAGTTCTTTCTAATAATTGGCAGTGCAATCTATGGATTAAGAATAAATGTATTTGTGGATGCTATCAGATATCCACAGAAAGTGGGCTTCATAGTCCGATGACTCCGAGCCGCAGTAGCAGCAACTAAGAAGAGTAATAATATAAAAATCAAACCTGGGTTGGTGTTTAGGGGTGTTCAGTTGATCCTCTGTGTTCCCAGAAGCAAGAGAAACAATATTTTCAAGCTTCCTCTATTTTAGATTCAAATTTCTATCCAAAAAACAAATTCCTTACAATACTTTACTAACACGAGGAGTAATGCTCTTTATTATACTACTTACCTCTTATTGTTGGGGAACAGAGTAAGATGTCATTCTGTCTCCTGCATGCCAGCTAACCCCGCATGAAATCAAATCTTAAACTCAGCTTCACAACTTCTAACTGTGGGAAAACAATCTCCTCAACAGCATTGTTTTGTCTTTCATTCTAGTACATACAATATTTTTACTACAATAACGGAACTTGCAACTGTTTCACAATAAGAACACAATGTGCTTATAACCAATAAAACTCAGTGGAAATGCAACGAGTGAACCATTAAGATATAATGGAAGCGTGGCAACTCTTTCAACCGTATGGTTTGCTCCTAAAAATGTCCATTAAACATCACAACATGGACCTAAAGCCTAAAAATAATTCCAAGCAGGGAACATTAAGAAAATGTAAGATGTGTACCTTTTCAACTGGCAGTGGTTTAAATGGCTTATCAATTTCTTTTTCTTTTTCCTTTTTTTTGTCTTCTTTCTTCTTTTCTTTCTACAAAAATGAAATGTTGCAGATGTAAGAAAACCTTATTCAAAGTGCTCATACACAAAGAAAATTTCAAACATTTTTAATATACTGTAATGGAGGCAGTACTGTGGTATCGCTATAAAACGCTATATCAGAGGGAAATATAAATAAAACAACTCCATTCTGCAATATTAAAAAAATAATTTGATGGACTACGTGGTTGGTGAATGGAAGGGCCCTTGGAATGCACAGTAAGACCGTAGAGCAATATAACACATTATACATTAGTCCAGCAAACAGAATAATAATCTTACGCCATTTTGGGACTAGCACAATAGGGAAATAAGCATTTTATTGCTTATGTAATACTAAACAGAACAAGGCAATGTGCCTTAAACTGTGGGCTTAATTCATAAATATATGTGATATTTCCATTGTTTGCTATTATTTATGTTTAACTTGCACAGTTTATCCTCCTCTCTATTCAATTGCTTCCCTCCTTTCAACAGATTGCTACAAGTATACTGGTGTTGTTTATTATTTGTAATATTTACCTAGCTACCATGCAAAACTGATTTTTTTATAGAAATGTATGTGTTGTACCTAGAAGCTGCAAGCTCGGCATTTGCTACACATTAAAACAAGCATTTGCAATGCAATAGGTCTCGCATTAGGAAAGTTTGAGCTATTGGTATTGTAAATTACAAATTTTGTATTTATGTGTTGGTTTTGAAAATAGCAAATTTAATAGTTTTGTCATTTACAATGCCAATAGTTTTAACTTTTGCAAATGTGACACCTATAACATTTGTAATGCAATATGTGTTGTTTTTACGCGACTTAGATGTATTGATATTACAAATAGCAATAGCTTTACATTTTTAAAACAAATTAATACTTAAATGAAAGTTATTGTAATTTATAATGACAATAGCTTAAACTTTTGTAAATAACTTTTGTGAAGATAATGTTCAGTGTATTTTATCGTGACGAAAATCCAGGAACAGCAGTGAAATATTAACATCTTTTTGTGACATTTGTAATAAAGCTTGAAACATTGAGAGAACATATTTGATCCAGTTGTTGTTGAATAGTTGCACAGATTGATGCTGTGGTGGCGTTTAGTGATGTTTTGGTGGAGACGAGTGATGCTATGGCATTCAATGATGCTGTAGTAGCGCATAGTAATATATGGTGCCCCCGAGTGGCGCTGTGGAGGTGCTGAGTGATACTGTGGTGATGCGATAGATAGAGTGAGTGTGATAGATAGAGGGAGGGCGATAGATAGAGGGAGGGCGATAGATAGAGGGAGGGTGATAGATAGCTAGAGGGCGATAGATAGAGTGAGGGTGATCGACAGACTGAGGGCGATAGAGTGAGGGTGATAGCTAGACAGATAGAGTGTATTCAAGTTGCACTGAGTAGAGTGTAAGTATGAGGTGTGTAATTATATGGCACTGAGTGGTATTATGTGGAGTGTATTTACGTTGCATTGAGAAGAGTGTAATTATGTGGCACTGAGTGGTAATATGGGGAGTGTATGTTGTATTCAGTAGAGTGTAATTATGCGGCATGTAATTATGTCGCAGTGAGTGGTATTTGGAGTGTATGTTGCATTGAGTGCAGTGTAATTATGTGGTGTGTAATTATGTGGCACTGAGCGGTATTTGAAGTGTATCTTGCGTTGAGTGCAGTGTAATTATGTGTAATGTAATTAGGTGGCACTGAGTGGTATTTGGAGTGTATATTGCGTTGAGCGCAGTGTAATTATGTAGCATACAGATATAATTATGTGGCAGAGTGGTATTGTGTGGAGAGTATGTTGCATTGAGTGCAGAGAGTGTGTGTGTGGGGGGAGGATGTTATGTGGTTAAGAAGGGCGGGGGTCCAAGCCTGCGAGAGACTGATAAGGCTGTTGCTGCAGACACGTGCTCGCTCCCCCAGCCCCGGCTGTAGAAGACGAGTGGACGGTGTGCTGCTGCCCAGGAGCAGAGGGGAGACAGTGGGTGCGCTGCCTCGGGAAGAGGGTCGGTGCTTGTTGATGCCTCTGAAGGAGGGGGGACGCCGTGATACCCCCTGGAGCCCATGGTGTAGAGGTGAAGAGGCGGCACAGACTCCCACGTGGGTGGATTTTCTTGTTACCCCAGTTTTTGGATAAGTGCAGGAGGGGTCACTAAGGAAAAAAAAAGGTGAGGAAGGGAAGAAGAGAGAAGGAAAGAAGGGGTCGGGTGGAGTAAAGACTTGGTAAACTTCCATAGGGTGGATAGGGGGTCAGAGGAGGTGTGTGGGGGGTGGTAGACACGCACAGGTGCGCGCCAGACGGTGGGAGTGAATGTCTATAAAATATGGCGTTAATTATCATACCTAATCCCCAATGACGACACGGGAAGTGGCGGCACAAGTGGTGACGTCATCCCCGTATAATAAAGGGCAAAGGAATATTATACAGATGCCGTTAATTGACATAACCACAAAGAAATATCAAACGATCATGTTTTGTTTTTAGCTTGTATAAATGACGTGTTTTTCCACGTATCGAAGGACTAAGCTTGGAAATGGCTGAAAATTACAATATATTACACACTGACATGTGGAACTTGTGACCTGCACGTCTATACTGCCTTTAGTGAACAAGGATTCAACAACCAGGATATAACAAGTCTGTCGTGGGGCGGGACTTCCGCCTTCTGAAGGAAGCCCGCGCCCACCAAGTGCCGGGCAGAGAGCAGCAGTGGTGACGCGGGGCTCCCATGCCGGAGGGAGAGCCCTGCGGTGGCTGCACACGTAAGGAGGAGCGGCGGAGTCTTGAGCGTGACAGAGCCTGTAGCTCGGTGAGTGGGGCTTAGTTGTAGGGGGGGTGTCTGTGAGTGTGTGCGCGCGAGCGATTGCAAGAGGCTGACTTAGTTGTACCATGGCGCGTGGGGGGGTGTGTGTGTGTGTGTGTGTGTGTGTGTGTGTGTGTGTGTGTGTGTGTGTGTGCGCGCGCGAGAAGGTTTGCAGGGGGCTGACTTGCCTTACAAGCGGGACAGGAGATGTGCACGGCGCCTGGTTGTACGTGCGCGCACACATGCTGAAATCGCAGACAGCCCTGTGCGTGCACATCCCTTGTCCCACTTTCCCAGCAAGTGGATAACAATAGAGGCTTCGCTTGATGCAGCGCTTCGCGCTGCTTACACCAGCTCGACCAAAAAAAATAATACTAATTAAATACTTAATTTTGGGATCTACCCTGGTAAGTTTATGCCTCATTTTTTATGTTGAATTACGAATTTTCAGAATTATGAAAAATTGTTGGAGTACTTTTGAGAAGCTGAGACAGTGGCAGCTTTCCAGACGTGTTCACAAGCACAGCAGCTACACCTACATAGTTGACAACAGTGTAGAATGTGCCTTGGAAAATTTGAGAATATCTTCGGGATCTCAGCAAACTTCCATGTCATTGATGCTCTGAAATGCCCAATCTTCATGCTGGGAGCACATTCACTCCCACATATTACTTCAAAATAATGGTGCAATTTTACTTCTGCGTAAATGGGTGTATAAGAGCACATTTACGTTTGTGCACTGCGAGAGGTACATAAATCAAACCATTTCCACACCTAACTTGGGATTGTAAATGTCTTCATTGATCAGTCCCAAGCGCCTTCTTTCATTTTGAATACTTCGAGAGAGAAACTGCTTTTGTTAATGGGGAGTTTGCCACCTTAAAATAAATCTTTCAAGGCACTATAAACAAGATGGAAGCTACACTTTTCAGAGATCCCATGAACAAAGATAAAAACGTCAAGACAATGACAGACTAACATCAATATCAACAGGGAGAAAGACATCTTCAAGAATGAACTGGGACACTGTTAAAGAGATACCTCAAGGAAAGTCAATTTCCGCAGCAGAAGCTAGGGTAGATGCTGAATTACAAGAAACTAAATAGGTGAAGAATGTTACAAGGTTTGGAAACGAAGGCCAAGAAACAACACATAATAACGAATAGATGTAAAATCACACACATTAAGGGTTAACGCAACCTGGTAAGGACTGATAAGGCAGAATTAATGGTATTAGATTTTGTCCAAACATATCAGGAAAGGTAATAAGGTGGGCACTCTTTTAGCAAAGAGGCTATGCAAACAAAGAGTGAAAGCATACATTGGTAAGACAAATAAGATAAAAAAGAGTGATGGCAACTGGGGAAATTAGATACACAAGATGCCTTTACGCATCTCTACCAGTGGCTATACACAGGAGGGGATGAATAGACTGATGGGAATAAAAAGGACGTTCAGTCATCTGACTTGCTTCCCTCCAAATTGGGCTGAGGAGTTAGATGAGCCGATACAAAACTTGAGGCCCGCAAGGCAATAAAAAAGATGAAACTTAAGACACCCGAGACAGAGCACTGCAGTAAAAATTGTCTTCCATAGATAGGGAGGCCCCCAACACACCTACTTAACCAACGTGTGCAGGGTGAAGGTGTCTCTCCCTCTAGAAGGGAAGAAGACATCCCCTCACCCCAAAATCAAAGACTGTAGCCTTTTATGGGGCAACAGCACTTTTAACTATAGATTTAGGAATCTTCACTAAGATAACCAGACAATAAGCTCAACAGGTGGATACAATATTTGATACACTGATACCAAGTATTAAAGGTAGAGAAGGGTCAGATAAGATCTGCCAGAAAGCTGATCGGGTACAGAATTAGCTAAGAAAATGATCCTAGCAGTACTTTTAAGTCTAGATGATGACAAAGCATTTGACCGTCAGTTGAGACTTCGTGAGAGCAGCCTTAGACTTACCGGCCTATGGCCGAAAATGAAGAAATGTATATGAGTGAAATATTAGGGAGCACTAGATAGAATAAGTCATGGGGCGAGGTTCAGAACAATTTTGCAGAGAAAGGGGAATCAGGCCAGGTTCTCTTTACTCTCTATTCTCTGAGATGGTTGATGAACCATTCGCACACAAAATTAGAAGGAGGGAAGGAATTAAAGGCATATCGTTGAGTGTGGACAAGTAGAAAACAAGCCTTTTCACAGACTAGTAGTACATTTGCATAGCATATCGCGTATACTAGACACCTTTTCACAGACTAGTAGTACACTTGCATAGTGTATCTAGTGTATACTAGCCACAAGTATAAAGTCAGTTTAGCATATGCTCAAAAAATAATTTTTTAAGCACCCGATATGCAGTTTGATTCACTTTTTACGTCGTAAATATTACCCAGTGAGGCTTTCCTATTGAACAGTCAGTATCCTACTTGATAGGTAAGCATAAACTAAACTGTATTTATACTTGTGTCTTGTATACAAACAATATGCTAAACAGACATGCTATTGGTAGAATATAGTAGCATCTTGCACTTGTATTCTATGCCAGGACCGGAGGTGAGGATTATGCTATCCTTTCTTCACTTAATAGCAGCCATTTCACAAAATACCAACAACATCTACCATTCCCATGAAATCTTGGGAATGCCAAAAGAAAACACCAAGTCCAATAGAACAGTTCCATTGTTCTAGCCAATCAAGGTAATCCAGTCCAGCACATAGTCCATCATCTGTGTCTGCTCTGCCTATTTCTTCGCTGCTTGCAGCAGAGATAAGTGGCTTTTTCCCTTCTCTCCTGATATGCATTTCATATTGTTGTGCGCAGTGCATGCCTAAATGCTTGTTATTATTGTTTATTACTGACATTGTGTTCTTTGATTAACCACGTCACAAGAGTTTTTTCATAACGGCCGAGGGATCGCTGTGCGCTCCTTCGCGGCCATCTGAGTTGAGGGGCGGCTCCGTAGTCCTTCCGCACCTAGGTGGCGCTGTCTGAGCGCCGGTTCGCTGCTGCGCTCATATCAGCATTACTGCCATTCCACTGGAATCGAAGCTGCGCGCCAACTGTGTCAGAACCTTGCCCCCAAAAAGTGACATCCCTGAGAGGTTTGTATTGCCAGTTCAGGCCCTTTTTCTACTTTTCCAGGGCTGTTACTGGGGCTTGGTTACCATACACTTCTCACGTTGGGGGGGGGGGGGGGGGGGGGGGGGGTTGAGTCTGTATTCAGATATTTGGTCATAGATCTGAGGGGACATGCTCCCAGACGGGTTTCCCCTTTAGTTTTAGTGCACCAGGGGGTGGTGGTGTACCCATGCTTGACCCACAGAACTCCAGCTCAGGCTGTTCTGTGATGGTGGCATGGCTCTTGCCACCTTACTAGTCAGTCCCAGTAACTTGGGCAAGTACAGGCAGCAGCCTTTAATAGATGGAAAAGAGGTCATGGTCTACAGGGACACAGGTGCCAGTGTCACTATGGGGATAGAGAATCTTGTGTATCCTGACCAGATCATACTTGGACAAATGTACCAAGTGACCAATGCTAACAATGTTAAGACTGACCATTCCTTGGAAGTTGTGAATCTCAGCTGGGGAGAGGTAACTGGACCTAAAAAGGTTGTGGTATCTTCAGACCTACCTGTAGATTGTTTGTTGGACAATGATTTGGAAACTTCAGCCTGGGTTGAAGTAGGGTTAAGGACTCATGCAGAAATGTTAGGGCATCTCTGCAAATGTGTTTTCTGTGACCAGGTCACAAGCAAAGCAGCTTTCCACTGAACAGGCCCTGGATCATTGGACCAGGTACCTTCCACAAAAAGGAGCAAGAAGGGTAAGGCTGTGCCTTCCCCCCAGACTCAGAGTGAGGGTCGGCCTCTTGAGGGAGATCTTAGCCTCTGTAAAGAACTGCCCCAGATAAACTTGAGCCTGATCAGTGTGTTTTTGGGGGCAGGGAGCCCTCCTAGGGCAGATTTGAGTTTGGAAGAGCAAACCTGCCACTCTCTAGAACCCCTCAGACAGCAAGCTGCTGCTGAGGCTGCTAGGAATGTCAGTGGGTCCCATAGGATCCACTGGTATTAAAGGACTTCTTTACTCAGAAGGTACAGACTCCAAGCCTGTGGCCACCAGGAGGTTGGTTATACCTCAGAAGTTTAGAGGGTTCCTATTCACCCTTGCAAATGACATTTCCCTAGCAGGATACATAGGGCAAAGTAAGACTTGGGACAGGCTTGTCCCTCCCTTTCACTGGCCCCATATGTTTGAGGACACTAAGAAGTTTTTCGCTCCTGTGCCACCTGCCAAGCCAGTGGCAAATCAGGTGGCATCACAAAGGAGCCCTTAATTCCACTTCCAGTGGTTGGGTTTCCCTTTGAGAGGGTTTGGAATTGATATTATTGGTCCCATGAACCCTCCAACAGCATCTGGGCACAGTTATATACTAGTGGTGGTGGGCCATGCCACTAGATACCCAGAAGCTATTCCCCTTAGGACCACTACAGCTCCTGTGGTGGCAAGGGCCCTTTAAGGATTTTTTACCTGAGTGGGCTTCCCTAAGGAGGTCTTAACTGACAGAGGTCACACTTCATGTCAAGTTATATATCTGCAATATGGAAAGAGTGTGGAGTGAATTACAAATTCACCACACCCTACCATCCTCAATGCAATGAGTTAGTTGAACGATTCAACAAGACCATTAAGGGTATGATCATGGGCCTCCCAGAAAAGCTTAGGCGAAAATGGGATGTCTTACTACCCTGCCTTGTCTTTACCTACATAGAGGTCCCTCTGAAGGGGGTTGGCTAAAGCCCTCTTGAACTTCTGTTGGGACATCCAGTTAGGGGTACCATGTGTTTGGTAAAGGAGGGATGGGAGTTACCTCTCAAACCTCCCAAACAGGACATAATGGACTATGTACTTGGTCTGTGCTCCCGCATGGCTGAGTACATGAAGAAGGTAAGCAAAAACCTGGAGGCAAACCAAGAACTCCAAAAATCTTGGCATGACCAAAAAGCTGCTGTCCTGACTGTTCATCAGCCAGGTGAGAAGGTGTGGGTAATGGAGCCTGTGGCACCAGCAGCTCTCCAGGACAATTGGAGTAGACTCCACACCATACTTGAACAAAAGGGTGAGGTTGTCTATTTGGTGGACCTTGGCACTCCCAGAAGTCCCCACAGGGTACTTGATGTGAACAGGCTAAAACCTTTTGTTGAGAGGGCGAACATGGGCTTGCTCATGGCAACTGATGAGACAGGAGGAAGAAAGTGACCCTGTCCCTGATCTCCTCTCCCAAAACCCTGATGATGGATTAGTTGATGGAGTAGCCTTGGCAGGGTGCCTCACTGATCAGCAGAAGATTGATTGCATGAAGGTCCTCAATCAATTCACGTATATGTTTTCTCGGACACCTAGTCAAACCACCAGGTGTACCCATGAAGTGGACACAGGTGAGTCTCTAGCGGTTAAGAATAAAATCTACAGCCAGCCTGACCATGTCGGAGATTGCATCACGACAGTGGTCCAGAAGATGCTGGTTTTGGGAGTGACTGCCCCCTCAGGTAGCCCTTGGGCTAGCCCAGTAGTCCTAGTACCCAAACCTCACACCAAGAGTGGAAAAAGAGAGATGAGGTTCTGTGTAGACTACAGGGGACTCAATACAGTCACTAGGTCTGATGCTCACCAAATTCCTAGGGCAGACAAGCGTATTGACACTTTGGCCTCAGCCATGTTCTTAAGTACATTTGACCTTACCGCTGACTATTGGCAAATCAGATTAGCTGAGGATGCCAAACCAAAAACGCCAGATAGGGCAGAGTATGGTTGTGTACTTGGGACACCTGGTAGGTGGAGGCCAGGTTCAACCACTACAGAGCAAAATCCAGACGATAATGGAATGGGTTGCTCCAACTACCCAGAATCGGATCTGAGCTTTCCTGTGCCTGACTGGATACTAGAGAAGATTTGTAAAAGGATAGGAGTCCATAGTGACTCTCTTGAATGATCGTACATCAAAGAAAATGCCCAATAAGGTTCAGTGATCAGGTAGCTGTCAGAAGGCGTTTGATGACCTTAAGCAGGCCATGTGCACTGTTACCATTCTGCAAAGTCCTGACTACTCTAAAACATTACTTGTCCAACAGATGCATCCGAGTTGGTGGTAGGGGCTGTGTTGTCACAACTTAATGCAGAGGGCCAGGATCAACCAGTAGCTTTTATCAGCAGAAGGTTGACCCCCAAGAGAGAAAAAATGGTCAGCTATTGAGAGGGAGGCCTTTGCTGTGGTCTGGGTCCTGAAGAAGCTGAGGCCATACTTGTTTGGCACTCACTTTATTGTTCAGAAACACCATAAGCCCCTCTTATGGCTTAAACAGATGAGAGGGTGAAAACTCCAAAACTTTTGAGGTGGTCTATTTCCCTACAGGGGATGGACTATACAGTGGAACATAGACCTGGGAGTAACCATGTCAAAGGCAGATGTTTCCACTTAGAAAATGAAGACTCAACTGGGCAAGGTTATTCTCATCTCCTCATGTTTGAGGGTGAGGGTGTGTGTAGGAAAGTAAGCTTCTATGGTTACCCCCGCGTTTTGCCTTGTGCTAAGCTGTATTGGACTAGTCTGACTGGGATCCTGCCCCCAGTCTATCTGCTTTCTCCCTAAACATATGTGTTTAGTACTTGGATACAGCCCAGCTTGGGTACTGGGGTACCCTTATAAGTCCCTAGTATATTGTAGTAAATGCACCCAGGGCATAGGTACCCCTGATGTCTCCCATGGGCTGAAGCATGTATTATGCCACCCATGAGAGACTATTCAAAATGGAACTACAGGCCTGTCAGTGCAACTGTGTAAGCTGGTGCTAGCACCACTTACTAAAGATATAGGTTTACTATATCAAGGGTCACTGCACTTAAAACCTATAAGTCACCTTTATAGCAGGTCTTTGCAAACCTGAAGGCAGAATGCTTGGTTCTAAGTGAGAGGGTGCCCCTGCATGAGCAGGACACCCCCACAGTCTACGCCGTAGACTGTGGGGGTGTCCTGCTCATGCAGAATGGACTCTACGGAGTCCATTCTCCCGGGTTCTCAATGAAGCAGTCATATACTAGATAGAGGGGCACAGCATAATTACGTGATGACCATCTTAAAAACGGCTGCAACGAATCCGATCATGTTTGGTATCAAACATGTTGGAATCATAGGTCCACACCATAAACGGTGTGAGAAGTATGATTCCAAGCACTGGAAGAGCCCTACGTAAGGCTCTCAATGTTCCCGGTACTAGCCTTCTTGAACCAGACAGCTCAAAATGGTTGCTGCGATCAGAGACACGATTCTGTCCTCCTGCTGCTGAGCCAAGCTCGAGCATGGGAAGGCAGATCAATAGGCATCCTGTCACAGGGAGGTGTGGCCACCTCCTAGACAGGATTTAGTTTATTGGGGCAGGGCCACTAAGTCTGCATGAGGGGCACATTTGCTTTCCTCATGCATAGTCAGTTTAAACCAGCTCTGGCGCAAAACTGGACAAAGGAATTGGGTGTAACCTCCCCTCTGTCCAGACCCTCCCCTGAGAAGGTCCCCTGAATCATCCCACACTTTCCCTGGGGTACTTAAGGGCTTACCTGGGAGTAGGTCTCTAGATTAGTCGTGGGATAAGATTAAGGTCAGACACCACTTCTTCAACTGTCTGGGCACTCTGGACTTCGTTTGGGCCTGATTTCGTCTCCCTTCCAGTCTGCTGCATCGTCTGTGCATCATACAAGAACCTTCCAAGGCATGAGAAGCATCAAAGACACTTGAAGGAATCTCTCTAGGAGTGAAGGAGTCAATCCCCTGCATTCGCAGGCATTGCACCTAAGTCGACGGGTCTGCTGATCCTGAGCTCCTCCAGACTCCTTAAAGTTCTGCAACACAGGTGGTTTTCCACAGCTCCCGAGGCCTGTCCTGCCCTCTCATCAAGTTTAAGGCCAGTATCCCTCGTGGGTGTTGCAATAACCGAACCCCTGTGATGCACGTCAACTTGCAGTTGCAAAAGCTTGTTGGCTTCCTTCCAAGAAGATTTTTGGGCTCAAAGTAGCCCTGACCTTGAGCAACCCCAGTGACCAGAATCTTCAGCCACACCGCATTGTGTGATCGTGGCCTGCATTTTTTGGTTCTTTGCTTGAGATCCTCTTGCGACTCCAGTGCCTCCAGCCTGTAGGTTCACTTGAGGGTCACACTTGTTCCTTTTGGGCTCCCCTGATTGATCAGAGCATGCCCTGACTTCCCTGCTTTTGGTGAGTCCCCTGGACCTTGCTGGGCCTGACGTTGCTCATTCTTCAATTCCTGTGTTGGTTGCATTTGCCAAGGCTTGTATGTGCTCCGGCCCGACATAGACCCCTCAGCAATCGACATTGTTCGTGGGACAACTCGTGCACAGATACTGATCCTCCTCAGCGTTGCCTGGTCCTCACAGCTGCAGAGCCAAGGTCATCGTAATCCATCCTGCAACACCCAACATCGAAGGGCATTCGTCTTGAAAGTCTCCTGGTCACTCCTGAGTGAGAAAGACTCTGTCCCCTCTGCTTGCATGTACCACTCATCTTGAATCCACCTTCGGATTCCATTGAACGCTTTCTCCTCTTCCAGCATCTGCCCTTTCCTGAAGTCCGGGCTGTCCATCTGGCCGAATTTTCTGCCCCGCCTCGCAGGGTGCAATGTGGCGTCCCTCAGGGCTCCTCTCTCTCTCCCCTTTTATTTAACCTTTACATTTTCCCTCTTATTTTTACATTGCAACAAACGGAGGTCACAGTTCACAACTATGCTGATGACCTCCAACTTATTTTTAATTTCTCCTCCCCTTCATTAGGTATCACTAGCTTCCAGTCCGTCATGCTGTTTATCGGGGATTGGATGAATGCGAACCACCTTAAACTCAACCCGGATAAAACAGAGCTGGTCCTGACTGGCGGCAGTGGTAACCTTGGTCTCCCTCATTTTGGACCCCCTCTCTTGGTCTACCTCCCACCCCCTCTCATTCAGTTAAGACCCTCGGTATCACACTCAATCATCATTTGACACTCCACTCCCACATTAGTTCTGTTGTTTCTTCTTGTTTCTTTACCCTACGTATTATTAGGAAAGTATCCCGGTTTTTCTCTCCCTCTGCACTCAAACTGATTGTAATGGCCATGGTCTTAGCCAAGATCGACTATGGAAACATTATTTATAACGGTGTTCCCGCCTATGCACTTCAACGCCTTCAGCTGGTGCAGAAACAGGCAGCTCGCCTGGTACATGGCCTATCTAAATCTCACCACTCCTCACCCCTCCTCATAGCTCTTCATTGGCTTCCCATCAAACAACGGGCCCTCTTCAAACTTGGTTGCCTCACTTTTCAAGCTCGGGCGGGCACGGCTCCTGCTTTTATCAAATCTGCCATCACCAACTACTGCCCTCCTAGAGATCTACGCTCATCCACTAAATCCTTATTAGTTACTCCCCGCTTCAAGAAACAAACATCGGGAGGCCAGAAATTTTCGGTCCTTGCGCCCACCTTTTGGAACACTCTCCCGCTCCCTATCAGACTCTCCCCCTCTTATATGGAGTTCCGCAAGGCCCTAAAGACTCTTTTGTTCCAGCAAGCCTTTAGTCCCTAGTCTTCTGTGTCCTTCCCTCACCCAGGAATCCCTCTAGCGACAAGAAACTGCATAGTGAACGTGCGCTCTATACATTTTTAAAAATTCAAATTCAAAATTCAAATTCCTCCATTGGGTTCGAAGGCGGTTTCCAAAACCACTTCACACATATGCATCTAGCTTCTCTGGTGTAGGTAACGTGTGTACTAGGGTATCCATGGGTGGGGTGGTTCTCCAACCTTCTGTCTTCCACAGGGTTTCTTCAGGGTCCACTGGGAAGGTCATTAAACTATGAAAATCCAGCAACGACGTACCCATAGAGTTGTACGGAGCACGCAGTCGTGTTCCCATACTGCACACGCTCTCCGTGGCTCCCTATCTACTTACCTTGGGTGGTTCCTTGTGTCCCATGCACTTCTACGTCCTCTCAACCTTGTCTTGACCACAGTCGTGGTTCTTCTACCACTTTCTTACTATATGATTTGGCCCTCCCTGGGGTCCACTGTGCATTATGTGCCATTTACTGTGTTTCTTTGCTGAAGTATTGTGTGCATTGTGTATATCTCCGGGTAGGAGATATTTCTATGTGTTAGAGAGTATTGTATAATAAATACATATTTTTTAAAAGACCTTGTTGGTTCTTTTTCACTTAGTCTATACTACAAGACTGCATTCGGTTAAAACAAGCTGCATTACACTCCTTCTGGACTAAGCCTGAAGACTGCTCTCCACAGCTACCACTTAAAGAGCTTCTAAGGTTGTCTAAGACCTCCTAAATCAGAATATGGGTTGTCTGGACTGGTGCAAGAGGCCCACCTACCTTAGTGGACATCATATACCAGGCCAGCTTCTCACAGGGGGGCACCCTTTTGTGTGTCGCCTGTTGAGAGGTAAAAGACTGTCTCTTCTTCCAGAACCTAGGTATTCGGCACTTTGGGACGTCAACCTGGTTCTTAACCTTTTCCTGTCATGGCAGCCCAATTGCTTCTTGTCCAGAAAGGAACCCTCAGCGAAGTTGGCCATGTTGCTCTGTCAAATTTTCTGTAGAACAATTTCAGATATGCTAACCCTGGATATCATGGGGCGCACTTTTTCACCTTCTGGGGTAACTCTCACGGTCCGCAGAAGGAAGAAATGTGGTACTAGGGTTATTTCCTACACCAGCCTTTCCTGATTCTCCTAAATTGTGCGTTGTGGGGTGCGTTAAGGCGTATGAGGAGATGTCTGCAGAGTTCTGTCCTCTGGGCGAGAAACAGCTTCTCATTGATTTGAGAAAAGATCATAAGGTGGTGTCTTCTCCCACTATTATCGGTGGGTAAAATGGGTAATGCAGGAGGCAGGGATTGACCTGTGCATTTTTGGTGCTCATTCAGCGTGGAGTGCAATGCCTGCAAAGGCCTTTTCTCTAAGGGCCTCGCCTGACTGGAGGAAATCCTCGATGCAGGGGACTGGTCTTCCGATTCTACCTTTAAAAGGTTCTATTTCAAACCAGTGCTTGATATGGCTAATTTGGTGGTAAGTAATCTTTGCATTAGCATAATCCTCACCTCCAGTCCTGACATAGCATTGAAACTTTCCGTTACGATAACTAGAACATTTATCATTCTATTAAGGACTCAGAGATGAGGATTATCCCAACTGCGGATTCTGAAATGGCGTATCCTGCCAGTGACTCGTAAGTAATGCATCTTCATGCTTTTTTAAAAAACTCTTTTTATTAACAAAAGGCAAAAGAAAGTACATTACAAAAAGGAAAATAATACATAAATAAAAAACATCAAGTGATGCCATACGTTCCTAATCTCATAGGTCAAAATTCACAAGTACAGAATCGCATGCAGCTATATTTTGTACTAGGTTCATAGGGATTCCTGCGCTTCCGATTCCAGTCGTGGTGTTGGTGGTTCACAGATCTCTCCTCTGTGACTGTTCCACGCCCCCCAGACCTTCCCGGGCACATACACTGATTTCTCCCTAAACATACTGAAGGACTGGGCTATTCTAAGGCCCAGCGGTGCCAGGGGACAACACCTGAAACCTTCGTGGGTTACCTGTTCCGGCGTACAAATCACAGAGACACGGGACACTTCCTTCGGCGTCAAAGATCAAGGTTTATTTACTGCAGGGAATACAGAAATCGCAAGAAGTACACCACGTGTAGGTTCTGGGAGACTGCTTCAAATTGCAACAGTGGATCGCTCCTTTTATACATATTTTAGTCATAACACAACATGGCGAACAAAAGGTTACAATTCAGTTCCCACAGTAAACTTCAAAAGGGTTGCTATCATGTATTCAGGAGCCCAGAACATAATTACAGTAGCATTGCCGGTTCCCAACTGTAAAAGTACGTTATCCCATCATTAAGTACATTCCATTCTAGCTGTAAACGAGTTAAGAGACAGAAACAGAAACAGGTGCAAGGAAGACAGAGATAGACAACAGATTAAAAAAGAGTGTAGGGGGCAGTATCGGAAACACGATTGCAGGATCAAAGGATTCGTGCCTAATGCATGCACGGCTGAAACAATAGACCGGCACAGCAAGATGAGCCTCGAGCGGAGCCATCTGCCTTTGCAGTGTCATCCCCCTCGTCATAAAGACACCCTCAAAGGAACACGTGTCTTCCGCAAGAGCTTGGGAATCCCAGGGTCACGAAGCGGACAGTGTCCGTTCGCTGGCTACTTGAGGGCAAGAGACAAAATGGATGCCGTATCTAAAATGGAACCCGTGGGTTCAGATGGAGAAACCCACGAATAAGATGAACGGTTCAGGCCAGCGTAGCGAAAACGCGTACACCCACTAAACTCGTCATTTGCGGTTCATAGATACCAAACTCGTCCATATTCGAACGAGTAAGAAAACACCACCATGATTGTCACGGAACCTCAATACACCAGTCCAGATCTTCGGCCCATCTAGAGACTCGAGGCGGCTGACTTGCTCCCCAAAGCTGAGCAATATTTCGTTTAGCCACCATATATGTCAGCGTCACCCTTTGCCTCTGGTACACATTCAAATCGGTAGGTTCCCACACATTCAATCGACACCTTCGGGCTTCTGGTCGTATTACCTCTCCCAATACCTCTTTAGTTCATCATGGATCTTCGTCCAAAATGTCTGTATCACCGCACAGTGCCAGAGAATATGTATAAAGGTGCCAGGTTCTCCACATTCTCTTCTACACTCTCCACTCCCCCCTTGCCCCATTCGCACCAACCTTCGGGGAGGAAACTGCCTCCACCCAATCTTCGTCGTCCAATTCCAAGCCATCAGCACTCCACTGAGCTCTGATTCGCCCCAGCGGATTCTCCATGTTATTGACCAGTTTCCTATATATCAAGGAAATAGTCTTCTAGGGAATGGGTCCTTCTAGCACCCGCGTCTTCGAGAGGTGACGCCTCCGGTAGCACTGCATCTCTGGGTATGTGGGTTAGGAGAGCATGCCTCACTTGCAGATATCGATAGTGCTCATTATCATGCAGACTATACTGTTTTTTAAGAGACTCGAACGTGTATATCGTGTCTCCTCCCCAAACATCCTTTATCTGGGTGATCCCAATAAGATTACACTTATCGAACCCCTTAGATTTCCACAGGCTCCCTAGTTTCTCCGAATTTAGCAGGGGAGTGGCCAACCTCAATTTTCCTTCCCAACCGCATCTTCATGTTTTAGGGATGTTTTCGGCTAGAATACTCCTTACCTGTTTGAGATTTGCCTTCGCTTTGTACATTTAATTTCATTGCCTTGCTTACAGGTTCAACCCTGATCATGGGCTGTGGCTAAACTATGTCCTTTGGTTGTAGGAATAGTTGCGAATAAACTAGAGTCGTAAACAAAATGTGCCTCTGACGAGTCAAAAGAGGCAGAGCAGACACAGTTGAAGGACTATGGGCTGGACTGGATCGCCCCGACTGGCTGGAACACTGGGACTGTTCTCCTATTGGATTTGCAGTTTTCTTTTGGCATTCCCAAGATTTCACGGGAATGGTAGTTGTTGGTGTTTTGTGAAATGGCTTCTATTCAATAAAGTGAAGAAAGGATAGCATAATACTCGCCTCCGAGTCCCTAATAGAATTGAAATTTTCCATTATGATAGATAGGAAATTTTTCATTCCCTCACAATTGAGCACTACCACTAACCAAAACTACCTTAGAAGGGCACCAAACATGGAGAACACACAAAATGAATTAGTAAGTTATTGGGTGTTGCTTAGTATATTCCATAATTACAGAGAAGTCTGTACATCTCATATTATGAGATACCCATAGGACCCGCTGGGAACTTTTCACTAATAGGTTGTACCATCATGGTTATGCACATTCTATAAACTGACCTAGCATTCCCCCTGCTGCACGATTTACACTTTAGGAAGCACCACAAGTGTCTTGTAGACCCAGCATATTCACTACATTTTCAAAATGCTCACCTTTTAGGGTAAGCAACACAGTGATTATAACTATAGTAGGTTCCATACATCGTTTTTACATATATTGCAAGGACTGTTATAAATTGCACTATAGGTGGAAATATGGATAATGTGTAGTACACAAACTATTTGCATGTAAAGTGGGCTACATCATCTCTTTTGGAGGTACACTTTTGATGGTTTCAATGTTACGATAGAGTAGTCATAACTAACAAGAATCTTGTGGTGTATTAATTCCTTCCTATCACTTCAGACCTAGAAATCTGGAAGCATATCATGTATTCAGTCTTGATTTTTGCATAACTTAAATGTCAACATTTCAAAGGTCTTGTTATATTAGGATTACAATACACAAATTATACTAGCATGTTAAAGAAAGTATTAATCTGTCATGTCGCAATCTCTGAATTGTTTTTAAAAAATTTAGTTTTGGGAAATTTTAACATAGTTGTATCATTTTTTATCGTAAGCCCTGCAGAAGTTCCTTTCTTTGGAAGGAAAACGTTGGCTATAATTACAATATAAATATTTCTGAAGAAACAAATAAGAAGAATACTTTATCCCTTGCGAGCCGCGTGAATTTTCATGCTGCGCAGGGGTTTTACAGAGTGGGCGGGATATGGACGGCCGGGGGCCATCCTGCGCACACGCCCACTGTGACGGCTCCTGGTCATCGCGAGCATGCAAGGGGTTAAAAGGAATTTGATGGTGTTGATGAACCAAAGTTTATTAATACAAATATATCTAATCGGACACCACTATAAAAACTGTACTCAGAAAAGAACCCATGGAAGGTGGAACATCACACATTTGGAGAGTGCCACTCCTCTTTCTATTTAGTTATTTGTTTGCAGGCTTTTTGAGAGACTTGACCAAGGAGATGAGCAACATTAGGTTGCATGACTTTGGGAAGAGTAGATGATGCAACACTCTCACCACCACCATCTACTGCAAAATAGCGATGCATTTGGTGGCTCGGCTATCACCTCAACACCATTAATACAACTGTCAAAATATCTCTTCCTCTAATGACAACAAGGGAGGAATTAGCATAATAACTATTTTACACATTGACTAACATTGCTAAAGAAACAAATTCATCAAACTAGAAAGACTAAAGAAGCAAGAATTATCAAAATAGTGGGATGGGGTCACCCTAAGGAAACATCTTGACAATTAAAGGGCCCCATGAGGTTACCCAACTTCATAATAGCGCCTCACTAATGATAAAAATCCTTATCTAGCAGGTTGAACAAAAATCCATAAAACCGTGAGAAGATATACAATTGTTAGAAAAAGTAATTGAAGAGAGAATTTTAAAAGAAGTAACTAATAATTATGAAATACTAAAAACTGGGATACAAAACACTAACATTGGTTAAAAGAAAAAAAGTTATTTACCTACAGAGCTGTGAGGTCAAGAGAAGGAATAAAATTAAAAAGTAATAATTCAAATACAAGTGATATATACTACTTCTCTGATGCTATAACAAGTAGCATGAATGAATGAATATAAAATGTATAAAGCGCTAACTTAGCCCAAGGGTGTCACCCCTAATTCTTTGACTAATACTGAATTTGATCCAATGTTAGTGGTCAACTTAGCCGATCGCACACTGGGCCGGATTTTAATAAATGTACAAAACAAAGGACATTTTTTTGCCTGGGGAATGCATGCTTGCTTACAGATATACTTGTGGTCTTGTATTTATTTATAAGGACTTTGAAATGAAAAAGTGTATTTTGTTCAAACATATCAACTCCTCTACCTTGCAGTGGGAGGGTGACCGTATCTGAGCAGATAATCTCTGATGTAAGAGATGTACATTGCTTGATTTCACTATTAGGGTTCAATGGGGATTTACAGGACATATTGAATAATCTAAACAACATTCCAGTATTATGTTTCAACAGTAGTCTCAAACCACACATTTGTACCATGGGACAAGCAGTGCAATAATAGTGAGAGAAATTAGTACCTTAATAAAACCAATGTAACTCACAGTGAGATGTAGCAAGCACTACAAAAATGTAAGATAGACCAAGACATCCTAATACAGGAAGCAGACAACGGCGGAATTTATATAATGCTTCATATAATTTGCAACATGCTCCAGGCTGCATTTTAGAGTACACTGTTAATAGGGGGTTGAATATAGTGCAGCCTATATGGACTGAGACCCATGAGGTTCAAAGACGTGCTTCAAACATGGCACAAACATTGCTGAACATACGCATGAGATATTGCAGCAAGTGTGAAAATCAGAGGCAGATGTGCAGAACTACAATTTAAGTAGTGGCTGGTTTTCTGTAATTGAGACTGTGATTGACATATCACGGAGGGGGGGGGGGGGGGCACATAACCCTTAGACACGCATGCAAATAGGAAAGGCCAAATCAATTCCATAGATAGGCAGCAACACCACATGAGATTGGCCCCAATAAAACACGTCTGGCCAAAGGTGCAAGCATTCCCAACACATCATGAAGTCAGATGCTACACTAACGCAGGAACACTCAGCCAATCAGAACATCTCATGGACACTACACACACAGTGCCGATATTGACAGACTATCGGGCTCACTGAGTTTCATGTACCGTTCAGAGCTTCCCCTCATTATTGAGCGGCCTAAGGTTTTTTTCCTCTGTCACTTTTTTTCTCTTCTACTTGCATTGTGATTTTCAATTGCTGAATTTTTTCTTGATGTTGTGGTGCTAATAAAAATTGCCACTGTGTTTCATATTGGATGTTAGATCTTGTTAACAGTTCTATGTGTGTATGAAGAAATTTCCACTTGCATATTTACTATTCCGCCACTAAAAGTACAATTTACACTGTTTTGAATTAATCATTGCACTTTTTACAGGTTGTTGTTTATCATATCTGTTTATGTATTGTGAAAGTTTGTTTGATGGAGAAGGAGAAGTGTGGCTCAATGATTAGAGCGGCAGACACTGATGCAGAGGTCTAGCCCGGGACCAGGGTTCAATTCCCCGCCTCGGCGGGTCTTGGGCTCAATATTCCACAGACCTGATAATTCTCGCCTCGGTGCCTATTCCAATCATGGAGTCCCACTCTGCAACTCTGCAACTCTGGGCAATGGCTTGCTTAATCTCCACAACGTCCCCCACAACGCTAAGGATGCCTGGCCTCCACCTTGGGGGTGCCCAGGGGTGGACGCCTCACAGGGAAAGCCAGGATGGGTTCCACAGCGGTATTCGTAACAGCGCCTTGAGACCCTTGCGGGTGAGTAGTGCGCTATACAAGTATCAATTTACAATTTACATTTGATGCATCTTGATCCTAAGCTGAGCTCATAGTAAAAGTAGTTATTTCCGGTATAATCCCTTGTACAGATTTTTCTCACGATCCAAGTAGAATTCAGGATTATAGAAATAGCCTTGAGAATTTAGGAGTGTACTATCCCTTAAAATGTTTCCAAGTCATCCTGGAATCGCCTTTAAATCCCATGCAAACTAGATTCCCCATGTAGGCTAAAAAGTTAGATCAATTTTGCCATGAATGGCGCACACACACTAAGATGCATGCGTTCTCTGGCCTGAGGGGGGG
The DNA here is from genome assembly GCF_964263255.1 of Lissotriton vulgaris. Lineage (NCBI taxonomy): Eukaryota > Metazoa > Chordata > Amphibia > Caudata > Salamandridae > Lissotriton > Lissotriton vulgaris. The sequence continues at coordinate 484,748,007 of NC_141694.1, read as the reverse complement.
AACCTTCGACACCAATATAATAGAGCACAAAGGACATGTATTCAGACCAATTATGTAGAGCAGAAGAAGACTAAAAGAGCATCACTGTTAGAACTGTGGGCCATCTTTGAAGTGGCCCGACCTACAATTCTGCCTCAGAATCCTCAAACAAGACGTCCAAACCTCCCCCACCACATACATGTACAGAGGTGCTCTCTCTAATGCCTGCCATCCTTGCCCTTCCCACTGGGTTACACCTATTTGCCGGTTACGGAGGCGAAGGGTCCTCCACCGGGCTGCAAACCACTAGATCTAGGGCAGGTAGGTTGACAGATCGCCAAACTCAGACAAATCTGGCCTTATCCCAGTTCAGTGCGAGGATCCCCCGAAGTTCGACCCCCCCCATTCCCCGTATGCAACCCACCAAGCCCTAAGTGACGAAGGAAGACTACACTCCAACCCATCTGGCAGAGCACTCAGGTAGTTGGGTGGTTCGTAGCAATACTGGATAGTGATACCACAGGTGGGGGGTAATGGCGGAGGGGGTCCCAGCCCTCCGGGTACGGCATTGAGGGGGGTGCTGTAGGATACACTCCAGCAGGGTATGCCCAGGGAGCAGAAGAGGTGACAGGTAGTGAGCTGGAGGACAAGATCCTGTTGAGTGAACCCCACGAAGCACAGAGCGTAGGAGGAAGCTGGTGTTAGAGGACAGTCGTGATGGAGAGAGAGAGTGGGAGACAGAGGGAGAAAGGGAGGGAGAAAGGGAGGGAGAGAGGGAGGGAGAGAGGGAGGGAGAGAGGGAGGGAGAGAGGGAGGGAGAGAGGGAGGGAGATGGAGGCAGAGGGAGGCAGAGGGAGGCAGAGGGAGGTAGAGGGAGGCAGAGGGAGGCAGAGGGAGGCAGAGAGAGACAGAGAGAGACAGAGAGAGAGAGAGAGGGGGGAGAGGGGGGAGGGAGAGGGAGACAGGGAGGGAGAGGGAGAGGGAGACAGGGAGGGAGAGGGAGAGGGAGAGGAAGAGGGAGAGGAAGAGGGAGAGGGAGAGAAAGAGAAAGAGAAAGAGAAAGAGCGCTCCCGCCTGGGAGACACAAAGAAAGAATAGAACACGTACCTTTCCCCGGAGGAGAGCGGACCTAGGGCTTGGGCCCCACATGGAGAGGAGCTTTAGGTAAACCCTGAAGGAAGGACCCTAACTGGGACATGAACGCCATCAGATCAGCAGCATAGGAGGGGGGCGACCAAGAAATAAAATATCAGGGTAGCCAAGCCCAAACTCAATTAAGAGATAGGAGAAGTAGAATTGCACCTCTGCACGCGCACGAGGAGAGCAGCAACGAGGATGTCCACTGCTCCCCCTGAACGCACCGGTCTACCAAGCTGACCCCTAGAGACATCTAGTGTAGGCAGTAAGGTCTTTCCGTGATCATTTTTCCACTTGCAAGCCCGCTGGACTAAAAGGGAGGCCAGTATGATAGACCCTGGCCAGAGGAGTGATCCTTCAAACTGGAGGATGTAGCCATCGCGGAAGGCATGCCGGGGGAGATCCCATATGGACGGCCCTGAGGGAAATGTTCCCTGCCCGTCCAGACGTAGGAGAATTGCTGGCAGAGACCAGGAAACATGGGGAAACCGTGACCAACTTTCTAGACAGAATGAGGGAACAATGAGGTCAAGAGAAACAGCCATGGACCGAATCAGGCACCCGAGTTGCATTCTTCTACAAAATCCTCAAAAAAAGGAGTGCTCACCAAAATACAGAGTGGGCCGGATAGTGTAGTAGGTTTAAACACCAAACTTTCGCAGGAAATACAAGCCCACATATTACATTGCTACAGAAAGAAGCAGGTAAAAACAGGAGCAAGCCAAAAGAGACATTGCTAGGGCTGGTCAAACATAAGTTAAAAAAGACCTCTCTCAAGGGGACCACGTTGGCCGCAAGCATGCAATTAGCACCAGTCTTGAAGGGAGCATCGCCGCCAAACCCCAGAGAGTTTCCACCCATTCATGGCGGAAGAGGTCAGGGGGCTGGCAGCAGTCAGACCTCAGAGAGTGCTACTACTGTCACCAAATGGGCCACATGGCCGCCCAGTGCCACCTAAAAGCTTATCATGAGCAAAGATCAATATGCCTGGGCCAGTCCCCACAAAATCCCCATCCACGGAACCATGCCCAGATCAACCCGAGCGCACAGCAGGAAAGCAACTAGCAAACACACTACCACAACATGGACCAGGGCAGGGATGGGTGACTGTCTGGGGAGGCAATGCCTTCACGCAATCGTCCGATCCAAATACGCAGTGCATCCAAGCCCCCAATATGACATATTCACTTCATACTCACTTCAGAAAACTCACCACAACAATAAAGACTAGTGACACAGTATTAGGAAAAAACTCCAGTCTTTACTTGCGCTCAGGAAAAACTCAGGACAGCCGTATGTTCGTTGATCAGGAATCCACACTATAATCTGCCATCTGGGTGCCTGGAAGGGCCTAGGCCCCACTCTGATGCTAGTCCCCCAGGGCGGGGCTGGCTGGCTATGCATCAGGAGAGGACAGGCTGAAGAGGGGGCAGAGCAGCCCCAACTAGTATATAAAAGCATGTACCAAGGTCCCTTTGTCCAAGTCCAATTGGGACCGGTACTAGGCCGAAAGGACCCCATTACTCAATATTTCAGGCCTCCAGCTAGTGGGGGGCCCCCATTTAGTTAAAAACGAGGAGAAGCTTCAATGCCGGAAGGCAGTTTTCCATGCACTTGTGACAATAGTATCTACTGTAGAACTCCATTGTCCACAAAAATTATGGCACAAAGTCAGTATGGAAATTCACCAGGAAAAACAGCGATCTCAGTTTGTTACTCGCAGTCCGTCAGGTTCCAGTCGCGCACCTGACTCCAGTCATAATAAGGACATTCTGCCTCCTCCTCTCCCCTAATGCTTCCAAACATCCAAAGTCTGCTCATCGGATCATGTCCCTCAAAAACAGCGAAAGTAGCGTGTCATCAGGTAAGAAATCCCTTATCAACGCAGTGGGCGGCAGACAGGGCTAGAAAAATCCACTCGCTATTTCAAGCCACATTTAATCAGGACGAGCTATTTTCAGGCCCTACTCACCTCTTTTGGCAAGTTAACAACAGGTGTTCTGCTTGCTCACAATAAAGGTGCCTTTAAATCTTTTTATCTTATCACATTTGATGGCTTTCATAGGCACAGGTCAAAAGTCAGTTTGTCTTCCTACAATTACTTTTCTTTCTGTGACTGAAGTTAGAAGATTTCGTAAAGTTACCTGTGTGACAATAGCACAGTGCAAATCATGTGAAATAAAAGGCTGTAAGATTTCAGGCTTTTTTTCTAACACAACATTGAAGTAGCTAATAAGTGAACAGTTCAACCATTCCGAATATTTTTCACTAGACCCCACCTCTTTAGTAGCAAACTCCGAAGTCCCAACAGGGCCCAAGGGTTCAAGCCAACAAAGACCACAGACTATTGTTTTTAGGACATTTTTGAAAACGACTCCCCCCGGATGCCAGAAAGCTACCAACGATCCCTCCAGACACCATCCCAAAACCTACAAGGTTACAAAAGTTATGTATTATTGCATCTTTGTACGCCATCTATTTAGCATGGGTTTGGCTGCATCCATCCATCCATAGCGAGAAATCTGCCTACCTCACAGGGAGCCTACCTTGACATTTCTACAACGCTTGTGTTGGAACCTCTCCCACTTACACTTACAGTGAACCAAACACTAGCATTCCAAACGCATTATACAGCGCTTTCTTACACAACAGATGGCATCAGTACATGACCACCGTGGGTGCCCAGGCGTCAGCTAGGTTGTGCTATGTCTGCTTACTGAAACCTCACAATGTGGGCACAGACAGACTTTACTTATGCCAATAAATAGCCCATAAGAAAGAAAAATGTCTCATCCATCTATACCTATGTAGGATTAGGGCCAAGATACAACCCAGTAGAGTAGAATCCCACAGAGTAGTGGTAAACATCACCTGGTACAAAACCAACCCACCACACTGTACCTTCTCACTGAGCCTAACAATATTCAAACTGAGCTAGACATGATACACAGGTGGGGTACTTACTATAGGAGAGGACACTGTATGGCCCTGAGATTTTGCAAAAAAGAGATTCTTGGATGTAGCAAAACCACCGTACCAGTGCACAAACATGTCTGCTCCCACCTCAGTCTGTGGCCCCAGGGCAGTCTTATTTAATAACAATTCGATCCAAACATGGAGGTTTAGCACAGGGATACAAGGGGGAATGGGTATTGAATGAAAGGGTTGAATGTCAGCATAGATAACCTATGTCAGTAAATCTGGGACACCGACATAGACGCTGCTAGAAGGGAAGGGGCAACCCCTAATAGACTTAAACTGTACTTTGTGTTTGAGAGGCAAAGGAATGATCCTACTAGACACCATGAAAATTGCAAACCAATTCTGCACGTACCAGGAATGCAATAGGGCACCTCAGTGCTGCTGGATACCTATTGGCAGTGTGGTGAGTCTTCTTATGCACAACTCGTCCCCTGATGGTGGGGCCTCTGCGTCCTTGTAACCATACATATACATACCCGACCCTGGTCATTCATGGAGAAGATCTGCCCAAGATGTTCCAACATCCGCTACAGTAAAAAAAACACTCTTACATCAGGCTTGAGAAAAAACATCTGCTGATTACTTTGGCTGGGCTCAGTACAAGGACATTCCCGAAGAATTTAGAGTGAACGCAGGAGGGTCCATACTTTTCTTCACCCGGCAAACAAAGGCAAACGCCCGCTGGTTACAAATAACCAGGTGGGAATTACTTAAGATCATCAACAATACTGAGCTCCGCCTAAATGCTATCAAGGAAGAACTAAAAGCTATCTGCCTCAGGGTGATGCAACATATATTTTTTGGACTAGTGACCGCGATAGAGGGTGGGGTGTGTGCCAAGATTGGTGGGTCCGGATGTATTTTTATCCCTGGAAATGATATGGGCAGCGGGACACTGATAATAATAATAATCCACATTTGTAAAGCGCGAACAATCACCCGTAAGGGTCTCTAGGCGCTAGGGGCCGTCAGGAAGATTGAGCAAGCTATTGCCCAGAGTCACATGGTGCTGGGCTAATCTACCGCCGGCGCTAGGGATCGAACCGTGATCCCCAGAGTCCAGCGTCAGTCGCCCTGGCCGCGGCGCCACACCTCTCCCTTCTGACTCTTGACAAGCACGCCATTGTCTACAAGCTGACATGAAGATGAAGGGAGGTGCCCCAGAGCAGGGCTCTTTAATGTGTTTTCCTTGCTCCCCGGTGAGTGACCAGGCTGGTCATATCATCACCCCCTACTCTCATTTTAGTGCAGTTTGTGTAGTTTCCTACATGGGGGAGTTTTCTGCTATAAAAATGTAGTCCTCAAATTAGGTAGAATGCAAGAAACTAGGGAGATAGTAACAGACACACCAGAAACATCACAAAACTCAAACATTGTGACTGTCATGAAGTGTGGGGCAATTGATGTAGTTGAAAATTCAACTAGATGGGGGAATGTTAATATTGATAAATACGATTTGATGTACACCATGAAACATGTGCGTATAATAACGATCCTGCATCTCTGTTGTTGCTTTCACCTCATATGACCACCCCCTCAACCTAGAGTTGGAAATACGTGGTCAGGCAGACTCTGCGACCTTGGCCTGAAGTAACTGATTGACAGGTCACAGGTGGGGGGGAGGGGGGGGGGGGGGGGACAAAAACCCTAAGACAAGCGTGCGACCAGGAAAACCCAGATCGATCCCACAAATAGGCAGCAATACCACAATGGGCTCAGGAGATTGGCCCACACCAAACACGTTTGGCCGAAGGGACGAGCAAACCCAAAACACCATAAAGTTAGACACCTCACTAAGTTAGGAACACTCAGCCAAACAGAACACCGCATGTACACTACACATTGCCACTGGACCTTCGCCTGGAGCCATCTGAACTTGGCTTCAGGAAGAAGCTAAAAACCCACCTCTACACGCAGTAAGCCGGGCTGACCTTGCGGTGCGACTCTGCTGATTCCACTCGCCACAGCGCGGGGACACTCCATCTGTGCGTAACCAGGCGCTTTATAAATTTCCCTTATTATAATATTATTATTATTATTATTATGCACTCCCCATGCTGGACATCGGGATACGTACCCACTGGCCAAGGGGTGTACGAAGGGACCTATTGTAAAGGATCTAATAGCTTAAAGCCCAAGACTATAATACAATATTGAAAATATTGTTTCCTCCAAAACATTAGTACCTATGCATTTGATCTAAATTTGCACACAAAAAATCCTAGAGCAAGATGTCATTTTGGGCATTAGAAGCAGGTATGACTGTTATACTTTGACTGCAGAAGTCTTTAGGTATCCTGGGAAAGCATCACATATTCTCCTTCCTTCGAGTGGCAATGTTTTTGTCCTCAAGGGTTTTAGTTGCTTTCATGCATGGAGAGGGACAGGCGAGTAACAGAATGAGGCCAGGAAGTTGGACTACGAATTTTACTCAGGAATCTGTCCTCTTTTTCTTTAATGTCAAATCAAATATTCTGATAATGCACCCATCCCAACAGTTGTTTCTACATTTTATTGTTTGGTTTCAGTCTTCTAAACTATAGGGTGACCCGATTTTCTATCACAATGTCTTTAAGTTATACACTGTATTGCATAATTGAAAGAGAATCCCTCTTTTTATGCAATGACACCCCATTTTTGATGACTGGTATTGCTATTTTGTTTACCCTCTGCGCACTGGGGTACTGCCGTTTAGTCCCCAGAATATGTGCTATGGCCTCTTAAGCATGGGTAAATTGGCTAACTCCCAACTTCCCAGTTAGGCCATTGTATATATATGATGTAGGAAAATACGTCAAGGGCACTGGAAAATTAAACGTCACGTGTGGACTGAAGCATAGGTTGTGCCATTCACTAGGCAGATAAAATAAAGGCTTCATGAATACCTGTATAATCTGACAAATTTTAAACCTGCAAGAACGCCTGTCAAAATAACCCTTTTAGACAGTGAATAACCCTACTTTTAAATATTAAATAAGTGACCCTTAATCAGGCCTTACAGTCTACCAGGCAGGGTGCCTAGTATTATAACTAGAACATGAAAGCATTTAGTGCGGACGTGTACCTACAGTGACTTGTCATCAAAAGCAGTTGTTATTTTACAAGGCTGTAGTTATTCCTATGAGGAAAAATAAAGTTTAGAATTAGTATTCTACTTCTGTTTATTAAACATCCAATTCAGTGGTGCAGTCGGATTTTTAATAGCTACATAGCAAAGGTAATTTTTAAAAAGGTAGACTTTGCCTCCAGTAGGATAATTAGCATTGTCCTGCTAGCAGCTGGACCCTGTCAGTGGTTCACCTAATGAAGTGTGAAAACTAATTCCAGAGCAGAAACAATAGTTAATCCTTTTGGCAGAAAGACCTGGCTGTGTTGTATCGGACTCCAGCTGGGGAGGGTTCAGGAATGTCATGACATTGAAAGGGACAAGAGTGAGGTTTGCCCATTCATTAGCAAGTGTAAAAGGAGACATAGGGAAGAGAATAAGTATTTGCTCCATGTGCCTTCTTTAGGCAGCCTGGCTCCAGCCTAGAAGGATGGGGCAGCACCATCTTAGTGTAGGTGAGGAGAAGTGGACAGCACATTTACCTAAACACATTTACCTAAACACAACCTGGCTGGAACCCCAGCAACGTCCAAGTGCAGAAGGGTGTTGCTATACTGATTTGCCTCAAAATAGTGCAATGAGGGGTAGTTTGAAGTAGAGAAAACAGGATGTGCTTCAAGGTAGGAATAGTTGTCCTGGTAACTTTTTTCTCATTGGTTAGGGAGTGTCCAGGAGTCATCCCCAACCACCGGCTAGTGCATCTTACGCAAACAACACCTCACCCACACACAGCTCATCACCAAACATCTAGACCTACGGAACAACTAGAAGACAACTTGACCTGAAGTCTGTGACCAGGGTGCAGACCTCAAAGGACTAGACCTGGTCCCACTTGTATACTGGTCTGAAGGAGAATCCAAAGGTCAGTTAGCTGACCTCCTATGTGACTAAAGGGAACAAGCTGCAAATGTTCTTTTTCCTGGAGTGACCAGCTGACCAGTAGCAACTAGACCTGGACGGGACCCTGCTGGTGGCCTCCGAGTGGCATTTAGTGACCAGTAGTCACTCGACTACTGGCCACTAAATGCTGTCCATGAGGTTCCGGGAGCCTTAAAAACGACCAACAGGAGCTGCTCCTGAAAGTCAAAAAAGTTGTGACCAAGAGGAGTTTTGTACTTTCAAGACCTCGGGAGTGTCAGCTGGACCTCACTGGAAAGAAGTCTGATTTCTAATGCACTTTGCCAGAACAAGCTCCAGGCTTGCCCCACTGGAACATTTTGAGCTCCATAAAAAGTCCAACTGAGCAGAGGTGTGAAAAGTATCTGCTCTACGAAAGGACTTTGGCGGCCCTGAAATTTGAGTTTTCCCTGTCTGAACTTTTCCCACAAAAACCGGCAACTGCAGCGGGACTTCCTCCAACGGCTATCAGACTATGAGAAGACCTTGCTACTTTATTGAATGCAGCCTGCAACCTTGGCTCTCTGGACGACTTTAACTTCCATTTCAGAGACTGAGCTAGAAGGTACAACATTTTAACATTCATATCTTTGGGTTACTTAATTGAATTTCAGTCATTTTAGTGAAATGTTTTCAATTATCTGTTTTTTTAATTGGTTGTGGGCATTTATTGAGTGTGCTTTGACTTTTTATTTCTTTGGTACTGCTAAATACTTTACACACTTTTCCTTGAGTTAAACCTGTCTGCTTTTTGTCATATCTACCAGAGGTTGATCCCAGGTTTATTTATTGAACTTGTGTTTTGGACGTAACCAGATGTTGGACTTATTACATGTGAAAGGCTCACACCCTCTTCAACTAATAACACATTTATTTACATAAGTGTTTACATATTTTTCTTGAATTCTATATTTAAAACTTGTTTCGTGTTGATGTGTAGTTTATTTGTGTAGTTACTGTTTATAATGTCTTTCTTCAACTGTGTTTTCCAGCATTGACAATTTACATAACAGTTTACTGAGAGTAGGGATTGTCAAAGCCATGAACCATCTTCAACAGTTTTATGGCACAAGGATTCTTTTTATTCAAGTGTGGAAGAGAGATTATTTGTCTTTAATGGAGATAGGATCATCGGAAATATGCAACTTTGTTGCCTACATGGTAAATTCTCCATTCCCCTTCAGGTTCAAAAGGTGAAAGGAATGAGTGTTTGGCAGTGGAAGGAACCACCTCTGGGCCTCCATGAAACAACGTCTGAAATGTGACTTTCACTATGTTTGGAATTACTCTGCATGTCATGAAAACCCTGACAACACTCTTGAGCGTCAACATCGTTGTGATCTTCAGCTATAGGTCGTCAATCATTTTGAACAAACATAATGATGCCCTGCATGCTCTCCAGTTTATAAGTTCTTGAGTGAGAGAGAAGTCTGGCCATACAAACTGAAATTTGAAACAAGGTTCATATTTTACCAAACCTAAAAATAATGCTTCAGCTGAAATGAGGTGGACATAATGGGTATTAATATGGTAGTCAAGAAAAAATAAATACTTCTATTTGAAAAATGCCATTACAGGTAATGTTGTCAAGACGAGGATTGCAAATGCTACTTACCAGTATGCATCTGTTCTTGGCATGTAGGGCTGCTGACATTCATATCTGTGCATAGATCGCCGCCTAGTGTTGGGTCCGGATGATTGCACATTGTTGTCCTGGAAGAGTCTTCGAAGTATCACGAGATAGGTGGCTCCTCCCCTGGACTACAGTGCGCATGGGCATCGCCTCCATCCCCAGATTGTTTTTAGCCATTGGCAGAGATGGAGTGAAGTATGTGAGTGATGACCATGCTATGAGCATATATATATATGAATACTGCAGCTGCTACAGGCGCCGGGGAGGAGGGTGGGCAATATGAATGTCAGCAGCCCTACATGCCAAGAACAGATGCATACTGGTAAGTAGCATTTGCAGTTCGAGGCATGTGGGCTGCTGAATTCATATCTGTGCATAGAATACATAGCAGTCCCTCCATTAGCGGCGGCCGCCCGTGCCAGCTGCAGCAGTCTGAAAAAGTGTTTTGAGAACAGCCTGACCAACAGCTGCCTGCTGTTTGGAGTGCACGTCTACACAGTAATGTTTAGTGAAAGTATGTGTGGTAGACCATGTAGCTGCTCTACAAATATCTTCTAAGGGAATGTTACCTAGGAAAGCCATAGAGGCCCCCAACTTCCTGGTGGAGTGGGCCCTTGGTGGGATAGTGAGAGTGCGTTTAGCCTTAGCGTAACAGATTTGAATGCATTTCACGATCCACCTAGCGATCCCAGCTTTGGAGATAGCGTTTCCCCTTGTGGTGTGAGGCAAAAGCAACGAAAAGCTGCTTGGTTTTGCGAAAATCTTTTGTCCTGTCCACGTAGTACATCAAGGCTCTTTTAACGTCAAGGGTGTGGAGCATCCGCTTCGCCAGCGTCTCTGGGTTTTGGAAAAAACACTGGCAACTCAATTGTCTGGTTCATATGGAATTGAGATACAACCTTGGGTAAGAATTTAGGGTTAGTGCGGAGCACAACCCTGTTAGCATGTACTTGGAAGAAAGGTTCTTGGATGGTGAGCGCCTGCAACTCGCTAACCCTCCGTAGCGATGTAATTGCTACTAAGAAAGCAACCTTCCAAGTCAGAAACTAAAGCTCACAAGAGTGCAGTGGCTCGAAGGGAGGACCCATCAGTCTCGTAAGAACCACATTGAGGTTCCATTCCGGAGCTGGTGGAGTCCGTGGTGGAATGACCCTTTTGAGTCCTTCCAGAAAAGCCTTAATAGCAGGGACCTTAAAAAGTGATAGGTGTTGCCTATTCTGGAGGTATGCTGCCATTGCAGACAAGTGAATGCGTATGGAAGAATACGCCAAGTTACACCGGTACAGGTGGAACAGGTAACAAATGATGTTCTGAATGGAAGCATCGAGCGGGTCAATATTGTGGTTTACACAGTAAACGACAAAACGCTTCAATTTAGCCGCATAACAAGCTCTAGTAGTGGGCTTCCTTGCCTCCCGAATGATGTCCATGCAATCGGGGGGAAGATTGAGGTAGCCGAACTCTAGGACTTCAGGAGCCAGATCGCCAGGTTGAGCTGTTGCGGATCTGGGTGCTGAATGTCGCCATGGCTCTGCGTCAGAAGGCTGGGAGTGAGATCAAGCCTTTGATGCGGTACCACGGAGAGTTCCAGAAACGTGGTGTACCATGGTTGGCGAGCCCACGTTGGAGCAACCAGGATGAGAGTCATCGAGTGCTGCCTGAGCTTGCGTGCCACCAGCGGTATCAGAGGCGCTGGGGGAAAAGCGTACGCAAATCTGCCTGACCAGTTCATCCACATCGCATTGCCCTGTGATTGCGGGTGTGGGAACCTGGCGGCGAAGCTTTGGCATTTTGCGTTCTCCTTTGTGGCGAACAGGTCTATCTCTGGATGACCCCACCTTTGGAAGTACGGTTGGAGTACTGATGGATGTATCTCCCACTCGTGCATTTGATGGCTGTGCCTGCTGAGCAGGTCCGCCATCTGGTTGTCTTTGCCCGGGAGATGCTCTGCCATGAGGAAGATGTTCCTCTGAATGGCCCACTTCCACATGCTCTGAGCCAGATGAGACAGCTGCGGAGAGTGTGTGCCTCCCTGCTTCTGAATGTAGTACATGGCTGTCATGTTGTCCGTCCGGATCAACACGACTTTGTTGCACAGATGTACTTTGAACGCCTTCAAGGCCATGAAGATTGCCATCAGTTCCAACACATTGATGTGCATCTTCCTTTGCTGTAGTGTCCATAGTCCCTGCACTGTGTAGTGGAGTACATGCGCTCCCCATCCCTGGAGAGAAGCGTCCGTCGTCAGGATAATCTGTGGCACCGGCTCTTGGAATGGTCGGCCCTTGCAAAGGTTTTGTGGATTCCACCAATGCAGAGAGTTGTATGCCCGACCGCTCACCAACACTAGGTCTGTCAGTTGCCCATGAGCCTGAGTCCACTGACGTGCTAGGCACTCCTGAAGCGGACGCATATGTAGTCTCGCGTGCGGGACAATGGAGATGCAGGAGGCCATCATGCCTATCAACTGCATGAACACTTTCGCTGGAAGCGAGTGTTGAGGCCTGAATCGTTGGATCAGCGTTTGGATACTGGCGATTCTCACTGAATTTGGCTGCCAGAGTGTTTATCGTCGCGCCCAGATACTGTCGTACATGGGCGGGCTGGAGATGGGATTTTGGGTATTTCAGAGAGAATCCCAGATCGTGCAGGAGATGAATGGTGCGGGACACGTGGTCGGCGCACTGCTGTTCTGTTTTTGCCTGAATGAGCCAGTCGTCCAGGTAAGGGTAGACGAGGACGTTCTGGCGTCGTAGATGCGCCGCCACAGTCGCCAGGCACTTCGTAAAGACCCTTGGCGCTGTGGTGACCCCGAACGGCAGAACCCTGAACTGGTAGTGCTGGTCTTGAATAGTGAATCTGAGATACTTCCTGTGGGAAGGATGCAGGGGGATATGAAAGTATGCATCTTTCAGATCCAACGTAGCCAGGAAGTCCCCCTGTTGAAGCAGAGGGAGTACCTGCTGTAACGTGAGCATATGGAAGTGCTCCGAGAGAATGTACCAGTTGAGGGGCCTGAGGTCCAGGATGGGCCTGAGGGATCCATCCTTTTTGGGGATTAGAAAATACAGAGAGTAAACCCCTGTTCCCCTTTCTTGTAGTGGTACGAGCTCTATTGCCCCTTTTTGCAGCATGACCTGAACTTCCTGCTGCAACAAGTGCAAGTGCTCGCCGGACATAGGACGGCTTTTTGGAGGTATGTTCGGTGGAGTGGAAGTAAGTTCCAGACAGTAACCGTACTGGATAAGAGACTTGACCCACCTGTCCGTGGTGATGGATTTCCACGCGGGCAGGAACTGCTGGAGTCTCCCCCCGACCGGTGTTGTGTGGTCGGGGGGCAGTGACAAGACGTCACTGCTTGTTGGCGGTGGTGGACCTGGAGCTGTTGTTTCCACGTCCCCTGCCTTTGATGTTGTTGCCTCTGTAGCCACCTCTACCCTTGTTGGTGTATGAGGTTTGGGTATTACTTTTATAATACTGTGTGGACTGCGATGCCTGACCCCTTGAGGTGCCTCTGGTATTTGAGCGGCGAAAGGAACCACCCCGAAACTGCTGAGACTGGAGGGCCCCCATAGATTTAGCAGTGTCTGTGTCTTTCTTCATTTTTTCCAGTGTCGCATCCACCTCAGGGCCGAACAGGTGGTCAGGATTAACTGTTTGGTTCAGGATTGTTGTTTGTATATCCGGTTTGAAACCTGATATCCTAAGCCATGCATGTCTCCTCAGCAACACACTAGTGTTGATTGCCCTGGAGGCTGTATCAGCCACGTCCAGCGCACATTTGATGGAAGCGTTTGTGATGAGCTTTCCTTCCTGAATTAACATTTCCCCTGCCTCCTTGTACTGGTCAGGCAAGTGTTGCAGCAGTGTTTCTAGGGTGTCATAATGAGCCCTATCGTAGCGTGCAAGTAGGGCCTGCGTGTTTGAGATTCGTCAAATGTTAGCTGCCTGTGCAGCAATCCGTTTCCCTGAGGCCTCAAATATTTTAGACTCTTTGTCTGGGGGAGGAGCGTCACCAGTGGTCTGCGAGTTCGCCCTCTTGCGTGCGTTGGATACCACCAACGAGTCCAGTGGCAAGTGTCCCTTGATATATGTTGGATCCGAGGGCGCTGCCTTATATTTTTTGTCAATGCGAGGATTGATGACACGCGCCCGAGTGGGCTCTTTGAAGACCTCAGTCGTATGCTTTAGCACTCCCTTGAGCATTGGCAATGTCTTGACTGACTTTTCAGCCACAGAGAAAGTGTCAAATAAAAAGTCCACATCCACAGGATCTGAATGCAGCTCGACATCATGGTTAGCTGCAGCTCGCTCAATCAAAGCGTTGAAGGCTGCCGAGTCCTCCGTCGGTGAGGTCTTCGCCGCAAAGAGCTGCGGTTCCTGACCCGATTGTGGGTCGTCCGGGTCGCCTCCGGCAGACCAAGGCTCATGTTCCTCCTCCGGATCCGAGTACGCCGGATAGTTGTACTCGACCTCCTCATCGTCACCATCCCCTGCGTTGGAACGCGTTGGCGAATGTTCTAAAGCTTGTGGAGAGGCAGGCTCTATCGGGGCCGAAGTACCCGCAAAATCCTTCTTGTTTTTGAGAGGAATACGAAAATGTTCTAACACCGGCTCCGTGGTGATTTTCCTCTTGAGGAGAGACAGTTTCCCGGTATTGGCGTCGATGATGACCTCTCGACGCTCTTCCTCTGTAAGCGGCTGGAGCCGAGGCTTCAAAACCACCAGTGCTGCCTTGGGCGTCGACACCTGCTTCGAGGGCACACCTGCCCCATGCTTCGGAGCGAAAGCCTTCGGCGTCGACTTCGGCGGCAGGGTGAAGCGGATAGGCGTTTGCGCCTTTGTGGGCTTTGTTGTGTGCTTCGGCACCACATCCCCTGTTTCGGGAACCACAGCGTCCTTCCGAATCCGCTGCAGGGACTCCGCGACCTTCTTCGTCAAGGCCGGGGAGGGCTTGACCGGCTCGAGCGATCTCCCCGAGTCGGGAGTCGGGTCTACGAGAGGCACCGCCTTCGGAGCCGACACTTCACGTTCCTTGTCCCCGACGGGCGGAGCCGTGGAATCGCTTTGACGCTTCTTCGAAGCTTTCTTCGGTTCATCGACCTCGACCATCTTCGGCGCCGACGCGGCCGCGTCGGTCGACTTCGTTTTCGGCGTCGACCCCGAGGCCCTCGGGTCGGCCATCTTGGCACGGCTCTTGAGGTCGGCCATTTTGAATTTTTTGGAAGTCGATGCCTCCAGAGCCTTCTGCACCAGTGCAGCTTTCACTTTCTGTTTCGAAACCGGAGGAGTGGATCCCAATGGCTTCACTTTCGTTTTCGTTAACGGGAGTGCACATTAGAAATGTCCGTGACCGGGCCCGGAGGCGGGGCTGCTGGACTAGTAACGAGGTCTTGGGTAAGGCCCGAAGGCGATCCCTCGACCTGGGCCGCATGAAGGGGATTGACCCCTGAGTCAGTCTGGGGGCGCTCTTCCTCCGAGCTGTCCCCCACGGTGGCAATGGCCCCATCGTCGTCCCCTACCTCGTCGCCGGCTTCGTCAAAGTCCTCGTCTCCCGCGTCGTAGGCATCCCCTTCAGACGCGGGGCTAGAGTCCGAAACCCGCATGACATCGTCGTCTTCAACAGATTCTTCGAAGATGTCGTCCGGCGGGGGCGCCGAGGTTGCCGATAACTGGGCCAGGAGTCTAGCGGCCCGACGAATCTTGAGGGTTTTCTTACACCGGAACTTCGAGCAGGCCATACACCTGGCCTCATCATGGTCCGGTGACAAACATTTGTTGCACACAGGGTGCACATCGAGGTGTGAATACTTGGAGGTGCACACCGGGCACCTTTTGAACGGAGTTCGTTCCATGTCTGGAGCGTCGAGTAGGCCCGTCCGCGCCGAGAGCACGCGGATGGGTAGCAAGAGTTCGGAGCTGAGAACAGACAAAACCCGAACGAAACGATACCGACGCCCAGCCTAAAGACCTTTTGGTCTCGAGTTAGAAAAGTTTTACAACTATCGATTCCGACAGAGGGAACCGAAACACATCCGAACCCAATGGCGGAAAAAAACAATCTGGGGATGGAGGCGATGCCCATGCGCACTGTAGTCCAGGGGAGGAGCCACCTATCTCGTGATACTTCGAAGACTCTTCCAGGACAACAATGTGCAATCATCCGGACCCAACACTAGGCGGCGATCTATGCACAGATATGAATTCAGCAGCCCACATGCCTCGAACCAGTGGTTTACACTGGTTATGTGCTGCTCTGAAGATGGAAGTCTGATCTGGTGTAACAAAATAACTTAAGATTCAACATACGTCTGAGAAGTGCTCAATGATCTCTGCTTGGCAATGCTCAAGGTGGGGAATTTGGAGGTTATGAAAATTCTATGAGGAGAACAGAAGCAAACAGAAGCCAAATAAGCATACAAGCCTGACCAATTATGTATGTGTGCACTGAGCCCCTTGTAGACTGATAGCTGTGGAAGATATCAGACAAAATAGATTCCTTCTCATTTACAATGGATTTCTCTTGTTGCATTAGTTCTTTTACACATGTTCAGACTGTTTTTATACAGCCAGAAGGTTAAATGAAATATTTGGAACAACAATTGCCCAGCGCCAGAAACAGCTGGCTCCAGCTTCTAACTCCTTTAGATAGAGTGTTTAAGGCAGTTGTTCAGGGATTTGAGAAGCTCTTCTGCTAATTCGACCAATAAACTCTTAGTCCTGGGTTGGCAACGTATTTGTTCTTACTCAATTAAAAGACAGTGCACAGTGGATTGTGCCTCAGGTGCCTGAGGCTCAAAACGCAGACAATTTCATGACTCTAATGGGCAGGCAATAGTTCAAGGAGAGAAAATCAGAAGTTAGCTAGACCTATCCTAGACATAATTTTCAGCCCTGCAGTTACTCTGGCATGGAAAGTATCTCTTAAGCTGGATATGAATTAGGTTAAAGAATGCTTGCACAGTTAGATTGTCCAAAGCCTGGCAATAAAGTGGAACCTCCAACTCCTAAATCGTGCGATTTTAAGCTCCTAACATATCAGGCGGGTGTTTATGTGGAATGGTACCTCCGTTCCACTGTCATTTCAGTTATCAGTAAAGCCAAATAGTGACACACTTGTCTCACTGCAAATGAATTTAAATGGAAATGAGTTCCTATTTTTCTAAAGCAATAAAGCTAGCTTCACGGCATTGAGTGCTACATTAAGCCAAGGATGTTCTCCCAGGTGCTGAATGGCATTCTAATGGACAAGGACAGTCTTGTGGAAAACCTGGAAATATTTTTTGCTGAACAGCATTTACATTTCTAAAAGGAAGCCAGAGACCTCGTCGGAGACTGTAGATGGGTTTATATAAATTCCGTTCACAGTGAGTAACACCACCACATCCTACCATGACCACTCTACTACTTGTCCAACAGCCTTCCAATAGAATGTCCCTTCTGCATTCTCATCCTCCCTGTGTTGTACATTCCAATCCTCAGCCTAGATAAAGAAGGCATTCCAACAGATCGCCATCCTACACCGACAACACCACATGGAATGAATACACACATGTAAAGCTAGAAACCCCTTCATGATATAAAAACAACTATTGTAATAACATATACTTATGTATCAAAAAAAGTGAAGTGTATATAACATTCATGTTTAACAACAATGTCATCCTTGTGTTAAAATGAAAACATAAATAACTGGAATACACAAATACATTGTGATATGGAAAAATAGTCGTAATACACACATGCATTTTGATGTGGAAACAGTAGTGCATGAAATAGAAATGAATTCACAATAATGTCACCCCACATTGTACTCCTTGTGGCATGCCGGTTCAAGTTGCTCACTTCTTATACAGGTCACACATGGCTCACTCTCACATACTCGCTCAGACGCTTCACCAAACCGAGTGCACACCAAGTCAACATTTTCCCTAGGAATGACAGTAATTCTGTCCTTATTCCAAATCTTTCCATCAAAAGTGTGCAACATACTAGAGGTTTTTCTAACCACCTGAACAGTAACAGAAAATCTGAACTACAGCTAGGTTTCTTAATCCTGAACCAACTACCCACAAATATTCCTTCTAGGTCCGTCCTCTCACATCCACTCACATTTTCTCTGCACCTCTTTCCTGATATCAACCACACTAGACAGATGCAAGCTATCAATACAATGTTTTTCCATTCATTCCCTATTGAGTTTGGACCCACGCACTCGAAGCCACACAATAAAACAAAAGGTGATACTCCGCTAGTGATATTAGGAGTAGTTCTGTATGTTCAAAACGTTTCATCCACCACATGTACAATTAAAACGTTCAACTAATCCATTTCTTCTACTATGGTACAGAGAGATCTTAGTATGCCTGATGTCATGGGTATTCAAGAATGATTTAATTTTCTCTGACCGTAACTTGGTAACATTGTCTCTCACAATTTCAGCAGCATACCCTTCCCTTATGAACACTGCTACCTGCAGACAAAGCGTGCCTTTCTCATTTGAATCAGAAAAGAAAGGGGTATGCCTGGAATACATTCAAGCAAACACAAGGAGACTATGGACACAGCGCTGAAACTTCTCAGAAACTCACCCCCAGTCACAGATCTGGGTTAAATCCATCATCATTCTTTAGCTCACTTCGCCACCTCAGTTTAGACCCAGCTATATGCAAATCAGTCTTGACCCTGTGCTTCATGGGAACAGTTCAGCCTGAACTGCCAAGCCAGGTCTTCCCTGAACCGGAAATAAGCATCCTGGGACTGGTTTTGGTGTAACACCCCTCATCAGCCAGGCTAGCTTGAATCCAGTGGCAAAGTAGGCAGCTAGTCGGGCAGCAGTCTAGTGGTGCAGTCTTGCGCCGGACGACCAGCGCCGCCTTAAAACTAAGTACCTTCCCCTCCGCGCAGCGGACGCGCGCTGCGGACGCGCCTAAGGAGCGCCGAAGGAAAGCCTGTCTGCGCCCGTCAGCGTCTCGGAAGTGGCCGGGCGCGGGCCAGGCTGGGCGTTTTTGCCTTTTATGATGATATCCTATTCCAGGGATATCCTTCTTTCCCTTTGCACCCCCACCAATAACTGCACTAAGGTGTTCCCGAATCCTTCTCGGTCTAATAATAGGTGCCCGGGTTGCGGCAGGTTACCTGGCCAGGGCCGTATTGCCTCCCTCACTTCTCCTCCCAACAGCACTAGCTGCCTCCTGCTGAACACAAGGTCCCTAGCCAAGCACGCGCTCGATGTTTATAACCTCCTAACAGATTCCAGAGCCGACTGTCTGTTTTTGACAGAGACCTGGCTGGGAGAGGGCGCTGGTCCGGATATCGCCACTGCAATCCCCCCGAGCCATGTGATTTATAGGAAAGACAGAGCTAGTGGGAGGGGGGTGGAGTAGCTCTAATCATCAACAAGCGTATCGCCTGCTCTATCCTTCCCTCGGATAACATCCCGGGGTGTGAAATACTTGCCTTTTCCCTCTCACTATCACCTCAGCAGTCTTGCATAGGACTGTTGGTCTATGGGCCCCCGGGCCCTAGGCACTTTCTTTGAAGATCTCCACTCTGTGATTTCCTCACTATGCTTGAGATCTAACCACTGCTTGCTCCTTGGCGATTTTAACATTCACTTGGACAAGTTCGCCCCCCACAGCATTAAGCTTAATGACATCACCTCATCCTTAGGTCTGGTCCCACACCTTCAGTCCCCTACTCATTGTAAAGGTCACATATTAGATCAACTGTTTTCTACCATTCCAGTAGTTCTCACTGCCCTGGCGCCGGTCCTGTGGTCTGACCACCTCCTAGCAGAATTCGAGATCCCTTTTACTACAAAGAGCCCTGATTGCAGACAAAGGGACAAAGTGCTGCCCTCGAGAGCCTTCCATCGAGTCTCTCCAGCCATGCTATTAAAGGAACTAGAGACCCATCCTTGCATGCTTTTGGGCTCCTTGGAAACGGACCTTGACCTCCTGCAGGGTTGGCTGACCCAACGTTTCGCAGACCTTGCCCCCCCCATGCTCCCTAAGACACCAGCGGTGAAATACTCTGCTCCTGGTTTTCTTCGGCCCTGGCAGACAAACGTTGGCAGTGTAAAAAAGCTGAAAGGAAATGGCGTAAACACTATGACGCCAGCTCCAGGGAAACCTATAGGTCCTTGATCAGAGACTATCATCACGATATCACCGCCAATAAAAAGTCCTACCTGGCTAGCAGAATAGAGGAGGCCACTAACTCCTGCAAAGAAATTTTCAGGATTGTCAAGGATTTTATCTCCCCTCCCTGGACCAATCCCAAAATCACGCACTCCGAGTCCTGGATTTGCGATCTGGCTGTTTTTTTTGCAGACAAAATCAAAAATATCCAGCTCTCTTTAGGTGCCTCCAATATGAGCTACACTTCCACCCTTTGGTCTCTGGATCCCTCACCATCTGCGTCAGAGCCTTCCCTTTGCAACTTTCCTTTTATGTCTCTCCAGGCGTTGCTGGACCTCCTCACCAAACTCAAATCAGGCTCTCCCCTTGACCCTTGCCCCGCCAAAACCCTTGCTCAACTGGCCCCTACTCTTAATCATCTCATCAACCCTATCCTTAACCTCTCGCTTAGCACAGGTGAAGTCCCGCAGCCTTGGAAACAGGCACTCATCCTGCCATTACTCAAGAAACCCAATCTAAACCCGGATTCTCATGCCAATTATAGACCCATCTCTCTTCTGCCCGCCCTTGCGAAAGTGGTCGAGAAACATGTCCACACTTCCCTGTCCCACTTTCTTGAGACGAATTACCTACTACATAGATCCCAGTCTGGTTTTCGCTCTAACTTGAGCACCGAAACCGCTCTGCTGATCTGATCTGATCAAGGCAACCTTGGACAAGGGAGGAAAAGTTATGCTGGTGATGCTCGACCTCTCTGCGGCCTTCGACACCGCCCCCATGACCGCCTCCTAGCAAGACTCTGGGAGGTGGGTCTTAGGGAGACGGTGTTCAGCTGGTTCCGGTCTTTCCTCTCTAATAGACAGCAAACTATCTGGGCTCCACCTTTTTCCGCCGCAATGCCGCCTCTGGAGGTCGGAGTACCGCAGGGCTCAATTTTGAGCCCTTCGCTTTTCAACATCTACATGACCCCTTTGGCGGCACTTGCGGAGGGCTTTGGGGCCCAGATCGTGTTGTACGCTGACGACACGCAACTCCTGTTCACCTGCGACAAGGGCCACGACTTTGACGGGACTTCTATTCGGGGCTGCCTTGGGGCGGTGTTTGACTGGTTCAGCCGACACTGCCTAAAATGCAACTCCGAAAAGTCGGAAGTACTCTTCTTTGGCTGCCCCGCAGATCCCAGGTGGAAAGAGTGGTGGCCTGCCGCCATGTTCCCTCCTGACAGTGATTCAGGGTCTGCGGAGAACCTAGATATTCAGGTCGACAACTGCCTCTCTTTCAGGGGTCAGGTGTCGGGCCTGGCTGGCAGATGCTTTGCGATCCTGAGGATGTTGAGGAAGTTCTTGCCGCTACTATCCATCGAGCACAGAAAGACCACGGTGCAGGCCCTGATTGGCTCTCGCCTGGACTACGCTAACGTTCTGTACCTTGGTCTGCCGGAATACCTCCTATCGCGCCTCCAGGTAGTACAGAACTCGGCAGCACTGGCCATCTTTGGCCTCACCAGAAGAGCCAGAGCCACGGAGCTCCTCAGAACTCTTCATTGGCTGCCCATAAAGAAGCGGATCGCTTTTAAGGCCCTGACCATCACCTTTAAAGCCCTGCATAGTATAGGCGCCCGCTATCTTCAGAAGTGGATCACTTCCTACCTCCCTTCGAGATCCCTTCGTTCTTCATCTCAAGCTAGGGCAGTCACCCCTAGGATACATCGTGCTCGCTGCGGGGGACGTTCCTTCAAACGTCTTGCGCCCCTGCTATGGAATGATCTTCCTCTCGCTTAGATCCAGCTCCAATCTATTGGCATTCAGGAAGGATCTAAAAACCTGGCTGTTTCAGCATTAAGTCCTTTTACCATGTTTTCTTTTCACACTGCTTGCGCAGCCTGTTTTTACCCTCCCCTCCTAGACATGTGAGGCTCTGACAGCGCTGGGACACTCCTCGGAGTAGCCGTGCGCTATAGAAGCACCCCAATTAACTTAACTTAACTTAAAGTGAGCAAGGGACCCACGCCTGGGCATATCCTGCCAACTTAGGGCGAACAAAGCAAACCCAAGGAGATGATGGACGGAGCGCTAAAACTTTTCAGACACTCACCCCCAGTCACAGATCTGAGTTGAATCCATCATCATTTGATATGCAAATCAGTCTTGGCCCTGTGCCTCATACATTAAATGCACAATTATTATAGAAACAAAAAGGCAAGCAGGCTAAAATAAAAATACATTAATGATATCATGTTTTCTACAATGTTATTTTACAAACTGTCCAAATTACTGTTTTGAAAAGTTCTAGGTGCCGTTTAACTTTCATATAGATACAACCAACTGCCATCAAATTCATCTTAATACAAGATCATTATTTTGCTTAAAAGGTTGCTACAAAAAGTAAAATGGTATGTTGTTTAACCTTTACAATTGAAACAATCAAAATACTGCACGTGCAGCTAGACAGTCCTGTTCACACAAGTCTCACTATTATAAATAGTGAAGGTATCATTTGAAAAAAGTGTTTGATAAAAGCTTCACGAGATCAAAGGCTCAAAAAAGGAAACAAAAAAAGGAAACATTTTGTACTACTTTGGGGCACTGTAAATTTCAATAAGATGATAACTGTTAATCAGTTGTGTTACAGTGGAGCTAAACATATAACATGAGCTTTATATTAGGCGTCTGACACATGCTACCTGTAGAGCAACCGACTGACACTAGACTATATAATAAACTATTATAAATATTCACTTTTAGTGACATTTTGTGCCTTTGAAAATCAAATACACAGAGGGAGTGGAGTGTTCGTAATCCCGTAATATACTTTCCTGGTCAAAACCCACCTCCTTATAGACCGTAACAGTTCATCCTGAAAAATAGACTAAGGGCCTTATTGACGGTTTGGGATACCCCGTCAGAACGTGACGGATATCCCGTCCGCCACATAACAAGTGCCCTAGACAACAAATGCACATGTAGTACAATGGAATACCGGCCACGTTTGTGACAAACTACCCCATTCGCCAAACTCTAAATAAGGCCCAATGTCCTCAGTACCTCATTGTGAGTGACCTATTCATTCCGTTGTGATAAAAACATCCGAAACAGAATTATGGATTGTACGATATTACCACATCTATTGCTCCCAGGTGTGTGAGTCTTGCACAATGTACAAAAGACAAATACTCCAGACCATCCTTTGTCCTCAATACAAAGCCTGCATCTTTTGTTTACAAGCATATGTCAGCATGGGAACAAGAGTGCTGCATGTTACTCCCCATTGCGTAGGAGAATATAAGGGACCAACTTGTGATTCCCAGGTAATAATAGGTACCAGTGTTTCAGATACACCTGATACCGGTAACACAAGGTGTGGTATTATTACCACTAAATTCCAGCCCACTTAAAATGAAGCCCTTAGCAGATAAACAGTACCAGCAGCACAATATGGACAGACACTTAATGAGCGTCTCACCTCCATAAACCATTTTGAAAAACTGTTGTCAGCAACCCTGACTTGGTGTGCTGGGCCCTTGTCAAATCCAATATCATTTTTTAGCAAATATGATGTACTAGTTTGATTTGAATTTGATCCTGCAAAAAATCAGTCAAATAATAAGGAAAACAAACAAGGTGGGTAATTAGTACATTGGCAGGGTAATGCCGAAATATGCAAGTCTACTATGTGCCAAAGTGTCAAATACTAAGCTGCTACTGTGGAACTAATTGGAAATATTTTCAAGCTAGAAGTAGGAGCAACTAATATTTCTAGCAAGCAGTCACTGCACTAATTTCATGAGGGGCAGAAAGTAATTTTGCTCTTCCTTCTGACTTGAGTGCATATTCAGGGACTCATGCTGCCACAGTGAGCTAGAGGCGCCACATCCCACTGCAAAGTGACATTTTAACACAGTGCTGATCTACTTTGTGTTGGTTGTAGATGAAAGTTTCTCCCAAGTTAATATGTTGCAGAGATGGGAACTATAATCTGACCACCTAATATCTCAAATATGGGCTGGTGCCTAAAGAGTGAATGAGGGTCTGGCTGTGAGCCGGAGCAGCAAGTGCTGTCCACCCCTTAGGTTTTGGGGGGCTGTGGTAAGGGAACCTCAGACAAGTTAAGTCACGGAGGCTATGCAACTGAAGAAGGCCTACAAACATGGCACAACTTTAGGATTGTTCGATGGGGATCTTTGCACTCCACCCAAGAGTGTGCCTGAGATTAGAGAGGATCACCAACCCATTGAGTCCCCTTAAGGCGCAGACAACGTATACTGACTGTCACCAAGATACACAGAACTGGCATGTCTTGAGAGAACAAAGGCATATTAGGAAGGAGAATGTCTGTTGACAAGACATTGGTGACCATGGAAAGATGTTTCATAGTAACAGAAACAATTACAAGATGTATCCTCCAAGAAAAAGGTTGTCAACAGTGTCATATATATGAGAGGAAGGTGCCTCTCATCATGAACACTGAGGCAAAGGGCTAGCCTCCCTGATGTCTAGGAGCGAAGAAACATTTACAAGAAGGGGAGCACTCTGCCAATGCGTACTACGGTTTGATGTGGATTAGATGTTGTTTCCTGACACCATTGCAAGGTTTTTAAATCAAGAAATGTTCTGTTCTGATTCAGCCTACTAAATCACAGTTTGCAGAGTATAGGCTGCCTGTGAGAGGTGCAATAAGCAAATGCAGTTTTGGAAGTGACAGTGACTGCGGTCCCGAGTTGTGTAATGAAAGGGAGACCACACAGAAAGTGGTCAATGTGAGCAGAAGGTGACACTGGAGATGATAGGTATTAATGTTCCCTGGCTCAAGAAGAGTGACTCAACAGAGGAGACAGGTTGAAGCGCAATAAGAAAGAATTACTGGTGTAAACGCTGGTGGCATCCTTGTCGCACCTAGCAAATGTGAGAGTGGTTAGTGGTCACCCGGTGCAAGTCTTCAAGAACGTTAATGATGCAGGTTGTTCTTGGTGATGGTGAATGATATTGGAAAGACCTTGGAATATGCCGGACATTGTGGAATTATGCCAACTGATTAACCAGTTAGCATGATGTCTGCTACTCAGTATTATACCGGGGGTGTGGAAGTCCAAGGAATACCATACATCAGTATATTGTTACTCCCATTCATCATTTTTTTCTTGGCTGGTTTCTTATTTTTTGCTAGGCTTGCACCAGAGGAGGTTTTTCTTTTCCGTATGTTTGATTAAGAGTTACATCTTATATTTGTTCAAGGGACTTAATTTGCTATGCCAGCCTGGTTAATTATAGATGGTAAGATTTACCATAGTAATACCTGTAGGGGTATTAATTTCCCTAAAAAATGGGTAAACACAAGAAACTGGGTCATCATTGCATTAAAGTTACTAAACATTTTTGGGAAACGGCCACTACAACGCGGCCGTTTCCACGAATACTTTAACCACGCATGCATTACAACGCATGCATGGTTATCACCAAAGCCTTTACCACGCATATCTTTACTACGAGGTATGTAGTAAAAGCATATGTGGTAAAGGTTAAAATTTAAAAAAGGGCGCTTGGGGGGGGGTCTCCCCCCCCCCCCCAAAAAAAAGAAAACTCTCCTGAAGTCACGTCGGGATGTGTAGGCAATCGGCATCGTTTAAGAGGAAACGGAAAGAAACTTCCGCTTCCTCTTAACGGCGTACGACGTCACCACGGAAGAATTCGAGGAAAAGGTTATGCGTTGAAGTACCATTCCGTTGGAACGCATGCGTGGTAAAGGCATGCGTTGCAACCAAATGCGTTGTAAGAACATATAACAAACATTTTTTAGGTCTGGAGCTAGCCACTAAAATGTTATATGGGCTTTCAGCCAGCCTTCTTCATGCATTGGTCTGATGTTGAATAGAAAAAGTAGGGGAGAGCCCAAGTTAAAACGCTCTAATAGAAGCAAGTATATACAATTTCACAAACAAACAGTTCCATATACACTTTCAACCTTCACTGGTTCAACAATAGAGTCAATACTCCCTACTGGGCACAATCTGTAATTTGGATCATGGATGTCCACTCAATATTATATACCCACATATAAAAAGAAGTGCATTTCTTTACCAACATTTATTGTGAATTTACAACTGTGACCTTAATTGCAAATTACGTATCAATGTAGTCATTGTATTCTTTTATCACTGTGTTTCCAATGTACATTTAATTTATGGAATACACCTAAAGGTAGTCCCAAATGGAGAAGCGTGGCTCAGTGGTTAGAGGCGGCAGACCCGGAAGCTGAGATCGGCCGGGTCTCGGGCTCAAAATTCCATGGAGTCGACAATTCTCGCTCCGGTGCCTACTCGACTCACGGGGTCACACTCTGCGACTCTGGGCAATAGCTTGCTTAATCTCCACTACGGCCCCTCGCGGTGGGAGGCCTGGCTTTCACCTTGTGGATACCCGGCCGGGGTATCTCACAGGGGAATACCAGGACGGGTTCCCTAAGCAAGCGCCTTGAGACCCCTGGGTTAAAGTGTTGTGCTATATAAATCGAAACACATTTACATTTACATTTACAAATGCACTCAAAATTACTAACATACAGAGATTCAAATATTTTGGCAGATACACCTCTCGTTATGGTAGTCTTGTTATTTGTCTGTTTCGTCATTTACATTTTTCTTCTGCCCAGTAAAGCTCTCCATGCCACTGGAGTCAAGCTATCATGGCTGATAAGGGGTGAAACTCCGACACTGGTCCTAGGATGCTTGTTTCCAGTCCTGGGAGCACCTTGCCTGGCAGTTCGGGCTGGACTGTTCCCATGGGGCACAGGATCAAGACTGATTTGCATATGCCCGAGTTCAAACTGGAATGGCATGGGGAGCAAAAAAACGATGGATTTAGGGCCAGATCTCTGTACTGAGGTGAATGTATGACATTGTCCTGCATTCTGTCCATCAATTGTTGTTTTTGCAGTGAAGCATTAGGCAAATGGCACTTGAGTCACGGACTACCTTTGCTGTGAGAGAAGGAATCCTGCTCTTACACAAGAAGCACATCTGCACGTAAAGTACTCACTCCCCTTTCTGCAATTGGCTACAACAGCGATGTGCCCTTTTTGAGATTAAAAAATATTACGTTTTTGGGTATTTTTTGCGTCTATAGGAGATTGCCCAGTCGCCCCGCAACAATAAAGAAATACAAAAGCAATGACGAAACAACACAAAAGCATTGGCAAAGCGGAAAGCCTGGAATCCAACAATTTGCCAATCCTTGTAAATCATTTTTCTGCTTCACTCCAGGGACAGCCTGCAGAACCTGCACTACCACAGCTATATGCAACAGACACAGAAAGCAAATGTTCCTAGAAGCCCAGAGAAATGTTCCTACATTATAAATGAAATCACATT
This sequence comes from Lissotriton vulgaris, assembly GCF_964263255.1. Classification (NCBI taxonomy): domain Eukaryota; kingdom Metazoa; phylum Chordata; class Amphibia; order Caudata; family Salamandridae; genus Lissotriton; species Lissotriton vulgaris. The sequence goes on along the minus strand of NC_141694.1, from coordinate 484,720,768 downwards.
TGCAAATCATCTGTGTGCCAAATGACAACATACTGCCTTCTAAAAGATTCCCCCCAGGAAACGACACAATACCTCCAAGTTGTTCTTCTCAGAAGCAGCTTGCAGAGAGGGAGAGGAAGCCAAAGGCTGAGCAGCATCCGAGGAGGACATCTGTACAGCGCAGATGAAAGAGAAGAGGAAGGAAGGAAGCAGATGATCACAATTAGCACACAATCAGGAGGAAAAAGATAGTGTGATCTGGTTAGCAAGGCAAGGTTGGAAACGGCAGATGACAAAGCAAGAGAATGAACAAATACATTTGCAAGTTGTATGTTCTTGAATTACTGCCATTACTTGCAGAAAGGTATACAAAAAAGTGATTGTTCGAATGCTTGAATTATTCTCAGCCACTGGTAATTACAAGGGCCACATCCCAATCCACGAATGCTTGTATAAATCTCAGCCACTGGTAATTACAAGGGCCGCATCCCAATCCACGAATGCTTGTATAAATCTCAGCCACTGGTAATTACAAGGGCCGCATCCCAATCCACGAATGCTTGTATAAATCTCAGCCACTGGTAATTACAAGGGCCGCATCCCAATCCACGAATGCTTGTATAAATCTCAGCCACTGGTAATTACAAGGGCCACATCCCAATCCACGAATGCTTGTATAAATCTCAGCCACTGGTAATTACAAGGGCCACATCCCAATCCACGAATGCTTGTATAAATCTCAGCCACTGGTAATTACAAGGGCCACATCCCAATCCACGAATGCTTGTATAAATCTCAGCCACTGGTAATTACAAGGGCCACATCCCAATCCACGAATGCTTGTATAAATCTCAGCCACTGGTAATTACAAGCGCCACATCCCAATCCATGAATGCTTGAATAAATCTCAGTCACTGGTAATTACTCAGGCCGCATCCCAATCCATATTATTTTGCACACCATGCCACCTCCGATTGGACCCAGCTATGTATAAATCAGGCGTGACCCTGCACCAATACAGCCCTAGCTACCAAGCCAGGTCCAACCGTTTCCCGCTTGCAGAAAAGGCAACCAGGTTGTGTTATTACTTCTGTCAGGTAATCATGAATGATTTATGACAAAATTCACTCGGCTACAAAACACGAAAAAATGAACCCAAGATAAGATGACATCACCGGCAAGACAACAATAATTACGTTTTATCTATTGTTCGGCCGCATCCAATGCAGCCGCTGAAATATTAATGTCTCCCGCTGTGGAGGCGCGCTGTCAGAAGGGGAGGCAGGGCCTTTGTTCCTGTGCACTGCAGCAGCAGATTCATTTCACAACAGAAAAGCAGGGGCTCTCGGAGAGTTGCACCAGATTTGATTAGACCTCTAATGAACTGATCTCTATTAAAAATAAAAAAAAATACCACACCAAGTTACAGAAAGCTACCGGCTAATAACGTACCGCCACAGCCGAGCAGGGGAGACAAACCTATTACAAACCAATCTGGGCATATTTTCTTCTGGGAAAGAGTAGACAAAATCCCATTTCCACGGCTTTCTTTTCCGAATTACCCAGAGATATTATGAGGCGTAGCTGTGTATGCATCAACTGCACTTAGGACATGAAAATAGGTTTCATCTAAAAGCATTTTCGCTCATCTTTCCTGTAGTTTGTTTCTGCATGCATAGCTGAGCACCATAATGGACGCATTATCAGCCCTATTTTCTTTCCTGTAAAGATGCGAAGGAAATGTGTTTTACCGAGATGCAAGATATTTTCTCAGTAATAAACCTGCATTTCTGTGCTGTCCTGTTATCAATGGTGCCTAGATGGAACCTGTAAAAACAAACCGTGCGTCAGACAATATAACAAAAAAATATCAATAGGCATTAAACCAACACCCATTTTATGGTTCTAATACAAGGGGAGCTGAAGATTTTAACTACCTCATTTGTCAGCCTTTTTGTTGTGTTTTTCACTATGAACACTTCCTTTTTTTAATCACTACAATTAGTGTTTTTCGGGAAAATGCCAAAGTAAGACCTTTTTAATTGGTATAAATAAAATCTAACAATTCTCAAAATGGTGGCAGGTGACCTTTGTATAAAAGTGGCATCTAAAAAGAATCAGAGGTATAAAGTTACTTTTGTGACAGAAAACGTATGTGTTTGTGGTGTGAGTGTCTGCACCTACACAAGCAGAGTAGAAATAGCATGACATTGCAATTTATGTAGAGTTTGCCATCCCTTATGAGGCTCTATTTCAACACAGCCATAAAGAGACCCTATCCAATGGCAGTGGGGCTGGCAGAGTGGAAATCTTGGCCTTGTGCTCGTGATAACCTACAGGTACGGAACTGCGTAGAACCATACTAGCACTACTACAACACCGTTTTCTCCGGCACCACAACACTGACCCTCCTTTAACCCCACTCAATCCTTAACCCTGCGCCATCCCCTAAGTGACTTGAAAATCCACCCGCTGCTTATTTTCCATCACCCTGATTTCACGCTAACTGTTTCTGCTTTAGCCTGCTTCTGCTCCAATAAGCATTGATGGTGTGCCAGTGCCCATGACTAAGCTAGCATAGGTATAGATTAGCAAGCATATGGGAGGGAGACTGTTACCTTGATATCTCTGAGGATTTCCCAATAGTGGGACAGTGCTATTTCCCTGATGTGTCTTGTGAATCTTTACAGATTTGAGAAACAAAGGTACAGATGTGTTTCTCACTGGTCACAAAATCGATCACAATTTGGTTGTAATTTCCCGTGTGGAATTTGCAAAGCGGCCTATGTACAGGTCCATCCCCACAATTCTGAATCAGAGTGGGTTGCAATCTGACCTACCTCAATAACAGTCATGAGGTAAGTCGCCAGTTGCAACTCGCTCCGATTAGTGGCTATCACATGGATGGTGGACTGCAAGGGTGACTAGACCGCCAAGTCTGTGAATGATTTTTAATAAAGAAACTTTTTTTAAGCATTAGAATTTCATGAAAGGAAATGGGGCTGCTTTGACAAAAAAAAAAGGGTTTTTGGTCAGTTTCTTTGAAAGTTGGCAGTGGTATTTTGCTCTTCCTGAATGTTTTCAACGTTCACAAAAGGAAAGGGGTCCAAAAAGGATCCCTTTCCTTTTACGATTGGGTTGCCACCCCAACTTGGGGGCTTGTAACTTTTTAATGGTTTGCATACAGAAGAAGAGCAGTAAACCATTAAAGTATTACTTACTGATTCTGTATTTTGGAAAAGACACCAACAACATACTTCTTTCAAACAGATTTGTATCCAGTCGCAATCCCATTTTAGGATTCAATAAAACTTTATCAAATCCAAAAATGGGATTCATACACTGAAAAAAACAATTATGGGGCTGCAAACTCTGATTCTTAATGTTTGTAACAAAAAAAAACGGTTTATACATCTGGGTCCCAGAAGTTGGTATTTTCTCTGGTATTGCTTTCGGTGACTTTGGAGATGGGATTTCTGAAGTGGGCAATTCTCCAATACTACTAAGCATTTGACACTCTGTGATGGAACAGTTACCGGATACCACAGCAAACCACTTGAGAGGTGAGGCCCCACAAGATGGATTTTTTGCAAAGGGGTACTGTTTTTTTTTGTGTGTAAGCCAGTGAGAGAGAGAGAGAGAAAGAAAGAAAGAAAGAAAGAAAGAGAGCGAGAGCGAGAGAGAGTCGAATATGTGCGTATTAAATGTTATAACACCCAAATAAATACTTTTACTGTGAACCCTGATATGTTTATTGCCTGGGTTTCTCACCAAAAATGGCATGCAGTCACAACTAATACACTCCTCATTACTTAAATAAAGTTAGAGAGTAGAAACGAATGTAGTTGTACACTTATGTAATTGGCCCATACACATCCAACAGTAGATAGTGGACTAGCAATAGCAAGTTGTTCAAAAATATAATCATGAAGGTAAAGAAAACATTTTCAAAATTGTTCTCTAAACATCTAGCTCCTTGTATTCATCATCACATCAAGCTGGTGATGAGACAGAAAAACATTTCTTTCAGACTTGCGTATAATTACGAGATCAATTTACACTGGTGAAAAACATTTCCTACGATCAGCATTTATAAGCAATTATTGGTTAATGTAACAGCGTTTAGGTTTTACAAAAAAGGTTCTTTTAAAAAATCGCACTGCAGAAATAGATTTCCATTGTTAAATGAAGTAAACCGCAGCACTGAAAGTCCGAATGAACTAATTACCAAGATCAAACTCCTTAGCAAACGGTTTATTGTGAAACTTGAAAATCAAATATAACGTATGGAGACTTCACACTTACACAAGAGATTCGGCAATATGTAATAGGCACATGAAGTGGCATAACCACACACAGACAAAAGAAAAATTGTTAGAAATATAAATTACAATATCCTTTACAAATCTTAAATGACACAGAGGATGATCATTAAGAAATTCCCAAAAGCAAACTCTGACTTCACAGGATGTAGTAAACAATAGGCAGTATTCTGGCTCAAGGAGTAGCAATGCCTAGCAATAAATAAGTATTGGAAAGAAATAGCTGACATATTAGCGAAATTAATAGGACGTAGTGATTTGAGAAAGGCGGAATCCTAGAAGGTTTCAGTCCTCCAAAGGAAGAGAAAGTTAAATCAAAGTTTCTAGACCTCTCACTTGTGTAAGCCAGAAAAACTGTAATCGTGTCTTGGCAACTAAGAGTTGATACCCCACTCCTAAAATGGAGCCATGTGGTTAAACTGAGGGTAGAAGCAGAAATCCAGACACTTCACAGAGAAGACAGGCCCAATAAAATTACCAGTAGTGTAACAATGGAATTAATAATAGAAAGTTTATATGTAAGTGGGAATGATGACTAACTTTTGCGATGTTCCAATAGATAAAATAATGGCACAATACATTATTTGAACATACCGGATCTCCCCAGTAGAGTCAAAGAAGTGATTAGGATGCCAGAAATTATAGGTTTAATTGTTGCTTTTCAGTAGGAGAGTGTAAAATAGTATTAGCAACGCATTTCATTTAATTCATATCAATTATAAATGCATTTTTAATTTAGAATTGGTAGCAAGTATATATTGATTAATGTGTATTTCAGTACAATTTAATAGATCAGCAATAGTTTATATTTGAATTGGAATAGTCAATGTTTCATAAAAACAGAAGTAGGTAAAGGTGCCTGTTAATTGTTATTTTATCAACATTTAATAAGGTGCTTGTTCTTTTCAAAATAATCTGAAAAGAATATTTAAGTTGATTATAGACAAGGATTAGAGAGGGAGGAATCTTCACACATGAATGGAGCTGAGAGATAGGATTTACACAGACAGAAGCTATAAACACTTTTTCGAAGGCCACAGGCAGGCACCTCAGGACTGCTTGACAGGTTTTTCGGCTTACTGGGACACCATAGTTGTGCAGAGAGAAAGGGACAACAGCTCTCTTCATGAAGGCCAGGGTCCCCATTGGTCCACTAGGGTAAGCGGCTGAAAGGCAAGACCACCTAAGAGACTCATTAACCCCTTAAGCGCTGCCGTCGGCCAATGGCCGACGGCAACGCTACCTCCCCAGTGCATTCCACCCGCGCTCGGAAACGCCCGCACTGCGGCGGAATTACCGCCGCGGTTAACGGGTTAAGGCTCTTTTTGGTGCTAAGATAGTCAAAAAGGGAGGAGCTGAAGAACAAATGCAGGGAATCTTTACAATACCAATATAGTATTGCAATTGTTTCAACTCTTTATTATCTGCTATTGTTGTCACTATTGTTTCTTTTACAGTCCTAAGTGTACTTTACACTTAGTACATGATCTTGAGTTTAATAAAAGTCCCAATAGTCTTAGTGTATATTCTTGATTGTGTATATTCATGGTGAAAGGATGTTTGAAACCTACTAACAACAACATTCTCCTGTGGTCTCACAGGACTGACAGTTGCCAAGAATGCACCATTCTCATTTAATGCACAGTAGGTTCCCGGGTTAGAGTCCATCGGGTTCTCTGCCTAAAGTTTGTATGTTGACTAAATCTGCACTGCTAGAGAGTCTAGAGAACCCAAAGCTCAGGCCATATTCCAGAAATGTTTCAGAAAATGTATCAACAGGTAGATGTAAACAGCACAGACAAAATGAAGACAGAAAAGGTTGCTCTGCAAAGGGGATTTCAAAGCTATAACCATAAGTAAACAATGATTTAAAAAACAATGAATATGACAGGATTAAGAATTTTTTTTAGAATCTGAAATTTGCCACAGAACGTCATTTTAAAAAATCAATAAAGAGTTGGTAAATAAAATGTATGGCGACCACAAATGGCTCCAGTGGGTATGTCTAGAGGCTTTGTTAATAGAATTTACATAGATACTTATGTAACAATCTTGCCATTCTGCCTATTGCATTTGGGTCAGTTATGGAAGTATGGAGCAGAATATTTTCCCCAAGATTCAAAGAAAGGCATGCAGTCTGGAGGGCTGTACTTACCACATCAGTCTAGCTCAAGTGCACATGTCTCATAATGATCAATATATAGCATTCTTTTCTTTCTCTTAGCAATGGTGGAAGCAAGTGTGTTAACGTTGAATCCAACAGGTAATGTGACCAAAAGGACCAAATCTACAATCAAATCGGAGCTACCTACTTTACTTTTGATATACTGCTAAATTGTGTGTCTGAGCCTGCTGCAAGGAATTAGTAGGTATTAATACCTTTTCTCAATTTTTAAACCACCATGCCTGAGTCATATGCCAGCCCAGAGCTTGAAAGGTAACTTAGAACCATAAAGGAAGGGTGTGGTAAATGAAGATGCGCAGGGTAATCCCATCCTCGTCAATATTGTGGTAAATGAAGATGCAGGGTAGCCAGGGGTATTGATGATAACAAGAAGATTTATTCTTTAGGATAAGAGTCTAAGGTTACAGGTAGTAGATGGTAGACAGAAACCCAATCCTTGCTGCTCGGCCCACCACTCCAACAGACATTAACTTCATTCAGGCACACATCAGCATTCTAATTACATCACACTCACACTGGCTGAGCAGCAGGGGACATAAACTGAGGAGGGAATGCATGGCATAGGAATGAAGATACCACAAAGGGATTTTCACAGTAGTAATTATTCGAGAATAATTCTGCCATCACCTAGATGATTTAAAAACATCACTTCCTTCTCGACTTTCTCCTCTCTTTTTTTGATTTCTTGATGAGGTAACAGCAAGAAGTATTACAATGTCACTGACGCTACCTAGCTAAAACTGGTTAGTTAAGATGAAGAGGTGGAGGAAGGACTTTGGACTTACCCAATGGTGCAGCTGCCTGCCTATAAATATTTTATCATTAGAGATTGCAGTACACTTGGATGGAGAAGATGAGGTGAGCTGCTGTGCAGCTCAAACCATCCCTAAGAATATCAATATTGCTGAGACTGCAGAAAATATGTACCAGACGAGGAGAGCCAACTGCAAAAAGAGGATTAAATCAGAATGTGGAAATCTTCACCAGGACCAACTGTTATATCCAATCTCCCTACTGGGTCTTGTTGATCCTCATCAGCTGCCTCCCTGTCCTTCATGAACTTTTTTGCACCAAGCAACCAGCATTCTCTGAGGGTGTAGTCAGCATCTGCGCCCAGATTACAGAACATGCATACTTTGTCCCCGTCTGCACCAGGTGCACCTTTCAAAAGGTGCAACTACTGTAGACTGGGACAGTGTGACCTACTGTCATGAATGTGCTGCGCCCAGGGCAGGTAATTTCAGTGAAAGATGGAATGGCCTGCAGTTTAAGAAGAGCAAGCACGATTCGCCTACAGGTGGGTGCACTGACTGCAGGGGTATGTCTGGAGGTCCCCTTGCAGAGGGGCAAAGGGCCTCCTAAGGGCATATTAGTCTCAGTGCCCGCATCCATACTAGGAAAGGGCTGCAGAGTCCCTTATTTACATGGGGCCATCAACCCATGCAAACGAGGAAACACCCTCACATGATAGCAGTAGCAATGCATGTGCACCAGCGCTATCAGTATTACAAAAGGGGCTACACAAGTGACTGCAGCCATTTCTGTCATGCTATAGTGCTCTGAGAGGGCAAAAAGCAGGTGCACATGGCTGATGCACTCCCCCAGGGCACTCTACATAATAAGGCACCTAATGTTTTACCGCTCTGGAATCCTGTCCAGAAGCAGTAATGTGTAGTTCCTAATAAGACATAGGATCTGCGCGTTTAGACAACATAAACTAAGGGATTGGTGTCCAGACAGATTCCAGGCATCCACTCAGGATATGTTAGCCTTTAGACCAGCTAGCTCACAGTGCTACTATAATCCCCCTAACCTTACCAAGGAGAGAATAGTTTCTGGCAACTATCAAACATGATAATACTTGATCCTTCAGGGATCGTGGAAACGTACAGCACTTTTCGCTCAGTAACTTGTGCTCACTTAGTCTCAGAAATATACGTCGAATAAACGATGGGGACGTTTTCAATAAGCATTTATTGAACCAGCGTCATTCTAGTATAAAACATGTTTGCTGCGACAATCATTCAACAGGAACATATATATATATATATATTACGAACACCAACAAAGTAAATAAAAGCTAGAATTCTACCATGGTGCTAAAACAGTGAATATATGCAGGAATACAGATACATGGCAGTAATCAAGCATACTCCTACGATGCAAACCCTATCTATGTGTACCTAAGTGTACCTAGCATGTATGTGGGTGTGAAGCCAAGAATCCCCTAGTAAAGAGCCAACCCCATTACCTGATGGGAGAGAACGAAGGACCCTGGCTTGGTCTCGAGTTGGACATCCCACAAGGGATGTCAGACCACTGCGTGCTGGAGAAATATATAATACGGAGGAACGTATAGGAGGTGTTTCAAGTACAATGTTCAGGAGGCCATTACCTTTTGACATACCAGTTCAGCAGAATATTGCACAAAGATGAGAGAAATGAAGGAGAAGAGTTGAAGATTTTTTAAAGCGACATGTAAAAGATAAACTGATGATTTTTAAAGCGACATGTAAAAGATAAACTGATGAACTGATGAACAAGCAAAATATTTGTTGCTTAATCCTGTGGGATATGATGTGTAAGACTTGATAATTACATTTCCTGAGCAAGAAAGATATGCATACAAAAGCCTCATCAAATATTTTAAATGACAAATGCGACCCTCAAAATAAATCTAGATTTTGAAAGATATAATTTCAATATGGCATGCCAAAAAGAAAACTAAACATTGGATGAATATGTAACAAGGCTAAAGAAATTAGTAACTTTCTGCGAATATGAGCAACTTAGCATCAATAAGTTTGAGAATAATCTGAGGTTGTAACTCAGTAAAGTTTAGGAAAAAGCTTCTGGAGAAAACCTATGATTTACAAGAAATTCTATGTTTGGCTAAAACAGAACTGCAAGCTCAAAAACATGCTACAAATACGAAAGAAAGCATAATTAAAGAATGAACACGTAAGAGAGAGGACAAAGAAAAGTAGTCTTGCAGGTAAAATGGAATCACAAATAAAAGGAACTAAGTTAATGTGGAAGGCAAAATCACTTTGCAAGTGCATATAGGTTTTAAAAAGAAACAAAAATATGGACAAAAAGTGAAAACGCTAAGTAAATTAGACAAATGGTAGGTGTCGAAGAAGAGTCTGAAGAAGAATCCGAACAATCGGAAAGACTTTATATGATGTGTGAAGAAAATGAGGTTCATAAACTCAATATGATAAAAAGGTAAAACAAAGAAAACAACATCTGTGGATGTAATGGCTGGTCCCCCAAAGGTCCATTTGTTTTGGCTAGCGGAGTGGCATGCAATATAATGTGTATAACCGAATATATGAAAATGAAAGAACAACCTGTTTGAATTCCATTGAAAGTTTTAAAGGGTGAAGATCCTGGACCATGCTTATTAAGCAATGTCACTGTTCAAGTCATGGATTTATTAGCAATGGCGTGTTATATGATGATAAATCAGCCTGTGCTAAGAAAATATCCAGAGTTATTCAATGGTTTGGGAAAGTTAAAAGATAAAACAATTACCTTGCATACAAATGAAGCAGTGAAGCCAGTGGTGTAGACACACAGAAGAATTCCAATACACTTACAAGATAAAGTAGAAAAAGAGATAAAAATCATTGCTCTAACAAGATATAATTGAAGAAGTCACAGACCCAACACCATCTGTATCACCCATTGTAGTGATTTCAAAGAAAAACACTGAGGATATCAGAATGTGGTTTGACATGAGTGTTCCCAATACAGCAATTGAGAGAGAGAGAGTTATCTAGGTCCTAATTTAAATGGCATGATTAGTAATATTAATGTAGCTATCATCTTCTCAAAATTAGATGTGTGCAAAGAGTATCATCAATTAGACAGCAGCAGTTAATAGGCTGCAGTAGCGAATGCTACAAACTGAAACTTCAGATTTAGTTGTGTGCTTTTAAATTGCTTATTGTTATTTTAATGCGCCGATTTGAGGAACCAAATAGTAAGAGTTTTTTAAATTCACGCTAACCTCGTTTTTGCATGATTAAGATACCAAGCCTGTTCTGTGCCCGATACGTTCTGGTCCGCCGCGGCTGAGAGTGCCGATTGTGCGGAGGGCAGGGCTGGAGGTGGTTTAACACACTTCCGCTGAAGGGAGCGGTCTAGTGGTGCGATTATCGCGCATTTAAAAGCAGAAGCAGAGCGGGGGGCGAGAGATAGCAGCAGGTAATAGGCTGCGGTAGCGAATGCTACAAACGGAAACTTCAGATTTATTTGTGTGCTTTTAAATTGCTTATTGTTATTTTAATGCGCCGATTTGAGGAACCAAATATTAAGAGTTTTTAAAATTCACGCTAACCTCGTTCTTGCATGATTAAGATACCAAGCCTGTTATGTGCCCGATACGTCCTGGTCTGCCGCGGCTGAGAGTGCCGATTGTGCGTAGGGCGGGGCTGGAGGTGGTTTGACACACTTCCGCTGAAGGGAGCGGTCTAGTGGTGCGATTATCGCACATTTAAAAACAGATGGCGGCAAGGAAGCGCAACGGACACGCGCTGCGGGCGCGCGGCCGGAGCGCCGAAGGCGCACCAAAAGCAAGCCCGTCTGCACCCGTCCGCGCCCAGGGGCCAAATATGCTGGCCATTTTTGCTTAGGAAGTAGGATCAATTATTCCAGTGAGCAACTTAGACAATTTATAGTAAAATCAATGCCTAAGTGCAGACATAATTTTGATATAGAGCAAGCAACAAGGAAATGTGCACACTGCCCGTTCAAGTTAAATCCCATAACTGAACAGACTACTAAACAAACAGCTTACGTTCTGAGATGCCTTTTTACTAATTGTAGATCATTGTGTAAACATAAAACGGAAATCCATGATTGTATTTTGGAGAAAGATCCAGATATCTTGTTTCGTACAGAGACTTGGCTACAGGAATCTTCTGCGCCTGACATCTTACAAGCACTCCCTTCTGATTATGGAATCCTTAGAGTAGATCGTACCAAGAAGAAGGGAGGAGGTATAGCTATAAATCATAAATTGGCACTCAGATGTACATTGGTGGAGACAATCATTGAAGAATGTGAAGCGGCAACATTTACAATAAAACCTAAGGATAAACAAACTATAAATGGTTATTTGATCCATAGACCCCCAGGGACATGTGCAGCTTTTAATATGAACCTTTTGGAAAAACGAATCCAACCAGCACTGTACCATAATAATTTGATTGTTCTGGGAGACTTAAATTTGCATTTGGATGACAAAGTGTGTAAAGAAGCACAATCGCTTCGCCAGGAGATGGCGGGGCTTCAATTAGAACTGAAGTCTACACATGCCACTCATCAATTAGGACATCTACCAGACCCCATTTTTTCAAATTGTAAAAGGCTATTGGTAGAACATCCGATGGGGTTCCATGGTCAGATCATCACTTGGTGACATTCTCCATCCCAATATTAAGACCACCAACAAAAGGAGGTTTACTGATCCACAATAAGCGCAGGAAATGGGCTAAATTCAATGAGAGCAATTTTACCCAGGCCCTATTAGTGAACCATCCTATTATGGGAAACAACAGTAATGAAGCAAGCCTAGGGATAGATAAATGGATTACGGATGTGTTAGATGTGGCAGCGCCATGGACCAACAATACCCCACAGAGACAGACAAAGAGTGCGCCATGGTTCAATGAGACTTTACGGTTGGCCAGAAAGAAATGCAAAAAGCAAGAACGAAAATGGAGAGAAAACTTCTTAGACTCAGAGAAAGTGTTATATAAAATCAAGCTTAGACAATATCATTCACTTATAAAGAAAATACGTGCGACTTACTATTTGGAAAGTATTAAGATAGCTGGCAATTCATCAAAGGAACTATTTAAAATCTTTAAAGAGATATCCTCATTAGAGAGAACGATAACCCCATTTTAGGTTCAATAAAGGCATGCAATGAGATTGCGGAGTTTATTGCTGAAAAAGTATCTACGATTCCTTTACTGACTATGCTCGGAATGGATATATACAACACAAAGAACCAAATCAAGACTGGGGCAAGAACAGTATTCAACAATTTTTATGCCCCCTCTAGAGGACCTACAAAATATAGCTCATAGTATAAGATCAGGCTCTCCCACCGATCCAGCTACGCCCAAGGTAATTGGTACAGGCCTTGAGGTAATACTCCCCTATATCCGACAACTGTTAGACGCCTCCTTTCGAGAAGGCCAGCTACCTGATAGATGGAAATGTGCTATGGTTCAACCAATTAAGAAAAAACCCATAGCAGATGGGAATGTACTTACAAATCTACGACCAGTCTCACGGCTACCATACTTCTCAAAAATAGCTGAGAAAGTGGTTAATAAACAGCTCGAACTGCATATAAAGGAGACTCATCTACTACACCCCACACAATCTGGCTTAAGGCCAACCTATTCAACTGAGACAGCCTTGCTTTTTGCGACTGAAACAATACGGAATTGAGTAGATGAAGGGCTAACAACTGCGCTAGTCTTATTAGACCGGAGCGCGGCATTTGATACTGTGTCTCATAAGCTGCTCATCCACCGCCTAAGGAGAGGGGGTGTGACTGGGACTGCGATGAACTGGATGTTATCCTTTCTGCAGAACAGCAGCTTTCAGGTGATACAATCTGCGTACACATCTAAACCCATCAATCTGGTACAGGGGGTGCCACAGGGCTCTACATTGAGCCCAACGCTTTTTTAAATTTATATATTGCACCCCTAGCAGACATAGTAGAAAAACATGGAGTTTCAATTGTGTTGTACGCAGACGACACTCAGTTAATTGTAACTCTAGCAACTAACTCACCCCAGTCAGCAAATAACTTTGCAGCCTGTTTGAAGGATTTGGCAGGATGGATGGCAGATAACTGTCTGAGCCTAAATGGCAGTAAGACAGAGGTGCTTGTAGTGGGAAGTTCCCCATCTATATGGTCACCGCTATGGTGGCCAACTATGCTAGGACCGACTCCCATCCCTAAGACCGAGGTGAAAAACCTCGGAATATGGATGGACTCAAAACTGGCCTTTGATGCCCAAATTAACAGAACAAGAGGTAAATGCTTAGGCATTATGAAGATTATCATAAAAACCCTGGGCATCCTCCCTATGACTGCCAGAAAAACCCTAATCCATGCACTTGTTACATCAAGAATGGACTACGGGAATGTGCTGCTTCTGTGTGCAACAAAAAAGGGTCTTCAAAAGTTGCAATCCATACAGAATGCAGCCGCCCGTTTTGCCCTGAACCTACCAAGAAAGGCACCTTCTAAAAATGCATTGAGAACATTGCATTGGTTGCCTGTGCAGAAACGGATTAAATTCAAAGCACTCTGTTTTGGGCATCGGATTTTGCAAGGGAAAGGCCCTGCCTATCTACATGATCTACTCCTACCTTATAAAATGGTACGACAGTTAAGATCAACAGGGACACACCAAGTAGCTGACCCAAAGATAATAAGAGCCCGCATGGGTGCACATTTGTTTAGATATCTGACAGCAAAGAGTTGGAACGAGCTCCCCACTTCTCTGCGAGCAGAACAAGTACACACAGTTTTCCACAAGAAATTAAAAACATGGCTGTTCACACAGTTAGACTGAAGGCTACATTAATAGCATACAAAGGGCTCCTGAAGTTACTCAGTTGGAATGGATAGAGCGCGGGGACACACTAGCTGGTGTAACCAGGCGCTTCATAAACCTAATCTAATCTAACCTATGATCAGTCAAGATATATTACGACATTCTCTACACATCTATGATTATTTAGATATAAAAAGTTACATTTTGGAATATGTTCAACTGCTGAGATTTTTCAGGGAATTATAAAAAACGTAATAAGGCCAGTACAAAATACTATGAACTATAGTGGTGATATTTTAGTTTTTGGAAACACACAGAAGGAGTATGATCAAGCATTGGATGGAGTATGTAAGCAACTTCAGAAAGATGGATTAACACTTACCATGAAAAAGTGTGAAAAACAAATCCCATTTTACATTTTTTGGGCATATAGTTTCTCGTGAAGGAATGAAGCCAGATCCTATCAAAGTAGTGGCTCTAAATGCAATACTCAGGCCTAAAGACGTATCAGAATTATGCTTATTCCTAGTAATGGCTAGTTCTTTTGCATGACATATTAAACATTTTGCAACCTGAAGTTCGCCGCTCGGAGAGTTAACAAAGGAAGGATGGAAGTCTAGTTGGAATTATGAGCGTGAACATGCTTTTAAAAAAATAAAACAAGAGATATTAACGCAGCCAACTTAAAGTACTTTGATGCGGAATTGTGTACAGGGTTAGTGGTGGATGCCAGTCCTGTGGGACTGGGTGCAATTTTAGTACAACATAAACCAGGAAGGAAAACTCCTAGGTATAGGATTTCTCATCAATAAACAACTGAAGAGTGAAAGGATATATAGAAAACAGCCTCAAAATAATATATGAGGTAAAAGGAAAACAGAGGGATGAGACAATACAAGGTGGTTTAAGAACCCTCACTCACCAACCTAGTGGTGACCTGCTTCATCACTGGGTTCCCACTGGAAAGACCTAATGTCTTTCCAGTGTGCTTCAACGCCTGTTTACAGCGGAGCTGGTTCTTGTGTGTGTTGAGGGTGTATTCCGGCCGAATTCAGCTAGGTGAGTGTAGACAAAAAATGAAAAAGTTAAAAAGTGCAAATTCGTGACTTTCAACTATTTTATTAATAGTACGGTTTGCACTGGTTAAAAACAAATATAAATGGACACATAGGATTGGTCTCAGTTATTAAAGACCCCTAGTCCATAGTGAAAAAAGGTTGGTCGACATGTTTCTGCTTATTTAGAGCCCAAGTCGCTCAGCTTTCATCAGGACCATATGATTTGATCCTCCGGTGGTGTACACGCCCTAAGGTGCACCCTGCCGTGAGGAATTTGTGTGAAAAAGAAAAAGAAAAAAGTTTTTTTTCTATTTTTCAATATATATATGTTTTTTACTTACGGCTAGAAGCTGTTCATGACCACTACAGCAATTATGCTGGAGTCGGGTACAGGAGGAAACGTCACTGCATATCCTCAAGGGCGAACGCGGTGTGGGGTTATCTTCACGCCGCATATATTAAAGCAGGTGACTCCCCGCCGTGTACCTAGTCGGACACCACCGTGGACCGTTCGCCCTTGAGGATATGCAGTGACGTTTCCTCCTGTACCCGACTCCAGCATAATTGCTGTAGTGGTCATGAACGGCTTATAGCCATAAGTAAAAAACATATATATATAGAAAAATAGAAAAAAAACTTTTTTCTTTTGCTTTTTCACACAAATTCCTCACTGCAGGGTGCACCTTAGGGCGTGTACACCACCGGAGGATCACATCATATGGTCCTGATGAAAGCTGAGCGACTTGGGCTCTAAATAGGCAGAAACATGTCGACCAACCTTTTTTCACTATGGACTAGGGGTCTTTAATAACTGAGACCAATCCTATGTGTCCATTTATATTTGTTTTTAACCAGTGCAAACCGGACTATTAATAAAATAGTTGAAAGTCACGAATTTGCACTTTTTAATTTATTCATTTTTTGTCTACACTCACCTAGCTGAATTCGGCCGGAATACACCCTCGACACACACAAGAACCAGCTCCGCTGTAAACAGGCGTTGAAGCACACTGGAAAGACATTAGGTCTTTCCAGTGGGAACCCAGTGATGAAGCATGTCACCACTAGGTTGGTGAGTGAGGGTTCTTAAACCACCTTGTATTGTCTCATCCCTCTGTTTTCCTTTTACCTCATATTATTTTGAGGCTGTTTTCTATATATCCTTTCACTCTTCAGTTGTTTATTGATAGTAAGGTAAGGGGTGTAAGAGTGAATACCCATACCCTTTCTCTCCCGTTGTTTTTTGATGATAGGATTTCTCATGCCAGTAAAAGTTTCAGATGTTGAACAAAGATACTCTCAGCCAGAAAAACAAAGTTTGGCAGGTGTATGGGCATGTGAGTACTAACCATGCTTTTATTTATGGAGAATCCTTTGTAACTATAACAGATTAACTAGCACTCATATCTATCTTTGGGAAACCATAAGCAAAAATGCCCCCAAGAATTGAAACGCCACGCCTTCTTCCAGGGACCCCCGGCCAGTCGGCACAGCCCGTCACTTCAATTATAAGGTATGACCAGTTCATAACCACCGTATTATCAACCTAGTTACTATTAGCACTTTGGCTTCAGCCCCGGTTATCCTCTTTTTCCACAGGTCACCGGCCTCCCCGGCAGCACACACCACCCCCCATGCTCCCCGAGCATTAGACAAGGTAATTTCTCGCCACCAACTCCAGGCACAGAACTCCAGGTACAGTCCGCGCGGTATCTCCCGATAGCCTTATTTTCATTTTTCTTCCTCAGAACCTAGCATTGATCAGCGCTAGGAGCTGGACTTAACCCCTCCGACCATTGAATCCCCTTGCCATGCATCAATAGGTAACACATGCCCCCGTGCACTATGTGCACCCACATTGTTTCCTCGTTCGGCATGATATCCTCGCCTCCTCCATCCAGCGATCTCACCGTTGAGCAGCATGTATTTTCCTCACTATACTCCACCTGAGCCACGTTGCATTGACCCTTATCGGCCAATTTGTGCTACTCGTGTTTTCATCCCCTGCACTTGGCGTCTTTCTTTCTTTTCACTTCTACGCACACTTGAGCAATTCGCTCTTGACCTCAATGCACATCGGGCAGTTTCTCACCACCACTGTAAATTACAAGTTGGTAGACTTGAATGTTGATTGACCCTTGTGTTTTCATCCCTCGCACTCAGCGTCTCTCTTTCTTTGTACTTCCGCGCACACTAGTGCAATTCGCTCTTGACCACAATGGACATTGTGCAGTTTCTCACCACCACTGTATTTACTTGTTTGTTAGACTTTAATGTTTTAGGCGTTCTCCCTACATTTATATCTCGCAGTAACACCCAATGAGTCCTCAATATGACCTTGAATTTGGGACTATATGAATCACATGAAGTACAACTACCATTTTTAATTTAATTACCTAGTATAACCCTTATTTTTTTTCTCTTCCCTCCTTTTTTCCCCCGTTTTTTTATGTTTTCATTATGTTGTTGGTTTTGTACATAGTGTTATCTCCGGCTTATAGTATCACCGTCCTGATGATGATCCCAGTTACCCCTTGAATGGGATCAAAATGTCGTCGACCTTAAAAAACAGCGTGCACACAAATAACTCTACCTCAATGTGTCACGTTTGTTGCTACGTATCATGCTTGTCACATCATGCATAATTATGAACAAGCAATCTTTCTGTTTCGCCTGACTGTTTTGAATTTTGTTTTGGTTTCTTTATGATTTTTTTTGCTTACATTGTCACCTTGTCACACTTGTTTGTGTATTGCCTTGGATACAGGATTGTATCCTACTGGATATTGCAACTGTCCCTTGACAGTAAATTCATTTATTTGTATTACATTTTCTATCCGGCTGGATTGATCATATAGAATCGACTGTGTTCTATATTTACCATCTGATTTTTAATGTTTTCCTATGATGAAGCATGGCACCAAGGGGAAACCCTGGTGAGTGAGGGGACTCAAGAAAGAACGTTTTCTTTCCTGCTGATTTTCTAGCTCATATTGAGTGAAAATCTCTTCCTTTTTTGGCTAGGTTCTTCACCCGACATCTCAGGTTTTCAGGTCTACTATTGCATCAGGAGGGTGGACCTAGCTTATACCTCTACCTCCCCCTATTTTTTCTGATTCTGTAAAGGTTAATGGTCACTTTTGAAAAGGCTGTGCAGACAGCAAAACTTTTGCTAATAACAATAAATCAAGCGTTGTGCCAAGTTTTGCGAGATTTCAGAAACACTCCTCCTGGGTCAACTGGCAAATGTCCTTCAGAGTTAATGTTTGAGCAATCAAGACAAACTTGTCGACAACATTTGCCAGCAGATCCCACAAAGGATCATGAAGAAATAATGCAGAGAGACAAAGAAGCTAAGGACATAATGAAACATTATACAGAAAGTAAAAGAAATTGTAGAGATCAAATAGATGATTTGGTATTATTAAAACATCAACAGCAAATAAGGAAATCACAAAGCAGATTTAATCATATACCTATCAAAATAACTAACATTCAAGGAACAGCACTAACAGAAAGAGATGACAGCAGATTAATAACAAGGAATAAAGCATTTTTCAAAAAACTTGTACCAAGCAAGGGGCAGGAAAACATGCAATCAAATATTTAATGAGATGAAAAAATGCTCAGAAAATCAGAAAGAATTTCAAGAAAGCCTGAACGATTGAGCAAACATTGCTAAACAAAGATATATGGCTATTATCATTTTTTCTCTCCTTTCTTTTTTTTCTCTCTTTTTGTCTTTCTGTAGTTTGAGATATAAAAAAGGGGGGGGAGGAGAAATGTGATAATGTGATGTAGTGGTACTATGATGACATGTAGAATGATTGAGGGAGGAATGTTCCAGGGTGGAAGAAAATGGTTTGTTCAAGGCAGTCATGCGGGGGAACACAGGAGAGTAGTCGCTCTGCCTATATGCCACAATTATCAAGAATATAACTCTTTACTTGAGCTCCTAATGATTGATGATTGTTACAATTGGGATATATTTTCCTATATAGAATTACCTGCATCTGCAGATTTAAAGCCAAACCACAACATTAGTTCATCCAAGACCACAACTTCTATTTCTCATAGGCTGCTAATAATAAACTGATTTTGCATTGAAATTGTTTTGTCTTTTGGAAGGAGCAGAATGACAATTGGTAAACAAAACAAAAAAAGAAAACAGGCAAAATGCTTACTAATTAATGTGAAAATCTATTCCTGCTATTGGGGGTATATAATGAAGCTAAACATAGAAATACATATGAACTGGACCACATTCTTGTTCCTTCTGTTATAGAACTGCTACTATACCTAAATTCCAACCCCTCAAAGATTAGCAAATATTCCTAAACACCTCACTGGATGGATAACCCAACTTGGGTCAGTTTCTGTGACTGTCCATGACTTTTCTTTATAATTACATTTTAGGAAGATATCATTAGCCAGAAATGGTCCAATGCTCGGACAAATACTCTATAGAAACATTCCACAAGATGGACTATTCAAATTAATTGTTCTGTGTAATTTAATGTAGTTAAGGGTTAACATTTTAATTTCTCTGTCTTTCCAAAAAAAGAGGTTACATTTTGATGCTACGGTTACATATCAGCACATTCAATAATCTTAATGGTAACCTCTTCCTCAAATGTATCTGCCTTTCCAATAAAGATTGAACTGTGTTCTTTTGACTCACCATTTAAAACGTGTGCTACTTTTTGGGCAAAGTCTCAATATAATACTAGCGATTTGGTTGAGAATTTTGCCACTTGCAAGTACTGGACAATCTAAGACTCCTCTAAGAGTATTAGTCTCAGTAGCTCTATTTCTTGTCAGGTGCTGCTCATGGCTTTTTTTTTGGTTTTTAAAATGAGGAGTGCTGATGACCAGGTGTATGTTTGCAGCATTGTTTCTAAAGTGGTCAGACCAGTTATGGAAAGGAATTTTCTCCTAATCTTTCGTAATTATGATAGCAATACTAGATCCATTTGCCTTGGTTTACTAAATATATTCTTTCATGTGTATTTGTGCCACCAATAGCATCACGGTATTATGCAGATAATAAAGAAAACCACAGATATTAACAAAAATTAGTTTGTAGCCATAAATCTAGAGATTAATGAACTGGTTTATCTATAGCCTTTCAAATATTAATAACATGTTGTGATGTTGGAAAAGCAATAAACTAATTTATAAAAAAATTGCAATAACTTAATGACCGGCAAAACAGTATCACGTTTGCCAAACTCTGCTATATCGTTCTTTCGCTTGTATTTGGTAGTGGTTGGGTGACAAACCAATACAAAACAAATCTATAAATACGATTATTATGAATACTTGTGGGAACCATTTCAATGTGTAAGAATTCATGGATCCTGATTTCTTTGGCGGTAAAAGGGTTTCCCTAAACTCTTTTTGTAAACAAAGGTTATTGTAGTTTCAAATAATGTATACAGCATCAGACGGGGGAGAGTGTTATGCAAACACCTATTGCAAATGTACAGTACATCAGTGCTCATGCAATTGTAAATGAAGCATGTACAAATATTCAGATACGGCACTTAGTAGCTATCTAGTCATCTCTCAACAAACAATGACGCTCCCCCTCTCTCCGCTTTCCTGTCATCGTTGCATAGCAGTATTGCAGCACACCACCCCTGCAAATTCCCTTCCCCCACCCTCGGTCTTTCCCCAGTCTGCTCTAGTTTCCATATGTGGTGTATATGCCAGCATCTGAGGAGGTGGTTCTATCAATCAATCAATCATAGGCATTTATACCGCGCACTACTCACCCGGAGGGTCTCAAGGCGCTTGGGGGGGTGGGGGGGGGTCCGCACTGCTCGAACAGCCAGGTCTTGAGCTTCTTCCTGAAGGAGAGGTGGTCTTGGGTCAGGCGTAGGTCGGTCGGGAGGGAGTTCCAAGTCTTGGCGGCCAGGTGGGAGAAGGACCTTCCTCCTGTTGTCGCTCTGCGGATGCGGGGGACGGCGGCGAGGGCGTGACTGGTCGAGCGGAGATGGCGTTTGGGAGCGTAGAAGTTGAGGCGGCTGTTGAGGTAAGTCGGGCCTTGGTTGAGTAGGGCTTTGTGTGCGTGGGTGAGGAGCCGGAAGGTGATTCTTTTGTTGATCGGGAGCCAGTGCAGGTCTCTCAGGTGTCTGGAGATGTGGCTTCGTCTGGGGACGTCGAGGATGAGTCTCGCCGAGGCGTTCTGGATAGGCTGGAGTCTCTTCTGGAGCTTGGAGGTGGTTCCGGCGTAGAGGGTGTTGCCGTAGTCCAGACGGCTGGTGACGAGGGCCTGGGTGACCGTCTTCCTGGTCTCGGTGGGGATCCACCGGAAGATATTACGTAGCATGCGCAGGATGTTGAAACAGGACGAGGAGACGGCGTTGACTTGTCTGGTCATGGAGAGGGAGGAGTCCAGGATGAAGCCCAGGTTGCGTGCGTGGTCTGTCGGTTTGGGTGCGTTGCCCAGGGCGGGGGGCCACCAGGAGTCGTCCCAGGCGGAGGGTGAGGAGCCCAGGATGAGGACTTCCGTCTTGTCTGTGTTCAGTTTCAGGCGGCTGGTCGTCATCCACTCGGCCACGTCTTTCATCCCTTCGTGTAGGTTGGCTCTGGCGGTGGCGGGGTCGTTGGTCAGGGAGAGGATCAGCTGGGTGTCATCGGCGAAGGAGATGTGTGGTTCCCTGTGCAATCCCAGGTTTCTACTGAGTCTGGCCCATTCAAGTCTCCCATAGGCGACCTTGTGGGGAAACCTAGCTCTGAGGCGACTATTTCTAGGAGGGGCTCCGTATCTCCTCAGGTGAAGAAGGGTCAGGATTCTGCAACGCATCAAAGAACATCTTGCAAGCTCTGGCCCCAATGAGCGAGCCATATACTCGTTGGACATCAGGAAGCCTCACTACGCTCTCACAGCCCATCCACCTTATTAATTCCATTTTCTAGACCACCACACCCAGGATCCCCTTGGAGCTGTCCAGTTTCTGGTTATCCCCCTGTTGGCAATGAGAAAAGCCAGAACTTCCAACCTGCTTGTAGGCTTAGTTTTGGCACAGTGCGGATACCAGGTCAACAGACAGTGTCCAGGGGCGCACGGGACTTCCCACTCAGTGATTTCGGCCAGTACTCCAATAATGCTCTCCCAATAATCCGATAACCCCGGGCATGCCCAAAATATGTGGAAAAACTCAGCATCCATTCCCCGTACCTCGGGCACCACGCTCCCTTCACTGCAAAGTACCTGTAATTTTTCCAGGGGTGAGATTCGCCATGTGCAACACAAAGATCAGTAAGTTTAAAACAGGTGTTTGTAGACACCTTGGGTATTAGATCTAGGATGGCCTCCCAGTCCGCCCCCTGAAATGGGAATCCTCAAGTCTTCCTCCCAAGTGGCTCTAAGGGTTCCTACAGATAAAATCATGTGTCCCCGTATCTTTTGACATAAACAAGTAACTGCTTTAAAGGTCCCCAATGAAGTGACTAAGTATTGGCAACCTTTAGCAAGAGGTGGTTCTGCCAAGCACGTCCCCCAGTGTCTACGAATGGCTGTGGTTACGGCACCGTGGAGGAGGAAAGTTCCCGAGGTAGATCACCGCAGGCAAAATTCCTCAAACGTGAGGAGCATATCAGCCCCAAAGTGGGCCCGACTGTTGTTGTCGTCGCAGTCATCCATTCTTTCAGTTCCCGCCAATCCTCCCCATGTCGGAATTCCACCAGGAATCCCATCGTAATGTCAGTGGAAGGTCTCACCCGCGTCTTTTGCAAACTTCAAGCCCAGCAGCGACGCAGCACATGAAAATCCATAGTATCACCAGGACTGGGACTGTGAAGCTTAAGGAGTACCCAAGACAGTCTGGAAAGGTCATGGACAAAGGTGCCCAAAGGGAGGAGTCTGCCCACTATGTTAGCCACTGGAGCTGTGCCACCACATGGTAGGTCTCAAAGTCGGGAACAGACAACCCTCCCCCCCCCACTGGTGTCTGAAGCATGGCCTGAGCCACTTGCCTGCGGACCACGCCTCATATGAAGCCCTTACCAAGCATGTATATGTCTTGGGGGTATCTTTGTCTCCATCAGCCAGGACCAGACATGCCCCTGTTCCAGGAAGCTACCGAGCTCAACCGCTAGGGCTCAGAGGTTCAAAGGCGAGTGTAGCACTCAGCAATGTTTGTCTTCCTTTTTCTGTTCTATGGGAGCAGTCAACTTGAGGGCTCTTCAATCCCCCCACCCAGGGCGACCAACAGCAGGGCGAGACTCCAGATTATCGGTGATTATGAGGTCCCCTTGTAGGCCCGACTAATAAACCAGACAATATGGCACTTTAAAGCACATGGGCACAGCACTGGTTAGGCCACGGGCTGCTCTGCTGTCCCTCAGGCACCACCACAGCAGGCTATGGCCCTTCTAGTCTCTTGGGTCCATTCTGCAGATGACCCTCATCAAGCTGCACAGCGCTTAGAGCTCAAAATGCGAGCTGTGTTAAAGGCGGCCTAAGTAGGTCATTAGGCCCTGTTGGCGGACAACGGTCCTCCAAGGGTCACTGGGAGCTCAGTTCTCCAGTTCCCCGCATATGCACAGCACTCCAATATGCAGATCGTGGGACAAATTTATGGGGTAAGCCATGCAAAGACTAGGGCCCCAGCTCCACCCTAAAGGCTATGGTCTCCTTCCTTTCAGGGTTCTTCAATGCATTGGGGAGCTCCCAACAGTCATCTACTGCTGCCGCTGACTTTCTCTGATTCCCCCGCCAAGCTGCAGAGGCCTCTAGGGGTGTGAGCGTATGAGCCTCTGGTCAGCCATAGCGCGCACTACTGTGCCCCCTCCACTCCCAATGTGGAGTCACGAGCCAGACAGCAGTAGATGAGCCGCACAGTCGGTCCTCTGCCCCTTGCGAGTGTTCAGGCCAAACACTCTCACTCATCCTGTCAGTTTCCGCACTTCCGGCCATGTGTGGGCCACGGCAACCACTGCCAAGTTCTCCACAGCCGAGGTCGGCAGGATCCTCACTTTGTAGGCCTTCTTGCTGAGTGCTGGCGAACCAGGTTACAGCAGGGGCTGCTTCGCAGACTTGGGGCTCAGCGTGGTGCTAAGCATCCCGCGGTCACAATCTTGGGTGCATCGCAACACTGGATTTGCATATTTGCCTAAAGTTTCTCTTGCCGGTGTCAGCGGTCGTTCAAACGGAAGCTGTGGCGTGCAGAGGAGTCTTAGGAGCCCTTTGATAGGGTAGGGTGCCCTCTAGGGACAATAAACTGGCAGGATGCTGTCGGATGGGGGTACACCTGTCAGGGGCTCTGAAATCCTCGACCTACGGCATTGGCCTTCAGCCACGCCCACCAGGGGTTCCCTAAACTTTTGCAGTAAGCACTGTCATCTTCATGAAGCCAGTGGTACCTGCTGCACACAGACATCGACCACTTCTGCATCACAAACTCAGTCTGCCCGAATCACTCTGACAATAGGGACATGGGAATCCAAGCCCAATACTCTCCTAGGATGACATGAAAACAGACTTTAAAATCCTGTTTAAGCGTTCAGATCATCCTATCTATTCTCGAAACAACCACTTACAGACTGCACCCTTTATCCTGACACACGCATCATCCAAGCCTTATTTCAGTGACAATTGACACGTTAACACCAATGTATATTTTACTATTGAGCGGTTATTAGATTGGATCTGTATGTTTAACTCAACTGTCAGTCAAGAGGATCACATACGAAGGATGTAGGTAAGCTATTAAGGCAGCAGGCTGAAACCGTGACAGTTCATATTTATGTGATAAACAAGCACACACAGTAGAGCAGTTCTTAAAAACATGTAAATGTCCTCCGAGAAATTCGTGCAGTCAGTTCTTTTCTTTAGAAAGACTCGCTCGTGCTTTATGTTAAGACTGGGTTCTCTGGGGATCTTATTACATGCGATGATCGCATGCGCCTCACGGGGGAAGAACAGAAGCTAGCGTTTGGCAGAAATTGCTTATGGCAAGGTTCTGTCAAAAACAGCCGTGAGTGGGTTATAATTATATAAAAGCTTCAAAGCCAACTAATAAAAGAAGAAGAGAATAAAAATGTTTCTCAGTAACAAAACTGAAAATAAGGAAGGCCTAATCTAAAGGGAACCCAACAACATGCAGGTTGTATGCATCCCCAATTAAGTGATTTTTGAATTTGCAATTTCAGCTGGCTCCTTTTGCCATGACTGTGGTCCGCAGTCACAGACAGATGGCTTTTGCATGTCCACTGTTTACATAAAGGTAGGGATGGAATAGCCAGTAAAAATACATTTTTCGTACTTGCACACCAAAATAAGGCATCGAATAAAAAATATAAAGGCAAATGCATGTTAGTTTCAGTCCAGCATAAATTCCACGTTTTACAAGTGCCCTGTCGCCTCTGCTTCCGAAATCCTGTTGTAAAGTTGCCTACGGTGCTACTGCGCAGAGTGGCTCTAAACGTTTCACGGTTCTGGGGGTGAACGGCATGGCTGCAAAACGACACAGCTCTGCCAATGGCATAACATAAAATGAGGCTCCCTCCGGCCCCCAAGCGGACCACGGGGAGGGGCCCCTAAGACTCGCACGCGTCACAGAAATACAATGGCCTTAAACAAAAAGGGACCCTTTGGAAGGTGGGGGCCACGTGCACCACACGGGTTTCAGTAGTATACGTCACACCCCTGAAGCCTGGTAGGCGTCTAAGGGCTCCCTCCTCCCTCAATGATTTGGGCACCACTGCGTTTTAGAGCGAAAGGTGCAAAGGTGCTCTGTCGTATACATCACGTTTTGAAATAAAAGTCAGGCTTGTATGAAGAGCAGTCTCTACCTTCTACATTTAAATAACGCAGTTTGCCAAATTCAAGTATTCCCAGCTGCATGCCCAGGATGGAGACGGTTCTGTGGTAACAGCCATGTGTGATTTTAGAGTGCTCCCCTGTGCACCCTGAATGCACTGGCGTGTTCTCTGCACTCCACTCGTATTATTTCTGTCTGGCCAACCTTGCACAGTGCAGTGGGTAGAAGACGTCGGACAGTAAATGCAAGACCTACTTCTCACCTAACGAGCAGCCAAGTGGACTTTTGTGTAGATCAAACCTGAGGCTTTAAGTTTTGATTCTGGATTGAAAGCCCCAGCTACCGGACTTAAGTGTGAGAATAATCGCACAGCCTTTATTTCTAATGAAAACAGAACAGCAGACGGTCCTCGCAAGTCAAATAATCATGTATTTTGTGGCATTACATTCTTTTCCGCAATAGGAATTTTTTTGGGGTAAATCTTTTTACTGTTTTACCAATAACAACTGAACAGGTAGTGTATACAATCTTCTCTATTCAGATTGCTATATAGATTCAATACATGCAATTCAATGGTATGTCTGTCTATGAACTGAACCAACCCTTCACCCATTATCCTGTATTTTCGCCCATGAATTAATCTAGCTAGCGACCATAAATCGTCCGATATTTCTGTTGGCATTTTCTACTCTTATAAATAACCGCCCTTATATGAGAGCAGTCATCCATAGCTTGGGGACACTCCGCTATTGAGCGTGAGGTGTCCAATCTCCAGTAACGGGCAGGGTCACGCTTGGCCACAATGAGGCCCATCCCAGCCAATGACCTTGTACTCCCGGTGCCTGCCCACTCATGCACCAGTTCAGAGACTGACATTTTCAGGTTCATGTCCAATGGCCACATTGACACCTTGCCAAGGATATCGTGGACTTGCATCTAATACTGCTTTATAATCGGACACTCCTGTATACCATGTGTAACCATGTACCTGCTGAACTCTCGCACTTCTATTAAAGGTTGAACTCCTGCCTACCCTCATCCTCTCCAACCTCTCTGGAGTATAGTATTCCCTATGGAAAAGTTTAAATGTCAACAGACCAGGGTGGAAAGAGAATGCTAGGGGCCGGGCCACCATCATACCCTCTGTCCACTCAGCATCTTCTCCTATTTTTACCTTAAGGCCTGAAGAAGGAATGTAGTATTTGCTACATATGACGTTTATATTCTTTTCTACCAGTAGGCGCCAAGGTCAGCTTCGTTTCAAGCACGCTAAGTTCTGGTAATGCTCTGAATCCGTCTTTGTAGACGTCTAGCACATGTTGCACAAGGAAATACACATGACTAGGATTTTTTGAAAATTAACTATGGTAAGATAAAGTACCCAAAGTACCCAAAAGCAAGCACTGCAAATAGGTACTACTTGTGTGTGACTGTAGGAGATCTCAAGATGTGAAAAGGCCTCATATCATGCAGCCTGGGGTTAGCAGAACTATTCTCGGCCAAGTCTGTAGCCTGAAGAAGGGAATAAGCGATATATATGCCTGTGCGGTTGAAACAGGAATATTGTTTTGAAAAATAATTACCCAGCTAACGCCTGGTAAATTATACATTTGTTTCCTAACAATATAAATGTGTGTGCATTCTGTTACTATTTCTTTCTTGTGTACACCTTTTCTTCACCATTTTCCACTTATATTCACAAAAATCAGCCTGTAAAGAATGCTGCCTGCCAAAGTACTTTGGAAGAACAGTTAGGCAGAATGCAAGTGTGGATGCAGTTCTACTTCGCTAACCTCTCAATATATAAATATGTTATGTTATGTTAGCAGAGGTTATACCGCGCACAGCTACTCAAAAGAGTGTCCCGGCGCAAGCCCATGTAAAACAGAGATAAAGACAAAACAAACGATGGACAATTCAGTTGAAAAGTAAAGTTTTTAGTTTCTTTCTAAATTGAATGGGATCCTGCAGGCTGCGTAGGTCATGGGGGAGAGAATTCAGAAAAGCCAGGGAGCTGCCGCCTTTCCTTTTCAGGCGGATTCTGGGCATAAACGTCCCTAGAATGATTGACGAGCGCAGGTGTCTACTGGGGACATAAAACTGAAAACGTTTCCTAAGATAGACAGGCCCATACTCATACAGGGCAGCCTGTGCTGTTACCGGGGACTTGAACTTAACCCTAGCTCTCACAGGGAGCCAATGAAAACTGCGCAGTTGCTGCCTGACACTGGTTCGTTTGGGAAGGCTAAGGAGCATTCTGGCAGCAGCATTCTGGACCATCTGTAATTTGTCCAGCAGGAAGCCAGGAAGACCCACATAGAGTGCATTAGCATAATCAATACGGGAGGTCACAAGCGCAAGAGCAACCGTTCGTTTTGCTGCTAAGGGGAGAAGAGGCAAAAGCTTTTTAAGTAGCTTCAGAATACCGAAACAGGTACCTGTCAATTTACTGATTTGGACATGAAAGGGGGAATCCAGACTCGCTGAGTTCTGCCTTCCATAAAGGATTTGAGCCACTTCCTCGTGGAACTCATGATGCCCAGCTGTTGTAGACAGTCCAGGAGCAGTGAGTGGGGGACCATATCAAAAGCGGCAGACAGGTACAGTAGGACCAGTGTTGCCCTGCCCCCCATATCCAAGGTTTTGCGAATGGCTTCAGCAATTTCCACCAATGCGGACTCCAGACTATATGAGGCTCTAAAGCCCGATTGGCCGGGTAGAGAAGGGTGTGCTGTTCAACAAAAGTGGTCAATTGCTTGTAAACCCTCTTCTCATAGACTTTAGCAATGGCTGGGAGAAGCGAGATCGGGCGGTCGCTGGCCGGGAGGTTAGGGTCAAGCGACACCTTTTTAACAAGAGGAATAATCAATGCCTGCTTCCAGGTGGGAAGGACAATGGGCGATGCCAGGGAGATGATAACGAACTGATTCAGGAGATGGCTGATTACAGTAGCAACACTTGCCAAGAGTGTGGCAGGGCAAGGATCACTAGGGGAACCTAATTAAAGAGCGGACAGAGCGGCCATGGAATCTGCTAAAGAGATTACGTCAAACATGGAGAAGATAGCCTCGGAGGGAGACGGAAGTTGTAGGAATAGGGGTGCTGTAATGGCCTGGGTGTGTGGCTTGCAGAAGTGAGATAGAAGTGCTCTAAACGTATTGAAAAAAAAATTAGATAGTTCTTCACACCATTAAAGTGAAGGAGCATGGGCATTGGCCATAGCTTTAGGTGTCACATAGCTTTGTACAATATTAAAAAGCTCCTTAGCATTGATGCCGGACAAGGCAGTACGTTCTGCATAGTGCAAGCGTTTGCACAATAGCAGCGTAATAGGATTTGTGGGCCATTTTAAGGGCAGTTTTGGCCTCACTACAATAGTTCAGTCTCCATTTCCTTTCTAACCTTTTGCAATGCTGTTTCTGCACTTTAAGCGTGGGAGAAAGCCATTGTTTCGAGAGAGATAGATTCAGACGCCTAGGTCTTGTTTGCGGAGTGAGGTGCAACACTACCTTCTCGATCCAGTTATTATAATTCTCAACAGCCCGGTGAATCTCCTCCAGGAGCTGAGACTGGCATTCAGTCAGAACTTGGCTGCAAGCTACAGGATCGATTCTATGGGCGCCACCACCAAAGGAAAGCTAGAACAGACGACATCCAAAGTATGACCCCCGCAATGTATGGGTACAGTTACATATTGTTGAAGTTGTGCAGATTGTAGCAAAGATAAGAAATTGCGTTTATCTCCCTCCTCTGTATTGTCAATATGTATATTAAAATCTCCTAGGAGAAAGAAATGCATGTATCGAAGGGCTCTCGGCATAATCCAGTCATTAAGCAAACTGGGAAAAAGGGCGACAAGGCCCGGAGGTCAATAAAGTAAAATCCCTCCCAGGTAGAAGTGGGGTGAGATCTTAACACAAAAAAACTAACACCTCAATATTTGGAGAATCTACCAGCTCGTTACATTGGCACTCCTATTCTTCCCTCACCACCACTGCTACAACACCCACCCCTCGCTCGGATTTACGGTCCGCTCTTAGGATTTTAAACCCCTTCTGGGTGGCCATCTCAATAGCTTGGTTTGAAAAAGGGGTAAGCCACATTTCAGTGAGAAAAAGCAGATCAAGGGACTTATCCATCAGAAGATAAAAAAAAACTGCTAATTTGCTTGTGTTTTGTTCGCTGATAAACCATCACTAGCTTCATTCTGTTGTATTAAGATTAATCTGCAAACCCGCACCTTCATGCCAACAATAACAAATCTGACATGGCTACTGCCTGTGAGGAGACATTGCAGACAATGGTGAGTATTCCATTTGGTGCCTACATTGTGTATGCAGGCAATTATGAAGCTACCTAAAAAGGATACTTAAACAACATCACCGTGATTCCATCGAACTGAGCTCATGGTGAAAATGTACCTGAGATGGTAAAGTATGCTATTTGTCCAGAGTAGTATGGATTTGCAAATTTCCCCTGGGTGGTGGAGGAAGGGTGGGAGAACGCTGATAGAGGCGCAGGGCAGAAAGTATTGAATATATAAAATTTCCTCTATATTAATTATATATAGAGTACCCTGTTTGCATGCTGCTGTGTAAACACCTCCCTTACCTAGGTGGGCATCGTACCCAGTTGTGGAATAAAAAATTATAGAGGACCTCCCAATACACCAACAGATATCCACAGGCTTTAGGCTGAACAGGAGGCCCGAAGTTGGGGCCCCACTCTGCCACAGAGACTGTAAGTTCCTGCATTATGCCTCTAGTCAACACCGCTTCCATCTTTCCAATTATTATGATGGTCCACATTTTACTTTTTTTTTTAATATGTCTTTATTCAAGTTTCATTATGTAGACATTACACAAAAGGATATTTTTCTACTCAACCGTATCACTATACATTGCATCACTGACCTGAATAAGGACACTCGTACTCAGTAAAAGGGCACCCTTAAGCCTCCATATAGAAAAGGCTCTAAGATTCCCATTATTCCTTTCCTCCATAACCTCTGTCCTCTGTGTTTTGTTTTATTTCCCTGGTGCGTTTTGTAATGGTTGCTTTGCTATCGCATCTATCAGACAGGCGTTTCTAGTCTCACCCTCACCATCTTACAGGCTTACATGCATTGAGGCTTCCACGGACGCGGGAACCTAGGATCCAACAGTTCTATCATCAATGTCCGCCAAGCAAGCAGCACCTCTGGCAGCCTGTTGTCTCTTCTTGTCTTTCAGATATGTTCCTCTTCTGCCCCGGACCACTCCTGCAGGTCTTTCTCCCACTTCTCTCTAGTCGGGGGCCTATAGCTCATCCAATGGATCTCTACACAGTGCTTTGCTTCTATGAGACTGAGCACTGCAAAATGTCGGCTTAGTTTGCGCTTTACAGTGTTTGCATCCCACCTTAAAAACATTGTTTCTTTTTTTGTTGTTGCAGGTTATTGACCTGAGAACGTGGTATGTAGTTTTTCACTTACCACGCTGTGTAGATAGCGTTTAACTTGGTCCTGAAGAAGTGCCTAGACCCTCCTGACACACAGGGCACGAAACATGTTGACCGACTGAGAGTAGGGTACATACAGCTAGATACATTGCCTTTAGTACACCGCCACTCTCTATATTTCTAATCAGGCAGTTTACCTTCTTGAATAAATAATTGCTAGGACTAACTGACCTGTTAACTGACCTGTTTTAACCCACTTCCCTCCCACATCTACACCTACTAGGCCCCTCAACCCCACAGCACCCAACGGCAGAAACAAAAGTTCCCCGTCAGAGAGCCCCGTACTGGGTGCCCATCAGGTATTGCAGCGCCGACCTGATGAGAGGCAGGCTCATATGATAAAGCATGACACCTAGCACGCTAGGCGTGCAAGAGCCCTAGTTCCGAAAAGGGAATTTCCCCTTCATCTTCAGTGTGTGGCCACCCCCACCACCAGTATCTCCCTGCTCTTTCACTAAGACTCAGAGGAACTCCATACCCTTCTTGTATATAATGTCATTAACTTCTACCAGTAAAATGCTCCCATAATCCAGGCAACAGGTTATGAGGGTTTGGACAAGGGTTTTTCTGGAGGCATATACGGAAACCAGGGAAAAGCTTTTTTTAGAAGCTTCATTGTGGCAAAGTAGGTGCAGCAAGTGGTAGTGACTTGGTCTTCCATGGAGAGTGACAGATCTATTTTCACTCGGAGGTACTAAATTATAGCCCTTTTGAATACCAACAGCAACTACCCAGTGCCAGTCAGACAAGCAGATACCAAACTGGAAGTGTTTACAATAGATTATGGTCTCGAATCCCCATGTAAAAAAATCAAACCTTGAACTAAAGAATTGAAAGTGCCATAATAGTTAAGTTTAAGTCTATTTCAAGGCTTCCAACTCCAGCATTTGCAACTAGACCTTTTTCATCTTGATTTATTTTAAATGTTTGTTGTTCATCAGAAGGCCAATGATCCTAACCTCTAGATCACATTAGGCATCTCCATTATACATGTTAGCTACATTGACTGTTTTGATTTGGTTAAGTAAGACTGAGCAAATGAACTATTTTTATACTGGCAGTTAACGCACAATAATTATCCAACTAGAGTTGGCATAATTATGTCATGAGTTTACATTATGACCGCCTCCATCATTTGTTAACTAATTAGATGAAAGGGACAGTAACAAAACAGGCACAGGCTGGTAACTGGCAATCCCAAATACGGCATGCATCTGTGGCACTAAATTCATCTCAACATCCTGGGAAACATAAAAGTTTTTATAGCTATGACTAATCGATTCTACACAATAGAGCCAGACAGGCCTTTCATTCAACCAGGCTTTCCCCAGTGGTCTGGAGCCCTTCGAGGAAGGTATTGACAGCCCAGGGCCGCTCCTGGTGCCTCTATCAATTTCCCCAGCTACGAGATATTAATTGCAGCAGGCATGGGAAGGCTTCAAAACAGGGAAATAGAGAAAAGGTAGAAAGAAAGCAATCAAATTGGCAGAAGAAAGCAAGAGAGAGCAGAGAGAGAGAGCAGAAAAAGAGAGCAGAGAGTATGAGAGTATGAGAGTATGAGAGATAGAGAGATAGAGAGAGAGAGGGAGTGTAAAGAGAACTATCGTGAGGAGACGAAGAGAGCGGGACTGGTTCCGGCATTTTGCCAGGGCTGTTTTTGGTTTCCTCGTCATAAATGTAGCAAAATGGATTTCACTCATTTAAAACACCCATATATGGGGGCGTGGCTTGGATGCCGCGCAAGATGGCCGGCTAGTTGCGGAGCTCTGCCGCATCGATACCCACACAACGTCTTTCCCTGATGTAAACGGGACCGCTTTTCAGCCCCGCCGTCGGATTTGGTTGGCGGAACATCACCGGAGTCGGCGGAGCGGCTTTGCGGCTCTTGTGGTGCCGTTTTCGCTCTTCTCCGCGATGTTTTCGCAACCCCTCACGGAGCCGCCATTTTGAGGCTCTCTTCAACCCCGGAGCCCTGGCTGTAACACTCTGCCGCTGCACGACGTGTCACCAGACACCAACGAACCCTTCAGCGCTGATTTCAAGTGGTGAGCACATTTACAATGAGAAAGCCTTTACTACGCTTTTCCTTCTTTATTCTGAACTGAGAGAACAGGCTCACGCGCGCTTTCCACAGCGCCTCACCTCTGAGTCTGACGCTGTCATTCCTCAACGTAATCAAACTTCTTTCTTCTAAATGCTCCTCCTCATGGCGCTCCGCTAACATTTTGGGATTTTCTGGCTATTTTGTTCTTCGCCTCAACCATTCCATGACGCACTTTCAGTTGCTTCCACTTTAGCCACCCTATCTCTTAGCCACCAGTGTTTTTTCGCTCTACTTCCCTGACGCTCTCTCAAGTAAGCTACAAACGTTTCTTTGGGACATAGCTTCATTCTCCTCTGGGCATCTATTTCTTGAAACGTTTTCTATTTTACGGTGCTCCACCTTTTATTCAGAGGTGTTTCTGGAATATTTAATACGCACCCTTCTTTGCCTCTCAGGGAATAGCGTCACAACCAATCATTTCTATGGTCAGGCTGCGTAAACCTCAATTTCTTTTTACGCCCTCGTTGCATACCTCGGTGGCTTCTACATCTGGTACAAATAAATCCAAGGCCTCTACAAAAATGTCTTCTCAAAAAACATCATTGGCTCATACAACTACCGGTAAACCTTCTCCACCGGTTCCAATGAGCAAGCGCCTTAAACAAAACTCTCCCACACCAGAAGATGAACCTCCATCCTCTCCTATTGATCAAATTCTGGAGGAATTACGAGCAATGCGTCCCTTTATTGAAAAAACGAGTACGGATATGCAACTCTTGAAAGACAAATGGGAGAATATGGATGCCCGAATTTCTACTGTGGAACAACACATCCCTGGGCTTCAGTCCAACACTCAACGTATAGTTGCATTAGAAAAGACTGTCCTCTCCTTACAAAAACACACAGAAGATTTGGAAAATCGCAATAGGAGAAACAACCTCCGTCTTTACAACTTACCGGAAAATCTTGAGGGAGACAATCCAGTATCTTTCTTTACCACTTTTCTGCCGAAACTTCTGGACTTACCACCTTCTACCTCCATTAGTATACAAAGAGCTCATAGATTAGGTGCAAGAACGGACTCCTCTTCGAAACCTCGTGGAGTCATCATCTTATTTTTGAAATACACAGATCTCCTTTTGATTCTTTCAGCAGCCAGGAATAAAAAGCAAGTGACTTGGCAAGGTCAACGAGTGTACTTATCTCAGGATGTCTCTAATGTCACTGCTTCCAGACGTAAAGAATTTCTGGCTATGCGCCCTTCTCTACGCTCCATGGGAGCACGATATGGCCTGTTTCACCCTTGTACTCTCAGAGTAACTCATCGAAATAAGACTTGGTCATTTCAGGAACCTGGAGAACTAAGGAACTTTCTTCTTCTGCACAGTGAAGACGAGATGGACGCTTCCTCCTCTCCTTCGACAAGTGGCTGAATTTTGATTTTGTTGTCTGCATGTCTTGCCCTTCTAGTAATATGTCTCTAAATTCATGTACCTCTCCATACTCCTTCTTATAGTTTGTAACTTTCTCATCTTGTTTCTCCTCTCTCTGAATATCTTCCTTTTGTATACCCTCTATATATCTCCTTAATCTTTCTAAACTCTAGATTTATACTTTGCGTCACATGTTCTATATCTTAACAATTTTTCCTTCTTCCCCAGACGGATATGTATCGGATGTTCCTTTGACCATTTTGTCCCGCCCTATGTTCCTTTTTGTGCGGTCTCGGTGTGGTCCTGCTCCTGATCCTGGTCCGTCCGTCTTGTAACGCATCACCACTTCCCCACCTTCCCTTTGTGTACATTTCCCCTTCCAGGTATGTTCAATACAGTCATCCCTTTGGATTTGTACTGTCTCCTATGCTTTCTCTCTTTTCTTCCATCTTCCTTCCCTACTGATCATCTTTCCCTGTTCCTTCCCCTCTCCCTCTCCCTTTTTTCTTTTTTCCTTCATTCTCTGCCTGCCCTTCCTTCTACCTTTTTGATGAACTTTATGGTTATTATCTCTTTACAGTTTGCATTACTGTATATACAGTATGTTTTTGCATATTTCGCTTTTGATCAGTTTACTAAGTTTTCACTTTCAAAGTTGTTTCATGGAATGTGAAAGGATTTAATCACCCTATCAAAAGGCAAAGAGTACTCTCCCACCTCTCCTCATACAACCCTGATATTGTTCTTATTCAAGAAACTCATCTCTCAGATATTGAATCCTTGAAACTGAAGCGATTGTGGGTTGGAACTGTTTTATTTTCCCCCGCTTCTCAAAAAAAGAATGGGGTAGCCATTTTGATTCATAAACGCCTTCAATGTAAAGTAATTCTAGAAGAAAAGGATGATGAGGGGCGATGGGTTTTAGCTAAACTACGAATTAACAACATCCCAATTACCGTATTCAATGTTTATGGCCCTACATGTTTTGACTCCTCTTTTTGGCCCTCCATTACAGCAAAATGTATCCAATATAAACATGACTCTTTCCTATTAGGTGGAGACTGTAATCAGATCGTTGACCCATTTTTAGACCGTAGATCCTCAGTTCGTTTTTCCCCTCACAAACCACATAAACAATTCCTTGACACTATCACTCAAACTCATCTTGTGGACTCATGGAGACTCACACACCCAGATGTTATGGATTTCTCCTTTTTCTCTCCTCCTCATGCCTCTTTTTATCGTTTGGACTACATTTTTCTCTCTTCATCTCTCTCTCAACACCTTATTTCCTCCTCAATTGAACCTATAGTTATTTCTGATCATGCCCCTATTGTTACTGTTTTTGACCTCCTTCCTCCTACTCCTAAATCTTCTCGCTGGCGTTTTAACCCTTCTCTTCTTACTGATCCTCTTTTTTCCTCCTCTTTTCGCTCTTTTGCCTCTGAATTTTTTCATCTCAACTATACTCCTGATACCCCCCCTCATGTTCTTTGGGACTCTTTCAAGGCCACGGCCCGAGGTTTCATTATTGATTTTGTCTCTAGGAAAAAGAAAAAATTCCTTCAAAAACGTAAAATTACCCTTCCTGAATTACTTAAAGCTAAGATTGCTTTTAATAAGCTCACTACGGATTCTGCTTCCTCTTTTCTCCTTCGGAGCAGTGCTCGTTACTACGGAGGTCGCAATAAATCAGGCAAATTATTAGCTAACTATTTAAAGTCCCGTAAAGAACGAACTAACATTGACTCAATTTATTCTCCCTCTAATACTCTTCTTCATACCGACGCGGAAATTTTAGACCAATTTCATTCCTTTTATAAAACTTTATACACCCCGGAAAATCCTCCCACTCCAGAACTAATTCAATCTTATTTTGACAATTTGCCTCAACCAGATACCTCTCACCTTAATTTTTCAAAGGTCGATTCTGACCTCACTCTTTCGGAGCTTTCTTCTGCCCTATCCTCCCTTACTAAAAGCAAGACTCCAGGACCCGACGGCTTTCCGGTTGAATTTTATTTACACTTTTCAGACCTCCTCTTACCTAAACTTCTATCTCTCTTTCAATCTTTTTGTTCTACTGGATCAGCCCAAGGTTCATTCCAGGACGCTACCATATGCCTTATCCCTAAAGATGGTAGAGACCCTAAGTTCTGTAAAAATTATCGACCTATATCCCTAGTCAATGTGGACTATAAAATCTTTGCAAAATTACTAGCGCTTCGCCTTGACCCACTCCTCCCACATCTCATAGGGAAAGAACAATGTGGCTTCGTTAAGGGCCGCTTAACATCGGATAACTCTAGGCTCTTCCTTAATGTCTTAAGTAAAGCCCCTTCCCTATCAATCCCCCTTGCGGCCATTTCAGTAGACGCTGAGAAAGCCTTTGATCGGGTTGACTGGTCCTTTCTCATGGCTTCCCTAAAATGGCATGGCTTTAACCCTAAATTTATATCTTTTATTTCCTTGATTTATTCTATGCCCAAGGCCTCTGTTCTTGTTAATGGTCAACTCACTTCCCCATTCATACTCCAACGTGGAGTCCGTCAGGGCTGTCCTTTATCACCTCTTTTATTTATTTTGGCACTTGAACCCTTCCTTACTTCCATACGTAATAATCCATCCATCTCGGGTTTCCCATATGGTACACAACATCTTAAATTATCTGCATATGCAGATGATATTCTTTTATTTATTTCAAATCCGACCACCTCTGTCCCTTCTTTATTAAATGAATTCGAGAACTTTTCTTTGGTTTCGGGTTACAAAATAAATTCTGACAAAACAGAGATCCTTCCCTTAACTAAATTTTGCCTTCCCCACTTCTTCACAGCCACTGGCTTTGCTTGGAACTCTACAAAAATTAAATATCTGGGTGTTCTTTTCTCTACCTCTATTTCTTCCTCTGTTCAACTCAATATGAATGCAGTTATATCCAGAATTGACTCCTTACTTACTTCATGGAACCCACTATTTCTCTCCTGGTGGGGCCGTCTTGACTCCATCAGGATGATGATTGCCCCCATTTTAATCTACTTATTATCCATGCTTCCCATTCGCATCCCATTCTCCTATTTCCGTCGCATTGACTCTGTGTTGTCCAAATTCCTTTGGAAACAGAAAAAAGCCCGCATATCTCTTTTACATCTACGTAAATCTAAACTTAATGGTGGAACCAACTTTCCAGACTTTCGCCTTTACCATAAATCCTTCTCACTTCGACAGGCCTCCCGCTGGTTATCTCAGGAACCCTCCCCCTTTTCTCCCCTCTGGCTTTCTGTGGAACAGGAGTTATTGCTTCCCTATTCTTTACAAGAGGTAATTCACTTTACTTCCAAAGCCCCGTGCCTTAACCCTCTTCTATTCAAACATACTTCCTCTCTTCTCCGACCTTTAGTCTCCCCTGCCTCGATGACACAGGAATCCTTCCTTCTATCGCCTATATGGTACAACTCACTTATATTAATAAATAACAGACCTATTGCTTGGCCCTCATGGAGAGCAAAAGGTATCATTTGGGTATATCATCTTTTTGATGGTTCATCCCCTTGCTCCTTTCCTAAACTTCGCTCTCAATTCCACTGCCCTCCTTCTTTTGCAAAGAAATTCCTTATCCTCATGGAAGCTATTCTGGATCGATATTATTCTCTTCCTTCTGACGGACTCGCAGCTTCGTCTTCATCTTTACTCGCCGTCCTTTCTACTATTCCTAAAGCTTCCCTCATTTACCGGTACTTCTCAGCCCCCAATCCAGCTCGTCCCAAATCGAAATTGGAATTGTCCTGGGAAACAGACTTACACTCTTCATGGTCGACTTCTCTCTGGGACAAAGTCTGGGCCAGATCCTTGAAGATTTCCCGTACTGCCTCTCTTACTCAATCCCTATTTTTCTTTTACCACAGACTATACCTTTCTCCTCTTTCTATTTCTCGCTTTCAATCTACTGCTGTATCTAATTGTTGGACCTGTAATGCCCCTTCTGCAGATCTTTTACACCTCTTCTTTTTCTGTCCTTCAACTCGTATTTTTTGGTCTCAGATATTCTCCCGCCTTTCTCGCATTTTCAACATTTCTATTCACTTTTCTGCCTCCTTTGTATTTCTTGGTAGCCTTTCAGAAGATTTAGATCTCCCAACACACTCCCACGGTCTTTTTGATCTTATGCTAGCTCTTGCATTACAACATATTGTCTCTAATTGGAAATCCTTGAACAAATTATCCCTAAATTGCTGGTGGAATTTTGTATGTCAATCACACAGACTTGATGTTGCCTTTGCTTCCTCCTGCAAACCCTCCCGAAATGTTGAACTTTACTGGCTACCTCTTACTCTATATTTAGATCAGTCTGCCAAAAAGACTTACTCTCCGCTTTCATCGGATAATTTCAAACCCCCCTGAACGCATATACTCTTGCCTGTTGTTTTTATGATGTTTTTTATGATATTTTCACTTTTACTATTGTGATTTACCTTTATATTGGTCTCCAATATTACTTGTTCTTCATTCCAGTATTTGCTAAATAAGATGTTTTCTACTGTACTTTTTTATTGATATCCATTGTATTTTTATCGTTTTTTCTTTATCCATCCTCAATGATAATAACATGTTTCCTTTCCCTCCCCCCCTCCCCCCCACATAATTCAAAATGCTTTGTTTTTATTGTGATATTGGCTGCTTCTGTTTAAATTTATCCCATCATATATACTCCTTTTCTCCTATTTTGCTGATGTCACCTTCTTGTAATACTTGTTTTTCTTTAATAAAGCTTTCAAACTCAAAAAAAAAAACACCCATATATATGCTTTTTGACCACCCGTTTTTTTGTACCTGTACTGTGGGCGAGTCACTCTTTGAGTCTTACCAACTGTAATTAGATTGAGTGTGTTTACCTCCAGTGGCCTTCTTTTAAAAACGGGTAGCTGTGATACAGCTACAGTAAGGGGCACTGGCTGATTACACGAACATGCATGCACAAATGTATGCAGGTTTCAGGTGTGCGACTACTGTTGCACGCAGCCGGGTAATTGTGTACAGATAGCCTGGAACAGAAGGGACTTTGCAGGGATAGATTTTGACCTGGGGTAGGCCTCCTAATATTAGTGGGCACTCCTATATCTGCAGTGTCACTGTGTTATACACATAGGGGAAATCTGCCTTAAAATGCAGTTTCCCTTCACTTAGGCCTAAACAGTCCAGAGAGGTCAAGCCCTCTAATGGAGCAAGGACTCTGCAGCAGGCCCCAGAATAGTGGGTCACTCCACGGCGAGTAAGGCTGGCCCCTTATACCTCCCCTTACACCTCCTGAGGACCAGTTGGTGGAAGACTTGGACATCTGTGCCCCAGCAAGAGGTGAGGGACACCAGAAGCCAGGCAAAAGGAGAAAAGCTTGTGCAGGGATCCAGTGAAACCGGCTTTCTGCCAAGTGCGCCTTTTTGAAGCTAGGAGGCCACTGAAACTGCTCCAGCTGGCTAGGGCACGCAGCAGGGAACAAAATGGGCCAGAGATATCCTAGAAGAAATAATTTGACCTTTGACCGACAAAGTCCCGCCCCAACTCGAGAGACAGAGTGCATGGTGCTCTGCCACAGGTTCCAAAGAAATCCCCAGGGTGGGCCAGTGCCCAGGGGTCGGCGCAAACTTGATAAATGACTAATGTTCAGGGAAGGGGCATGCGTGGGGCCTCCGCCCCAGTGTTCTACTAGGCTTAGGGACCCCATCCCTAGGCAGACATATGCATGAATGGGGCTCAGAACCCCATTCCTGGGCCATAAAGAGAATAAAGAGACAGCAACACATACATAAATATTTCCGAGGATCAAATCTACGGGGCCTGAATACAACAAAGACTTCTGGTGTATTTAATTATGGGGTCCAGGGTGCCACAGCCCTATCCCCAATGTGGCAGTGTGCTTGCCCCCACTCTCTATGCCCATGTCTGGGGAGAGTGGGGCGGCCACTGCAGTTCACACAACCTGCTTGCACTGAGCAGTTGGGGAGAACAAGGATGCTGGCTCCTGTGTGGGTAACCAACAGTGCCAGCCGGAAAGTGTGGGAGTGGGCACTGCCCCAACAGAGAATACATTGGGTGTATGGAGTAGAACCATGCACCCCCAGGAAAATAAGAAAATCTAACTAAAAACAAGGATTGCAGCATTGTGGCTGAATCAGAAAAGGAAGCAGCAGAAGTTGCTACTTTGATACCCACCAATCCATGAAAGGATCGCCCATAATGCCCTGAGGGCATGTGCCCATGATGGCCCAGCCATTCTTGGATGCCCCAAAAAAATGGCATGACAGGGAACAATAAAGTGTTTAGGAGCTGCAAGAGAGCAGTAGAACCTCTTGGTTGCCTTCCCCCAAATGTACCCTATGTCTCCCAGAACTGAGGAAACAGGACCTGGGGAGACTTTCCAATGTTTTTCAAGCACTCTTGGCTGGTGGTTTTACTCTACAGTTTGGGGGTGCAGGGACCTCTAGTGGTTGCATTCCATGTGGCCTAAAGTAATACAGATTCACATTATGTTGATTTTAAAGGCTTTATGATCGGTTGTGACAGTTATTCTTAATAAAAATTTTAATGCTTGAACTGATGACAATGATGGCATTTAAACGTGAGACTGATTTCAGTGACAAGATGGTTAATTATAACATGTGGTTATTAGTCTTTTAAAATGGTGACCCTGACAAAGCGGGTAGGTGTGCCACATATACTGTTGTGGTGACCTGCTGACAAACCCAATAGGGCTGCCTAATCTATCGGGTGAACTATATATAAAGCACCTATTGTGGATTTATTATTATGCATAAGTCCCTATTATGCAAGGTAGTCTGTAATTCCTTCCATGGTCTTATCCGTTGATAAATAGCATCACAAACCAATTCCTTACTGACCTAAGAGAGATTCCAATCATGAGTACCAGAACCCATTGCAACACGTTGTACCAGTGCTACTATGGTTGGCTAAGAAAAATCAAGACTGTGGGGCAGCCACTGGCCCTAGCTAATAGTAACCACAGGGTAGACCCCGGAGGGAAATTTACCCTCCAGTCTTGAGGATATTTTAAGTTAAATGTAGGCTATAAAGTTTTGCAATGAAACATTGTACGTTATACTTATGTGAAGTCAATTAACAATTTGTTGTAACAGTTTGTTTTTGACTGCATAGAATCAACCCAAATACTATCATCATCTTTGATGATAACAGTTTGTAATTCATTGTGATTCATGTGACCATTCTGATAATTTTGTATATTGTTTAACTAGGTTGTTGTGAGGCGCAAAAGGGCCCACTCCGTAGTCTCCATTTTAGCTTGACATCTCTTTCCTAATGGTCATTTTTTTTAAACATATTTTACAGTTACACTATAATGTACTTAGAAGCTATTCTGTACATAGTTTATTTTTTAGCAAGCATGGTCACGTTTCTTTTATACTCTGTCCAAGGCTAGGTGCATGGGAAAGGATGCCCTTGTATGTGGTTATCTAGTTGGCAACAGTTCTTTGGCTTTAGACACACAATTGCATCTGCTCTGCACCTTTGACATAGTACGATTGGAACAGTGCTTTTATTAAATAGGAAGCCTCTGCATTACATTGGACAGAGGAGCACTTCTTCTGGGATTGACCTGGAACACAACGCTCTGTGGCTGAGATACAGTCCTGCTGACTCGGACCTCTATCCTGTGAAGGATGATAGATTGTTCTACACAGGCCGGCTTCCTGATATATCAGACTTAGTAATGGGGGGGTTAGGCTATACCAAGTGATCTGTCAGAGGGTACTCCCACTATGTTCTCGATAGCCTGGCGGGTGTGACTGTTAGCTGCTTGTGCCTGCAGAACGGTTCAAGCTGCCGGCGGCTTGCTTCTTGACACGACTTTCTTTTGGATTGCCGGTAGAGTGTGGAGGAGCACAGGAGAAGTGGGAGAAAGCGGGAACGGCTTGATGGATTACGGAGTACGCTGACCGTTGACCGCTGGAAACGCCGAACTGGGAGCCGCGAGCCTAACGCGGGGAGTGCCGCTTGGTGTATGAATCTATGCCGGCTGTGCTAACACACCTTAGGCTGCTACCGCGGAGAGAAATCTGAGTGGAATTTTGATGCTGGGACCAACGGGTGAATGGATGACCATTTTTGCTGTAAGACTTTGTAAAAGTTATTTATCGGATGTTTTTTTGAAGACGACATTCGTTTAATTGGGTCTACCTGCACCTGGCTATAATAATTGATGGAGATGCACGACGACGTTGCTGCTTACTATCGCTGTGGGGTTGGGGGACCGGAGTGGTGTGTAACTACCTGTAAGTGTTTGATACGCTGAAGGCTATCAGTGGGGAACCTCACTTGGTAAAGTGCTAGAAGCTTCTTTAACCCTGGCAGCACCGCACTGTTAAGGATAAATCTGCAGCGATTCTCAGGTACTGTTATTGGGGCTGGAGAGTGTCGTGCGCTGCTGGCGGTGTAGCGGCTTTGCTTAACCTTAGGGCTTTTGTATTGACTGCACATTGACCTGTTTGCAATTCATATCGGGCTGAGGAGGGGAGCAGGCGGACACACTTTCCCTCACCTGCTGCTGGGGCTCCGACGCTGCTTGTTCCCCCTGCCGCCGTTGTTTCTAGCTTCCCGGCCGCAGTTGGGGGGGAACTACAGCTCCCAGCAAGCCCTGGGACAACATCCTGCACCGCCCACGCATCCCGTGGAAAAGCGCGCCCGGAGGCGCCTAAATTGAGGAAGCTCCCTCCGCATCGCGGACGCCGGGCAAAGCCCGGGCAAAGGGCGGGCCCCTCTACGGCCCTCAGAGGCCAGAGGAGGACAGGCCGGGCCTCCCCCCTTGACCTTGTCACATCACTGAGGTAATTACTTTTTGATCCCTTCTTACATACTCGTTAAGGGACATCCCCACTGGACACTAGTCGGAAGTCTCCAAATACCACCAGATTGTTTTGTTGTCTTATAAAAATCCTACACCAGCAAACTCCATCATGATTTGCAAGGGGGATACCAAGAACCCTAT
Organism: Lissotriton vulgaris; assembly: GCF_964263255.1. Taxonomy (NCBI): domain Eukaryota; kingdom Metazoa; phylum Chordata; class Amphibia; order Caudata; family Salamandridae; genus Lissotriton; species Lissotriton vulgaris. Next base: position 484,676,865 of record NC_141694.1, on the reverse strand, counting down.
CAGCCAAAGAGGCTTACGTCCTGGGTCACAAGATCATGGAAGGTTACCTCCGTCAACTGCCAACACGAATGTATCTTGTCAGATCTCAGATAGTACACCCACTAAGCATTCTCCCTAACAAACTATTAGTACAGCGCAAAACCTTTCACTACTGGACGAGCTAAATTCTCTTTGCAATACTAGGTATGCTACTGTAGAAGATAGAAATGATTTTAAAATCCCCCAACCTTGCCCCGCTAAAAGAAATAGCATATCAACTCCAATCGACAGCCCACTGGAACACCCTTCATCACCCAGAAATGCACTTACGCAAAATATAGTACCTCCCCAGCTCTTACCCAGTAAAAGGAAGCGGGATGGGGTTAATCCCATAGGGAACGAACCCAAACTACAAAAACTGTGCTCTAGTCCTCCATCGACCGTAGCTAATCCCGCCCCAAATTCGGAGGAAAAATTAGACCAACCAGTACCTCCTTTCAACCTGATTTTTATGTCTCAGATCGAACAACTGGTTAGATCAATCATTTCTCCGTTGCTCGAAATAATTATCACTCTAGAGGACAGGTTGCTGGGAATAGAGAAAAGTATCAGGGCTAACTTATCTCCCATTGAAAAAACTGTAACACCTAATTGTTCCCACTCACTTGGTACAACCGAAGTCCCAACGCCACTTGTAAAAAACAGTAATGATCAAACTAATCCTCTAGTCACTAACTCATTACCCCCAATTGCCCCTAAAGTTTACTCCAAACCTGGATTACCACAAAATACTGCCACTAGAGTAAAGCCTCATAAAACAACTCACATACAGTTACCTCCGGAGGCTGCTCCTTTCGTGTGTGTCCTTACAGGAGTTCCCCCAATCAAACATGGAAAAACCGAATGGGAACAAGACCTACTAAATAAAGTCACGTATTGGCTAACTAAAAACAGGCCCTTGCCTCTAGACCTTGATGGTACAATCACGGCTGTTAGAAGGGTGGGCTGGTTAGGTCCCCTACAAAAAGATATTGCCGGCGACCTGGTTCTAATGAGATTTAGAAGTAGACTAATCGTACCCTACCTCCAAACTTTGCATCCCCAAGAAGGTGATGGCCCTATATCCATCTGGGACCTACACGATTTTTATCCAAGCATGGCAGTCACCCCTCGACTAAGACTAAAGGCAGAGACAATTTACACAAGGGGTAGAAGCATTGGCGCATTGAGTGGCAGTGGCCTCTCCGTTTTTAATCATCCCGTAACAATGGACATTGCCCACAAACATGGAAAATTATGAATTCTCATTTGGATCTATCTAGGGAACTTACTCCCACAGTTTGGAAAAACGTTTTTAATGTACATAAGTTTTTTATTATTGTTCTTTAACTGTACGCTTTTATGATTTTTAAACCAAAATCGAATAAAGCTAAGAATTGATTGATTGACTGCATAGAATCAACCCAAATACTATAATCATCTTTGATGATAACAGTTTGTAATTCATTGTGATTCATGTGACCATTCTGATAATTTTGTATATTGTTTAACTAGGTTGCTGTGAGGCGCAAAAGGGCCCACTCCGTAGTCTCCATTTTAGCTTGACATCTCTTTCCTAATGGTCATTTTTTTTTACATATAAGTTACACTATAATGTACTTAGAAGCTATTCTGTACACAGTTTATTTTTTAGCAAGCATGATCACGTTTCTTTTATACTCTGTCCAAGGCTAGGTGCATGGGAAAGGAAGCCCTTTTATGTGGTTATCTAGTTGGCAATAGTTCTTTGGCTTTAGACACACAATTGCATCTGCTCTGCACCTTTGACATAGTACGATTGGAACAGTGCTTTTATTAAATAAGAAGCCTCTGCATTACATTGGACAGAGGAGCACTTCTTCTGGGATTGACCTGGAACACAACGCTCTGTGGCTGAGATACAGTCCTGCTGACTCGGACCTCTATCCTGTGAAGGATGATAGATTGTTCTACACAGGCCGGCTTCCTGATACATCAGACTTAGTAATGGGGGGGTTAGGCTATACCAAGTGATCTGTCAGAGGGTACTCCCACTATGCTCTCGATAGGGGAGATAAGGGGAGAGGTGGTAAAAAAATACACAAGAAGGTTGCAGAAAGGATACAAGTGTGTTATTAAATCATTTGTCTGATAAGGGTGAATGGATAGATGGATGAATGGCAGAGTGGATGAATAGATGGCAAGATGGATGGATGTCAGAGTGAATGGATTGCAGAGTGAATGGATTGATCAGTGGATGGCAGAGTGGGTGGATTAATGAAACGGGGAAAGCTTGACTGAATTAATGGATGTAAGAAGGTAAAGGGGACATTGTGGATATCAGTGGGTGGATGGAAGGGTGACATGATGAATGAATAGATGTCTGGATGGAAGAAACAGGGGAGCTCTTCTAAGGAGTGGTAGGCTCACTTGATTTCTGCCACCAGAACTTTTATTTCAAAGTAGGAGGTACTTTAATTTTCTGGCTACTCCCTTCGGGGAAACGCAGCTTAATTTTCAGTACCAGAAAGATTGAGATTGTTCAAGTATTTGCATATGCTGAACAAGTCAAAGCAACTAGGAATTCCACAGCATTTGTTTCAAAAGTGGCTCCTGTGTGATTGTTTATTATAGGCTATTTCCCAAAGGTTCAGAGCCTCAGTTTTTAAATATATATGATTCTTCTTCATAAGCATAACATCTGAGGGAGCTTTAGCAATAAAAATGCATAAGGAATACAAAAAGTTTAAGTCAGGTCACTCGGTACCAGCCCCTATCACTCCTTGCTATTGAGTACAAAATATTAAGCAAAATCCTATTACGCCGCTTACTCCCATACTTACAAAAGTTAATCCACCCAGATCAATGCAGCTTTGTACCAGCACGTAGCACTTCACTGAATATCAGGAGATGTTATCACGTAATGGAATCAATCCCTGTAGGCCACCATAATGCAGGTTGCATTACGCTAGACATAAGACAGGCATTTGACACTCTCAGATGGGACTACATGGTCAAGGCCCTTGAAAAATGGGGCATACCACCAACATACTTGAAGTGGGTACAACTCTTATACTCTGCCCCTACAGCGAGGGCCCGCACTGGTGGTCATATCTTGCATGCATACCCGGTTGGCAGATGTACACAGCAGGGGTGTCCCCTATCCCTCCTAATATTTGTGCTTGCGTTAGAATTCTTGGCCATTAAGTTACACTCATCTGCAGAACAGATAGGCATCAGGCTGGGTAACTCTACGCATGTGATATCAGCCTATGCAGTAGACAAAATTATTTATGCCAATGACCTGACCAATGCTCTAGAGCTGACACCGAGGATATTCTCACAATTTGCACAGATCTCGAGTCTCACCATAAACGAGACAAAGTCTCAAGCCTTTTTCATCAGCCCTGGAGAACATCCAGACACGATCCAGTTTGGACAACTCTCCCTCTCAGCACACCTTCTAGTACCTAGGCATCCAAATTTATAGAAGTTCGCACAACTTAATAGCGGGTAACTTAACCAAAGCAATAAGGGCACTCAGATCACAAGTAACCTTCTGGACCTCACTGCTGCGGTCTGTGATGGGGCGAGTGGCTATATCCAAAATGGTGGTCCTCCCGTGGCTTTCACATTTCTTTACCAACCTGCCGGTGCTAATCCCCGCCCCCGTATTTAAATCAATAGACACTCTACTATCAGATCTAATATGGGGAACAGGCCTCCGCAGGGTGGGACTAACTAAACTACAATTAGACACAGATAAAGGAGGACGGGGCGCACCTGATCTCAGTGCATATTGTTATGCGAGCCAACTTCAATGACTGTCGTACTGGCTTGCCGGACGCAATATGCATGAATTAGGATACAGGGCCTGAGATATTAACCGAGGTATTCTACACACACTTCTGTTATTTCGGGCCACAATACCGCCGGGTGCTCCGACATTACTGCGTACTGCGCTAGCATACTGGAAGAAGACGCTGCACTACACATGCAGGTGCCCCCCCGTATGCAGATAACACACCGCTACTAGGTATTCTTACACCCACGGGCCTAATCACTAAACGGAGAATCCTCACGTGGTCTGAAAGGGGGTCACCACAGAGGGGGCGCTGTTAGACAACGGAACCCTAATGTATAACAAGAATTTCACCAGGCAAAACGGGGTACCAGGTAATCTATATTTAACACACGCTGCAATACTCCACTACGACAAAAGTCACTGGGCTCCACTTAGGGTGGAACCATCAACACACGAACTGGTGTGGGCGATTTATCTAATGGGGGTAGAACGTCACCTTACGAAATGGCTGTATAAAGGTATTAGGACACATACAGGGATTATCCTTACTGACGTCCACAATAAATGGGCTGAAGATCTTGAGAAAGATCTGACCGATAAAGAATGGATTATGATGTTAGAATACCCCAAAAAGGTATCCTGCAATGCCAAATTCAAATTCATTCAGTACATGATATTACACAGGGCCTACCTCACCCGCACCATTTGCAACGTATGTTTCCGACTGCACACCATTACCCTAGACACAGGAAGGCGGAAGCCGATATCCTACACATGCTATGGTCATGCCCTGTGCTCACAGAATTTTGGAGAAATGTAGTCTTGAGCATTAGTTTGGCGACAGGCCTACCTAGACGGGAAACAGCTGGCAGCTGTCTGAAGGGTATGACTCGGCACTCAAAAACACAAAAAGTAAAACTATGCTTCATTGACCTAGCGCTACTTATATTGAAGCACTCCATAACAATGCGGTGGAAGTCAGCTAGGTCCCCAACAGTTTACACATGGCACAGGAAGTGAGGAGGTGGGGGAGTGCGGAAAGCGCTGCCATCCGACGGAAGGAAGCCCGGGGTCTACGTAAAAAACCTATATCGATGGACTGGGACCTCGTAATGTAAGCATTTAAGTCACTTGAACCTACACCTTTCCCTTCATCCCAGGTGGAGTAGTTATGACCAACATGCCAGTCCCTGTACAAATAAAACAACCCTAAGAATAGTTCTGTTGCGCAATACTACCACACAAACATAGACTGCCCCTACATGAGATAATGGTGGACATATGTTGGAGCCCGATGACAACAATATGCACTGGGGTGAGGCGAGCAGAGTTGGGAGAGTTGGGTAGGGAGGGAGGGGTACGTTTAAGCAGTTTTCGGAATAATGTTAATACACTTGTATAGGTACCAAGGTAACCGGCTGCAGATACAATCGAACTGACTATGCATTGTACAATACAAGGTATGCTTAGTTTAACAAATTAAAGCCTTGATCGAATTTTAAATGTAAATATGCTGCATACTATAGTACTACATGCATCACATGTACCTATGTTTGTAGAAGATACAAAACTCGAAAAACCCAAAGAAGTGCGTTAAAAAAAATGAATACAAATATTTCTAGTCCGAATTTTCATAGATTGCAGATACAAATCTTTGGAATAATAAGTCAAGATGCAAGCAAAAATCAAAAAACATGTTTAGAAAAACGGAATACATTATTTGGTTAAGAAAAGTAAGTAAATACACAAATGTTCCACCTGCTCCCCACGAGAAAACAGATGAGTGAGGCACATCTCACTTGAAATCTCTGATTGATGCAAACATCAAAAACACCTATAAACTGGACCACAACCCAGTTCCTCAGAAATGTGATCTGTAGATTATAGATACCCTTGGGTATTGGTGGTTGTTTCGTTCATCCGGTTTCTGATCATACTTGTCCCTTGTTTTACTTGTGTTTGAAAGGGGAAAATTCAACAAAGTTCAAAGTTTCTCTGCACAGTTCAATTCTAAATTAACAAACAAATATCAAAATTCTCAGAGTTTGGTTAGTAACTGCCTGCATTTTAAGAGTCTTATGGGCATTTACCGTTAGAGAAGCAGAATTAATAATCTTTCCTCCCTGATAAAAACGTATTAACAACTGTTTTCAGTACCTGATTCAGTCATAAACCTGGGGGAACTGCATAATGATGCTGTGGATTCCAGAAAGTAGTTTCTGGTAATGTTGGTTTAAAGATAGCAACAACTACTTTCCCATGCTGGGTGAAATAGTCCAGATTCAAGTTACACTACTTACTATCATCAATACCTTTGTGTGTTCATCTGAACGTTCTCCTCTACCAGTGAATTTCCTGTCTCCCGGCCCAGTTCAGGGCTTATACGTATTATTGGAGGTTAGAAGAACAACCTTTATACAGCTCTTGCTTCTACATTGCTGTAAAATTAAATCTGATTGTACCTTTAAATAGACCAACTAAACTGATCTTGAATTCAATGTCAAAGTACTGTGAAGTGTAAATAACCACCTAATTTTCTTTCCTCCCATTTCCCCTAAATCCAGACATCTTTGACAGTGTGTGGATACTCTACTAGATACTGAAGAAATCAACATGGTTTGCATGTTGCCTTGTTTATGAAAACAACTATATAAAGAAACCCTGCGGGAAAATTTACAAATTTCACCTAGATTCAAACGCTCATAAGAGGCACAGAGCTAACAGCATTGATCTATTTTCTATATGCAATTTCATTAAAAAACGTTCATGCTCTTAAAAATTATTCATGCTGATAGAATTTAGATTAGTTCAAACCACAATGTGGCTGTGCTTTTACATAAGAGTTTAAAGGCAAAGTCTTTTGACAACAAACATACATATTTCAGAAAGTCCACTCTTTGTGGTGAATATTTCGTAATCATCATAATCTGTCTGGCAAAGAAAATGGTAAGAATTTCCTAACTTTTGTACAAAGATCTGCTAACTCATCTGAATTGATCATTTTAGCTTTTAACCCCTTGCATGAGTTAGACGCGCTGGAGCCATCCGATGCAAAAGTGCTCATGGGTGTCGGATGGCTCATGGAGCAGAAGCTCCACTAGACAATAGCGATTTTTTTTTTAAAGAGGGGAAGGGGCTACCACAATGGGCTTGGCCATTCCCCCACCCCACATAAATGGGAACCAAAGTCTTTTTGCCTCACCTAGGGGGTAGGTGAGGCAATAGCCCCAGATCTATGAGCTGGGGGCTGTCCGGAATGGTTATGCTGATGCCCCCATCCCTCTAAAACAAATGGCTACATTCTTTGTACCCCCCTTGGGGGCATATCTGGGAATAGCCCCCGCTCTGTACCCCCCCTCCCCCAGAGAGGCAGAAAGCCCACTAGGCACTGACCTTTTTTTTCAATGTGCCTAGCTGTAGATTTTAGGCCCTAGCACAGCCGGCACCTAGGGAAACCTATCAAACCTGTACTTTTTGTAACCCTAGACATGCAGGGGAACCCAGGATGGGATGACTTGTGTGGCTCTCACCAGGTTCTGTTACCCAGAATCCCTTACAAACCTCAAACTTTGTAAAAAGAAACACATTTCCTTACACTTCTGTGTAGGAAAGTTCTGGAATCTGGAGGGAGCTACAAACTTCCACCCACAGAGCATTCCAACAAGATAAAATGGTACCTCACTTGTGTGGGTAGGTCTAGTGCCCACGAAAGGAAATGTTCCAAAACGTCCCGCGGAAACCTTAAAATTACTGATCACAAAAGACTTGATTTTGCGATGGAGTCTCCTGAGTTTTTGGTCCCGGGCTCGGTGGGCATCTAGGAAACCTAAAGTACCCAGAAATTACTGAAGACAGGGGAGTACAGGGAGGTTTTATGTGTAGATCTCCCAACGTATTCCTACCCAAAATCCCCTGCAAACCTCAAATTTAGCTAACACAAAAAACACACTTTCCTTACATTTCTGCCTGGGATCACTGCACCGGCACAAATGTCCTACCACCCAGCATTCCCCTTGGTCTCCTGATAAAAATTATATCCCACTTGTTTGGGTGTCTAATGCAGAGTCAGCCTAAAAACGGCTATACAAAATATATAGGGTGCTTAGAGCTTGCTGTGCTATCTATCCCCTCAAACCCTATGTTTTAAGCCTTCCCAAGTTGCAGGCCCCTCGTCCTCCCACAAAAGTTAGGTATCATTTAACTCAGAAGGGATGTATGACGTTAAAACGCATACTTTTACCAAGCATACCATTACAACGCAATATTTACAACGCAGATCCTTTACAACGAATACATTACATTACATCGCAGATACTATTACAACGCATGCCATTACAACGTAAGTATAGGTAAGTATAACAATTTTTATATTATATTATTTTTTATAACAATATAATTAATAAATATTTAATTTATTTTATTTATAAAATACATTTTTAATTAATGTCATTGTAATTTTAAAATTATAAATATATATATAATTTTTTTAATAAATATAAAAATTACTAAAATAAATTTAATTAATTTAATTTAAGTATTTTTTAAAAACTGAACCCTTAAAATACCCCTGTACCCCATAACCCAAACCTAACCCTGAACCCTAAAAATACCCCTGTACCCCAAAACCCAAACCCAACCCTGAAACCTAAAAATACCCCTGTACCCCAAAACCCAAACCCAGCCCTGAACCCTAAAAATACCCCTGTACCCCAAAACCCAAACCCAGCCCTGAACCCTAAAAATACCCCTGTACCCCAAAACCCAAACCCAGCCCTGAACCCTAAAAGTACCCCTGTACCCCAAAACCCAAACCCAGCCCTGAACCCTAAAAATACCCCTGTACCCCAAAACCCAAACCCAGCCCTGAACCCTAAAAATACCCCTGTACCCCAAAACCCAAACCCAGCCCTGAACCCTAAACATACCCCTGTACCCCAAAACCCAAACCCAGCCCTGAACCCTAAAAATACCCCTGTACCACAAAACCCGAACCCAACCCTCAAAACCTAAAAATACCCCTGTACCCCAAAACCCAAACCCAGCCCTGAACCCTAAAAATACCCCTGTACCCCAAAACCCAAACCCAGCCCTGAACCCTAAAAATACCCCCGTACCCCAAAACCCAAACCCAACCCTAAAAATACCCCTGTACCCCAAAACCCAAACCCAGCCCGGAACCCTAAAAATACCCCTGTACCCCAAAACCCAAACCCAACCCTGAACCCTAAAAATACCCCTGTACCCCAAAACCCAAACCCAACCCTAAAAATACCCCTGTACCCCAAAACCCAAACTATATATAAAATTACTTTAATTAATGTAATTCATTTTTAATATTTTGGTAATTAAAAATAGGTTAAATAAAATAATATACTTACCTATACTTACGTTGTAATGGCATGCGTTGTAATAGTATCTGCGATGTAAAGGTATGCGTTGTAAAAGATCCTGCGTTGTAATGGTGTGCGTTGTAACAGTATGCGTTGTAAAAGTTGCGTGGTAACGTTTGCATACCACTCAGAAGACCGAGGGGAACTATGTGTGGTGGGATATATGTGCCGGCACGGTGATCCCAGACAGAAATGTGTGAAAACTAATTTTTTCATCTAAATTTGAGGTTTGCAGTCGATCTGGGTAGGAAAACGTTGGGGGATCCAGCAAAGTCACTCCTCTCTGGACTCCCCGGGTGTCTAGTTTTCAGAAATGTCTGGGTTTAGTAGGTTTCCCTAGATGGCTTGCGGGCCAGAGATCAAAAACGCAGGTGACAGGCCATTTCCTGTCGTAGGCACTAGGCCTACTCACACAAGTGAGGTACCATTTTTATCGGGAGACTTAGGGTAACACACAATAGTAGAAGAAGTGTTATTCCCAATATACTTTCTTTGCATTTCTGCCTTCTAAATGTACGACAATGTGTAAAAAAAGAAGTTATTTTGAAAATGTTCTCTAATTCACATGATTATTTGGGTACCCACATCCCATTAGAGATGTGCAAACAACCACTGCTTCTAAACTCTATATTTTGTTCCCATTACGGAAATACATAGGTTTCTTTGATACCTATTTCACCAAATAAATTGCTATATACCCAGTACATAATGAAAAACCATTGTAAGACGCAGCTCAGTTATTGGCTCTGGGTTCCTTGGGTTCTTGGTGAACCTACAAGTCCTATACATCCCGCAACCAGAAGGGTGCAGCAGACGTAACGGTATATTGCTTTAAAAAATCTGCCATACTTAGAAGACGTTACAGGTGAAAACCATTGGCACAAATGGCTGTTTTTTTTAACTCAATTTTAATATTGATTTATTTCAACTGTTAGTTTCTATAAGAAAACATTGAAGGATCTTAACAAATGACCCCTTGCTGAATTCAGAATGTTCTCTCCTTCAAAAAAAAATTTTGTTTTCCGGGATCCATTATTGCTTTCACACTCATTTCTACCGCTTGCTGGAAGGAGGTTGAAAGCACAAAAAATAGGAAAAATAGGCTATGTCCCAAACCTGTTTAGAAAATGTTGGTTTTCTGACAAAAGTCTGCTAGTTCCTGAAAGCTGGAATGAAGGAGATTTTAGCACTACAACCCCTTTGGCGATACCTTTTGCAGGGAATAAAATAGATACTCTTCTGCAGCACTTTCCCCCATTTTTCAGAGAAAAAAACCAAATTAGCTGTATTTTGGCTAATTTCTTGGTCCCCTCCAGAGGAATCCACAAACCTTGGGTACCTTTAGAATTCTCAAGATGTTGGAAGAAAAGTACGCTAATTTGGCATGGGCACCTTATGTCGACAAAATGATACAGGGGCCTAAGCGTGAACTACCCCGAATATATAAAAAAAAGGCTGAGCAGCGAAGGGGTTAAGTTAATAGAAACGAGGAAAACAAAGTGAATGATGTAAATACGAGAACAAAACAGCATAAGACACAAAACAAATGCAATAAAGGATCCACAGAGCAGTTGGTCAGCAATATTCAATGCTTTTTAAGGCACAGCTGATGTGTATTTTTGAGTGTACAACTAAGCCCTACAAGAATGAGGGTAGAAATTTTAGTACCCAACAGTAGAGCCGATGACAAAACTGGAGAAAGGGTACACAAGCAAATATGAAACATGACAATTATGGAAAAAAATAAGCAAGTTTAGATAACACATTTTAGACTTCTGTTGCAAATGTAATATTTAAAGTAACCCTACAAAGAGTGGATGATACACTGAGTCGTCCACAAATGACTAGCTGCATAGTAAGGTAGGCCAGGCTATAAATGTGATCATGTTCTACAAAAATATTCAAAGAAAGGCATGCACAGAGTGTCTTACAAATTCTAATGAGATTCGCCAAGAAAGGCACAACACATGGTAGCAGCTAAATTATGGAGGGCTGTGCTGTTTTGTTGCAACAACCACCATGTGAATGTTTTGAGAGGCATTATAAGATGAAGATAAGGTTTTGTTGAGAGGAGGGGAGGGTTATTTTGGAGAAATTCTTAAGATTAATACATTTATGTGACTTGAAGTATGCAATATTTTCGGTTTAACATGAGGATAGATTTTATATTATTACAGACATGTAAAGGCAGCAAGGAAAACGCAGTTGGGACTCTCAGATCGATGTACACACTTCTGGTGACCACAACATTGAGTGAGAGGGGCAGGCCTATCTTTATGATAAACTAAGCATTGATTAAAAAACAGATTAGGCTAAATTGAATCAAGCGTTTGGGAGTTCAATTAATAGATGGAGATTTTTATAGTGACTGCTTTTTAGGCCAATTCTCAGTCAATAACTGGTTCAACGTAATGTATTATACAGCACATACCTTACTCCATTTGTGCTACATAAAATGAGCCAAGGCATACCTGAGATCTATTTCAGGTGCAGAAACCGACAGACAACTTCTATCATGTTAAGTATTTGTCTCCGCATCAATCTTATTACCAGAATTTGACTGAATTGTAAAGGGTAGCGCATCACAATGATTTTGCAGCTCAATGGTATTTTATTGAGGATGCAAACAAACATATTGTTATGTTATGTTCTCCTGATTTGTAAAGCGCACAGCTACTCAGCACAGTGTCCCAGGGCTAAGGCTAGGAGCAACAGACCAAGGTACCAAGGTTGACTACCTAAAAAGCCATATCTTCAATTTCCTCTTGAAGGCAGCAAGATTGATGACCATGCAGAGGTCTTTCTGGAGTTTATTCCAGGTGAGCAGCCCTAAGTAAGAGAAGGATCTCCCACCTACTCTATGTCGGCAGATCTGGAGCACATTTGTCAGACGAGTGGAAGAGGAGTGCAGGGTATGCGCGGGGATGTTTTTGTTAACCCTCTCTTTGAGGTAGATCGCAGCTACGGCGTGCAAGGCCTTGTGAATTAAAACCATGGTCTTAAAAGGATTCCTATTTTTAAAGAGGAGCCAGTGGAGGGTCCTCAGATGAGAAGACATCTGAGACCTGGGTGGAAGCCTGGAGTCTACTGAGAAAGAAATCCGGGAGATCGAGATAGAGGGCATTCCCATAATCCAGTTTCATCCTGATCAGAGCCTCAATAAACTTTTTGCCTGCTGACTCAGACAGGAGGGTTAAAAAAAAAAAAGCAGACGGAGGGTGTGGAATCAAAGGCCAGTAAGGGCTTGAATTTGTGGCTGGAATGAGAAGGTGCGGTCAATTTTGACCCTTAGATTCTTCACAGAGTTTTGGTGGGGGACGGGCGGTGGCACATCCTCGGCTAGCAAGCAATAATTTTTTTATTAAATCATTTTTGTTGGCATTTTCTTTAATTAAGTATATCACATCAGTATTGTTGGCATTGACATAAAAAATTATATCACATACATTTTACACATTGACATGAGGTGACAGGAGGCCGAATAACATCGTAGTCTATAGCCTCCCGTACAGCCCCAGAATTGGTGGTATTTCTAAGGAGCGAGTCATGAGGCAGTATCAGCATTCATGTAAGGCAGTCTGTGTTGTGAGTTGAGATGTGAGGCGGTCTCTCTCCATTAGCACTATACCATAGGTGTTGCTTTGTGCCAGTAGTAATATGAACTTAAACGAACCCGGGAGGTAGAACTGGGATACACTGTCGTATATTGCTCCATTCTGTGGTAGCCGCCGAGTGTTGCAGTATGGTATTGTGGCTATTTAGGCATGCGCAGGTGGGGGGGGGGGGGGAGAGTTTCAGGGTCGCACACGCGGTAGTGTATCTATGACTCGCTCGTGGTTACCAGTTGGGACCCGCCGGGCATCTGGCCTCTCCGAGAGTCACCTTGAGTTGCCGCAGGGGTCCTGTGTGCCATAGGAGAACTGGTAGTTTGAGACCCCGGCATTGTCAGTGTTTCCTGTATAAAGGAATGGAGTATCATGACCCATGGCGTAGAAATTGGATGCTTACGGGTTCTCTGAACCTCCTCTGTACTGACCACTTCCTCCTCTGCTGTACACCATTTCTTGACTGCTCCCACCCATGCCGCTAGGGCTAGCAAGCATTCGAATTGTAAAAGGTTAATCACAATCCACTGTAAGGGATACTAAAATGCCACATATGGAACACAGGACAAAAGAAAAGGGAGATTAGTCAGAGTCAAAGACAAAGATATTAATTTGTAATTAAAAGAAAGCTGCTGAGGTAGACTTGCCCAAGACCATGAAGACCTTTTGCAATGTACTGTAAAGCACTGTCCAACCACTTACAGTGCCTAAAGTGCTGGTGGAAAAACTGATATTCCCTTTCAAAGAATAGGTCACCTACAGGATCGAGATTATGATTTATTATGATCAAATATCTATAAAATGCTATTCATACACATGGTGGGATTTGCAAAAAACATGTTTTAAAAGCTTGCACGTTGCACAATGCAACCATGATGGGGAGTCTGGGACATTCAACTATTTTTCATAATCCCAAAGTTAATGTTCACTGTGTCCAATCGTCATGAATAGCTATCATATGTTTTAATGATACCAGAAATAATAAGCACTGTTTACAAATCAGTAACCAAAGAATAAACAGTCAATCTATTGTAAAATGTGGCAGTTCGAAAAGATTCAGGCGCCACAAGGACATATGTAATTTAATTTCACAGGGTCAACAGGAACACTAATAACTGAGAAAATGTAAGAGATGTAAATGGAGATAGTCTGTTTTCATGAGTAATTATTTGTCTTGCTTCAGTTGGTCACATCACTTGTTAAGCAGACAAGGAAGAAATCAAATGAGGACATATGGATGCCACGAATTTCTGGGGCACACTTAGAATACTGTGGCTCACTGGCCAGAAGCTTAAAACAATGTGCAAGTATCTCTCTGCTGCCTTGAAATGGGATCATAAAGGTAAGTGGCCATCCAAAACCAAGTGAGGACCTAGCGGTCCCAACAAAATGTTCAATATCTAGTATTATTCATCCCAAACACCACACCACCATTATACACACGTTCAAGACAAGAAACCGCTACTGCTGCAGAGAAGGCTCCTTTATGTGAGTTATTCAACATATTATCTGGGTACAAAATTCCCCAAGAGCTAATTCACAGAATAAGCCATGGATAATCCTACAATGCAAGGACAGAGCTATTTTTCCTATAGCTTGCCCCCTTAATACATATAACTGAGGTGTGGGCTAGAAGAGAGCTAGGCGCCAGGAGCTGACAGAAGGTAATCCCCTACATTTCTTGGGGGCCTCAATCCTGGCCTTCTAAGCCTCATAGCCACGTTCCACCGCTGTAATTTGGCAGAAATGTGTGTTTTAGCAGTGCTGCCTGTTTGCCTTTCTTTTTTGGAATGTATTTCTGTCTTTTCTTCAGTCACTCAGTTCTCCTTCCTTACTTTATTTCCTCCTGAGATTGGACCCATGTGATGGGATGACCTTCTCTTTGCTCAGAGGCCTCCACTTTGTAGTTAGTTAAATTATCAGCCTCCCGTAGGGGAGTACCCCTGACCACAGCACCCAGCCTGGCAGCCAGGTAAAGGGCAGAAAGGTTAAAAGTGTCGACCAATGGAATCTTTCTTGTTTAGGTCTGGAAAGACCTTAAGTCAGACTCCATGTTTGCTTTCACTCTCTGCCTCTTCACTAGGACCACGCCTTTCCTTAAATTCTTGTGAAGAACCAAACCGCATCAAAGTTTTCAGCCACTTTTTCTCCAGTGGGCCCATTAGGACTACAGATTATTTGACAATCCGAGAAGCCAACTAAGCGTATCATAGTAGGCTCAACTTCTTGGAAAACTGCACCTCGTAGTGGGTTAAACCTCTGTGCTGCTGTTTGGACTCTACGGTTTTCTATTCTAACCAGCTCAATGACAATAATGGAAAAGGAGTAGTTTCTGTCCTGTAACTCCAGTTCTGTAGTAGGGGTATCTCTGTTATAGTCATAATCTAGTGAATAGTCCCGCTTATGAGCGTGGACCCCGGAGCAATAAAAAATAATCTCTTAAGGTGTCTAGAAATGCAGTCCTGCACAGACACTTAAGAGATAATTTAAAGACAGATAATGCAGCCTATATCCACAGGCTACACTGTCCAGTACTTCAACTAGACATTCCACCAAGACCACAAACAGCACAGCCTGCCAAGTTTTCTTCATAGAGAAAAAGTTCCCCTTTTACCAACAAAGCCTCTGGAATGATAGATAGGAAGGAGAGGACAGACAAGTCCCATAGGCTGCCATTATGTGGCTCAAAAAGGGATACCGTACCTTTAAGAAAACTTTCTAGAACTTTCTCAGTATCCCAGAATGCCCAGCAGGTCCCATTTACTTTTAGTTCTTTTTGAAGGCGTACAACGCTAGACCTGTAGCATTCTGAACATGAACATCTTTCTCCACCGGGGTGGAGGGCGAGCGCTTATGGCTATAACAGAGATACCCCTACTACAGAAGGAGTAGTTTCTGTCCTGTAACTCCAGTTCTGTAGTAGGGGTATCTCTGTTATAGTCATAATCTAGTGAATAGTCCCGCCCATGTGCGTGGACCCCGGCAATCAAAAATAATCTCTTAAGTTGTCAAAATAATGCAGAAACTGCAAAGACACTTAAGAGAGAATTTAAAGACAAATAATGCAGCCTATATCCACAGGCTACACTGTCCAGTACTTCAACTAGAAATTCCACCAAAAATCACCACACACAGCACAGCCTGCTAGTTTCTACCATAGAGAAACTTGCCTCCCCCAGTCAAAGACCCAGGAATGATAGAGAGGAAGGCAGGGACAGACAAGCCCCATAGGCTGCCATTATGTGGCTTAAATAGGATACTGTGCCTTTAAGAGAACTTTCCAGAACTTCTCCCAGTATCCCAGAATGCATAGCAGGTCCCTCTACTTTCAGTTCTTTTTGAAGGCGAAGCATGCCAGACCTGTCGCATTCAGTACATGATGAAAATCTCCACCGGGGAGGAGGGCGGGCGCTTATGACTATAACAGAGATACCCCTACTACAGAACTGGAGTTACAGGACAGAAACTACTCCTTCTGTAGTAGGGGATCTCTGTGTATAGTCATAATCTAGTGAATAGAACGGCAAGCCCATCCCCACACCAAAGCGGCGGTGGAGAAAAAATACAAAACGCCACTACTGTGCGAACAAATTCCGCAGCGAAGCCTGCCCAACCTGAGCGTCTGTCCTGGCGTCAGCGTCCAGGCAGTAATGCTTAGCAAAGGTATGAACCGACTTCCAAGTGGCTGCCTTGCAGATTTCCGCAATCGGCACATTACGGAGCAGAGCTGTCGTGGCAGCTTTGCCCCTGGTGGAATGAGCCTTAGGCTTACCTCCTAAGGTCTTATTAGCCTTTTGGTAACACAATTGTATGCAGGACACAATCCACCTAGAAATGGACTGCTTCGAGGTCGCAAGACCCGTCCTGACCGACCCATAATTGATGAACAACTGGTCAGACCTACGAATATCTTTGGTTTTATCCAGATAAAATTTCAACACCCTCCTAACATCCAGAGAATGGAGAGACCTCTCCGCTGGGGACGAAGGGTTCTGAAAAAACGTAGGCAAAGTTATGGTCTGGTTGACATGAAAATCAGAAATAACCTTGGGAAGAAATTTAGGGTGAGTACGCATAACAACCTTAGCAGCATGAAATACAGTATAAGGTTCATTACAACACAACGCCTGAATTTCACTCACCCTGCGGGCCGATGTAATGGCCACGAGGAACGCCGCCTTCCAGGACAGGTGCTGCAACGAAGCCCTATGAATAGGCTCAAAAGGCTCCTTCATCAATCTGGACAGCACCACGTTCAATTCCCATGAAGGCGAGGGAAGCCTGACAGGAGGGAACACTTTCTTCAAACCTTCCAGAAAATCTTTGATCACAGGGATCTGGAAAAAGGAAGTCTGCGAAGGGCATTTCCTGTAGGCAGTCAATGCAGCAAGATGTACCTTAATGGAATGGACACTAAGGCCAGACTGCGCCAAATGTAAAAGTTAAGGAAGGATGACATCTTCCTTGCAGGTTGTAGGATCATGGTTGTTAGAATGGCACCAGATACAAAACCTCTTCCACTTGTAAGCATATGAAGTCCGAGTGGAAGGTCTCTTAGACTCCTTCAGTATGTCCATGCAGTCATCGGGCAGATTCAGATGGCCATATTGCACTATCTCAGGAGCCATGCCGCCAAACTCAAAGACGAGAGGTTGGGGTGTAACATCCGTCCCCCGAACTTCGTGAGAAGGTCCGGCCTGCACGGCAGCCGAATGTGCGGAAGGAGAGACCGGTGAAGAAGGTCCGTGAACCACCACTGCCTGGGCCACTCCGGGGCGATGAGTATCATCCGAGCTCTGGACCGGGCCAGCTTGATGAGTACCGCCGGAATCAGGGGAATGGGAGGAAAGGCGTACAGAAAGCCGTTCGTCCAGTTGATCCATAACGCATTCCCCAGCGTCCCTTGCTGGAAGTACCTGGAGGCGAAGTCTCTGCACTTGCTGTTTTCGGCGGTGGCGAACAAATCTACGTCTGGAGTTCCCCACCTTGCGAAGACTTCTCCTAGTACTTCGTCGTTTATGACCCATTCGTGGTTTTCCTGAAGCAGTCTGCTCAGTGCGTCTGCCTGAACATTCTGCACACCTGGTAGATGGGTGGCCGTTATCGTCAGTCCTCTGGCCAGGAGCCAGTGCCAGATCGTCTGCGCCTCCTGTGACAGAGTGCGCGATCTCGAGCCCCCCTGCTTGTTGAGGTAATACATCGTGGTGGTATTGTCCGTCTGTACAAGCAGAGAGTTGGTCTGGAAGGACGGAAGAAAGGCCTTCAGCGCCAAGTGAACAGCCCTGAGTTCCAGGAAATTGATGTGATATGTGGCCTCCATCGGAGACCACGTGCCCTGAATCTGCAAAGTCCCGGAGTGCGCTCCCCATCCCAGAAGAGACGCATCCGTCACGACAGTCTGCGTGGGAATGTCCTTGTGAAAGGGAACCCCTCTGAGGAGATTCTCCGCCGAACACCACCACTTCAGAGACTGAAGAGCATGCAGCGACAGTCGAATCTTGTCGTCCCAAGATCCTTTCCTCTGATCCCACTGGTCCTCCAAGCACTCCTGCAGCGGTCTCATGTGCAGCCGTGCGTGTGGCGTCAGGAAGATACAAGAGGCCATCGATCCCAGTAGAGAAGACACCGTCCTCACTGTTGTAGATGGAGACGCCATGAGAGCCTGAGCCTTCCGACGGAGTGATAATCGTCGCTCCTCCGAAGGAGACACGCTTGCTGACAGCGTATTGATGGAGGCTCCCAAGTACTGTATGCATTGGACCGGAGTCGGGACAGACTTGGCCATGTTGATGTGCAGCCCCAACTTGTTCAAGAGAACGCACGTCTTCTGGAAGTGTGCTCGCGCTTCCGAGAAGGAGGATGCCTTGATCAACCAATCGTCCAGGTACGGGTAGACGAACACCTTGTTCTTCCTCAGGTGTGCTGCTACCACCGCCATGCACTTCGAGAACGTTCTCGGCGCAGACTTCAGTCCGAATGGGAGTACTGTGTATTGATAGTGATTGGTGCCGACTTGGAACCGCAGGAACTTCCTGTGTTTGTGTGCAATGGGCACATGGAAGTAAGCATCCTGTAGGTCTATAGCGCAAAGCCAGTCCCCCTGTTGCAACTGAGGGTAAATCTGATGCAACGACAGCATGCGGAACTTTTCTCTGCGAATCCATTTGTTTGCCTGTCGCAAATCCAGAATGGGCCTGAACTCGTTCTTGTCCTTCTTGCGAACCAGGAAGAACCGGGAGTACAGACCTCTTCCTCTCTGAGACCGAGGTACGTCTTCTATCGCCCTTTTCCTCAACAGGATATCCGCTTCCGCCTGAAGCTCGCGCAGCTGAAACTGCGAGCTGACCGGGGGAATAGCTGGAGGAGGGCTGGTGAACCGAAGACTGTATCCATTGCAAACAATATTCAGCACCCACTTGTCCTGAGTAATTTTTCTCCACTCTGCCAGAAAACGTTGGATGCTTCCCCCTACCGGAGTGGGTAACGGATCCGGGGGAAGTAAGTTCCTAGGGCCTAGGCCCCGCCTGGCCCTTGGGCGCCGGAGCCGACTGCTGGCCTCCCCTGCCCTTCTGCCGCTTCTGGAACGGCTTCCGGAACTGCTGCTGCTGCTGGGAGTGTCCTGAGGCCTGTCCTCGACCTCGGCCCTGTCCGCCGAACCGCCGTTGGAAGGGGCGGTACTGCTTCTTGGTCTCTTTGGGCTTTTCCAGGCCCACAGCCGTCAGCGTTTCGGCCTCCGCCTTCATGCGGGCCATTTCATCATCAGCATGTTTACCGAAGAGGGTCTCACCGGAAAACGGCAGATTGGCCACCCTCTGCTGTGCGTCCGGTTTCAGGGACGTAAGCCGGAGCCATGCGTGACGCCGCTGGTTGATCCCGTGGCAAAATCCGTGAGCCGCCAACAGGGAAGAGTCCGCAGCCGCGCTGATTATCTGGTTGGCTACCAGCATCCCCTCACTCAGGACTTCCGTGAAGTCTTCACGCTGCTCCCGGGGCAAATGCTCCGCAAAGCGCTCAAGGGAGTCCCAGAGGGCGCGGTCGTAGCGACCCAACAAAGCCGTGGCACTCGCCGCTTTCATGGAGGTCGCGGAAGTACCACAAACTTTCCTTCCTGCCGAGTCCATCCATCTCGATTCCTTGTCCGGGGGAACCGTGGAGGTCGGGGTGGTGGCATGCTGCTTGCGGGCCGCCGTGACGATGACGGAGTCAGGTGGAGGCTCAGCTCTCAAAAAGGCCGGATCCGAGTCGGGAGCTCGGTACTTCTTAAGTAATCTCGACGGGGCCGCCCTCGTCACAGCCGGGGTGAGAAACAGAGCCATAGCAGGTTCTTCCAGGCCCGGCAGGAGAGGACGAGACAGATGCCTCTGATGCAGTGTCTCGAAGATGACCGATGTCTTCGGTGTAGGCACCGTCAGGGAGATGCCGAGCTTCGCTGCGCCCCGCAACAGCACGTCCTGAAAGGCCACCAGGTCATCTATCGGGGACACTCTGGTGTCCGGAGACCCCGATAGGGTAGGTGAATAATCCCTGGTCCCAGAGGACCTCGTGTGAGAGCGAGACTCGCGCCTCCTATGGCGGTGCCTCGATCTCGTGGATGATCTGTGCCTCGACCTGTCCTTCCGCCCAGAGCGAGAGCGAGACCTGCCAGCTCGTGGGCGCTCCTTCGGTTTGCGCGGAGGGGTCTTCCTCGGCTCATCACGAGGCGTCTTCGGTTCCTCCCGGGGTTTCGGCTTCGGAGTCCCCTTGGGAGGAGCAGGCAGGGACGGCAGGGAAGTGGACCTCGGAGGAGGAACCTTCGGCTGCGGTGCGGGCCCATGCGGAGGGACCGGAGGTGGAGAAGTGTCCCCTGAAGGCAGTGGTGGTTTGGGCGGAGGGTCCTCCTTAGGCACAGGGGGAGGAGTCGGAGTCCTGGGCCGGGACGGAGTGTACACTTCCGAGTACACCGAGCCCGGTGTCCCTCCAGGCGAGGGGCGCGGAGAGCCATCCCCATCCGCAGGCGACCTCTTCCTCTTGCGACCACCGCTGGAAGCAGCGTGACTCCTGGGACTAGAGTCCCTTTTTCGCCGTTTTGGAGCGGGTGACCTGCTCCCCGACGCTGACCGCTGTCTGCTGGACGCAGAAAGACGCTTCTCCGGCGTCGAATGACGTCTCCTGGACTCCGGCGTCGAGCGCCGTCTTCTCGGCGTCGAACGCCTCCTCCTCGGCGTCGAACGTCGACTCCTCGACGTCGAACGTCGACTCCGCGACGTCGACCTTCGTCGTCCTCTCGACGTCGGGCGGTCCGCCCTCGACGACGAGCGCCGCCGTCGCCTTGATGTTCCCGACGTCGAGGAGCCCCTCGACGTCGATTGGCGGTGTCGCCGCGACGGAGATCGACGGTGTCGCCTCGACGACGACCGACGGTGTCGCCTCGACGGCGAGCGTTGGCGCCGCTTCGACGGCGAGCGTCGATGTACGTCACTGTGCCTTCGGCGTCGGTATGATCTCGACGTCGACGAAGACGATGACGTCGACGGCGGCCTCAACGTCGGTTTCTCCTTCGCCGTCGAGCCGTCGCGCCGTCTCGACCCGGAGCCCCGGGGAGAAGGGGAGCACGCCGTCGTCATCCCTCTCGACGCCGTCGTCGATGCCATCGACGCCGACGGAGAATGGGATCGTTGGCTGGACTTCCTGCCCCTGGGGAGCCCCCCAGGGGCCTCAGCAGAGGCAGAGGGATCCCTCCCAGGCTGCCCAGACCCACCTGCAGCACGTTGGCGCCTATCCTCCAGGCCAGCCAGCCTGATCTTCAATCTGTCCCTGAGGGTCCTAGCAGAAAGCTGCTGGCAGATAACACACTCCTCAGGGCCATGATCTTCTGGAAGGCACACGATGCAGACATCATGGGGGTCGCTTTTGGCCTTCTTCCTCTCACATGCTGGGCACTTGACAAAAAGGCCAGGCATTTCGGAGCCCCAAAACGCCTAAAAACAGCTCAAAAGTGAGAAGAGAACACCAAGCAGTAACTGCAACACTTTTAAAAGTTAAAAGTGCAAAAAACGAATTCAATAAACCCTTGCAAAAGGGAGAGCTCAATGCCAGGGTCCTGTAAGCAGGAGCCGGAAAAAAGAACTGAAAGTAGAGGGACCTGCTATGCATTCTGGGATACTGGGAGAAGTTCTGGAAAGTTCTCTTAAAGGCACAGTATCCTATTTAAGCCACATAATGGCAGCCTATGGGGCTTGTCTGTCCCTGCCTTCCTCTCTATCATTCCTGGGTCTTTGACTGGGGGAGGCAAGTTTCTCTATGGTAGAAACTAGCAGGCTGTGCTGTGTGTGGTGATTTTTGGTGGAATTTCTAGTTGAAGTACTGGACAGTGTAGCCTGTGGATATAGGCTGCATTATTTGTCTTTAAATTCTCTCTTAAGTGTCTTTGCAGTTTCTGCATTATTTTGACAACTTAAGAGATTATTTTTGATTGCCGGGGTCCACGCACATGGGCGGGACTATTCACTAGATTATGACTATACACAGAGATCCCCTACTACAGAACTGGAGTTAGTCAAGTCAAGTCAAGTCAAAAGATTTATATAGCGCGCTACATACCCAGAGGGTCTCAAGGCGCTTGTAGAAGGGTGGGGAGTTACTTGTCGAATATCCACGTTTTGAGTTGCTTTCTGAATGCTAGGTGGTTCTGAGTAAGGCGAAGGTGTGTGGGAAGTGAGTTCCAAGTTTTAGCTGCTAGGTAGGAGAAGGATCTACCTCCCATGGTGGTTTTGTTGATGCGAGGTACAGTGGCAAGGGCTTGGTTGGAGGATCGTAGCTGGCGGGAGGGGGTGTAGAAGGATAGTCGTGTGTTGAGGCATTCGGGTCCGATTTCGTAGAGTGCTTTGTGTGCGTGGGTTAGGAGCCGGAAAGTGATCCTCTTATTGACGGGGAGCCAGTGGAGGTTTTTCAGGTGATCAGAGATGTGTTCTTTACGCGGGATGTCTAATATGAGCCTGGCTGAGGCGTTCTGGATGCGTTGTAGTTTTTTCTGGAGTTTTGCGGTGGTGCCGGCGTAGAGGGTGTTTCCGTAGTCCAGTCGGCTCGTGACCAGAGCGTGGGTGGCTGTTTTTCTAGTTTCGGTAGGGATCCAGCGAAATGTTTTTTTGAGCATGCGAAGAATGTTGAAGCAAGATGAAGAAACGGCGTTGGCTTGTCTGTTCATCGAGAGTGAGGAATCCAGGATGACGCCCAGGTTCCGTGCGTGGTCCGTCGGGATGGGTGCTTTTCCAAGGGCCTCTGGCCACCAAGAGTCGTCCCAGGCGGAGGGGGAGGTACCTAAGATGAGGACTTCTGTTTTGTCAGAGTTCAGTTTCAGACGGCTGTGCTTCATCCATTCGGCTACTTCTTTCATTCCTTCGTGTAGGTTGGTTTTGGCCGTGTTAGGGTCTCTGGTGAGTGATAGGATCAGTTGAGTGTCGTCGGCGTAGGAGATGATGTTGAGGTTATGTTGGCGTGCGATGGCCGCGAGGGGGTTCATGTAAACGTTGAAGAGGGTGGGACTGAGTGAGGACCCTTGAGGTACGCCGCAGATGACTTCAGTGGCCTCTGACTTGAATGGTGGAAGGCGGACACTCTGGGTTCTTCCGGAGAGGAACGAGGTGATCCATTCCAGTGCTTTTCCTTGGATTCTGATGTTTTTGAGGCGCTGTAGAAGGGTGCTATGGCAGACTGTGTCGAAGGCTGCGGAGAGGTCGAGGAGGATGAGGGCGACTGTGTCTTCATTGTCCAGTAGAGTTCGAATGTCGTCTGTTGCTGCGATGAGGGCGGTTTCGGTGCTGTGCTTGGCTCGGAAGCCGGACTGTGAGGAGTCGAGGGATTTGTTGGTTTCGAGGAATGCGGCGAGCTGGTTGTTGACAGCTTTCTCGATGACTTTGGCCGGGAATGGAAGGAGTGAGATAGGGCGATAGTTTTTGAGTTCGGTGGGGTCAGCTGTGGGTTTCTTCAGGAGGGCGCTGAGTTCGGCATGTTTCCAGCTTTCCGGGAAGGTTGCGGAGTTGAGGGAGCAGTTGATGACGTCTCGGAGGTGCGGTGCAATAATGGAGTCTGCTTTGTTAAAGATGTGGTGAGGGCAAGGGTCTGTGGGGGATCCTGAGTGGATAGAGTTCATCAGACAGATGGTGTCCTCAGTGGAGATTGGCTTCCAGTCATTGAGGATGTTCAGGGGGGGTGGGGGTCCTGCAGGGGATTGGGTGGGTTGGTCTTCGGGTTGGTTGTCGAAGCTGTTGTGGATGTCTGCAATTTTGTTGTGGAAGAATGAGGCTAGGGAGTCGCAGAGGGCTTGAGAGGGGGTGATGTCGTTGGAGTTGGCTGAGGGGTTGGTAAATTCCTTGACGATGTTGAATAATTCCTTGCTTGTGGGCGTTGTTATCTAGACGGTCCTTGAAGGCTGCTTTCTTGGCATTTCGGATTAGTTGGTGGTGTATGCGGGTGGCGTTTTTGAAGGCGTCCTTGGTGCTGGTGGTTGAGTCTTTTTTCCAGGCCTTCTCGAGGGAGTAAGGGATCACTGTGTATAGTCATAATCTAGTGAATAGAATGGCAAGCCCATCCCCACACCAAAGCGGCGGTGGAGAAAAAGAACACCACTACTGTGCGAACAGATTTCGCAGCGAAGCCTGCCCAACTGGAGCGTCTGCCCTGGCATCAGAGTCCAGACAGTAATGCTTAGCAAAGGTATGGACCGACTTCCAAGTGGCCGCCCAGCAGATTTCTGCAATGGGAACATTACGTAACAAAGCAGTCGTGGTAGCTTTGCCCCTGGTGGAATGAGCCTTAGGTTTACCCCCTAAGGTCTTATGAGCCTTTTGATAACAAAACTGTATACAGGACACGATCCACCTCGAAATGGACTGTTTTGGGGTGGCAAGACCTGTCCTGACTGACCCATAATTGATAAACAATTGGTCTGACCTACGAATATCCTTGGTTTTATCCAGATAAAATTTCAACACCCTCCTGACATCCAGGGAATGTAGAGACCTTTCCGCTGGAGAGGAAGGATTCTGAAAAAAACGTAGGTAAAGTTTTGGTCTGGTTAACATGAAGGTCAGAAATAACCTTTGGAAGAAATTTAGGGCGAGTACGCATAACAACCTTAGCAGCATGAAATACAGTATAAGGTTCTTGGCAACACAACGCCTGAATTTCACTCACCCTGCGGGCCGATGTAATGGCCACGAGGAACGCCGCCTTCCAAGACAGGTGCTGCAACGAAGCCTTATGATTAGGTTCAAAAGGTTCCTTCATCAATCTGGACAGCACCACATTCAATTCCCATGAAGGCGAGGGAAGCCGGACGGGAGGAAACACTTTCTTCAAGCCTTCCAAAAAATCTTTGATCACAGGGCTCTGGAAGAAGGAGGTCTGTGAAGGGCATTTCCTGTAGGCAGTCAGCGCAGCAAGATGAAGCTTAATGGAATGAATATTAAGGCCAGACTGCGCCAAATGCAAAAGGTACGGAAGGATGACATCTTCCTTAGATGTCGTTGGATCATAGTTCTTGGACTTGCACCAGATGCAAAATCTCTTCCACTTGAACGCATAAGAAGTCCTAGTGGAAGGTCTCTTGGCTTCCTTCAGTATGTCCATACAATCTGCAGGGAGATTCAAATGGCCATATTGCACTCTCTCAGGAGCCGTGCCACCAAACACAAAGACGAGAGATTGGGGTGCACCATCTGCCCCCCGAACTTCGTGAGAAGGTCCTGCCGGCACAGCAGCCGAATGTGAGGAGGGAGAGACCGGTGAAGCAGGTCTGTGAACCACCACTGCCTGGGCCATTCCGGGCCAATCAATATCTTCCGCGCCCTGGACTGTGCCAGCTTGATGAGCACTGCCGGAATCAGGGGAATGGGTGGAAAAGCATACAGAAAGCTGTTCCACCAGTTGATTCATAACGCATTCCCCAGCGTTCCCTGCTGGTAGTACCTGGATGCGAAGTCTAGCATTTGGTTTTTTCGGCAGTGGCGAACAGATCCACGTCTGGAGTGCCCCACTTGGCGAAGACGTCTCAGAGCACTTTGTCGTTTATGACCCATTCGTGGTTTTCCTGGATCAGTCTGCTCAGTGTGTCCGCCTGAATATTCTGCACACCTGGTAGATGAGTAGCCGTTATCGTCAGTCCTCTGACAAGAAGCCAGTGCCAGATCGCCTGCACCTCCTGCGACAGGGTGCGCGATCTCGAGCCCCCCTGCTTGTTGAGGTAATACATCGTGGTCATATTGTCCGTCTGTACTAGCAGAGAGTTGGTCCGGAAGGACAGATGAAAGGCCTTCAGTGCCAAGTGAACAGCTCTGAATTCCAGAAAATTGATGTGATATGTGGACTCCGTCTGGGACCACGTTCCCTGGATCTGCAACTCCCCGGAATGAGCTCCCCAGCCGTGGAGAGAAGCATCCGTCAAGATAGTCTGAGTGGGAATGTCCTTGTGGAAGGGAACCCCCTTGAGGAGATTCTCCGCTGAACACCACCATTTCAAAGACTGTAGAGCATGCAGAGACAGTCGTATCTTGACGTCCCAGTTTCCTCTCCTCTGGTCCCACTGATCCTCCAGACACTCCTGCAGCGGTCTCATGTGTAGCCGTGCGTGTGGCGTGA
Organism: Lissotriton vulgaris; assembly: GCF_964263255.1. Lineage (NCBI taxonomy): Eukaryota > Metazoa > Chordata > Amphibia > Caudata > Salamandridae > Lissotriton > Lissotriton vulgaris. The sequence goes on along the minus strand of NC_141694.1, from coordinate 484,650,454 downwards.
GGAAGATACAAGAGGCCATCAACCCCAGTAGAGAAGACACCGTCCTCACTGTCGTAGATGGAGTGATCATAAGAGCCTGAGCCTTCCGAAGGAGTGATAAACGTCTTTCCTCCGAAGGAGACACGCTTGCTGACAGCGTATTGATGGAGGCTCACAAGTACTGTAGGCATTGGACCGGAGTCGGGACAGACTTGGACATGTTGATGTGCAACCCCAGCTTGTTCAAGAGAACGGATGTCTTCTGGAAGTGCGCTTGAGCTTCCGAGAAGGAGGATGCCTTGATCAACCAATCGTCCAGGTACGGGTAGACAAACACCTTGTTCTTTCTCAGGTGTGTTGCTACCACTGCCATGCATTTGGAAAAGGTCCTGGGCGCAGACTTCAGCCCGAACGGTAACACTGTGTATTGATAGTGATTGGCGCCGACTTGGAATTGCAGGAACTTCCGGTGTTTCTGTGCAATGGGCACATGGAAGTATGCATCCTGTAGGTCTATCGTGCACAGCCAGTCTCCCCTTTGCAGTTCAGGGTAATCTGGTGCAAAGACAGCATGCAAAATTTTTCTCTTGCGAATCCACTTGTTTGCTTGCCGCAATGCCGCAATGCCGCAAATCCAGAATAGGCCTGAACTCGTTCTTGTCCTTTTTTCGGACCAGAAAGAACCGTGAATACAGACCTTTTCCCCTTTGAGACAGAGGGACGTCTTCTATTGCCCTTTTCCTTAACAGGGTATTGGCCTCCGCCTAGAGCTCGCGCAGCTGAAACTGCGAGCAAACCGGTGGAATTGCTGGAGGCGGGCTGGTGAACCGAAGACTGTATCCATTGCAAACAATATTCAGCATCCACTTGTCCTGAGTAATTTTTCTCCACTCTGCCAGAAAATATTGAACGCCTCCCCCCCACCGGAGTGGGTAACGGATGACGGGGAAGTAATCGCTCAGGGCCTAGACCCGACCGGGCCTTTGGTTGCGGTGGCAGATTGCTGACCACCCCTGCCCCTCTGACGTTTCTGGAAGGGCTTCCTCTGGAACTGCTGCTGCTGCTGTCCAGACTGTTGACCTCTCCCTCTGCCCTGCGCCCCGTACCGTCTCTGGAACGGGCGGTAGTTCTTCTCCTGGTCCTTGGGCTTCTCCAAACCCACAGTCGTCAGAGTCTCAGCCTCCGCCTTCATGCGGGCCATCTCATTGTCGGCGTGTTTCCCGAATAGGGTTTTGCCCGAGAAGGGCAGGTTGGCCACCCTCTGCTGGGCCTCAGGCTTCAGTGACGTCAATCTGAGCCAAGCATGGCGCCTCTGATTAACTCCATGGCAGTACCCGTGGGCTGCCAGGAGCGACGAGTCTGCAGCTGCGCTGATCAGCTGGTTCGATACCAGCAATCCCTCATTCAGGATCTCCATAAAATCCTCCTTCTCCCGTGGGAGGAGGTTGGCGAACTGTTGGAGGGACTTCCACAGCGCCCATTCATAGCGCCCCAACAGCGCAGATGCACTGGCAGCCTTCATGGAGGTAGCGGCCGTCCCGCATACCTTCCTGCCCGCTGAGTTCAACCAGCGACTCTCCTTGCCCGGAGGCACATTTGAGGACGTGGTGGTGGCGTGTTGCTTCCTCGCCGCCGTCACAATTATGGAATCCGGAACTGGATCCACTCGGAGGAAAGCTGGGTCCGCGTCAGGAGCCTTGTAATTCTTTTGCAGCCTGGAGGGGGCTGCCTTCGCCACCGCCGGAGTGAGGAAGAGCTCCATGGCGGTTTCCACTAATCCAGGCACCAAGGGCAACAGAGGCCTAGATAGGTGTTTCTT